>NC_059510.1:5007500-7507500 GCF_905147795.1 Pieris rapae | reverse complement strand
TTACATAAACTTAAATTGTTCTTGATTTCACGGTAAAAAATAATAGTACCTAATACAGATACAGTAGGTACCTACATTACACACGACAGTAATTATAAAAATTATCAAGAATAAAATCAAAATTATTATTTAGTTTATTAAATCACAAATGTATAATAATAAACAAAACAATAGTACAACAACATTTTTTTTATTGGTCTAAGTGTTGCTTAGTAAGTTGAACGAGTTCAACTCAACCCTGCGTTTGATAGCCGGGATCGATTCAGATACAGTCTGATCGCCTACTGGCTACATGCATCACAAAACAGATACTGATATCTGAGACAAAGACCAAAACTTTTAGGTTTTTTTTGTTGTTTTGACAATTAATCCTCGCCGACTATTGTTATCATTGCATGAAGACTTCATGTATTTAATAACTTCTCACATATTTATTTTATTTAAACACATCGATAATTCATAAAAATACATTCGAATTTCGGATCTCGTTTTTTTGTAATTCGTCTATCATTTTTGAAGTGTCACTAATCGATATTTGGTTAACGCCATAAATTCTTTTATCTATTATTAGACAGCTTTGAGATAACTCCACTGTTACTAATAAAGTAGCTATTTTATATCTTCATTGGTTAGATGACATTTTATCTTATCAATAACATGAATCGTGTGATGCATTTTATCTACTGAATGTGTTATAAGAAAATATTCCTATCATTAGTAGATATTAGTTGACTATTTATTGATTATTCTCTTAAACTTATTATGATTTAAAAAAACCCCTGGTCTTGTCCGCAGATACTTGAATTCGTTTCTTTTATAGGCATTTTACTGTAACCATTGATTATTATTGGATCTAAGACATTCGAGGAACGAGGAAGTCTTAATTGCGCTAATAATACTGGTGCACAACAAAGATTCGCATACATGACCTCTCGGTTGAAAGTAGTACTAAATACTACTGCTATATGTAGTATAAAAATGCGTAATTACTTATCATCACTTAAGAATGTCAAAAAAATAACATTAGACACTTCTTAAATCAAGGCTGTAAATCGGACAAGAAGAACAGGTAAAAACCTCTCCAATTATTTTATGTAAAGATATATGGCTATATTCATTCGTATGCATAAACTAATTCTTTATTGAGCAAATAAATAAGTTTACAATATTTAATGGCCATGCTCTCATTATCAATTATTTCGTTATATGTCTCATTAAATAAAGTTATCTAAAACGTCCAAAGTGAATTCTTGAATCATGAATTATTAAACTAATAAACAACATTTATGAAACATTGAATTTATGAACATCTATATTAGTTTGTATCTTGTATGTTAAGGTGTTTGGCTACGAGCTGTTCAACAGCTTAAAATTTTATTTTACTGCAGAACACCATTATTAGATACCACAAATCTCAATTATATAATTTTTATTGTGTTTTATCTGTGGACCAAAAATAATATGTCATTGACAAAAAAAATTCTGTCTATTTCTAGTTACGTCGCATGTCTAATGTCAGTATGTAATGTACATACGTTTTACATTTTTTTTTAGAAAATTTGTTAGATGTCCTGATAGACAGTAACGCTACATCTAAATCTATATCTAAATCACCATTATGAACTTCTTTTTTACTATGTACATAATAATAGCATTACATGTTTCATACAAATTCAATAAACTGTAATTAGATTTACGGCGTAAGTCTAAAGTATAGTCCGCCTTAAGCACTTTTAATTAGTTCCCGCTTGAAGGCAATTTTCGCCAAATATGACAATAATTAATTTTCAACGCAGTTATAATTTAACTGTATATGGTTGACAGTGTTGAAACTTAACACCAATACAATTCTAAAAAACACATTCTTCATAATAATTATGTGCTACATATTTCTTTAATTATTTCATTTTATACTGAACTAAAATACAAATAAATTTTTTTTAAGTAGGCCGAACTATTTACATTGGCTTTATGTCAATTATTTTAGTTTTTCTACAATAAGTTTTCTACAAGTCGTAGAATTATTTTAACGATGCATGCTCGTGCATCTTGGGGCACTTCCTAAATTTGGAAAAAATGAATTGTCACTGAACTAATAAAGATGTATTTCTCCCGTCAAAATCCAATACAGTTTTGACTTAGCGTTAAATCTTGTTCAGTCATACCCTTTTTTGCGACGCTTCATTTTATTTATTTACAAAATTATATACATTTAAATTGTTCGTATTTCGACGTAACAGTGTTGTCAATATAACAAATAGGCACTGCCGGGCCTTAATATCCCACAAAGTTTTTCGCAAATTTTTATCTATCTATTTTAATTTAATCTTGACATGGCAAATTTCGGCGTTACGCGTTGTTCGCTATAAGGCCTCGTAGCTGGTAATATCATCCTCCATACATTACTAAAATATTTTGACATTTCGATAGTAATGTTAAATGTAAACGATTAATATCAGTTTAGACATTGAATAAAGTAATAAAAAATTATCATTGTCTAATTAAAAACTTATTTTGTATACGTCGCTTTTGGCTTGTCCCATTTCATAATTACTCGATATACGATAACCTTTAACATGTTACATTGTAGCGCTCGTTTCATTAGTCGTAATTATTGCAGATAACTTAATTATAAAGATTATTAATGAGAACTAAGTTCGTATGACCTAGGCACTATGCCCGGGTATAATGTGCTATCAAAATGTTAGATTTATATTTTTTATCAAAACTTAAAAAAAAGATTCTTCAATAAAAAAATAAATGTAACAAAGTACATGTGTCAGAAGTGAAACTTCTTTGTAAATCAAATGTTTGTAATTGGAGTTGATACATCGATACCTTAACTCCCTCAATAACTGTACGAATTTATTAATTTTTATTTTTTCTTTTTTTTCTTTGGATTCTCTTTCGGACTCCTACTTTACTCAGATTCTTAGAGTCTTCCATTAAAATATATCTATTGATATATTTATAATTACATATCTAAAGAACAGAGGAACTAAGCAATGAAATTGCTTGCTTGACATTTCGTAAAGACCTTTTGTAGCTTCAACGTATTAAAATCTAATTAAATGACATAAGGATAAGACCGAAGAGTCGATACTTAGCGATCAGCATGACTCAAAAATGTCAGAAAGTTTTTGAAGCATGACCCCCCATATCGATTACGAATATTCGCGCCATTGTATTGAATCTGTCAATAAAAAGTGTCATGGCGTCACAAGAAAATAATCACCCCAACAAACACCCTTCGATAATATTATTTTTATGAACTCCGTTACAGAATTTAATTAAGCTGGATTAAGTTTTTATAGACACGTCAACTAAACCTATTTTTATTCTGTAGCGGTTTAACAAAAGAGGCATTGTCGCGAGGCGGGAACGAGCACCCGCGATTATCAACCGACGCCATTGTTGTTCGAAATTTGATTGTTTCCTAGTGATGTTCTTCGTCGATAATTTCTAAGTCATAGACTATTCATAGTTTGGTAAGGTGTATAATTTCTTCGCAATTATTGTACACATCAATTGTAATCTGAAACATTATATAAACAGAACTATGATTTCGACCTGCTGCCAGCGTAGCTACTATAGGTAGTCCCGTTAATTTATGGCTAATTTAAACCGGAGATTAATACTTAACTCAATAGATAAAGTCCAGAGTTTACAGGCTGTAAATATAAATTTTACTACATTATTCAGGGAAAGGATTAAAACATTGATTTAATTACAGTCACTTTACTAACTACGACAAAGTTGTAAAACTCTTGATTACATCTAAAATAAATTAATCCAGCCAAGATTATGCTGTATAAAGGTGTAACATAATGAGTACTAGCAAAAACTGCGAGTAACCGTGTTTGTTTATGGCCCTATCAATAAACTATCTTTATACATACTGTTCCATTAAAAATACAATGTTTAAGCTAGTAAAATGTTATAGCTGTAATTAGGTACGTACAGGACAAGCATAATGTTCTCTTGTTCATGATTATGATCTTTAATGATACGCTCCATCGACTATTTCGTCCATGTAAGGCACAATGCGAAATTAGTTAACTATCGATAATCGTTCATTGAACTACGTCACTAGCATCGCCTCGTTAACGTTGGTAGCACCGTACGTCACATCTTTCGTTACGCGCCTTTTAATAACCCCGATTGTTGCCGGATGCGTTTTTTTCAACTATATTTCTTTAAAGAAATGAATGGGTTATAATTGGATGTAATTTGAGAGTACTTTGTTGTTGGTCGAGCGAGATTAACAAGCGTTTTAAATTAAACTATTTATGTTCGTTGTGTTGGCAGCAGCGTTCAGCCATCTTGAAACAAGATCGGTAGTTAGATGAAGTGATTTACGTTTGGGTCGAGACGTAGGATGAGAGAATTTATGATAAATTATTCAGTCTGAGCTGTTTAAAACTAATTAAAGGAGATATTTGTTCAGTTTATAGCTTGACAAGATAATTCGTTTTGAAAAAACGATTCCTAATTACTGCCTTTCATTTTGAAATTGACTGAGTTAAATCTTTGTGGGTTTAGTTTTTAGTGTGATTTTTTAATTGTGGCTTTTTTGATGAGGGTATAATTATAGACTGCTAATCGTCTATCGAATTTTATAGCAGGATACCTACTAATTTGACAGATTGTGTAATATATATGCTGTCTCTGTGTAGTGAGTGTTCTATCTATGCTTCTTTACTATAAGTATATAAAAAACGTCAATAGGTATCATTCTTTTAAATTTAAACTCAAAAAAGCCTACAAAAATTATCTTTGTCTAATTTTAAACAAAACTGCTAATTTGGTCTAAGACTTAAAGGTGTCGCCTACGTGTATGTCAATTTGTATAAACTGTCTATGTTCTGCTGACATAATAGATACAAACGATTTGAACCACCATTTTGTGGAACCACCTGCCCACTGAAGTATTTCCGAACCAACTCGACTTAGGGTCGTTCTAGAAGAGAGCGTACCAGTTCTTAAAAGGCCGGCAACTCACTCGCGAACCCTCTGGCATTGGAGTATCCATGGGCGGCGGTATCACTTAACATCAGGTGAGCCTCCTGCCCATTTGCCCCCTGTCTATTAAAAAAAAAACTCAATAAGAAATATCTCTTAAAATTCTGCATTAAAGTGGTCGGAAGCAATGTGCGTTCCGTGTCATAGGATTTGATTTGCTTATCTTAGACCCACTCCCCAATCTGTAAATAGTTAGAGAAAAATTACTACAGCAACATTGGAGAGCTTTTAGTCTGTAAATTTTAGAGTCATAGTGTGTCATAGATGTACCTATTACTTTGTAGTATATTTTACTCATGATGACACAACACTAGAGTCGTAGTCATAAACAAAAGTTGTTTTTTTTTAATGAATATGGTGTCATCATTAGAACATTGTCTGTGCGCTATCAGCATGACCTGGTGTCACGGAATACATAAATTCACGGTTTTACGATCAAGATAGTTTCATTGACGTCCACCAATCGTGCTTCTATTGCTTATCTACATTTTTTTGTACAAGTATCAAATTTTAAACCAGACTGAAAAATATAATTATTATTCTACTGTTTCGGGACTTTTCACAAGCGCCATAAATATACAAAGGTTGGGTAATAATGCTACTGGGTTTAAAACACGTGTAAAAATTGTTTATTATAAAAAATCCATTTGCTAATGAATAAGAAAAAGTGCGGGTTTTGATATTGTATTTATCTACTATTATTTTTATTGTAAAAATTGCTTCAGTTACTGAAAAGCAAATAATATACAAGAAGTGTCCATAATAGAGACTGTAAGTAGGGTTAGCACTTTCTAATGATAATGTTATGTTAAATGATGTCTTTGTAGAGTGATAATTTAAAAAAGTATACGCTCAATATGTATATATAAGACTTAATAATGTTTTAGGTTAAGTTGGATAAAACGTTGGACTAAACTACAAAAAAAATTGTTTAATTTTTCACGATTCGTTAGCAAGTACTGTATTTTACGATGATAACTATTTAAACGCATAATTTTATTTACGATGGTGTTTATACTCATAATTATAAATCTGTATATTGTAACGTGAGTAATTACGCAAAATAATATTGCATTTAAACAAACAAAATAAATAGTTACACGATATAAAGCGATGTTTTGTATAAATTACGCTAAAATAATTGCGAAATAATGTTCACGTAACAACACGTGACGTTTAAATGATCACATTGCGTGTTTTAAATGTTTATATTTTAAAAAAATATTTTATTTTAAGGATAAATGTAGTTTGAGTATATTTGGTTTACGCTACTTTACATTTAATGTTTTTTTTTAAATTTTTTTAAAGTACATTTCGTATTTTACACAAATCATGGAGAGATTAAATATAAATTAAAGATTTTTTTTTATAAATTGTCTCTTCACAGAGACACAATTATACATTACTATATAGTCTTAAAGACTGATGATTCATTTAAAACTAATCTAATTGACTATAACTATACTACAGTTTGGATACTATTTTTTCGATTGGCTTTAAACAATAACTATTTAATAGATATTTTTAATAGCAAATTTTTAACTACGTAGTACAAGAGTTCAAAATTGAAATCGGGATGCGGATAACATTTACGTTAGCTTTATAATCGCTAAAGATGCCTTTGTAACCTTGCCTTACCTTCATACGCTTGTAACACGCTCCGCCGCGCCTGACTGAAAACAAGTCAGCGACAGTATTTGTGAAGTTTTTAAACAATTTATTCCATTAAAACTACATAGTTATTAAAAAGTTGTGTTTTACGTATATTATACTTATATTGAATAGTATACAAATGTTTCAGTTTGTCTATCTAGGGGATATAAAACTGTCAAGATCATCAAAATTTTAAAGCATTTTTTTTTAATTTTCGGCCAGGTTTTCCCTATAACCTCTAGATGGGACAGAGGGGTCTACTGTGAGTCTCCATCGTGTTAGGTCCTAAACCTCGTATTTTACCTCGCTTCAAGTGTTTTCGGCTCTTTTTGCCTCATCTGCAACTGTACGACGCCAGCTTTTCCTGGGCTGAGCTGCCGCTTTCCTTGCGGATTCCAATCAAGTGCCTGTTTGGGAATATGATGGTCTCTGAATAAGATGGAATTAATTTCCATTTGCGCCGCTTGATCTATTGGCTAATCGGGGTTTCTCTGCAGCGCTCCCAAAGTTGCCCGTTAGAGAACTTCTCAGGCCAATTGATGCCTAGATTCGGTTAGACGAGATAGCGGTTAACGAAGACTTGGAGTCAGCGCAAGATATCTTTGCTGACCTCTTTCACACCCATAGAGCAGCACAGATTTCACGTTTGATCCGAAAATTTTATATACTTATGAGTCTTGACCATATTCCTAATGTTTATGGTTTCTTATTAACTATTAAATGATTCTATAAGCTGGTACAAATAGCAAAATGCAAAGAATATTTTAAAATATCTATGTAATATATACAGTATTCGGTTCTATATAATATCTATACTCAATATAGATAATGTGAAAAATAATGATACCCTTATGAACTTGAAATGTAAAGTCGCAATTAAAGAATCATTAGCCGTTGCGTGACCCACTCGTTGGAGGCATTTATAATCTGTATGTCGGTCTAATTGCATCTCCAGTTTTAGTTTATGTTTAATTCAAAAGTGGGGTAAATTGCATGTTTTTGTAGAATCGTGATGTTCTTATGTCTACGTCTTAATTAGTGTCTTAATAACATTAATTAAATGTTTCGATATTTATAACTGTGCATTTGTATATAATGTATGAAGTGGGTGAGGTAGAAACTAGGCATAGAACGAAATAAGACTGCCGTATGTCAAAATCGGTGAATACAAGACTGCCTTATGTCTAACCAGAGCGAACTAAGACAGCCGTATGTCAAAATCCAATATATTATTTTTGACATAGTGGAGTCAGACTTAGCGCAAAGTTTTCGAATCCCTTTCAATATTTGCAAAAATTACAGTTGAACGAACTAAAACTATGACTATTTGTAAAAGAAAACTTGATGCCTACTATGACTTGCTTGTAATGACATTATTATATTGCTTTTCTTTGTTTAAGGTCTGCTGTAAAAAATGTACTTGCCGCTTAAAAATACCAGGATAAACGACATATCTTTATAAGGAACAATAGTATATAAGCTAACGATGATCGATCACAAATAATTATTATCTGTCTGACATTTATTTAATCGACTGGTTTCATAATTCAAAGGTCTTTGTGTGAACATGTTAATTGGTTATAAAAATGAATGATATTCCATTTGAAAACGGCTAATTAATTTTGTAAAGGTTTAATTGCAATTAATTCTTGCATATTATTTTTATGTGATAAATATACCGTTCTTTACGTTTACTTTAGAATTTGAAAGAAAATATCTAAATTACGGAAAATTCTATGTACCAACTACTCAATAAAAGTTTAAAGACGGAGCGTGGGACTGTTATTTTGATGTCTGTTTTAATATATCTACAGCGTTATGTTATGTATAAGTTCTTTGCGTTACATATATTGATCGGTTCACAAATATCATAGTAAATATGTAATAGAGTTCAGGATTTTCTTTATTTTATACTTATGACGCATTTCCATATATAGTTTAATGTTCCCAACGTCTTTTAATTTTTTTTTTAAATTCATATTACATATTTTTGATTTATTAATATTTTAATTAACATTGGCTAACTAATTTCAGGGCCAGACATCCCCGGTTTCCTCCTGCAGCCCTTCAGAAAACCGAAGAGAATCAGAACAGCCTTCTCACCTTCACAACTTCTTAAATTGGAGCATGCATTTGAGAAGAACCATTATGTGGTCGGGGCAGAAAGGAAACAGTTGGCTCAGGCCTTGAGCTTGACTGAGACACAGGTGAGGAATAAAATTTCAAAATGTTTGTCTAAATTAAAAAGATAACTGAAGAGATTTATTTCCAGAAAATTATTTTTAAATATTGTCAATAGAATTCGAAGCAAATTAATAATTAAGTACTAAATATTTCGAGAATTAATTTGTGCTCTCACACTGATACGATATGTCCTATAATATATTAAATTTTTAATGCGGCCAGCGTTATTTATATAATTCGATGATAAATTCTATAACCCCCTGCCAAATATACAGGATTGTAAGATGACTCTTGAAGTCATTGATTAATCAAGAAAGTAACTATCACAGTGTTCGCTAATTATGTTAATTGAAGAAATTAAAACTGAATACAAATGGTATCGAGTTGCGTCTAATTGTTGGAAGCTAATAAATACGTTATTACGCGATCATTAGCTCTAGTTGCTCGCATCCGTGTACCGTTCGCCAATACAATTTAATTAAAAAAGTAATTTCAAGTCGTTTGAACGATATTATATATTTCTAATTCACATAATAATAATAATTAAAAATGAATAAAAAGATAATAATAAATAAATTTAAATATTTTAGTCCATGTGGCAGAGTACCCAGCTGTATTGTGATACTTATTCGTTAATCGAGGAATGCTCTTAGGTCCTCGGTTCATGAGTCAAATAGCGAATATTACACTTACCAATATGAGTAACTTATTAATAAAGTTGTTTTAAACTCATCAATATATTGATTACCTACGGAATTTTAGCAAAATTCGATTTATGTAAACATTTTTTGGTAAAATTCTCTAATTCACAGTTAAACGTAATAGATTTTTTTACACTTTGTTACCTTATAAAAAGCAGGTTACATTTAAAAAAAATATATAATAGGGGGGCAAACGAGCCTGCGGGACGCCCAAAAAGGCAGTCATCGCAGTCCATTGACACCCATTTTTAGTGGGTGCGTTGCCGGCCTTTGAAGGAGGAGTACGCTTGAATTTTGAATAGTTAGAGGTCGTATCTCTCAGGGAAGACCCCCGCCGGTGGTTGATTCCACAGTTCGCAAAAGAAAATGCCTTGTGAAACGGACTGTGGGAGGTTTCCAGCCATCAAATTATTTGGCAACGGGCGGCCTTATCGTTATCAAGCGATTTCTTCTTGGCAATCCTAGTACGGGAAAATAAAAAATAAGTACCTACTGAGGGTAAAGTACAAGAAATAATAAACACTTAAAATATAATTATCTGAAATGATTATCCTTTGTTCGTCTTTACTCAATACTGAAATTGTATCATTTTGAAAATCTTTTGAATGAATCGAAAGAAAATATCTAAACGCACATTTTTGATATATGATAAAATATATATCTACTATTGTTATATTTTGCTGACGATCCATAAACAACAGACGGGTGTGGTCGCGAACGAAACCTCGTTTCTACATTAGTTTTTTAGTTATCCGTTGCAATGCAGCCCTGAATAATTTACTTGTTTGAAAGTTGGGCGTTGGCTGATTATCTTGTTAGGTAATTTGGCATACTTATGTAAAATCATATTAATTATTAAAATGCACGTGAAGTGTATACATTTGTTGGTTTATTATTTCCTGAATTAAATATTAGAAATCGCTTAGAACATTTCATAATTTGGTATTGTTTAACATCATAGCATAGTGTTGCTTATGTTATATAGATAATAGAACTAAAACGGTTTTATAAAGTAAGATATAGAACGACTAAGATACTTCTTAAGAGTTTAAAGGTTTTAATGTTTAGTAATGTAAATATTTAAACAAATATTCTTAATTTCTAAGGGCTTAGAATAACCAAAAATAATAAACCTGACAGTTAAAGAAGACTTAAGTTAAAGAAACTATGCTCTTATAGTAGAAATTAAATAAGTATTTAAGATAGTCTATCGTCTCTTTCTGTCATAGAGTTTTGAGATAAAATGCAACAGCTGATGACGAACGGCGTAATTAGATTTTTTTACACAGATAAGTAATTTCGTCTATCTCGAGCCTAAAGTTTTGCGTTTACAAATTCGCGTGTCTGTTCCGAATGACTTCAGAAATTTCGTTGATGCTAATAGCCCTTCAATTAAACGTCGTAAAACTATTAAAATCCAAACTGCTCCATATTAAGAAAAATATAAAACAATGAAAATAGGCAAACCGGCTAGTTACTGCGTTATTAGCAGTCTAAAAAAAATAATGCATCGTGGATGAATTAGCGATAAATTGTTCGCGGCATGCGATGTTAGCTCGTTGGACATATAAAAAATCATAATTATCTCTTCAAAGTTGCCTGGTTTTCTGATGGCGCTACGAATAGACTTATAGACCAGATAATGGTATCTGTGAAATGCGCCGGAAAAGTTTTTACACAGTGTGGCATTATGAAATAATTTATGTTGTTATTCTAAAATTAAATTCTTGTACATTGCAAGAATTGCGAGCCTTTCAGAAAAGTCAGCGAAATAAACGATTAAGCTTTGTTATATTTACTGTTTTAAAATTTAAATAATGTGCTTTCGTATGTTTTAATAAGTAAGATATATATAGAAGATAAATATCTGGCAAGATTTTAGAGCAATATGTTTTTTTCTTAGTAAGAAAAAATTACAAGCATTTTCGCCAACATAAGATACAATAATCAAATTATATACAGTAAACATTTTATCTTAATAACTCCTTATAACGTGGTGAGCAGCTGTGTGTAATTTACTTAATCATATAAAATTGGTATCGTGTGTAACCTGCTTTTATAAGGCAGTTACACACGAAGTGATAACATAAAGTAAATTATAAAGGTGTATTAATAGAACTGCGCATCAAAACATTCTGTTTATGTGCATATTAACCTTTTTATTTATAATTTTATATTAAGATTGCGATCTTGTGGTCTAAGTTTTTGTGGCAATCATCGACTGTAAATTTTGCTCTTTCGTATATTTTTTCTTTCCAGAAGGGTGTACATGAGTTTGTAGTGAATAGGTACTGTAATTATTTGACAGGTGATATATCAATGTTTAATTAATATAATTAAATTAATTACATGACAACGCACACCAGTCTTTTAGCCGGAATTACAGTGACATATCAAAAAAAAATCGTCTGTAGGCAACCTACAACTGATTCTGTGATCTTTGCATGCTCGTAATGGCGGGAATATTAAATGGCGTTTGGCGGGAACGAAACAAGTTCGGATTTTTAATAGCGGAATTCGTTTTGCAAACAACACCAATTGCATTGACCTTCACCAAACATTGGTGCTGGAGGAATACACGATTATTAAAATGAAAATCGTAGAACACTTAAGTTCTCTCAACTCTGAGGTCGTCCGTTCAAATTACGCTTGTTCGTGGGTTTGTCTTTCTATGGCCGGTGACACACAGTGAAGGAAAATATCGACAGGGCACCGAAGAAAAACAAATATAGAGAGTCATATTAATAAAACAAGAGTTGTATCACCACTGGATTAATGTTTATGCTGTTATTTTAAATTTATTTTCAGTTAAATTTATTCTTGTATATTCAGTGGCCGATGTCAGATATCTCTCATCAGGTACATATCTCTTTATAAAAAACCTGATGATTGACCCTCTGGCATCGAGAGTGTCCATGGGCGGCGGTGTCATAGCATCAGGTGAGCCTCCAGCCCGTTTGCCCCCTGTTCTATAAAAAAAAGGGGAAACCGGCTAGTCTTAGAATGAAATCGTCACCGGCTTGCCAGGCTAATAATTATCACTTACTTGCTTATTCGATTAACACGTCATGATCATGAAAGAGATCATGAGGCCCAGACCTGGGAAGGTTGAGGCTAGAAAGGTACCACTGATCAATGAGTAGGTACGTAGGACGATAAGACCATTCTCAAAGTGGAATAGTGAATAAGCAAATAAATAAATTGTTGATTTACCTTTCATATGGTCTTCGGTTTTTAAAGACGCTAAGACCTTTCAGTTACCCCGATAATAAAAATTTACATAAAAAATCATATTTTGTGGAATCCGTGTGCTACATAAATTTTCCACCCTAGCAGGGTGTCGTGTCAATATAGCAGCCTCCCGCGGCTCCGCCCACCTACGCATGCGCTCAAAGGATGCAGACCCCCCCCTGGAAAAGGGGGAAAGTACCTATGTTTGTTTAAAGGGTACTGAAGCTCCTAAACGCGTTGATCATCTTCAATAAGTATCGATTGTAAGTTCACTTATTTGCGGGAAATATAAAGCTGATTAACTTCATAATATCAAGTTAAAACATTTCTCTTGAGCCTATAGCGATTCCTAGTATCGCCTCTCCAATTATTGAAATCGCTAATTTTAAAGCATTTAAGTGATGTGAAAAATTGCGATTCCTATGTTTCATTAGAATACTAAACGTTTACGATTATTTTATTCACACCTATTAATATCAATAAAAATATTAAATCCGTTAGAACCATTATAGAATAGCGGATACAAATAATGGTAAGCCATTAACGTTGAAATTCAACAATGTACCATAAAGCTATGTCCGGGGAGAACCGGATATACGTCTATATCCGGATTAATATTGCTAGTATCAAAAATAATTTGAAAAAAAAAGTTAATATAATAATTAAAGTCCTAATTGGCCGAGAAAATAGAATTTTTCAAGTAATTCACAATACATCATCATTGGTACCTGCAAACTCAAATGTAAATCAAACTTATTAACTCGGAAATATATTTTTTAAGAATAGACCTAAGAACTATAGTAGCCTAAGTTTACAGTTTCTATGACATAATACCAAAGATCTTAGTATTTTTATTGATACATATGTATGTACTAAAGTAAGTAACTTACCTATTTTAATATATAATGTATTTTTTTTCAATGGTATACCAAAGATAAAAAAAATATACTATAAATCGATTTAAACATTAATAGGTTGTAGAAAATAATCCATTCAATTAAAAAGGAAATTGAAAGCACCGCTACCGTTAACAGTTACTTACAAAAGATACAATTACCTTCACAAAATGGCTCCTAATTCAAAAAGTAAACATTAATAACAAATAAACTACTATCATATAATTGACTGCCTATTTCCCAATTATTCTAACAAAGAGATTATTACCAGCCAATTGATCTTTCACCCGTCCCTATCCAACAGACAGAAATTAATATATCTATCTCCCTTTAAAAATTGCAACTAGCAACCCCAATTTGTCGTTTCCCCCATCTCTTTCTCTCGCGTAATGTCCTCCCGTTCTCGCGCTAATGGTTCGACAATAAAGTAATATACAGATAAATAGCTTTCCGCTTAAATTTTGGCCCAATTCACATTGTACCCCATAATTGCGTATCTCCCCTTGGCATCTGTCCCGTTCTGGCACGCTGCTCTTTATATCGATTGTCCCGTTTCCCCCGTAATCCGTTGGGAGTATAATCGAGTATATAAGTACTTAATCGCATTTGGGGCCTGAATGACACCCCTATATTTATTCAGTGTATTGCTATGGCCCCTTCTATCTTGTTTGTGGAGACTTAACACGTTTATAGGACCAGTGTTGCCAGAACTCTTATTAAGAGGGATTTTATTCTAACGGTGTACTATTTTAAATTGGACGCTAGTGGCAGATGCGAGGGTTGTTTATTGTTGCCATATAACAAAATTTGAACCATTAAATTTGCATGAAAAGGTTATAATTGTTTAATAGCTTGTTAAGAATTTTCAAATGTTTTCAGAATTTTAATAGGGTTTGTTTAGTTTAATTGCTTAGTGATAATAATACGAAACAGTGCTGCCCTACTGAATTTGGTGCGACTTAATCTTTAAAGATGTAGGTTCAATCCCCGACCATGCAATAATTGACTTTTCTCTCTATATGCGCATTTAATACTCACTCGGACGAAAAGGAAAACATCATGCCGGAACCAGCACGCTTTTGACCCGAAAATGGACACGAGTTAGGCACAGAAATCTATGGCCAAAACCAGTGGTTTGGGCCTGTAGATACTGGTTTTTCTGACAAACCATGTATCAAAAGTAAATAAGATGCTACATCTTATAGTACATGTTACTACTACAATTGTTAGCTCATTTGAACGATTTAGACTCTCGTTAAGAAATGTACAGTTGTTTTACACAAATATTAGTCAATATTTACTATGAGCAATTTACGAATCTCACCCAAATTAAAGCAAATCATTGTCAACCCGCATAATCACAATAACTTAATTAACCTATAACCTCAGAGCAATTTTCGAAAACGCTACAAATCCCAATTCCCTATTAACCGTGTCGCTATCCCCCAGGAACATTTGTCAAATGGCGGTCGTTTGTACCCGCCCCATGGGAAAGCTAACCCTTTGAATGATAATAGCTTGGAAATTTGTATTAGATGGTATGATTGAGGAGTTTTCCTGATCTTCTTTTCTTCTTTCATAGGAAAAATACATAGACTTGATGACTGTCAAATTTCGTCAGATTGTAGGGTTAGTGTGCAATTAAACTCCCGAATTCATTTCCCTATTTAGGATAAAATTTCGTAGCGTAGCTTCTCCATCACTGAGCCTTTTTGGCGATTTTGGCGCCTACCATAAGTATATCGAAGGACCATAGAATATTATTAATAGTCGAATTCGTTCGGAAATATATAGATTCGACAAAGTGTCCCTTCAAGAAACGAGCGTAGGTACACTATTATTATATGGCCGCAACGCACATGCGAGCCCTTTGTCAATGTATCTATCGGTAGAGGTATCACTTAACATCCTCGTTTGCTGCTGTTACATAAAAAAAGAAAAAAGCTAAAACTCCAGTATGTAAAAATAAATTAAAATTTGACATATGGGAATCATTTTCGCAAAGTCTCTCGAATACAGTTACTACCATCCGTACTTGCTGACTTCCCTTTAAAATTTTGAACACTTGCAGTGATACAGTATTTACTACCACAAAATCTAGAATTTAATACGATAGAGACATAGTAGCAACTCGGAATCGAATAAGTCATTACAACAATTCCTTACTACTCTGTATTTAACAGTCATAAAACTTGAAACACAATTTAAACGTGTGAAACACATAATTTCCTTAAATCTTTGTGTTACATTGTTAATAAAGGATTATGGAGTTAACTGGCTTTTATTGTCTGCAAATGATAGGCTTCGTGTCATTATGTAATATTGGTGAGGTAACTTAATTTTATGACTTAGAAATCAGTAGGTACTTATGTGCAAAATATTTATCTATTTATAATTAGGCAAGGACAGATTTCCAATCTGCGTTTTAATTATTATCTTTGAAGACATTTTCTATTATACCGTTCGTTCTCATATTTTCTAGTTATTTTGTTGAAGAAACCTTGTGACCTCTTTCGTAAACAACATGAAATTAGTTATGGTTGTTTTCTTTGATGCTGTAAATCTTGCAAAAGCTCTTGTAGAAATATTATTTACGTTGTTATAAATATCCATAATCTTTATGTATTGCTTATTTCCTCTGCCTTTGCCATTGCCTAATTCCTCTAATTTCCTTATTCTTTTTTTTCAAATAAAAACTCACGCAAGTAAATGATCGTGAGACTCGAGAAGATATAATAGCATTACTTTAAATGAAACTAACGTGTATATATCATGGATGTTGTTAGACGTTACATCAAATTTAAGTATATTTTTATACACGAATTTTTTATCTTCTATCTCGTTCGCACGATGTCCCTCTCTGCCATGCACCATTACCCAAACATGGGGTGTCCACCAAATTGATATTTGATGTCAATATATGAAGTGCTAATGTACCGTGACGGAGTCTTTGTAATCTAATTTTAAGGGATAATCTGCCCCTATAAGTATTCTGGTCATGGCTGATGCAGTTCCAATAAACCCCGCTGTGAATGTCCGATGTCTAATGATAACATATTTCTCCTGGTTTTATCAGGTAATGGGCTGATTTAAGATTTATTATTTCCATAATATAACCTAAATTCAAATGTGTTATTATCATTTCTAACTTGTATGTGTTGGTCTAAGCATGAGACATTTGTCATGTGTATTCGACAAGTTAAAGTTATATAATATTTTTTAATAAATGAAATGACTCGTAGCAAGTACGAATTAGACAAGTTCGTATCATTGCCAAGCCCGGTTTACCGCAGTCCGCACAGACTATAGAATTTAAAGTAAGGCACAATGAGTTGTGTCAGTTACTTGTCTGTCTATGTAAGTCTATTGCGAATCTATAGCCTTATGCTTTGAGTGAGTACTTTAACATTTTGTTCTGTAATATTTATTATTATAATATATCAGTAAGTAATATTTAAAACCAAATCAATTTCCATTTAGATACAGTTGGAATAGAAATTAATTCATTGAAGAACCGAAAAAGGTATGATATAGTTAAACTATGTACTTATCAGGTAACATTGTTACTTACCTATGAAAAAAAAATAATTTAAAAGTAGAATAACTTCCTAGCAACCAATCACATTAACCGTACAAAAGCAATAATTTACGGTTCGCGAAACATATCAAAATCAAATAAAATTTTATTTATCGATGTTTGAAAATGTACACAATCACTTTTAAAGTTATTGAATGTGCACTTATATAATTGAATTCATACCTAATCATATTATATTTCAACTACATATATTAGTTCATTGCTATCAAACCTAGCAAGGCAAGGGCGGAGCACATTCTTTTTGGATATATCTATACATAAAGCATTGAAGAAATTGGTGTTAAGAACTTGCGAATGTCGATCTATGTAGAGTTCAAATTATATTTTAATAACGAATATGTCTTTGAAAATCATGACAAGTTTAATAACACAGTATTAAGGACTTAATTTTTTTACAAAAACCAGTTACAAATAATTTCAACTGAAAATAAAACAAAGATATACCCATTAAAGTAGTTAAGCTGTCACCCACAATCTTTACAATACCCAAATGGTGCAGTTAAATTGTACATTGCCAGCAAATTCGCAAAATTACCATATTTCCTTAAAACTCGGTACAAAGTTAACTGGCAGCACCGTGCATAGATTTCACAAGCCATTAAACGCGTGACAAATTGTTTGACAAGATGGCGGATTGTATTTTTGCGCGGGAAATCTGCTTTGTGTTCGAATAGTTTTCTTTGAATGGAGTTTTTGATATATGAGGGTTTCGATAGTTATTTCAACCCTTTATAGCCGCTCAGTTTACTGTGAATGATTTATTATTTTATATTAATGTTGGCTTTTACATTATGTTTATGTGCGCAACACTTACCGATAGCTTTTAAAAAATAGTCGTTAGTTAATTTTCATAGTGTCATGATAAAAGTTATCTCTTGACTTTATATTGATAATGATTTTCTTACGCTTATTTTTTTGTAGCATCAAGCCCTTATTAAATACTGTTTCGTTTTTCCCAGGTGAAAGTGTGGTTCCAAAACAGAAGAACAAAGCATAAAAGAATGCAGCAAGAAGAAGAAGCAAAGACTGGGAAGTCTAGTTCCTCTGGCAACAAGCCCGATGAGCATTTCAACAACTCCTACGATGAAGATGAAGAACTAATAGATATGGACATGGATGACCTTAGTGAAAGTGAAAATGAAACGTAAAGTGAAATGAACACTAGAGACTTGTAAATATGGTTGTAAATTAATTGTATCGTAGATAAAACAATTCTACTTATTTATTAATTGGATAGTTTTTTTAAAGACTCGAAAATGGTAACCGTTCGAACCTATTATTTTATTGTGTAATGGTCACGCGCGCAGATCCTATGGCGCTGTATCTTTATGACCTTTTTACAGAACGAATGAAAAATTTCATTTAATTAATTTTAATATTTACTACGTATTAAATATGGGCGAATATAAATATAGATAAAAGTTTATCTGTTACAATTTATGTATAAAATATATGCCAGTATATTTTTTATTTTAATATGTATTCATATCATTTTTATGATTACACCTATTTAGCAATTGCTAGACATTTTTTAAAGAAGTATAAGTTAAAATTTACCGAAACTACCATTTTTTTAATAAAACATATTTTAATAAAATAGTCTTAACCTAACTTAACAGTATTCGTGCTGGACCACAATATGAAATGAAATTGAAAAAAATATCTATAATTTCGTATTTAACGACTTTATTGAATTCATAAAATTATATAGCGGTTATAAATGAATTAAATTACTATAACATTCATTAATCGTTTTAAATTCCGAATAAATTACACTTCACTAAACGTCATATATTTAAAGCATGTCATTAAACTACAAAATGGCCTCTTGTTAGCGCGTCAGAATTATTAGATAAAGAAATTGGCCGCATTATAATAGTTTTGGGATTAAATTAATTAAAAATGCCTCCTTTGATGCGTTCAGTGATGTGGGTTTAATTAGACAGTTTGATTTTTAACGCTGATAGTTGGTCAGAGAGAGAGGGCATGAAATGTCAAAATGGTAGAGCGGGAAACCATAAACTATAGATGGAGGCGATTAAGTGCGTCGTTTGTGGGCCTATTATTAAGAGGTGCGTTCAGAAATGGTATCAAGGTTTGGGATCACGTTCGGTAATTGCTCGCGACGAAATAAAATTGTTTATAAACTGTTGATAGCTAGTTCGGTTATTTGTCCATGAGTCTGATAAATATCGTTACTTTCACGCGTGTGATACTATTGTCTATGGTAGACGATTTTTGTTTTGTCTTATCGATACCACGATGTACGTTGCCATGGACAAATAGATAGCAACTAATTCATCAAAGTGGTACTTATAAAAGATTAACTTAACTACATTTACTTTTGCAAAATAAACTTTACGATAAAACCAAAACTACATGTTTTGGTCAATGTGATGGTTTTTGAGTTGTTTGATTTAAAAGCGACGGGAGAGGTTGTTCACTGATAATAATTTCGTATATAAGTTCAGTTCTTCACAAAAAGCTCTTTATTTAACATTACCACCCACATGTAAAACACAGTAAAAGAATAGCATTTTAATTGCGTCCGTGCGATACGGAGTTGAAAATTAATCGTTTAATTTGAAGTCGACTGAGCGTGGGAGCTTGTAATACCTATTGTTCCTTGAATTCGCAAAAACTTAAATATTGCCCTTTTTAACATTAAAAATTTCCAATTTACACGTTTATAATGAAAATTCGTCACGTTAGATCAGGTTAGTTTAAATAAGTATTCTTCTGGTTTCTCTTTTGTTTTTCTTTGTTCCATATGAAACTGTGCAAGACTAATAGGTTTTACTTTAAATTAATTAAATTAGTCAACACATTATCTGTCACTTTAATAAAGACGTATCAGTTTTCTTAAATCAACCAACACTGCTACTTTGTTTATACCTAGTCGTTGTCATAGACCTGTTCATATAAACCCATACATAGACAGTTCAGTAATCCTCCAACGATTCATTCTAAAATTTGGCATGTTAGTCTTTATGCATCTGATATATTTAATCTATGGAACGGACCGATTACGCGCGTAATTTGTACTTTCTTTTCCGTCCTTTGTTCGGTGATTTACGGATCTCAGATTACTTTATTGATTGCGAACTCCTGGGCCTCACCTGCTAATAACTTGTTTGTGGTTTTAAGTGCGTTTAATGTAAAGAATGATTAATAAGTTCTGAAGAATTTGATTTATCGGGTTATTTTACGTTAATCTAAATAAATCATTTGATGCGTGCCTTTTCAATTTTTTTTGCTATCTTGAACTATACTTGGAATTGTAAGACATCAACATAATTGAACAGAATTATTAAAAATAAATAAAATTCTAAACAACGATATTTTCAAATAATATATTTATGTAAGGAAGAATATGTAGATACATTACCTACCCTATCACATCGCATATAGTCACAGTTTCTATCTTCAGACAATTCTAGATCTTGTCAGAATCAGAAATAAATACCTCAAGCCCCGTCTATTGTACCATAGCTCATAGATTTTCATTTTCAGCTCAATTAAACCTAAACCGATATTGATTAGCGTTTTTTATTACTGCTTATTCATTAACTGTTTCCGATTATCAGGCATGTCGATATTTTAACGATCTATTCAAAAGCGACTCGATTTTTAATTACATACATCTCGATTGACTTTAATTTACTGATTAAGGAACATTATTCCTTTATTGGAGAAAAGTAGCACGGAATTAAAAACGAATAATCGATTTTTATGGATTGCGCCGCGATGCTAATCGAATATTTATCGATTCTCTGGAAATTCGGGAGGCTTATAAATAAATTGGGGATAAAGTGTCTTAATATGTGTATCGGAATTTCCAATGCTGTTTTTAGTGTTTGAAGCGGTTGGGAAATTGGAGATCATTATTTGAGTTCCACGCGCGTTTGGTTCTTAAAAAGGAGGCCTTGGTTTCAGTACTAAAATAAGACAGTTGACGAAGAAATAAATTATAAAAAAAGGATCAATTGATATATCAATCCCAGTATTGGTATGGTATAATTATGCCCTAAGATTACAGAAAGCAAATTTTTCTGTTTGGTGGTATCCGCTTTTGATGAGTAGGTACATAGCTACAGTCATCTACTAGATAATATTGTACATTTCTGCTACCGTGTTTCATTAAAGACTAGATACTAAATACAGCTTACAGCTGAATTTTGTAGAAGTAATGCAAAAAATATTAAAATTTATAAATTGAATAATAGGTTCGATCGCATAGTAAAATATCCTGTCATAATATTGTTGTTAATACCCTCGTTACTTCGCTCAAAAACTAGTATTAAGACTGTTCCTTTAGTCTATTCCATAGAAATCATCAATATTTAGAGAATATATATGCAAATTATGGCCTATTTCTTCGTTAGTTATAACCAGTAATATGAACTCTGTGAAAGATAAAAGGCGCTGGCACGTAATCTTTGTTTTTTTTTGTAGATCTGTGGTCTTAAGAAAGCCAATATTGTTTATCATAAATATTTTATTAATGTAATTGAAAAGTTTATTTAATTCTCAACAGCAGATCTCAACTTTAAATTTTCTGTAAAAGTTATTCACTCTATATCTAAGTTGAAGTCATTTTGTTATTTTTAAATTATATTACATAGGTATCATTTTAAATCATAATTAAAGAGTTGGATGAACTATGGTAATAATTTTTATCATGAAGAAATATTCGGACATAATGGCCAAACCTGTATAGTCTAGCTTTGTAGTCATAATAATTAGATTAACGTGATTTTCATTTCTGAAGAATGTATATAAATATTTATTTTTACGTACTTAAACTTTGACACATTTTTGTCGTTTTCGACTAAATTTAAAATGCTTTTTGTATAAATTCAATTTTTAATTTATTGTATTGTTTTTTTAAACTAAATCTCTATTATATCAATAAAATCGTTCCTTATCCTTTTGTCTGCCATAGAATTGTAAATAAACTAGATTATGTGTACATTAGTTGTATATATGTGTGTTAGTCGTGTATGTGTGTATATCACGAACCGGATTCAGTTTATCATAGTTATTTAATGAACGAGTGATACAAAATATATGTTTTTACTCATTTATTTCTGTGTTTTCTTCCCAATTTTATATTTGAAATCCCAGAATCACGACCATACTCATTGAATTAACTACAGCGTATACAATAACGTCACCTAATGAATTTAGGACTCATCATTTTCTGGATAAGGATGACCAGTTGGTAATCCCATAGCGCTAAAACCCTAGATGAGTTCTGTCCTCTGACTGCATTCGTTTCATATGCAAATAGGTAATCAGCCTTATATGACACATCCTCGAATTGGATTTGAGACTCAAGCGGGTTTCCTTCACCGTACCAGCGGATGTTAGCCCACATATGTAGCATATTCTTTAGTGCACAGCTGAGGATCAAACCTATGATCTCAGGGATGAGAGTCGCTTTAAAACCACCAGGCCAACTGCGCATTTACTTTACACAAACGCTATATGTGGTACCGCTTCTATTTCTTTTAGACACTTTATCCTTGGCCCTTGGGGCGCCCCATTCTTCTTCTTCCCCTTGGTCCTTTCCATACAGTTGTATTTCAAGAAAATAAATAGGAGCAGTAACAGGAAGCGAATGGGGAAAGAAAGCCATTGACAGAGTCAGTTGGAGGAGGCCTTTACCCGCGAAAGGATTCCGATCGACGGTACTAAATTTATCTTGGATATGGGATATGTAACGGAATAAATAAAATAATGTATATATTGTCAAAAATATAAGCTGTATATTATCTTTTTTGGCACGATTGGGAATTAAACGGGCTTTATTATAATTATTATATGTGTTACATCACCAGTTTCGCTATTACCACGAATTTTTGAATACAATGCCTAAACAAACTAAAGCCTTCAACAAATAGTTATTATTAGGCGTAGTTAAACCCCTAGTTACCACACCCATATATATATAGCTACTTGCAGTTGACTTAAATTTAAAAACGAACAGAAAGAAAAAAGTGCGTGCGTACAAAGTACACGTCTGAAGTAACACTTCCTTCTAAATTTATTATTACTGAGGTAAAGCCCCGATAGATGATCATGTACCAGTATATGATCACTTCATGTATTTGTATATCATAATGAATTCACAGGAGAACGAAGAGCTGGCAGCTACCTCGCACAAAGAATTAGTCTAGCTATTCAAAGTGGGAACGCTGCCAGTATCTTCGGAACCTTGCCTAAAGGGACTCCTTTTAATAATATTTTTTAATAATTAAATTTTAAGGTTAGTTATTAGGTATATTTTTATGTATTTTGTATATCTACATTCACACTATTTACACACTGTATACATGCTGATGATAATATCAATAAATGAAAATCTGCGTTTACTGCAGAAGACGTTATGCGATAGAATCATAATCATAAAGCTATCTAAATCTTATAAGTATATACTAAACGAATACATCAATCATCATATTTTCTCTGACAAAAACGTTGCACATCTTCGTGAAGTTCTGTATAAATTTTACCCTCATGCACCTAAAGAAGTTTCACTTCAAATCAAACGAATTGTTTTTATCTTTAGAGCAAGCACCTAAGCTTAAAAGCCAGATGGCATATTAACATACTACAGTAGTTCATAACCTTCGACAGAAAAATATGTTTTATCACTTATCAGTTCATCTGCTCGTCTTTCTGAGGTATCGTAGCTCTAAAACAAATGCGTTGATTAGATGGTTATGGTTAGAATACTGACTGAGATTGTTGACAACAATTTATGAAGATCTGTTTTTAATAACTACGGCAGGCATATTACGTTATTGACATTATTTTCTCCTTACTGGAACCTCTTTGGTACCACGAGCTCAAAGGTTGTCAGAGGTAATTTTTTTAAATATTATTTGTGAAGGTTAATTCATATTTTTTGGAACGTCTTTGACATCTGCACTGGTTTTTAATATTTTGTTTAAAAAATATATGAATTTTTAATATAACGCTGAAGAGGTGGGTACCAACACTGGCGGTGTGTATCCTAAGTTTTAATCGTTTACCTAAAGAACGTACTAGGATAATCGCTTAAGAATAATTGAAGACAGATGAGATTTCATTTCATTTCAAGATTTATATTTTTTTAATATTGGTAGCTTAGTATTACTGTTTAACGCACACACATTAAAACAAGGAACTTAGTATCTAAATAAAAATCTTATTAATATTACAGTAAAATAAAACTAAATATTATTGGGATAAAAAAATAAATAAATCAGTGGCGCCACAACCTCTATAGATCTTGGCCTCAGATTTCTGAATCTGTTTCATGAACATTTTTTAATCTAATAGGCAAGTAGGTGATCAGCCGCCAGTGCCTGACACACGTCGTCGACTTTTTGGGTCTAAGACATGTCGGTTTTACCGTTCAAATGTTAAATGCGCACATAGAATGAAAGTCCACTGGTGCACAGCCGGGAATCTAACCTACGATCTCAGGGTTGATAGTCGCACGCTGAAGCCACTAGGTTAACACTGCTTTTTGATATATATTTAATTATTATTCGGATAAAACTCATTAAAAAAATCAGCGGCCTTTTTAGGTCAGGGCCTCAATTCTGTATCTGTTTCATAATCATTGGTCACTCGAATAGGCATGTAGTTGATCAGCCTGAACCTGACACACGCCGTCGACTTTTTGGGTCTAGTTATGTCTCCTCACGATGCTTTAACGTCCGACCGAATCTTAAACGCGCATATACATAGAAAGTCCATTGGTTCACCGCCGAGGATCAAACTTACGACCGCAGGGACGAGAGTCGCACCATGAAGCTAATAGGCCAACAATGACTCTGATTAAAATCATAAATTTAAAAACTAGCGAGTTGTACTGTAGGGTTAGTTGTTAACATAGGTTTAAGACAATTTTATTATTAATATACCTGTATTGATAAAATACGAAAATACTCGTTAAACTAAAAAATATCTTAATTAAATAATCAGTTGCATTGTACCTTACACATTACACGGATTAACAATATCAAATAAATTTAGGTTCAGTTAGTGATGCGACTGGCGTGCAATCTGTATGCAGGCCTAGTGTGATGGTGTCATTGAGTGACGTCACGCGTCATGTGTGGTCTATGGATTACTAAGTATACGTTTTATTGGCCATTTCAATAGAAATCATAGATTTATGCTTAGCAGGTAATAGGTATTTCTAAGCTTCATATGCTAAGTAGAATTTTAAGATTGTCGCTTTGTTCAGTTTAAGAATAATAACGTAGACTTCTTTTAGAAGTGTACTGGGACACAGATTACACAGATCATATCATACTTTCGCTATATTTATTAATTAATAGTAAACACGAAGAATTGTAATGTAGTTTAGTTTAGCTTCTTTCTTTCAAAAATTACATTATGATTTCTCTCTCTTCTTTTAATGATATAATTTCGGTCAACTGGTTTAAACTCTAGTGAGGTTTGTTATTCAGGAATACGTAGGAGATCTAACTGACAGCAAATATGGACGCAAAGTCAGCGGGACTGATGTCCGACATGGCCTATCGGAGTCCAGGACCAACAGTTTTTCATGCATGGTAAAGATTGGTAAAAAAACTTCTACGAGAGAATTAAACCCGAGACACTATGATGTGCATGAATATGCTTAGCACTGAATCAGTTACATAAATAAGAAAAGACATATGAGTTATAAAATACATATATATATACATAAATAGACATGTTAATATCTTATATTTCTTAGAAGACCGTAGGCTTAGTTAGTTGCACCACCATGCGAACAAGCTTGTTATCGTGTCCTGCCTTGGGTGAATGCTGGTGGTAGCGTGGGGTTTTAGTGAGTATGCACAGCAGCGAGTCCCACATAACACTTCCACGGAAAGATGTGCAATTCCCTGCAAAAAACTGTAAACTTGCACCATAGCATTTAGGTAAATGCTTTAAATGTAAATGTAGCACTTGGCGCTTATGAAAATACTGCAATCATTCTAATAAATAGTGTTTAGATATAATAGCAAAATACACTTCATTATCTATCACAAGTCAGTGGCTTTTTGAAATTCACGATGAATAGAAAATCTAGTTAACATTAAGTCAGTAATTCTTTTTTAACGGTCTATCTAAAGTGCCGCAGACGATGCGTGAAAAGTCAAGTGAAAAGGATTTCTCAGGTAGGCGGTTTGATTCCCGCGCTAAATCTTTCCACGAAACGACGCGGGTGGCAAATTTTTAACGATATTAAAAGATTTGCAAACAAACAAATTACATTTCCGATTCTTTTTTGTATCTATGTAAATTTTAACCTATAACTATGGTACTAAGGTATATTTTATCTGTAGACGATTTTTAATCTGTTCTACGCCAGTGACTCTTTTGGCGGGATTTCTATATCTTTTTGACATATTTTTATTGCAAAAGGCGTGGGCTTAAAAACTTAAGGGACTTAAATTATTCATCCGTTTAATTTTTATAGGATAAAGGGTACCTAATGTGTTTAAGGACTGAAAAGGCTAAAAAGTTTAAAGCCACCCTCTTAATTACTTACAGAGATTAAAAGAAACGAATTGGTAGGTCTCGTAATCCCCACTAATCTATGTAGTATTCTGTTTCCCCAATCATTTTTATTTTATAGAAATTAAATAAGTAACTAAATTCCATTTCCCCAGTCTAGTCATGTATGGCCTACACATTGTTATCTATGCTTAAACTCACCATCTTATCAATATTGAATAGGTACAACAAGCAATGCACATAATTTAAAACAAAATATGTTATGGACTGAATAAAGTGACAAATAAAATCCAATGTAAGTTTAATACACTTTAAAACGTCAAAATGGCCGATATTATCCCGATTGACAGCTCCATCTAGATAACCATAATCAAATTAAAGACGATAAATAGACTATAAACGAACAATGTTAAAATTTCGTTCTCTATTTAAAATCTCTCGCGGCTTTGGGATTGCCACCTTTATTGTCTATACTTAAGGATTGATATTATATACCTTTATTATCGTGGTAACTTGTAAAGAGGTTTGTTTCCAAAGTTTATCTATAAATCTTAGGTCGTAGACAGTTGTTTGCGCGTCGTAGGCAGTTACAACGAGTTAAATTAGTTTGAATTATCTGTTGATTTGATCGTTTGTAATGTTTTCACGATGGACCAAATATGGATGAATATGGTATTAGTATCTTAATATGACATCTGCGGTTTGAATTTACTACGGTAAATTTACAGACCGAACTAACAAATTATAATGAGTGTAACATAATAGATTTTCTTGTAGAAGTTTCTTTAAAGATTATCTATTTAATTTTGAGGACTATCTAAACCATTACTAATTATATTATATTATTATTAATACGCAGTGTATTGAAAAGTGCGCAGTGTAATGCGCGAATTTTGGATTTTGCTTGTTTTGGTTTGGTTTGCACACGAAGTTCTTCTAATAACATATGGGCAGTACTACACACACATAAACATCCATCGGTACATAGCTGGTGGTTGTCATCTAGCTGAAGAACTGCTCCCTACCAAAACCCATGACCCAAAAATTATTCATTTAATATGTAACTTTTGTACATATAAACACAAAAAAAAATCAATTCTCAAAACATTGGAGAACAACAGAACAGTGGAGAAGTTATGACAAGAAACTCTGCGCTTTTTTTAATAAATATTTTACAAGATGCGTTTAAGGAGCTGTCATTAAAACTTGCTCCATGTGACATCAAAACAAACAAAAGTTTCGCCTCTCCTTGAAGTGGACATGGTTAATTTAGAACACGCACTTTCTTTATGCCTAGTGGGAAATCAATAAAATATAAAGATAAAACGCATATATCAAACAAATGTTTTAGATCACTTGTTGATTGTGATAAAATAATCATTATTTAACGGTCCTTGTAATGTGTCAATAGTGTATAGATTACAAACTAATATTCATCACTGTCCAATGGTCACTAAAACTTAATTAATATAAATGCTCAATCAAACTTGACATGTGTCAAAAGTGTCAACAAATCGGCGGCAAAGTTACCAAAGACAAGAGATGGGGATTGAAAAAACTAATACGGACTCTATGTTAACGAGACAAGATTGTTTTTACATAATTAATGTGGTGTTTAATTATATTTTGATGCTTCTGATGTTCACCGAAATAGACTGTTTAATGTTAAAACCATTATAACCTGTTATCTTGAAAAAAGTAAACAACATATTTTTGGTTGTTTTTTCGTCTTCACAAGGGGGAACATTAATATTTTATTATATTGAAAATAAAGTCAAACAATGTAGTAGTTTTTTTTTGTTGCATCTCCTGTGTCTCAAAAAAATTTCAATCAATTCAAATTTGAAATTAAAACCTCAACGAGCTAATACGAAAACTAAAATTGCTGGACTGAATTGTTGTCGTTGTATTTTTAAAAATTGAATTAAAAAACGACCGAATATATTTTTGTTTCTACGAGACTTATCTACAAAGGCAATGACTACTTCAACGACCCTAGGGGGACCCTTAGATGCTTTTGGTGGTTTAAAAATGTAATTTGACTTTTTCCCAAAAATTAAACCCATTTGCTTCTTGGCTGTTCCCAAACTATAGAACGTGTTCCTTAAACATTAAACTTGGCTTTATGTTACTATCACTTTCGAAATAAAAGTCTTATATTCCTTATTTATGTATTATTTTTGATCTCCCAAACACTTAACACATCGCCCAAATTATTACATTTGAAAGCGAGACAAGTAGAAGTGTATTGTGTATAATCAATATATTTCAATTTTATGTTGTCTGTGCCACACCTTTCAACATTATTTTATATTTAAACCGCATAGCCACAGACTAAAAACTTAAACCACAACGCATCTGTCAAATTACAACCCCAAAATAATGAGGGGTTGAAAGTTTGAAACACATTCCAATTATTTAATAAATTTACCTTTAATTTGGTGAGGTTATCTTTGTGAAATTGTTTGAAACTTAATTATATTTATAATATAATAAGGGCGGGTCTTATCAAGATTGCGTGTCTCCATTGTCAAAGTTATAGTGCTGGCTGTGCTTTTAATGCTTTTAATAGAGAATGGAGGACATGTTAATACTATTTTGATAGTAAATATAAATATATTAATAATTGAACCCACTAAGCCAACACGGCAGTGGTTTCAGCATGCGACTCATCCCCGAGGTCGTAGGTTCGAAATCCAGCTATGCGCCAATGGACATAATAACATTCGCTCGAACGGTGAAGGAAATTGTGAGAAAACCTGAAGAGGCTTAAGTACTCTAGAGGCCCAAATAGTCGACGACGTGTGTCTATTTTGATTGACAAATGATCATTAAACAAATAGATTTCTGCGGCCCAGACCTAAAAAGGTTTTAACGCCAGTGATTTATTTATATTAATACTCAAGCCTAAGGGTCACAAATTTTCTAGGGTGTGTTATTTGCTATTCTTTTCATATTAGGTCGTGTCTGCACGAATAATAAGTAAATAAGTGACAGGTGTAAGTGTATCTGTGACACTAGGACTCATGCACTAATGCATTATACAATTTCTTATTCATTAGAAAACTATACTTTTGTAAATGCGGATATTGAAAAATGAACCATTATTTTTTCCAAATACCTAGCAATAAATTCATGAAGTTTTTTATCTAATTTAATAAACAATGGAGCCACGCAGGGCGCCATGTCTATCTGTTGATGGGCTAAGTGGGTGTTTAAATGCTCATTTCGGTTCTAATGTTGGACACGCCCAACGTTATACTACCGTCGTCTAAACGAAACGATTTTATGAAAACGTTTTTTTCCTTAATTATCTGTTTAAGAGTTTAAAAGATTGATGGGCCAATATGTTTTATGTTTTTTTATATTTATACATTAATGGCCTTGTTAGAGATTTGTGGATCACTTTTTATAGACAGCATTTAATCGCATTAGTACATTTCATCGTTTAATTTTTGGGAAAATAAGGAGTGCTCACTGTAGCCTGTTGACTTCCGTATGTGCCTCTCAGCTCTCTATCTCTAGCTGTGAGCGCTAAACTCGCTCGTTAAATTCTAAAGGAAAACATCGTAATGTCGGCATGTCTTAAATCCAAAAAATATGTTATTGGACAAAAGGCTGATCATCTTGTCTATGAAATAAAAAATATCAAAGAAACGGATGCAATCTGAGGCTAAGGCCCAAGGCCTAAGGCACTTTGAATTATAACAATATCTAAAACTTTGCAAAAATATAATTTCAATAAACGAGATCTAAGAAAACAAGCACATTCGTAGTATTGATTTGATTTTACAATTGCAATTGTTAATAAAAAGAAGAGTCCGTAGCTTCATAGCCAGCGTTCGAACCTATGTCCTTAAGAATTCAAACCTATGTCCTCAAGAATGAGAGACATACCCTCGATACAATAGGCCAAAACTATTTCTATTTTAGTTAGACATTTTTATAGAAATGGGGGCAAACAGGTAGGAGGAGGCTCACCTGATGTTAAGCGATACCGCCGCCCATAGACATTCTCAGTGCGTTGCCGGCTTTTTAAGAACTGGTACGCTCTTTTTTTGAAGGACCCTAAGTATTATTGGTTCGAAAATACTTCAGTGCAACTGGTTCCACATATTCGTTACATATATTTAGGTCGCTTTAAAAAGCATTTTAAATGAAACAAGAAAATGTAGTTTCGTTCTTCATATGTTTTGTTTAACAAAACAATTTAAACTCATAACTCTCCTTATTTCCGGGTAAGTCAGGTAAATGTAGCACGGTGATTAATATGGAACTCAAGCAGTTTAGTAAATTACTATGTAAGTGACTTCACTATGAGGGTAATGGGCTGAGGCACGCAACTTTGACCATATTTATTACGAATTAAAAAACTATACAACCTCTTTTCGAATTATGCTTTTCTTAAATATGTATAAGTAGTTCTATGCTCTTTGGTTTTATGTATCAAACTTAATAATTCTTATAAAGTAATGTCCATTTTGTCTCTATGTTGTACTATTTTCATAATAAATATTTAAATGTTTTTTTATTTGTTTTGAATTATACACAATTAAGAGTATGCAATGTTCTTTTAATTTCTTCTGTAACTATTTATAAGTTTTTTTAACTTATTCCAAAGTTACAATTAGTCTGTATAATAAATAAATAAAAATTAAGATAGTTAGTCAGACTGAGGATTTAAATAAGCAGACAGCACTTGCCTAGTCACAATAGATTTTTCAATCAGGATCCGAACCGCCAACCTCCAACCAACGACCATTAGGCATTAAAACGATTTCAAGAACAAGGCTGTTAAAGTTCTCGGATTAAATCTAATTTAAATCCATTACGGTTTAACAAATTTGTGTGTTACTGTGAGCTAACACACATACAAGCTCGCGAACACATTCCTAAGCCTTTTTGTTTCAATGCTTCGCTACAGTAGGTTTAACATTTAGTGGTAAGATTTTTACTAGAATTTTATTAGAATTTAATAACGGAAATAAATATATTGTTATTTTAATGTTAATGAAAATTTCAAAATGCCGAATAGATATTTCGATTTGAAGCACAAGAGAGAGAGAGGGAATGGTACTTTATTTTTATCTCTCTCTTTTTGTCTAACTGTTTAAATTATACAATCAGTGTTGCTTTTATGTCTGGGCCTCATATTTCTTTATCTGTTTTATAATAGTTTGTAATAACAGCAAGTAGTAAGTGATCAGCAATCTGCGCCTTATACGCCTTCGATTTTTTTTGTCCAAGGCAATGACCCGATGAATGATAAATGTGGGGATCGGGGATCGAACCTACGACCACAGGGTTGAGAGTCGCAGGCTGAAGCCTAGACTGCTCAAAACAATTTTGTGGGTGTGTAAAAACTTTTTTGAAGCATTTGTTATATGGTATTATAATCGTTGAGAGTTGCTGCATCTAGCACAAGACAAGACTTTGTCGCTATACACTGCCATTTTTACGAAATGGCAGCAGTACTTCATACAATCAATGTCATAATAATCTCAAAGCTAAAATTTCCCAACTGTTACGTTTATAAACTACATCCTAATTGCATAAGTGTGAACTCGTTTGGATGTGTGTGTGCGAACAAGTTGTTTGTTCAGAGATTTAATACTCGGTAAATTTCTTCGTGTTACCTGACTTTGCGGTCCGAGAGGAGACAGGCGTATGTGAATTTTTCATATCGGCAGCAGTACTCAAAGTCAATCTTAAGGCTATCCGATACTTAAGATTTTTAGTCATGATACGATAATAAAAGGCAATAATTAATTCATATTCCAATTACATTAGATATGGTATACCAATGTTCGCATACATTTTTTGCTAAATTAATCGAACCTCACGTGATCATTGGCCTGTGCATTATTTATTATGAGAAACTTTTTACGCACTTTTAGCAAAACCTTGAAACGACTGTCTATCACACGTCTAATGACCGGCCAATTTATTAAATGAGTTATACATTTAATAAATAGTCGGTAATGAATAATAGAAAGGCTACGAAATGAAAGTTCTTTTTAGTTAGGGGATCTGTTCTATTGACGTATATATACAGTATATACGTCAATCTTTACACATATACACATACTTTTTGTATATCATACTTTTTAAATAAGATATATCTTAAAGTTATGGTATGTTCATCGTGAGAGTTTAGAAACTTTTGTTTATTTGGAACGACATGTATTAATCCAATAAATATTTATTATTATTTTATTACGCCTAAATTGAATAAGTACCTATCAAAAGCAAACAAATCACTACCACGTCCTCGGCGTCAATAATTTTACTTAACAGATTTTGAATATCGAATAGAAGGTTCTTTATTCAAATTCAAAAATTCACTTACACCGTTGTACATCAAAATCTTAATTGGATATATCATAGGCGTCTGTTTGCGCATGCCAATTGATTGCAACTTAACGTGCGAGCAAATTGCCAGGGTGCGACAGGAACGGCACTACAAAACACCATAAGTTAAAATGGGACAAACATATCGAGCGAAGGTTCGAGGCTGAATGAGACAGATAGATTTGCCTGTTCAGCTTTTAATATTTATTTTGAGAGCAATTGTTTAAGTATAATCTGTCGTTATGAGTAGTTAACTGATGGTTTTCTTTCATTTATTATAATTGAAATGGTATTAATCTTGAAAGGAGGTAATATTTTAAAGTAATTTAGTATGAAACGGGATTTTATTGCCTTTACTGCACAGGAACGAAATGCGAAGAGGCATTTTTAAACTCGTAATTAATATTGTTTTAGTTTAAGTTATAACATTAGCCAAAAAAATTAATAGCGGTAGTTTATTTTCCTAATCCTAAGTAATTAAAACAAATCCTTTTTTGCTTAACAGGCCAGTAGGGTTAGCCTTCTGTGCCTGATATAAGCTGTCTAACGCCCAAACCTAATAACCTATCTCAATATTTTTTTGACCCTCTGAGACAGACATCTTAATTCAAATATAGAGAAATTCAATCGACGGATTGTAATAGCCATCTGTCGATACAAGCTATCCATGATAGGTCGGATCGGTGTATGTGGATAGATAGTTTATATAACAATGACACTTCAAATATGCCAATACCTTAAGATTTTAACTTACATCAATTACAACAACTTAATTTAAAAAAAATTAAAAAGCTTTTTGATATGTTTTAAATTTAGACCTGTATATTTTAGTATTATTTGTACGGTTTTATTTACTTTATTTGTGTCATATTTATTATGAAATATCATGTGTAAAGAGCGAAGGGATTGCATTCTATTCGTCGCCAAAAATGAATTGTCTTCGTAGGGTTTGGTTATTGGGATGCAGATAGGAGATCTATCGACTGTCACGGTCTGATCTCAGATTGTTTTCAATCTGAGATTGTGGATTGATTATTAGGTTCGGGCGTAAGGCATGCCGGGTTCCTCACGATGTGTCGCTGTGTAGTGTTTAATGCGCACATTGAAATATCCAAACACAAGATTTCAGGGCTTAAATCTTAAATTTCGCTCGCTCAAGCCACTAGGCTAGTGATTCCATCGTAGGGCCCAATTTGACTGTCAATTTTATTCTTAATTTATAATTAGTATTTGGAATTTGATTACAGTCTTCATTATGTGTTTTGAAAATTAACTAACTGTATTTGGTTAACCTTCTCATTTTTTTATTTCCTAGTAATTTCTTCATAAAAACCTAATAATTAGGTTTCTTAAAAAAACATATTTTTTTAAATATCGGCATAATGTAATGGACACAGCTGATAATATGAATACAAGAAGAAAACTCACATAAGCATAAAGATTTCAGTCAAGTATGTGCCTTTTCAGTAAGGCGTATTCTAGTACCGTAAGCGATCTTAATATAATTTTTGTACCACTATCAATAAGATTGTTGTAATTAACATTATAGGAGCTGTAAAATATTGACTGATTCAATCATTGTAATTAATGTTGGTGTTACTGGGTAGTTGGATAGTTCTTGTGGGTTTATTCAGTCCAGCGTGAATCAGTTTGATACTAAAGCCTCTAGAACCTTCCATAGTAGACATATCTGCTTCAAAATCTATTCACGTAATACCAATACAATGCCAAGTAAACATAGTTGGTATTGAATAGGTTTGATTCTATTAAGAAATCAATTAAATTAAATTTTTTGGATAATTTCTTGTTCCATTTATAGTCACAATAGTTTTCTAAAAAGGTAAATAACTTTGGAGTTTGTTCTTTAATGTTTTAAAACAAATCCGCCCAAACATTCCTTTTCGAATTTAAAAATTCATTTTGAAAATGGAACATTAAAACTACTGTGTGCAAATAAAACGAATCATAACTTTATTTAAATTGCACTTCGCTTTCGTGTACTTTAAATCGCTACACGGAATGAAATAAAATATATAAGCTAAGCTTGTCCAAATTATATCAGAATAAATAAATATTGCACGCCTCATAAACAACGACGCTCGACTTTTATTGTTTACGCTTTATAATTAGGCCTACTATACACGAGGTGAAGGAGAAGAGGACGTCTTGGAAAACGGTGAATAGGTATAGAAGATACCAGAACGTAGTAAAGCACGCGAAACGTCGAGAAAAATTTAAAATTATGTAAAATAATTATAAGGTTCTAATAATACATAGATTATACATATGTGTCTTCTATTTTAATTAAGTAACCTTATTAATTTTAGGGTTGCTGCTGCCTCATACTAACATGCTTCTTATCAGAGATTGCAAGGTTTCAAAGAAGGCACTGACAGATGTAGGGTCAAACGTGAATAAACAGCCTATATTGTTGATTTTTATTTGCATTTAGTGAAAATTAATTTTTGTTCATCGCGCTTTGTTCGAGATGGAGCGATTGTTTGTTATTTAGTGTTCGCGACCTTGTTGCGGCACTCTGGTTTGATTGTGTTCAAATAATTGGTTATGGGCTTCGACTGGAGTTTTATATGATACGAAGATTATTTAAATGTTGATTAACATATTATATTTTATCATTTTTTTATATTTGTTTCAATGGGTATGAGTTTTAACTTAGTAGCCCTTCTACCTTCAACGATAATTGTCAGTACCATTATTATATGTATAAATAGAAAATGATTTTCTTATTAGGATCATTTATAACAGTTTTATTTCTTAACCTAGTATATAGTAATAATAATAATAAATAAACACTGCAAAATTCAAAATATTTGGTTCATTTTTGTAAAAAAAAATCATTATATGGTATGAAAATACTAGCAAGTGAAGTATTTCAAGGTGTCAATAAAACAAAAATCTCTTTAGTCTATGGATTAGAAACTATTTTCTAACGCTTTTGTCATTACGCATGAGTAGACTCATTATTAACACAATATAGAAATACCCAAAAAGACCGAGATTCCCATGTGGGATTTTCTAGAAAAAAAATATAAGTAGGTATCTATGTCAAAAACAGTGACAGTTTCATAATTATTTTTTGAAAATAACTGAACAATTAAAAACACAGACAACATTTAACATGTTTATTCCATACTAGCTGACCTGGCAAACGTCGTCTTGCCAAACTACTACCTTTAACTCAGCGCCATCTGTTAGAATTGTATCAAATAATAAACAAATGTTAATGTTATCGTAATTTTAGTAAGGATGCCTATTATTTTTGAAAATGAAATATAGCCTATGTCACTCAGGAATGATGTAGCTTTCCAACAGTGAAAGAATTTTTCAAATCTGCCAAGTAGTTTCGGAGCCTATTCAATTCATACAAACAAACAAAAAATCAAACCTTTCCTCTTTATAATATTAGTACAGACTAGTACGTTAGTTACATGAACCAGGAAACAGGCATAGGTCATAACACAATATCTTGCCATATATCAACTATGAAGGAGATGATTAGCCCCCTGCTGACAGACTAGCGCCTATCTATAAGGTACTAAAGTAAATATTCAATTTGAGATATCTTCAATAGCACGATACAAAACCTAAATAATAATAATGATATATATATTCTTCTATGAAGATTTAAAATTTGTAATAGTTACTCTTGATAGATAGATATCTCTATAAAGATTTAAGTTAGCTCCATAAGTATCGCGATTCAGAGAGGAATTTGTTTCTTCTCGTGGTTTTCTATTAACCATTATTAATTATTATTATTATAACTTAAGAATATTAAAAATGTTGAATATGTGTGTATTAAGTCTTCTTTAAATCTAAAGAAAGGTTATTAACAATACAAGAAAATTGTTATCTATTTCATTTAAAACAAAATTATTATTCTTATTTACTCGACGTCACCAGTAGCAACGGCCAATTTATTAAATCACATTTGACATGTATCAATATTACCAATGACGCAACATTGTAATTTCAGTTCATTCTGAAACAGTAAATATGAACTGCCCAATGAGGGAAACCGTGTGTTAAGAGTGATCAGTCTCGCAGTTTTATCTCGCTATTATAGGTAATACTTGTAGCAAAAAGCAAAATGAGGATTCCAAGTTAAAGACCGTACCCGTGCCACCTAGTATGCGATTTACACCGCGATTACTTCCTTAAAAAATAGATAGAGGGAAAGGAAGGGGTCCTTTCCCTCTATCACGATATAAAGGACAAATAATACAACTTTAAATATATTAATTAACCAATAAAAATAAATTATCAAATATCATCAAAATGTACAATCTATATAATGTTCATACAAATTCGATAGCGGGTCACAAAATATTCTTGTCAAAGTATTAAGTAGACGTCAGCAATAATTTACCAAACCCATGGATGCTTCAACCGTCTCATACCGTAACCCAACACCCCTCATTCAAGTCCCCTATTTAAATAGCTTCATTATTTCAATAAATTACGTACAATTGTAATCGATATTTCGAATGTTTTAATCGAAACAATGATGGAGCGAGCCGATTCGATGTTGTTAAGCGATCTTTACTGGTCACTTGGGCTATAAGTCAGTAACACGATACCTGCTGGTTAGGTGTTTAAGGGGATTCGAGAGAGCTTAGCCGTTTTTCAAGTAAAGTGTTTGGAGATCCTTGAGTGTAGCATGAAGTCTTTAATTAACAAAAGTCTCATTTGAGTTGCTATAGGGATTCTATAATCTATGTATTGTTTTAGATCAGTCTTTCAAAGCGAATTGATCCAATGGCGTTTCGTAAAGATGTTGTCTCTCTGCATTTTCTACCGCAATGTAGAAGAGTGTTCAGAGGAGTTGTTCGGATTAATACCTGCAGCTGAGTTTCATTATAAAAGATCAAGGCAGTATTTGAAATACCACCTATATCGACATCCGTAGAACACCACCACATGAATCATCACTGTGTAGGACCAGCTGTCAATTCTGCAAAACACCTTCATCTTTTAGTGGACATCAACTCCGGGGTATTAAATACCAAAAATAACTTTTGCTACAGCCGTGATACTTTTTGACATTCAACACCCCTAGTGTTCAGTCACCGTGAAAAGCACTCGAAACGTCGGAAAAATTTAAAATTATATAAAATAATTATAAATTTATAATACATAGCTTCAATCCGGTGAAAAAGTATTTTCTTTAACTAACAAGATACTAAACAGTAGAGTCATTTTAAATGTATCTCAGTTAAGTGTTAATATATTTATTACATTGCCAAATATTTAGTAAAGAAACTAGTATGGACAAACGCTTGATCGAATTTCAAACATCGCTTTTTTAAAACATCAATGAAAACTCTATTCTGTGGTAACTTAAAATCGTTAACTACGGAACCAAGGTATAAATAAACACCTTAGCTGGTGCTAACGGCGATTGAGTTATCCCTCATTGGCGCGAGATTTATCGCGACACAATCAAACGTACACATTACACTGTCATTCTAATTTGTTTGTTTTATAGACATTTTTTATTCTCCTAGTCTAAGAGTAGTGTGGGATAAATCTAAGAATCCAATAAATTCTTCAATCTATTCTAACTGTCACACAAACTAGATGATTAGAAAGCTACTAATGACTGTGTTTGTATATTGTAGATTATATAATATTTTTTAGTATTATTGTGCCAAATGCAAGAGAGAGTAATAAATGAATTCAGTTGACGGAGCGTAGGGCGACAGATTTTTGGGGCAGCAACTAAATTTTTTCATACGAATAAAAATATCTGCCTGACGATTTTCTAATGTTTTACAGATAGAAGTCTGCAACAAAATTTGCCGATGACTTTCCACTTATAACTTGTCTTTGTACATTCATGTGTAGCAAACTTTAGTATTTCCGAGTCAATAGCTAGTTCGCCGCCCTCCAGCCAGTAATCAACTTTTGCGCCCTCAGATCAAACTTTGTATGAGTGAAAAGAGCTAAATTGCAGACAATTTATATTTATCTCTTACCCCATTAATCCATACATATCAGTTCTAATACTGTTTGGAGGCTGCGAACTGATTGGTTGGTGTATAATTGTGTGCTCAAAAAACAGATACAAAAATATTTTTCGTGCAATTTCAACGAGATTGTTGGATTGTAATAATCTAGGATATGACAATTGAAGAGGTAAAGGCGGCAAAAAATTTACAGCTTATACCTTGAAAATATGTAAATCCGCCACTGAATGTTGCCCAGAATATAATAGTATTTTGTAACTTTGTTAACGCTTAATAAAAAATATATCCATGTAAAAGTGGTATCAGTTTAAATATGGAATTCCTTCTCTATATAGAAAAAAAGTAAGTACTTCAATTGTTTGTAACTAAGAAAACCGAACTGATATTATTAAATTCGTTTCTTTCTCTCTAATTATGTTTACGCTTTTATGAAAAGAGATGACAAATCTCAGTGACAAATAACTGGTTGTTTTATGAGCATGAGCACGTAATATTCTTTTCGGCCAAGTTTTTGCGTTACAGTTGACAAATACTGTACAACTAAACACAAATAGTTTTAAAAATTTATTATTAACCGCGTTGAACTGTGATAAAAGTGATTTGAATTCTTTCAACTAGTTACTAAATAGAGGTGTCGAAGTAAAGTTTATAGTTTCTCTCACTCTTAAATCATTTATAAATCGATTACAATAAATCTCTCTCCGCTTTACGGGGTTATGGTCTTTATACCTATGCAATAAATGCCGTTTTGGTGTGAAACAAATGTGCGTGGGCAGTCAGGTCATTGTTTAACAAACTTACAGAACATGGATGTAGGAAATGTTTAGAAATAAAATAGTTTAATGATAAATTGCTTGTCGGTATTTTTTTTCGGTTTTCTAACCATATCAGTGTGGATATCCTTCATCTGTTAATGAGGTATTAAAATAGACGTTTAGCTAAAAAAGCTTAATCACCCATCATTATTATTATTTATATAACAGCAGGCAAACCGGCAGGAGTCTAACCTGAAGTTAATTGAACCGCCACGAATATGGATATCCACATTGCCAGAAGGCGAAGTGTGTTGCTGGCCTTTCTTAAAGCTCAACCTTCATTTATCTCAGTATACTCCATATTTTACTTCTTTTGTTTTTTTTATAAATTAGGGGCAAACGGGCAGGAAGCTCACGTGATGTTAAGTGATACCACCGCCCATGGACAGTCTCAATACAGAGGCTTGCCTTACTGACCTTTTAAGAATCTCTATTTTCTTGAAGAACCCTACATCGAATTGGTTTGGAAATACTTTAATAGACAGCTTCCTTCGTTCCAGTCTCAGACTCTCTGCTGAGAAATAATCACTAAAACTACGGTAATTAGAACCGGACCTAGTGGGAGCTTTGTACCAGTTACGGCTTAAAAACTGAATAAATAAATTGTATCTTCTAATTTCCTAAATCATTGTTGATCAAATGTCACTTGATACTGCAGCTTTATCGTCGTTTTGCGATCATTGCGCTTGAATCACCTCAAATGATGTCATTATAGGACCTTATTTACGCAAATTACATTTTAATAAAAACAAATACTTGGATAATATAATGTATAGTGTCATTTTCGTGATATGAATAAGGTTTTAGTCACCGTTATGTCAATGATTGAGCTATTTTTCGAATTAGGAATAATATTTAAGATGAATTAAAAGAATTATTCTATTAGTTATTTCATGAAAAATATTTTCACGTCAGTAACAGCCGTTTTGTGTTAAAATAAATGACATCAAAAAAGTTAGTTGTGACATCTACTAAGTTGCTTACTTTATTGAGTTCCAGTGTCTAATGTAATTAGCTAACCTAACAATATCTTATATTATCAATATTTGAAATCTTGTATGTTTAAAATAAATAGATAAACATGGCCGTTGCATAAACCAATATATCTCACATCTAATACATATTATATTAAATAAGATTGTTTAAGCGGGGCGACCAAAATCATTAATTTAAAAAATAAAATGTGTCCCACGTGAGGCCGTATTTGCGCTTTATAGAGTTGTGTATTTAAGGCAGTGAATGAACCTTATATACTTTGATCTCAGTCTATAAGAAAAAATATGAAAATAATGCATTCAAGTCAACATACAATATTGACGTGTTATGAGCGAAGTATAATCTGCCATAGGAACCAAACTTTAGAATTTAAATGTTTTCATTGTAAGTTAATTCTATCGTATTATTTTGAAAAATTAACACACATAAATAAGTTTTCTCCCGACTAGGTATTTTTTCTTTTCGAAATAAATAGCCAATTTAGGTAACGCCTACATGAATGAAATAAATAGAAAAATTGATAAAGACATTAAGATACATTTTCTATTCACAGCGAGGCTGTAACTCTTACAATTATCATGTAAAACAAACTGACTTTGTGAATGAAGTGCTAGTGTGTGGTGGATAAGGCTGTTAAAAAAAATGTGTGTTGCATTCGTCCAAAGAGGTTTTATGGCCAGTATTCAATTTGATTAGAGCGAATGCATGTGATTAGTAATTGACATTGCTTAGTGTAGTGAACCTGCACTAATCACTAAAGCAAGTGAATACAGGCCCTAAGATTCGCTGATACGGAAAAGAAAACTTGTGAAAAAATCATATCTAAGACTTAAAAATCAACGCGTGTCTGACACAAAAGTCATATGACCGACCTGTCTACTAACGACGAAACAGAAATCGAAGGCTAAATGTTGTAGCTATGTTTTTCTGTGCGCAGAGGGAAATCGGCAATTATTATCTATTATACTATGTTAATATAAAACGAATAAAGAAGGACATGGTATGAGATGTGCAGAAGAGTTTATTGAATTTCAGTAAATTATATCGAAAATGAAACGAAATGTACGATTTAATAAAACAAATGTACAAATTATTAGGTAAATCTGAAATATAATGTTTAATTTATTACGTTACTGTACTAGATAATTTTTACCGTTTTTCGTATTTGGGAGTTAAGATAATTGATGTTTATGACACAATTACAGCATCCTTCAAGTATTATTGACTTTTAAATACATGAATTTAAGCTAAACAACGACTTATTAAACTGTAGATTCATCATTAAAACAGATACTCAACGCTTTCTGCTTCTTGTCATAGCAATATTTAAGTCTTGTCTATGTAACACTATCTCGAGGCGTCATACAAACGTTTATATTAAAGCAAGAATAAGTTATCTCGCTTATCATAATCTAACAAAAGATCACAATAGACGGGAACACCATCATCAATATATTACCGAGATACTGTGACTGACGTTGCTTGATACTTTATAGTTCAAGTTATGTTTATTCGGATGGGAAGTTTTGATCCATTGTAGCGTGGACAGGTTAGCCCCGTCTCACCTCCCTCGGCCAAGCACAAAAGCTAGTGCAGCTAAATTATAAGTCTTTCCTTCAACATTGATTTGGTTTTGGAGTAAAGGCTTTGCAAGGAGTTCAAGCGCACAGACGCTGATTAAAGATTTGAGTTGGTGCCTAGTAGATTGTGGCAGTCCATAGTGTTCTATTTATTTATTTTTAACTTTTTTATGATTACTATGTAGGTTAAGAAAATTCTGGATACTGTATAATAAAACTAATTTCTCACGAAATAGTTCTGATGCGGGAATAAGTTTTAGAAAATATTAACATATGTTTTGCTTGGATACAAATTTGATAAAGCCAGGAATTATTGCATTAAATGTTAGTAAGGGGACCTATCAAATGTAATTAAATTAAACAAAACAAATCCTCATAGACCAAATAGACTTATAAAATATCAATACCGATGTTACATTTGTATTTTCAAGTATCAAGACTGATGGGACTCGCCCAAGCCAGATTCACGGAGGTGTGAGCGTGAATTACCGTCGCAGCGGGGAATCGAACCCCGACCCGTTCTCAGAACCGATCAGCCGATCAGCCCGATGATGCTATGACAGAGCATGTGATGGATAGAAATATTTGTTGAATGTTTTGACTTATGGTTCAGTGGTGTAGTGTTATCTTATTTCATTTATACCTAGGACTTTTTTCTTTTCAAACATTTTCTTTTATTTAAAAATAACATATATGTAATAGATTTTGTATAGACTCTATTCATAATGGGAATAGCACATAGAGAACTCCATTAGAAAATCAATAGCTTCTTCTTTTGTTTTCCTTCGAATATAATCGCTAAATATGTGGCTAAGCTTAAAAACAATACTCGAAGGCGGCTGTATATTTCAAGTATTTTTTTTTGAGGAAGGTTTTTATGGAAATTGGAAATATATAAAAATTTGATAATTTTTATTTTATTTAGTACTTATTTAAGTTTTTACTCTGGAAAAGCGAACAGTATAAATGGGGTAGCATAGCAAAAAAAAATCCATAAATAAATAAAAAAATAATAAATAAAATGTAGGCTAAATAAAAATTCTCATTAAGGCGAAACAACGCTACTCTTTTCTCAGCTACTCTCAGCGTAGACATTTCTAGTTTTAGTTACAAGATTAAGAACCATATCCTTTTGACGTGACAACGTCTTATAAATTGGTTTGCCGGGTAACACTTCAAGAAACTGCGTTACGCTCCGCTCACGTTATGCGCTCACAATGAGAGCGAGTGAGAGGCACGCGTCCCTTCCACTCGGGCATGGTTAGCCCGCCTAAGAGCGAGAGAGACATACATATGAAATTCAGTGCGAGATTCTTTGTATAAATTAATGTTTTAAATATAATTCTTTGTATAAATAAATGTTTTAAATTGTTACTATTATTTCATCCTTCTTCCTACTATACGAATGAATATTCACATTAAAATTATTTTACCACTCAAAGTCGTTGTCACGTAAAACTTTCGCCCGTATACCGACTTTACAGGCAACCAATTTTTTTTTAAGTTAGTAAAAGTAAAAGCGCAAGCTTACCACGTAAAATCAATAGCACTTCTTGAGTTTAATGCACCACATTATTCCAAGTTTCCTCAGCGCTACGGATTGAAAGTTGAAACAACTTCGACATTCAGAGTCCCAATGCTGGCATAACTTTGAGTCAGCTTGTATGTTTATTTTACATAGTATCCAGGCAGAATTCGATAAAATATACAAGCAGATGGTTTGTGACCGGTCTAATATGTTATATATATTAAAAATTCTCGTGTCACAGTGTTTGTACCCGAACTCCGGAACAATTTTTTTTATTGTCTATATTTAGTAGGTCGGTTATTATAATATATATATAGTTATTAATAGATTAAGGTTCTATATATATTCTTCTGGTTATGCACTTCTTGCACCCAACTTTTTTTTTTTATTTATTTCTTTTCTTACTAGGGTTGCCTGGAAGAGATCGCTTGTTAGCGATAAGGCCGCCCGTTGCATCCCTTGTAATTTATATATATTGTGTTATTTGTGTTCTTTAGCAACGAAGTGTAAATAAATAAATAAATAAAATATGTTATGTTTAAAAGCCAAAGTAAAACGTTCCGTTAGTACGGCTAATGTATGTTTTAGATTGTCGCAGAAATAAAGAACAAAGCAATATGCTTTGCTAGTATTCCTAAATTATTAAATCAAATGAGTTATGTTATTAATATCTATTACACACTTAATAGGCCATTTAAATGTTAATCAGCGGTTTTAGTATCGAATTTGAATAGAAAACCAATAAAATCTTCAAGAAAATAAATCTTTATTATAATTCTCTAAATCTTAATACGTTTTTTAGATTTTAATAAAAAGGTTAATTTTATGTAGTTTTAATTTTGTAGAAAAATAAGAAAAAAGTGGGTTCTATCGTGGTTTGACAAATTTTATTATAAGCATGGGAAAGATTATGTAAGTAAAATTATACGTTAAGTACCATTTTTAAATTTGGGTACTCTTTAAGTAATAAATACTTGTGTCAGCGATTTTTATTGAACACGAGGCAATCGGAAAGGATCCTCCCCCGCCTACGGTCATTCTCAATTCCACAGGGCTCGCAAGTGCGTTGCCGGCCTTTTAAGAATTGGTACTTTTTTCTTGCAGGAACCTAAGTTGAATTGGTTCGGAAATACTTTAGTGGGTAGCTGGTTCAATATCACGGTGGTGCGCGGCAAAACTACGTCAAATAAAGGTCAGTTGAAGGGAACAGTCACAAGGGGTCAGGAACGACGGATTTTGAACGACATGTGGAATCTCGAATTCTGAAACCACATCCGATGATGAAACGCATCTGCAATCTCCCAGCTCTTCCATAACAAACTTAATACGAACTTAGACGTTACAAATTTGATCGGAATACATTTTTTTCAATTTTATTTTTATTATTATCTATATAGAAATCTTACGTAGAGTTAATCTAGGGACCGAAGCGTTTGACCCATACCCCTGACGTCGTACGATTTGGTTCCAAATTCCAATAAAATTTTCTTTCTATGTGCGTAATTAGCACTTGCTCCTATGGTGAAGGCAAAATTCGTAAGGTATCGTAACACAGAAGACTGGTATACCTACTTGTCTATAACAAAATATTTAGGAAATAGAAAAAATCTATGGACAAGACCCATATAGATATTATTATCTAAATATTAGTGACCTTTTTTGTATAAATGATATTCTTGGAACAAACACAAATATTGATTACATAGACTAGCCAATAATACATTATAATTCCAACGATATTGAAGGAACTTCTACACAACAATAAAACATTGTTCTTAGTTACAAAATTTTAAATAATATTTCTATTAAGACATAACCAGGAGCGGGCCGCGGGGGTCCAAACGACACATAAACAAAATAATGAACGCCGAAAACTCAAAAATTCATATAAAATCCGAATAAATAACGTTAGATAATACTTTATATTGGAAATTAATTCAAATGCTACCGAGACTTTGTATTATTGTTCAATAAAAATCTTCTGACGGAAGCTTCATGGACCACATGCTATGTACTGCTGTCGTTATAACGGGGTTTTAATCGTTTTTATTTGGGCTGGTTTTGATAATTTAAAGATATTCTTTCAGGTGTTTTTTGATTTGAAGTCTGAGATCATCCAATCATCTCTCATTTTCTCTTAAGAAGCAGTTAAGCAAAAGCTTTGTTGACCTGTTTATATTTGGAAGTTTCTTCTTTCAACGGCGAGGAGAAATTTTACTTCGCAGTATCAATAATAATATATTATGAGACCTAGAGAATCGTTTTTATTGAGCAGATTTCTTGTCTAATGGTTTAACATGCGGTTCTCAACCCTACGGGAACGTGAACCCGGTCCATCTCCACAACAGTTTTCGTTGTATTATTAATATTAGCATGTATATTAAAATGTCTTATATATCTAAATTCTAAAAATCAATGAGTTCTCATAAAATAGTCGCATAAACTATAGGTATCACAGATTTATACAATAAATTGCCAGTTACATAAAAAAACTCCAAATATTGCTTAATCACTACAACATGCCTGTGCTAATAAAGAAATGATTTTTCGAATTAGAAAAGGAAATGATTTAAGATCTATATCTATGGAAATTACGTAATTTGTGTCCATCCTGCTATTTACGGCGACGCGTTTAGAATAATTTTACTAACGGACACACAGACAGCGTGACGTCACATCTTATAGTTGTTTATGTGTGGTCTTTGCTGCTTCAATTAAATTCAAAACAATACATTTCATAATACACTTTTTATAAAGCATTTATCGAAGTTATGTTCAAAAACATTATTGCATCACTGAAACATCAAAAATAAACTCCAGTAGCGTTCGGTTTTGGCCCCAGATTTCTGTAATGTTTTTTGACAGATTTCTTATAGGCCAGCCTTCTTCTTCTCGTTATAATTAGAGTTGTTTCAAAAAATATTGACGGCTTGCACGCTTTCCACCCCTAACTCTGTTGGGGTCTAAAAACATAGCCTCGAATCTCGAAACGTCTTTATGTTCAGTGCTTCAATTATTGGTTTTCAACTGCTGGTTCTCCTCTACTGACGATAAAGGTAGCTGAAGAAGCCTATAATTTATATCTATTTTAATAGATTAATATATTTTAAGTATAACGTTATCAACTACTTGTTTTTTTCCAAAAAAAAAATAATGAGCATTTTTTGTTTGGTTTCGTTAAATAAGTAATTGTTTTGTTTAAAATTCTCTTCGTGTATGTCAAGTTTTTCTATAAGTGCTTGTCACATTAAAAATAGTATTTTCTGGTTCTTCTACCGATGTAACAGTATGCCGAGCGTTGGCAAGCTTAGATCAATAATAAAAAAAACAAATTTAGTATAGAGTTTTATAAAATCTATACTTGCTACTTTGTTTCAAGTGTAAAACAATGTAAAGTCATACAAGCAGAAGCTTGGTCTTAAAATCTTTCCGACGGCTAAATAAGCCCTCTACGAAAATTATCACCAGTTAGGAATATATTTTTAACAAATTTTAAAATATACAGCATTTACAATATTTTAATCTAAATAGTAATAATAATTAAAAATGTATAAATAGAAAACAAAGCAAATTAAAAAAGTTTGGTCCTTGTGGCTGTGTACCGTAAATGCTGGTACCGTAATTCCTGTATTGCGATACTTAATAACTTGTTTATTAATGAACAGAATTTTATAAAAATCTCTAAAAACGCTGTTAGTTCGAGTTCGTCAATTTATAGTTCGGCGCACAAATGATTTGTATTAAATACGTAAGTAGTTACAACTTCTTTGTACGCCAGCCTCAATAAGCTTTCTAAATAAAAAAAATATACAAGAATAAATGGCTTCACATATTGTAGCACAAATAATTTTTATTGACTCCCTTTACACGTTAACTCCACCCATTGTTTTTCCAATTTCCCAGACATCCTTTAAGCATCACCACTTGTATCTTAATTGCTTATTGAAGCCGATTTTTCTAAGACATAATTATGTATAAAGCATATTGTTATACACGTGAGTTGGAGTCACAATAGCAATACAGGAACTTCAAATTTGATTGGGTGTAATAATATTTTATGATATTGATTCTATTTACTTTGTATTGTAAATAGGTACTGTGTGCTACATACACTTTTAACAAAAACGTTTTATTGAAAAATTAGCACCAAGCTTTTCTTAATCTAATTTAAATCTAATCTAAATTTAGTTAGAAGCAGGAAAATAGTCTTAAGAAGGTAATAAAGTACTCAGAGTTACACATACAGTTTATCATTCATCACAGCTCCCATACTCTTCTATATCTTCTTCGTTTGGTGCCTCTCCAGCGGTTAGCCGTCATCTCGTGAAGCCCGTCTTGTCGTGTACCAGGTGAAGCTCTTCCATAATCGCAATATCAGTACACTTCCTAACGTTACGAAGTCATGTTTCTTTCCTTCTATCAACACGCCGTTTACCCAGCAATTTTCCCATTATAATTAATTGAAATTGGTAGTCAAAGCGCAATACGTGGTCCAGCTATGCAACGTTCCGTTGTTACTCTTCTATATACAAGAAAGAAAATATAGATCTTTAAGTTAGTTTCAGTACTTAACACCACAACACCACGGTCAAGTGAAAATATTCAAAAGAAAAATACATTACAAACTATTTTTGTCTACTGATGGGCGCCGAGCGTTGACTGGCTTATGTTAAACCTTTTGAATTAGTGTTAGTGCATGTTAGTGGAAAACCACAAGAACAGAGTGTCTTCCCCTTTATAGAAACTGTAAGTGTTATTTCACACTTACTTATATTAAACCTTATTAAATTATATATTAGTCTTAAGATAGTCTAGATATTAATGATGTCTCAGTGAAGGAAATTATAAATATGACTTAGTCATTGTTATATCCTAAATATGTATTTACAGATGGCTTTAAATTAGGCCAGCTACTTACCTATAAAAAATAATCTTCACAGACTAACACACTACAATGCGAAGACAATGTTAATTATTGCTAACAATTTAAACAATTTAAAGCCTTTATAAGTATCACGTGATTTTTAAGACTAACGTAGAGTTCTTAGACGGTTCTCTTTTTCTTCCTCTTCTAATGTTATAAAAAGGTAAAGTTTGTGAGGTTGTACGGAAAATCTCTGGATGTGTAGAATAAAAATTCTTTTATCAATAGAAAACCACGGTATTTTCGCGTGTCTATAAATTATATAGAATTGTAAAAATACTTTTGGTGGTATTCGAATTTGCAAAGTTAGTGAAAAAGACAGTCGTTAGGTATGTTAGAGGTTTGCGGGTCGCTAGTTCTAATAATGTTATTTGCTATGACAATAAGATCATCCATTTAAAGTAGTAATGGCGTCAAGTCAACGGAGTATAATAAAGCAATCCACTCACGAGTTTCAATTTAGTAGCAAGCGATAAGGATAGCGCGCCACGCATTATAATTGTTAATGCTTTGGTACACTAACTGCTATGCTATACTGATATATTAACCTTCTATTGGAGACCTGGCTATCTTAACGTTGTGAGGAGACGCTGATAATATTAAAAGAGGATGTTTCATTCCTTAAATCAATGAAATTATTCTTGGCTAGCTTGCCAACGACTATAAATTCGAGATAAGCCCCAAAATAGTGATAGAAAATAAATTATCAGCTTTGTACCCCACGGTGTGGAGGGTGTGTGTGTGTGTGTGTGGGGCAGTGTGGGTCTAGTGGCTTCGGCAAGCGACTCTCATCTCTGAGGTCTCGATACCCAACAGCCATGCACAAATGGCACTTCTGTCTATGTACAAGAAAGGAATGTCTCAAATCAAACTATATTACGATTATTTTTTAATGGTTGATTAAGTCTGTTGATAGAAGCAGATTTTATTGTCTATCTGTCTGTGAAAATATTTGAAGTTGACTTGTACAAAATTATTTCATATTTTTTTATTAGTCCGAATTATTTATCTCCGAATTATTATTGTCTCTATCTAAAGTAACTTAACCCGTTAAGTCTTTTGATTTTGAGTATTATACATTATTGTATATTCGCATTTAGTATATCTTATAGTGATATGTCGTCCTAACAAACCAATTGTAATGGTAACTTACCAAATTCAGATACACAATCAAATTCCAAGTTACGTTCGTGGAAAAGAAAACAATTCAGTCATTTTGTTAATTCGGATAAATAAAGCCTTTATTGGTACCACTTAAACTTTGAAAGCTTACAAAATATAATGTCAAAAAAGTTGCTTAAGGAACTTGGGGATAAACGAAAATCCATCGTAGTTTTTTCTTTAGGAAAACAAATACGCGTTGAAAAATCTTCAGCTTGTTAGACAAATTCTGACATTTATCATTGGCTACACTATTGTCCCGAGATTATTACGTATATTTTTATAATTATACTAGCGGATCCGACAGACGTTGTCCTGTCTACACGTCTTTAATTTCAAAATTTTAAAAATTGAAATTTAGAAATAAGCCATTTTGATGAAAATTATTATTCAAATGTTATGACAATATCTAACGATCCAGCACATGGTCACACACGATATAATACAATGATAACAAAACTTTTTTTAAATTTCGGGACAGACTAAAATTAAAATTCGAATATTATTTAAAATTTGACACTGCGATGGTAGCGCCGTCTGTCGGATCCAATTTAAAACATTCCAAAATCAACAACAACTAATAAATTGAAAATTAATTAAAAAAACATTGTCCAGCGGACAAAATTGTGAATCTAAACCATTCCCAGATCCCCTTCAGTTCAGTCACATACACACGCACACAAGAAATATATATATTAAGATTTAGACTTCCTTAGATATATGAGTAGAGAGACAAAAGGTCTTTACTAGCACGATGAAAATTATATACAAATTATGTTATAGTATGTAAGTTTTTTACAAATATAACATACTTACCTGATCCCACCTTAAATGTTGACATTTTAAATAAATCGTTTATTTGCAAAAAAGATGAACAGTTAGATTGATTAATTATAAAAAAAACCGCAATAATTGTTGTCAAAATATATAGTTTACATACAGATCTATATTACAAGTATAAAGACAGTCCTTTAATAATCTAATCGCTTTTTCCTTAAAAGCAATAGAAAAATAATTTGTACCGCTCAATGTGATTTTATGTTTGCGAATTGCAACCCCAAAAACAGTTCCACATTATTCTAATGTGTAAAATTCACACTTTCAGTGGTCAAACCTCGATAGAAAATAGTTCTATAAATTAAGTGGAACTTGCGGCGCCACGGAATGAATAATTTCGTTAATTCTCTTGTTCATTTTATTGTTTCTAGGAACAATTATCACGATATTCGACTTCACTTTTTTACACCCTTACTACTAACTATACTATCCTGCTGATTACTATAGTTTTTTTAACTATTTTACACTTCGTATTACCTGAACGTTTTTGACTTTTTTACACTTATTTTTACTATTTTACACTCCTTTTTACAGATACTTTATTTTACGCTTTTACGCTCCTTTTTTCTTAAACGTTTTTAACTATTTTTCACTTCTTTTTCCTGTATTTTTTACACTACTTACTACCTAACTCAGAGTTGTTTGTTAAGTATAGTAACTTGTGTAAGACTTAGATGTTCAATGTATTTGATCCCATAAACGGTTTAATATGCTTTCTCTACATATGTTTATTATATCAAAATCTAATTCGTGGAAGAGGGCAATGCGCGTCACCTCACCACTGTGCGACACGTGACAACATTGTACGTAAATTCTTTTGTATTTCCTTTAAAGGCTAGATTATATGGCGCTGTTACGTTGGTCATATGCGGTTATTTACTCCTCAAAGGCCGGACCCACCAAAATTGGTGTCCAAGGGCTACGATGACTGCTGTTTTTGAGTTACTCCCCTTAATATTTAGAGGGCAACAATATACATTTATTTCAATAGGATATTCTGCTAAATAACATTCATAACTTATAAACAATAAATAACTGTAACCGAATCAAGGTTTCAAACACGCCACAATAATGACAACTTTAAGTTCGTGTTTTTGTGATTTATATCTTCTAGTGTCACTTTATCGGTAAACGTTGGCTATTAATAAATTGCCGACTATCTTGCGCTAGACTAAACAGCTCATCAGCGGATATGATGCCGTACCACTCCCGTAAGTTCTGCAACCACGACCTTCTTCCTTCTACCATCCCGCCTTTAGCCTTGAAATGTACCCATTATTATGAAGTCCATCTAATCGTACCAAATACGCGACTTTCCGTATTGTTCCCGCGTTGCTTTTTAGCGTCATGTAACCAAACGTTTAGATTAAACGCGGTCAAATGTCAAACTCATTTCTGACACAAATTGTACTCGCTACACAGCTTTATCTTAATGTTTTAGATAAAGATATTTTAAATTATATTCATGGAACTTACCTCACTAACTACATTATTATAAGTATTAAAATTGCGTGGTACATATCGAGTTGTTTATTGAACTTTCGGGGAGGCTGTACACTATTAGCGTGAAAAAATACATTTTTAAAGTAACACGGGGTATTCACGAGGGAAAATAGTTCTAATCACGTATAATAATATAACTGGTTTGAAGCATTGTCTTATATTCCTGGTAATGACGAGTTAAGAAAAATCTAGATTTGTGACGAGATTTACGGAAAACGGTATTTCCGCGTTAATATTATTTATTTGACAAATATGCTATCAGAATTCGATTATAAAACTATTAAAACTGCTCGTGGTAGTTTGCGGTGAATCATTCTACGGGGACTGGACACATTTAGGGTCACGCACTCTCTTCTAAGGGCGGTTCCTTATAATAAATATTGGTAAAAAATCCGCTAGCAATCTGTATTTAACTTTCTCCAAACTAAACATTAACGTATTTTCTAAAACTTAATTTCCTAATTCCACATCAGAACTTTTTCGTTAGGTGTTAATAAATAGTATTTACAAATTTATTAATCTACATAACAAAAAACAAATAAAATCTTAAAAATTAAAACAAATTTAAAAAGTTTGGACACTATGGCATACTTTTAACGCTGGCAGCATTTCCTCCATCCATTTCCATTTGCCTTAGGGTCAGCTATAAGGCGCATACTTAAATATTTAATTAGCGCCTGTGCACCTGAACCCCACGGCCCAAGAGTCTCTACTCCAAATGGCACAGAATCGAAGAGAGGAGACTGAGACTCTTATATTGGAGCCATTTATTATATATAGTATATGTTTAAAATAAACAATTATAACTATGTAATAATCAAACGTGTTTTGATAATAAAAAAATGTTAATTTAATTTCTAAAGTCGGCAAAAATTATATGGCACAACGCAACGTTAATCATCACTCAATTAGTCACAAACTAAGCGTAGCGAAGTCGTTTCAAAATTCCTAAAAGCTATAAAATAATATTAGCCGCCTGTCACATTCTGATTAAATACAAACATTTGGGGTGGATGTCACTTACACCGTTGAACGTAAAGGAGTTGTTACATCCGTTAGTTATTTAACTTTTGATAAATTAGATGTGTGTAATGTACAAGACTGTGTGTTAAAGCGAAATCATAAAAATCAAGAAATGAGTGTACCAATTATTTAAAGGCCGGCAACGCATTCACGTGCCCTATGGTATTCAGTATATCCATGAGTATCACTGAAAATCAGGTGAGAGTGCTGTCCGTTTGCCCCTGTTCTATAAAAAAACAGAATATTTTTGGACATATCACAGTTTAAGTATATATTCCTACTATTTGACTTTATAAACCCCGACGGAATTTTGAAAGTTTAGAATCATTTTACTGATCGGTGTGATAGGAGGATGGGTCTATTCGCTTTAGTAACGAGTAACGCCTCGGTATCGATAGTCCTTTGGGGACGCACGCTCAATTGGTTGCCAATTATACGACAGTATTTATGTCTATTCAACTTAAGTCAGTGCAACGTAACGACTTTATTACTAACTAGCGGCCAGTCCCGGCTTCGCACGGATGGACATTTATTTTATAACATTTTTGTCATTATTGATATGTTCTTTAATATTGTGGAACTGTTTTTTGATCTACCATCAATCGTTTACGCAGCGCATGCGATGAAAGATATTATATTTTACACCTTTTGTCTTTTTTACACCTTGGGTAACATTATTGTAATTATAGTAGGGATCCTTATTTTTAATTTTTAAAATTGGACCATAACTTTTTGAGGAGCCAACTCGTTACAAACATACATACAAATCTTTCCTCTTTATAATATTTGTATGCATTAGTTTAGCTTTGCACAGACATTTTCAGTATTTGGTAAATAAATAATATTTTAAATTTTAAGGTCCAGTTTTCAGTTGATTCCTAACAAACATACGAGTATATAAATCTTCCCCTTTTGCAATATTATGTACAGACATTATCATAAGAGTTGCACACAAAATAGTCGATGAGTGTGTAATTGGCAGATGTAATATTTTTTGCCAAAAGCGGGTACTTTTGACTTTCCAAGTGTCGATTTCAATTACATCTATTGTTGCTCATGGGCACTTGAATTTGCTATGGTCATTGTGCGGCTATAGCTGTGAAAACTATTGTATGGGAAGCGCCGGAGTTGCTATGAGCTATAACGATAAAAGGTTTTTTTAAACCTTTGTGTGTTAAAGTCACGGAGTCATTTCTGTCTCAATGACTGTGTCATAATAAGGCTTTTAACAACATTTGTGCTGGTCGTTCTAGCTTATTAAATCAGGATCGAATCCCATAAAAAATATGATTAATTTATCCTGAAGTTACATTCAATCATTTCAAGGCACTCGCAAGCCCTTTGCCACTGAGAGTGTCCATGGGCACTGAACATCGGGCGAGCGTCCTTCCCGTTTCCCCCTTGTTCTATAAATTATTTCCTTTCAAGAAACCACAGACAATCCGTGGTTTTATAACCTATGACAATTGAAAAACAAAAATTACAAAGAATTCAGTTACATACCAAGGTACCTTATATTAATAGCTGGATATGTCGTAAATTAGTTTATTTTTGAGATGTTTTAATTGCATCCCCACTGCGTATATGTCAAGCGTTTCCTGTAGCTCTAGTACCTTATTAAAATTAATTTCTAGCCTTATTAAGCTTATTGGCGACCTTCATCGGGACCTTAATACAGAGGAAGTCTCTACAATAATTAGAAATATTGCTGGAGTAAGACTAGACGAATAAAGGCTCCACCATCACGTGATTATCTTGACATTCAACTACTAAGGACTAACTATTCGAATAAGTGTTAGTGCAAGTTATTCATAAGTGCTATAAAGAAAAAACACACAACAAACAGAGTGTCCTTCCCTCAATAGAGACTATAAGTAGTGTTATTGGACACTTTCGTATGTTAAATATGTTTAATAGTAAATGAGGCTTGATTGAAATTACTTATTAATCTTAATTTAGGCTAGATCGCGATGATTAATGATGTCTTTGTGCAGAGACATCACCAATTCTTAAAAGACCGGCACCACACTCGCGAGCCCTCTGGCATTGAGTGAAGTCGACCGACATGACACCCCAGAACATCTTTGATCTCATCTGAACCCCAGATTTTCAGTTTTAGGCACCTTAAAAAAAACAATTAAAGCTAGGCTTTTATATTTAGAAAATAAAATGAATCAGTGACGCCACCATCTTTTTAAGATCTCGGCTGAGTGATGAGCCTCCTGTGCCTGACACGCATTTTTTGGGGTTAAAATGAGCCGGTTACGGCAAAATGTTTTCCTTCACAATTCGAGCGAATGTTAAATACACATAGAAAAGTCCATTGGTGTACAGCCGGGGTTCAAATCTGCGACATCAGCGATGAGTGTCCCACTCTGAAGCCACTATGCCAATTTAAAAATACTTAATACTCTAGCATTAACAGTATTCTAAGTAGCGTTCTTTTTGTGTCATTTCGCTATTAACTTTGACACGCGAGAGATATTTGATAGGTCTTTATTACCCAATATAAATATAAACAATTTAATGATTATCAATTAAAACCCAAAAAATCGTGAAATATGTTCTTGTCAACTAAGCTGAAAATATATAGGAACTTTTAGATTTAAATATTCGTTACTTTACACCTGAGAAAAAAATGAATTTTAATCAATAACGGTCAAATTTCGACCACTGGGTGACCACAGAATAGAGACATCTCGGTAACAAGGGCCATAATTTATTCAAATTATCCGTAACCTGACACCAAGAGCCCTGCGACGTGCGCACACGCATTTGATTCTTGTCTTGGCGCTTCTGACTTATTGTTTAACTTTTAACCAAACAAAAAGGAAGGTTCTATATTCGTTATATCTATAGTTAAAAAACATTTAATGTTGAAGTTACTATAGAATTGATATGAAATATTTGCGGTTATTTTAGAAATGGCTCGCCCCCGAACTTAAACGCTAATCTTATCCAGGGTTCATTTCCTATTGTGTTGAACTCAAGCCAGCTAGTCAGAGCGCAAATCAATTGAACTATCGACCAGTGTATATTGAATACCAGTAGATTAGTCCAGACCAGTCCAGGTAGATTTCTGAGAGTTCAATTCCAAAGTGTTGCATCTTAGTTATTTGGACATCAACCTTTTTTTGTATGGAAATCAATTTACTAGAATTATTTATTCTATCCCAAGGGTAATTCTTAAACTGGCACGGGGAGTGTTTGTGTCGGTCCATGATGTCTACCTATAAAAACCAATAAGTTCCATCTTCTCCTATCATAGCTAGCAGTGAACGAAGGAATGGTAACAGTTTTCCTTAATCAGTGTCGATGGTCAGTTAGATATTAACCTGACTCATCCCTTGTAGTATACTTAAATAGAATAAAACAAATTGTTTGTAATGTCTGTATATATGTATAAGAGCCAAGAAACGTGCTTGACCGAATAGTACAGTCATGTTCAACCCACACCGTTTAAACAACAGTATAAAGTATCAAATTTCATGTAGGACCAAGGCTTTGGAATAATAATGTTGACATTTTTACTTAAATGTTTTTTATGCCGCCCACGAAATTCGTGAAAATTGTACCTAATTGAAAATGTAGTTAAGTTAATACGTATTCTTGACTTTAGGGCTGAGTTTCAGAAACGACACTTAGCACTAAGTCTGACTCTTGTTTGTTAAAAACTTAGTGAGTTTTGACATAAGACAACTATGATGTTTCTCTCATCGCTCTCAAAGCACATAATACGCATACACATCCATAGTCATTGACGAGTTTTTTATTGTATGTATGTAACGCCGAGACTACTGTTTCATACTGTACCACTGAATAGTTGTAGTTACACATAGGATCTCCCTAGTGAGTAGAGTGGGACAAACGCTAGATCAATTCTGCCACAACCATATTTCGGTCATGAGTAAAGTTTTATTTACTTTGAGTCTTTTTATATTTTTATCTTAGCTTTAAGTTATTTAAGCTGTTTTCGTTTACCACTTTTCACATCACTTTTATAATATTTGTGTATAGCAAAACTATTGAGACATTTGTAAGTTTCTTATAAACACGAAATAAAGTGGCACTAAATATTAGGACGTAGGTTTTCATTGCTTTAAAATACAAGCAGGCTAAGACTGGAATAGTAATCATACTATACCAAACATATGTTAAACATGTAAACTATGTGAAAAACATTATTATTAATCTTTCATAAAATAATAAAGGTATGGGTATGATAACCATACAACTTTTGGGTTTATTTAATTATGAATATAATATTTTTAATTCTTCTAAAATCAGATTTTATTCAAATATTTTGTATTATATGCATGGAAACAGCTCATTCATCTGTCAAACAAAAACAATCGTAAAATGGTGCTGATCGTCACCTTTATTTTAAACAAAACCCTTTAAATCATGACCTATAAACAAAAACAAACCAAAATTAAACGCATATTATCGTTTCAAGATACAATAGCCAAAAGTCGACCACAAAACAAAAGTCGAAACCCATTTGTGGCAATTGACAGGACATTAAAAGGCAATAACTTAGAGAAACCATAAATTCTAGAGCCATTATATTGTAAATAATTAGCCGAATTCTTGTTAGGGATGAATTTTTGAGTATCTGTTTTGTACAGGGACGGACACATCTTTTCATCGAGAAGATTTAGTTTTAGATGTATGACTAAAAATACATTCTTAGTATTAATTAATGAATATTCATAAATGCTGCTTTAGTATTTTTATATATATCATTACCATGAATAGAAGCTATTTTTTTTCAGATTTTTAGATTAGCTACAGATTGAAATTTATTATCAAAGTAATGTGGGCTTGATAAGTATAAAACTATTGTCAAATGATGATAGTATCTACTAGTAAGCATTTCTTTGAAGTTAGGTTAAGTGGCTCGGTTTAATGATTATCAATTAAAACCCAAAAAAATCGTGAAATATGTTCTTGTTAACTAAGCTGAAAATAAATAGGGACATGTTTGTTTAAATATTCTTTACTCAAAATCGTTATCTTCGATTCGGCCCTGTTGTGGTCCACTGGACGACGCACCAGGGGTCCACCAACGCCCATTTAACATTTTAAACTTATAAACTATTGTGAAAAAATTATTCGCAGCAGATGTACAATCAACTCATGATGTAATAGCGATAAAATAAACTGGCCGATTTTACGTTGAATATTTTTTCAGTATTGATGGTACTGTAAAAGCTGGAACTATGGTTAATCTTAAGATTTAAGTGTAAGTCTTAGGATTTACCGACATGAGTTGGTAAATGTAAGTATTTTTGAAAATACGAGGATTTTTTCGAGCTTTTACCATTCGAATTCAATATATGCTAGGTTTTACCACTGTCAGCTGGTAGATGTTGGTTTTTGGATTAAAACAATCAGTAATTCTTAATTATTTACTTTAATGAACTATTAGACAAAACAGGTACATAGTATTATAAAGGTATCATATTATGATACGTGTCTTAACTCAGTTTTGAAACAATTAAATCTATATCACAATTACTTTGAAGTGAATTTCAGTGTGTTGTAACGACCGTATGTTATCAAAGTCGAGGATCTGACAGATATAGAACACATTGGTCTCTTGAGAATGTGTGAAAATGAAACGCCTCCTAAATATTCACAATGAAAGATTCCACTTCATACAATATTTATTAAATTCGCTACAAAAGATCGCCTAACAAGGGTATCTGAAATACAATAAAGTACGAACCAAGCGACAAATTTTATTTGTAACAAATTATCTTTTAACTTCTGCGAAAATCAATCACATCTATTATACAGCTGTCGATTGATACAGTATCTGAGTCTTATTGTCAACGCCATTAGAATTAAAAAAAGTATAAAGATGTCAAAAGTCACTTCAAAAGCCAACAATAGAATTTGATTGCTCCGTCCCCATTCAGAGATTATTCACGGCTATTATATTCTATTTAGTTCCAAATAACCGTTTAATAATACTCACCGGTGCCCTTAGCATGCTTATTAACAATACAATAAAATAAATAACAAATAACACAAAATAAATGCCACTTTACACCTTCTTGGAAGCTGGCAACTTAAAATAAAAAAATATCCGTCTCTTTCTTATTTATACGTTTATCTCCGTCGAATTTCGTATTTTAATTTTGGAATACGCGGGTTTTTTGACATTTACAGCATGGGGCGTTTTAATACGGTTCGGAATGGTTTTGAGTTCGCTTCGGGTATTAGAACATAATAGATTTAGATGAAGTGGAAAACGATATAGTGAACATGTCAATCCCTTTTCAATGTTACGCTAATATAAAATTAATATTTGTGTCGTTAAGGACACAATGGATTGTGTTTTCGGTTAGTTGGGTAAGTATTTCATTAAATTGCTATAGAATTTGATGAGTTCGAAGAAAATATAAAATGGATTCGAGAAATAGTTAATAAATCTAATAATTGGACTGGTTTTTTAAACATTTTTTACACCGTGATGTTTATAATGTTACAGCAATCGCAATTTATCAGTTTAAGAAGTTTTATGAAATGTTTTTTTAAATTAAATTTATCAGCTAAGGAAAGTTTTTTTCTAGCTGAATCGATTTGATCATACAGGGTTTCATTAATTTTCCCCTAACTCCTGATGCGAGTTCTCGGAAGTCCGAGGTCAACTTTTATGACCCGCACATGACCAGAGTTTAATTGCTTTGATTCTTCAATCACTAATAATGATCTGACACTGATACATTTTGATTCATTCACAATTTAAACAAGTATCACCTTTATCCCTGTTGATTAGACTACATTTTCCCATAAACAAAAATTTGGGAGTACAAAAAAAATGAGATTATCGTATGATACATTTTAATATGTAGCCTTGTGTGGCCGAAATTACATATGTCGTAAGTTTGTGATAAGGGATATTATTCGCTATTACTTTGGGATAGGGGTATATTTGGCTTGTATATCTGTAAATTGTTAATAGTTAACGTAATGACTTGAATACTTAGTTGGATGAATCATTTGTGTATTAAATTTAATAGTCCTTATGTGTTGCAAATGCATCGTACGTTGATGCTAAATGCTATTTTGAATTAAATACAATGTGCATTGCATTTTAATATACCACTAATTGTAATTTCTGAATCCTATATTGAATTTAAATTAAATGACATGGTAACAATTAATCACAAATAAGAAGCAAGATTATAGGTATAAAATACAGAAAAACTGACTCTTACTTTAAAATTATTAAAATGAAGAGGGGTGTTTGGTTGCGTTAATTTCAGTAACTGTGATTAGACAGATTGAGTAACTGGATTAAACAAAATGTGTTGGACTCTATCAGATATTCATGAAATTATATTTAATATTGTAATGATCACTAATAAAATGTCAAATACTTCGAAAAAAATTTTATGCAAAATATCTATCCTTAGCAGTGATATTGATGATTTTGTCAAGTATTCGAATACTTAGATATATGTTTGCACGGGCCTGATTAAAGTTTGTTCCTTTAAATAAGTACGCTCACGTTACTCTAGATTTTCATACAATTATTATTACTATTCTCTACGTTAACAATTCCATAGTAGCAATCGACTAAAACCGCACGGAAATCTGCTAGGTTGTTGGATACCAAGCAATAACTTGTAAAAGCTATGACCCCTAAACCCAAGAAATGTCCACATCAGAATAATTAAAGTGCGTTGTGCTTTTCCCTTAAAATGTGTATAACTCAGATCGTCTTATAAAATCCAGGCACGAACACTTTGAGTTACTGATGTGACATTATATAGACATATACGTGGTTTCCGAATATATTACACCTCACCTAAATGTCTAATAACTCGTCACTACTTGGTATTCTCAAAGCACTGCGTTCTACCAAAGACCATGTCCGTGGATATAGCATCAACATGCCATTCCATTCTCTATACCATTGGGTTATAGACTACTGTTCTATGGTCTATGAATTTAGGTTTGATGTCGGAAAAACCAAGAGAATTTTCCGTTGCTGGCGTGAAAACTATCTCAAGGCAGTTGCCAGAAATGTATCAAATAATTTGTTTCTTGATAGCTTAATGTGTAGCACAGAAGTTTATGTTGATGTCAGGTTTTATATGTTGTCTGTAAGCAATAATACTTGTTGCAACATGGCTGGCTATTAACGTCATTTAAGGGATGTCCAAAATTCGACCTCCCATACAAAAATTAATCGTTCCCGTATCATGCATGCATGCAGTGCCACCCCGGAGGCAGGAAGGAGGCTCTGCCATTAAATGATTACATTTGTACACTTTGTGAATGACAAGTGGCTTATATTATCGAGATTGATCGTTCGGAATGGTAACTGTTAACACGAAAGATTTGCTTAAAGGCTAAATCCGTAAAACCTTAACCAAAATAGAACACACAGTCAGAGACTCTAGCGTTGGTAATACAAAAGATTACTAAAGATTAAGATTTATAAACTTTTTAGGTCCAGACCTTAAAAAGGGCCTTACAGAGGCCTGGGCCTCAGATTTCTATATTTTTCACGAGCATCTAATTAACTAAGTCTGACACCGTCGACTTTTCGGGGCCGGTCCTTACAAGCGAGTCCATTTGTCACAGTTGGGTATTGTACTTACGACCTCAGGGCTAAGAGAAGCCCCAGGCTAAAGGCACTACTGCTTCAATATCCAACATTGCTCCAATATACATGATACGATTTGTGACGCCCTCTGGAGGTCAACGATGTAACATCTATAGTGTATGCTATCTTCGGAATGTCTAACTCCATTTCGTTATAAACGTTTTTCGAGGTATTTTTATTTATGAGAAGAACAAACCCATTACATCTTCTAAAAACAACACATATGACACGACAGCTGTATCCAAATCACCTGTAATTACGTCTCGTGTCCATAATTCAAAGAATATTCAAAAATATAGGATTCCTACCGCAACAGCCATAAAGTTTGTATTCAATTGTAAACAACGATTGTTTGAATTTGAATTCACTGCGCGGGCGCAGTCCGTGTGGTCAATAAGGATGTATCTATGCAACGCTCTTGCATGGGTGCATTAAAAATAACTAATACGGGAAATGTGATCGGAATCACAATGAATTACATTGACCTGAGGATTCTTATGAATTTTGATATGAAACGCGAAAATAATTTTAGAATCTGAAGTGCTTAAGATATGTTTCTTAATTTGTTTGTTATGTAGGTTTGTATATTGTTTTCTTCCAATTATGGTTTCTCCTGAAATCCAACACAGGTTCCATGCCATCTGCTACTAAGCTATGTTAAGTTTATTTAAGTTAAATTTATGCTAAGTTTACGTACAAAAATTTAAAAATAACTTGAATTAAAAAAATAAAGTCCTGTTGTATATTGGACGTTTATTTCTTTTACCGTTTACCTCATACTAGCATTTGTAATTACCAATTTATGGGGCGTCGACAGTAAAGACTGACTAAGTCAAGATATGTGATACTTCTCAGAATTTGAACTTAAATCTCGGCGATTAAAAAGGGTGGCAGAGTGTTTCTTCTTGCCAGTTCTTCTTGCCCGCTCTATACCTTTGACTTGAGAACTGGTAATAAATTTGTTTTTAGAATCAATTTAACATTTTATCTGTTGACGTTTTGTTGGTACAATGAATAAATTATTTTGAGTTTGAGTTTAAAAACTCTACGATGCTACTACTATTCTCCACTTAATTCTCTATCACTTATTCCACGTCATTAAATTTGAATCGATTGACTTCTCTACTCATCGGCAAAGAAGACAGAGGGTATAGGCCGAGAGAAAAAGCGGGCGTAAAAAGCTTTCGCAGAGTAGACTAGAGATCTGGTCATCCTGGAATGCAAAAGCAAATCAACGCAACATTTTACGACGCACGGTGGCTTTTAAAGCCTGTAATCACCCTTGCTATTGGAAATATAATTGTCTCGCCTCATGAGGAACCTTCAAACAATACAGTTTAGGTAACTCCTATAATTATTCGAATTTCCATATTGTTTGGTTCGCAAAAGAACTGCACACATTAGCCACAATTTAACCGGATTATGAAAAATGCTTATTTCAAGTAATAGCTTTAATTTGCGAGAGTTAAATAAATGACCAAAGATTACAGATTACACCGACAGCGCTACCACCAACAGCGTATATTAAAATACAATTAGATTTGTTTTCACGCAGCGTATCATTAAAAATGCATTATGATTTATTTTATTCATTTTAAGCAGTTATTAAGTGGCCATGTAAAGAAGTTCTATAGGAGGTTCTATAGAAATATAGGACCTGTACCTAGTCTGGCCATAAATATTGTTACATAAAAATTTTTTTAATTATTTTAAATTTGGAACATTAATATACATGTTATAAAATTTTCAAAACCTTCTTTCGATTTGCGCCATTACACAGATTTTTTGGTGTCCATTATCAAATTACAATATTGAATGTCGTATTTAAGAAACTAGGATTCCAGTGATCGTCGTGCACAAATTTCGTATGGAGCCGTCGGTCTTATTCTAGATACTTCAAGGCTTGATATTGTATCTTAGTTTATCGTACTATCGACAGATACAAAAACACTTCGAAGCACAGAAATGAAAATGACAAAGTATTTACAGTGGCGCAATTGCGCCATTACTCAGTGCGTAAATCCGTAGGTGAAACAGACAAACAAAAGGTGGCCATTTCGAAAAGAATATTTTTTTAGAGACTTGTAAATATGTAGGTATAAATTTGAATAATACTACATTAATTTAATTGCTGGATATTTAAATAATAAAATATTTCATAAATAAACGTACAAGCGCTAATCATATCTTTCAAAAATTTGTTGCAGTCTCTAGCTGACAACGACACTTGTCGAGTAATGTTCAGGATGAAGACGAAGTTAAGGACCGGCACCGCACTCGAGAACTCTCACTATACTACACTTTAATAGGTGTCTACAATTCAGTTAGATAAGCCCTGTTCTATAAAAAAATGTCATACAACGAATTTTCTAAAAACTTCCCTTTCTATTGAAAGGCAACATGTCTTGTGTATTTGTAGTTTGTGAGCCTCATAAAGATGAATTCCAACTAAACCACTTGAAAATTCGTATTAGAATAAAATAATTCTAATTCCTGGTACATGTTAAGTCCAAATGTTTCCCGCGCTCCGCCCACCGTTTAACATAATAACTGATGATTGATTGTACTCAGTTAAAACAAATATTATGCTCATTATAACTATTGTTTAAATTTAACGGTTAAACGTGATAAAGGTTTTTTAAATTTTTTCTAGTTTTTCCTGGTATTTTTTTAATCTCTACAATCCTATTCCTATCTAAACCAAACAATTCGTACCAAATGAATTCACGTCAGAAATTTTTAGTCACAAATGTCGTTGTCTCTGACCTACATGACGGACTTCTTACAATGTACAAGAACCCCGCTACGACCTGTAAAATAGTTTTGTTTATGTGTAAATAGGTTAGTTCCGTTCTGACATACGGTGTAGCGACATCTAGTGACTACAATCACTGCGATGATGTCATCATAAAACGCGCTAACTAAGCTATTTCGGCCGCAAACGATGTTCAACTTCGAGCCAGTTAGTGGGTACACTGGTCGAAGATCCTGCTTTTAGGTCGGAGGAAGAGCAGGACCCTCTACAGAGCCTGCACGCGGTCGAATTTGAGATCTTACGAGTAGGTTTCCTTTAAATGTTTCCTCCATCGTATAGGTATAATTGGGTACATAAAGAAATAGAGGTTAACACTGCTCGCTCATAGGAAAAGGTATAGATACTAGATAGCTTTTTGGTAAAAAGTATTTTCACTGAGTTTTAAGTTGTATGAGTGTCTTTTAATTTGTTAAAGGTATAAAAGAGCAAGGCGGGATTATTATCTAGATCACTATGAATTTGTCTAAATCTTAGTTCATGGAAGCTCAGGCTGTGGACGGTACGTTTACTGTTGTGTTCAACTTTCTCTTTCTTTCAGTATACCCACCTCGCTCTCCCATCATTATGTTATTACCCCGGGTTGCGCTGAAGAGCTGTGATCAGCAAGTGATTAGGCCCCATTCAGCATAATCATGTAATTATTTATTTATGTTTAGACGCTAGTGTGTTTTGTGCATAGTATAGTAAAGAAAGCAGATGCTTAATAATAATAAGATTCACTATCAATGCTACGCACTCCCATAGGCCTGGTCATCCTGTAATACAAAGCAACCAATCGACGGGCAGAAATATTTAACCATTTAATAATAACCTTTATTTATAAACCAAAGCCTTTAATAGAAAACACGAACTTAGTGTCTTCCTGACTGTAAGTAGTGATATTGGACACTTTCTTATGTTTGAAATCCTTGTTAGTAAATTAGGTTAGACTTAAATTTCTTATTAGTCTTAAGTTGGGCTAGATCGTAATACTCCATGATGTGTCAGTGAAGAGACAATGTATTAAAAAAATACAAAGCCTGAAAATGATATACAATACAAAATATTAGGTCAAATGTTTCTCATACACAAGCATACACCATTAGTACACTAATATTCAGATTAAGTATATTTTACTAGGTCCGTTAATGTCAATTGATATTTTTATATTAAATAATATGAGAACTATTATATAAATTTAAAATTACAACTAATTGCTATTATTCTTTATTTGATTTTATTTTTAAACGTGTGTATTACTTTAATTTCCGTTATAAGATATATTATTAATATTTAATAACATAGTTCAGTGCATTCTATAATTTCTTATGTCGGAGACTAAAGGTAAGATTTTGAAGCAAGACTTAGCGCTAAGTCTGACTTAACTACGTCAAAAATGTGTTGGATTTTGACATACGGTAGTCGTAGTTTCATACCTAACTAACTAGTTTCATACTTCGTTACAGGTAAAAAATCGTCTTCCGACACTTTGTAACCAACGCATCCTGAGTTTTTGGATATGTTCAAAGAGTTCCAGAAAGTATAGAAGAAAATATCGTAACTGACAGAGTCAAGGCCTATTACAGGTCTTACCACCACCCACGTGCAGAGGAGCACAGTTGTTCGGCGCCACTACGACCTTCAGAAAAAAAGAGTGCTACTGTAGAAGCAATAGTTACGCACAATTACGCTAAAGTATCGTTTTGGACTCTCATTCTAATACTTATTTTGGGTCGGAATAAGTAACAGTGTAAATAGCAGTTGCACTTAACTTGATATTTTTAAATCTCGTCTTTTTTGTATTGGGTAAAATTATCTGTTATTTCACCATATACTGTAAACTGTGAGTGAACGGCACGCAGATACGATATCACGACCGCTAATGAAATGAACGAATGAACGAATAGTCGATTACCTGCGGACTAAAATATTGGTTTTATTGCGTCATTAGTTCAAGACTAGATTGACATTTAATGTATAGAACATTAAGTTTTATCTGGCTTTACTAGAAACGATGCTTCTTTTCATTGAGATATGTATGCTATGTGTACGTCGTGGACTCTGGCGTTTGCGTTGAAATCTTTAATTGCCCTTTAAATTATAATAAAGAAGAAAGCTGAGCTAAACGATGTTAATTCAATTATTGAATTCAATGATGAACATGGTGTAATAGTTGCAGCTCCTTACAAACGATGTGTAAAAGAAAAAAAAAACTATTTAAAAGAGTGGCGGAGAGTTTATTGCCCGTTCTTCTCTTCCGTTCTACGCCCTTGACTTGAGAACTGATTTTTTTTAACGTTTATAAGTGTCTATTGTGTTACTTACATGAATAAATGATTTTTGATTGTGATTTTTTTATTTTTGATTCAATATAATAGTATACATACAAGACGTTATGCTACAAAATTGCCATCTAAAGTTCTAATATGTAATTACTAAACAAATAAATAATTCAATAGCGTTTATTTTTTCTAGTTCCCCCTTTCTCTCTCTATCTCAATCTTTTTCACTATAGCTCTCTCCCTACTCTCGCTCCATGGCTATTTACTTCATGCTATTCGCCCTTTCTCACTCTCTCTCAATCGGTCTCAATCGCTCCCCCCTTTTCTTCAACAAAAACGCTGCACATATTCGTGACGCTTTATTATTATAGTGTTTCATTGTCATGCGCCTTAAGAAGTTTCACGTCAAAAAACTCGATTTACTCGAGACACTTGGAATTACGTGGAACTCACGTCGAGACTGAAGTTATATTGTAACATTGCTGGGATTATATTGCAATTAATAATCACAATATTATGATTTATATCTCATCACAAATTAATGCCATATACATGTAGTGTAAGCGTTTACTAAGGCATCGAGATCGTTGTGATATTCGACGTCTTCATTAACAAGGCAAACTGTGCAAAAATTAAATATGTTAATATATCCAAATAAAAATTGTTAAGCTATATTATTATTCGGCAAGGCTGATGTTTAGACTATACCGCATTGTCTTACATGTACATATATTTCTCTAGCAAATTCGAAAATGTCGGCATGTATCTTTTTTTTCATAATCCAATTTTTTCTAAATTTGAATTATTAAAGACAATAACCCCACTAATAAGCGAAATAAAACCTCCTCCTGCTTCGAAGATTATACACAGCCACTTAAAAAACGAATGAACCTAAAATCTTTTGTTTTCACGTACCAAAATGACTAACTAACCTGCAGTTATATGTATAACAAAGTGCTATTAATACTGGAGTGGCATTTATGGGTCTTAATAATTGGTTTACTAGCACCTCGTTAGTAGGTTTGATTCCCGTCTGTCAGGAGCTTGTTAGCAGTCCTCCTGTTACACCGACACGATTTATTAAGTGTTTTTTACTTGTAAGAACCTACTGTTTTAAAGGGGACATAAACAACATCGGGGATTTCAAGTTTATATAAGCCTATCAATAGGCTTTTGTATTAGTTAAGGTATCTGTCGATTTAATCGATAATAAGTAGACTTCATAAATCATAAATCAAGAAAAGAATTAAAAAAGAGAAATTATTTTAAACAGGTGTTATGTCAAAAAAAATTGTGTGAATCATTAAATGTTTACAATATTTACATATTTTTTGGCGTAATGAATGCATTTAATATACGAGCACCATACAAAATAATTTAAAAAACGAATCCCATATTAAAAGATTTAAAACAATTATCTCAGTCAAAACTATAATTAAACCATAGTGAAAATTTTATCATAAATAATTGTAATAAATAAAACATCGGTGTCATGGCGGCCTATAATTTGGTGGTATGTATGCACTTTTATAATAGTACCTTATTAGGATAACCAATAAATACGGAGAATTCTTTTACACGATCATTAAAACTAATAAACGCAGGGAATCTGGTAACGAAATTTGTTTTTTTTTTCTTTTCAAATTACCATTTAAAGGTTCTTGTTTCGTCAATACATTTTGAGTGTTTGGAAAAACAATAATTGCTGGAACAAAACGTGTTTATAATAAAGTTAAATTTAAAATTGATATGTGTATTAATACATGGCGAGATAATGCGTAGGTTTGTCTAAACAATAGAACGTAATACTTATAAAATAAATTATACCTTTTGATTAGACCATTAGATAAAGAAAAGTAATAAAAGAATTTGATTTTGCGCTGGAGATTCTCATAACATACTCATTTAAACACACGCGATGCTGCAGAGCAACGGTAGAGATACTTCTATGTCTAACAGTTCCTTTTAAGTAGGCAATTTACGGATCAGACTTCGCATATAACGAAACAATTCGCAACGAATCGATCCCGAATAGCATTAGCTAAATCTTAACCACTAAGCTATGTCGATGGTTTAGGCCTACCAGGAAAGGCTAGCTTCAAATAAACCCATAACCCACCAATTAAGGCCTGCAGCGCATAAATCAATCAAAAAAACCGACCATAACTAATGAGGTACAAAATTATCAGAATTCCCACAAACAAACGTAATTATCATTTAACTAATCTCAACCGTAGCAAGGTGTTAAACCGATTGAGACAAATAAAAAGAAGAAAAAAAAAAGTATAGGACAATCTTTTGGGATCTTAATTGGGGTGGACGGTATGTGGGGAATGTTGTGTTGCGACGCTACGCTTTTTTGTCTTTTTTTTCGTATAAAACCTTTTTCGTTTAGAGTTCCGTTAAGTTATTGCATTTTGCGGAACACACATGACAGTTAATACATCCAAGTTAAGATACTAGAAAATAGAGAAGCAATAATACTGTTACAAATACAAAAAAAAACAAAATGTTTTAAATAATTTGAACTAAAATATAGGAAAACTCTTGTTAAGTTAAAAGAAAATTAAATTCTACGTTGAGTGTTACAGAGCCGTTGCTTTGAAGTATGTTATCAAAGCTAGAATGAGGTATTAAATCTAGGTATCAAACAATTTACATGAATTAGGACAGGTCTTTGACCTAATTTAAAAACCAGGCGTCCGGCACGCCCTTGACCGTTTTTTATTTGTTTTTAGTCTGTGATTGTCTTTGGCGCGCTCGTACGTCTCTGTCACAGCCCGTCCGTCAGTGTTGCCATTTCAATTTTAAATCAACGTCGGATTTACGCGCGAACATCGTAAAAACGGTGTTTCTTTGATTTTTTCACCGTTTAAAATATGTCGCTTTGTTTTTTAACCTAATTTGTGTAAAACTCTAAATTGTCTCAACTACAGTTGGGAATGTTTTTTTTACAAAAATGTTTTAGTAACCCGGTATATATTATTAATCCAACTTTACGTGTTTACACATCCGACTTAATATCGTATAGACTATTACTTACATAGGTACGAATGTATTATTCATACTCCTTACCTAACATATTATATAATTTCTCTTAAAACTTAACATATGATTACTTTTTGTATTTTATTTTTTTGTTATTCTAATTTCCATTATTTTAAATATACTCGCTTAGGGTCATAGAGTGAGTGTCAATAGATAAAATTACGTTAACGGTCTTCATCACTATAATTATTTTTAAATTAAAATACATAATTGTAAAATTATACTAACTAAACTTGTTTACTCCGCTAAAACTGTATTATCTGTGTCACTTGTAAATTGTAGTTGTACGATATATATACAATACATTTGAATAATTTATTTTTTATTGTATCGTGGCACGCATCATTTTGCAATAAACACTTGTTTTCTGTATCTCGCAACATCATAAAGATATCATCGCTAAACTTGGAACCACTTGTAAATAACGACTTTTTTAATTTCGCGTTTAACCTACTTTGCAGACAAGTAAAAAATATTTAAATTATTACTGTTTTGTGACTGTTCTTGCAGAATAGTCGATTTATTGTAATTTGTATATTTCTACATTCTTCAAAACACCTGTCAAATTCCATTTATAAGACAACTATTTGTCCAAGTATAAATGTATAGTAAGTAAGTTAGTATATTAAGTATAGATTTTACCTACTAAAAGAAAATACACGGACTCGGCTGATAAATAAACTATTAAATTTTATATGTGACCTATTTGTCAGGTGTTGACAGATGACATCGTATGATGGTAATACACAGTTTACAATATTTCTTATTTCCAGATTTTACAATAGACTAAACGAACTTTGCCTTTTTGATTCTATTTATTAGAAGCGTGCGATTCAACTCTGAGGTCTTGAGTTCGAACCCAGCTATGCACAAACATATTATTAAGGATGGATATTGTTATATGCTCTGGTTAAGAAGAAATACCTACATTCAAGAAACTTGACCGTGCGGTAAAAGACAAAGTGCTGATAACGACATATCTCAAGCAAATAAATTGACTAACCTAAGGCCAGGAATCCTAAACTGATTAAATAAATAAAGGAAAATCGGCAATGAAACAGACACAAAAATGTATCTATATTTAAAAAACCTCAGTTCTCGTTGAATAATTCATTGGATTGAAGTCGCTTAAATCCGCACAGTGTGTAAAAGGCTTGACTAAATTATGCCCCCATTATTTAAATAACCCTCACAAGCATTATTTAAACGGACAGTTTGTTAATTGCTGGTTAAAAAATCAATATTTCTGTTTATCCAACTTGTCAAAATGACGTATGCAGCTTTGTGCTGTAATTGGGACTCCGAACGTTATAATTTGTGATGAAGATGGGGTTTTTGTCGATTTTGTGCTATTGTTAATAAGGCGGTAGCTATAAATTGTTTGTTTTTACAGACATTTACGATGGAGGATTGTGCTTTAACTGTATTTTTGTTCTAAGGGCTATTTTAACCAACTCTAATTTTAAAGTTGATTTGGCCTGAAAGAGGGTTTACGATTTGATGTAATTATTGTTTGGGTGTTTTTCAATAGACTTTCAGCTGGCCGATGCATAATCTAGATGGTTGAGTCGTCAAAGTATCCCAATTCGACATTCAAATGTGAGCCTCATACTTGCCCTTGGATATCAATCAATTTTTACACTAAAAAAGCTAGAGTGCAAAGGTTTTACTTTCACTTTAATTTTGGTCCCTTTGGAGCAGAATTTTTATGTATGCATGTAATATTATTATAATGTATACATATTTAATTAGCGTGTATTTTTCTCGATCTCCCTTTCTCACTCTCTCTCACTCGGGCTAACACAAACACGTCAGAAAATAGCTCTTTTTTTAAAGTTGGTTTAAAAGTCGCATATCTTAGAGTCAATATAACCTCAAAATAAGCGGAGTTGGCGACGCGCGCTCATGTTAAATTGCGCTTAAGAAGGTACTGATTATGCGCATCGCCGCCAACGAAGGCTCATTAACCAACTGTCAATGGGAGGTCATGTTTTTCCTCTTTGATTAATAAAACTAGCTAATATTGCCGACTTCTCATCCCATATAAACATCAAGATAATTTTTAATCGTAATTATAAAAACTCTGGAATAACAAAAACAAATATTCGAATTAGAATATATTTATCGACCACGATCAAGGCTCTATCTAAGCATTAGAGTAATATTTTTTTATACCAATTGAGCTTACCATATACCAATTTTAGCGGGTTTCTTTGCCGGCCTTTGAGAGATCTCTATGATCTTTTTTAAAGCATTTGGAGGTCGTAGTTCCTAGGAAAATACTGGGGGTCGATTCCACAGTTCGCTAGTTCGTAAAAGCAGGCCAGTTTTGCGTGGCCATTCTATATTATCGGTAAGATAAACAGCGTTTGAAGCACATCTACTAAACAGTGCCGGTGTCTTTAAGTGGGCTAAGATTGAGGTCCAAAAAACTTCCAAGTCCAACCCGACAATAACTCTGATATATAATATACTAATAGAATACTCTGTCTTGTCCTCGAAAAAACAAATTTCCTTACATAGAAAATTAAGCTAAAAATTTAAAATATATTGATAGCATCCTTTAGTGGTATATTGTAGGTCAACATGACTTCTTTGGAAACTTTTACAAAATACAAGCAACATACGATACACCCAACTTCTTCATTTCCGTTTAAATTAATTAATTTTCTCAGAAAATAAAGAAGATCCAATAGGTTTATGAAAAGTTCAGTGGCCATGCGCGAGAGCAATTAATTTCACGAGCCGTCGGTTTGAATATCGAACGACGCCATTTTATTTTGCACAAAAAACGAGGAATGTTCGTATGCAATATTATTTAATTACACTTTGGATTGAGACAAGCGAACCTGGAGTGATGTTTGTTGAAAGCCCAGCAGGTTTAAAATTATTTTATTAATACAGTAATTGCTTTGCGAAAATAAAAAAATACTGAAAAAGGGTATCTACGTCTTCATATAATGAACAATGACATAATTTCTTATATTGATGACGAAGAATTTGATATAGTGTAAGCCAGACATTAATTTATTACCAAATGAACTGGAGAGTGATAAGGACAAATAATTCTACAGGTTTGAAGTTTACTATTTATCCATAAGATACTTTATATTTAATACGGGTTTTCTTTGACCGTGTCCTTGTATTTGTAGCTCGCAGTTTTTTAATTCGATTTCCAGACAATAAAATGATATATACATTTTTTCTTTTAAAATTTTTAAACTATGCAATATTATGTGGCTCATTAATATAAAAGTCGATCGCGCGATTAATTCCCTATTAAATGTTTTGTAAGGTACCAGAAACCAGTTAATATAAAGTCAAAAGATTGAAAGACGCGGGCTCCAATATGACCGTTATTCATTCATTTTACATTATGAGCGGAAATTTAAAAGTAAATATTTTTTTTACTATATCCGTGCAATGAAACAAATTATTTGCAGTTCTTTGGCCCTGTGTTGAGAAAATATATAGCCAGCTACGAAGCGCGGACACGGCTAGCAAAATGGGGGCGTCTCAAGTCTAATTAAATTCTATAAATAATTCTTGAACACCTACACGGTTTAAGCCAGTGCATTGTCTATGGTTTATGGGAATCGGCCCAATCGGTGTTCCATTTTCAAACCTCCTTTGACAAATCGTATATTTAGGCAGTCTGTAGAGAAACATGCAAACTGTCTCTCAAAAGGGAAAATGACGTTTTTAGTCACGTTGAGAATTAATTAAATATATTCTAAGCACAGTTGTGTTTTAGTTAATATAGCTGTGAACTGCAATTACTTACGCAATAATTAACACGGAAGCACACAAGTAAGCTTCTAGCGAGTCATACTTTACTTTGGGTCGTATTTAGCACTGCAAAATATAATATACTGAAGAATTTATTTATAACTAGCTGAACTGGCAAACGTCGTTTTGCCATGTATATCATTTATGGTTATTGTGCCTCACTCGACATAGATAGGTATAGTGTGTCGCAGACTTTTTTGTAGATATTTATAAGATCTACAATTACTTAGAACATTTTATGGTGCTATCTTTAATAGTTTAGGCAGGGAACGCAAAATAAGTAACTTTTTGGTTGATTTTTTACACCTTGTGTCCGAAAAACCCTAATATCTTACTGAACCCTATTTTTGTTCAAAATTAAATATAGCCTATATTACTCGTGGATAATGTAGCTTTCGAATGGTGAAAGAATTTTTAAAATCGGTCCAATAGTTTATGAGCCTATTCATTACAAACAAACAAAGTTTTCCTCTTTATAATATTAATGTAGCTATATGTACGTGAGTTACTTGTTTAGTGAGGGAATACCTTAGGAGTTTATTCAGATATTTAACTATTGAAATATCTAATAATTTAAAAAACGTAGCACACCCAATTTCATTAATAAATATTAAATTAGAAATTATTTGATAACAAAAATGATTTTGGAAGAAGCATCACGTTAGAGGTATTGAGATGGATATCCAATGATAGGCTTCGTCTAAGAATTCCTGTTATGCTGATGTAAGCAGAATTACTTAATAGTAGGAAACAATCCCTTATAGGGGAATATATAAAAATGTTTTTAAGCTATTGCATAGATTTTATCGCCGAATTAAAAAAATCCGTAACGAAAATAAACCTCACACACGATGACGTAATTCATATAGGTTCGATTCGTTCGCGTTCGATACGCGTTAAAAAATTAAATAATTACATAGAAAAAAAATACTACATATATAAAAAATCAATAATTCATTATAATTGCATAAGTTGACATAAAAGCAATGCAATAGCTTTACCGCGGCAATACCCGAGTGCCACACGTTTTTTTTTTTGTCTCTGTCTGTTGTAATTGATTTTTTTTGTACCAATTGTATTTCTTTTTAACTCTTTGTTTTATAAGGAATGTAATGTGTGATGTGGCACTTCAGGTTAAACCCATTAGTGGTTTTTTGGTGTTATTAAGCAATAATAAAATATAACAGAAAGTCAAAAATAACAATTCATATTTTTTCGTTCTTCGAAAAATGTAGTAGTATCCTCCTATATGCACTAGCAACTCTTCATAACAAATAAGTACTTATTTAAAAGCTGTATACTTTCTTATTATAAAAACAAATCGATAACTCGATAATTTCGTAACCAAATTACGCCCGTAGCGGGCATTATTTTATGAGCCCAATTTAGGTGCTAAAGGGTATTATTTGGGCCAATATCGGCTCAATTATAGGCCCCTTCTCAGAAACAAATGATTTGTTGTATGCCTAAAATTTAATATGAGCTGAATGCAAGGTCAATCCCACACGGGGTACTTTAGAAGTGTTAATCTTTTATTTAGTTAAATTATTATAATAAGATAAATGACATAAGTTCGTGCTTTATGTTAAATAGAGTTTTCTCGAAGTGTCAAGGTTCTTTAAATTTTTTTTTTGTTCAAAGAAAAAATGTGTTATAATTCCTAATTATTAGTGTAAAATAATGTTAATATTTTCTCCAAATATCATAATTATAATTCGGTCTTCCGCGGCATAATACCTGTGTGATTCCATTTCAATAATGTTTTCGGTGACTCTAATATGAATTTTAGATCAATTTATTAGTTTTGAATTTTAATGCAGTTGTTGACGCCTTAATGAGCGCCCGCGTTCGGCGTCTTAGCCGTTAATCATTAATAATAACAAGAATATCAGTTTATTTGTATGTATATTGGTACATCCAATCTCTACCTAACGATATTTTATTGAATAATTAATAATCCTTTAATTTCCGCCGTGTTTTAGGCATTTAAACACTTTCCCAGTTACCTTACTGTATTAACTTAGAATTTCTTGTGTTTTTGTTTTTTTCCAATTGGGTCGATGAGGAGCGTCACAATTGTTATTAAGCTAACAACTAATTTGCAGTGGTCCATCAGCGTATACCTACGTGATTCGGTAAGTTTTCAGTATGCAAAGCAGCCTCAACAACACAAATTATTATATTTATCTATTTATTCAAACTTCGTTGCAAAGTAACACAAATAACAAGGGTTGCAACGGGCGGCCTTACCGCTAATAAGCGATCTCTTCCAGGCAACCCTAGATTATTAGCGGATAAATATATTTTCCTAAAAACGATAATAATGTGCAAGACGTTGTTGACTAAATTTTAGTCTTCGGCAATTAACCAAAAAAATTTTCTTAAAAGCCTTTAATATTTGTTTCTAAATTGTATTGTTTTAAGTATTACTATTACAAGCTGCCTAGACGTATCTTTAGTATATTTTTGACGCGTAATGTCATTCTTAGTAAAAATAATACGCAGCATAAACCACATTCTAGAATATATAGTCTGTGTAGTTTGTAATTCTTGCAAGAATTATCATACTGTACGTGACCACTTTGAGAGGATCAGAAACATGTTTTTATGTTTGTTTATAGTGTAACTCAAATTTACTGTCTTTAGTGACCTGTATTACAAGGCTACTGCTATTTTCTCCAAGATTTCATGCATTTTAAACTATTAAAAGAGCTGAAACAGCTTAATATTAGCTGGATGGATCAGGATCATGTCAAGAACTGGTGAGCCCGCGGGTAAGTGGGCCGATTTGTTGTTAACTCCTTTAATTTATAGCTGTTGAAATGTTCCTCTTAAATTGTTATATTGATCGCGCTCGTGAAGCATAGGGTTGCCACAACATTCTGAAAAAAAATTGCTGCTTATGAATCTGGGGCTCTACTCATAAAGATAATAAAAATATAATAAGTGGCTTTCTCTTTCGTATTCTTACGTTTTTCTTAAATAGCCATGTCAATTGCGCCTTCATCGTAACTGCCTGATTATTGATATAAATCATTTACGTAAAAAACAAGCGAGTTAACACAAACGTGTAGTCTGTGGATAGCCGAAAAAACCCAAATCTGTACGGTGAAATGAGATTAAGGATTCTGTATTGTTAAATTCGGAGCTCTTAAATTAATACTGTCTGACAGAGCCAAAAAAAATACCGAACAGGAATATTCCTTTTAGAGTTGGTTTAATTAAATATATGCTTGGCAGCGCAGTGTGTGTATATAGTTGGTATACATATGATTTTGAATTGTAAAAAAAAATTAAAACATTGATAAGTGACAACCCTACTACCTTGCTCCGCCTATTACCTCAGCGAGCTAAAGGCGTAGTAGGAGCCAATTTAAACTAAACACACACACAAACAAATTACCCATTCTCATTTATGTACTTAGAATAATACGCATTAACTACCAACACTTAACCAGTAAACCATTATTATAATTTTTATATTTATGAGGTAATTTTAAAATAAAATAAATGCTTTAACAAGACCTAATAATTAACAGTTACTTAAGAAAATTATATGGTAACATTCGTTTTGTATTCATAATTCAATAATAAACATATTTCATGAGCTATATGACGGTTATAAGAATATTTTATTATTCATTTACAATTACCTCATATATACCTCAATTGGAATAAAAAAGTATATAAGTATATATGTTTTGTAGACATAATAATTTTTCTACGTGTATGTTGCCAATGTCAGGGCTTACAGACAAAATAAACAAAACACTAATATTTTTTTATGTTACAGGAGACAGATGAGCAGGAGGATCACCTGATGTTATATGCCGCCGCCCATGGACACTCGCACTGCCAGAAGGCTCGCAAGCGCACTGCCGGCCTTTTAAGAATCGGTACGATCTTTTCTTGAAGGACCCTAAAAAAAACAAACACTTTACAACTAACCAATACAATTAAATTCTTACAGCAAACTAAAAAGATGCCTACAGGATTATCCGATACCCATTTCAGTGAATCCGCTGTCGGCCTTTGACAGAGTAGTAAGCTTTCCATTAATAATAATTAGATGTCGCATCTCCCAGGCGAGGGCTCTATCGAGTACGCATTTCGCAAAAAAAAATTTTTACGTGCAATTTGGTCTTTTGTTTTTGTTTATATTAATATGCTTTGCAATTAATACATTATTACATTTTTATTTGGCTTCACATTTTCGTTTGAAAGTGTTCTCTGTCTGAACCAAAAACAATAGAATTCTGACGTAGAAGGTAGACAGGAGCATTGCTTCTACAAACAATTGTCTTAAACAGACCATATCTTATAAAAACGGCTATGAATCGTAGTCTGAGCAATAAATAAAATACCCGAATGTCAAAAAGTATTACATATATTTTTCGTCTAACATTTAATAGAATTTTTCCCACCAAAAGCTGCTAAAGAAGCCGTTTTGTTTGTTTGTCTCTACTTCCGGCACTTTGTGAGCGGCTAAACTGAACCTAATGGTGTTATCTCTATAAACAGCTTTATGTTAAATACAACCTCCAAATGTTAATAAGAAAAACATTACTAAAACGATCTGTTTTTAATTATAAGGTGTGGGTGGCCTAACCTGTTTTAACAACTTCAATTGTCATTAGTATTTGACAATTTTATTTATTCATTATTTAGACATTGAAAGCAGTTTTGGCTTAGTGGCTTCAGAGTGCGACTCTCATCTCTGACGTCGAAGGTTCGATTTGGCCAATGGACTTTCTGTATATGTGAAGGAAAACATCGTGAGGAAACCCGCATGTCGTAAATTTAAAAAATCTACTATATATGTCAGACAGAAGGTTGATCATCTATTTGTCTATGAAATAATCAAGCAAACAGATGCCCTTTGAGAGTTGTAGCGCCACTGGATTATTATTTACAGGCAAAAATGAAAATTTTAGAAAATTTTATAAGAGTTGAGAAGAGATCTTAGAGTCTAACTCTAAGATTTTGAAACGCATAATAAATCGTTATAAGAAAATATTTATTCCCACAATCACAAATCTCCAGTATTGTTTAGATTAAAAGAGAAAATTGCATAAAATACATAATCTGTAAAACTTGAGAAAAAAGGTTACACTATCGAGAAATTTTAGAAAATAATTAAATCTTGATAAAAAGAAGTCTAAAACGAACTTAAAAGGCTTGATCTCTGTGGCAGTGTAACTTTAATCCTGGCATATCCTCGCTGTATTGCGATACTTATTCGTGAGCCAGGAAAGCAGATCAGGGGTCACCGGTACTAGTTAGAGTCCGTGCACTTGAACCTTATTCATGACACTCCAAGGGAACAAAATCAAAGTTGTAAAGGAATAAAATATCTATGGACTATGGTCTCAGATTGCATGTTATTTTGATATTTATCTTTCTGGCCTTCTGTAAGTCGAAGTTCCAAAAGTTGGTCCCTGGTCGTTCAAGCAAGTGTTGTGTGTAACTAGACGCAGATTAATAGATATCTCATTAATCAGAGCTATGCGAGTTATAGACAATTGCTACTTACCAATAATACTTGAATAGCGTAGGACTAATAAATCAACGGTCAACCAGAACTCCATTGTTAAATATTGGGTGTTGACCTTCATTAAACTTGAGATAAATCTATTAGATTACATATGAAACTGATTAACTTTGTTACTCATACGTTTCGACACTATTCATGTACTCACTGCAACCACATCAAATATTCAATATTTGTAAACACTTATACGCAAATTAATTATTAACTAGCGAAAAGTGTTTAGCAAAATATTTTTTTGTTTCGTTTTCGTATTTATAATAAATACAGTTTATTATGATAAGACTGAGGACCCAAAGGATGCCTGGTGCCATGTTTGTCCATATATAAGGTGTTATCCGCCTGAAGGTCACAGCACACAGATCAACTCGGAAAGGGATCGTCGCCGTATGCCCTTTTCGCCTCGCCGCGGCCGTCAACCAGGCATCAACCTAACGTATGCACTTAACCACCGTACCAGCAGCTTGTACGTAAATTCGGCTATGGCTAGGGATGACGAGCCGTTAGCGCAGGAATTGTAAGTTGTCATAGTCATAGTGATAATAGTCATAGTCATAATATCTTAATTCATTTAGGTAAACATGTACACTTATGAACATCAAGACTTGACTTGACTACCACATCGCGGTTCGGTTCATACAAATTAAGTTTTCGACTTTCTACTTGACTAATCCTCCAGGCTGTTAACGTGCCCGGTTTGGGGTGAGTGGGGGGGGGGGCACAATCGGTGTGCACAGTAGCGAGTCCCATATAACCCTCCACACGGCAGCCGCGGGAAGCATTTGCCAAAGAAAAAAGAGTTGAACTTGGAGTCCCGATGCCTAATTGACTGCGACTTAGTACTGTCAGGGTATATACTTTATAGGTATCGCATTCTCTAAGCAATATATCTGGAGTTGGTTTAGTTTAACATACTCTTGGTATATCAATTATCAACTGATGCCGATAATTTCATATCAATTAAAAGCTGTTATTACACTGAATCAATTTCCTAGTTAATTGATTCCTCCGTTATTGGTAATAAAATGGCTTTTAATAATTAATTAAAAAAACCATCATGTCCACTAATATGCAGACCGTACTAAAAGGCGCACATAATTGGGCTTAAAACAAATTTCCATTGATATTCGTGATGGGAAAAAAGTATAAAATCGCTGTCGATGAGATGTATATGTAGTCGATATTTACCAAAATACAACACTAAAATACCACTTAAAAACCTATCGTGAACCTTAACACAACGAGTGAGGGGCGAGTATCGATATTTTTATCGATAAAAATATCTTTGCGAGCGCATAATAGCCCACTTACGAACGCCGCAAATTGTCGAGAATTGCATTGGGTTAAACAAGGTGTCAATTTGGCAGAGTTATGAAAGCTGATGTTCTTGGAACTATTTGTTTTAAGACGTATCGCGCTTACACATTATTTGTGTATTGATTGGCGAAGCAGTGGGCGTTGCTTTATGATATGTTTTATTGAATGCGAACTTGAAATATTATAAATTGCCTTATCTGGTTTCTTAGGGCTTGCAAACAATATTTTTAAGGTGTTTGATCTATTGTGAGATCTTTAAAGAACAGATTTGTATTTGTGATATTTTATTTAACACTAAGTAAAAGCTTGTTATGCTATTGATAATCATGGCCATAATATAGTTGGATAATAAATAATTTCAACGAGCTCATTGCAATAAACAATTAATAGTCGCTTACGTTAAATTTCATTTTACAATATAAATATAATTAACATGCAGATAAATTATCGATTAAAAACACAATTTATCGCTACGCCACATCCCTAGAGCGTCGAACAAGATTTATATCGCGTCATTACTTATAAAATATTTCTTTTAAACATATAATTAGTTGTTATTAATATAATAAATAATGCTCGTTGCCCGAAGCTCGAATGGAGCCGAGACACAGATGGGGGATTAAAAATAGTATAGCATCAAAAAACTACATATTTCCGCACTCAAGTAGCACTTTTAACGATATGCGTTATTAATTAAAAATGAGAATTGAATCAATGTATTCATCGATTTTATTTTTAGCAAATAATCATTACATGAACCGTTATTTTATTTTTCAAAGACAATGTGACAACTTTATCTTCTGAAAAATAAAGTTATTGTTCATGGAAAGATCATTTGCTTATAAGTCCTACTTTAATATAATGATATAATGTAACATTTAAACATTCCTTGCGTTTTTCTCTCCCTTCAAACTGTTTATATTTAACCTGTGATCATGTATGTCGAAGTCGTTTGGGTTTTAACTAGTGTTTAGTTAATGGAGATGGCGGCATAAAATGCTACCTTTAATAATGTTTAATTACCTCAGAACAGTCTAAAATGTTTATAGAGAAAATTATTAGTAATGTAATATGATGGTGAGACTAGCTTCTGTCCGTGAAGAAATTTTAATACTATGAATATTTAATTAAATTATATTGCGGTAACATATTTGTTGTAATAATGACAATATACATTTTACGATTCACCTTCACATATAAACAGGCCTTAACAAAAACTATGTCGGTTCTAAAGAGCCTGCAGACCGAATATCGTCAGAGCTAAAACTGTCAAATGTCAGCTGTCAAGTGTCATCTATTAAATTGTGCCCTACCGTAATATAATTAAAATATAGAATATATTGAAATCAATACATTTAGGTCTTGTTAATATTTTTGTGTATCAATCAATTTTCAATGACAACAGAGTTAAGAAACAGCTTTTTCTTAGATTACTTTATATCTTCTTTATGCCACATAAATCAATTTTCTGTTCGTTTTGGTTTCCTCTGAAATATTTTATGTCTTTAGCGAGGGAATTGTCATGTGCCACCGTTGTAATATTGTTTAATAAATTAATAATTGCTATATATGCTAGGTATCTGATGTTTTTTATTTACCAGAAGATACTTGTCAAATGTCAAACGCAACATGTGAATACGACGTCATCGATAAGTTTTTATCTGGACTTCTATAGCATAACAACGGTTTTTCCACAAATAATCAAATCGAGGACCAAGCTGATACTGTAAGTTACTACATATAGAACGTTAAACTTGTTAAAAACGCATCGCGCGTAAATATTAGATTAAAATTATTTCCTGAGCGCATTTTTATTCAGAAGTCCTCTTTAATGAGTCGATAATAAACTTTAAATGAGTTTTGTCAACATTCCGATTTATACCTGAACACATTATAAACCAGACCAGTCATTATGTATAATTACATTCTACATCGGCAATTTGCGTACCGAAATTACAGAATTCAAACCAATTATCCAAGAGAAGTCCACCATTTTGGCGATTTAGGGTTTTGATACGGTTGGATGTGTATCGTAGCGTTTTTTGACGTAACAACTTCTAATAAACTGATGAAAGCCAGCACGCACGAAAACTCAGTGTTTAGTTACGTTCATTGTACACTCGAGCCCCATCTATCTGTCTTCCACTCTTCTTTTCTATTGCAATAATTCCATCAATGTTTTGTGATGATGTTGTAATGTAAAAACTGTCGTCCGTAAACCGACTTTATAAAATATTTCTGAAAATCTAATTTAATGGGAGATGTATCTATTATAATGGTTGGTACAGGAGAATCTGTCTCTCAGTAATACTTAACAATTGTTTCATGACTCTTATTTATAATATGTTTTGTAAAACAAAAACACCTATTTATGGTTTCATTAAATTACACAAAAGGATATGATATATTGGCATATGGCATGTACAAGTATTTACTCATTCTTACTTTATACGAAGATGACTTTAAGCGTAAAAGGTCTTTCTTCAAAGGTTTCAATAACTTAGTAGATTTAAATAAAACTTCAACGACAATATTTATTTTCTAAATTTGACATTTTTAATAAAACAAAGGCCTACAAAAATGATATACAACATGATTTATTAAGTACAGTCATACATTCTCACAAACACGCACACGTACGTACACACAGACACCAATGGGTAGGATAGGCCTGGGAATTCTGTGTTCATTTGGTCTTGTAATGTTTTAAAGCTGTTGGCTACAGAAACAAAAAAAATATTAGGTATCGTAAATTTATAATATTCAACAGGGGCCAACACGAAATTTAGACTGACAAATAACTTTTTTCAGCGTCAGTAGACATTTAATTTTTTTTTATTTTTCATGTACGTTACTGATTCTTAGCTAAACTTTAGTGTATATACTCTTATTTATGATTCCATACTTTTGACGATGTGGAGTAGTAGTGTGAACTCAATTTGGTTTGTTGTGCATAAAGTCCTGGCTAATCAGAAGTTCCCTGGGCACTTTTCAGGCTTTGCCGAGGATTTGTGTTCGTTAGGAAGCCACAGTCATGCATTCCGGAACTACGTGGGTGACTGATTCCTCTGGGGTGAAACAGCCTCTCACAAGGGACTGGTCTAAGATAAGACCTTGAGATGAACTTTAAGGAGACAGTGTCATGTAATTCCTTATGATCTAAAATATATTGACCCAGTCGAATATATGTTTTGTGTGTTTGTGTACGGTACGCGCGTTTTCTGTCTATGTAGACTTCATAAATACGACGGCCAACCCCTCCGTGTGTAATTAGCCTAAGGTAATTTTAAGTTGCGTCTTTAAGTAAACTTTATCGGTAAATTTCTTGTGTCATTAGTATTCAAATTTAGCTCTTATACACGTTGTTTTAAAGTTGATTAAGTTAATGTTTTTAAATCAGCAAACATAAGACTAGTGCTGGGCCATTATTGAATTTATTTTAAATAATAACGGTTAATCACTTGAAATCATCGAATAAGGCTCCGCGGAGATAATAGAGATGTGTTGTTTATCGATATTTTTCGGAATCGTATTTATCTGATGAGCGGTGTTGGCCAAGTGGCTTCAGCGTGCGACTCTCATACTTGAGGTCGTAGGTTCGATACCTGGCTGTGCAGAAATGGACTTCTATTTGCGCATTAAGCAATCGAAATCATCAGGTGAAGGAAAACATCGTCACGAAACCGCCGTGTGTCAGGCACAGAAGGCTATTATTATTACACTTGCCTATTAGAGTGACAAATGATCATGTGATGCCACTGTTTTTTTATTAAAAGATATTTCTAGTCTTTTGTTAGAGTCATTTTTTTTTAGCTCAAAGCTAAATAGTTTACCAAAGCATTGCCGCATTTTATTTTAATACTTCTAAATATTATACATCTTGTTGATATTACGGTGGCATAGGAATGGCAGGTAAAGTGTGATAAACCAATTTTGATTATAACTTTTGTATGAGCTTCTGTTAATCCCCTTTTTTCATTAAATTAGTTAAACTCTTCAGTAATTCATATATATACACTCTGGCTATGAATAATTGGTTTGTTTTAGAATAGCTCAGAATGCCGATAAACCTGACCAAAACATACAAAGATCTATCCTACATATTCGTGGTAAACGTATTCTGTTTTACGATATAAAGGAGATTATCGATATCGATTAAACCGGAACTGCCCTAGCGCCCGAGGCGGGTCGTGGGCGGGGCGGTCATTTCCTCCAATAATTTATACCTTGCATCTTTAAATAATCGCACTTCAGCACTTTTAGCGGGATTTAAGCACGCACTGATAATTATTGGTTGGCTGTTTGCGTTTATCTAGAGTAATAACTCCTAATGTTTGTAAGAGAAAGAATAGATGGAAAACACTTTAATCGTTTTTTTAATTATACTTCTTCTTTTAGTGCCTTTCCATTACTGGAGTCTCATGAAGGGTATTTGTCCGATGCCAGATGCAAGATGCAGATGCCCAAAAAGGGCAGTCATCGCAGCCCATAGACACAATTTTTAGTGGGTGCGTTTCCAGCCTTTGATGTACGCTCAAATTTTGAATAGTTGGAGGTCATAACTCTTAGGGAAGACCAGCGCCGGGAGTCGATTCCACTGACTGTGGAAGATTTCCAGCTATCAAGGTGATGTTTTTTTATGAAATTTCCTTGTACCAACACGTGCTAGATTTTACCCATAATAATAATTTGAAGGTGGTAGCGGTGAGAGCATAGCCCGTGGCCCAGGTACACAACTTTCTGTTGTTTAATGTTCTGCATAAGTTTTTTTAACTCAACCCGACAACTTGATTAAGTACTTCGTTAGAGACCTTTTGGATCCAGATTATACGAAGCATGGGACGATTACACCACAACTCAAATGCTCTGTTTAATGGTCAAGTGGCGCACGTACTATCTTCATTTTTTTAACTAATAATTAGATATGATTTGAACCAATAAAAGTCACTTTGTAGGGACAATATAAAATTGAAAGTAACTTAATTTAACGAAGTATTCTGTGATGATTTCTACACAGTATCATTAACTAAAGCAGCTGCCGCTTTCTATCAAATGTATTAATGCTGTCATGAAAAGGAACAGAGTATGTAACCTAACTGCATATTCTTTTTTTATTCGTCCAAGTTCCAAATATGAATATAAATAAGTCAATAAAAGTTTGGTGGAAACCGTATTAAAATTCGTTTAAATTTTTTTAGTTTATCGCATTCATATAGGCATCTAAACTAAACTTAAAACTAAAAGGGTTTAGGGCCTCAGATATCTGTTTGAGTCAATCTTATAGGCAAGTAAGTGATCAGCCTCCTGTGCCTGACACACGTCGTCGACTTTTTGGGTCTAAGGCAAGCCGGTCTCCTCACGATGTATTTCTTCACAGTTCAAGCGAATGTTAAACGCTCGAATAGATAGAAAGTCAATTGGTTGGAAAGAGCTGGGGATCGAACCTACGACCTCAAGGATGAGTCGCTCGCTAAAGCCACTAGGGCAACACTGATCTTTATAAAAATTATCTGTAATACAATATTAACCTAACGTGTACGACCACAGACAAAAACAAGTCTAGCTATAATTAAGAAACGTCGTATTTATTATCCATAAAATTACATTTAACAAAAAGTAAATAATTGTACCGTGAAGCGAACATGGCGATTAATTACAAGTCATTAACTAAATTAGTTAATCTCATACAAGATTCATAGTCTAAGAGATGGCCACGATTTTACTTAACTTAACTTTTGCGTCGAAATTAACGATATTTACTCGTTATTTTTGTTTGCAATTAAAAAAATATATACATGTTTAGACTGCTAGGATTATTATTATATTTTAAACTGATTTGTTTTTTGCAGATCCCAAATCTAAGTTTTAATACGATAATTTTAGAGCACCATAAAAATTTCAAGGAAGAATTACTTTTTCCGAATGAACCAATTCGATGTCAAGAGCGTACTAGTTCATTATTCTATCGCAGGCATTGAGTGTTCATAAACGGTATTACTCATCAGTAGTGCTCGTTAATCCCCTGTTCTATAAAAAAAATACAGCCAATTTCTGATTGTAATTTTTTATTTTTTAAATTTGAATTTCTTCTATTTCTTAAGGATTTTGTGTCTTGCCTACCGTTATAGCTTTTTACTAGTGTAATTGACAATTAATTTATAAGCCATGGGGATCAAAGGCACAGGCGCTAATTAAAGAGGGTTAAGTTGGCATCTGGTAGATAGTACCCGTGATCCCAGGGCTGGCGCTTTCCTCGCTCTATGAATAAGTATCGGAACACAGCGAGGGATTGTTGCCAGCTAAAACCCACCCTGCTACAAGGTCCAAACTTTTTACGGCTGTTTTTATTTTCTATTATAAGCTACCTTATTATATTATTTAGTATATATTCTTATGTAAATAAAAATATATCGTAATATTCTTAATGAACAAATTTTCGATCTTAAACTGTTTTTGAATACAAAAGACGCCATGAAATATATATTTTAATATTTCTCTGCTAAAAGATTATTACTTATTTAAACTAGCTTGTAGATATATAGACGATAAGGCCGCCGGTTGCCCCCTTTTTATTTAATTATTGTAATTGTAGGTACTGTAGCTTTGTATAACTGCAACGACGTACAAATAAATATTGTTTAAAGAAATTCTATACGGATAGTATCCCCTCTGGTCGCCGGTAATAAAAAGGCATGACTCTTGGACTACATGTTTGATTTATGCGCAGAACCGTGAATTTTCATTGATAAACTTATTTTTAAATTTAAAATATTATTAATTCATACATACAAAAACTTGTACTTTACTAATTAATTCATAATATATTTAAAAATACATTGTACGTGTTTTAATTAACTTCAAATTAATTTAATTTATCTGTCTCTTTTCTTGGCAATTAAGAAATTGGTTTGCGGGATTCGTAAATATCGAAATAACTTATTTCTCTTTGCCATAGTTTCTACCCGCGTTAATCATTTGTTATTTATAGCCGTTGTTTTGTTTTTTTTTCATATATAACTATGATATTTAAATGTGTTTTTTAATAATAATACAGAGTACTTACGTAAGACTATGACTTATATACATTAGGAAAGCCCTAAAATATGATTAATAAAGTATAGCCATAAGAATTTGTGTTTGTTAAATTTTAAAAACAATGTTAAAGTAAGCCCGCTCTTTGTGTCTGTAGCGCCGTAGCGCCTTAACGGATAAGCCGATTTCGATGCAGTTAATTGTAAACTTTAAAACTACCGAAGGTGTTAAATAAAACTCCTGCATTTACAGAATTTGTATTAAGGCCATGGGTAACTTTTCATCACAGAGTTAACACAATTAAAACTAATTAGTAGGATTACACAATACGAGGGCATTTTTGCAAACACCAATGTCTCCCTTATTCCTGCGAAAAAAATTTTTTTTTAACGTAACAGGAAGCAAACGGATAGGCTCACCTGATGTTAAGCGATACTGCCGCCCGGACAGTTGTCAGAATGCTCGCAAATGCGTTGCCGGCCTTTCAATAATTGGTACGCTCTTTTCTTGAATGACAATGAAATAACTTTAATTAATTTCTATAATATTTGTTTGAGGCCTGCTGAAATATTGCCGTTTTATGCAATACTAATATGTACCAATGCTTGAATAAAATTTCATAACTTCTTCCTAGTATAGGACTTACGTACATACATTATTCTGTATAACATGTAATAAGATAGAGTCGTTGGAACTAATACGTATTAATACGTGATACATTATCGGGGATTACGGTGCGATTATAATTAATTCATGCGTCCACTTCACACGCGAGCCTCCGACCGATCATAATAACAGGCACCTATAAAAAATTAGACCCGCTCTTTTAAACGTAGAATTTCTATACATTGTCATTTTGACAGGACCGGAGATTGCGTGCTGTTCAGTAGTCCTCTACTGTCCTTTTCAATTAAAGTGCTTGGACGCGACGGACTTGTGATAAATCATCAATCATTGTTTTGTAAATTAAATACAAATCGTTAATAGGTAAAAGACAATAGAATATATAACGCCTTAACACTATCTCGTATTTTTTAAATTAAGAATGTCAAAATGAATGTTTTTAATAATGTCAAATAAATGCGTGTTTTATACACAGATTAAATAAGACATAACTTAATGAAAAGAATGTTGTATTCGGTACCATGCAAATCAAATGTTACTTCAAAAGATTTAATTCATTTATATACAAGGAGATTCGAAATTTTGGGAAATTAATATTTATAGATAATCTTTACTAAAACCGTAAAAAAGATTATTAAGATATATTCAAGTTTTAAAATACCTTATAATGCAGTTGCTGTTTTAATTTTCTCCTCTTTACTTAATATACCGAAAGGTTGAAAGTTAAAACGTTTAACATTCTTTAATGACAAGTATTATTCGTTATATTTTGTTTAAATGGAGTAAATTATAAAGATCAGAATATCCTGCAGGACCAACCTTCTACACCTTCATAGCTCTACACAATCACAGCATTAAATTGTTAAACTGTTTGTCAAAGTGTAAAAGGGACAGCACGACATTCCGAACTGTGCGAGTGGGACAGACTGAGAATTTACGTCACAGCGGGGCATCTTCCTTCCACACCATCTTTTTTCAACTGCCAACCATTACTAACGAGCTGTCTAGACATTTTAAACACTACTGCTGGCTTTATTCTTTACATTCATAAATATTCAATACAAAACCGGCAATGTAAACTGTGGTTAGTATGAAACAAGTTTTGATACGTGAATTGTGTAAAGTAACTCGTTAAGTGAAGATGTGTTGGTTTATTTTCATAACTACCCATATCTATCACTGTTAACGATGTTTATTCAAGCTGTTTTGAAGGTGTTACCATGCTTTTAATATGTTTAAGGACATTTTTGCTAATAAATTCTTCGTGTATCATGACAAAGATACTTTATTAATGATCAGTGTTGTCTTATGGCTTCAGCGTACGATTCTCATTCTTAAGGTCGTAGGTTCGATCCCCGGCTGTGCACTAATGAATTTTCTTTGTATGTGCGCATTTAACATTTGCTCGAAAACCGCTTATCTTAGACCTAAAAAAATGACGGCGAGTGTTAAGCTGATCACCTATTTAAATTGACAAATGATCATGAATCAGATACAGAAATCTTAGGACCAGACATAAAAAGGTTATAGCGTCACTGGTTTATTTATTTTTAAACATTATTTATAACCAACTTAATGACAGGATGCATCATGCTTTTAACAATTAAATATGGTCACCCTATCTAATAAGTTTAGGCTTAGCACGATAGACAAGTCACTTATGTTGCAGTAGCACTATATTACTAGGATATAACGAATATCTACCCGATTTCGACGAAATACTGGTAGTAGTTAAAATAAAGTTGTTTTTTATATTAGTCCTAAATTTTAGTTTTAGTTTAAAAATAGATACATTAAGAATTCTTCAAGCTTATATATTTATATTTTATTACGTATTGCACAACTTGATTCGAAATCTACGCTACTGTCACTGTAAAAAATCTCAAAAATCTACAATTAAGTCACTATTTATGATAAACAAACGGATGAAATGTAAAAACCTTTAATTTAACAGATAAACATTGTGTGTAAACCATAGATTAATCAAAAGATCAGTCAACAAAGCATCGAGCTGTCACTCAGTAATTAACATATAACGAACTGTCAGACGAACTGAGGAGTTAATAGAATCCCTCAGGGATCGGTTAGGATCATTTTACACCGACTAACTTTGTATGGGATCCTCATAATTCTGGACTATTTTAGTAAAGATACTTCAAAAATTTTGCATAGTTTAGTTTCGAGAGATTAGAATTAGTTTGAGCTAGCTTTTGTGAGCAGCGAGTGAGATAAGAGAATTTTGCCAAAAAAAAACGATTTTAGTAACTTTTATTTTCATATGACAAATTTAGTGAAATTACAATCTTCGAAAGGTTTTTGGTGTGTTGGCGACTTATGTCCATCGCGATAAGTCCATGGTCTGCGATGCCTACCCTTTTGGCAGGGCCTCCCGTAAAATAATTGCCTTCTATCCCATAAAATATAGCATATAGCGAGGTCCCAAAAAAAAGCGATAAAAAAGTCAGGCTATACTGTATTTACAATTGTAGTTACTTCTAACGTTTGGTGTGTGATTTACAAATATCTTGATACTTTAATAAATTTCTAGTTTTGCCCTTTTTTGGTAAAAAATCAAATAAGTGGGGAAAGTATAAAACATCAAAACATTTAATGTATATAATTATAATAAAGCTCTAGGCCATTACTGGCCATTACGATAACGCTAGACTACACACTGCACAATAGACTACAGAGCTTCAATCGAAATGTCAAAAACATCCACCGTACTCCCCAGACACTGCTCCAACAACATCTTCAAAGATTTTATTGATTCCCGTTTTTTTAGTAAAGGGGTCAATTTAACCACCCATAACTACTAACTACCCATAAATGGCAAAAGTGCATAGATAGCAATAAATTAAATATATTGTGTTAAAAAATTAACTTTTAGTTCCTCCCATACAAAAAGCATCTTACATGTAAGGACCTAATGTTAGTCGTCTGTGAATATGGACTCCGCTTGGGTGAAAGCTTCCTTGCAGACTTTTCACTTTCTTTACATCTTTGCCAATAGTCTGCCAACCTATTTCTGCTATTTCTATCAATCCTCTTCAGGGCTTCTTTTCTAATGTATTCTGAATACAATAATGTACCTAGAACTACAGGTCTCGGTTTTACTTAGTTCAGGGGCTCAAATATCTGCTGAAACTTGTTATTGAATAAAAAAAATTGAATTTTTTAAATATCAAAATAAATACTTTATATATTTGGTATCACTTAACATCAGGTGAGACTCCTTTGCCCCTGTTCTATAAAAAAAAATGTGTATACTCTATATACTTTTCTTACAATTACAAAACAGGCGAACCAACCCATTTAGTCCCTATCCTCAACATCCCGTCAAACAAGCATAGTCTAATCGGCGGCTAAAACACAAATGCCATCGACCTCAACAAAAAGGGACATCTCAATAATTCAGAGCCTCAAAGAAGCGTTAAATAAACACTTTAAAGCGTGACTTTTAATATCTTTATCCGTTTTAAAATATCAAATTATAATATTAAGTATTCTGATGGTGGATTCATTTATTTCTCTCATACAATGGCGGCCCGCTGTGAGGGTGCAAGATGGAATATGAAGCTACTCTTAAGATGTTTTCGAGAGATTAGAATTAGTTTATATGACTCTTTTTATGGTAATATGGCCTTTGTGTGCCAAGTGCTTATTGATAAGGAAGTTATGATCACAATTAAGTACTACCGTTTATAGAACTTTTTTACATACGCAAATTCCCATGTAAAATCGATCATAGACTTACTTTATTGTTTGGAAATTGATTAGAGATTTTTATTAACAGGCGTCTTGTAGCCACACACACACCAAGCACTAACTAACTGCTGTCACAACAACAACTTATACAAGTTACACACTTAAAATGGGTTTTTCTTTGTTTTTCATTTTATAAGGTATTTTTCTTTTTTGAGTATTATTATTATACCTGTGTGTTTCCGTATTTGTTTCGTTCATAAAAAAATATTATGTATATATACATATATATGTCTTTGTCTATCGCGATCAGGCAGATCTCTGGTCGAGAAGTTGGGCAGCAGGAGAGTGTCAAATCTCACCAAAAAAGGTCTTTATTTGCTTATACTTAGGTATCTACCGGCGCGGCGATGCGTTCAACTTAAAATTTCTTGCAATACAGAATATCGTAGGTACGGAAACAGTTTTATTTTTGTATAATGTTTTGATTGGTAATAAAAGCTTACGATTATTTGATTAACCTACTTTCGAATTGGCTAATAAAATATATGAATAAAGCTTTCGCGTATAAAATAAAAATTAACTCAAGGAAGTCATTCATAGTACAATAACCGTTCAAACCGAGAAAAGTCCAGTATAATAAATAAAAATTACCTTGATAATAACGTCGACATGTAAACCAACACTTATATTGCATTTAATTTTAATAAATAAAGTCATTCGTGCAATAATCGCGATTCCTCGCAGCGACTGCTATTTAAACAAATTACTTTTGTTATAATACGCCTTATTCGATCTTATTACAAGGCAATAAGAGCCACAATCACCTGTATTTTTAAACAAGAAAAGTTTGTTTTTAAAACATGTTTAATTCTGATACGATATCGAGGAATATTATCGAGTATATTTTTACATTTGCCACTTTAAAGGATAATAAAATGATTTTTTGTAACTGGTATCCCATTGAGAGATTGAGCTATACATATAATACAAATGTATCTCGTCTGTACATAGACAATTTTGAGAGTATTTTTTTTAGCGACTGAGGCTTGGTCAAATATTTTTTCTATCACCATTACCCAAAACAAAAAACAAGATTATTTTTGTTTTTTAATAAAAATGGATGGTTGCGCTCGCTAAACACTCAAACTCGACTAATTTACATTGTCTTTACTTTATCACCGTACTAAAGTCACCTATCAAATTTATTTTGATAATTAGGTATATACCTATATGTAAAGAAAATACTTAAGCAATTAACGGGTTTTACTTACTAAGTCCTTTTTAAGTAGCGAATCTTTGACGTATTTAAATCTTATGCCCGTACTGCATTTAGTATATATAACGTATATTAAACTTAAATCTAGTTTCAAGAACGCTCAACCCGAGTTTTCTGTATGAAATTTGACAGACAACACTCAAGACGAGATTGTGTCTTAGAAAGTGGATCGTATTCAAAATCGACAGACCTTCATAAATTGCATACAGAATACAGAAAACCTATAAATTATTTTTAATCAGGCAAAGTCAGGGCTGGTTAGTTGCAATAAAAAATATAATAAAAATGCCCTTTCCGGTAAAATGTTTCGACTAAATGACTATAGCGTAATTAGAGAATTTTGCTGATAAAGTTATCCGACGTTTTTTTATTTAATTACCTTTTTTATTTTTCTGACGTTTTATATAATTTGAAGTGATTCCTGTATGTGCTTTATTTTTCGAAAGTTTTTGTAATCACTTCATTCTTTTATTTTTATATATTTTTAATATCCATTCTGGATTCAGTTGAGTATACAGTGTGGGCCCTATTGTAAGGATTTAAATTGTCTATTGGTTTTGATAGTATTCCTCATATTCTGTGGTATGTGGCTACCACGATTGTCAAACAATAAATCATTACCGTCACAAATATTTTGCTTCATCGCGCAAGTCATCGCACTATGAGTCATATTGAACGAATTGTATTATAATGGTTCCGTATTAATTTTTTAAAAGGCTTAAATCCAAATAGGAATTATAATAAAAATATGTTTGATAAAGTACATCTTTTATGATATTATATTAAGCATTTTAAATTTAACATTAACGATCTTATAGGTGTTATGAAAAAAATAAAAAAATATATTAATTTGTCTATATCGGGTATGGATTAAACTCAAATTGTTTTTCACTCAACGAATAATTTGTATTGCATTACAGCGAGGAAATGCCAGCATTAAAGGCAGACTACTACAGGGACCAAACTTTATTTCAATTTTCTATTTATCCATTTCTAATTACTTGTATATAAAGTTTAAGAAGAAATACTCTTTATATTTATTAAATATACTCACTATTTTTTACTAATAAGCATGACATTTTTAAGACACTTGAGATACTACTTGCTTATGCCGGTGGACGGATAATGTTCTGCTATTACCGCATCCGAGGGAGATTGTTGGTGGCGCCTTGAGGTATTAGTGGGTATCTACAATAGCGAGTCCAACATAACCCTCCCCCAATAAGGTGCGCCGCGGAAGGATATGCGCAATGCTTATATTTTTTTATCACAGTCAAAATATGATAACAAAAAAAAGTAGTTTTTTTTGATACGGTAGAAATATATGTGCGTCATCTCAGTTATAAGGACTCCACCTACTCAAGACTAGGACAGGACTATCCTGTAGTATTATCCGCTGCTAGCTCCTTGGATTGCTCAGCAATCTTCCATTGTGTAACCATAGAGCACTAAATAATATAAATGATCCCTAAAATCATCAAAACGCGTAACAAAGTGACCATTTGAAAACAAACTGGAATCATTAGCCGCTATTAGGTGCGCGGGCGCAGTCGTTAATCATTACATCATTATCCTGATATTTAACGATCATTATCGGTGACTCGATTTATTGACACACAATGATGATGCCAAATATTGCTGAGAAATCCTTAATAGCTTTGAAACAATGGTTGATTTTTTTGTTTTGGGTATTTAAGTTATTAATAACGTTACTAAAGGCTTTGTCTGCGAATGGAATCGAGTAAAAGATCACCTGTGACATGAAATATTTTACGAAAACCAGGACGAAAAAGAAGAAAACTTATTAGGAAAACGAAAACATACTGATTATTCCTTTTTTTAATTAAAATCAAGTCAAAGTGCAGTATTGCAAGCAGCAGATGATCAGTCTCAATCATGTCGTCAATTTTTGGATTTGAGACATGTCGGTTTCTTCACTATGAAGGCTCTAGGCCAACACTGTCAAGTCTTTTGTAAATCTCACAGTTCATTTATAACCAAGAAGCTACAAAAGAAACCTAGGTAGGCAATTTAAAAAGTGGGCCGACAAAATCGTGGAAATGGCTGGAAAGACCTGGACGAGATTGATATACAACAAAGAAGATAAATAGTGAAGGCATTTGCCCGTGGGCACACAGAATCTGTTGTCGTACATATTTTATATTCTGATATAAGGCTATAAATAAATAAATAAAAATGCTTCTTAAAACTAAAATATATTTTTTATTATATTGTGTAAATAAAGCCTATCAATACAAACATAACGTATGTCGTAATTCGGTGGGCCTTTTGTTATAGGCCTCCCATGACTCTCTTCATGTTGTAAAACTTAAATCTGTGGTCTACGAGATAACACACTTCATATAAATAAATGAAGAACAACCAAAAAAAAGTCCGTAACTTTATCAAAATAAAAAGCAATACCAATAAATACAATCACATTTGACACTTAAAAAAGTTAAAAGTCTTATCTCAAGTTACTTAGATATCTCTACAATAAATAACTCATAATTACACCATTTTGAGATTATAAAATCTTAAGATGCCGTAATGGTGGGGTCAAAACAAATTACCTTATCTTAAATACATCTCACACATGTTTTAATGTATTGCATAATTTTAAACTGAGTCTGAACATTGTGGCAATTTTAAAAACAAGAATTCTAAATTTAAATATTTCACCTGTAGGCGAAGAAGTTTTCTAAATAACAAAATCATTTAGACATAATTGTTTCGACACTTAACTGGACGTACGTAAATACATACAGAAAAACATTTAGCTAAATATGTACACTTAGGGACGTCAATATTTTCTACAGGAAGATCTTTACTTACATTTATCAAATCAAGGCGTAGAGCTCCATCACACCGCATTCATACATTTCATAGATAACCCCGTTCTTACAAAGAGGTTCTGCTAGGCTGTGCAGCCAATCTTAAAAGAGATTGACAACCTAAAAAATCCTTCTAGGCGTAGAACGACAGTCTCGCACGCTACCCACATTTATTAGAAATTACCTTAAAATCTATGTTATTGATATGATTAAATTATCTCTATATGTCCATATGTTATTTATGTATAAGATCAGAGTAGTGTTGGCCTAGTGCGACTCTCAATTCTGAATCTTCACAAGATTCTTTCTTTCTAAGTAAGAAAGGATGTTTGTAAGGCAAACATCGTGAGGAAACCGGCATGTATCATTTGTCAGAAGGCTGATTCTATTGTCTATGAAATTAAACCCAATTACTATTGTAGCATATTATTATTATTATAAATGTACGCAATTATGGTAATAAGAATATGTTGAAATTATTATTGGGTCGCGATCATTTGTGGAAATATGAAGGACCCGAAGCATAATTTGCAATTTTATGATCTTTTATTAAATTAAATGAATATAAATAATGTATGAGATGATTATCGTTATTTAAATGGTATAATGACAATTTCAAAGCAGTCTGCTATCGACTCATCTGTTCTGAGAAATGATGTCAAATTTAGATAAAGGTAAACAGGTGTCGCTTGATTTATTACTGGACATAGACATAGAAGTGTGTCTGCATTAGACAGGAGATTTATATTCTTGAAAATTGATTTTCATGAAAAAACTGAATTTTGAAACGTTTTCACTTTTAAATGCGAAAAATTGGGTAGACATATTTTTGGGTCCGTTTTAAAATTGGTTGTAGATGAGCCGTCTGTGCGTACGAACCCGAAACAAACCCTTGATTCTCTGGGGCCACACCCGCCTTACGCCATATGCGTCCATCACTAAAGGGGTGGGTCTTGTTATATTAAGTTTTTTTCTAAAGATTTATTTAGAGAGACTAAAAGCCAACTTCATGGCAATTTTTTGATTAGGTCTTCCTCATCCTGCTGTGCTTCCAATAACTGAAGGTCGGTAGATAATATCCGAAAACTCTGCTTGATTAGATTTAATTAAGTACTGTTTTAAAATCTAGACGTTTCTATGTAAACGGAATAGGAAAGTCAATAAACGTAATGAATATTCCAAAAAACTTTAATAATTACATTACACCTCATTACCATTAATTTATCTGCGTCTAATTAACCGTACACTTCAGGACAAATTAATTGAGACGAGATCGAATCAGTTTCGTTACGGTTTAATAAAATAAAATAATGCAGCGCGAGCATCGCTGGGCCAATTAGTTTATTAGCGGCACATGTCCTTCTGGGAATGGCGCGATAACATCAGTAAGGGTCGGCGTATACTGAAATTAATTTACTTTATTTTAAAGACTAAAGGACTGGCTTATGAAAACGCCCTATGCAGTGTTAGAGCTGCTTCTGAGACCTAATATGTAATTACACACTTTATTCATTCACACACTGACTCACTAACACATTTGCACCCACACACTTACTCAGTCACTCAGGCGTGTTGATGACGGTTGAAAAAAAATAAGGTTAAATAATGTGATTATTTTAAGCAATTAAGGACATGGAAAAATTGGTAGATACCAATTTTAACGTAATAAGCAAATACAAAGAATCCAAAGAAACAAAAATCATTGGCATGTTGGCTGGAACAACTTGAATGAATGGGCCTAGATCGGGAAGTGGAGAAAGCATACCTAAGCCAGCCTAGTGATCGAAGACCGCCCCAGGTACCATCAGCAGAGTGGAGCTTTGCCGTAACTGAAAGCCAGCAGTTGGCCGGGAGTAGCATAGGACAGGGAGTGTTGGAAGTTTATCGTTTCGAAAGCCGAGCCATATTTTGGATCGCCGAGACAATGGCGTAAGTGTGTTAAATCTTTTAACTGAAGTTGCGGTTGAACTTGACTGTGCACAATTAATACATGGATATACTTACGTTGTCGACATCACAGACCCAAAATCTATGAAGTGTCAGGCACAGAATGCTGAGAGTCATTTCAGGAAAGTCGATTTATGAATTTAATTATTTTACTTTTTCTGAAGCTAAACCACTTGAACTCGCACAAATTTAACAAAAATTTAAAAAAATGGTAGATCCATTTGGAAAGAGTTTAAATAAAACTCATTATAATAATGAACGCCGATCCTTATTGTATTAACCCATGTTTAAATATTACTCACATTCTATAACAAGGCTTCGATAGATTAAGAAAAAGTTTATCTTTTGTAAGGTTTTGTTAAACATCTAAATTTGGTACCAGAGACCACTTGACGGCTGCCGTAAATAATGCTTTTTGTAAAGATTAATCGGCTATTTTTGTGTTATTTAAATGGTTGGGTTCCATGAATATTTGTGGTTTTATAGGCGTTAATGCTGCATTAGTGTAATTTGATGCGATGGAGATATTTCTAATGATTTACGAGAGGGTTTAGAGCTAATATAAAGAACAACTCCTTTGCAACGAAACCATTGATTATATTGAAATGTCGTGTTATCAGGAATGTATATCTAATATTGCGGTGCGCTGGTAAAAGATGGGAAAAGCAATGGGTTGGTATAAGAAGTTGTGGTTGAGTACGGGAGTGGACCCTCATCATATTTGCCGGGGAACTGTTTCTCTTTTTTTATTTTTGTTTATATTTTTTCTTAATTGTTTTATACATTAGAGATTACCCGTTTTGTATTGCTCTGTTTACATGAAACTCAGAAGAGTATCTGGCGACCAACACAGAGATGTCTTTGGAGAGTAGACATACAATATTGTCGTTTTTTAAATAAATAAATTAGAAATATCAACCATGCCAAAATGCCAACCTTTAGCCATAAAGAGGTACCGAAAATAATGCAAAAATACTTGGAGAACAATATTAATTTTCCTAAACACGGCTGTCATACAGGTTTCTCATTATCATGGCCTTAATCTTTGTAAAAATATTGTTATATTTATAGATATTATTAGAATATTAATAGCCGTTATCTTTAGTGTTATATTTAAAAAAAATATAAAAGTCAGGTCGTTATAAATAACAACTCCTATTGTTGAGTTTGTTATTGTATGAATGTTAATTTTACAATTATTGTGAAAATTAAATATTGTATTGTAAATTATATATTGTTAAAAAAATAACATATGTATATAAATAATTATAATTTATTGCTTGTGTTATACACGAAGTCGCCACTAATCATGTAAGGCGAATTTTATTAATTAATTCGTTTTTATTTGTTTTTAATCGGTGCAAATATCGTTTTTGTACATAAATATTTTCTTTTATTTACATAACTTTTACACATTTAAAGAAAAACACTTTTTTAACGTTTCTGCAGCTGTAATACTTTTTGACATTTAACACCTTTGTCTTCAGTCACCGTGACCACGCACGCTGTAAAGCACGCGAAACGTCGGTTTAAATTTAAAATTATGTAAAAATAATTATAAGTTTAAATATAATAATACATATCTATAATCCGTTAAAAAAGTGTTTTTCTTTACATAAATATTTATTATGCTGTTCTTTTCCCATACTTACAAATCAAATATTGAATAGTTTCGATAAAATCTTCGAACAAAGCCCATAGACACGATATGTTTAGATAACCATACATTTATACCCTAACTAGGATTTATTATAGTTAATACTTATGTGTAGTTAAATCAAGAGCTTTAGCGTGTGAGATTTCTTGAAAAACAAATGCTGCCGAGCAAGTAAGTTCTTAAACATGATAAAATTGTTTTTCTCCTAATCTTGAGTATATAATTGCTTAGTCAAAAAGCTAGCACAGGAAAAAAGGGCTAGAAGATTCTTATTTCGAACACTTTTTGTGTCGCAGTGCCGAAGTAAGTCTACATAGTAACTGTTTCGGTTAATGAGATTTATAGTAATATAATATTTTTTATAGTAAGAAAAACTTGGTTTTTAACTAAATGACAATTTTATAGTGATATCTGGGGCTACTTTTTGTTTCTTTTGTTTAATATGTGGCAGAAGAATTGAGAACAGTTCCTTCAACCAAAAGAGAGTTTCGTCTACCAGTCTCATTACTGAAGGTTCCAGTGACTAAGGCCGAGAAGTTTTATATATCCATAAGCGAGGGAATTAACTCGCATTTCAGGGTATGTTATACCTATTTGTAGCCTAAGAATATAGATGTCGCTACAATAGGATAATGTATAAATATATCACGAATCTTTATATTTAAAATACCTTCAAAATTATTACACAATATATAAATTAGTAATATTTAGATAGGAAATGTGATTTATTGTCTAGTCTAAACTTGCTGTTACCACTTTATTTATTTATTTGATTGTAGCTTGTGTCTTGGACCACTCACAGCATGTGCGCAATAGAAGGGTCGTTAAGTGAGAAGTGGTATTCGGTACCTAATCAATTATAACGAAACGAGGTGTTTAATATATTATCTTTAAGAATGTTATTTGACTGTTACAATCTATTGAAGGATTGGGAATATAATTCGGTATTTACATATTTTATTTATGTAGTAATCAGGGATTTAATGAAGCAGAGTGTAAAGAAGAAATAAATATACTATATACTTTTTACTTGAGTAGCAGTAGCCTGGTAGTTTCAACGTGCGACTCTGGGGTCGTAGGTTCCATCACCAGTTGGGCACCAATGGACTGTCATTGCTTGTAACGCTATTCGTATTCTTATCAGTAATCCTACAGCTAAAATACATTTATAAGTTAGGAATACATTAAATTGTAATAACATAGATTAGTAGATGGTCATACATAAACGTAGTTTTTTTTATAGAATAGAGGGCAAACGGGCAGGAGGCTCACCTGATGTTAAGTGATACCGGCCATGGTCTTAACGCCAGAGGGCTTGCGAGTGAGTTGCTGGCCTTTTAAGAATTGGTACGCTGTTTGCTTAAGGGCCTGTAAGTCGAATTGGTTCGAAAATACTTTAGTGAGCAGCTGGTTCCACAAAGCGGTGCTGCACGGCAAAAATTGTCTTGAAAAACGATCCGTTGTGGAACGGCGGACGTCGAACTGATAAGGGTGGAATTTCAGTATTCGTATATTTCAATTAATTTTATTAGAATAAGTACAGATGTAGAAAAACTGCTGTACGTGTCACCTCGAGGGGATATTTAATAAATGACGTTATAAATTAAACATAGATTGAAATAATTTAGGAGTCACTTCGAAACTTCGCAAAAACTGCCCGCATTTTAGATACAGAGTAATGTTATTATAGAGGTGATCTTTTAATCTCTAAAAGAGTGTGAATATATTTATTGAAAATTTTTATACGGCGGTACTACGAGGTGTTGTTTTATTTGCTACGTTTTATTACTTGACTTGAAAATTTATCAAAAATAATATAGATTAGAAATATAATAAATTTGTACGGTCAATGCAAAAAATATTTTTTAATCTCGTCTCCACATAACCATAAATCGAAATGTGCACAGCATTGGATCGAAAATTTAATAATTTTATTTTAATACAAGTATTGATTTTGTTTTTTAAATAAACGGTCGACGTTTTACATTCATTAAATTAGGCGTCATAATTTATTTCGCTGATGTTTTATAGAAGAGAGAACATTGTTATAATGTTGGAGGGAAAGGCAAAATTAGCCTCCAAAAAGCTCGGTGTGCTCAGCAGGGCGAGACGGTACTTCACTCCGGGCCACCGCTTGCAACTATATAAAGCGCAAATTCGGCCCCACATGGAGTACTGTTCCCACCTTTGGGCGGGTGCTCCCCAGTACCAGCTTCTTCCACTTGACCGTATTCAACGAAGAGCGGTTCGAATCGTTGACGACCAAAATCTCTCCAAGCGGCTTGATCCTTTGGCGTTGCGTAGAGATGTGGGGTCTCTCTGCATCTTCTACCGCATTTACCATGGAGAGTGTTCAGAGGAGTTGTTCGGATTAATACCTGCAGCTGAGTTTCATCATCGGACGTCGAGGCAGAATACAAAATTCCACCCGTATCACCTCGACGTCCGCCGTTCCACAACTGCGCGTTTTTCCAGGCAGTTTTTGCCGCGCACCACCACTCTGTGGAACCAGCTGCCAACTGAAGTATTTCCGAACCAATTCGACTTAGGGTCCTTCAAGAAAAGAGCGTACCAATTCTTAAAAGGCCGGCAACGCACTCACGAGCCCTCTGGCATTGAGGGTGTCCATGGGCGGCGGTATCACTTAACATCAGGTGAGCCTCCTGCCCGTTTGCCCCCTGTTCTATAAAAAAAAAATTGTTATAATGTATCTGTAAAAACTAATTATTACAAGCATGTAAAAGCTTTATTATTTTTAATTTATTATGTCAGGCCGAATATAGATAAATAAATAAGATATTTTCCACCGCAATTATTTAAGACCACAATCAAATTATCATTCATTTTTTTTGTGCAGGAATGCAATCAATATTTAGAAGACATACAAACTGGAACTTCGAATGCCTCTATGTAGGTAGTAGAAATATCGATACATACTTTCACGTCTTAAATATTGACAGTGACGTTTCGTGCACTCTATGCAGTAACTCATCTATGTCTGCCATAAATTCAGTGTGACATCTGTGGTGGGACGTCATTTTGAACAATTCGCGGTATAATCTTACAAATGTTCTTCGGCCATTACGTGCAGTTTCACAGGTTTTTCGCGACGCTTGACGCATTGGTGAGCGAGCGGTGCTGGCTTTATCTAAACGAGTGGTTTCGCGGACAGAAGGGAGCGAATTTCCGGATCTATCCTGTTCTAAAGATCTAATTGTTTTTTTAATAAAGTATTGCAGCGAGATAAGTACTTAATACGCTCTCTATCTATTTAATAATTTCGTTATTTGTGGACAAACCTAACAACATTCTTATTTTTTCAAAGCACTGAAGTATGTACTTCCGAACCAATACTGAAGACTTAGGGTCCTTCAAGAGAAGAGCGGACCAATTCTTAAAAGGCTGGCAACGCACTCGCGATCCCTCTGGCATTGAGAGCGGCCATGGGCGACGGTATCTCATATCCTCAGGTGAGCCTGCCCCGTTTGCAAAAAAAAAAAGATTAGGCACAGGAAGCTTCGGAGACCACTCTTGAACAAAACTTCTTTTTTTAATTTAAAAATATTATATATAATATTACTTTAAATATACAGTGTTAACTCTCTAAAGCGTCGAAATCAATTGACTTTGGTTGCTTTAGCTTGTCTACCATACAATGATACACTCTACATAGCATCACACACACTCATCATATAGAGTTTTCACTGTGTATAATATATATTCCTTTAAATATATTTTTTAATCGAGTCCTATTAGAAAATGTCATGTTTTGTACGTCCAAGCTCCCATAACACGAGCGATGATTCAAATGGCCCAAGTAATAAGACTTGGGCCATACACTCAAATATGTATTTATTTATGAATGCCACGTTGTGTCTCAGCGAACGCTTTTTTGTCCCTCCTGTATAATAATGCTACAGATTTGTTCTGAATAGTCGATGTGATACTGTATATCCAGATCTACTTAGACACAAGAAATACCTAATACTTTCAGTATGAAACTAACTCATAAAATTTAATCTTAAAATAAGACTAGTAAACACATCTCTTAAGTGGTCAACACTGTCACGTATGTATAGGTCGAAAGTACTCTTAAATAAAAGCAAAAAATATTATAATATATAATTACAAAATGTATAAAGAAATAAAATTATAAAGCTAAAGATTTTTTAACTATTAATGTGTGCAAAAGCTCAAATATTCCTTTTAGCCTTAATTAAACAGCTTTAAATTACCTTTGAGGGTATATAGAATCCGAGATCAACTTATAAGTAAAACAGATAAGTATATTAAGTTTACCGGTCTCAAGATCCTAGAAAGAGCTACAAAATCTTAGTATTAAAATCACACACCCAAAAGGTTATAAAATTTAGTAATAAAATCTCATTCAATAGTTATGTAACACAATCCATCATAAAACAGATACATCTAGTAATTTTCGAAAACACATATAGTGGTCCCCATAGACTAATAACAAAATACCGTGTAACGAAATGTCGTGGGGTTGCGCCCTAACTAAAACTTACTTATGGCGTCCAAAATCTTCAGAAAATATTAAAGGGGTTTGATAAAAATATTAAGATTCATACCTCCAGTTGAAATGGGGTTTACCAAAACACATCGTGATGTAATCAAGTCTTATGTTTTTTGTAATGTAAACCAGATAAGTTTAGAAGCTGAGTGGTTTAAAAAAATACCTTTATTTTAAGATTTTTTTTTTAGTTTTAAGGCCGCTAACGCAGTCGCGAGCCCTATGGCATTGTGGAATACATTTATTTAAACGCCTCGTTAAATAAGGAATAAGCCAATATATTCTTACACTCATGGATGAATGACATCGATTGGTGAAATGAAACAATAAATCTTATAAGTAATAAGTAAGTACCTAATAAGTGTTTGTAATTTTACTAAACTTATGTAAATTGGGTTCCAAGTGGAATTTGATTTGATTGAGACAGACCTGGACCAAATCCAGGACGAAGAGCAGAAATAGGTTAGAAGTAACCATAACCGACGAGCATGCATGGTGAATGTCCTGAAAGTGGATGAAGCGAAAGAGCTATATTCGGACCATAGAAAGTGGAGAACCGTAGTGTCTGCATACCCCACTGGAAAAAAGGCGTAAAAATAACATAGATTTTACTTTTTCATTTACAAGATTAATCTTATAGGTATTAGAAGAAATATTCTTCGTTCAATAATCAAACAATTGTCACCGAAACACCGCTTACAACTAATCATTTAAGCTCGTAATTTAACCGTACCTAATATATTGCAATAAAAAGCTAACCAGTTTTAAAAAACCGCATACAATACAAGAATGGAAAAACGGTGTGAATCAACCCATTAGTTAGTTTTTGTACAAACGGACGGACGGTATTATGTTGTCAAGCTAACGGTGACACGAATTTCATTAAGACATTTTTATGTACACAGCATTTTGAGAATAACCGCTGGTTTAGTTAGTCAAAATACAGCCCCGGGCGTAATACAAGTATCTATACTTGGTTTCGCAATATTCATTGGAAAAATCAACTGAATAAAATTGTCTAAGTAGACATTTGGAAAATAATTTAGACTCCTCAACGAGGCCTCCAGACCTCCAAAGAACCTATTTTTTTTCTTTTCATATACGACCCGTACGGTTTGTGCATTGTGGCCCAGGTTAAAAACAGGGAAACTGGTAAAAAATTATAGCTATCGGATGAAACGGAATTAAGGAATAGAAAATAATCTATAAAATAAAATATCATTTCTTATACAGATAGATAAAAAAGTAGTGTAAGAAAAGATATTTACATAATATATATATTCATGTTATCTAAATTTTTATATCATTACTTAAGATAATAGTTGCTTAAAGTTTATATATATTATGTATGTCCATTGAATTTGTAACAACAACCTATGTTACATCATTTTCAACATAATTGTTTATATAGCTGATGCGACATGCTTCGATCCCCGGCTGTGCACCAATGGAGTTTCTTTCTATCTGCGCATTTAACATTTGCTCGAACGGTGAAGGAAAACATCGTTAGGAAACCGACATGTCTTAGACTCAAAAAGTCGACGACGTGTGTCAGGCACTGGATGCTGATCACCTAGATGCCTATTAGATTTAAAAATGATCATGAAACAGATTCAAAAATCTGAGGCCAAGACCTAAAGAGGTTGTAGCGCCACTGATTTATTTTATTAATCTAAAAATGAGGTTTTATATATAATCTTATTTATATTTTTGAGATAAAAGGGGTAATAATCGTGACAAAATACGAACCATATTAGCCTAGCGCGAGGGCCCCTTCGTTGGACTATTATACTGGATTCAGTGGTACGGCGTATAAAATAAACTAAGACTTATTAAGGCTTAATTTAGAGTCGAGTTTTAGCGCTAAATATGACAAAACTTGTTAACTCGTATCTATTTAGAAATGCAGTCTGAACTCCGATTTTAGAAATACGTACCTATATAATATTATAGAAAGAATTGCTAAAAATAGACATTATCTGCAAATGGAAACAATATTTAAACCATACAATCAACCGGGAGGCATGGGAATTTCATATTTAAGTATTTATGAAGTATAATTCTTTTGTCTGTTTGTATTCACTGAAGCGTCCATCACGCTGGACGTACGATTGTCCGTCGACCTGTTTTTGATGAATATTGTAAGGACTTGTCTATCACGTAATATAGGCTAAGTTGTAGGGATTTTTTGTGTCTATGAAGCGACGTAGGTGACATTAGTGACTACTTTTGGTGCGATGACGTCATTCGCGAGTAAAGAAGTTATTCCGACCGCTAAGGATACGAGTATCGTCTATTTATCTTATAGGAACAGTAAATGTTCCTATCCTCCATATAAGTATGTTAAAACATTACAAAAACAACTTTCAGAGTAGGGACTGTCACTAAAACTTTATTTTTTCGGTAAAAAGTTTGTTATCTCGCTTGAAGATTTTTGTCTAAGTTGCACACACGTACTTGTCGCTACAATGGCGTAACTGTCAACTGTCATTGCCATATGACAGAAAGATTCATATATTATCGAATATAGAAAATAGAAGATATTTCATCTATATATTGACAATAACAAGTACTAAGATGATTTAAAGATCGTTTAATAGGTATACCTTGCCGTTGTATGTAGAAAATTTGTTTTAACATCTTTTAAATAGTTTATATTAAGTGTGAATTAAAATATAATTTACTTATTAATTTAGGTAATATACATATATGTTAGAAAAATCATTGCATCTCAAATTATTTACTGCCAGTTCTGAACAGGGAGAAAAACTGGCAATGAATGAGTCGCTCGTTTAAATCCATAAGGAACACAGAATATAAAAAAGAGACAATTTAGAAGGTGGATATACCAGATTAAGGAAACGGCAGGTGCAGGCATGTACATAATAGAAATGGTGGGATTTGGAGAAGACCTTTACCAAAAAAACGGGATATCGAAAAAGAGTGATATTATAGAATTATAAATTTGTTTAAGAGTAAAGTATCTAAAACAAAAGGCTTGTTAATATGTTTAGTTACCTACTGTTTTCTTTAGCTGTTTAGGTACACTGTGGCACATGGGCCTAAGCCAAGTGAACACAGTTTTTATTGGTGATCTTGTACAAGTTGTTCTTATCCTAGTTAATATTTCTATAAATCTGTGAATGATCTCACGCATTTTTACGCCAGATCAAAGATCGGTTGCTTAGAGTCGAAATCGTCTTTAGGTTTAAATAAAAAAACGATACCATTGTACACGACAGTTTAGCTGAACGCTAAAACGCGTGTTTTTCATAGATATTCATGGCGATAAGTTAGTGTTGGCTACAAAATGTCGATATTTGCGAGTCTAATATAACGATAGCCAAGTTTGATGCTGCGGGCAAATGGGATATACGGATGCAAATTTTAGACTTATCCGATACTTTAGCCGATTTTATTGGAATTTGAATTATTATTTTGTCATTTTTAAGAAGTTACGTTAGGGAAACAAAACCCTAAGCAACATCACGATTAAAACAATAAGTAAGGATATTTTTTTTAATTTCTCATTTCATAGATTTCAAAACTTCAAAAAATATACTAAATAAATACAATAAAATATGAAATCATATTTTTCAGATTTTCCTACGTTCACGCAGATGATATAGGCGCGTGTGTTTACCATCATTATGGAATCCTTGCGTCTCTCGTTTTGGCTGATTTAACGACTTGAGAATTTGTTCGTGCTGTTTTGATTGACGATTCGGATACATTACAATGACAATAACAATCAGCATTTTATGTTCATTGTTTATTCGTTGCCATGGTAACGCCACAAATAAGATATTAATAAAGATATATAAGAGAAAACAAAATATTTCTAATTTCGAAGCTAAGCAATCCTAAAATCAACGAGGACATAAAGAGTTTATAGTTGTAAATATACTATAATACATTACCAGATTTTTGCTTGTTTGCGAAGATGCCTATATATATATTCTCTATATCTATATATACCTATAGATTCTCCGGAAAATTGTAAAGTGCACACAATATTTTCATTAAGCTGCCAAGGAACGTTTAATATTACGAATTAAAACAAATTTGGTTCAAGTTCAAATATAATGCGAAAACACTGTTATTCGTATACGCGAATAATATAATATTACGCTCGTAAGCAAAAACACAAATATCTAATAGAAATTATATACTAGAAGATAATTAATTTAGTAATTTCGTCTAATAGCAAGTCTTACTGCTAATAAAAGCATAAAACCAAATTGATCCCGTTTATTATCAAATCACGGCCAATTATTTGCTCAATCTTATGTCATACAAAAACCGACTTTAGTACTTTAACAAAAGATTCTTTTTTAATACTTAAATGTTAATATAAGTAGGTAAGAGAGACGCAATTTAAACCCTATTGTTAAGATTTAAAGTTCAAATAACATTGTAAGCATCTTACGAGTGCTATAGAGTAATTTTCCAACAGCAAGGGGTGAGGTGTCTCTTTCTAACTCTATACTAAATAAGTTTTTATCCCTGTCTCGTGCTCAGATATTGATTTTCTCTCGAATAAACTTAAGAGGAAGGAATTTGCATATGGTTAGGGGTAATTCTAAATTAGTTTTTTTTTGTTGTAATAATACTTTATTCAGATTCAGTTTATAATAACATAATTTGATACTATTTTTATTTCGTGTGGAGACAATTCAAGAAATTGTTTAATATAAGCATATTGTTACTAATGTATAATAAAATAATGTGTTTGCATAAATAAGTTTTATACTAATATTATTTTGCCTCATATGTATTAAACTCAATTTCGTGCTAGTATGAAGCACATTATTAAATAATTATTTTCTCCGTGTGACAGTTATCATCAAATCTACTCGATCGTACCCTTAAACTAATGACATAATAATGCAAATTACAATTATTACAGCTCAATTGCGACCCTTAAACCACACCCATATATTATACGCAACATCAAACGAAGCAGTCCCATTGGCTTAGAACCCCTTCGTCTATTTGCACGTTATCAGTGTTGCAATATGGAAGAAATATTTTATGACGGAAATATAAAGGACTTAGGTATTACATTCATTTTATTTTTATAAGAATATTTCCAACGGAAGTACCGTTCTTTTGTATTTGACTGTTTCAGAAGAAATAAAAGTCCCATATATGAATTATTGTCATGATTTAGCTGCCCTTCCCAAAACCCATCTTTGGAAGCCATGGAATAATGTTTGGTTGAAAAGCAGCGAGTTCAAAGGCAAACATTATGCTGAAATTCAACTCAGGATCCCCAAGTAAACCATGGTTCTTTAAAGTTAAAAATTCTAAAATTGTTACTTTTATCATTTCCAAAATACGTTAAGGACATGTATATGTACTTACACCTCATAATTTAGCAAGGATTCCTAATGTTTCTGAGTGTGGAGAAGATCATGGTGACCAGTTTTATTTTGTATTCTTGTTCCATAATAATATGACCCACCTTCTTTCTGAATTCCTTACAATTACTAGATACATGTTCCGCTTACGACTAAAATCTCCTGCCTTTTGCTTTGTCCTTTTTTGTATTATAACTCATTATCTTCTTTCTTAATCAATAATAATATCAAGATTTAATATTTATATAAATATTATGTTTTTAACTGACTTATCCTTTTATTTTTTCTCGCGTTTAGTTTCCCTACCTTTTACTTGAAACTGACATAAAGTTTACAAGTTTCAAGTAAAACTATTGCCATAAAATAAAAATAAAAAGAAATTAAAAACAAAATCATTTATTTCAAACCAATCAAAAAGTCCATATGTTGTTAGTATAGTAAAACTTATAAGACTTATAACTATGTTAGTAGAATTATTAAAAACATTTAATTAATGTAGTATTTTTCAAAAGATATAGAGTTATTTTTTATTGCTTACTTATCGTTTAGTTAGTTCTAATCTTAAAGAGAATATTAAGTATATACCTAGGTTCAATTCATCTATTTCGATATGTTGTTACCTGTGTAAAGTCTCTATCAGGTACATTTATTATGTCTAATACAAAAATTCAGGTTATATTACAATTACCGAATGTACAACATAAACTTTCAGTAGCTACCTAGATTTAACAAGTTGTAAACTGGCCAAGTAACAAAACAAGATATTGTCCGTGGTTGCCAAATTTTATTGATAGAGGTTTTATTTGTTTCCTTTTTCAAATGCATTTTCTTTTATGGCTTGAGGGCATATTGAATAGAATTGGCGGCAAAGTTATTCGCTCTATGGCTCTATGGAGATTAACCTTTAGGGTTGCGATTACTGTTTGGGTTGTTTGGGTAGTTATCGATACTATGGGCAGTGTAATAGCGAAGTAGCTATATTTATTAAAACAAACTAGAAACTTATTACTTATAATAACTATTACTCATTAACTCAATCTTTGGTAGAGTAATTTGTTGTTTTATCTTATTACTCCCGTTCTGGGCAGGCTTAATTCTCTAGAGTCTAGATCATACCGCTTTATCTTACATATACCTATTTTCCTCTTGAAAATTCCACAACCTCATGGGACAAAAAAAATGCGATATACTAATTCAAGAGAGAAACTACTCATACCGTGATAATTATAATTTAATTGATTTATATAAAAAAGAAAATATTTTGTTGACGTCAATTTCAAAAAGCACACGAAATAAATTCCTATCGTTTTAGGATTTATACGGGCTCGAATTGGTTTTCGCTCAATAAACTGTGATTGGAAGTGTTCTGTTACCACGTTGTATCGTGTCGGGTTGCCAGCGTTAAAATTAAACCGGACCTCTGGGGGCAGTTAGCCCAAAATTTTTATGTTTTGACAGTTGCGTAATGGCGCGAAAATGTTCTAAAGCGGTATTATGTTTCTCTTGTTAAATATGAAGAAGTGCTCTCGTTTCTAGTTAAATCTTACCATATTTTATACAATAAAATTATTTTGTAACTTATAGTATGATATCAGTTTTTATAGCAATTATCGATTTTTATTTTTTTATTTACACAAATGGGTATGGTATAGGTGCGATAACAGAGATGGTACATTATTATTTTTCCCCGATTTCTGCCTTTTGCAAGGGCGTGCAAATTTATCATTTTTTTTTATGTTTTATATTTCTCTAAATTAAACATGAAATTTGATATTGCTATATGTTTATTCTTACTATGTTACGAAATATTTTGGTAAGTAAAAAACATTTCCAATCGCGTGAACCCAGCTATTACACTAGTTTCACAGTAGTTGTACAAAAAGCAAACGACATCGGCCGAGCGATAGATTGTGATTGAATTTGTTTCGATACATTTTCCTTTATTTTATTTGAACGGCTGAACAAATATCGGACCTTTGTATTCGATGGGATTCAGGTTTATCGGTACCAAACACCCATACAATGTAATATTAATGTTACTATTTAATTAAATAAAACGTGCGTTTCTCCACACTAATCGTGAGTTCTAACCCCAGTTGCACTTCGCCCAAATATATTAATAGAGACTTAGAACTAAGCATGATTCACATTTGTCAAAAACATTAGCACTAACTCGTAACTCTGAATCTTATGTTTAGAACTAAACATTGCAGACACACCAAATACAGAATAAGAGAAATATAGACATTAGACATTTATTATCATTTTTTCTCAATTTTTAAATGGTAAAGCCATGACTGACTAGGTTGTTCGTAATTATTAAGAAACCATAAAAACAATTCAAGTCACAGTCATAAATTACCAATCTTCAAAATCCCGTGAAATTACTTCATATACATATATTCACTAGTGAGACAAAAAAAAACAAAAAGGCCGCTACTTTTAACATCTGTAAAATTTCGCGCGTAAATGGGTGGTCGCCAAATCCACTTAATCCGACCTGTTTAGATAACTAATGAGTTTAAAATCTTCGAAACTATATTCTACATTATGTCATCTTCTAATCTGAGTCATTTAGTGACAAAAAATAGGATTAAGTGGATTCAAAACTTGTAATGTGACACTTAAAAGGCAATTTTACGACCGATGTGTCATGTTTAGCTTAGTTTTAAATGTTTGTAAGGAATATGGATTTTTTAAATTCCAGTAGTACCTGAACAGCAATAATTTGGTTACTCCTAGGTCCGAATAAGTAAATTAAAATATTGTAATTTGTCAGCCACTATAAATAATGTACCTACCTACCAATTTCAAAATGCGGTAGGTATTAAAGCCATTTTACTTATTTGTCAGAATTCAATTATTATGTCAATCACCACTTGATTTATATATACATACCATACGAAGTAGTTTTTCTAAATAAAGACAGCTTGTTACCTAAAAGGGCATTATTAATGTCCTGTTAAAAAAATGTTTCTTTTATGGCAACTATTTTTATTCGTAGTTTTTACGTCCTTGACAGAATGATAACGAGTCTTAATAATTGTTTAAATGACAGACTTAAACCAAATCGGTGTGATTAATTAGGGCGCGGGAAATGGTAAAAAAAGTGTCAAAGATTGCCAGTTGTCACATGTTTTCTATTCTAAATTTGAAACTTTCAAAACCTGTACAAAGTACTTAAAAATTACCATTTTAACTACTTTTTAAATTATCTAGTATTATAGGCATACAAAATAAATTGTATAATAAGATAAGGAAAAAAATTATAGCAATAATAGAAATTATACGTAAATTAAAGAAATTAAGGGTCTTTCTTTTTACATAAATTCGGATCACGTCGGCTACCACCAAGCATCATCAGGATGTTTTCCCGTGTTGTCATCGTTTCATTCATTAGAAATCCTCTAGAACCAAAAATTCCAAGAATTTTTTGTAAGTAACCTGTCAACATAGGAGACTTTTATAATAACGACACGATAGGATAACAGGCATATTAAAAGTTTAAGAAGACCAAAATTAATAATGCACAACCTTCCTCAGAATAGTCCTTCTAATGAAGAAAAAATACATCACTCGTCAACTCATAAAACCCAGTTATCGTGCCATAAATATTTATCTACATTACTTAATGCACCTCAATGTATCTGTGGTGTAAAGCTGTCATCGAGACATCTTCGCGCCATCAGGAACAATATGACAGCTATTTAATTTTCCAACGTCGATATGCCTGCTATTACTGAATGTTTTGCTAAAACGTTTTTGAACGTAGTTTGCGCGCACTTACTGAATGTGATGATAGATGTAATATCGTGCAGAAAAGTGAATGTTGTTGCCAGTGGATAAAAAAGTTACTGAACACATTTTTCTCTCTATGTATAAGCGAACCTAATAAACATATTTCAGAGGGTGTGTTATTAAATTTCTATTTTATAAAAAGTTAATCAATATTGAAGACAATAACTCCCAAGTTAATTATACACAATTTTTTTTATTTGTTGGCCTAGGATAAAGTAAGGTAATTGTAATTGATTATGAAATGAGTGATCACATAATAAGGCAGACTTAATTTCATCTTACATATGTATTCATTTTCGTGTTAATCATGATCCACAAAATCTTTTTCTTATCATAGACTGGCCGAGCTGCGATGACGGACTCAATGAATACATTGCTGTGTTTCTTACCCTGAATTTCAATTAAATAAACATATTGTCAAATATCATAGAAGATGTAGATCACAGAAGATTGATTAAAAATAATACGTTTATTTTCTTTTAATTTCAGAGCAATTGAAAGAGTTTTTCACCTGACTGTACATAATTCAATAATAAACTAATGCATTTATATTTAGGCCGCGTTACCCGCTTATAGGTTTTTTATAATCATATTTATGTTGATTTGCCGTTGAGTAATTCCCAGTTTATTTGAGCAATTTGATGTACTGACTTAAAACATTTAAGTGCTCCTAACAAATTACTTTCAGCTGACGCACAATAATGTTATAAATTTAGTTCATTGCTGTTACTTATCGTTATTATTAGGTATATTACATAAGTAGTTATATATCTAATAAGATTTGAATATAATATGTACTTTACAGTAACACCAGGAGCCCATTTTATGTAATAGGTAAGTTTGTGGAAAAAAGTGAATAATAATATAAAATATTTGTGTTTTACTTTGATCAAGTTCTTGAATGTTTTATTGAGTATGGGGCGAACACATTTCTGTTTCTGTCTTTATTAATAATAAAGGAAATTCTTTGCCATTTCGTACGTAGTCGCACATCTACATAAATTGATTCTTATGACTTATGATTCTTTTACTTCGGAAATTTACCTAATGTATACAAAGAAATCGAAATTGTTGTCTGTCGCATAAAAAAATATAAAATATTTAATTATGATACTACTGGATGTACACAATAATAAATATTTTGTAATTATATTCTTAACTTGCTCAAATTATTTGGTAAATTTCAAACCTTTGAGACTTCCTTAGGTACGGTAAAACTACTATTAATCATCACTACATAGTATAAAACAAAGTCGCTTCCTCTGTCCCTATGTCCCTTAGTATGCTTAAATCTTTGAAACTACGGAACGGATTTTGGTGCGGTTTTTTTTAATAGATAGAGTGATTCAGAGGAAGGTTGATATGTATAATAACATACATTAAATAGTGGAGAAGTACTGTTATTTTTGAGGTTTCTAATGTGACGTCGTATATAATTACATTTTTTCCGCTTACATTGAAAACGCAGGCTGAACCCTACGAGTTTTATCAAAATAATGTACTAAGTATTGAAAAGGTCTACAGAAATGGTATATGTTTATCTCTTATAGATAACCCCCATTTTTATATACAACGTTCACAGTCTTTCTGTAGTGTATTTAGTATCAGCATTGCACCCGTGCGAAGCCGGGGCGGGTCGCTAGTTAAATTATAAATGGGTAATACTGCAAGAGGCATCTATTTTAGAAAAGCAAAAATTTGTTTTGCGGTTTACTGTCATCTATAAATGATTTACGCTACTTAAGAGTTTTATTTTCAACCATATAGATGGCGCTTTGTGAGATAAACGAACATCAAAATTTTTCTAGCAACGCAATTATTTTATGTATTTTGTATGAGTTTGTTAAAAATATAAATAACATATTTGCACTATTACTAATTAAAAAATATTCATACTTAAATTACACAGAAATTTATAATTTCATTTCTTCACTTTTGCCTTTGACATCTGGCAAAACATAAAAAGGAACGTAAAAATCTGCAGTGCTGCCAACTACTAAAAGACGGAAATAACTAGTCCCAAATGAAACCTCAATCCACCATTTTCCCTTTGTAACTAACCGGTGTCCAAAACACGTGCGTACTATCAAGTTACATGGAATTCTTAACTGTTCGCGATTAAATATATATAACGGCTATAATAAAAAAGTGCAGCGCGCTTTTATTTAACAGTCACACGTCTTAAATCAACAAAATGAACACGGAGAAGCTGAAAAAACTGCAATCACAGGTGCGCATCGGCGGCAAGGGTACTCCTAGGCGCAAGAAGAAGGTTGTCCATGCGACGGCTGCGACAGATGACAAAAAGTTACAGTCATCATTGAAGAAGTTATCAGTCAATACAATTCCTGGCATCGAAGAAGTTAATATGATCAAAGATGATGGTACGGTAATCCATTTCAATAACCCTAAAGCACAGGCATCGCTCGCGGCGAATACATTTGCAATTACTGGTCATGGTGAAAACAAGCAAATTGCGGAGATGCTGCCCGGTATCCTTAGCCAGCTTGGCCCTGAAGGACTTACCCAGCTCAAAAGGATAGCATCTAGTGTGGCTGCTCCAAAGCCTATTGACGAAGACGACGAAGTACCTAACCTAGTTGGTAACTTTGACGAGGCGTCAAAGCAAGAAGCAAAGGAAGTCATTACTGAAGAAAAGGAAAAAGAGAAAGAGGAAAAGAAACCTGAGGCCGAAACCAAAGTCTCCGACAAGAAGACAGATTAGACATGTTTAGTTTTTAATTGCTCATTCAAAGTGAACGCTAGGGTTTCCAAAGCAGTGAGATGTGTCTCAAATTTGTTATGTCAATACACATTTGAATTAATCATTTCTTTGATGTTTTGGTGACGGTGCCTTGTGGACTCATGTCTTTGGAAGCCTTCATCCATGCTATACCTTGCACTAACAATCTTGTTTCATAAGTGTTGTAAAAACTGTTAATATTGGCAATATTAAGTACATAAGTTTATTTGAGTCATAGATGTTGGTATATTTTAACTATGTAAAATCTGGTTCGCTTTCAATTCAACTTAGATGCTCTTCCTAGAGCCAATATTATATAAAATATAAAAATTGAAAAATGTGTAAAACGGTTAAAGTTTTTGTTATAAGTATATGTGACATAAACTTTAATCTCTGAATTGTGTTTTTTTATCTTTTCTGTTTCCCTTTTTATTAAATACATCTAACCACAAATGATAATAGGTTTTAGTTGTTGTTTGCTTTTTTCAATATAGATAACTATGCCTATCATTCTAGAAATAATGAAGTATTTCAAAAAGTGCTTATTTTCTTTAACTTCGTGTCCTAGGCCATGTTTAGTTAAAAGTGGTTGTCTTTAGGGATGTGAAATTCTGCATGAAAATTGTTAATTTAGCATGAGAAATCGATTTATTCCTAATTTTTGAATTCATTTCAAAATAAACACCTTAATTTTTTTTTATCATATAAAAATTAGTGTTCAATTCAAATTTGAGTTTTTGTAAAATTGGTTTTATGATGTTTATAAAAAAACTGAAATACATTGAGTATACAATACACCTTCAAAGCATTGGATCTGTTCAAACTTCAATGTAATATAATACCTATATTGCATTGTGGTACATCGATGCATATCGAATATCCCTAATAGTTCGAGGTCCGGGTTTTAAAAGACCAGGCTATGTCGGGAGGTGGCAGATGAAAAATCGACTATGATTGATTTTCAATCATAAAAATAATCGATTATTTTTAATATAAAAATCGCGATTATCGCGCGACAGTAATCTCGAAATAGATTTTTTAAATAATCGATTATTTTTTCACATCTCTAGTTGTCTTCTAATTATAACAAATTTTAAGTCTTTATTATATACGTTAAACTAGTTAATTTTAGAATTTTTAAGATAGCATGCAAGAAACTTATTTGTGTAGTTTGAATTCTTTAGTGCAAAGCAGGTTAGAAAACTAGTAAGAGAAATGTAGGCGTTCAAATTTTTTACGATGGTCAAAACTAATTATGTCGTGATCACAGTTCACGCTTCGTGGCAAAAAATAAATATTAAGTAATTTTTACTTAACAGAAATTAAAAGTTAGAAGTCAGAACTATGAGCATAGTTTGACTTTGAAATCAGCAGTGTTGCTCTTTTACTGGCGTATCGATCTTGAACCGATACAAAATATAGAATATTGTTCTAAAAACTTTTTAAATTCATTTAACTGTATACTACAATTATTATAAAATAAACTAGAGTCCTAAAATGGGAAAGATACGATTAAAATATAATCTCTTAAGCCTTCAATAAGTTTTGGAATCGAGACGTAACACTTCAATTTCTTACTTAACCCTGAGTATATCAATTCTATACCTATATAATATGTAGTCCAATTTTTTCAACCTTATTTATCGGGATTTCTGTTCATTAAAATAAAGTATATTTTTCCTAATGCTTTAGTTTTACTTTTCTCTTTAAACTATATATATATATATATAGTTAGTCTTAGTGGAAAGTTTAATATATAATACAAATTGTGACAGAAAACAAAAAATAACAATGTTTCTTCCGTATCTATTTCCACTCTTTTTCTTTACTTGCCTTGAGGGCGAGTTGATGATGGAAATCTGTGGAAAGATCAAAATATATGAAAGTTACCACAGGGCACAGACCAAGATTCAATCATAATAGATATGTTGCTCTCAAGTCTCAATTTGTGTTTTATTAAATATTTTTGGATTTTATGTAAATAGATAAATAAAATTAGCATTATTAAAATTTAATAATATTACTAACCTTGCATTTGCATAATTTGTATTTAACACTTATATTGGACTAAAGGCATGAAGACTGTTGTGCTGTAAAATAAGAAAAACTCTGCGATAGCTAGTCGGAGTAAAGGTCCCGAGAGGGTAAAGTGCAACTCAATATAAGGCTGAAATCTTTTTAAAAAAATGATTGCTAGACCCTGGACCGAGGATCTGCCAAAGTGCCGAAATACCTGCGTAGCCTCTTATTTCTCTCACCTGGGCGATTCTAACTCTACAGACGATTGTTTATGTTTTTATTGCCAAACTGAAGATAATTCGTAAGTAATCGAATTTCATCCATGGAATATTATCAATTTGCATTACATTTGGATTTGGTTAAAACTTAATGTTTAATATCAATTACAGCTGCCTTTATGGTGTATTTGAGCCGCACAATGGTTTAGATGCAGCAAGGTTTATAATGCAGAGAATGGCTGCAGAGCTTCTGTTCCCCCCACCCTCCTTAAGCAATACAGATGAGGAAATTAGGGAAAGACTTAGGTATTCCAAGCCAATTTTTTTATCATATTAGGTCTCGATCTTTATTTTCAAGTTTAAAATGTTATATCAGGTGCACTAATTAAATGAAGTCATGCAACTTGATTTGTAATTTGCATAGATTACAGTACAAACTGAATCTAACTTGTTTATAGATTGATTATTATAAGTATTGATAATTTTAAAAAAATTGTTTATTTGGCCTCAACTTTTGCTTGGCATTCAGTATTACAGTAGATTTTGTGATATTTTATTAATTAAAATTAGTTAAAATACTTATTTTGAAATTGATGAATTTTATCATGATTGAAATATAGATCTACTGTTAGTAATTAGGAAGCAGTGTAGTATGTAATGATATTAATTTACTTATATTACTTTTTTGTAATATTTCAGAAATGCTTTTATATCAGTAGAGAAAGCATATATAGAAAACTATGATGGAATGATAGCTGAACGGACAAGTCTTCAATATAGATTGCAAACTTTAAATGAAACACAAGTAAGCCGATATTCAAGTATTGTATGCTAAACAAAACAAATTCACAGATGTATCATTTAAGCAACTATCCATGTTAGCATAAACAAATGTGGGCATCACACTCGCAAGCCCTCTAGCATCGAGAGTGTCCATGGGTGGCGGTATCACTTAACATCAGGTGAGCCTGCTTTATTTTGCATTTGCCCCCTATTCTATTAAAAAAAAAAAATATAAATGTAGGTCTCACATAATGTATGTTATATTTAAAAACTTGTGTCATAATGTCCAACTCCAACTGCTTACCAACATTATATGAATCTATGTGTGTGTATATATTTGGTAGGTTTGAGAAGCTTGTAAAGTGTATTTTACAGCTCTAGGTAAAATAAATCGTAAACTTATTAAATAGAATGAAGTGGTGTGATATATGTGACTGCATAGACCTTTTAACAAATTTACATTATTTTTGTTGCCTTAATGGATGGGTTGTTGACGTCCTGAGTAGCAATTTCAGTTATTTTTAGAAATAAATATGTTTTGAAAAAATATAATCAATTAAATTATAACCATTGTTTATACAGATATCCCAAAACTGTGATAACATCCTCCATCGCCTTAAAGAAATTGATCATCACCTATCTGGTGGCACTACAGTAGTCTTAGCTCTTGTTCATAACAATAAGCTTTTTGTGGCTAATGTTGGTGAGACTCGTGCACTCCTTGGCAGAACAGATGATAATTCAGTGCTTAGAGTTGTCCAATTGACCATGGACCATAGTTTGAATAATGAGGATGAGTTGCTACGACTTTCACAGTTAGGATTGGATGTCAATAAACTTCGGAATGGTAAGTTTTTACGGTTGATTTTATCTTGATGTGTAACTCATAAGTCCTTGTTTGTTATCATGATTATAATATTTTTTGAAATATAAAGCTATTTGCATTAATTTTGAAGGCAATGTTTTAAGTGGTTATTTTATGGGTTCATTGAAAAATAATATATCAGTGGGGTTAACTAGGACTGCAATCTTTTTAGATTTGATATGATGTATTAGTTACAAAGAGTATAGTAATGTTTATAAAGATTCTATTCATTTAAATAAAAGTAAGTATAGGTTTGTTCAGGTGTATATATTAAGAAGATAAAAAATTTTTTTCAGTGCAATATCTAGGTAACCAAACTGGAACACGGTGTCTTGGTAACTATCTAGTAAAGGGTTTATATAAGGCATTTCCTAGTATTGGTGCAGCTACGTCAGAGCCTGTTGTGGCAACTCCAGAGATACATGGACCCATATTGCTAGATGAATCTTGCAGGTATATTTTTTATAGTGTATGATTTGCTGTTACTTTTCACACAATATAATATCAATTGAAAATTATAAAAAAGCCATACTAAAAGATAAAATATAGTAGGTGCTTAAAATGACGTCTAGTTATATAAATCTGAATTTTACTTTATATAGTTTTTTGTAAGACTATATTGTATTTATGTATTCCAGGTTCTTAGTTCTAGTCAGCGCAGGAGTCTATAAGCGCATTCAAGAAGTCCGAGGCAACAGCGAGGAAACAAACAAACAACTGGCACAGAAAATTGTTGAGAATTTCCGTAAACAGTCAGAATTTACGCGTGTTAGTCAATCAGTGTTAGAAGAAATTGAAGATGATTTCGTCACATTTTGCCTTCAAAATAATTTAACGCCAAAACCAAATACGCATATAACCCTACTAATACGAAACTTCAACTTTCTCCCGCCAATACCAAATGACAGCTGTCAGAAAAACGCCTCGGTCAGATTTAATCCGATAGTTCAATCGAAGTCGAACACGCTCTTGAACGAAATCGATTCTGAATTTTCTAATGATTGCGAGAACGATTCTATTGTTGACACGAATAGATCGATCGAGTCGACATCCGATGTATACCCAAATCGCCCTTATGAAAAGGATAAACGCATTAAGGGTTATGTCGATTTTTCATGTTACTATGAAAATGTGGCGAAAGCTCGAAAAAATGGCACCTTGCCAAGTTTTATTAAGTGATGTGATGATTATTTTATAGACAATTCAATTTTCATAGGTACTTTGCTTTTAAGTGTTGGTGACTAAAATTATTATTATTAACTTCAATTTATGTATTAATAATATGAATAGAGATTTTTACTAAACAGTATTGATTGTTGTTTAATTAAATATTTATAAAATTTACGTTTTAGTGTTTTTACTAAATTATTATTCGTTTGCCAACAAATTGTTATTACTAAATTATTACAAGTTAGCTGACATTTGTTATGCTGAAGTTATAGATAGATATCCACACATATATTCAGTACATATTTACAATTTTACCGAACGTAATAATAATAATTATAAATTCTTAAAGTAATAGCGAGTAGCGCTTATCATTTTTAAGTACGGTAAACAGGCAGAGAAAAGAAAAAATAAATTCTTCAAAATGTATGTTGTCACATAAGTTTCCCTTATTTCAGAGATTAAAATACAGGCATGGTAAGTAACGCCATCTATCTATCATAATAGTTTTTTTAAAGATCTAATGCTTCGGTAAGTTTCCTTACTATGTATTCCTTAGTGGCGAGTGTTAATTGTCCACAAATCCATTAGTTTAATTCTCTAGTTGAGGGGCGTACTCAAGCCACTAGGCTAACACTGCTCAAAAATACTCATTGCATGTAATAAATAACAAATAAATTTTTAATTACATTTTATATATTGAATTAAAGAAATTAATAGAAATACAGGTAAATATATTAATTAGACGGGCTTGTAATCCAACTTGCTTTCAAGTTTCTTGTTATCTGCTACCTTACGTACTGCTTTCATTAGATCCTCCTGTAATTAAATGAATTATTATATGTTAAAAACGAAATAAGAGATTTTAATACAATTAAGTGTCTCAAAAATAAGTATACCTTGTTTGTGTCGATTTTAATATGTTGGTGTAAAACATTTTTGACACAAAAAGGCCTAAAACTAAAATTGAAAATCTTTTACTTAGATAAAGTATCATTTAAAATAAAACATTATTATTTAGGAAATTTATTTGGGAAATAAATATCTTTAATCAAATCGCGTATACTTCCATTACATATTACAAAGTGATAAAGTTTACCTGAATAATATATTCTCTCTCAGCTCTGATTGCGAACAAGCCAGCCTCAGTACAGACATTTCTTAAGTCAGCTCCGTTAAATGTGTCCGATAGTTTGACAACTGCCTCATAATCCATCTCGCCGTGTTTAGCAATCGGTGCCGCGTGGATTTTCAGGATTTCCAATCTGAATAATAAGATATGTTAAATGAAGCTATATATATAATGTAGAACTTTCTTTCTATGTACGCAATTAGTATTTGCTCCAACAGTGAAGGCAATCGTGGCCAGGAAAAGGGCTTTAACACAATAACATGGTATGGTGTAAGATGAATTAACCACCATTTTTAATTAAATTAATTTAATTTTACGTTTTGTAACAATTCACTAATAATTTAAAGTCGACAATACACAAATGTGCATCTCGTAACAAGGTCCAATGCGCACTGACCACGTACCAGCCGGTTACCTTCGTTCGAGAATAAATTCGTGTGAATCATGCAAGACCTGTTTTTCTGTAGGTACATGTGAGTGTCGATGCAGTGATATCGATGTAAGTGTCAAAAATACAGTACATGTATATGCAAAACGGTATGTGTCACTCACAGGAGTTGCCTATTATACTAACAAATGAGGAGTATAAAAGCAAAGGCGCTTCAGTGACAAAACACTTCAACTGAGTTTTTGAAGTGAAACTTCTTTAGAATCGTTGTGATTTCAAACCGGATGCAACGGAAAAGCGACAGTAAAAAGAGACAGAAACATTAATTCATATGATTTAACGTGGGAGAAAATGAGATAGATAAACTTCTTTAGAATCGTCGTGATTTCAAACCGGATGCAGCGGTAAAGAGAGACAGAAACATCAATTCATAAGATTTATTGTAACGTGGGAGAATATGGGATAGGAGGCATTATACAGACTCTTTTTACTGCCGCTTTTTAATTTTATCGAATGTCAAGCTTTCGATATTTTTAGATTTTGCCAAATTAAAGATTGATATTAAATCTATAAATTACAATTTATCATTAAAATATACGGTTTTAAAGAAAAGTTTATTACATTTAGATAGTGAAAAAATTCTAATTTATATAAGATTAATTATAAAAATTTTGTGTTTGAAGGTTTCACTTCTACCACGTGTGAATTACACACATGTTTTTTTTTTGTATTATTCTACTGTGGAGTAAGGAATTTTTATTTTTGGCCAGATACTATTATTGGTACATTATTTAGCAAATAATGAAATTTACGTTTTATTTATCATAATTTAGAAATACTTTTAGGACTTAGGTGCATATGCATTTAAACATTGGGATGAAGTATGTTTGCTCTTCATTGCTTGGGATCGAAGCAGAATTTGCATCTCACTATTTAATCCACATTCACCTTACAAGAAAAAGTAACCGAATCGCCATCTTAGAAAACTTGAAATAGCGGCTTCGGATTGGTTGATTGAGGCACAGGCGTATTTGCTTCTAACTAATTTAGGATCGAAGCCGTTTTGCACTTAATGGTTTTTAACTTATTGTCGCTGCTTTCGAGGGCTACATTTTGGTCTGACCAGCTAAAAAAGCTATTTTGGACTGAAGCGCCTTTGCTTTCACACCCCTCAAATGATCATTAAACAGACACAGACTCATCTTATTATACCTATCAGGGAGAACTTTAAATTATTCCATATTGTTTTGTTACGCTTATATGCATATTAATTCGTTACGTCACAACATCTCAGATTCACGGATGTTAAGCGGCGCTCGGAAGTTTCAGTTCCTGGATTAAAATGTACTGTTGCATTATCCTAAATCTAGGATATTTTTTTAAATATGCAATCAGCGATTTATGATGGATTAAAAATACTAAAAATGTAAAGACTACATGATATGGCACTGAGTTATAATAAAAGCAAGGGTTGACTCGCGGTAGAAAAATGAATTTTCACATTAATAAAACCTGTAGTAAAAAATGTAATGTAAAAAATAGGACAAGTAATCTATGGACCTGGCTTGCTCATTTGGCAGCGGTATCTCAATCTTCCTGTCAAGACGTCCAGGCCTCAACAACGCAGGATCAAGCGTGTCAGGTCGGTTCGTAGCCATAATTATTTTCACTTGTCCCAGGGAATCGAACCCGTCCATTTGGTTCAGCAGTTCCATGAGCGTCCGTTGGATTTCACGGTCAGCGCTGGTACCCTCAGAGAAACGTCTGCCACCTGGAATTAATAATTATAAAGAATTAATAAAAATAACTAGATGTCTGAATTTTATCCATCTAAGAAACGCGAAAAACACCTAAAAACCCGAAACCATTGTTTTGAATAGACTATATATAGACAGAAGGCTGATAACTAAATTATACATTTCAGAAATGTGTCTGCCTAAGGTTTTTTATAGAGGACTTGAATTAGATCATGAATAAAACCTTAAAATTATGTTATATTAGCATGTTATTTAATGTTCAAGGTATACTTGCTTACTATAATATTAAGAAATATTGAAAAAATATTTTCTATCTAAAGCTTTTTCTGTTTATTAATTAGAAATTGATATATTGCCATTTGGTCAGTAAGACAAATATAATTATGTTTATATACTATTATTTTTGAGTGCTTTTTTGCTGCTTTTGCTGACAAAAAAAGTGAGGGTGGGTATAAATTGCAGTAAATCTGCTTAGGTTATACTTGAACGGCTTCTTAACATTTATATACACATTGATATCTTGGGAAATCTCTTTGAAATTACTATTCAGTCACTAAAAATTTAAACTGTATGTAGGAAAGGCAAGCCTCATGGGGTTTCAGGTATCAATGAGTTATCAGATACTTTTAAATGGCTTAATCCTAGTGGCCCCATCTCATATAATAAGGAAAATCTCACCAATGGCATCAATTTCGTCCATGAATATTATACAAGGCTGATGGTCTCGTGCATAGTTAAACATCTCACGAATAAGACGCGCTGACTCGCCGATATACTTGTCGACGATTGCAGAAGACACTACCTGTAATGTGTATTTTCAATTTCTGAATATGATAATTATTATTAAATAAAATATTGTCTTAAGTGTAACTAAATGTTTGAAATAACCTAGTTATGGAGATGGGTTGCAATTAATAAAATTTCTTACCTTTAAGAAGTTAGCATCAAGCTGTGAAGCAACAGCTCTAGCAAGCAGGGTCTTTCCAGTTCCTGGAGGGCCATATAAAAGACAACCTTTTGGAGGAGTTATACCAACACGAACAAATAGCTCGGGGTTCATTAAAGGCAGCTCAATCACCTGAAAAAATATTAGTGTGTGTTAAGTTTTATATTTAAACACTAGCTGACCTAGTGAATGTTCTGCATAACAGTTAATGAATGAGCAGATATGCATTTAAAATTATGAAGCTTATAAAAGTAAACTTCTTGAAGTATTTTAATGACATACCAGAAAGACAAATTCCAAAAACTCAAAAATCAGCCTACCATAAATGGTGAAATTAACACAACTTTGTTTATATAGATAAAATAAGTTTGACTTAGTTTAGGTTTTTAAATATTAATTATAATGAAATAAACAACATTTACATATAAAACTTTTAAAGACAGTTGGTAAATGTATAAAAATACAGCACAAACCTCTCTTAGCTGTCGTATCTGTTCCTGCAGGCCTCCTATAGCAGAGTAGGTGACATCTCCTGGGTCTTCATGGCTCATGTTGTATACAAGAGGGTCTACCTGAAATTATCTCTATTAATTAGTTACTAGTAAATAAAGTACTTTTATTCTTTTTTTTATTTAAAAAAAAAGTATATATATGCCTCAAATTATCAAAATTGATGAAAGTGATACTGCACAATGTATTTATATCCTGAATTGTTAGCTAAATCGTAGGAATTTTGATTTATCCAAACTACTAGTGTCAAAGGTACAATACTGTACTTACTTTACTTTCTTTGACTATAAAAATCATACCTCTCTTGGTAAATGACGCATAATGGTGAGAGTAGTCATATCTAATGCAACTCGAGTACCACCCTTTAGCTTGTTCTTGTCCAATTGACGCCTGCATCCCACAACATATCTGGGACCATTTGTTGCTTTTACAATAACTGAAATTAAACAATGCTTATTAGATTATTATTTTTATTTAAACATTATGATTTAATTATGATATCTCTTATATTTCAACTGCTTATTATTTAAAAATTAAGTGTTGATACACAATTTTGAACAACAATTGTCAATATAATTTAAGGCATTTATTGTTGATGCATACCATAATTTTATAATATTGATTCATTAGATCCAATTTAAGGTCTATAAATAACAAATAACATTATTGCATTGTAACAAAGTATTTCTTACACTTTTCTTCAGTAAGTTGCTTCAACACTTCACCAACAATTTGACCCACACTCTGAAGGGCTTTGAGATCATTTTCACTCTTATCATACTGTTTTGTTAAATCTTTTAACTGTTCTCGCACTGGAAGTTAAATATATTAGTTACATGGGTTACAAATACATAAAATATCGTTCAGAAGCACCTTCATTGGGGTACATATATAAAAGTTAATTTTCTGAATACCTACTAAGTTAAAGGAAATACCTATAAGACTTTAGCATGATTTGTAGAACTGTTAAGAACATCTGACGCTTGAACAATGTCTAATAATTATTTATAAGGCAGTATTGTAGTATTTTATTAAAATCATCAACAAAACCTGTCAGATGATTCGGCATAAATTGATAAGTTTGGAGTATAATACTTACTATCTTTAAGCCTCGACTCAACTTCTTTATGTTCCATCAGCTTCTTTCGATAATCTTGAAATGCTTTTTCTCTTACTGGCTCCATTTTATTCGTTTATATTATAGTATTTTAAAGTTAAATATAATTCGAAACCAACAAAAATAATGTTGCTGGTGAGAATCGAAAATCACCACAGATTACTTCTATTTCAGAATTTACAATTATGACAATGACAGCTCGATGTATTAATATAAAGCCCTGGTACAGATTAAAAATACGCAAGCGCGTACGAGGTGAGAAGTAATGTGCTAAATTCTATCGACATTGGTTTTATAACATTCAATAACGTGAGATTTCCTTTATAAATAATTATCTGATATTGAAAGTCGATTATTTGGTTTCATGTAACATTTAAATGTTGCGATGGAAAAAACTAGCTCAGTTGAGAAAAGTATATACGTACTTTATAAATCATATTACAATTTTATGTTTATGGAGTTAATTTTTTTTTGCATACGTCCTTACTACTTGAGAGATCCCCTATTTAAGAGATTTAGGAAGTAAGGTAATGTAATGTACATTACAAAACTGCACCTAATTAAGTATTCAAACAAACGTGTGATGCTGACGGTAATAAAACTTCAGCTAGGCTATAACGGCTTTAAACACACACTCGTATTTTAATACCCCTCATCATGCAACAGTTTTCCAAACTACTGTAAAAGTTTACTATTGTAACTTTATAGGAGTATTAATTATTTTAATCTCTTTGTAGTGAGTTTAATAATAAGAATTACGACTTAAACATAACTATTCATGTTGTGAAAATAGCAATTTTTTTACATACCATCCAAAATAAAATAGGCTTTAAGATCACGAGCTCGGACTTAACAAATTACTTGGCTCGGGTGACTCATTATATCGAATTGTATACACAAGTATGAGTAAATATACAGTAATATTGTAAGTCCTATATAAATAGGACAGTAGTCGACAATTATTTGAAGAAAACTCTAAGCTTTTTAAACCATTACAATTTGTTGAAGCAGATTTCTTAAAACATAAATTCGTACTTAGCTGGACCCTGGAAGAAACAAAAATCGTTCCTACTACATCTTAAGCACACAATCAAATCTACAGGCCAAACGCATTATGCCCCCAACGGAAGGCTATTTAAACCATGTTTGTTTTGGGAACGATTTTTCAATTTCATTATTATTTCAAGCTAATAAAGATAAACCATTTACTAGATTCAGTGAAGCGCACAAATGCTGACCGGATCTAAAATTTTTAAATCAAACTCAGATTTTATAGCTAGTTTCACAAAGGAAATTATTAGAGTTGACTTGGCACTAGCAGTTTGGTCACGCGGAAGTGACTTTTGAGGAAATTTGATTCATATTTTTTTAACAAAATATTGGACCGAGTTGTTAGGGTTTGTTTAATATTTTATTAAATGATAATAAAATATTAAACAAAATAAAACTTATATGAATCTCTTTCCTATAAACTGACTTTTATCCCACTTGAACAGAAGGCTGTTCCACGTCTTTGATAACCGGTGGTGTAGTATTGTTACAATATTTTATTATAATAACGTTCATGTTAATTATGGTACCTATATTACTAAAATATACTTTGACTATCTTTGATTAATACAAAAAAAATAGCAAAAATAAATAATATTATGAACACCTAAATCATAAAATTGTTGTAGTCAAAGTTAACTTTTCAAAAGTACGAGAAATGGTGTTATCGAATAAAGAATTGAATTCACAACAAAAAGTGATGTTTTGTTTGAAAATAAAAGATTTGGGGCGGAAGTTTTATCGTGCGGTATTCGGGACAGCAACTTTTTACAAAAATTCAACTGATAATGTTCCTTGCTTGGTTACAACGTCTTTTGTTATTTTATCTGAGTTTTTAATTTTCCATTTGCAGAAATGTTTCCTCACAACAAATAGCAAATAAAAGACTATAGTTTATAGATAGCGTATTTTATTATAAATTTTATTTACTTCCATGTATCATTGCTATATAAAAAAAGGATACATACAAGTTAACTCACGATTTTTTGATATTACTATATGAAAATTTCTTCTTACTTTGTAGATATATTGACAAATCAAATAAACCCTATAATGCGTTTGAACGAATTAGACTTTGATGTTATTAAATTATAATTAAAATGGCAGCTGATGCCAGCGCCATTTCTACGATATACATATACAATGACTTAAAATAAATAGATATACGACGTTTTTTTGCGATAACCTCTGCATAACGAAATTATAAGAAATATGTTTGTCTTGCCTTGTTTAGCCTAACTCATGTCAGATGCGTTAACACGTTCTGACAGCGTTACATTCCTCAAAACATTAAAATAATACATTCTTCAGGATTAACATAACGCATTAAGTCAATTTTGTTTTGTTTATTGAAGAAATTTATATTTAAACTATAAACTAATTTAGTACACGTATACACAGTGAACATTGAACACAGAAATGTAATTTTCAATTACTGCTGCAAGTTTAAGGGAACATTTCCCTCGTGGCGGAACCTACAACTTAGTTTAACTACACACGGTACTTTTATTTACCAAACGTACAAATATCTTACGTTGTTTGAGTAAAAAACCAATGGATTCATGTTTTTTATACTACAGGCCCGACTTTACTGCTTTTGGCAAGTGAATGAATTATTATGCCACAAGTATTTTTTTATAGACAGGCAGGCTCACGTGATTGTGAGTGGCTGAAGTGATAAGGCTCGCAAGTACGTTGCCGGCATTTATTTTAATTATGTGGACTTTTTTTCAATTCTCTTATCCACATAAGACTTAAGGAACTAAACAGGATTAAATTTTTATTTATATACAACAAAAACCAAGAAGTTAAGGAATTATTTAATTAACGATACTGAAATTGAGTATGATTTTTGAATTAATATAAAAACGATATTATTAAAAGTGGTGCTTGGAAGAGATCGCTCTAATGCGATAGGGCAAAGCCGCACTTCTTTTCATTTAATTATGTCAATTATATTGTTTCAGCAACAAAGTATTAATTATTAAACAAATAAAATAAGTAACGAATATGAATGTACCAGTACCACACGTATTACGTATTTATAGCACCAAGACAAGAAAACTGTCCATAAAAAAAATAACTTGTATGACCCAAATACTTACAAATATAAAAATAGTTTCCATACCGATGAGACTTAGTATTTTCCAGCTGTTTCGCATTCTTAAAAGCAGAGTGTAACAGTGCTATCTGTGGTCCATTGTGTGAACTTACAGGAAACTCGCTCATATTGATTGGACGTTGGACGTTTTGTAAGATATTTAAGCTAAAGATATGCCAAATAATTCTCACATTGCGTCTTACATTTAATTTAAAGGCGTCGGAGTAATAAACAAAACAAAACAAAAATTTCTTCATTAATAAAGGTAAATAAGTACACTTATGAACGTCAAAAAAAGTATGTAATTGTAAATTTACATTTACTACCAGTTCGCAAGTCAAGGACGTAAAGCGGACAAGAAGAACTGGCAAGAAACTTTCCGTCACTCTTTTCAATCGCCAAGTTTTTAATACAAATTGTTAGAACTGGAGCAAATCAATCCCAAAGATTAGGATCATTTAAGTATTCGTCACATTTATAAAAAGCTTTATTGATTAATTTACTTTTAACGAGGGCTTTGAATTTAAATAATTCTTTAATTTCGCTTGGGAGTTTCTTGTAAAAACGACTACAATTTCCATATAATATCTTCATAATCATACATACCTGTATTATATGACGAAGAGACCATACTAGCTGGCAGAAATAGGTTGCACTATTTTTAGATGAAAATGATATGGCATAAGGTTGTGTGGGTAGTGTGGGTTGTAAACGAGTTATCAAAAATATATCGAGGTTCAAAAAGGTGGGTCTTTTTGAATATATGTATTCGGTAGCACTAGGGATTCGGTGATTCATTTTGACATTAGATATTAAAAGAAAGAAAGAAAGAAAACACGTTATTATAAAAAAAATAGTAAATAAAACAGGGCACTCTAGTATTCCCTGTGTAGGCAGCTAGTTACACCACATACGTAGAATGCACTGTAAGCGTAAATGCAAATATGCAACAAAGCCGGATTAACTATTAATTTGTTTATAAGTAAGATATAATTGTGAGAATACGAAATTATTTTTATAGGAGTTTAACATCGATCACCGTAAAAAAATATTGTATTTTTAATTAATTAATAAAGTTTATTTTTTTTAATACCGTCACGATTTGACTAGCTAGTTTCGTCACAATAATTATATTTTCCGCTTCAGCATAGATCTGGTTAAGGAAATAAAGATTGTCCGTGAATGTTTTAAATCGATAATGAAAATTTTGTGTTTAAGAAAGTGGATAAAATAGGTGGAGAAGCGTTGAGCGAAGAAAGTATGTTTTTTGAGTAGATTATAATATAATAAACATATTATGTTTTGCGTAGTGTGATGTAGTGTGGTCAGCGTTTGTTTCCAATTGCTATTTAGTATAACTGTCCACACATTCAACAGATACCTATTATACAAAGTATATAGTGAATTTTGGGCCTTAAATCATGCAAACCCTTTCCGGTCTAACTTCTAGGCACTAGGGATTACCTGTCTGTCATAGTTACTGTTAAAATAATGTTCCCTACGCTATAAATGTAGACGTCTTATTAGCATAACCACAGAATATTTAAAACAATTGGTGCGGATAAATCGCGGTTAAGTCTTCTCAATTGATCGTACGAACGTAATTTATTTAGGTACATTTTGCATATTTAATTAAATTATTGATATTATTCTAACTTAATTACTAATCTGTTCGGTACCAGCTAGCTAAGTAACCGTTGGTAATTACATTAGCGCGATGGGGGAAAGAAAATTGATGTTTCACTTAGAATGGTACGTAATGACCTTGTGATGTATATATATAAAGAAGTATGTATTCAAGTAGCCAGTATATTATTTAAAATCTTCTTTATTTAATTTAGTTTTAATACTTGCGTATTTTTTAAGTTAGTGAGGAGGTAAACTCTGGATTAACCGAACCGGGTTTTAAAATTATTTAGAAAACAACGTTACTTTAGCTTGTAACCTGAAAAATTAAAAGACTTTCTGACAACATATTATATGAAAGCCCGTACGAAGCCGGAACATAATAAAATAAAAATAAAATATATAATTTTAGGGCCCTAGAATTATATATATATAAAAAAATAAAAAACAGTTTTTTAGTCAGCTACTATTGTCATTACACTGTGACTATTTTACACGATGTGTTAACATGGAAAACAAATTAATCCCAATAGAATGTTGTTTAATTTCATCTACAAATTTTTCGTTGGGTTCCAAATTTTGCCAAACTTTGCCAGCACTCTACACTGATAAGTAATTGGTGAGATGTAGAAAATACATTAACTTTCCGCAAAAGCGTAGGATAAAAGCCGGATAGTTGCCACATATCAAATAAACCTTTGTTTAATAAAAATACTTATTAAATTAAATATGTATATCAAAACATTGAACTTCGATCTATTAGGAGCCTATTTTTGAGTAGCCTAATTAATGATAGTTTATTAAGGACCTAGTGTCAAAAATACTTAGGGCATACTTGAGCATTGTATTACCTTTTTCAAATCAAAAGCAATTTTATATCAAAATAGTTACAGTAGAGCGCTAATTACTACCTACTACAGACCATTCCTAACCTAGTGTATTCAATGCCAGGGTAAGTTTCCCATTGAGAGACTTAGTTCTATTAATAGTCCATTTTTGAGCGGACTTATTAATCATGGTTCTGAATGCTGTTTTATTAAACTAAAAGGACCTATTGTCAAAAATACTTGGGATATACTTGCACATTGTATTACAGCGAATTTATTAAATTAAAAGCAATTTTACATCAATTTAGTTACAGTAAAGCTAATTACTACCTACTACGAACAAAAGCTAAAAGCCGGGGATTAAACCTACGATATCAGAGTCGCACACTAAAGCCAATACTGCTTTTACAGCACATTCTGGAACATTATTATAAAGAGAATAACTATTACTTTAAAATTGTTGTATCTATAAGTACATCGAAGATGACAGGCCCTTGTAACATGTTTTCTATTGACGCCTCAACAAAAATACTATATATTAATATTGCCACTTCTACTCGGTCGCTTGAATTTTGATTGTACATGACCTTATAAAATATGCAAATATTTTTCACGATAACCGTACATTTCACCCCTTTTTCGCACATAAGTACTCATATACATCTTTTTTCATTACAGCGTAAACACAATGTAGCTGAAAGAGATGAAATGATTTTTAGATAATGTAATAAAGGCAGAATTAGGAGGTCATCTTTTACGTGTCCTACAGGCGCGCTGTCATAAATATATTTTGTCTTACGATCTTATGTTTAGGTATAAATGAATGAAGCTGCCTTTAACGATTGAGAAGTGATATTTAACAGCGATTGTATACTAATCGCTTTGTTTAGTAAAGCTTTTACTCGGCGTAATGGATGTAAATGATCCATAAAAGCATCGCCGTGTAGATATTTATATAAATTTCACTCTTTTAATATTTATGTGAAAGAATTGTTTTTGCTCTCTTTGGTGGCCAACGAATTTTTATGGGGTTTTTAGATTATACTTATACTTATATTTAGAATTACGAATACTGGTATCTTTTAAATAATTTTTGGTCCTGTTTGCGAAGACCATGTTTTGCGTATTCGCTACAATGAAGACCTAATACATCCTTGGCGACACCAACATAGTTTAATTCATAAAATGCAACAGGCTCTAGTGGTTGGGACTGGTGCAACGAATGGTGGCTGAAAGAACCTCAATGTCTTTATTGAACTCACAACCTAGTGGCAAGAAACCCGGTAGACTGAGGCTGCGTGGGTGGGATGGAGTGGAGATATTTGAGGAGGCCAAGGTCTGATATAAATATGATATGTCAATCATAAATTTTCTACAATTTGTATGAATAAAAAGTTTAAACTACATTGACTTAGGGCAGTTCACAAATCGTAAAACAAAATACCACTGCAAATAATATCGGAACATTAAATTAATTAAAACTTCACAGCTTTGATTTGTCGACTTATTAAGTTCCGTTCAAGTTGTCGCCGAGTTCGTGCTTAACTGAATTTACGACCAACTTCGATGCGGGCGCGCCGCTAATTGTAAATAATAATAATCTACAAAGTATGAAATATACATTGAAAATACAGTACGAAGTTTTGGCCTTTGTAGTACGGTAGGAAACAATTCAGTTAAAAATGTGCGGCCTAGTTCGATTGTCTGTAGTTTTTAATTGATAATTAGATTTTTATTCTTTTTGCATAATTTTTAATATTATGCAAAAAGAATAAAACTCTGCAGTAAAACCTTTTGTGTACAGTTATATTCTTTGAAATGGGCCCTGGTAGTGGGGAATGTGACAGGCATATTTTCGACAATGGACAATTTAGAATTACCCAAAACCGACGGACATGCAAGGTAAATGTGATGAAAGTGGATGAAGCGAGTAAGGTATGTAAGGTAGAAAGTGGAGATCTGTGGTCTCTGCCTACCCCTTCAGGAAAATGGTGTGAAGATATAAAAAAAAATATTTCCGCGTGTTGCAGATCATTTTTAAGACAAATGTGCTATGTATTTGTATATTATGACCTTTTTAATATATATTTCTTATATATGGCGATTTATCATTTTCTAATAGATCATAAATGTCCTATTGTTGTGTAAATGTACATGCGAATTTATTTAACCTTAGAAGGAGAATCTAACAAATTTTAGTTACATCAATACAGTGTGTTTCTATAATGTCGTTCCATATATTTACTTTTTTATAATACATATAATTTTAATTAACAATAATATATCTTAGATAACTTTCGTGGTGTAAATAAAAAAAAAGTGAATTAATTTTATTCCGCGCGCAACGGGCGTTACGAAATTTAATTAACCATTAAAGTACTTTTAAGAAATAAAAGACGATACTGTTAATATTTTATATTATTACTTTTCTCGTAAGGTGGCTCTCCGTCATCTTCCACATAACAGCATTTTATTATACCTGGACAGAATATCGGTAGACAACCGACGCAGAGACTGGCTATAAATGGACAGCTGAATATTACGCATGGGTTTAGACACATTTGGAACAATGCAGATATGCGAGAAACTGTAAAAGTAAATATTTATTAAAATAAAAATCTCACATCTTTGTATTCTAAATGGTACACCAAGTCTTAATTTCTATCAACAATGTGATTTTTTTTTAATTGAGTGCTCGGTTTAAACTCAAAAAATGTCTGGAAACTTGTAACAAAGAGCAGGATTGGCTAGAATCAGTTATGACTCTCATGCATGAGGCCGTAGTCGACCTCTGGCTGTGCACCGATGGAATTTGTCTGCGCATTCAAGACTCGTTTGTACGGTAATGTTTAATGTGAGGTACCCGGCATCCAGACCCAAAAGTCGACGGTGAGAGTCAGGCCCTAAAGGTTGATCACTTTTCACTATTTAGAAAAATAAGTTATTACGAAACAGATACAGTAATTGTACCTAGGAGGGTGTAGCGCCACTGTTTTTTTTATATTTTTTTATAGATATAGCAAACGGGCAGGAGGCTCACCTGATGTTAAGTGATTTTGTAAAAAGGGATATAAATTCTGCCTAAGATGTTGCGAAACTAAGCTTGTGCATAACACTGGCTTTACATATTTACGTTTATACATATTTCATATATTTGTAACAAAATACGATCTGCAAGAACCAACCTGGCACACAATACCCTGACAGTGGATGAAGTCAGGTTTGTTATATTTTTCTATCCAGCGTCTGGCTTTTCATCTGGTACGATACAGTCCATACAACAATTACAACATGGAATGCAAGAAACAAATGGACTCACTAATAAAGGTAATATGTATACCATTAAACACATTTAACTTTATCCGTTTAGTTTAAGTTGTTAAATATTGGATCCTGATTTAATTATATACTGAAAATTTTGTTATATTTTATAATCCAGGGAAGTTCGACAGATTTTTTTAAATTTTTTTTGGTCGTCTAATACATCATATTAGATTGTCATATGTAGATGATTAGTTTTGTCTATGGTTTTGTTGCAGAGTTTTTACGCCCATAGAAGAATATATTTCAGACACATGACATTTTAGTTACCATAGGAGTGACCTATCCAGCATATATTATGAAGTATCTATTAATTATAGTCTGTGATTTGAGATGAATATTGTGCAAAGAACCGTATTTCACATTAAATGCAAAGATAAAATGATGAATGGTTAACAAAATAGAAATTAGATATTTTTTTGGTTTTCGTTGTAAGTTTTTTGTTGTTTTAGTTTGTACACAAATTACCTACTAATTAATTTGCGGTTTCACTGGTACACGTAGTATCCGCAGATGATCAAAACGTCTTATTAATTTTATTATTATTAATTCAAAGTACATATTAATATATAATAATAAAACATATCAAAGTATATATAAATCATTAAACTTTGTGACTTTATCAGGATTGCCATCCTCAAAGAAAACATGACCCAGTTTTTATTGAAAGCAATCGGGGATATGAAATGAAATCTGAAAACTTTAAGTTGAAATTAACTTTGGCACAACTCGCAATGAATAGAGCCAAAATTTGACAAGGTTTACAGACGAATTGTTAATGAACTAAAATTTGTTTGGATAAAGTAATGTTTCAAAATAGGTGGTGCGCGGCAAAAAATGCTTTAAAAAGTGCTGTGAACGCCAGGCGTCGAGATAAGAAGAAGCATCTGTTGAATTGATAATTTTTTAGGCCGTAAGGCGTAAGTGATCATCCTTCTGTACCTGACCTACGTTTTTAATATTTTGGTGGCATATACGACGAAGTGTTATCAACATTAATAAAAAATCTCAAAATAATCTATTCAATCAAATCAAATCAAAATTCATTTATTCAATTAAGATGCGTCTCAGGGCATGCTTATGAATGTCAACAACGTTTACAAAATCCGCGAAAGGGCAAAACTACGCAATCCGTTCGCAAAACTACCAGTATGCCTTGTTCTGAGACCAACGTGCAAGAAACTCAGCAACCCTCCCCCTACATTACAATAATTCAAAGGAAAATATCATAAACAGCAACGTCATTTAAGTTACATTAGTAAAAAATAAAATAAAAATCTGTTTTGTGATTTACCATATCTTTATTCTAATTATGAGTAATAAAGTTATTCTTCTTTCTTTCTTAATATGTAACCTCAGGTGTTTGATCGCTCACTGAACCACTACATGCATAATAAACAATTACAATGTGCAGTAAATCGTAAAAATCGACGTCATAAGTCATTTTTACAACAACTTGCCTATTAAAAAAAACTTGGCTAATCGCTGAAATACATCTACTTCATGCCTCATTGGGGGCTATTTGGCTGTACAAAATAACACTTAATAACATTTGAAAGTCCAAATATTCAAAATGATTATTGTTTTGGCAGAACAAATTATTCGCTCGAATCCCAAAGTTTACGTTGTCTGCAAAGTTTTCTGCAATATATTTGTTATCATAGATTTCATTTTTTTCATATCATAGATAGTATTTTCTAAAACTCAATATTTAAAAAAAAAACATTATATACTCTCATTAATTATACAGCTATAATGGTGGAAGGAAAGTTTATGTAGATATGTCAAGGTTTGACAAACTTAAGTACGATACCTATAAAACAGAATTGCAGGCGAGCAAAATCGCGGCAATCATCTCGAATAGTATTTTTATTTAACTTTTATTTTAAAAATAGAACCAAGCTTCTTGAGTTAATGCAGTTGAGTATATCAAAAAGATAAAATCAAGTCAGTAGTTTTAATCTAGATCTTAAACTCGTCTGCGAAAGTTATTTATTTTATTACAGCTTAACTTAAACGATACGAAAATATTTAGTCTGAATTCGATGTCCGGCAAAGCTTGCATAGTACTAAAAATAATATTAATTTAAAATAAAAACAGGTAAACAGGAACAGAAATGTGTCCCCCTATGGCTACAGGAATCAGACGTCAAGTTTTTGTGTTGTCTGAAGGGTTTGATTTCAGTGGACATAAATAATCCGTTTTGGAATATGTTGAATAAATCTATAAGGAAAATAGTGTAACAGATGGAGAAACATGTCTATGCGCTACATACAGGTTGCTTTTAATTACGGTAAAAACTTTTTATTTGCCCAAGGTACACAAGCAAAGTTTCTTATCGGATCCGGGAAAAACTAAATAATATTATGAGCAAAAATAGAAGCAATGATAGAAAGAAAGCCCGGGAATGTTGCGTACTGTTACACCCCTAGATTGTTAGTTATAATGCTAAGCAATGATCTGCATCATCAATGCAGACTCTCAGAGGACTAGGTCGTTAGCGTCTTCAGTGAGTCTGCGCGCATAATTCTAAGAGAGCGGTCGTCCAATTTTGTATTGCTTTTTCTATTTCAATTAAATCCTTTTTTTAAAAAGGCATTTTAATTCCACGGCCTAACATTTGGTGGCAGCGGTGGGATACGAAAATCCCCAGTGTCTGACGTCGCTCTGCAGACTCGCTCTTTATTCTTGGCCGTGTCAGTCAGTTTTATATATATACAATTGTGAAAAGTGTAATAAAAACGCATAAAAGTGTATAAAAGTGCAAAATAAAAGTGAAAAGTGTGTGTCTCCGTCCCTCCTCCGTGTCTCCTCTCAGAATATCATATTCAAAGGAAATCTATATAAGAACCTTTTATTTCATTAAACTGTCTAACGAAATATCAACCAAGTGAATTAAAACATCTGGAAAGAAATTAAATCGTCGCTAATCTATTCGGAATGCTGCTGCACGTCGTCTCATTGTTATCGGTCGCCCACGCAGTAATTCAGTAAGTCGCTGGTCATTGTTTATCTATAACGTTGTTTATCTATAAGTTAAGACTGTTCATATTCACATTGAATTAATATATAATATTTCTGTTTCTCGTTTATAACTTGCTCATTTATTACGTCGCGAATTTAAAATTATGCCAAAGGCGCCAAAACTTGAAGAAGGCAAAATCACTATCGAAATTCCCGAACTCGAGCAAGGTACAAACGAACTTAAAGACAAATCACCTGTTACCTCTCCTCGTGTTACGAGAAAAACTGCCGCAGCGCTCGCCATGGCTGAATTAGATATAAACACCCTTTTTAAATTTATTAAATCATATGACGGGAATCGCGAAACTCTTAACTCATTTCTTGTCAACTGTGACAATGCATTTGAATTAGCATCGGAGGCTCAAAAAGACACTTTGTTCAAGTATGTGCTAGCACAATTAAGTGGTAAGGCGGAAATTGCCTGCTCTATAAAAGATTTCACAACCTGGGAACAACTAAAAGAATTCTTAAAAACTCAATTCAGCGAAAGGAAACATTATTCACATCTTTTGATGGAACTACAAGAGAGCAGGCAAGGTCCTCAAGAGAATGTTAGCCAGTACTCATTGAGAATGGAAACTTACTTATCGCAATTGCTTACTGAAATATCTTTATCCACTTCAAAAAATAAGGAGCTTCCAGGCAGAACAGCTGCTATGGAAGACCTATCACTTCATCATTTCCTTATGGGGTTACAACCTCGTATTTCAAATATAGTCAGGTGCAAATCACCCAAAACATTAAACGAGGCCATTAATTATGCAATTTCCGAAGAGCGTATACAGTTGACGTTATATCGACGCCCACAAACCGACCAGAAGCCTAATAATAATGGTAACAATAACATCAGGTTTAAATCAGGCCCTTCAAAGCCTAATTACAATTTCTATCCCTCTCAAAAGCCTTTACCTAACGCCAACTCTCAAAGAGGGCCAAACAATAACAACATTGCTTATTGCCGTTATTGTAAGTTAACTGGTCATGATATATCGCAGTGCAGAAGACGAGAATACAACAATAAGCTACGCAATCAACAGAATGGCCAATCGTTTAGACAACCCCCTCGCGTTAATTTTGTAGAGCAGCCCGACGAAGAAACGGGTTATGACGAGGTAGACCAAACCCCTTTAAACGAATAAGTGTCTCGTCCCGGTGTCTTTCGAGACAGAATACTAAAAAAGACACCAAACAATATTTAACTATCTCTAACTCAAGGGACCACTCGGGTAACCAGCCCCCAACAAGCGCCCATTATCGCAATTCAAGGGACCACACGGGTAATCAGCCCCAAATAAGCGCCCATTTTCTTAATTCAAGGGACCACACGGGTAACCAGCCCCCAACAAGTGCCCATTCTCACAATCACAGGGACCACTCGGGTAGCCAGCCCCCAACAAGCGCCCATTCTATTAATTCAAGGGACCACACGGGTAACCAGCCCCCAATAAGTGCCCATTCTCTTAGTTCAAGGGACTACTCAGATAATCAATCCCAACAATCGCATCGTCCTAACTTCTCCATCAAAATTCCTCCAAATCCCAATAAAGAAGTTTATGAAATCAACATAGATACAACAAAAAGATTATTACCACATATATTAGTAGAATCTCAAGTTTCAGACATTCCGTTATCTTTGCTCGTGGACTCGGGCTCTGCCATATGTTTATTAAAGGAATCCAGTATTCATATTAACCGAAAACTTAATAAGGAATTAATAAAAATTAAAGGTATAGATCCTGGAGATGAACCAACACAAACTGAAGGTCATTTCCAATTAAAATTAAAAATATCTAAGGAAAAGTCAGTTTCTTTTAAATTCCATGTTGTCAAGAATATTAATCTACCATATGATGGTATCTTAGGTACAGATTTCCTAACAAATTTCGGCTGCAAGATCGATTATACCAATGATATATTGAAAATTGGTAATGAAAAGGTTAAACTACATTTTTCCAAACCTTTTTATATTATTCCTCCTCGTTCTGAATCTGTTATAGAATGTTCAGTTAAAGAAACTAATCTTAAAGAAGGAATAATAACAGATCAACATTTATCCTGTAATCTTTTTATATCAAATTGTATTGTCAAGGTTAAGGATAACAATCGAATAAATCTTACCATAGCTAACACTTCAGAAAACATTGCGTATGTCAAACCAAACTTAAATTTAAATATAGAACCATTATGTCATATGTCCTATTCTATAAATGCAGTGAACCAAAGAACTCTTAATCGAACAGAACAAGTGATAGAATCCCTAAGAACTGATCATCTCAACCAAGAGGAGAGATCTGCCCTTATAGAACTTTGCTCTCAATACTCAGATATTTTTCACCTTCCAGATGATCAATTAACCCATACGTCAGCCCTAGAACACCATATCAAAACTACTACTAACATCCCAATACATACTAAATCCTATAGATTCCCCGAGTGCCATAAAAAGGAAGTCGAAACCCAGATTAGTAAGATGTTAGATGATAAGATTATAGAACACTCCTCGTCCCCTTGGAGTTCTCCAATATGGATAGTCCCAAAGAAGCTAGATTCCCAAGGCCAGCGCAGTTGGCGTATTGTTATAGATTATAGAAAATTAAATGATATCACAATCGGAGAAACATACCCAATTCCACAGATATCGGAAATACTCGATCAATTAGGTAAGAGTAACTATTTTACCACTCTGGACCTAGCTTCTGGCTTCCATCAGATCCGCATTTCTCCTGAAGATGCATCCAAAACCGCATTTTCAGTCCCGCAAGGACACTTTCAGTTTAATCGAATGCCGTTTGGGCTAAAAAATGCCCCCTCAACCTTCCAAAAACTCATGAACACCTGTCTTACAGGTCTCCAAGGTTCCAGGTGTTTCGTTTACCTCGATGATATTGTCGTCTACTCCTATGATTTAACCTCTCACATCCATAACCTTAAATCGGTATTCCAAAGAATCCGTAATTTTAACTTAAAAATACAACCCGCAAAATGCGAATTTCTTAGAAAAGAAGTTGCATACTTAGGGCATATCATCAGTCAAAATGGTGTTCAACCTAATCCAGACAAAGTCAAGGCTGTCAGTAACTTCCCTACGCCTAAATCCTGTAAAGATATTAAATCATTCTTAGGACTTGTCTCATACTACAGACGGTTCATACATAACTTCTCCAAGTTAGCCAAACCCTTGACTAACTTACTTAAAAAGGATGTACCCTTTATATGGGATCATACCCAACAATTGTCGTTTGAAACCTTGAAAAACCAACTTGTTTCAGCCCCTATACTAGCGTATCCTGATTTTTCCCAACCATTTATTCTTACCTGTGATGCATCTAACTATGCGATATCAGCAATATTATCTCAAGGCGTCATAGGGCAAGATCGACCCATAGCTTTCGCATCCCGTACACTTAATAAAGCTGAAAGTAATTATAGTGTAACAGAGAAGGAATGTCTCGCAGTAATTTTTGGTACCAAAGTATTTAGACCCTATATTTATGGGTATCGATTTACAGTTCTAACAGATCACAAACCATTAGAATGGTTATTCAAATGCAAGGACCCAGGGTCACGCCTTATAAGATGGCGTTTAAAGTTAGAGGAATTCGAATACGATATTAAGTATAAAAAGGGAAAAATAAATACTAACGCTGATGCATTATCTAGATTCCCTGTAAATCCTGTTCAACCTGAAAACGTAATTAAATCAAAACCCAAATATAGAAAACGTTTCGACTCGAGAGTTAGATAGAGACCTGATGGATTTATTAACATCACCACCTTCTTTTAATCCCGACGAACTTATTTCAACTCCCGATCCGCTTCGAACCGACGAAAATATCGAATCGCTACCTGAACTTAATTCTCCTTTACAAGAACCCGATTTAGTCCCCATAACAGACTCAGTCTCACCAGCCATTGCTGAAAATCCTTTGGAAGAAGAAACCGGTAACATTGCACCGGAGTTAATACAACCACCTCATGATGATGATCATGCTGTCAAAGGTTCAATTCCATCTTTGAGGCTTTCACCTGGCCTAAGTTTACCCGACGACAACTATTCTACCTTCCTCAAGACAATGAGTAAGAATGATAAAATTTTCACTACAAAAATCTTAGAATACAATGACGATATAACTAAAACGAAATGTACAACCATCGTATTACCAACTTCAATTGACCTTGATGAATCCAATCCATATGTTCAGGGTATTCTTAATACCGTACCTGAAAATTCAGAAATAATTAACAAAGAAAGAGTTTTAAACTCATGCATATCCTTTAAACATAATAATAAAACTTACTTTTTATTATTCTTCAAGGTTCATCATTTCGATAATTCATCTTATGTAGATATCTATAAAAGTCTTAAAACTCTAAGGGATGAATTAGTGGCAAATCCTGAAAATAATAATGTCACTGATATAGCAATAACAGATTTCAAAAATCCTTTTGACACGCATCAGTTTGTTAAAATTTATAACATGTTCCTTTTCCTTTTTGATAACTCTGAGATAACTATACATATTTACAGAGATAGAATTATATATCCATCCCTCTCCGAAATACCTAAGATATTAAAAGACAACCATGATATCCCAATTGCTGGACATCTTGGTTCCAATAGAATGCTGAAGCGCATTCAAGAAACGTTCTACTGGAAGAATATGCGAAGTGATATTGAGCACTTCGTAAAGAAATGCCCTCAGTGCCAAGTTAATAAAGCACTTAGACAAGTAAACCGATCTCCTATGCAGATCACCAGTACTTCGACTGAGCCGTGTCAGAGAATTTCTTTAGACATTGTAGGACCTTTACCCGAATCAGGTCCGGCGAAACTCAAATATATTTTGACTATTCAGGATGATCTCACTAAGTTTTCCTCCGCTTATCCGATCCGTAGTACAACGGCTGAAGAAACAAGCGAATGCTTAATTCATTTTATTTCAATATTTGGAATTCCGAAAACAATCCTCACTGATCAAGGCACTAACTTCACGTCAGAATTATTCAAAGAAACTTGCAAATTCTTAAAAATAAAAAATCTGTGGTCTTCTCCTTATCATCCACAAACTCAGGGTGCTCTGGAAAGGAGTCATTCAACTCTTAAGGAGTACCTAAGATCCTTCGTAGACGAGGGTCAATCAAATTGGCCGCGTTTTGTTTATACGGCCATGCTTACTTATAATACATCAGTCCACTCAACGACCCACTATACTCCTTACGAATTAATGTTTGGAAATAAACCAGTAATTCCGAATTCCGTCTATGAAGAAAAACCAGGTGCAACGTATCCAGAGTATGTGCGCATGCTCCAAAGTAGACTAAAACATTCACGAGATAAAGCATTAAGTTTTATTAGGAAATCTAAGGAGCATTCAAAAGCTTACTATGACAATCATACCCGTCAAGTAAAATATAAACCAGGAGATTATGTGTATCTCAAAAATCATTTGAGAATGCGAAAAGCACTCTCAGCCCTCTGGAAGGGACCATATAAAATAGTTAGGATAAATGGAAATAATACACTGACTCTATTGATAAATAGACGCCATGTAACGCATCATTTTGATCAGGTTAAGTTGGCCGAAGTAGCCGCAATAGATGTTTAAAGAATAACGCTATAAATAGAATAGAATAGATAGACACATTTATTTACTTTAAATATTATTTCACAGCTCAACTCTTGGAGAGCCCCAACGCGACCTTGTCAACCCAATAACTTCAAGCTCGGGCCTCTATTATGATTATCTCGGGAAACTTAAAATTAATAATGTTCAACTGCAAATAATAATGCCAGTAGATATTTCACATTTTAAACCGCACTTACAAAACATTGAAGATACTCTAGTGGTTATTGAAAATCTATGTAATAAGACTCATATCGTAGAAGTTATGTCAGAATGTCAAAATTTGTTACTCCCTTTAACAGCACGATTCGAAGATATGAACAGGCAATTTTCTACTATCTCACATCTTATCGACAATAGAGTAAAACGTGGTGCCTGGATAGGAGGTGTAGGAACCATCTTAAAACGTATATTCGGTACTTTGGATGAAAATGATGGTTTAAAATATGATGAAGCTATATCATCTTTACAGCATGACGAAAAGCGGTTAGTTTCTCTCGTGAAGGAGAATATTTTAGTTAGTAGATCAGTATTAAAAAACTATAATGATACTATATATAAATTAAAAGATAATGAAAATAAATTAAGTGTAGCTATCGACAAGCTCTCTCAAAAAAACTAAAACTATTAACGAGAAAATAAACGGATTCAAAATACTCTTGAATGTAAATGAAATATTTAATATTTTAGAGACATCAATAATCACTCTATCATTCCAATTGGAGGATGTTATCAACGCTATTTTATTTAGCAGCCAAGACATACTCCATCCTGCCGTGATAACATCTAAGCAGTTATATGAAGAGCTTGCTGATAACTATAGGCATCTATCTAGCAACTTAGAGTTGCCAATAGCTTTAGATATTAACTCTATACACCTAATTCTAAGTATATCTAAGTTAATTTGTTATTATATTAATAATAAGATAATATTTGTTCTTCAAGTACCACTTGTTAATATTAAGGAATATATAATGTTTCATGTTATCGCTCTTCCAACGCCACATAATCCTAAAGAGCCAAATTCATTCTCTTTAACTATTCCTAGTAATAAATATATAGCAATGACCACCGACAAATCCCAATACTGTGTATTTAATAAACTGGAAGTTTGTAAAATGGTGAATCCCGGTAACTTTATTTGTGACATTGAAAATGTATATTCCACGGAAGCAAAACCTATTTGTGAAAGTGAACTATTAGTTAAGGTAATAAGTGAAAAACCGTTGCAGTGTGACTCAACGATTATAACTGGAAAGGTTGATATTTGGCAACCGCTAATGAATAACAAATGGTTGTTTATACAGTCAGATCCACAGAAGATATCCATAGACTGCTCGGGATCCAAGTTATTTGAAACAAACATTTTAGGCACTGGAACACTTCATATACCAAAAACGTGTGTGGGATATTTCAAAAGTACTACTCTTGTACCAAAGTATAATAATATTCTAAATATTTCCTCACCTATCAATCACTTCCCTGATTTTAATCTTATAAATGATACATGTTGTGATTTAATTAAGCTTAGTGATAAGACTGATAATGTATCTCCTGTTCACTTAAATAGTATAAATCTAGATGATTTGAATTCAGAAAATAAATTAAAATTAAACTCAATCCTTGCCGATTTAGGTAAGTTGGAATCTTCAAAACAACCTCATATTGTGGAATATGGGACACATTATTCAGCGACAATAATTGTAACTTTTGTTTTATTAATTTCATTTTTATTGTATTTAGCTATTAAGAAATTTTGTAAAACCTTTAACAACCGCCCTCTTCAATATGCAGTAAATTTCAATAAGACCATCACTGAACCTCCTAATGAGGAATTAGAAATTACAGATAGGGAAATTCCTGAAATGGAAATTGTTCACCAAAGTGCTCCACTTAGGACTAGAATATAAAAGAGCCTTTGAATTTCTCACCAAAGGCTCTATCTAAAAGGGGGAGATGTTACACCCCTAGATTGTTAGTTATAATGCTAAGCAATGATCTGCATCATCAATGCAGACTCTCAGAGGACTAGGTCGTTAGCGTCTTCAGTGAGTCTGCGCGCATAATTCTAAGAGAGCGGTCGTCCAATTTTGTATTGCTTTTTCTATTTCAATTAAATCCTTTTTTTAAAAAGGCATTTTAATTCCACGGCCTAACAGTACAATGGAGGGAATGAAATACGAGAGATAGTTGACCTTTATAGATCTACATTTATAATAGCGTTAAAGCTATAAAGATCGTACACATATGCTAGCTTTAATGCTAGTCTTAGAGCTTAGGGTGATTTTCAGACACGAGACGAGAACTATGACTGTACTCGTCTCTGTGTGTCAAAATCTAGAACATTTTGGACGTGCGGCAGTTGGACTTAGCCCTAAGCCTCGTTTCAGAATTGTCTATGACTCTTTGAATATATACGATTTATACGTTATATACGAAACTGACTTTTTCAACATAACTGAAAACCCACCAAATTCTTGTACCCAATATGACCGCACATCCTTTCTGAATTCCTACTACATGTTCCGTTTCCGACTAAAATCTCCTGCCTTTGCTTTATCCTTTATTGTATTTATAATTTATTGTCTTCTTTCATAATCAATAATAATATTAAGATTTAATATTTACGTAAATATTATGTTTTTAACTAGCTAATCCCTTTGTTTTTAATGTGTTTCTTTATTTTTTCTCGCATTTAGTGTCCCTAGGTTTTACGTGAAACAGGCAAAAAGTTATAACTATTCCCATTATATATATATATATATATACACATATCTTAATATATGTATATATATATATATTTCTTGTGTGCGTGTGTATGTGACTGAACTCCTCCTAAACGACTGGACCGATGTAGACGAATTTTTTTGTGTGTGTTCAAGGGGATCTGGGAATGGTTTAGATTCACAATTTTGTCCGCTGGACAATGTTTTTTTAATTAATTTTCAATTTATTAGTTGTTGTTGATTTTGGAATGTTTTACATTGGATCCGACAGACGGCGCTACCATCGCAGTGTCAAATTTTAAATAATATTCGAATTTTAATTTTAGTCTGTCCCGAAATTTAAAAAAAGTTTTGTTATCATTGTGTTATATCGTGTGTGACCATGTGCTGGATCGTTAGATATTGTCATAACATTTGAATAATAATTTTCATCAAAATGGCTTATTAAAAATTGAAATTTTGAAATTAAAGACGTGTAGACAGGACAACGTCTGTCGGATCCGCTAGTATATATATAAATCCCTCCAGACGAGTAGAACTTGTACAATGTTGTTTCGCTATGATACTTGAGGCCAAAGGAAAACACTAAAATGTGCCTGTTACATATATATTGCACCAATAGTTTTGTGTCTAAATTGGATTACTTCACTTTTATATTTCTTATATACTCTTTGTTACCCTGAGTTCTGAAGTAGAACTTAGGTTACCTTTATATCTGTGTTTACTTGGGTTCATAAAATATTAATAAACAAAATGATCTATTACTTAACTATCCATTACTTACTAATTAAATGTATAAGTTAGAGTTAGTAACACCTCGGTATAATTTACTATGTTAGTATCGTTTAGTAAACAAAACTGACAAGAGAGGGGCATGGTCAGCATTTCAAGGTTATAAGAAATGCGTTTTCTTTGAATTAATTAAATTAATTGTAAAAATTAACACATTTAGTAGATGCGAATTTACAAATCAAGGTGGTGCTAGATTATTTTTAGACTTCAACAATATCTTATACGAAAATAATTTTTAGGTTTGACGTTTGAGCAAAAAATTTAAAGCTTGATTGGGGATGAAGGAAGAGGAAAATACACTTTCTGCAATTTTGCTCTTTTAAGCTCAGGGCGCAGAAGTTGATTACTGGTTGGGGAGTTGGCCAAACCTGTTTGTTGACTTCTATCTGTCAAACATCAGAAAACCGTTACGCAGAAATCTTTTTGATTTCTATGAGATCGCAAATTTTCCGCTCTAAAAATCTCTAGCCTACACAGCCGTCTAGTAAATACGCTACTGATATTTGGATACTATTGGTGCTTCGCTGAACACTACATCAGGGATCTCTTTCCGAGTGCTGCCATTAACACCGGCAGTTCAGGTATCGGAAAACATACCCGACGCACAGCAAAATCTCGGCAAGCCCAATTAATACCTGAACGTTTATTATACTGAATACGGAGGCCTCATTATGTATAAACGGATCAAGGTGATTCAATCACGATAGCTAACGACAATAATAATAATAATAAAAAAAATCTGATAGGGTAAAAAGCCGCCTTCACCGGGGCTAGGACCTTTACTGCGTACTTCGCTCACTCCAGTGAGCTTCCGTCCTGCCCTTCAGGCGGCTCAAGCCGAGGTTTGAGTCTCACAGGAGACGCCCTTGTGCGAGTAGCGGGAAAACCGCGCATTCAGGCCGAGATAAGCTGGCAAAACAGCCTGAGCTGAGCTGTAAAGGCCCTTAAGGCCTACAGCGAGCTTCCATTCAAAACAAAAAAAAATGACTGATACGCCGTGAACATAATAACTTAATATCTCTGTGCAAACCTCCGGCGAAAATAATTGTATTTAAAAAAATTATGGTTTTTAAATATAAATTTTGTAAGGAAATATAATTCGACGGATTAAGAACCTGTTCTCTTAAATTAAAAAAAAACCAGTATTCAATGTTTTACACATAAACATCCTTTGATAACAGTTGTTTAAAAGTTTTGAAAGCTTCTTAAAAAGTGTAAGCGCGGTGGCTTTGTGCACAAATTGCTTATTTTTATCACCCTGTAGTGCACTTACGTTGAATTTTTCTTCAGAACACAGTATTATGGGTTACTTCCTGCGTTCAGAATAAAGAACACCGCGCCACCGCTTCTAAACGAATATTTTTATTCAGTAAATTACTCTGTATAATAATATTTATTATATAAAAAGTAGCGTAGATTTAAAATTGTATTTTTGTAGTAGCTGCACATTTTAAATTAGAAAAGGAAAACTTTAAAAAAATTAATACGAATTAAAACACCAAAGTAAAGATTAAAATTGTATATTTGGTACTTCGTATAATCTTTTTTTTACATTCGAGAGAATAATCGTATATTAATTACAAGTTTTCAAAGAATTTGAAACGTAACAGACGCAAATTTAAAATATCATCAACAAATTATACTATAGTGTAACATTATTATTATATAAATAGTAATTTAAGATTTAGAACAATTTTATTGAACATTCTCTAATTATTAGGGGAATATACTATATAATTATACTAATAAACATTATAGATAATATCTCAAAATTCGCTATTTTAATCTATAAGAAATAGTAGGTATATTTATTCTGTACAAAACCTGTATATCTTTGAAAACTTTGATACAAACAAACGTTTTAGCTAATAATTATTGCATTTGGAAGAAATGGCTAAAACACAATTTTAGACATTCCTTCTGATTATAGGATAGTCACAATAAGCAAGGGCTCAGTGCTATATTATGTAATCCTAGATATCTGTTTCGAATCTTAATAAATAATAATACTTATGTGCGATTCACAAAATTTGGTGTTTTTAAAATAAGGAATGATTTATGATCACACACTCATTGGAAGACAACATGAAAAATTTCAAGTAAGTTAAATGAAAATTCTATTGCTTCTCACGCCTATACTATGAATATCTATCGTTAAAGATCTATAAGAATCTATAATTATTAATTTAGAATTAAATAGTCGTTGTTTTTTCACTAATTATAAATTATTTACAAATTACAGAAAACTACTGTCAGTCATAGGTAGGTTCAGTTAAATAAAACCGTGGGTTAAAATTCTATTATTCCAAGCAAAATATTATAAGTAGCTTTTTATATACATTAATTCTGCTAATTATATATACTAGGCGTATACTTTAGATATTGAACATTATTACTAGTTCATAAGATTAGAAAATTTACAAAGATTTTGGTGTTCTTTTGGTATCATTACAAGATTATATTAAATCTTATATCTAGGTAAATCACGATTTTTTGCGACCAGCGCCATCTACAATATACATGGGAGAATTCAACAAATTAAAACAGGTTATATTAATAAATTATTATGTTCTGTTCTAAAATACTAATTATTGAGTAAGCGCAAACATTTCAGCGATTGTCAATGTCATTAAAATATCAAAATTGATGTATTTTTTTTTTTGATAATTAAATTGGCGATGAACATTATAATTTGATAAATTACTATTCACCAATTTTGCCAGAATAAATAAGTAACAACTTTTATCTTTGATTATCAATAAAAGATAATAGTAGTTATTTATTTTATGGCATACTTAAAATTGTTATTTAGATCTTATTAAATTTTGAACTAGATTTCAAAGCAGTTTCAATGGACATTTTATGAATAAAAAAATGCTTAATTGGATTTAAATCGTCGATTTTCACGCGTCGTTTTAAATTAATTAACATTATTTTATTCGCTTGATTACGTGTGAGCTATACAGAGGTAATTAACGCAATTAAAGTTTAAACCCGAAAAATTCATTTAATGTACTTGCGTATATAATTTTGTAATTTTTTGTTACATAAGTACTTAATGAAGGTGCGTTTATGTAAAGTGCATTGATAGGCACGGAGGCACAGTCATTATTCAATCAGTAGGGCACTGTTTAATGTCCCAATACTTAAACGTCAATCAAAATTGATTTAAAAGTCAAAAACATGTAAATTATTGTATAAACAACGCAACTAAATTCAGTTTTCCGTACTTTTTTTTTATTTCTCTAATAGGCAGGCTAAGGACCAGATAGTCGTATTCATCTTTCGACCAGATAGTCTTATTCATCCCTCATGGTAACGATCTATGTAGATTTGAATAGTTCTTTTAAATTTGATTGACATTTACATATTAAGACATGAATTTATAATTTTTAAGATAATGAAAAAAGGTTCTATTTTTAAAACTTTCTACTTCTAAAACTGGTCTTTACAATATGATAACTACTATACATAATTATAAATATGTAGGAAAAATCGATCACAGTAGTTGAAATCAACTAAATTAATCTACCTAAACTAACAGATAACAATATAAAATAACTTCGAACAATAATATTAATTAAAATTAATATTTATCGAAAATTTACAATATTGAAGCAATGTTTACTTTTCAGTATAAATATTTTAATTAAACTCATTTCGGGCCGACATTTCTTGAGTTTTACTTTAGTATAGACTAAATTTCCAACTTCGCCGACTTTTTTCAATAGTTTAAATCAACAATTGAATTTAGTTTCTAATGTAGTAATTACAGATGTTTTGGTAATAATAAAAATTAAAACATTTCCTACTGAATCTAAACAAAGTCATATTCAATTCCTTTTAACAGTACTTATTCAAATCTTTATAGAGAAATAAATATAATTACACTTACCAAGAAATCAATATAATACAATATTAACAGTTGAATGGTTCGTGAAATTAATTTTAGCTTTGTCAAGTAGGAATTAACGCATATTGTAAAGACCTGGTGCTGCCCTCTGCTGGGCCAACAAAATCCTGTTGGCCACGCATTGGTAACAGCACAGGTAGGCCAAACATCACTTGAACAGTATCCGCCTGAACGCCCTTCGGAAATCCTTATTAAATATCGTATAGATAACAGGATTTAATACTGAGTTCATATAACCTAACCAGAAGGCGATCGCGAACGCACTGCCGGGAATAACACACCATCTACACGCAGCCTTCAAAATATACAAAAAGAAAAACGGCAGCCAACAAGCGATGAAACTGCCCATGATTAGACCTAGAATCAACGTGGCTCGCTTTTCTTTTTTCCTCGCTAATCGTCTCTTTTCCCTTTCAGGATCTCTTGGTTTATGCTGTTTAGGCAACGCTGGCTCCAGTTCTGACTTTGAGGGTAGCGTCTTTTCTTGTTTTCGGTCAGACTTTTTACCAAAAATAGGCTGGCATATTCGAAGTTTGAGTGGTTTGACCACTGCACAGCGTGTGGCAACTCCTGAGTCCGATGACGAAGGCTCCAGTTCGGAGACCATGTCGGTGTCTATGGCGACGCTGGGAGCTCGGCATCGTTGAGATTGTAAAGCAAGCTCACCGTTTACGGAAAGAGTTGAGTGTCTATAGGCACACGCGGCTAATGGATTTCTCGTTACTTGAGCTGATGTAACCACCTGGAAAAAATTTTGGAATTAAAAAAGAATTTTAGAAATCTTATTCTCGTCAGACACTCGTCGTACTTTAGAACGATTGCTGCAAAATTTGTATGATGGTGAGTACCTACTTCAACAAATACGAGTTAGTCTGTCCGCCTTTTATAGTGTTTAAGAAATAATTATATTATATAATTATATATTTCCTTACGATTATTCTTCTTAATAGTGGGCTAGTAGGCTCTAAACGAATTTATGTGAGCCTTATTAAATAAACGTTTACACAAAACTTTCATATATTAGTTTTTTTAAACTGCAACACAATTGTTCTGTGGTATACATCGGTGACTACAGAATATCTCGTTTATGAGAATGTCTTGCAAATTGAAAATTAAGCGCATAGTATAAAGTAAAAATATTCATAACTTTCTGGAACACGATTCAGGTAGATCCCAATACAATCCGTATTCCGGCCAGCAGTTAGTATTTCTCTTAGATTAAGCCTTTTTTAAGCTTTCAACGAGTAAAGCTTTTAAAACGGAGAGAACAGACAAATTGCACTCCCAACCTTTAATGGATTTCGCGGCAAAAAACAAAATTGAATTACCACTTTCTTTTAAGTACGTCTGCTAATAATGATCAAAAAACTTGATGGATTTTGAATACATTTAATTGAACAGATCTCGACTTAATTAAATCAGGCTTAATTTTACTATTCAGTTTGGTTAATGCTATTTATGTATAAACTATGTTCAGTGTGGAACCTATTCAAGCAAATAAACACCCACGTTATCTAAGTATTGTTTATATAAAATTTATATGTATTCCATGGAAATGTAATTTGTAAGGCTGATTTTCAAACATGTTCAACTGGTTACTTTTTCCATTTAGTACATGCTCATCAAAAATCCAATAAGACTAAAAAATGGTGCAGCTTGGATGAAAAAAAAATATGTCTCAGGCATCTAAAATTAGTTCACGACGTATATAAGAGGAGAAGGATGCTTATTTTTGCTTACGTTAGTAAGTAAGTATTTAATAATATAATTTTTGTTTGAATCTAAATCCTAAGTACACTGATTAAAACTTTCATTAATTAATCTTTATTCAATGACGTCTAGGACAAAATAGATGTTTCATGTATACGGATATAGTTGCGATTTTTTAAATGGCCGTTCTGAAGTTCTTTAGGTAGGAATCATAGCAGTTAATGCCCACTTAAGAAACGTTTACTCAATGTCACTCAAAGAATTCTTTTCGTTGCATTATTGCTGTAAGTACAAAGTGAATTGTTTTTAGCACTTTGAATAGTGATTCAAACTTAAAGACATATTTTGAACCGTATACCATAGTATATTGTGTTTTCATGTATTTATCTTAATATCAATATATTTAAGCGTCGTGGAAGACGATTATTGATTAAAGGTAGCGTGTAACGGAATGACTTGACGAATATAAGGAACTACGCGAGAATCTGAAGTATTGTAGAAGTCATCATCATCGTATAGCTCGTTTTAAGTTATAATTTTTAGGAAAATTAATTTAAAAAAATGTGTTTATTTATTTTAAGTAGTTAAAATTATTTGTCAGGGTTCCTATTTCTCTCATAACAAAGGTAATTGGTGTATATCATATAGAACAGCGTCTTTTGTTATCCTATATTAATTTTCTAAAGAATAAAACTATTTTATTTACGAGCACAATTTTCTGTGTAATAATTTAAAAAGTATCGGGAATGAACGTGAGATAAGTATTAAACCACGTACGTGTTAACACACGTACGTTGGGTCTAAGCCAATACACCTCTAAAATATTTTTAAAGGTATTAGCCAATTATTGAGAGCTTCAGTTTGTGAGAAGTTGTAGCATTAATTGCAATAAAAGATGACAAGCAAAAAATCTCCATTAAGTTTGACATCTAAATAGATCAAAGATGTGACTGTGAGATGAACATACGGCAGTGCCTTTTGTTATCGGTATATCAAATGATACCCAGATCACAAATAAATGAATATTTTGTTATTATATTTAATATTTAAAATGGTATACGCAGATGTTTTTCAAACATTCATATGTTTTTATTCTAAAATAATTTTTTTGCAGAGGGTGCCTGAAAGTCTATAACAAAAGCTATAAAGCCATGTTTTGGCCAAAGGAAACGCGACTTTATTTCGTCTGCGATGACATATCTTAAATATAAAGTGATATATGACGCAAAAAGTACTGATAAAGTACTCGATATATTGATTCTTATTTAGTACAATACAATTAATATTTTTAACCTTGAGTGTATCCTTCCTATCATCAGGAGTTGGTGCCTGGTCTGCAGCCTCACTAGTGGATATGTCTGATGCAAAATCGCATGTCACCGTAGGTATGGGAACTTGCTGCGTTTCTATTGTCGATATTTGTGTTTCCCTGGAACATTTAGAAGAGATATTCGTTTGTTTGATTAAATTGTATTTGAAGTCCATTAAAGTCTACGCGCTACATGGTTAGTATTACTGAGTCTGCCTTTGCCTATTACGTCTAGGTTATAAAAGTACATCGATCGCGGTCCTTTCATTACAAGCTTACGTTTAAATTGCTAATTTAAATGAACATTTTTAAGCCCTCAAGCTTTTAATAAACTTAGTATTATTGATTATATATATAAATTCCAACTTGGAGGCGGTTCAAGTATAACGCAAGCAGATTAACTGCAATTTATCCCCCCCCTTCTCTCGTCAGCAAGTAAAGCTCTCATAAATAATAGTACATAAACGTATTAACTTTTTTTAAGAATCCTCGAAATGCATTTCCTTTTCAAGCATGGATAATGTGTGTGTAATATGTATAAAAAAGGAAATAATTACTGTCACCAAATATGAAAATCAGAGACCCCCCTCCGCCCCCTTAAGTGCTTACGTAATACTGGAACAGTCCTAATTAGCATTTAGTAAATTATTATATTATAGTGTATTTATTGTTATTATCAAATTCAATTATTTTTTTAATAATCTAATATTGTCATTAAAATAAAACTACATATATTAGCGACTCCTAATAGTGATATGTTTATTAATGACCATGACAACGATATACACATATCGTGTGTAGCTGATTATTCTTTCGTCCCGTATTAGTTGGCTAAGAGACATATACAGTATACACTATACACACCTATTATTATTGGAATGACTACCGTCCACTCCCGCAGGCATCGTTAAAGACGAAGAAGGCATTGGGTTCGACCCCTTTGGCGCGTTTGAGAAACTTGTTTGCTGGTCATTCTGAAAAATAAAATAAATAATAAGTATAGTTATTATTAATATAATATCCTTTATTTATGGTAATACAACATGGTTTCACAGATGTTAAGCGATTAATTGCCGTATCCCATTTAAGTACATTCACACTAAAGTATCATAAAACAAAAGTTTTTTATAGTTTTTAAACTCAAGATGAGTTTCAAAATCATATGAGGTACACCATCACAAGGATTCAGGGGGATTTGAACATTAGGACGAGACAGTCATCCTTTGAACGTGGGTCATACACGTCGCAAAATAGTTTCGCAACCGATCTTAACAAATATTTTTACGTTTATTATATAACTCACAGATCTTGGCCTTGGATTCTTCCTGATGCCTCTTCTCGCCCTAGCTTTGGCAGCATAGTATATCCTGATGTACACGAACACCATGATGCAGGACGGGATATAAAAGCTGCCCAGTGCAGAATATATCACATAGCCGATGTCATCAGACACCTGTAACGAAGGAATAACAATAAATACCAGAAGGAATATGAACTATTCATATATTAAACGTATTGTTAAAGCAGCATATCAACAAACCAATTCAGCTCTTAGGATTATACATTCCTAAAGAAAATATAAATACAATTTTTCCAATATAAAGCATAAGTATCAACGTTGACACTAAAACATGTCAAATAATTTAAAAAAATATTCATGTGTAAAGGTTACTACACAGTTAATGACTACCAGAGAAGATAAAAACGCTTGCCAATAGTTCTAATTATATTGTTATAATTTGTTTTGTTATGGAAGTGTTGTGAATATGTATGTAATGGTGAATGTGGTAAATCACAGAACAAACAGATTTTTATTTTATTTCTTACTTATGTAACTTTAATGATGTTGTGGTTTATGACATTTTCCTTTGAATTACTGTAATGTAGAGGGAGGGTAAAACTTGCTGAGTTTCTTACCCGTTCTTCTAAGAACAAGGCCTCTTGGTAGTTTTGGCAACAGATGGCGTAGTTTTGCCCTTTCCCAAATTTTGTAAACGTTTTTGACGTTCATAAGCATGCTCTAAGACGCATCTAAACTGAATAAACGAATTTTGCTTTTGATAAAACAATTATTTTATTTTAAATTTATTTCTATTCAACACAAAAACGCTAATACGATTCACTTAAACGGCCGACCGTTCTGTCATTTAATCAAAAGTTTTAGGATTCGTTAAAAATCTATTCTCAATATTTGAACGAATTTTAATTAAACGGAATTGCGGTGTTCATTGTTAAGAGGCGACCCTTCGAGTGCTCATTTCAGATACGGGCCATTCTAGACGTCTTTGTTACACGACATTAAATCCATGTTACGACACGACGCTCAAACCTCTCAAAGTTACAAGGTTTTGGGGAAAATCGAGGCGGAATCACATATTTTATAATTTTATACTGCATTATACATAATGGTCGAAGCGACGGAATGGCTTCCTCGCTGTGACAAAAGAAATCGAGGAAGACAAATACAAAGATGGGAGGCTGATATTAGTATAGCTGGCCCTATGCGGATAGAGTGGAGTCAAGAGTGGAAGCTCTTACAGTAGGCCAATGTAGAAATTAACCAGTTTGCTGAATAATTATTAGTTTTCACAGTATTTCACATTTCTATGTACTAGGTAAGTATTATACAGCAATAAAGGCTTATTATTATTATGCATAATGCTGGTAAGCATGGTCCTCAGTCTGTACCACAAATATATGTATTTTAAGACTAATTTAAAAATAATTATCATTTTTGACATCAGCAAAGTTCATATCATTTAAGTTGTAGTAAAAAAATCTAAAGACCGTCTGCCTCGTTTAAACTTAACTAAGTAAGGTAGTTCTTAACTATTGTACATATATTATTTTATAACAATAGAATTCTCGGAAGAACATGTACTGCAAATGGCATGACCCTTGATCACTGCTACACAATGCAAAGATACTCAAACTCAAATTGGACCCCATTACAGTGTGTTAAAGTCCATTTCTGTTTGTTAATGGAGGAGTGAAATTTTGTATATGGATTTTTCCATTACGTCAATGATCCAAACGCAGGGCAGTAAGTGAAAACGTGACCTCTGTATACTCGAAATTGCTCTGGAAATGACGTTGAAAGTACAGAGACGGACTCTTGACGATTAAGGCAACATTCTTAACGATAAGGCTACAAGATGTCTAATTTAATGTATTAACGTGACTTAAGTAAAGAAAATGCTAAAAGTAAAGTATGTAATCTACATTTTTTATGAGTCTATACTATGATAAGTTGTTGCTAAATAATTACCTGTATGTAACATTGAATGTATGATTATTTCTTCTTCTTCTTTGAATAGCACTTGCTTTTGAATGTATTAAACCGACAAATTACTAATAGCTGCTGGCACAGAAGCCTTATCTTAAATAAAAATTGTCAATGGCACAAATCTGAGGTCAAGACCAAACACACAAACATAACACAGAGTAGAAAATGTTACATGGTATTAATATTAAAACTTTCAAATATTTTATAGTTTAACAAGTTTAAATATACCTGACCAATGTTTTATTAGTAGTTGCGTTTTAACAAATACATATATAAACAGGAATGTAGCGAAAGCTCCCAAATTTTAAAGCAGAAGCCGTCCCCCAAATAGCAGCTACTCAAAAACGTACATTACTCTGTAATAGGGTTGAAGAACAAAAACCCTTGACATGTTTCGCGTGAAAAGGGCCATCATTAAGGGTAATTTTTCTAAATAACACGTGTGAACTGTTTCAAGTGCATTGGATTGTATACTATATCCTTTGTATAAGTTATGCGTATTCTTATACGTATTTTTCTTACTAAAATTGCTTTAATAAATTATCCATCAATAATAAAATTTAAAAAAGAAGAACAACATAAGACTTGTTCTTAATATGTGAAGGCATTTACGTTATAAATGCTTATTTATTTATTTTAACAGTCAACCTCCTGCTCCTTCTACAGAGCTTATAAGGAACACCTTTGTCTATGAAAACCTAAGGTTACCCAGGTGACGTCACACATTTAAAAACAAAAGACGTATTTTAACTATTCTATGTGCTACACACACGGACTGATTGTAGGCACCGCGAACGTAAAGCAAGCGTGCCTCGTGAATAAACAATCAATAAATTATATGTGAAATTAAATACATTATTTCAATTCCAATGTTGGCAGGTGGTTTGGCCATGTAAAACGGATAAATGAGAAGCGCTTAATAAGAAGAATACAATACAAAAAAAATGTGGATGGTGACCTGGACCAAATCTAGAAGGACAAGGGACAACTTATAAGTACCCATAACCGACGAGCATGAATGATGATTATAGTGGATGAAGCGAGAGAGGTATTTTATAACCGAAGCAAGTGGATATCTGTGGTCTCTGCCTACCCATTCGGGAAAAAGGCGAGATAGTATAAATAAATAAAATTCCAATTTCAACTTTGTTTTAACATGAACAGCAGCTACGCCGTAGAGCTACGTTGTATATTAAAGTAATACACAACCCTATTATACGGAAAATGTAATAAAAAGAAAACAGAGACAAATATAACAACAAATATAAAACTTTGCTTGCTCTCTTCCAACTTCGTACTTAACAGTTCGTACTATAACCACTTAAAATGGCCCTAATGACAACGGTTAAAGTGAACTACTAAGTACAAGTACATTCCCACAGGGAGGTAACTTTGAACCAAAGTAATTGTGTATTTACATGTTAATTACAAGAAGCGTGCAAGTGCGTTATAACTCATTAACTCACTCTGGTCTGAATTAAACTTAGGCTCCCGGGAATAGACGAGATTGAAGCAATTCCGTTGCGTCTCGTGGGAGGGAAAAGAAGGTTTTTGGTAGTTTTACTACGTGTTCTATTTAGGTCTCTGTAGAGCAGTTAAACGCATAGAAGTAATTGCGGTGCGAATCAGATATATTAATTATAGAACCTGTGTTAATAGCTAGTTAGACCCATAAGAAAAAGTTTTTATAAATTTATATTAACGGCAGTTTTTTGATTTTCCTATTACTACCAGACAGTATATTCTTTCACTGGATATCAAATTCAGGATCTTGGAGCTATACGCCATGTTAGCTATGCAAGTGTAGAGATTTTTGGATATTATAATTCTGTGGTAAACCGTGATTTTTAGTTTGAAATTCATACCGCATCGATCCGTGTTAGTGTAAATATTTTTTAAATCAACGACTTTTCGCCACATTCTTGATTATGATCCTCATTATCCAACCAGGCCAGTTAGAAAAATCATAACTTTTTTTGAATTTCAATTTTAGAACTCTTTGGTATATCAGTTTAGTATATTTCATTCATTTCTCATTTGTTTTTGTGAATTGGCGGCAAACTTAAAATTCTAGTTACACGTGAAAATGACGCAGGTAAATTTTCGGTCAATGATTTATTATGACTTTCGTTTTAGGCTTACTCAACAAAACTATGATAGGCTGCGATTTGTCTTTATTTAAGCGTGAAAGTAACAATCCCATGATTATCCGCGTGAGGGACGTCCTTTAACAGCGACCACTGTAAAAATAACATTAGTGCTATGCGAGGCATGATAGAGATAGATAGGGCAGATACGGGCAAGCCTAGGCATTGGAATGAATCAAGTTCAAAAAATATTGCACGGACAATTAGGCATTTACTGACAATTATCGACAAATTTTGCTCGATGTCACTTCTAGCATAAATTTATAGATTTAATTTAAAATGAAGATCATTATTAATTATGCATGGCTGATAAAACTCTTAATATTTCCGTTTGAATGACGGGATGGTATGAAAACGTTATTCAAGAATTACCTTTGTCAGTTCTCATTAAAAGTCAATTAACTGCTTTTACCTACAATAAACATCAAACATTAATTTATTAACGTTACTCATTAATGACACAGTGGTAATTATGTATTATGAGTGAGCTCGTGATTAAAAATTAGGTTAATTATATTCTAAACTTGGAAAATGAATCTTCTTCTAATTGTATGCTAGCTTTACGAAAACCTAATATTAAAAATTATTATCTATGTTGTTCTATTTTTATTACATTTAAGTAATTTACGATTGACCCATACTTAATGACATATAAATCCGTTCCGTCAATCAACGCCGTGACTTAGCAAAGGACTTAAGAAATCGTTTTAAAAGTGTTGTTAACAATATTTGACCCAACTCCTGCTATGTTCTACCGAAAAACTAATATGCGACTTAAGAAAGCATCCTCCACAGACTATAACCGTAATAGTAAATGACAGAAATAAAAGTGGACAGCAGTAATACCGTTTTATTTGTAACGAAACGTTTTTATAGCAACGTAAACTCTCTGTTAGTTACGGATTAAGCATTCTCCTTTCTTTGTTATATTTGCGCTGAATAAAAAACGGGGGTAATGGTTGTGGTACACCATGAACTAGTTTTCTGAATTTTTATGGAGCTGTATATATAATATTTTTGCAGAGCGATACGTACCTAGTTATAAAATATGTTTCATAAAAAATGAATGCACTAGGTTACGTCTTTTTTAAATATCTTTCACTTTTTAAAATATTATACAGACGGATATAGCTCTTATATGAGAAGCGGGATTTTTGGCCAATCTGGATATGCCCATTGGTAATTAGCCCGTCAGCTCGCCGCATCGCTGGAAAGCCGCCATGGACAGGGATTTTCTCGAGCTAATTCTGGCGATTTCACAGCCGAAAGTAGCGTTCATTTGTCTCGGGAAGCCACACGCACTATAGTGTGTATGTAGTAAATAATTATGATAACACATTGATAGATATTATATTATTACAATTTACTATAATATATACTGTCCCTCCAGTAAATGTTAAAATATTTATTTCACTAGATTTCTATAATACATGAGCCAGCACCCGGTGTTCCCCAATCTTTATATAACTATAGAATCCAGGTCAACCAAATAAGAGTGGACAGACAGACTTAAGGACTGGCACAAAGCGATATTATGCACTCCACTGGCTCCCAATTAAATTAACTGAGCGAAGTTAAATTAAAAACCTTAAAATTATATAAAACTTCATAAGTTTCTCAATTCTCCACTGGGATTAAGGTACTAATTCAATTAAACTCCTCAAATTTTCTTTCTCATAGTTTTCATATATATACTATAATAGGTTTCATAGGATCTGAGCTTAAATGTGATAATTCTTACTTTATTTACATTATTTTAAAAGTTGAGTACTAGATGTACCCCTCTCTAAACCCAAAAGTTGTTGTGAATGAAGATTCACAACAACGCAAATGACAAACACACACTTTCGTATTAAGTGTTTTATTTCTTAAAAGCTTCTTAAATTCTATATTTAATTGTCAGTCATTGACATTTTAACTTTAAAACATATTTCAATATCAAAACAATATTATCGTACTGTATTTAATATGTATGTGTATGTAGACCTATAATGAAGGAAACGCGCACGTCCGTGTATATCCGGCTCTTAGAGCTAGCAGTGTCCAAACCAAGGTCAATGCCCCCATGGGACTTTAGTCTAATTACAAAATTTGGATTCGCCAAGCTTAAACATGATTACGTCAGGATCCCTTTAAAAGTGTAGACCTCTACGGTATAAACAATTGATTATTCATAATTTATTTCTGAGTAATATTTGAAAGTAAAATCTTCGAGCATGACCAGGTTCAAGGCTTAACAGGCTAACACTTAAATCTCTTCTTAACGTAACATATTAATATAGTAACAGTTAATATAGTATTGCGAACAATGTATTACAACATTTATATCGAAACATAACAACTTAGTTTACATTTACACTAGAAATAGATGTGCAAGTAACTTAGTGTGTAATGCTGTTCGCTATCAATGATTCCTCAACTTATTTAATCAAACTTAGATTAACTTAGCATCTTGCGCGAGTGTAACATTGTGTAGAACGAAAATCTAGAACACAGTAATCTGACTAGTTATTATAGAGATTTAAATTTCATTTAATAGTAATATTTCACCGCTCAACGAATACTTATCGCAAATACAACGAGGAAATGCTGGCAGCGTAAAAGGTACACTGCCACGGGGACCATTTTTTTTAAATATCTTTTAATTTTCTTATTATTATTATTTTTATAGAACAGGGGCAAACGGGCAGGAGGCTCACCTGATGTTAAGTAACTATAGTTAAGGAAATTTGAAAATTCTGGATACTATACTAATAAATTTTAAAGTTAATTAATAATGCATGAGTTTGTGCTAGAATAATTTTGCCGCTATTATTTACCCCCTTTAAAAAAAATCTATGAAAATAAATTTGTATAATAATCATAGCACAGTATATAAAAATATAGTGGAATTTGTTATAAATTTTTTATATCTCGTACAATTTTTAACATATAGTACATCGAAACACTTTTTCACGACATCATTCCCCTCTGTATCACATAAATTTCCATTCATGATATCAAAAGACAATTTCTTTCACACAGCTAATTACTTGATAAAGATCGCCGCAATCTAAAATTGAATGTAAACAGAATACGTAAAGTAATTTAATAAATTTCTTTTGTAATAGATATAAATTTACTGGATAAGAACGAAACGGAAAGTAATGGTTATTTGTAAGAGATGTTTTACTTTAGGTTATTTTATGAATAAAAATACATATCAAACCTTTGAATATTCCTACGAGTATATATATTCTTTAGGTAATTCCCCGACTCTATTGTCATCGCAGGTTGTTGGCTTAGTGGCCTCAGCGTGCGACTTTTATCCCTGTGGACGTAGGTTCGATGTCTGGTTGCGTACCTATGTACTTTCTTTCTATGAGCGCATTTAACATTCGTTTGAATGGTGAAGGAAAACGTCGTGAGGAAACCAACATATCTTAGAGCTAAAAGTCGATGGAGTGCGTGGCACAGGAGGGTCATCACCTACTTGCCTATTAGAAATGATCATGAATTAGATAGAAGAATTTCTTAAATTAGATAAAGAAAATAAGAAATCTGATGCCCAGACCTATAGAGGTTGCAGCGCCACTGATTGTCGTCGGGGGTATTAAATAACTTTTAATTTATATAACTTATGTAAATAGCATTTGTAACTATATTCTAGTTACATTAAGTAATTTTATTTTTTCGAACGTTGCAAATACATTCAAATGTTAGGTATTGTTTCAAATTCTAAACATTTAAGTGTTTTAAAAATTGATTATTTTTAATATTGTCTTTGGGTACTACACATAAATTATTCTTCTAAACGCTAATGATATATATTTAATCTTATTTGAACTTAGAGGTTCGGCCCTCAGTTTTCCACGTCCGTCTGTTATACCAGTGTCTTGTGCTTTTAGAAGTTTAGTACATCAACTAACAAGCAGGTATATGAACCCATTCTTATAACAACAATTCACTACTTTTGTTAATAATTATAGATGTAGTAATAGATGATTGTATACAATTATTTTTAGGTAACACTATAGTGTATACGAATACAGTTAACAAAAAAATTATATTAATGGTACCTGTTAAATCTTTATATCTATGTAATTAATTGTAAAGTAATTTTCTTATTAAGGGTTCGTAAACCACGCAGAGGTGTTATTTTTCAATTACGCGAAAGACGTGAATGCACCTGGGTTAAAGAAACCGGCTATTTTGAAATGAAATGAAGGTAATATTTTTTGTGACAAATTAAATTGAATATAATGCATATATACCATTTTCATCAAGCTGTGTTCCTTAGCTTTATGTTATTTTTATTGTTAGTATAGTAACTAATTTCTTTATTATTTCACATTCTATTTGTTTGTTTAATTTTTTTTAATATTTTTTTTACCTGGAAACGATCGCTTTTTAAGAATAAGGTCGCCCATTGCATGTACAATAACTAATGTTACCTGTACTGCTAATACGTATTAATCAATAAATAAATGATTGTATTTTATTATTGCGTCAATTTTTATTTTTACCTATTTTTATAATTATAAATTACTTTACTCTTTAAAGTCCGGAGTGGTGAAGCAAACATATTGTGTATTTTTGAAAAGTACGGCTACACAATTATTGGTTTCTCAAGACTTCGGATGTCGCCCTAAAACGCTGGGCTAAGCCGAATAATTTGTTTTTAAGAACAATACAAAGTACTTGTACTTTGTACTTATCTGAATTGAATATGATAATATAGACAGTGTTTATGTTTTCTTTTGAAAGTGCTTAAAACAAAATTACGCATTAAGTATAAATAATAATACCACCAGTTTCCAAAGCATAACTTTAAGGTAGAAATACAAGAAGCCTTATTAACTTTATTTAATTTTCCGACAAGATTACCCCGAAATCCCATTTCCTATGAAAACAGATCGCAATTACTTGGGTAAACCGCGTAACACAATTGTCATAACATTCGATACATTTTCCCTTGTTACTGGGATATTTTATTAAATTACGTATTTATGGATACTAAGAGACTATTTGCTTCCGGTTTTATTTAGATGGTCAATAGAACCGGATACAAACCGGAGCAGCGTTGGCCTAGTGGCTTCAGCGTGCGACTCTCATCCCTGAGGTCGTCGGTTCGATCCCCGGCTGTGCACCAATGGAATTTCTTTTTATGTGCGCATTTAACATTTGCACGTACGGTGAAGGAAAACATCGTGACGAAACCGACATGTCTTAGACCCAAAAAGTCGACGACGTGTGTCAGGCACTGGAGGCTGATCACCTACTTGTCTATTAGATTTAAAAATGATCATGAAACAGATTCAGAAATCTGAGGCCAAGACCTAAAGAGGTTGTAGCGCTACTGATTTATTTTATTTTTAAATACTGTTATTACGTTGTTGTCATTAGCAAAACTAGATTTTATTGTATATAAGTTCACGAAGAAAGAAAATACTCAGAAACATTGAAGCGATAATATGTTCCAACTGTTCAGTTTGTAAAATAAGTAGTAATGTTGTGTTGTGTTAAGTACTCTGTACTGTTTTATAACAATGAACAGGATTTTATAGATTCAGAATCAAACAGTATCGATACATTAAATAATTGTGTTACATTAATTCTGCTGTATTTTTTGTAATTATTATTTGTATAGAAGGGAATTTCACTAGTCTCTCATTGACCATAGATATCTTGTTATGTGGAAATTAAACCAAAGACAAACTTTGAATAGATACAACGATTATTATTCAAATATCAAACGAAACATTTTACATAATTAAATTTAATGTTTTTTTCGAAATACGAATAATAATAGCAAGTACATTAGGATAAGTGAGTGTTAAAAATTGACGCCATGCATCACGTTACATCGGCAACCTTTTTGCTTTTAGTAGTTTAGTGTTGGTCTGTCGTATCGGAGATTTTTTCAATTACACTTTTAAGAGTTGTTACCAATCAAGTTATTTACAGACAATAATTTCTTTGGTTGTGGTAGCCGTAGGTTGGCAGGTAACCATAAGTGATCGATTAAGTACATGATAATCACTAAAATGTAAAAATGTAAAAAAGTATACTAAAAATTTACGGTCCACGTTTGATACAAATGTAACCTACATTTGAATTTTGACCCAACACTGTCACGCAGATCTAAACATACTAAAATTTTAGGCAGTTTGTAATGTAATACTTTGTTATACTTATGGCAGTATGTGTCAAATACAGTCCTCATTAACGAGACTTCATACAAAATCTATAAAATTATATAAATAATAATACAGCGAGGTCAGGCCAAATACCAGCAATGAAGGCCCACAGGGCCACAATTTTCTATTTATCAACTTTAATTAATAATAATTATTATAATAAATGTGTAGGTTTCGAAAATTGGAAATACTGTATATTTGTGGGTTGGAAAAAAATATTATAACATAGAATTATAATTAAATAATAGTTGTATTAAAGTGTAAAAAACATTTCTTAAATCTTATTCAATTTATTTAAAAGTGACCAACATATTTTGTTCTTAAATAATAAATTTGATGTATCGATAAAAACAGAGCCTCCCTAGCATTCTATAACAATTTATTTGGCACTGTGCTGCTGAGAAATACGGACTTTACTTTCACAAAACCCTCTACAAAACATTATAAATCTACTAAAATACTTTACTATAATATTAAAAAGTTTTCGTAATATTGATTGAAGCATCCTTTAAGATTTTATTAGGCCAAGAAACTATAAAATATCAAAAATAATGTTAATATTTAAACTCTGTCACTCCGTAATGCCTTATGGAGCACTGCGTGTGTTTCAGATACTTTTTAGTAGAAAAGGAAGTGCATCTATTTCCGAAAGTAACGTTATACCGATTAAACTCGGGATCTCCGTCATGCGCATAAAATCCAGAGTAAGTATAGGCAAATTGTTACAAAGCATTTTGGAGTCGTCAACTTTTTTTGGTCGTTTAATAAGTTTAGTATTTATCACCGGTGTGAAAAGTACTATTTTCAGAGACAAGTCAATTAATAAAAAAAATTGTAGCCTAGATAAGTAGCAAATATTACCAATTCAATATCAAAAAGGTGTAACAAAACATTTTTTAAAGTCGCTTTCTAATGTATGTTACCAGTATAAAGTAATTTTTATTTAATTGGATATTACTATTTTATCTATGACTCGCGACAAACAAAACCACACAATCGGGGCAGTTTTATTATAACAATATCACAATAAGTACCTAATTATAAAATGAATTACATACAAATATTAGTGATTCGAGAAAAATAATATGCAACTATTTTTGATTACAATATAATATAATGACAGAAAGATTGGCATGACCCATTTCGAGTTCATGCAGCAAAGGGGTAAATTGTAAATTCAGTTTGCATAATCTGTGTTTGTAGCACAGATAATTAATACATTATGAATCAGCTCGTTGACAGACGCTCTCCAATTCTTGTTTTCGTAAAAGCGAGTGTGACGTCATGAATTACAAGTGAGATTTTTAAAGTGCCAAAAAAAAATGGTGTTAATTAAAACGCATAATTCATTTAAAGTCGATAAATATAGAAGGCTTTTCATTTTAAAATATTTTTAATCCAATGGATGTTTTTTTTTATTTTAATTATACAATTTTTATTTGACTCGCTTTTTATTATTTTGATTCGTTCACTGATAAATTAAAATATAAATATCATAATTTTAACACAACCGTAAATTTGTGTAATATTATTAAACTACTAATATAATACAAATATAATTAAACTACTAATAAATATCATGTAAAACAAAGCAAAAAAAGGTTGCCTGGAAGAGATCGCTTGTTAGCGATAAAGCCGCCCTTTGCATCCCTTGTAATTTATATATATATTGTGTTATTTGTGTTTCTTTCTAGCAACGAAGTGTAAATAAATTAATAAAAAAAATACTAATTGTCTTTGGTTAAGAAATGTCTCGTATTACGTTAGTAGTTTACTTAACTATCTAATTGCATAGTGAAAACCAATATCTAAAAAATATAGACTTATGAGCTACTACTCTGCATTTATATTTCTGAGGATTAACTTTTTTAATATACTGATTTCATATGTATATGTTGCTAGCAAAAAGTATAAAAATACCAAAGCAAATTTGTTTCAGAAAAAACGTCACTAAACTCTCTTAGAAAAAATGTCTGGAAGGCGTAAGGTCCGACATTTGCCAACAAATGTAGGATATTCACATTCATTCGTACGTTCTGACAAAACGTATCGCCATTGAATAAGATTTACTGGAAGGACTGGACGTGCGCGTTGTGACAAACATGTAAACCATTCAAGGATTAAGCTTAAAGGGCGCACGGGTATTTTTAAATTACTGGAAAATAGCCGCTGTCATTGAAACACTGTCAGTTTCAGTAATGGGTTGACTTTGATGTTAATTCTATACAAGTTTTGTTTGAATCGAATGAGGCATGGATCAAGGGATTTTATAGGGAAGGTTAATTTAATTTTCCACCTTCTCGTTTTTGAACCTACAGTTTCCCTATATTTAAGACGATACACCTTTGTGATGTTATGAGCTATAAGCTCCTTCTTTGGTTCGAAATTCAATTCCATGTATTAGTGATAGAATACTAATAATCCTACGCGATCCAAGAAAACACTGTATAATGTCCCCACTATCACACTATTTACAGAATCTAACGTTAAAACAATACACCCAATTTAATGTCAGTATGATTAGTATGTCTCTATAAAATACGGCTTACGTATCTCTCGCGAGATATTCTGTGGCACAACTCTAGGGTTGTCACAAAACACAAAAAAGGTCCCTTTAAAAATATTTAAAGAGAGGAAATGAGAGACGGAGCAAACACATTTCCTTCGTTTCCATTGTTCAGTTTCTATTTGATTTGGACAATTGCCGGGAAACTGGCACCAATTATGTAAGGGAAACATTTAAATTTATATTTTTGAATTAAGTCAGTGCCCTTAACATTAACGTAAAATTGGATTTTTAATATTTTAGTAGGTAAATATTGAAAATTCGCAAATTTTCTGGTATCTTGTATACCTAATTCAAGCTCTAATCATCTATCTGTTCGTATGTTTGTAATGTTTTACTAAAAACTACTGGACCAATTATGGAATTAAGTTTCATATAAGGATTGACAAAAAAACTCCCCAATACAATAATCCTGAGTTTGTGTATATTTGTTATTTCGCAATACAAAATTTTAATGAAATGCCACCGGTAAAATGCGAAAGTGATTTCGGAAGCGTTTGAGTGCAGTATGGTAATCAGCTGAGGAAATTTTAGTTTATTCCTATCCCTGCTCTGCTTAGAACGTATACATATACTCTTGTGGCAATATTGTTCGATTATATATTTTAAAATCGTAAAATAGAATCGCATTCTTCTTTTTTTTTAATGAACAGGGGGCAAACGGGCAGGAGGCTCACCTGATGTTAAGTGATACCGCCGCCCATGGGAACTCTCGATGCTAGGGGGCTCGCGAGTGGGTTGCCGGCCTTTTAAGAATTTGTACGCTCTTTTCTTGAAGGACCCTAAGTCTTATTGCTTTAATGCGCAAAAATTAAAATCAATCAAACCAATTATGGTAATTACCAAATCTGATTTAACAAAATGACTTAAAAAAACATACCGACAGTATTTTATTCGAATTCTAGGCGGACAAAGTCGCGCGGGTCAAACGAGTAATTTATATTTTTTGCTTCAAAGCGTTTCTTCTAAAACTCTTATATTGAGACAAGTTTCAAGATCCTTTGTAATGAAGCCTCTTTTCTCTTAAACTTAAACAAAGAAGTGCTAAGAGACACTTTATTTTGGCGGGCAATTTACGAAATGGAGGGAAAAGTTTCGCTATTACCCAGGTGGCTAAATATTTAGGTGAAAATGTTTTTTATAAGTACTACCGTCCTTTGCTTCGCACCGCGACGTCGGGGCTGTCTCAATATATACATTTTAACGATAAAATTTGTTGCGCATATACGAGATTAAAGGAATATCAAGGGAGGCTTACGTATTTATAAATCCTTAATTTCTAAGCTTGAACTAGTTTATATTGTGTTCATCACTCTGATGAATCTTAGCAAACATAAAAGTAAAAACCCTCTGTAGATTACCTTACAGTCTATACATAAAACATACGTTTCTCTGTTATGTGATTTTGCTTAGTCTACCTTCTTAGTACATACCAACATGGAACATTTTGCTAAGCTACCCCAGAGACTGTTCGGTTTTCTGTAATTAAAACTTTTTAGGATTTTCGGTGAATTCTTCTACATAACCCTTTGAGTTCAAGTCATCAATTTTTAATTAACAAATAAAAATAGGGGTTGAGATCGTAGAGGTAAATCAAGAATTGCATGTATTTTTAAAAAATGAAAATTTTGTAGTGAACCACCATAAACATTTAGGGGGATGAAAAATAGATGTTCTCCGATTCGAAGACCTAACCGATATGCACAGAAAATTTCACAAAAATCGGTTGAGCCATTTCGGAGGATTTTAATTACAAACACAAGAATTTTATATATTAGATTTACAATACAGACGTGTCTTTAGTTGAGTGTGTTTATACTTACGACCAGCTACAATTTGTATAAATGTTTATAGTGTCATCAAAAGGTTTATAACTGAGTTTTTGCCTTAACCCAGTTTCCATTAAGTGAAAAGATAATATTGTGGTTCATAATAAATATTTTGGCTAAGGAATTTTTCGAGTAGAATATAAACTTAAATAATGAACAGGATTTCTTATTTATCGAGATTGGAATACTAGATATATGCAGATAAAGTAAAAGTTATCAACAGCCTACTTTAATTATTTGGTTAAGTACATTTTTATACAATTGTGTATAGTTTTGTGCGTTATTAGACACAGAACTGATCTTACAATCTTCAAATATGATCGATACGGAAATACTGAAATGTGTTGCCCCGTACTATCTATCAACAGTTTGAATTTTTGAAACGTATGTCATTATAAATGTATAATGAACGGGTATCAGTTACCTTGACTATTTGCATGAATTACTGATATATAAAAATAAACACGTGTTTCATCTCCATTGTAATCGTCAATAACAAATTACTTATTGTTTATTTATAAATTCTTTGGATTGGATTCTTCATTGGAATATCATCCTATTTTCTTAACATTAAGCAAGATTTAATACGCTGTGCAATACATTTGTAGTTTATTGTTAAGGTAATTAACCGATGTACAGTGATTAATTTATTTACCGTGAGTTTAAAATATCGATTTATTTGAGAGATAATTTATCCAAATAGAAGTATTAAATACTAGAGTAACATTTTTGTTTAGGTCTATTTCTATAAAACATTTTGTATTTGGTGAAGGATTTTATAATTAATATAGTATTTCAAATAAGACTCGCTAGATAAAGTTATGTCCCAGTGAATTCTCTATGGATTAAAAATTAAAATATATCGTAAAATAAAGACATAAAAAAGATGTAAAACGAACTCTTTAAAACTACCCCTATTAAAATTTAATGGTCTTAGCACTGCTAGCCATATAACTTTTGCATTTTATTTCAGCACAAATGAAGAAATGTGACGCGAAACAGAGGACCGCGTAAAACGAATTCCGCTCGACATTCTAATTTCCTCGCGAAACATAAACAGGGATTCCAAAAAACTTCTGCTCCCTATATAAAAGTAAATTAAACGCTATAAAATGTTATTGCTACTACTGTTCGTTGCGCTCAACTCGGCAGAAAAAAATAACGTTAATGAAACAGTAACTTGCGACGGCGTCGTTTTCCATCAAGTGTATTATGATCGACAGATTCTCATAAAAAACTTGGGACGACCCTACAATTTAGTTATGCATAAATATTCGAGGACGCTTTTCTTTAGTCAGACGGTGCAAAATAAAAGAGGAGTTGACTTCGAAATTAAAGCGTGTGATCTCAGCATAATAAAAGATGACAAAATTCCAGAATGTTCTATGATTAAAGGGGTTCCAGGAGGCTATGCTATTGCGTATGACGCTGGCAATGACGATTTATATTTTGGGGGGCATGATGGCATATACAAATACGATTTCCCAACTAAAACAGCAAAGTTCTTCTCAGAGAAAGGTAAATCCATTTGGGGACTGTTTATACGAAGAAACTTCTACTTTATAGAGTACCCATCACAAAAACTATATGTCTACTATAATGATCGTTTTGTTGAGGTAGCAGAAGCTGTAAATATTGAAGTAGATATTTTCTTTAAATCAAAAATGGGTGAAGTTTATTTTGCAAATAAAACTGCATTGTATAAAGTTGAAAAACTAACTAAGCATCCAATAGTTCTGAGTGATAATATTATCGTCAGGCAGATAGCAGATGATACGTTCGGAGATGTATATATTTGTGCTGCAGATGGAGTATATCTCGAAGATAAACCTTATCATATAGTAAAGAAAGTAGCTGATATTGAAAGAGCATTTGGTTTAACTTTTGATGAAAGAGATAATATAATTTATTCAGACGAAGAAACAATATATAGATTACTTCCCAGCAATAAAAGTAAAACTTGTTGGTATGATTATACTGTTGGCGGTGAAGATGACAGACTAAAAGATTATGTAATCAGTTAGCAGAGTGCAAACCTACTTTATATGACATAATGCTGTTATTCTAGTGAATGTAATTTTTTTAATGTAATGAATACAGTTATTGCTTTCACTAAGCGTAAGTGTTATTTAATTTATTAACCGAATAAAATAAAAATCCATATAATATCAAATCACAATAGGCCCCCACGGGACGTCATTATAATGCACAATGTAGATTGTTATCATTTTGTTACCAAAATATTTATGAAACCAATACATTATAATTTAATCGTCAAATGAACATCAGTGATAATCACACCAATACAGTTCGCGTGACTGAAAACATCTGTTTATAATTGATTAATTTTCATCTCAATTATTATTTCAATTAAGTCATATGAAACATGAATGTCATGGGTATGTGCTTTTGAAGGATTAATTATTTTTTAATACGAATGGGCTAATTGATTTTAATTCAGTTCATACATTTTGAGAATTTATATGCAAGAGTTAAAATAATTAATTAATTCTATAGCTGAAAAACATTTTGAATATATGCAATCATAATACTTAAGGTCAGGGTTCTAATATTTGGTTACACAGCCACAAGACATATTTCATAATCTCTAACGAGAAACACCCACGCGTATTCTCATGCGCATTCCTACAAAAGTGCTGACGGACTGTCTAGCTCCCAGTCTCGAATAATAGATATTAAGTTAGTCTTAAGCGAATTGCCATTGTAACCGGTACAATAAAATATTAATTGAAATAAAATTTATTCTTTTTTTAAAAACGCTCCAGCGCGACCTCGCGATTTGACTATTTAGTATACACATAATATTATCTTTTACTTTGTCTGTTTATCTTCTTGTTTTGGTGCCATAGTTATTGCTAAAGGTTGGCTGTTAACATTTTAAATTACCGGTTATCCTGCGCTGGTCTAAAAAACTACTTGGAGCGTGTAATTCCAGACCACTCCCGTACAAATATCATATTTTTTATAAAGGATTTAAACCAAAGTTATTTATTTTCAGAACTGCAACTGATATCATTTTTATTACTTTTGTCATATTCAAGCGAATCTTTGTCCGACAAAGAATGTAATAGAATAAAATTTGAGAGTAAATGGTACAACAAAGAAGTTCTCTGGTCACACGTTGGACGGGCATTTAATCTCAACGTCCATAGACGCAGCAATACACTTTTTTTTAGTTTTTCAGTTTTAGATACATATTCTGACGTCAATTTCCAACTGGCGTATTACAATATTGATACAAGAGATTACTCGGTTATTGCGGGAATTGCAGATGGCTGCGCTGTGGCTATAGATCAAAAGAATGATGAAATATACCTGGGTGGAAGTGATGGTATATATAAGTTCAATATGGTTACAACCATTGCTGATTTCTATAAACAAAAGGGAAAAAACATATGGAGCCTCTTTTATAAGCGAAACCTGTTTTATATAAACTATCCAGATCAACAACTGTTTATGAGAGTGGACGATAAATTTGCTAAAGTGAAAGAGTTCGAAAAATTTCAAATTGATTACTTTTATGTTAGTAATGTTAATGAAATAATATTTTCGAATAAGACTGGACTTTATAAATATAATGCTGCTACAGGAATTGCTAATATTATCAATGAGTCGATAACCGTACGACAGATTTCTGAAGACACTTATGGAGATGTGTATATCTGTTCTAATGTTGGTTTATATATTTACCAAAACGGTATATTGATCAAAATCTTAGATATGAAGAACTTGCATGGTGTCGCTTTTGATAGAGACAATACATTAGTAATGTCGACTCAAAAATCAGTTTTTAGATTAGTTCCAAGTAATACTAGTTGCATTAAGGACACTGAAGAGGAAATATGGTAATCACTGCTAATGAAATAAAAAACAAAAAAATATTAAAAAAAATTGTGTTATAATATCTACTTCTAATGCTAAGTAAATTATATCTGTATTATACTAATAGCACAGAATAAAATATGTATGAATGAGCCTGAGTGTAAACAGGTCACAGATCTTCATTGTTTCGTAAAATCCAATTTTTGGCTTTGAATTTTCCATCATATCTGCAAGTAATTTGGGTTCCAAATTACTTAGACAATACGCAGTGTATGATTAGAGAAAACATTAATTTGATTAGATTTTTAATATAAAATCACTATTGGAACTTACGTACTTATATAATAAAGAAGGTTCAGGAAATTTCTTTGTAATACCGTTTTTATTTTTTTTCTATACAGTGCCTGGAACAGATCGCTAGATCGCATTGACCTCCTTGTTATTTAAATGACTATACTGTATGACTATAAAAGTTTAATGCCAAAATTATTCTAATAATTTATCAGATTTTTGCAAAAAAGCCTCAAATAATAAATAAAAATCAGAATTCTAGTAAAAAAGATAGATATTTTCAATTTAGAAGTATGTTGAAAAATGCGGAGTCAATTTAAAACTATAAATAATTTAGTCCAGGTTTTTTCAACGTAATGCTACGTGCGGACCACGTAGCCGCGTATTAATCAAGCATTTATCGGTTATTTGTATTCAAAAGGCTGAAATAAAGCCGAAAAACGTTGTTAATTCAACTTTCAATTATACGTGGCATGTCGGAGGATGAAATTTTAAAAAATATCACCTGATTTAAAGCTCGAAGCGAGTTAAAAATCTTCTTGTTACGAAAAATGTTCAAACATTGTCGAAATGTACGTACATTTAATTGTTCTCCGTTTTAATTGATTCACTGTTCAGGCTATTTATTTGTTGTGAACGTAATACGATATGAGACATACTTCATTCAATTTATTGGTGGCATGTATGCAACAAACATAGTGAATTTAAAGTATTTGGCTTTTGTTGTAATGAAATGAAATTTAACTGTTAATATTGTCTTTCAATCATGTCTCTCGTAACCAGGATTGATGTAACTAGTAACAACAAGTTATTATTAAAATGCTTTGTTTACCCTTAAACGTTTATTTATGTAATTAAAGAAAAGTGTTTCTTCGCCATGACTGTAGTACATGATAATAATCGAAATGTCAAACTAGCATGCAAAATGTCAAAATAACAATTTCACTATCTATATAGATAACAGTGAATGGCATGTTGCTAAGCTCGAAACTGGAAGATGGCGTAACCAATTCAAAATTATTCCTTGAAGTCTGTAGAAGGTGAAAATTGAGAAAATAAAATGAAAAGTTTAGTATTTTTTATATTTAATAAGTTTCGTTTTTTTTATATTTAGGGTTTTTACTCCAGAAAAGTGTCATAATAGTTTTTCATATGATGGTATGGAGCTAGTAAAAAGGCAGCCATATTAAGGCGAAAGAAAGTTCGCGTGACAGCTAATTTGTAAAAAAAATGTATGATATGATATGAATCATATACATGTCAGTTAGAGAATAACTAAAAAATTCTCGTTCCGAGGCATATCAAATGTAATCACCTTCCTTTTGATAGTAGTAGGCTCTGGAATTTTTTGCAAACATGATTAAATAGTTTGGTTGTAGAACAATTTTTTCCTGTGTTACATGATGTCTCCCACAGAGTTGGGATCCAACTTGGTATAACAAAAATATACAAGTATATAATGCTATAAACTATTCCCTTATCGACTAACTTCGTGAAAAAAGAAATATTGAGCGCGAAATATCCGAAGGACACGACAGATAACACGGTTTTATTAATATCTATTATTGTGTGTTATTGCTTCTCACTACGAGTTCATTTTATATTGGAAGCTTCCTTAGAAAGACCTTTTCTATTCATACGTATTTTATAGCAAATAGAAATGAAGACGTTAAAATAAGTCTGAAAAATATTAGGAATAACGAATTATCAACGAAAATATTCTAAAAGTAACGAAATGAGAAAATAATAATGTTTCATAATCACCATTCATAATTTTAGTAACAATATATGTATGATACATTATTAAAGATATATACAATAATAAATGAATTATGCTATAGCTACACTATTATATCCAGAGATCGGAGTTGTTCGGATTAGGATTAAGTTCGGCAGCTGAGTTTCATCATCGGACGTCAAGGCAGAATGCGAAATTCCACCCGTATCACCTCGACGTCCACCGTTCCACAACTGCGCGTTTGTCTAGGCAGTTTTTGCCGCTCACCACCACTTTGTGGAACCAGCTGCCCACTGAAGTATTTCTGAACCAATTCGACATAGGGTCCTTCAAGAAAAGAGCGTACTAATTCTTAAAAGGCTGGTAACGCACTCGCGAGCCTTCTGGCATCGAGAGTGTCCATGGGCGGCGGTATCACTTAAAATCAAGTCCTGAAAATCCTGAATCAAATCCTGCCCGTTTTGTTTCTAAAAAAAAAAGTTTTGAAGCTTCTAAATTGTCAATCGTATTTAAATAACTCTCGAAACACTAAGTCAATTTTTCTAATTGTCTAGTAGAACTTTTCCCAAATCCAGTTTAACGAAAATGCATTAAGATTGCCCCAGTTTCATTACAAACTCACACAAGTTTTATCTATAAAGAAGATGAAAGACATCCATAGAAGTACAATCTAAAATCTCTTTTTAAGCGGCGTTTGGAGCTAAAAGTCTATTCACGGTTAAACTAGTTAATATTTACTGCATTACTGCATCAAGGTTTTCAAGTATAGGTGCTTATTTTAATGACCATACTGATGTTATTCAAAGCGTAGGGTCCGAGTGCTGCATAATATTTGTCCCGTCACTAAAAGCTTTGGTAATGGCAATTCATATTTCGCAAACAGCGAAAGCTACCCTCACTATCAGGGTGTTCAGGAGAAAAGTGATAAGCGTTGTATTTTAAGTATTATTGAACTAGTAAATTGTACCTAATATGCGTACGTACGTACTAACACAATACTAGGGATTTTTCGTTCTTTATTAGTTATTTGGTAGTGGTACCCTTTTTATCTGGTGGCCCCGCGTCGCATCGGTATTATTTCTAATCGAAGCTAATTCACATCGCGCTTCAAATATACCTTAAACGTATTATTTAAAAAGGTTCCATGTATAAGTTTCATTGTTTATAGCTTGATCGAACAACTGAATCAGTATGTTTCAATTACAATATTGAAAATTTTATTCTGCTTATCGCCGTTTATCTTGTTTTACAACTTGTTTATACGTTCAAACTATTCGCGTTTAATAAAATTGAATAAAATGCTTTAAATAAATTTGCTTAAAGTGGAATACAATTGCATGATTTTTTCATTATAAATCGTCACAGAAATTTAAAATTGATTCCTTCATCAAAATGCTTTCTCTGAGTACAGATGTAATCATAGTTAAGATAGTAAAGTATAAATAATAAAGTTTTATTAATAGTAATCTGTATTAAAACATATCTTGTAAGTTATCAATAATTTGTAAAAAAACCCGGGGGGAACGCTAATCAAGCGTTTTGACGGAATTTTGAAATATAATATGAAAGTTTATTCTTTTGTGCAGGTCCCTAATAAATAATCTGATTTTTTTAAAACTTCAAATAGCCCATTGTTTAAATTAAATTCTTCAATATTTTAGATAGCAATCAATAACTATTCACTTATCTTCTCTCAATTCAAGCTTTATTTAAGCCTCCTTATGGACGTTTATTCGCGAGAATGCTTGAGCTATCTAAATCCCTTTGTAAATATATTGTGTATTATATTGAGCCTAATGATTTCTTTACAAATAGAGTATTTGTAAGAATATCAATTGCAATTCATATTTAACGAAGAATCCGGAAAATTTTGAGAAAGAATTGTCTTATTCGCTGAGGTTTCGGCTGTCCTTTTCAATTTTGTGAAAAATTTTTTTTTTTAATTTGAATTCCTTAGTCTAATATATTATGTTATTTGTTTATAAACGAGGTCCATAGATTATAGTCTTTTCTATAGAATTCTATTATTAGAACATTTGTATATAGATAATATAGTTAGTATGGAGGTTTACAACACATAAAATACAACTTAAATGCTATGCGTTTAGCTTTTAAGTTCGCAGTGGGTTCTTAAACTGGGTAAAACCGTGCCATAAGTACTTGCAACTTTCCATTAGCATAACACATGACTTGAACATAGCATATTTATTATATTTATATACATTATTTAAGCTGAATTGCAATGACTTCTAGATTCACGTAGTCTTGCTCCAAAATGAATCGATTAAGCTTGCTATAGGCGTTAAGTTTTAAAAATATTTTCCTCAAGCCACGGTCGATCTGATTAAATTGAATCCGTGTCTGCACATAAATTTGATATAATCAGGAAATTGGTGAAAGAAAACGAATTAAATTAGATTATTCGAATATTTTTAGAATATTTAAAGTATTTAAGTTCAAAAGAATTTATTTATAAACTAAATTCTCTTGGGAAGATGATGTAATGATTAATCTTTTTGGTTCTCATTTATTATTCTTGATTGTGGAATTCTGTAGTTAAAGAGAAAGTTTTTAGGTCTTGGCTTCGGGTTGCTGTATCTGTTTCGCAGAGTTATCCTCTTTCCCTCCCAGATACGCGGACTTGTTGGATCTAAGACATGCCGGTTTCCTCACAATGTTTTCATTCATTGTACGTGCGTGTGTTAAATGCGCACGTAGACAGGAACACGAAAAGTCAATTGTACAGCCGGGGAACGAACCTACGATCTCAAGGATGATAGTCGCACGCTGAAGCCTCCAAGCCAATTAATCACGAAGTGCTAAGGTTCATGAAAATCATAATAGTTTGACATTTGCAATAGTGTCTGTAGGTCTGGCTTAAAGATGTCGGAAAGTGGACCCTTTCCGACATCTTTAAGCCAGACCTAAATAAAAATTTTGCACCCAATTTTAAGTGAAAAGATAATAAAAAAGGAAATGCGCCTCTCTTACCTATATGGTGTACTAACTATATGCTGTTCTCAAAATGATTTTTCTTGGTTTAAAAACAGTAAAAAATCGCAGATCTAGTTTTATTTTATGGGGTCAAAGGCACTCATGACGTCACGCCTCATTCTCACTGCGCAACCCTATAATGAATGTGACGTATGTAAATGTGGTCATTAGTGCAGAGAAACAAAGAGTAATTAAAACGAATAAAAAACTAGTTGTATGTAATAAAATAGGTTTGTTGAACGAATTTTCGTTGAACGCTTCTAAACTCGTTTAGATTAGATTCTTGAAGCAGCGACCTGTTACGGGTACAAGAAACAATACTAATAATAATGAATGCGTAAATCTTATTAACTTACGCCTAAGAAGTTATTAAATATACCTAAAAAATAAAATATTTTTGTTACGTGTGGATAATACGAGGATAGGTCCACGTATTTATTTCATTCAAATACAAATAATACTACAAGTGGGTAACACTGAAAATGTTGAGAACTGGCCAGTTAGAAATATTGTTAATAAAAACTTTTTTGGGAATTTCAATTTTAGAACTATTTGGTAACGTAATGTAGTACATTGCATTAATTTGTCATTTGTTTTTGTGAATTGGCGGTAAATCCTAAAACTCTTGTTACCCGTGAAAATTAACCTAACGCAAGAAAATGTTTGGTCAATCATTTATTACGACTTTTTTTATGGGCTTATTCAATAACAAAGCTATGAGAGGCTGCGATTAGCGTTTTTTAATGAAGCTCCATCTGGTGCCACTATTTACAATTGGTTGAACGAGTTTAAGCGTGGACGTAGCAATCTCAATGATGATCCACGTGAGGGACGTCCTTTAACAGAGATTACTGAAGATAACGATAGAGCACACATAAAAGAGTGACATATCAGCAGATACGGGCAAGCTTAGGCTGTCAAGTTCAAGAAATATAACATTAAGGCGTCAGGAAGACAGAAGACAATCAGCTCAGTGGGTGTTTCCTTTGAGGATCGACCAACTAAGGTAAAGAAAGGAAGAAGTCAAGGAAAGTTGACTCGCTGATTGCCTGCCTGGAAAAAAATCGACAGCAGCGCCCTCGAAGCAGGATCCTCCTTCGCCATTACAATGCGTCAGCGCATCACGCAAAACGGACTGTTGTATATTTGACTTTGGCAGTATATAGTATATATACAGTCCTGAACTGGCGCCCTGGGTAGGTATTCGCTGTACGAGTCCTGAATATGCGGGAAAGCGTGCGAAAATTCCATAGAAGGAAAAATGGGCCTGCTCATGGATTTCATAGTGGTTTCATCGAATGCAGCGATGAGTAGAGAGAAACGGAGATTACTTAAAAATCAATAAAAGTATTGGCAACTTTTTACATGAAGTGGGTTTTTATTTTCTAAATATATTCAGTGTTACCTAGGTATATATCGAAAGGCCTCATATTTTATTTACAACATATTAAGATACAAAAATCTCACGAAGTTCAAACAGGCAACGGAACGCATGGATTAAACATTAGTCGTTTTCAGTTTTAGAAGCAATAATAAGAGTTATATCTATTTCCCGCAAAACATTGTTTATCTGTGACGATATATGTAAGTCTTTGAGATGTCTGTGAATGTGGTCATTAGTAGCGCGCGGTTTCAACTTGTTCCGCTAAAAGTACTTGTTATAACAGCCCTTTTAGTTGGATATATGAGTGCAGGTTACCTCCGTTACTTAGTAGTTAAAGACTAGGTTTGACTACGAGAACACAATTAACAATGTATCAAAGACTGCCTCCATGCAAGCAAAGATAAACTTACTGGTTTTATTTAATAATAATAATAATAGCCTTTATTCAGATACACACATATTTTATATACATTTAAACAAATTTAATACTCTCCGCTAAATAGGATATTTTATTACTAAAATAGGTAAATTTCATTTTTTCATTTTTCAGAGTGTTTGAAATATCTATTTAAAATATTAAAATTTATTATTAATAAATCCAACAATTTAGAGATTTCCTGACAACGTATGTAGATATTATTTTCCCACTACGGTTTCTAGTCACTGCTGGTAAGCATGGTCAACTTAAGGTTCTACTTAGAGTCGGGTGCGAATTTCAGATTTCTCTGGTTTAGTAGAAGTTAAAATGGCAGTGAGCTTCCAGGGATAAGTGTGTTAAAACAAGAAGCAAAAGAAGAACTATTTATCTTTTGTTTTACATTCTGACCTTTTTCAAAGCACAGGTGTTTTGGATTAGCAAGTAGCTGCTAGAACTCGCTATACTCCGAAGAAATTGATTTTTTATTTAAATATCTCATTTAATTCATCGATATACATTAGCCGTGGCCAAGTCAATAAGATTTTTTTGTAGGACAAAAATCGGTCTACTAAAAATCTCAGTTCGAAATTTAAAATTCTTGTTCAAATTTAAAATTTACATCTTAAATGATCTTCAATTCATAATTTTAATCATGTAATATAGCACCAGTGACCCATTCACTTAACACAAACCCTAAACAAAACTTTATGAAATTTGATTAAAATAATATAAAGCTCTAGCGAGCCATTTCATCCCGATATAATGGGATTAACATATAACTTTCATATCTTTGAATACATTCTAATAAGAGGAAAGCTGTATATACAAAGTGAAAGCCAAAAGTTGAATTATTTGATGTACGGACCTCACATAACGGGTATATAAAGGTTTATCTCGGTTATTTAAGTGATTAAATGAATATTAATATTGACTACATCCATTTTAGGCCAAAACACACATTTTGGTTTGGAAATCATTATTTTAGTTGAAATTGAGTAAACATACCATAATTCTTTAATTTTATTTCTTTAAATATTCCAGTAGAGATTGGTTTGATATTATAATTACTTAATATGATTAAAAATACCTAGTTACCAACATGTCATGAGATTAACGACCTGTGTCGTCACTTAGTGACGTTGTCATATGGTGTTGATTATCATTTAATTATCATAGTGAAATAATATCATTTATCAAACACGATCGATATTTTCGAAAAGTGCAGTACCTACTAGTAAACGTATCAAATCATATTATATATAATAAAATCGGGAATAATTAGGCGAGCTCAGTCAAATATAAATATTGAAATAAACTCAAAAATGATTTCGTATCGTAAAATGAAACGTTTATAGCCATATGTATGTATATTATTGTATGAATTATGCACTTCTTAGTGAGTTACTTAAAATAATCAAAGTAAGGAAGACTAAAAACTATTTTTAATCAATTTTAGTTTCTCTATTATAAACTAACCGAAACAGTTTAAGGGCAAAAACGAGACATACTGTTTGCCAAAAATGTACTGATTTTGACAGTCTTGCTTCTAAATCACACCCCATAGAGAGTATTCATTTATTCTCTATTTAATATCGAAAAACTGACGCGATACAACGTATGTGATAAAGAAAATGTATGCAATATTTGGTTTTAATAACATATTTTTATACGCAGTGTTGCCCTATGCAACTCTTTACGCCTTAAGTTGTAGGTTCAGTCCCGGCACCAATGGACACATTATCTATGTGTCCATCTAACACTCGGTTGTATAGTAACGACTAGTATTTGAAATAAATTGATCAAAGAAACGGCAGTTATCTGAGGCACAGGATAGGGTTGCAGCTACAATAGCATATTTTTATTTTATTATGTATTTTAAATAAGAAAAAGAATATTATTTCTACCAGAACAAAAGACCTAATCGTCGAGTCACGGAGCAGGCAACATCTCGGGGGTCTCATTCGAAGTCTATACATTTGCTAGATGTCATCAACAATGTACGTGTCTTCGTTTGAAAGGATACTCAGAATAACAAAAGTTACCTTTCATAACTTGCTGAACGGTATGACGGGATAATACAGGGGTTGGAGTGTTAGTTACAGGCGCCAAGCGGGTTTTAAGATATTTTAATGCAAAACAATCAATATGATCGGATTCACTATATATTAATAAATAATAATGTAGTTTGTTAAAAATTTTCAAGCCATTTACTCATTTGCTAAGATATATTTTCTTATTGCTTATAATGTTGTTTGCTACGTCGAGACATTTATTATAAAATTAGATATTAGGCAAGTCATTAGTGTTATTGTAGCCAGAAGAAAATGTGAAAATGTATATTATTTTCGACTCTGCAATATAGATTTTTCGAAATTCAAAAAGTGCGTTGTCATTCTGTCAAAAAACATTTATACATGTCACTACACCGAGTGACAAGGTTAATTTTTTGTTAATATTTAAATATCACCACGGTATTGTCTGCTGTCATTTATATCCCGTATTAAAAGAGTTTTTAGAATTACATTTACAAAAACACTCATCTTGCTATACTATAACTATATTTCTAAATTGAGTTTAAAATTACCGCTGTCTTCTGTTACTCAGAGCGGGTATAATACGCAGCGGAAGAAACTAATTTCTCAACGGAGATGGAAGTTTATTCGTTAAACTAAAGCGAGACAGCGACGTAACGTGGATGCATTCTTGTTATTGTTTCTTAATACTATCATTCGGATTGGCTGCATGAGGAAGTAAGATTGACTTTTATCCGACTCCCTGATAGGAACTTTTGCATTATATTATGGCAGTACATCAGAGGACATGAAGCGAATTTCTGGATATTAATGGTAATTTAAATTTCCTATCTATTCCTAAAAATTATAACCAATAACAAACAGACAGACGAAATGATAAAGCGTTTCGTTTGATTGTGATTGGTCAACAGCTTGCCTTGTTAAATACGCGTGGACAGGTGACATGATGCGTCATGGATCGCAGTCAAACGCACCGTCTTTTGTTTTTATTTTTTTTATTCTGTACTATTAACCAACACAGATGTAATGTATTACTAAAACCTCTTTTCAAATGTAACGATATCGTAAAACACCCGTCAAACAAAAGCCAGAGACAACGGTTGGAAAATAGCTAATTGTCAGAGAAAAAGTTCAGAGAAAAGCACTAACTGTCTACTGTACCTACTTGCAACTTGACAAGTATTTAAAAAGTAGAATGAAAACATGTACCTATGTAAAGATTAAAACCAGGTTTAGTAATTTCTAAATTTCCAAAAGATTCTTTACGAAGTCAAAAACATAAGTATTAAAAAAATAATCAAAGAAAATAATGACGAAAAGATCAGCTAATAACAATATTCATATTACTAATATTGCATACAAAATAGAGATATTGTACTATGGCGGTCTGGTATATTTTCTGCTATACTGCAAAATATAGAAGTAAAATCAAATTATCTGTGAGCTTTGTGCAACATCATATCATCTAACGCATTGTTTCATTGCAGATTGGCTGCAGTCAAGGATTGTTCGTACAAAACCTTATTAACCTTATCAAGATGTCATTTTTATAACGAAGGCAATCTCGTATTTTTGTAAAATTTTGTTTAATTCAAGGCGAAAAAACAAATTACTATATATATTTTATTCTTTTATTTTACAATTATTTAACCGTCGGAAGTAATAAGCGAGTTTTATAAAAAGATAAGCTAATTTATGAAATTTTAGATTATGTAATCATAACTCAAAAAGGAAATATATGTTGGTTATAAAGTCTTTTTCATGAGAGATACATAACGTTCCTACCGATGAAAACTTAAATGTTTTTCATTTTTTAAACTGAAAAGTTTGTTACGCACTCGTTTTAAAAATTGGTACTCTTTTTGCTTGGAAAACTCTAAGTCGAATTAGTTCGTACATACTTTAGTGGGCAGATGGTTAGTCTGGTGTGCGGCAAAACTGCCTTTTAACAAACGCTTTTACCAGAAATATGTCGCTCCGTGTCCCCATAGATTATAATTAGTTGTAAGTAGAATGTATATAAGAACATAATGTAATATAAGAACTAGGGAAATAAACATCTTTCTTTCTTACCTTACCATATGCCACGGTTGTTCCGAAAAAAACATACTTTTGTATTATCTTATAGATTTTACAAGTATAAAAGTGAAATAAATTGGCGTACGCCTGAGGTATAAGTCGGAGGCGGTATATCATTTCAAACGAGCCTCGCGGGGGTAATAACTGAATCGGATAGCCCAAGATTAAAATAGTTATGCCTCCTACCTGCCACGTAATTACTCTTCATTTAAATAAAACACTGTTTTTATCGGACTTAAACGAGTTAAAGATTAAGAAGCGCGATTAGTTTAGTGTTTTCACAGTGAATCTGCTTAGACAAGGTTATTATAACTTCTGTAAATTATAAGCTCTGTGTCGTTCACAAATGAATAGAATACCATCCTTGATATGGATGGAATAAATGGTATAGATAAAGTTTTATAATTGGATTATATTTAACTAAATTAAAGAAATTGATTATTAGCACACGGCATTATCTGTCTAAGTACGCATTTAACATTTGTTGGGACAGTGTAAGCAAACATTGTAACAAATGGGCCTTAGACCCAAGACGAACTTATTAACTATTAGCAAAATGAATGATCAAGAAATAGATACAGATATCTTAGGCCCAGGCATCGAAGATCAATGAAGCAATAAGTTTTTTTTTTAAGTGGATATTTCTTAATGATACACACCAGTTCAACAGTAGAGGAGGTCTATTTCGAATAACAAACGTTAAATTTTCAGGCCGAAACGAAAGCATAACGACCTTCGTATTAAAGTCTTTTAGGAAAGTACTTCGCATCCGAAAATTGCAGATGTATTTCGTATCGGAATCGTAGATTTGACGAAATTTTTCGTAATAGACCTCCTATATCAAACAAGGTATAGTTGTCTGTCTATCTTTTTATTCCGAGTTATTTCCACATAAAAGTACTTCAACATAAATAATCTATACCTATAGTTTTACCAAGGTTGTATAAAATAGATTACTATAATCAGATCTGATCATAATAACTTGAAAGTTTGTTATGATAACAAGAGCTCGGAGTATTTTTATTTACGAAGAAATTCCGATAGCAGAAACCAACCGCGTAATAAAGCACATATTTTATCGACTTTCCTAAGCCCCAGAATTGAGCCGATTATGTACATCGTGGACCAGACTTGGATTTACCACATTGAGGCCCCGCGATGTAGGGATATAGCTTACCTATATTACTCCGATAATTTTACATTCGCACAGTGTTAGCCTGGTGTTATATTAAGATACTACTGCGACAATGTAGCGTGCGATATTGTAATGGTATAATTGTGAAATCGGTCTTGAAAAGTTATCTGTATTATTAACCATAAACTTATTTAGAAATTTAAATATATTTTTCATATAAATTATAAGAACACAAAGTCAATTACGAAGAATGCACAATTTTCCGATAATCTACCTTTTTTAAAAACGTAATCTAAGTACTTCAAGTTCAATATTAGGTACTTTTAATGGTGCTTTATTTCACGTTCCACATCAACACCAACTATGAACAAATCTCAGTTTTGTATCGCAAAGCCTGGCCTCTATTGTCTTCTCATTTACTTGTTTAAGCTATAGCGGAATATACTTAAAAGGAATATCCCTAGCACTAAATCAAGTGCATTACCCACCCCACATACATACCTTCACGTACATAACATCACTTATAAACTATCACACAACACAGCCAAATTAGGTATTAATAGTTAAGCATTGAATAGTTGTTAATGCTTTTTCTCTTTTGAAAATATTATGTAAAAATGGTCACATTTGCCCCAAAGCACTACACCAAAGCTATTCAATAATATAACGTGACTATCGAAATGCAACGTTAAACATAACACGTACTAGGTACGACTATATATATAAATCACCGCAGGGGCCCTAAGATGTTACAATGCGCACCACATGTGTGTAGCAACGGCACTGGCGAGAGATTTTCCAATATTCCTTTTCTTATTTCGTCTTAGTGGTTCTATCTTGCTTTAAGGTAGCATTCCCTTTTTAAGCAACATCGTGTATAAGTCTTATTTATAGCACAATGTTCTTTAAACAGCACTAAGCTTGGTAAAGCTTGATAAATGTGATTGATATATATTTAAGGTATTTTTTTGCATTTCATGTTGAGAAATACAGGTTACATTCGGTTAGATAAATTATTATTTTTACTATCACGAACTAATAAATAAGTAGAAGATCCAATTTGTAAATGTTTATCTGTTATTTAAGATTTATCTCGTCCTGTGCACCAAAAAAGTTGTTAACATAGGGAATGTTTCTATAAATATTATTCCATAAAAGTTCGTCTTTTTTTTTATAGAACAGGGGGCAAACAAACAGATTTCTATCACAATACCTTAAATAGAGATTTATTTAATATAACCTTACACAATTACTTTACGTCTTATAATTACTATCATCCAGATTCTAGTAAGTATAATAAAACAAAAATAATAACATTTTAAAATATTGTGGATTTTATTTTAATAAAATTAAGTTTGATTATAAATCTAAAGCGAAGCAAAAAATTAACTGAGAACTGAAATTATCATACTTCATTTAGCCTTTTCTTTTTTACATGTTTTGTCCCAATCTTTCTGTCTAAGTAACTGTAAATCTTATATGTCTTTGCACTTCTTGCGCTCAGCACATCTATTTTAATATTTGTATCACTGGTTGCCTGGAAGATTTCACACGAAAGCTATCAGGCCACCGGTTGTCCTTCTTCTAATTTAACTATTTTAATTGAACTGTATTTCTTTATTGCATCGAATCGTAAATAAATAGACATTAAAAGTAATTATTATGGTTTAAAACCGTTGTCAGCATTCGTATGTGTTTATCAGGGTTGTTGTCTATGTTGGACAGTCGCCAGCCACCTGTAGCTCTAGTATTAATGGTTTCAACTGTTATCACACTTTCTGATCAAAAGATTTAATATACCTCTATCAATGCTATGATTTATGACAGACACAACCTATTAACAGGCAAGAAGCACATCTGAAGCTAAGTAACACTTCCTGTCCTTCCGTCCTCTTCTCTCTTCTTCTTCCACAACTCTCTTGCTTTTCTCACGATAAGTTCTACTAATATATCTTTTCTCCAATATTGTAGACGTTTGCATTTTGAATTTTGGTTTTTATTTTGAACAATTTATCAATTATATAATATCAAGCCGAAAAATTCCGGGACTGGTTAAAAACTCTTTCATTCCTTACTTAAATTCAAGAATTATTCAATTCCTGTAAAGTATTTTTAAATTTACCTATATACGACATTCTACGTAAATGATATTACGAATTGAAAAATGTGTAAGAAAAGTATAATCTGTATATTGATTAGATTATGAATGTGTATGTGTAGTAATCTGAAAGGAAGTAAAAGAAAACTGAGTAAAATATAGCTTTCTCTCTCTCTCTTTAGTCGGCAGCTCATGTCGTGGTTAGTAACGAAGCATCTAGAAAATATAACTTTAATTTTAAAAACATTGTATCTAGTACGTCTGAATAGGTTTACCAATTTACTCTTTCGCGAATTTAGAATTTTTTTTTTGACATTGAATTGAATAAACGTCTTATGATTTGATTGAATACCACAAAATCAGTAGCATTGCTTGTATATATTTATATATAATTGTCCAGTACCTACACATAACGAGGTCTGTTAGTCGATTCGCAGTTTCTCAGTATTTGCATGACAGCTCTGCGTCAATCATCTATCGACTATTCTGGTGCTGTCATGGTGTGAATCAATACGTTTTCAATCTAACCATTTAACACGACATCGTTTACCAGGTCCTTCATTATTAGCCTAATTAGTATGAAATATTTACGTGCTGTAATAAAAAAAAATGTAAATAAATGAGGATTTGTTAGTGTAAATATATACACACATTTTAACATGTAGCCAAAAAATAATGTAAAGAGCAAAATGTTATAAAAAACGTATTTTGAATATAATAAATGCAAAAATAGTAATGTTCAAAGCGAAACAATGTTAGATTTTATTATGCAAGAGTGTCGCCGCTCATTTTATAAAGCCTCCACCTGAGCACGAATACAACCATCAAACATGTAGACAAGGCTTTTTGTACACCTGCGCTTTAAACAGAAAGTTAGTCTGTGGTTAAACAAGCAGATGAGTAGTAATTATTCCCTCAGTCTCGGCCTTAGTTGTCTGTAACTGATTTTTTTTATAGGGCAAGTAGGCGAAGCCTATGCCTAATACATGTCTTAAGATATAACTTTTGTTAACGTTGATTTTTATTATTAATTGTCTATTAAGTGCTAATATACTGACAATAATTAATTGGTGCTCAGCCGACGGGCTAACACTCGACCCTGGTCTGTCCCTAGCTCATTTTGGCAGAAATACATAAAGCGCTCACGTATAATTCGCCTTATTTTAGCAAACTTTGTAATTCATCATTTTAATAAATTAACCTTGACTAGCTGTTGTTTATGACACCACCTGCTTTGCCAAGTTAACTCTACATGCGATTAAATTAGTTCTAGGAATTAATAAATACACACAAGTATACTTGTACAAAAGATTTTCATCTCAATATTTAATAAGTCGATCTCTGTGTCTTAGTAATCAAATCAAATCAAATCAAGAACATACATTTTACTCATTTGATATTTTAATTAATATTTATACCATACAAACTTGACCCTCGCTTTTTCCTTTTAAATCTCTTCAGTTTAAGTGAGTAAACATTTTCAAAATTCCCTATTCCATATGCATATTTAATTGGAGTAAAAAACACACGCTGAACCGTGGTAAATTACAAAGGGCGGTATTTCTTTGCCGTGTAAACTGCAAACGCAATTTAAAGAATATATTAGAATCAGTAATTCCGTTGGTCTTAATTGCTTGGCCTTAGTAGACGGAATTACAGGTGGAATAGGTGAGTGCAGAGTGATATATTTACGGAATAATTACCTTCTACACTACACTACTAATTAATTCCCAGTGGTTGTTAAAAAAAAATCATTGAATAACAAAGAATGACGAACGGTATTTTAGATTCGAACAAAAATTATTACTGATACAAATGGGAACATTTATTATTCTGTAACATTTTTATACTGACTTCTATCATAAAAGTTCATTACTGAATGTTATAAATAAAGTAAATAAATCATTTTATTCAGATAAGTACATATATTGTTAGTAGAGTAATACTCATAACTATGTTAGTAAAATTAAAATAAGCAAAATAATTAAAAATATTTATATATTTATAATTTTGTTTTAAGATCAAGGTGTTAAGCCTTCTAGGTCTGATCAGATTTTTGTGTTTAATATGCTTTTTCCCCACGATATTACTTGCGCATATAGAAAAAAATATGACATAGCCGACTAAGGGCAAGACTTTCCAGTTAGAGGGTCATACATTTAAAGAAAAACGGGCGTATATGCATCACGTTCTACTTTCACATAAGCATCTATAATCCATTTACTGTTAAACCATCTATATTTTTCTATTCAAACTTCCATGCAGTCTAGATTAGCCGGACACAAAAGCTTTAGTTCGTTTTAAAAAGCTTAAAAATTCAATAGAAAGTGACATGGAGCCACGGCTAGATCCTTTGCGGCTAAGCCAAGCTAAGCCGATTGTGTCTTGCCGCAATCCTCAGACATTTTATTCCAATTGTAATTGCATATAAGATGCACTTTGTGCGAATGTTTGTTAGAGCTCCGAGTTCCTTTAAAAGCAAAAGCTTAGTACGCTTTTGCATTTAAAGTGTCGTAGTGCTTTTAAAAAATATTATTTTAAGGTGCAACATTTTTCTAGTGATAATAAAATACAATTACGTATAAAATCAAAGACAATGTGGTTTATTGAGAAGACTTGAGCGTAGCACGCGTCTCTCGTTAGTGTGTGTGTGTACTAATTTATATATGTGGATGGTGGAGGAAAACATCTTCAGGAAATCGGCATTTTTTGTTACAATAGGAAGATCGTGATACTTACCTTATTAAAAAAATTATAACCAAAACTGACGCAGAAATACCGTGAATTTTTTTCTATGCTTACTCAAACTAACGTACACATATAAGTAAACAGTACGAAAGAATACGAAGATGTCAAAAGTCATCTACCAAATGTCATGCCAAATTATAATTATAAACAGTAATTCAACGAAAATTTGTTCAAAACTTCTCAATAACAAAAAGCGAACTCATATCATCATTGTTGCAAGTTACTCGGGAGAGCGCTCCTTGAATCTGGCAACAACACAGAATTGTACGGCATGTTGGTGGAATTTTAAACAGTGTGTCATAACAGACCGCATGAGTGCATGAATAAAACCAGTGTTGCCAACTTTCGGCGGCGTTTTGCCAAGAAACTCGTCAAAAAGTTCTTATTCAACAGGATATTCTTTATTTTGTATTGAGTTAACAGAATTGTGCTTTATTGGAACAGCGTAAAGTTTAATAAAGTAACATTCGTGTTGGTTAAAGGAAAACTACATTTTGCTCCAAGTAGCGCAGAAATAAATTGTATTGATTGTTTATACAGCTGAAAATTGGGTTTATGTGTAAGCTTAACATTTTATTTCATATTGTGTCTGCCAAAAAGCCCTGTGCAGTTATGTATTTGAAAATTTCGGTTTTATTCATCTTATATGAAGGGTATTACATAAATATTTGATAGTTTGTAGAACAAAGGAAAAATTACTGGATCATTAAAAAAGAGACAATTGGAAAAGCAGACTGTGCTTATAATGGCCCTTATTCAGTTTTGAAAAATGGATGTAAATGTTAAGATTGGGCGTATTATTAAAATAAATATAGGACATAAGTATAGAACTAACTAACTACGCGCTTCTGTATGTAGAATAAGATTATTATATTATTAAAAAGGTAAAATGAAAGTGAAGGCGGAGATTGAAAGTAAGCATTAAAACATTAGTTATAGTGAAGTGTGATTAATCAATCATACTTCACCATAACTTATAAAAAAGGCTGAATTTGGGACGGCTGATAGCGACGTGTATCTCGTTCGCGTATATAAAGTTTCACAAGTAAAAAAAATATTTATTGTAATGAGAAATAAAGTTCTCAAACACACTTTTTAAGAAAGTATTATAACGAGGCTATCTAATATTTCATTCGTAATAGGTACAACAACTAGAAAAGACATGCATAGACAACATGTGAATAAAATATTTTTTTTTTACTTTAGACATCCTGTCTGTTTGCCTCCTGTAACGTGGAAAAAAACTGCTCATCTGATGTCAAGTATTAAGCATTGTATAAGAATTAATTAACTTTTAGAGAATTGAATAGAATTGGTACGCTCTTTTATTAATCCAAACAACTCCTCTGAACAGTCTTCGTGGTAAATGTAGCAGTGTGACTCCACGTCTCTACGCAACGCCAAGAGCCACTCGGAAAGTAGAAAGAAGAATACTGATTTTACTTGTTTGACCATTTACAGCTTAAAGAAAAAACACACATCAAACGTTTAAATTGTATTTAAACTTGTAACTAGACATTAAATAAAAAAAATATGATTTCCAAAGCTTTACATTACGAAGATTTACACACTTTAAAAACCCATTTTTTAATAAATTACATATGACTTTCAATTTAACAGAATATAATAAATTAATTATTTGTATTTAAAGAAAAACACTTTTTTACGGATTATAGTTATATATTATTGTATTTAAACTTATAATTATTTAGACATAATTTTAAATTTAACCCACTAATTTTCTTTAAATGTGTAAAAGTTATGTTAATAAAAGACAAGATAATAGTTTGTATATTTTTATTTTATTAGTATTTATTTGTATAGGAAAATATATTCTTTTTTAGAATGCTCAGTGTGCAATAACGAGTTACAAACTGCCTACCTGTAGCGTAGACTCTTGGATTTGCGCCAAAACGACGATCAACTACTACTTTAGAGGACTTTACTCTAAACATGTTTAGCAGTGAATGATATATTTTTAAATTTATTAATACTAACGTTTTAAAGGTTATTTAATCAGAAGCTTTTTTTTAGTTATTCTCTGTCACAGCGTTGACAAAACTTTACAGAAAGAGTAAAATCAGTCTACTTGAAACAAATATAACTTATAAACAGTGTTTCAGTTTTAAATGTAAAGTATAAATTATAATTTTTAAAAAACCGGCAACGCACTCGCGAGCCCTCTGGCATCGAGAGTGTGCATGGGCGGCGGTAGCACTTAACATCAGGTGAGCTTCCTGCCCGTTTGCCCCCTGTTCTATAAAAAAAATATAATAACAAAAACACTGTGAGTAAAATAAAATTTAATTATTAATTCATTAAATATTAATAGATAATAATTTTAAAGATAACTATATAATATAATAATACGTTATGCTGTTTGTAAAATAACGTGTTTATATTAAGTTTAAATAGTATAAAATGTTTTCGTTTTGAGAACAGTATTACGTCAATATTTTATGTGAATATTGGCATTCGGCTTATTTTAAATGTATCTGCATCTGCATCTAGCAGATGTTGTAGCTCAATCTCTATATATAAAAATGAATTGCTGTTCGTTTGACTCTGTAATACTCGAGAATAGCTGGACTGATTTGGTTAATTTTAATCTTGAAATATTTGTGTAAGTTCTGGAAAGTTTTAAACCTTTTATTTGGTGGAATACATAAATAAGAACTTAAAAAATATCTAGTTGGCCATTTGATGTCTTATTAATATAAAATTGGTTTTGTTATTGTTTATTTATTTATTAATACTTCGTTACATTACAATATAAAAATTGAACATAATTATATGAAAAGAACAGCAACTGGCGGCCTTATCGCTTACGACCGATCTCTTCCAGGCAACCACTGTGAGTTAAGAAAAAACAAAAAATTGTCTTCAGCAATTTGTGTTGAAAATGTGTCAAATTTTGACACAGATACAGCTACAAAGTCAATCGGGCCTCTAGTATTCACTAAAAACTTCGGGGTATATCAATACACTGTTTCTTTAAAATATACGTTTATAATGTTTTTTTTATAAAATGTAGAAGAAAATGGCTATATTTCGGTAGAGAACAAACGCAAGGGCTAGACGATCTGAAGTGTGCCTAAGAGCTATTCCAAAAGCTCTCAAGAGCCTGCGAGCGATGAAAACCACGATTGTCTGCGTTCCAGTATTTACGGCTTACGTTCATATATTCTACTAAAATGTACCTCACTGTAAAGAAGTTATAAACTGTAATGCAAAATCACTACTAATTACTATACTATTTCCGAATCAATTCAACTTAGAGTCCTTCAAAATAGAGCAAATAAATTCTTAAAAGGCCGGTAACGCACTCGCTAGCATTCATTGGGGGTGTCATCACCCCGGTTGTGATATCACTTAATTTCAGATGAGCCTCCTGCCCTTTTTGCCCCTGTTCTAGAAAAAATCTATAACTATTTACTTTTCATTAATAATCTAACTGCTATGTTTGCATTACAAACGTGTTCAAATATAAATATGAAAACGCATTTATTGACACATGAATTAAGTGAGGGCCAGCGGCGAATCCCAAAAAAAACCAAAATGTATTTAAATTATTTAATTAAATTCTACAATTAATAGTTCCTTAACTAAATACGATAATTAAATCGGCCCGATATAAGATGCTCGACAATTATCTATATTATACTTATAACTATTTGAAGTTTGACCGGCCCGATGCTAGGTGTCCGATCAAAAAGCCCTCGGTCTCCGTTGTCCATCTGCTTTTATTAAGTGGTTGCGTCAGAGGGGTACCGGTGTGAAGCATGCGGGGCGAAGAGAGTGCAATGAATATGTAACATCTCCCCCGTAAGATGAGCAACTATTTGCTATTAATGTCTATAGCAAAAGTTGCGGCTCGAAGTTCTTGCGCAGACATGTTCTTATTATCCGTTTCTGAAATCTGTTCCGAAGATGTATTTCGCCGATATCGGAATACGAAGAAAAGTGCAGCTGCGCCCATGAGTGTGGTCATAATGAAGTACAAAGGAATCGTTGTGTGGTATATTATGTTTGATGAATCGTATGTTTCCTCAGGTGCTTTCATTGTCATTCCATTTTGCATATTGTGTAACTTCGTGAGATCGATTGAATTTAGCTGGACACCTGGTTGATTTTGTTGAATGATGTTATCCATTCGAGGAAAATTAATGATTTCGACACCGCTTCCCTTGATTCGGTCGTCGATGTTGGTGGCCGTAATTTCTGAGGACTTCAACATACACGATTTAGGTATTGTTGCGAAATAGCTGCCGTGAAGTATTTCATATTTTTCGTGGGAACAGACGAGTTGAACTTTTGTAGGTTTTGGAAATGAGATTATGTAATGCTGACTGTCTAGTTCCGTGAGAGCTTCTTTATGCATAGTAATAGGCGTTGTGGAACACGATTTGTCTATTTCTTGAGTATGAATAATCTCGAAGATGCAGTCCTTTTTGGTCTTCATCTGATGACGTAGTTTTTGCTCACATATGTGCCACCTGTTGACCTTCGGACATTCTGTCTCTATGTACACAAATTCTTTAGAATCAGTTGCTACGTATGGATAGGACGGAATGATTACCTGGGAATGTATATTAGGTACAGGACACAATTGATAAAGTTGGAAAGTTGGAGGTAAAGTAATAGGAAAGCTAAGGACAACCACAATTTTCCTGTCTATATAATATGAACCTAAACTAATTACATCATAAAAGTTTCTTATCTCTAAATCTAAAATTTGATCTGTGCCATACAGATTTTTTAATTTTCTTAACATTATTTTTAAATCATTAATGTTTAATATAGAATGGTGCAATGACATAGTGCGACTAAAAGCTAATATATTCTCTATTCTCATTATCTCATTATATAACTCCTGCACATTATCGCTTATAATGTTGAATATTAACGACAGGTGGGAGTATCGGATTACACTTTGATTGTCCGAGTTAGACCTGTTTATCATATAGTTAAGGGCTTTGCTTAATTTTATTTGATTATTTGTTAAATTATTCAATACCTCAGTTTGTTGTATGCTATATTCTTTAAAAAGTGAAATATGTTGATTAAAACTAGATCTTAATTCTTTACTATTTGATTTTAAAATATGAATAGCTGTCTCATATCTTAGAGCGTCATTATGATCGAGATTCCCAGAAATAAATTTGATAAGAGTACCCAATGGATTAATGATGCCTCGTTTAACCCTGGAGTCCGGTTCGAATGATTTTAACTGTAACAAAACTTTATTTAATTTATTATTAATATAGTCGGTTTGGCTCTTAAAACGTAATGAATAACCGTTCGGTAATCTATGAATAGTTTCAGTCAATTTTGTCTGCAAGTCAAGTACTTGTTGTTCTATTAGGTCTATGTTAATGTCTTTAAGGAAAACATGATAGTGGGAAATGATTTTAGTATCTCCTAATTTAAAGGGAAATAAACCAGGTCCATTGTCAAGGCTGTCAAGTCGAATTTCTTGCGCTTGGGCTAGGGTTGTCAGAGTCAGTATTAGGTACCTGTAACAAAGTAGAATCTTTATGTGTCTTTTGTCGCTTTAATCTAGATTTTGCTACCGGTCCGCGTCTGCGTGAGGTATATATATGTATAGGTAAGTTAGCTATGACTTTGTCTTGTGTAAAGCGCGTGGCTAGCTTTTGTCTAGCTGCCATTGGATTTCGTACATATATTTCTTGGTCGGGTTCATACTGTGCTGCGGGTTCTCTGTGAGTATTTCGTTGTGTCATAATCGCTTCGCGTTCGGCAAACGATGAGTCATGTATAAGACGGTATACTGTGTCCATTTTACTACGATGGTTTTGTATATATTGTTGTAATAGACGTTCGGATACATTTAAATCAGTAGGATCTCTTGGGTCATAATGTCCAGTGATTAAGTCATAGGGTCTACATTTGGTTAAACTGTGTATGGAACTATTATAGGCTAAAATTGCGTAAGGCACTAAATTAGTGGCTGGTTCGTTTTTATGTTTTAATTTTAATATTCGGAGATGTTCTAAGAGAGTACTATGGAAACGTTCTATCATGCCGTTTTCGTTTGGGGTGTGAGCAGCAATCTTATGATGGTGGATTTTGTGAAGACGTAAAAATTCGGTTACAACTTGATTCGTAAACTCGGTTCCTTGGTCAGTAGTCAAGGACATCGGTGAACCGTGATGGGTGATGTACGATAGCAGTGATTTTACAATATTAGGGGCTGTACAGTCACTTATACGATACGCCTGTGCATATCTGGAAAATGCGTCTATTAAAGTTAAATATTTTTCTTGTTCTATAGTTAATACATCTGCATGTAGCATGTCAAAGGGTTTTGATGGCGAAGGTACAATTTTAAACTGTTGCTGTATTGGGTTGCGATCGTATTTCGCACAATTACATACTGAACATCGATTTATATATTCTGTTATATCGGATTTCATATTAGGCCAAAAATAACGTTGTGACAAAGATTGATACGTCTCATTGATACCACGGTGGTTAGTTTTACCCTCGTGATATTTCCTAATAGTATCCTGTTGGTTTAAATAATCTGATACATTTTCAACCTGCCGTTTGACGAGTAATATTTTCATAGAGGAACTTCTAAACGTTCTTTGAATAATAGGAACAATATGAAGCATTCTATCTATTGGCTGGACTAAAATAGCTGTACGGGTATTTGGATCAACATATTTTTTAATAAGGTCGATAGTTCCCTGTTCTAGGTTGTCAACGTGAACTTGAACTGAAATGAGCGAGAATTTTTCGAATGGTTTACTAATAACAGGCTTAACTCGAGGTAAGTAGTTAACTATATTAATTATTATCTGTCTGCGGAATTTATTTAAAGGGTCATCGCTTATAGGAATTTCAAGAATGGGATCTTCATTGCTAGTATGAGCGGTTTCAGTGTGCGACGAACTTTTTGGTGATTGGAATTCGAGTGTTTCAGGTGCTGTCACAGTGGATGAGGAAGATCTGCTATTCTGTGACGCTGCTGTAAGTGTCGATGACGTACTATGACGGCGAGGGGCCTGTGACGTATTAACAATTAAGGACATGGCTTCGTCGTTGTGTATTTCAATACGTGATAGCGCGTCAGCGTTCGTATTACACTTACCCTTTTTATATATTACAGTAAAATCGTATTCTGCTAGTTTTAATTTCCACCGTGTTAAACGGGAATTTGGCTCCTTTAAATTCATAAGCCATTGTAAAGGTTTATGATCGGTGACAATTCGAAACTTACGCCCAAAAAGGTATGGTCTAAAGTACTTGGAAGCCCAAACAATTGCTAATAACTCTTTTTCTATTGTTGAATAATTTTGTTCACTAGTATTAAGAGTCCTGGATGCGTACGCTATGGGTCTATCGCTACCTATTGAACCTTGAGATAAAACGGCTCCTAACGCGACATTTGATGCGTCTGTCGTAAGTATGAAATCTTTTGTAAAATCGGGGTACTGTAGGATAGGATCATTCATTAATAAAGTTTTACAGTGTTCGAAACATTTGATATATTCTGGGGATAGGGTAATAGTTGCACCTTTTTTTAGACATGATGTAAGAGGTTTTGTGATTTTTGCGAAATCAGGAATAAATTTCCTATAGTAACCTAATAGTCCTAAGAAACCTTTAATTTGCTTTGTTGTTTTTGGTATGGGATAATTTGCTATGGCCTTGATCTTATCTGAATTAGGTTTAACACCTTCGGTCGTAATTACATGACCTAAATAAGGGGTTTCTCGTTTAAGGAATTCGGACTTGTCCATTTGAATTTTAAAGTTAGAATCTCTTAAGCGTTGAAATACTTCTTTAAGATTAGTCATCATTTCCTGAAGGGAGGTACCAAACACTAAAATGTCATCTAAGTAGATTACACATATTTTGTTAACGAGACCTTGAAGAACATTGTCCATTACACGTTGAAAAGTTGATGGGGAATTTTTCAGACCCATGGGCATTCGAAGGAATTCGTAATGACCATGTTCTACGCTAAATGCAGTTTTGTGAATGTCCCTGGATGACATCTCCACCTGATGAAAGCCACTAGCCAAATCTAATGTACAGAAATATTGGCATTTACCTAATTTATCTAGAATGTCTGTAATATTTGGAATCGGATACTTGTCGTCAATCGTTTTATCATTTAACTTCCGAAAGTCAACGACTAATCGCCACTTAACTTTTCCAGATGCGTCACTTTTCTTTGGCACTATCCATATTGGTGCACTCCATGCGGAGGTAGAAGGTCTAATAATACCTTGATCTAACATGTTTTTTATTTGCTTTTGAACTTCCTCACGATGTATATATGGATATCTATATGTTTTACTATAAACAGGCAATTCATCAGTCGTATTAATGCAGTGTTTGATTTTATTAGTGAAGGTCAAAGGTTCGTCTTCCAGGTGAAAAATATCTGAATACTGTCTACAAATATTCTTTATATTAGCTGTCTCCTCTGCGTTTAAATGATCTATGCGCAAACGCGATAAGACGTCGCGTGCTCGGACATTGTTATTGAAAGTATCGTATGACACTTGCTCATTAAATATATGAGCTTTAATAGGTTCCGTTAAAGAAATTATAATATCACTGTTGGTGGGATTAGAAATTTCTAAAATTGCATGATGATTATTCGCCGTAGTGATGCATTCATTTATATGACATTTCCCGACTGTTTGATCTTGTATACATATATCACCTTTGGATATAGAAGTAGGCACGCGTATTAATTTCGAAGAATTAGCTGGAATAATAGCTTCGCATAAGTTTACACTATCGGACATATACATATGAAGGGGGTTAGATGCAAATTTTGTTATTAATTTTTTTGATTCTAAATCAATTTTTGCCGACCATTTTTGAAGAAGATCACAACCAATTAATCCATCGAAATAATTATGAAATTTATACACGAATAATTTTATCCATGCATTGTCTTTGAATTCTTTGAAACACGGTATATATATTGTATAATCATTCTTGGTAGTTGCATGCACATTTGAAACAATAAATGGTTCGAAGTTTAAAGGAAAATTTGGAAAGTAAGTATCTATAGCTTCGGGTCTTATAAAAGATTGATTCGCACCTGTATCAATTAGAAATTTTAATGGTGGGAGATCTGGGTGAATTAGAACTTGAATAAATGGTAATTGTCTTTGATTTTGTATATTTAACTCTATTCGGGGAAAACTATTTTCCGATCCTTTGGAAAATTCTGTTTGGAAGATTCCGGCACATTATTTTCCGAATTTATGGTTTCCGGTTGTTCAGTAAACTCGGTTATATTATATTCGTCGGATGTTGAACAGTTATAAGGTAAGCAGTTAGGGTCATATTGTTGAAAGTCACATGGATATTCGTCATAGTCATAGTCATAGTCATAATAGCAAGAAGGGTCATTTAACTCATTATTATTAATCTGTCTAGTTTTAAAGTAATTGTTAGGGGGTGGATTTCCATGAATCCTCCAGTCATGTCCAGTCTGAGTAGGTGGTAAAACACGAGCAGTAGGGTGACTAATACCACTCATGGGTTGAGGGTAATTTTTCATAGGTATTGGTTGACGGGGTGGAATTCTAAATCCCGTAGACATATTCGACCTTGGCAAAGCTTTAAACATTTGTTGGGTCTTTGAAGGACCTTGCTGTTGGTACATGTGAGGCTTATTTAAATTATTATTAAAATATTGACCATTATTCAATCTTGGCAAGTTAAAAGGTTTTTGATATTGGGGATTAATATCGTATTTAAAAGGTTTTAGATTAGGCGAGCTAGATATTTGAGGTGTAAAATTTTGTCTCTTAGGATTTTTATTTTGGAGATAAATAATATTAATTTCCTCTTTTGCATATTGCAACGCGATTTCTAATGTTTCTGGTCTCATACATCGTATGCGTGAGCCCAGAGGTTCCTCTAAACCTTTTAAATAAGTTTTTAAAGCAAGGCTATTGTATAATGTGCGCTTAGCTTGAATGGTGGTCTCTAATTTATCGTGTACTTCTATATATGTAATAATGGTACTTAATAAATTTTGGATACGCTCATAAAATATATGTGGGCTATCTGATCCTTGTGTTAATTGCGACAAATCCGTATAAAGAGTAGACTCATCTCTGTGATCTGAGAAGCTATTAATAAGAGTGGTTCTTATGCCATTCCAATTTTGAGGGGCCCCATTTGTTGATAGGGCTCTGGCGGCGGCGCCAGTTATTTTATTAATTATACCATTAATTAATGCTAAATTAGTAACGTCGTTACCTGGATTTGGCTTGGCATAAGTGACTACTAATGTGTCACATAGGTTTAGGAATCTAGTTAAATTACATGCACTTCCATCGAAGTTAGGTACAAATTTTAACGCTCTTAAAATCTTATCTAATAATGCATCTTGTGCATGATCATGGGAAGCTTCACCTTCCATATTATCTTCTAAAATAGTATCTCTTAAATAATCTAAATCTAAACGTCTGTTGCGATCTCTCAGCTCGATGCGAGAGGCAACTCTTGGGGCTTCGATTCCCCGGTTTTTCCTAGGATGGAAAATTTTGGAAGATTTGGGAACACACAGGAAAGTAACAACCAATCGTTAAGAAATGTGTAACTTACATAAGCATTTCGACGATGGTGGCACCTTGAGTCATCGATTTCTGGATGCGCCGTGTGTGGTCCGCTGTCCTCGGTTCTCACGAATCGTCGATTAAACTTGAAAGTCTATTAGTCCGCGTACTCTACGTAGTCGATCTACGGAGTATATAGTTTCGTACGCGCACTGACTCGACGATCCTACCGACTGCGCCAATTAAGTGAGGGCCAGCGGCGAATCCCAAAAAAAACCAAAATGTATTTAAATTATTTAATTAAATTCTACAATTAATAGTTCCTTAACTAAATACGATAATTAAATCGGCCCGATATAAGATGCTCGACAATTATCTATATTATACTTATAACTATTTGAAGTTTGACCGGCCCGATGCTAGGTGTCCGATCAAAAAGCCCTCGGTCTCCGTTGTCCATCTGCTTTTATTAAGTGGTTGCGTCAGAGGGGTACCGGTGTGAAGCATGCGGGGCGAAGAGAGTGCAATGAATATGTAACACATGTAATTGGTACATTTTTAATCACACTCTCATCATGTACACAAGAAAACTATAAACGAATAATTTGGAATCTAAATTTTTAACGCAGATAAAACCGTCTCAGAAGTGAAAGATAAACAAACTTTCACTTTGTAATGTTTTTTTTTATATAACTGGGGGCAGGAGGCTCACCTTATGTTAAGTGATACCGTTACCGTAAGTCAAATTGGCTGCGTTTCTTTTGTACTTTATGGTTCCAGCTATAGCAAAAATTCGTTTTATGTTCTTCTATTTTTAGTGCCTCTTAATTATTGGAGGTTGACAGTCAGTCTCTTGAAGTGTCATGTCCTATGCTTTATTAGACACTTTCTTGACTACTATAATCATAATGAGCAGTGATTTCTAGTTGCCATCTGCCCCAGACATTTAAGGGATTATATCAACTAACCCATTACCGGATTAGGTGAATGCTTATACCACCACGAAATAAAGAAAACATCTGGTCCCAACTGGATCCAAGTAGCCCAATTGAGAGAAGACTGGGTGTCTTTGGAGGAGGCCTTCACCTATAGAGGAGTTTTTACAGAAGAATAATAGTTTAAAACTAGGAAAAACTAACAAACTAAATTTAGGATACAAATTTAATTACTAACAAAACTAACACTAGTATGTAAGAAAACTTAATTAATCCAACTTCTTGTTCTACTGTAAGAAATAAAAGGCTTTTTTATTTAAAATATAAAAAATATTTTATATACCAGGTACCATACTGGTTTATCGCCAGGTCCTCTACCGTTACCTAGTGGGAGCATCTCGCGCGTGCAGCTAAGATTTACATTTGGTCCGGACTTGATGTTAGTTCCGTTCTCCCCATTATTTCGAAAATTAGTTTTATTTATATAACGAGCCTGCGGGCCCCCTCACAAGGCAGTCATCGCAACCCATAGACACCCATTTTTAGTGGGTGCGTTGCCAGCGTTTAGGGTAGGAGTTACGTCTATCAAAAATCAAATTGACCTAAAAGCATCAATTCATTCATAAATTATACCTGAGTGAATTATTATATTCCTATAGAAGGTCATTCTAGTGACTTATCAAAGAGATTATGATCACATAATAAATCGAATTAAAATGTTTAACTATGCTTGACCGAACAATTAGGTTGGGACGTTTTGCATATATTTTTAGATCTTGTGAACGCTTTAATGTTAGTGTACACTTGTGAAATTCTAGTCGAATGACGTGTTTAAAAGATTCAAACGTTTGAAGGTCTAAATGAACTTTATTATCTTTGCTTACACTGCGAACAATATTTTTAGGTCGGCGCGTTATGCATTGGAAAAATTAAAAATATTTTGAATTAACGATTTCTTCAATCGATCAAAATGTTGTATACGTTTTATTTATTTATTATATTTATTTATTTATTGACACTTCGTTGCTAGAAGGAAACACAATATATATAAATTACAAGGGATGCAACGGGCGGCCTTATCGCTAACAAGCAATCTCTTCCAGGCAACCCTAGTAAGAAAAGAAAACAATAAATAAAAAAATGATGAGTGCAAGAAGTGCCTAACCAGAAGTTATATAAAAAACAAAATATATTTATATTAATCTATAGAACCTTAATCTAGAGAAAAAAAAAACAATATTAATAACTAACTAAAACTAAAAAGCTAATCTTACAGATTCAAGAATAGCAAATAGTGAATTACATTTACAAAACGAACAGGAGATACAAGAATTACACAGGTCACGATTGATCAGGATATGATAAGTTTACATATTTTATATTATAGTTTGAAGAACTGTCATAACGTAAGAAAAACTAAAAAAAAAGTCAGGAACGTTATGAAAATAAATATCTACTCTATATCAATTATGTCTCAATAGTTCATCTTTTGTGGTTTATTGTTCGTGATATAGAAGAATGAAATGCACATAACATAATATATGCATGAACACATCGACATTAACTCTGAAGGGTATACACAGTGTAATAAATAAAGGCCAAACCATTAACTTCCGGCAAAAGTTACTATTAAAATATTTGCATATTATTTTACATTTCAATTAAAGCGTGCTTAAGTAAAACGCTTTTAGTTTGTATTTCAAACGCAAACTGAGGTCGTTTATTTTTTAAAAGGCCCACACTTTAATAGTTTTCTTTTTAAAATCGACTCGAGTGCCGGCCTGTGGCATTAACAATTCACAACTTAATAGTACCTTGTAAAACAATGTTTTATGCTGCTATGAACTTTGTTACAAAATCTAGTATGGTTTCGGATATTCTATAGATCTTATTTATATTCATATGTATTCCAAATAGATGTGCAATTGTTTTTGTGTCTAATAGTAAACGAAACCAAGAAACATATAATGGCTTTGTTATACTTCCCTCATATTAAATATTTATTATAATGATGAATGAATCATAGAACATATAATTTAGAATTTAATCTGAATTTGTGCTTTGTTATATTTTTCTTATAAATAGGTAAAACTGTGATTTATGTTTATGTTTGAATGTATATTCGTTTGTGAATATTGTAATTGTTTGGATATTGTTAAAAATTCAAAATTTTCATTCATTTATTAATGTTGAGAAAATGAATGAATGAATGAAGAGAAGAACTGGCAATAAACTCTCCGCCACTCTTTTTAATCGCCAAGTTTTTTCTTTTACACAACGTTTGTAAGCAGCTGCAACCATTACATCATGATCCATATGACATCTTGAGTAATTAATAATAATGTTAAATGAGTAGCTGAAAGAATACTTTAATAAAAAAAAACGTTTCGACAGCTATGTTTGATATGTGACTAGACAAAAAATAATTGACTAATTATGTATAACACGGTAAAAAGTTAAATACAATAAAATAAATAATATAATAAAATAAAATAACAGTAACTTTTTTGGGAAAGCAGTATTTGTTGTTTAAAGTAAGTGAGTAATGGAAAATGCCTATGCTTAGTTAATTTTTTACAAGACTTTATTTTTTGTTTTATAATCCGATAGAGATTCGTTCCGGAGCCAATGTATTATATCTAATATTTTTGCAATAATAGCTGGTGAATTCGCCTGCTTAGGAATTTCTTAAAACAAGTTTTGTAAGGCCACAAAAAAATAGAAAAGGAAAGTGACCTTCTTAGTGCTTGATTAAAAACAAATGATGTACCAGGCTGCCATATTTTTATGAACATCAGCTGTTGACCCAGTTTTATGGCAACCATAAAAACAACTGCATATCAAAACGAAACATAGTTCATAAATATGCCTTTTGGGCACCGTCTTATCTGCGAAAACTATGGTAATATTATACAAATGCTGGGAAATTTTTACCAACATTTTCCCTTATCTGAAAAGTGCCGCTCAGGGAACCCGATCAAACGACCTACGTCTATGTTTTATTGTTCTGATGAATATTTATGCTGTGGGATTGTTTTTTATCGTGTGAATTTCGAAAATCGAACAAAATTGACAGCATACGAACGCATGAACCGTCGAATGAACGTTTTAACATATTTCAAATGGAATCCATTTTCAGCGAAATTGTGTAAATGTGAATCGACAGTCAGTATCTTGTTTCACGCTGTAAAATTTGAATGACAGCGTATGAAAACAAAAATGTATTTTTTTGCGTTTCCTATTAATTCGCTTTGACATGATGATTATTAAATTTATACCAATTCTTAAAAGGCCACTCGCGAGCCCTCTGGCGTTTAGAGTCCATGGGCGGCGGTATCACTTAACATCAGGTGAGTCTCCTGCTTGTTTGCCCCCTGTTCTATAAAAAAAAAATATGTTTTTTTGTAACTTTTTTCTCTTAGATGTTACCTTTTGAGGCAGATCTGTATTACAACTTCTAAGGTTTTATCATTACCCGCCTCTAGTTATCCAGAGGACCTAGGCTTCATTTATAAGTACAGAAAACTAGTACTAGTAACGGAATATACTTGAGATCCTTCAAATACAATTCGATGTTTATCTCAACTTACAAAGGCTGTCTTTTAAACCTATTTACATCATCATTCATTACAAATGAAGGTACTCAAAAGGAAGAACTTAAATTCATCTTAGTGAAACTGATATTCAGTGAATAGTATCGAATGGATGTGTCAATACATTTCGTTTCGCAAAGGTAAATAAAGGTAAAAACGCGTTTCAATGAAAACACGATAAGTGCTTAAGCTACATATAACCTTATTTCGTATGCCAATACGATTATGTACTACTACATTCTGCTTCTGACTTCAGGTTGGATATTCTTTTGGATCGAATTTAAAAAAAAATTACATTATTTTTAGCAAGCATAGGTGACCCAGAACTAAGTCTAGAAGGATCTATACATCAGAGTACTCCGCAAATCCAACGGTTAAATAGAATTGTTAGTTAAAAATCGTTACTAAAAAGTATATAAAGAAAAGTATAAAACTAGTCTCAGTGTTATTATTATTATTAATAAGACAAAGATATAGGTTTACTAGGATTAGAAATCCATCTATCCCTTTCCAAACACACTAGAAGTGGTGTTTGAAAAGGGATGGATAAAATGGGAGGTGGAGAGTGCTAGTAAATAGAGTAAGTTAAGTAACATTGTGAAAATTAAAAATGAAAACGCGTAGTTTACGGATGGTTCTTGGGTTTTTATTAAGTTGAATATTTCCTGGGCATACACCCTACCTTTACAATCTAATATGCAAGCAGATGCAGCAACACGCTGTCGACTTTTTGGGTCTAAGATATATCGGTTTCGTCACGAAGTTTTCCTTCACCGTTTGAGCGAATGTTAAATGCGCACATACAAAGAAAAACTATTGGTGCACAGCCGGGGATCGAACCTACGACCTCAGGGATGAGAGTCGCACGCTGTAGCCACCAATACTACTTTATCAACAATAAATTATCCTGAATTCTTATTTTTTCATTTTTAATATTACTATTGCTATTAAATCTATTCTTATCATGTTAAATTACAACATTGTTGCCATCCACATTTTGGTTCACAGTATAATTTCCCATTTCATTTCATGCAGTGAAATTCAGTCGTGATTAGTTGAGTGTATAAATTTAATTTCTTCGCCACTGCTATATCTAAATTATTTTCCATTTTATTATTTTGGTTTATATTTAATAGGTTGGTTTCGTCATATTATTATTTATTGTATCGTATAATCATTTCTGCTGTCATGTTTGCATTACTTTCTCACATTCCATACCCAGTCACTGTCAGCAATTTTTGGATGACATAAGGCAGTGCAAGGTTATCAACCGCCACAGAACAGATTTTTTTTTTTATAGAACAGGGGGCAAACTCAACCCATGGACACGCTCAATGCCAGAGGGCTCGCGAGTCCGTTGCCGGCCTTTTAAGAATTGGTACTCTCTTTTCTTGAAGGATCCTAAGTCGAATTGGTTCGGAAATACTCCAGTCGGCAGCTGGTTCCACAAAGTGGTGGTGCGCGGCAAAAACTGCCTAGAAAAACGCGCAGTTGTGGAACGGTGGACGTCGATGACGAAGTAAAGTAAGCCGTGCCGTGTCGTCATTTGCGGCACAAGCTCCAAGGCTCCCGTAGAACGAGCCATGCATCATCTATACCGTTTACGTCTGGACAGTCAAGACGATACTTCTTATGCACACATCAAGATAATAACGCTAATTACATGTATGCAATATTTGTATATTTTATTTACTGACATAAATTTACTGAGAGACTTTACGTATTACTTTCACAATTGACTGTAGTTATTAAAAATAAACATTAATTGAGAACTATTGAAAATATGAAAAGCCGCCCTTTGTTTCCAAACCAATTAGCAAATAAAATGAAAATTTATAAAACGTTACAGGCCGGATTAAAACGGATATAGCACTTAGCTGATTTAAATTGAACCACTAAATAATAAACTCCGCATATTTTATTACATTAGACTTTCAAAAGAACAGTTTTACAATTCATACATTAATTTGTTGGGAAGTCCTTTCGGAGGCCCCGACACATTTTCGGTCGCAGAGCCATCGTAAGAGTGGCTCTATTATATATAAAAAAGCAGATGACGTTATAATTAAGTATCTATATTAAGTATCATTGGAATTCACCTTATGCTAAACCCACGGTATGCTAAACGATGTCATCGTAAACATTTTAGACTGTAATTTGGACTTAAATTAAAAAAAACACACACACACACCCATACAAAAAAATGAAATGGGGTGGATATAAAAATAATTGAATATATGCCGTCGACGCCTGCTGTGCCTGACCCACATCATCACATGAGCAAATAGGTAAATAAAAAGCACGCACCAATCGTGCAGGGTCAAGAGGAGTGCGTTTATACTTATATGACATACTCACAAATGCATTTATGATTTAAAACATTGAAAATTAGTTTGACATTGTACAACAAACAAAAATTTACGAAGGCATAATTGTTCAGTGGCCTTTCAGAAACAGTACAAATTGTTCTACGCAACCAAGGAAACTAAACAATTACCGTTAAAACTACGGTACATTTAAATTCAACTGTTTCACTAAGCTTTAATAACCATACCTGTTTGGGTAATGTTGTCAAAAACTATTTACGTTTCATAGATAATTTTCATAATAGAAAGGGCTTTAAATGAGGATTCTAGAGCAATTATAATTGGACTTGAATGTGGGAGGTATGCTTAGTAGGGAAACTGATATTTGAACATTCATTATATACCGTTTTTATAGTTACAGGCAAACGGTTAGAAGGCTCATCTGATTAAGTGATAAAACCGCTCATGGACAGTCTCAATGCCAGAGAACTCGCGGGTGCGTTGCCAGCTTTTTCAGAATTGGTACGCTCTTTTCTTGAAGGAACGTAGACGAATTACTTTAGAAATACTTCATTAGGTAGCAGGTTCCACATATGAATTTATTATTTATATTCATATTTTGTTGCAAGAAATACAATTAAAAATAATTGAATAAAAAGGAGGGCAACTGGTGGCCTATCGCTTTCGAGCGATCTCTTCCAGGCAATAAACAGTTTCTTTAAAAAATGTAAACTTTAATTGAGTGACATACAGTTCGTATAAGCCTAGAAGATGCTTAAAACGAACTACGTTTAATTATGATTGATCAATACTATCTCTGGTCCAAGCCCGAATACGCCACACGATCCATCTTTCCATTTGACAAATGCAATCGAAGGCAACGAGTCGTCTTTTGTTTTTCCCCTAATCCGTACCTCATTGATTTGAAATCGAACCCAACAGGTAGAGTCAAAAGGCTACACTAGTTACAAATAGGCTAGGCCCATTAATCTAAGGAGGGTACTTAGCGGTCAAGCTGTCATTGGACCCTCGTAACCACGCGGTCTTAAGACGTTGACTTATTTACCGCCAAAATAGTAGGCAACAATTTGTACCAGATTTGTGTAGCAAATCACTCTAAATGTAACTCAATATAGGATTCGGCGGTTTATACTGTTTATTATACGGTTATTGATAGCATTTACTTGCTGGCCATGACATTGATTTGTTGCCAACATGATCGGCTTTTCATTTATATGTTGAAGTCAGACTTCCTGAAATGTTATGCATGACTGAATATTTAATTTTCTTTATCAGTGACATAATGTTCCTTTATACTCTAAGTTATCATTCATTTGCTTTTATTCAAAGATTTTGTTTAATTAATTATTCAACCATAAGAGGTTTGGTATAAACAAACATACCTCCCAAAGTAATTTAACCCGCCAACTTCTATAAAACTCACAATGAAATTCCGTGGACAATACGACCCCTTGTTAATCAGAGCACACGCAGGGTTAACATTACTGAGATTCTTTACGTCTACCTAATTTTCAATAACCCTTTCAAAGACATAAATTCATTAGTGGACGGACGTTGGGTCTCTTGGACCGGTTGAAGAGGGTTAGAGGCGTGAGAATGGAACAAAAGTTTTGTACGAATGGGTAGATAATGGTTACGCATTTATAGCTATAAAAGCTTGCGTTAAACATTACCGAACCTATACTGCTAAGGAAAAAGAAACGAGTACTAGGTTTTTAAAACGCAGTGAGCAGCTATTTGATACAGTTGTGTCTATAACTAGAGATGCACTAAACATTAGGTAAACCTTCTTATACTCTCGTTCTCTAACTATAATATATATATTTTTTTATGTATCCTATATCAGTTTAGTTTATTTTTATTTCTTTTTGTTACTGTTAAGTATGTTTTTTCCTTCTTATTGTATTTGTAATATGTATTTTTGCATTTTTTCCTTTACTCACAGTGGTTGTCTGAAAGAAATCGCTCTAAAGCGATAAGGCCGCCATTTGCTTTTCATTAAATTATGTTTATTATTTTTTTTCCTTTTATGTAATACAACGAAGTGTTAATAAATAAAATAAAAAGTGGATGACTGTATGTTAGTGCTACCATATGCAAAGCTTTGTGTCGGGGTATCAAGCCAAGGTAATCCGAAAAGTAGATAAAGAATTTTGTAAATAAGATATCGTCAATAGCACAGGTATACAACACATTTCAAATATAATAATTTTCGAATCTCCGATGGAAAAACACTTTTTTCTTTGTATGTACTGAATTAACAATTGCAACTATAGCGACAAAACCTCACACGACTCGAAATCTTACAATTAAATATAATTATCGACTATTTATGTCAAATGTGCTTAAAGGATCTATAACATACGTATAAATGTGCCCATACACTTCAATATCTTGTACAGGTGCGCGGCGTCGCCATCAAATATTTATTATTCATATTGCAAACGGTTTCTTTCTATTGTTTCATAATCGTCATAAAATTTAAGAGCCGGCCTCTCATCTCAGGATCGTCACTCAGTGTGGTTCCACGTCAGTGTCTTCAACTCCTGTTACGTCACGACCTCAGCTTTCTCAATCTGATCTATGTAGGCCAATCTTGGTCTTCCTCGTCCTCTCCTGCCTTCTATTTTCTCCTCCAAAATGGTCATTATATGTCACATAGCTTATAAACTAATAACGCCAAAGTCAAGTCTGTGTAAAAATGTTAATACTTGTAGTTTGTTCGATTTAACTATCATGCAAGTCGGAGAATATCTGTTTGTATATTATTCTGCAGTAACACAAGAAATAGGCCAGTGTTATTATCGGAAATGTCCCTAAATCATAATATTGTTGAATACCGTGCTGGCAATATTATAACGAAAATAAACGTTATCAGCATTTGTGTAACAAGCAGCTCGACTATGAAATTATTTAAGCCCATATATTGTTATTTATGTTATGGAAGATTCAGTCACACTGTAGTGTAATGTAATTAGAATCAACTGACTTAACAGATTCAGATACTAAAAAGAAGGTTATATATTTATTTTCGAACTCAAAAAACATACTGAGAATAAATTTGAAGTGTGATACTAATAAAATAAAATAATAAAAATAAATAAAATGTTATTGAAGTATTATTGAATGAGCAAGGTTTTAAATTGATCAATTGATCTTGATCATCGCCTAATAATTTACTATTCTGTTTATTCCTAAGAGCGATTGTAAGTGAAGTGACATCAACATCTTAATATATATATTTCTTGTGTGCGTGTGTATGTGACTGAACTCCTCCTAAACGACTGGACCGATTTAGACGAAATTTTTTGTGTGTGTTCAAGGGGATCTGGGAATGGTTTAGATTCACAATTTTGTCCGCTGGACAATGTTTTTTTAATTAATTTTCAATTTATTAGTTGTTGTTGATTTTGGAATGTTTTACATTGGATCCGACAGACGGCGCTACCATCGCAGTGTCAAATTTTAAATAATATTCAAATTTTAATTTTAGTCTGTCCCGAAATTTAAAAAAAGTTTTGTTATCATTGTGTTATATCGTGTGTGACCATGTGCTGGATCGTTAGATATTGTCATAACATTTGAATAATAATTTTCATCAAAATGGCTTATTAAAAATTTAAATTTTGAAATTTAAGACGTGTAGACAGGACAACGTCTGTCGGATCCGCTAGTATTTATATAATGAAATAAAATGAAATGGATATCGCATCCATCCTGTCAGTTTACCTCTTAACTCCATCGTCAATTAAGGACTGAGATTTTACACAAAAACTAAGAATTAAATCTTTTTGGGTCGTTTCGGTGTAAGTGTCGGTTTAAGGTAAGTTTCGCTAGCGGCATGTAAGAACAATTCGCAAAACGCTCACGTTTTCCTAATTAACCGAGCTGCCTGTATCGCGACTCAACAAATTGAGCTTTATAAATTTAATTGTGAGTTAAATACATAGAATTGTTTTAACTTACGAGGCCAGGCCTATTGTAATAATTTATATTTTAAATGGGTTTTTAGTCAGTAAACTTAGTATAAAGAAAATGTTAAGTGTGGTTTTTTGGACCACGGTAATTTTATTAAAATAAATATCCATATTGGTATTTAAGAAAATCTTTTAATTGTGAATACTATGAAGCCATTGACACAATGAAATGTTAGTTGGGATATCAATTCGATTTTATGAGTATTTAATAACGTTCCTTATCTAATCAAATTGACATGACCAAAGTCTTGCACTGTACGTCGGCATCTTACTAAATCTTACATAGTTATTTCGTATGAATAACTACGCAATAGATCATAAATTAATCTTCATGCCCTATACTTCCTTAAAGTAATTTCTAATGAATCAAAATTAAATATCATAGATGATGATGGTAATATTTTCATAGGCTATGCTGACTCCGCCTTATTGGCGTACCATGTTGTTACATGTAAAGTATAATAAACAAAATCTAAAAAAAAAATGTTCCACGTTTAGAAATAAAATAAATTCTCAATTTTCAGAGATTAAAAGCATATCACGTAATATTAAAGTAGACGTACACGTTAAACAAGTTTACATTTTAAATTTCCCGACGCGTCATGTTTTTATATTTTAGTTTCCGTGACGTGTCGGCCATCTTGAATTTCATAGCGTACGCGTTAGGTACGTGTGAATTAGGTTATAAAATATTAAACAACTTTTTACTTTAAAGATTGTTTATTCCATTATTTACGTTAATAAATTCTAGAGATATATATTGTAATTACGTTTTTTTGTCTGATATTATTATCGAATTAGAAAAAAATGTTTGGTTAAAATAGACTAATTAATAATTAATTTCTCTTAATCATTAAACAATGATCCCAAATATCTATGTTTAATCTTATACTATGTCTCTGTACGCAGAAATAGTTCAACGATTTTGGATCCCCGCGCGTCGCTCCAGTGGCGCAATTGGTTAGCGCACGGTACTTATAAGGCAGTAGCCGTGAGCCATGCCGGGGTTGTGAGTTCGAGCCTCACCTGGAGCAAATTTTTTGTTAAATTATTCCATTAAAATTTCCTTTATCTTATTTTGTTAAACATAAATATTAGTATATAATAAACGTTTACATAATCGATTATTTGTATTTTTTATTCAACATTGTTCGCATTGTTCGCACTTTTTGGTCTAGGCTCATTAATACTTTTTCCTGTTTAAGTTTTCATTTCCCGTTTCTAAGCGATGAGAGGAAATACATATCTGTAAAATAGCTACATATATACAATATTAAGAAACCTATCAACAAATAATTATCAGGACGTGTAATTTTGAAAGATTGCTAAGTATACGATTTTTATTTTATTTGGAAAACAAACCACGCTAGTTGAAATTAAAACGAAGTCCATATTCCTAACAAGATTAAAAACAAAAATGCAGAAAATTTTTCACCATTTTCCAAATGATTGTACAATACGTGTTGTGTGTTTTAATACATTGTGATAGAGAAGGACACTAATATTTTCCAATCCGTTAATCAGTGCATCGGAGCGAGATGACTTTTTGTTCATCAGTGCATTTTTTCTCTTTTTGTTATCAATATTATTGAATTTTTATGACCTACTTTGTTACTTTAAACCATAGTCAAAATAATACTAATGTTTTAAATTGTTATCATAATATTAGAATTTTCTGTCGACAGAAGTGTTGGGATAGCGGCTTGGCTTTTGTCTCTGGAGGATGATTCCTTTGTCGTGGTTCAGATTCAGTACTTGTAAGTAGATAATGTAGTAGGCGAACAAATGTGTCCTTCCCATGGCCCATGAGAGGGCCGTATCAAGGTATTTAGAGTCAATACTTATCATATCTATGACTCAAATACAATGCGTTTTTGACATACGTAAGTCACACTTAGCGCTAAATCTCGACTCTGAATCTGCGTGTTACATCCTGAGAGAGAAAACATTGCAATTTTTTCTGCGTCGGTAAATGAAAGCTATAAATTATGGTCTCAAATCCTGCGAGGGCTGTGTTGTCACAAATAAATTAAGTCCCTTGAATTACTGAGCCGAGGTCAAATGTGGCTGGCCGAATTCCTGCCAAAGTCTTTCTCTTGAATAAGAGAATGGATAAAATAATTAAAGTATTGTGATTGAATTGAAATAAGTGTAAAAAGTATATAAAAGTCTTCTTCGTTTTTTTACGTTGTTTCCAGAACTTTTTAAGCGTCGCTTTTATGCTTTCCGTATTTAAAGTCTTATAATTTAACGACACTAAGTAATTATAAATCTTTAATTAAATGAGTAACTTTTAAAATCTCTCTCTAACTATTTATTATAATTTTTCCCTTCGATCAACAACTATCAGTCTCTTCAAGTATTCGTATCAAACTGAATTTTGGTTTTGATACCGATTGCTTTTATTTCAGATGTTGCTTTAACGTGTCACGGCATCTTTATTCGTGCCGATTCGCGTTTTTACCTTAGAGACAGTGCTGCATTCGTTAGAAATTTGGAATCCGAGATATACATAGAGTTTAACGATATTGATGACCACTTCTTTTGCAGCATACTTTATTGGAGTTTGGAAAGTACAAATTCAAATAGACGCCTTACATTATTTATATATATATATTATAAGACCTAACTTTGATCACGTTTGATCTGTAACCTACAGACCTTGAATAACTTTTAGGAATAAATTGAATTGTATTTGTAGGCCTTCAAACCTGAAACTAAAGGCGGGTTACCGAACTTTACATATAATTTTTTTCCATTTTACCCTAACCTCTAATCTAACCTACTGCCATAGAGTCTAGTGACGTTTTTCATCTTTTATATTTTCTTGTACACATTTTTATTAGTAAAACAAAACATAATATAAAATTATAAATATACTCATTTGTGTAATCAAATAAGTAATAATATTATTTTTCAATTTGATTTCTAACTAAAAGTTTCTATGTCTATTCCATATTATATCTCATATTTTTTTTAATACACACCAAACCTACACTAGATTTTTCGTAGCTTCCTTTACAGCAGTACCGGAAATTATTTCTCATCTACAGTAGGTACAGTTTCTAGGAAACTGTGATATAATAACGTATAAATAATCCATCGACGTAAAATCTTTGTATGTGAAATAACTCTGGCGCACAGAACTAAGGGTCATACTTAGTGTCAAGTCTCCACTCTCCAAGTTATGATTCTTCATAAAAATTGTTTACTCAACCGTTAGAATTAATTGTTTTTATAAATACAGGAATTTATAATGTAGAAGAATATTAGTTAAGTTATGGCTTCATCTTTTTAGAATATTCCAATACTTTTCAAGCTACATTGATTCCGATAGCCCAGTAAAAAAATATGCATAGATTTTTAATGGCATAACGCTGTTGGCATGAAGGGTCTTGACAGCTCAGCTCCGTTGGTATCAGCGAACGTAGCTTGGCCCAAATGGCAATGGAAGAAATTGTATGGCATTTTCCGCGACTAAATAAATAAATAAATAGACTAGCACAAGGGCTTCTCCTGGATTTGAATCACGGCTTGGGCCCTCGCGCAGTTGTCGCCTGAAGAGTAGAACAGAGGCTTACTGGAGTGAGAGAAGTACGTAGTTAAGAATCGCGCCTTCCGAGATTAAGATAGTTTTTAACAGTTTATACAGTCTGCGAACCAAAACCCTATAGTGATTGGCGATGAAAATAAATTATATAATTAAAAACTAACTAAACTACAAATATCAACTTTAATAAGGCTTCAGGGTAAATCACTTAATACAATACTTAAAGTTTACAAAGTAAACCGTCTTATTTGTTTAAATGCAGTAAGGTATAAAATATAAATTAGTTTCAAAAACCACTTAGTAAATGCCATTACATTTAAACCTACATTAAATATCCAACTACTTAAAGTAATAAAAGTTAAGTTGTACTTAAGTATCTTTAGAAGTAATCTGAAAGGATAAATACTTACGACCAAGAGTCCTTAAAGTATTACGCCTAATTATTTCTTATGCGTAACGTTTTTGTTCAGATATTGTTTTCAAAACGTAAATTTTGCCTATTGCAGAGATAATCGACACAATTTTATCGAAAGCTGAAAAAGGTATTTTAAACTAATACGAATTGAATTATACTTAAATGTTGTATATTTATATCATTAGTCAACCAAATAAATGTTTTCCAATCAACCGTACGGTTCCTAGATCATCGGGGTGATTTAAACAATAGAGGATTTTTAATTATCTTAATATATATATTTCTTGTGTGCGTGTGTATGTGACTGAACTCCTCCTAAACGACTGGACCGATTTAGACGAAATTTTTTGTGTGTGTTCAAGGGGATCTGGGAATGGTTTAGATTCACAATTTTGTCCGCTGGACAATGTTTTTTTAATTAATTTTCAATTTATTAGTTGTTGTTGATTTTGGAATGTTTTACATTGGATCCGACAGACGGCGCTACCATCGCAGTGTCAAATTTTAAATAATATTCGAATTTTAATTTTAGTCTGTCCCGAAATTTTAAAAAAGTTTTGTTATCATTGTGTTATATCGTGTGTGACCATGTGCTGGATCGTTAGATATTTTCATAACATTTGAATAATAATTTTCATCAAAATGGCTTATTAAAAATTGAAATTTTGAAATTAAAGACGTGTAGACAGGACAACGTCTGTCGGATCCGCTAGTATTTTATAATTTTTACTCCACTTTTACCACTTGCGTACTACAATAGAATATAAGCGAAATAATGAAAGGTTGTTGGCTAGAGAGAGCCTTTTTCTGGCTATACTCTCCGGGCGTAACTCCCACGATTTAGTTAATTGCAATGAAACACATAATTGCAAAGCAACAGTTGAAGAGAGTACCTACGCCTGACTAAACTCTTGGGGCGTTACTCCGTCGATTATTGAAATCGCCACGTTTATAAAACTAAGAAAGCTTGAATGAGCAAAATGGCTACGAACAGAGTATACTAATCAAGCGGACGGAAAGAAGACTCAACGCAGATATTAAAAAAGTAACAATTTATGTGATTGAGACAATCGGTCCTGTCCTGCGTTGGCATCCTCGCGACGGGACTGCAACGGCGTTTGACCCGGTGAAAGCGGCACATCAACCCGGCAAGCCCAAGCAAGGGAATTTTGGAAGGGGCCTGTTTTCATCGGGTTTTAAAAACTAGAGTTTTTTAAATTTATTTTTATTACTTATTGCTATATGCTGAATAATACTCGACATTTACACAGTATGCCCATGAATACGACATCTCCATTGGAGCATAGTTGTTATTGGAGTGCACAATAGGGGGTAGAAGACGCACGCTCAAGTCTCGCAAAAGTCTTTATTTTCTGCATATAATTATTGTAATATTAATAAATTACAAAGCTCAGTTATTTGTAGAACGCCTATAGGTGTATACTGTATTTAATTTTAGTCTGTTTGTCTCTCTTTGTCGGTCAGCCGTAAAGTCCAGTACAAGTCGACATTTAAACTAGCTTATACACCGACTGTTTGTATTGCTGTGATAAGTTAAACGATCTAGCGAATATCGTAATATTGTAAAAAGGTATTTGTGGGGTTTAAATCTATTTTCAATGTACATTAAAAATAATCTTGGGCGTTGCATAAAGGTTGTTATTTTGGTGTTAAATAGTTGGTTTTTATAAACTGGTTCAATAATAATTAATGTATGCGAAGCTAGCATGAATTAACAGGGAAACCTACAACAAGTCAGACGGTCATGCAACTCCTTATAAAATGTCTCTGCATTTGGAAGTCCTCCACTGCTACTAAATGTGACTCATAAACCCCCAGAGTAATTGTTGTCTTACAAACAAACAAACAAACAAACATATCTTTATTCATATAGTGTAAACAAGTACACTTATGAACGTGAAAAATAATTTAATAAATTGTAAATTTACATTTACTACCAGTTCGCAAGTTTTTAATACAAATTGTTACTGATGTAATACTTAGCATAGTATATGATTATAAGTTTTATTTTACAAAGGCAAATCTAAGAATAAATGATTAGTTATTATAATTGTTACAATAGTGGATTTGCTTTTGGGTAATAAAAGTTATCTCGTACAACAAACTGTCGTTTTATTATATCTTAGAGCAGAGAGAGATGTTACTAAGAGTCATAGAAAAGCGCGAAATTTGCCATAGAATATACAGGATAAATTATAGACAACTTATATTAACAACAATAAATCGCTCTAAGCTACAACTTAAACCCAACACTCATTCCTATAGTTCGTAGCTAACTTGCGTTATCGAACTGTTGCATAGTGATGGAATAGCTTAAACGATCTTATTTAGCTCAAGTTAGTTCACTTTGAGCACGCTACCTATTTGGTAAAGATACTTCACTAACAAAACTGGAAAGGATTTAATTACAGCAGTTTCAAAGGAATTTAATGAAGCTTTTGTGTGAAATGGTAGTATATTTAAGCAGTATTTACATGAAAAATCAGTGTTGGCCTAGTGGCTTCAGCGTGCGACTCTCACACCTGAGGTCGTTGATTCGATCCCCGGCTGTGCACCAATGGACTTTTATTCTATGTGCGCATTTAACATTTGCTCGAACGGTGAAGGAAAACATAGTGAGGAAACCGACATGTCTTTGACCCAAAAAGTCGACGACGTGTGTCTGGCACTGGAGGCTGATCACCTACTTGCCTAATTAGATTTAAAAATGATCATGAAACAGATTCAAAAATCTGAGGCCAAGACCTAAAGGAGGTTGTGGTGCCACTTATTTATTTTATTTATTTACATGAAAAAATAATCACCAAATAAGGCAAATCAGGTTACTAGCAGATACTTAAAAGGCTTCAAGTTACTTAAAAGCATACGCTTTTGCAAGACCTGGCGTTGCAGCCATGGGGTCGTTTGCCTCCTATCTCATGAAATCTAAATAAAACATCTTAATATAATTTATTAATGTTAACTTAATGTAAAATTTAAATTTACTTCCAGTTTTAAAAAAATATCACAGCTTTTGTTTTGAACGGTATAGTTCTCGTATTTCGACTCTGAGTCCGTGCCCTAAAACAGCTGAAAGATTCTTATTTATTTGCGAAATTAACACTTTCTTAACTAAAGGTTTTATGAGGAAATATGTCAACCTTATTGACGATGTGCCAGGCACAGAATGTTGTCTAATATACAACTTGCATGAAAAACTTAAAACTTCGCGTTGAAACAGTTTTATAAAACTTAAAAGTAGAAATTTATATTTTGAAGCCCTTTAATCAGGCACATATTTTATTAAAAGGCAAAATGGGTTACACACAAGTGTAGTATTATTGCGTGAAATATATAACTTTTTTCTTATGATAGCAAGATTAATAATAAGAGTGGAAAGGTACTTTGATAATACGTGATTTAGACACAGATTATAATAAACAGACATAATTTATTTATTAAAAAAAAAATGCAAATATGAATGTGACTGAAGAACACTAACCTATGTCTTATGAAGCAGTTAAAATGTTAAAGTGAGAGGTTAGAAACTGCGACACAGGGGCCTGATTTTTATTATACCCTGGCATATATTATTGTATGTTGGTAGCAGCTGTTGGCTTGCGTATACTCCAATTCAACTCATCTTAACACAAACGGAACAAAAAGTAATTTCTCTGATATCTTCAAATCTCTAGTAAAAAAACCTTTTTAAAAGAGTGATGGACAGATTCTTGCCAGTCTTTCTCACTCGTTCTACGCCCTTTAAGATCTGGCGGGAAATTTAAATTAAGAATTTCTATTATTATATTTTTACTGACGTTCATAAGTGTACCTACATGAATAAAAGATATTTCTACGCCGTATTTGATGTAGTGGTTCCAGTTAAAATTCTATAGCATACGTACAATAAATTGTATTCTCTACGTTATTTTTGACATATTTGTAGCTCGCTTTCATAACTTGTACCGTAGCAACAAGAACTAAGCGAGCGAAATACTTCGCAACATTTGTTAATGACTGAAATTCTCTCGAAAGGCTTAACTTCTTAACTTCAACCTTTCTTTGTAACTACTTGTAACTTATGCGAACTCTTATTTGTTGTTTCAATCATTGCACCTCTAGATTTTTTAAAGTAAGTGCAAAAATAGCTTTTGTTTTTTTGTGACGCTGTTTTAGAGAAAATTGGATGATAACTTATGCTTATAACAAAATATCAATAATTTTTATAAAAACTGTCAAGGTTTCGGAATTCTAGGCACAGAAATTTATATTTTAATGAATAAACGTAGCTATATATTATAGAATAAATGTTAGTATTTTGTTTTTTATCGCTCTCGTGTTTTTGCAAATGCAGTTGGATGAAATTACCTATAGCGGTTTATATCTGTACGATTATGATTTAATTAAAAGACACAATACGAATCCTTATATACATAACAGACATTCATAAGATTTAAAGTGGGCCGGTCACATTGCCCGAATGACACATGGGACATAAAGACCACTATTGGAATTGTCAAGTAGGAAAAAAAGGGAGGATCTCCATTCTCCACTAGAAACCTAGGAAGATGAAAAGAGTTGGCGGCAAAAGATTTTTATCGAAGATGAAGAACAAATGGATGAATTCGGAAGAAGCCTTCACTCCGTCGGAGGTCGTGTATTGATATTAAATTTGAACTTGATGTAATCCTCATTATGTAGTACTAATTTTTATTAATTATATTCTGCCAAATCCTATATTTACTAACTCAATGTTAAAACTGGCGCAATTATTCGGTACATTATTAAAATTCAGCTGTCAATTGAATATTAATGCGAGTTTGTTTAGGCCTTATTTCGTCTTTAACGAGTTTGCAAGCGAAAATTCAGATGCTTATGGTAATTAAACACGGAAAGGCGAATTTGATTTTATGGACGTGGCATTTGGCTTTGCGTAATAAATATTTATAATGACAATATTTTCTTAACTTTTCAATAAATAGGCGAATTCATTGGTTTGTTAAATTTTCTATACCATTGAAGAGGAAAGATTTGACTGTTTTTTGTTTACAAAAAAAACTTTTGAACATTTAATATGTTCAACTGGGTCCATTAAAAAAAATATTCATCATTAGGATCACATATTAATTCTTATTAACATAAGCTATCAAATATTTGAAAAAAAAGTGTAGGTATATACATCTGTAATGTAATCAAAATTGTGAAAAAAAAACAATAAAATTCCCTATATCATGTACGCTGCGTGATAAAAACTATAGTGTACACTATAGACAATATAAAGACGTTACAATTTATAGAAGAAACCAATATGTACAGAAAAGTCCGCAATAACCGTCTAACAGAAATAATTCAAAGTACATTTTTCGAGGAAAGATTTCGCCTACAGCCGTAGAACACAACGGCACATTGTATAGCGGTTATTTATGCTTAAATACACTATTTTTATTAAACGATGTGATCAAAATGATCACATCTTACGACATGATTTCCTTCACCTTATGAGGAAGTTACGAATCAAATCTTTTTTTTTTAATTTTAATCAATCTGCAATCAGCCTCTTGGCTTTTATCAGATTTAATTTGAAGTTATGGCAATTGGGGAACGCAAATTCAATCATTTTTTAATTCCCTCCGTAAGACTGCGTAGATTCTTAGACTGCGGCATGTTTGGCCCCTTTCAGCCGATACATAGTGCCCGTAATTTCTAAGAGGCCGTAAGGTAGAGGGTTGACGTATTGCTGAAGTCTCATTTTGTAACGCACGGTTGATCTTTTAATGTCTTCCTTGACAGTGGCAATTCCATTGCGAATGAAATCTGAGGTAAAGTCAGAGTTCCAACCAACTATGTGTCGTAACCCTGCAATAACTACTGTTCTAATAACATATATACAGATATCACACATACAAAATTTCAGCTTAATAACTTATTCAAGCATTTATGAAAAAGCCTTTGAAATATAACACCTCATTAAAACCGGAGATGTGTAGGGTGGAGCAATTTGTCACACGTGTCGAGAGTCTAAATAGAAACAAGTTTCTGATACCTGGATCTGCGAGATTTATCGGGTCTCCTGGGGCCTACATACCTACATATTTATAATTCAATACATACGAAAGAGTAACAAGAATGACTTAGTAGGACAGCCTCAGGTGTGTTCAACTCGAGATACTGTATTATCTTTCTCATTGAAACAGGAGGCTATCGAGCAGGCAGGTAACCTTCAACACCTGGAATGGCCAGTGTTTCCATAAAGTAATCAATTCAACAACAATTTAAATTCGACTTAGGGTCCTTCAAGAAAAGAGCGTACCAATTCTTAAAAGGCCGGCAACGCACTCGCGAGCTCTCTAGCATTGAGAGTATCCATGGGCGTTGGTATCACTTAACATCAGGTGAGCCTCCTGCCCGTTTGACCCCAGTTCTATAAAAAAAAGTAAAAACGTTATATCTAAAAATATACTAAAGATTTAGAATCACTTTTGACATATTGAATGTTAGCAGTGCTCAGACGTAAGGATTGTATGGTATACCAAATAATTATGAATTAATTTTATAACATTAGAATAGAGTTATTGACCTCGGATTTCTGTACTTCATGATCATTTATTTTTTCTAATCTAATCTAAAGCGATTATAAATTGCGCATAGAGATTTTGATTCGAATGTCAGGGATGAAAGTCGTTTACTCATACATCCATGCTCCAAAAGCAGTATAATAAGAATGAATTTTTATAGTAAACTTTATTGTTGATTACAGAGTTGGCTCAAGACTCACTTTTCATAAGTTTTTGGCCAAGTTTTACTTTTACATCGCACGTTGGAATTTAAACAGTAATTAATTGATCATTAGGGCCATTAAGCGTGTGAATTCGACGTTATAATATTGTAATTATACGCCTCGAATCGTACTCATCAATTTCAAATCATGCAAACACGTAGTAAACATATTTCCTCTAATTAACGAAACTAAGAACATTCAAACAATTTACAACTAAAACTTTGCAATAGTTTAAGTGCGTAAAATTGAATTTGACTGGAGTATACCGAGCGTCATAGGTACCCAATATCAATCAAACATATCAAATTTAACAAAAGAAATAGTAGGTTCTCACTGCCCATGAACGTAGGTTTTAAATCAACATTGTTGCAAACTCAATTCACACTCAAGATAATTTTATTCATATAGGTTACCAAGTACACTTGTGAACGTCATGAGATAAATTTACATTTACTACCAATTCGCAAGTCAAGGGTGTAGAGCGAGCAAAAAGAACTGGCAAGAAACTCTTCACTACTTTTTTTAATTCCGAAGATTAGAGTCATACAAATTGTTTGAACTGTAGCAAATCGATCCCAAAGATTAGGATCATTTAAAAAATGGTCAACAAAATAATATGGTATAATGCTTTACGGAACTACTCAATCTACGTCACCTCCTTTCAAACAACGCATCAATAAGCACGCTGGAGTAACCTCTTCATTGCTGACTTCCTAGGTGCCACATTACATGAAACCGAAGTTCGTCTTTGGTTATCTCCAAGATGCAGAGTGACCCCACATCTCTACGCAACGCCAAGGGATCAAGCCGCTCGAAGACGGATTGCCTGCCTACCTATACCTTATTGTGAAAAGTATGTTTTGATATGTGTATCTGTTGGCCATTCTATTTTATATCAATTTATCATTTTGCAATACAATGAAAACAAAATAGTACTAAAAGACCAATTATTTTTTACAAATAAAACGGCTAGTGTGAAGTAAAGAGATACTTTTGCTAAAAATAACTGCTAGTACCGTAACAAGCGTAAACTTTTACTTCTAAACCTTTTATCTATATATAAATTTAGCTTTAGGAAGTTTTAAAGAATTTTATACTCTTTCTTTTTACTATTTAACTTTCAGAATTAAAACCGGATAAATGGGATCAAACGCAATTAATCATTATCATTGAAATTTAGCGAAACATTATTATAATTAAAATCATCATAAAGCATCGAGCCGTGTTGGCTTGATGGCTTCAGAATGCGACTCTCATTTCTCAGGCCGTAGGTTCGATCCCTTGTTAACCAACCGATTTCTGTCTATGTACACATTTACGCTTGCTCGTTAAATGAAGGAAAACTCCGTAAGGAAACAACATGCCTTACGCTGGCCATAGACGGACCGCATAATGCAGTCTACTTTAGAATGTCCGTGGCTCCATTTGATGAATTAGTTAGTCTAGGTTGCCTGCCGAGATAAAGGGATTAGTATTTAGTACTCAGCGGGGAGTGGGGAGGGAGTGACACGCGGTCGAAGTAACAGCTTGTATTGGTCCGTGTATGGTGGGTCCGGCAGCTCTAAGCAGTCGACCGCAGAGCGACTGCAACGACCGCTCAAGAACTGCTCGATCGGTCCGTCTATTGCGGATATGAATTTAATAAACTCCAGAACGGAATGCGAGGCTGTGGCTAAACAACGTAAAGAAATCCTCGGAACAATGAGGTCGCTCCGAGAAGCCTGCGAAGTGCCCAGGAAGCTTCTGTGCTTTTGGAAGGAGTTAGGCTGGCTTAGTTAGCCAGGACTTCACGCACAACGGACCAATTAAGAGTCTAATTGCGGAAACGGAGTCCCCCACATACATACATACATACATAAACTCCAGAACCCCGGGCGGAGATCGCTCTAGAGCAGCCGGTCTCGGCGGCAACATGCGGCCCGTCTATGGCCAGCGTTAGGCTCAAAAAGTCCACTATGTCAGTCACAGAAAGCTCACCTACTTAAATATTAGAAAAAGCAAATGATCACGAATCACATAAAAAAATTTGACAGACCTATTAAAGGCGCCACTGGATTTTTTGATCCAACTTAAAAATGTTAAATTATCATAAAAGCATTTTAATGTTTCAAAGTACATTTTGTTAATGTATCAGACCCGCATAAACACAATGCAAGTTATGTCTTACTTTTGTAAAATCACTTTCACATTTTATCTTTTTTACCTGAAGATAAAAAATAGTCCGCCATTCGCCAAAAAAGAATATCTCAGTGAATAAGAACATTACTCGGCTCGTTTCATATAATATTCGACATAATCAAAACGCGAACTCGGCATTGACTTTGTTCGGTAGGTTATTGTTCAAAATGAAAGACTTCAAACTCTTCAAAGAATAGAAAAAATAGCCCATTATGGCGCGTAATATTTTAGTACAGTACGTGAATACCATCGATAGACTTTCAATGTAATCAATAAATACAGCGAGGAAATGCTGTCAGCGTTAAAGGTACATTGTCACAGGGACCAAACTTTTTAAATTTGCTTTGATTTTAATTGTTTCTGTAATAAAGATCCTTACGTGTGAAGGAAGTAGTAATAAAGCTTAAAATGTAAAAAAAAAAATAAGCGAGTGTTTTCTAGGTTTTCTCTCAATCTTCTGCGTTCTTACCATGGAATGAACTTTGGTTTCTCAGTTACCGACTTAGAAACAAAAGTTACCTAGACGGTTTGTGGATTCGTATGGTGGAGTTTACTTTATCTGATTTCTAGTATTCCTGCTATGATATATATTCAAATACACAGATGAAAACGGATTTCACACAAAACTTACCAGTAGGGCTAATTGTTTGTCAAGAAACATAAAATGTTTGAATTATATTATGAAGACTGTTGTTTCACTAGAATATACGTTTTAAAATTTCACTCTTTCTTATGCAATGAAACTATATTTTCAATGTACGTATATGAAATCGGCTAAGTTTGAAAGAATAACACACTAAATATGAATGTGATGGCGTAGTGAAGTGAAACTAATATCGATAAAATGTTACGACGTAGTGATTTTCACTACATTGGCGCACGACACTTTTCCATATAAAATTGTATCCCTTATGATCTGGAAGTAAATGTCTCAATTTTAGATAAAATTCTCGTTTTAAATAAGGTAAGACATTTTTGTAACCAGTTTGTAATTATTTATTGGTGAAGGGGAAGATAGAGAATTTTAAAAAGAAACGCTGACTTCGAATCAAAATTTAATTTTTCATTGACCAATACGAAAACTTGGAATAAAACTAACAATATGAAGAAACTTTAATATTTCTTCATATGTAACGATAACCCCAAATTTTACTATCGACATTTGTCACATCCCTATCCACATTAAGCCCGAGGCGTGACAGCAAGTCCTAATGAGACGACACTAGACACAGCGCTGTTGACTTAACAACTTTGCGTTCACACACATTACGCGTGCATATGCGGAATAAACCTATTACCTTACGTTGAGGCGAACTAAATGTAATATGAATTTAAATTTATTTATCCGCTTATATATATAACATAGTCTGTATTGTGTTGAAAAGGAAACATAATATTTAAAAACACCTAGACATATTATTTATATGGCTAATATTTTAAGAAATATCTATAGACCTATCTTACGTAATTAAGTATGTATAATGCAATCATCAATCTATTTTTTTCGTAAGTATCTGATTGTCTTTCTCGCTCTACGGCCTTGACTTGCGAACTGGTAGTAAATTTACAATTAATTATTTTTTTGATGTTCATAAGTGTACTTGTTTACCTAGATGAATAAAGATATTTTGTTTGTTTGTTTGTCTTCATTTGGCATGTGTAATGTTTGACAACAAAAATTAAATAAAAATTAAATGTTGTAAGTAGATATAGATAACTATTACGATAATGCTATTCTTATAATAAAAAAACTGCCGTTTGTTATTGTATTAATTGCTACATCTGTTAGCTGTCGGTCTACTCTAAGAAACCTTTTTATTTATTTATTTTCCAAGTTGTCACCTGATCTAGCTTCTAATACCATTAAACTGAATGTAAGTATATCTAAATACACTTATTCGAAGCATTTATTATAAAATTATGATATAAACTAGAGTCTCTAAATCGTAAAACGTAAATTTGTCACGTAAAAACTAATTCGAGTTTTAAAATAACGCTCAAATGAACTTGGCAACTTTAACCTGACGTCAACTTGAACCGCGATTATCTTAACGTTCGAAACGCGATTAGAATAAGCTCGAGTTAACGAGATTGAGTTCCGGTGAGGATCTGCACTTGGGAAAAAGATTAGAAATTATGGAAATTTTACAATACTTTAAGTATCAATATTTTTGAATATTCAATTTTCTTCAAATTATGTTGTTTTCTTTGTGTTCGTCTAAGGTCTATATAGGTTGGACCAATAAAAAAAGAAATAGGCATTGCGGTAATTAGTTTCTCATATACACACACACAGGCATACATACGTACGAACATACACACCCATAGTTATTATATATATTTTGGGTTGGGTGTTTTGGTATTATTTGTTAAAAACATACATTTTTATTACAACTATTTTTTGCTATTAGCTACCTATATAAATAAATATTTAGTTTAGAGTTAATTAATTAAACTGTCTTGTTTACATAAAAACATATTATTTTCTTTATTTTTGGTGACACTCGCACGCATCTATTAAATTTGGTCTCGTTCGTTTTGCGCGTACATCGTTGTGAGTGAACAGTGAGTGTTGAACCGTAAAGCATTTAATCTATATAAATTTCTTATACCCCACGTCATCTACCTTATGATAAAATTAAAAAGATATTTTAAATTGTTTTAGATATTTTAAAAGACTACGGAAATACTTCAAGCTTCTTAATAAAGTAATAAATCTCTACGATAGATACGAATGACTGACTTTTATAACAGAGTGCAGAATGATGTGAAAATCACATACGTAAGAATAAAACCTTGTCAGTTTTTGACACATACATATTTGTGAAGTCTTAATGGTCATTGTAAAAGTCTTAAGCTAAAGAGTGTACCTGGCGTTAAAACATTTTAAGTCCGGTCCTAATCTATAAGTCGGATCTATTTCGCGAACATTTGTTTTTCCTAATACTCATGTAGGCAGGGGCAATCTCTATCTATTTGAACCCAGGCCTATGTAGCCCAGTACTCCTATGTACCCCAGGCGATATTTTTAACTAAAAAAAAACATAAAAGATAACAATCAACTCATGTACGCTGCGTCTATTGAACGTAATAGGGAATTCCCCGTCGCTTGTTTTCATTCGGTGTATTTTTTGCGTGTACATCTGTTACGGGGAAATCCCCTTCACAGCCCAGAGCCCGACAAATTCACGATCCGCCTTTACAAGTAGTCTATCAGTCTATTAGGATATTTGTATAAAATTTGTCACGTGACCGACCTCACCAAATGTCAATTTCATCAAATAACTTCGTTAAATATTTTGAAACAAAAGCCGAGTGATGAAGGCCTCGGTTACCAGTTTGGACTTTTTATATTGACGATCGAGACGGAAACAAGGAATAATTACATTTTCTTGTGCACTGATGTAAAATAAATTCAAAGTTTCATTAAGGATGTCGTTTGGTTTCATTATTTTTCTAATTAAGACCCGTGTACTAATGAGATTGAGTCCTCGTGATTTTAGTAGGATAAGAGCTGGCTCGAATATCCTTTCGAAATCAAATGAATATTGAAAGTTGTATATTAAAAAAGAACTTTTATTACATACTACAGACATGTAGCCCAATAACCTATGTATGGCATAGGTTATTGGGCTAGATATCTTTTGTAGTCTATGTGCAGTGTCCATAATGCAATTGAAATGAAAATAAGGCTCGTTCGACGTTTCATTGTTTTTTTTGTTAAACATTAATGACAGATTACACATAATTATATTTCAAACGTCACTTGTCAATCTAAAATAAGACGAAGCATCTTTATATAAGTATATATGACTATTTATGAATTACTTAAATAAATAAATCAAGCAAGCTTTGTATAGTTTTATGACATAGTGTATTGCCTACTGATTCCGGCTAACTTCATATTAAAATTAATAAAGGTTTTACGACACTTGTACAGAACTGCAAATGTTTCAAATATAATGGCAATATACGAATATAAAAAAATCAATAAATAAAAATTGTTTGAAGCAAAAAATATACATTAAATCTATTGAATATGAAAACAACAATTACAGAAATGTAAATTGCTGTATAATGCTTGGATTAAAACACTCTACGGAAAATATTTTCCAACTGTTTCCTTTTCAAGTTGAAACTAAAATAAACAGAATATTCTTCTACTTAATTGGTTTGTAGCAATACACTTTCTTACGCCATTTTTTAATTAAAAAAAACATTTTTGGTGATATTAGTTCCTACTTTTAAAATATTTATCAGTAAATAATATCATAAACTTCATACATCTTTTTATATAGGTTAAGAGAGATGAAGCTCATCGGTTTTATTTCAATTAATAAGTCCAAACATTACCTGTCCACATCGTATCAGTATATAACTTTCTTACCAACTACTAACTGATTTGAGACTGATCTTGATTTAGATTTTCGTGATTCATATGCACTTTTTACTTTTTGTTTTTCACGGATCCAGTATGAGTTTAGTTTATTTTGTTTATTTTTGTTCCTGTTTATTCTTAATAAATATGTAATATGTTTTTTTGCACTACTTGTCTACCTTATGTAATGTAATACATTTTTCTTTACTCACAGTGCTTGCCTCGAAGAGATCGCTCGAAAGCGATAAAGCCAGTGGCTCTCTTTTTCATTTAACTATGTTCAATTTTTATATTGTAATGCAACGAAGTGTTAATTAATAAATAAATAACAGTCAACAGTTAGGTTCCAACGCAAAAGTATAATATACATAGAGACCACATTATGCATAAGCAATTTATTGTTGAAGGAATTACAAAATGGAAGGTGCAGTTGTAAAACAAAACACGAAACGATGATAAATTTTTGTTTAATTGTGATTACCATATACGATCCATCGTGTCGCTTTGACCAATCATAGTGAAACTAAATTTGATTCATCTAGCTATTGAAATTCATAACCTCCAGGTTAGCCTTAAATATATTTATTTTGTAAAAATAAGAATATAAGATACAATAATTTATACTCTATTAAGAGAATAAATTAGGTCTAGGATATTAAAGTTACACAAATACCATCAAATGATCTTATTGAAAATCTAAATTGTAAAGTTGTGTTAATCACTATTAATGTTTACAAATGTTTGAACAATTCATCTAATTATATGTATAAAGATTGTATAAAAAAATTTATATTTATCTTCAATTAAAAATGGGACATATTAATGGGGTATAATAATAGTTAAAAAACTTTTCACCCAAATCTTATCCATTTTTCTACAAGAAATGTTCAAATTCAATTCTTCATACATTTTCTTGATTCAAAAGTGTAATACTGTGCCAAGATTCCCCCAATATAATTCATTCGGCCATTTCCCCCATTTCCCTAAAAAGGTCACAGAACAAACAATTTCCTTACAAATTCACGAGATATTCAGTAAATTTAAGCAGAAATACGTAACTTTGTTAGTCTATGTTGGAGTGAGGTTTTTACATACGATACTAAATAAGGTGTTTTAGAATTTAACCCTTAAATTCTCAAAAGCAAATAAGAGGTGGAGGCTATGACTTTGTAGAATGAAAGGCTGGCTTAAGAGAGCTTGAGTGTGTTGCCTGCTATTTTAAGAACTTTCAGAACCGGTGGTTGCTTGTTTGACACCTGAATAGTAGTTTGAAGTCTACCAAACTTTGCTTTATCTACTTACATAATGAATATAAAAATAAAAGTAGTTAGTACATGTAAACTTATGTCCTAGTTGTAGTGATAACAACATCCAAAACAGCTTCCTTTCGTTCCATATACAGCTAATAGATCAATCAAACATTGTTTTTCTTTGTGACCTTAAATTAAAGTAATAATCTGGCTAAGGTTAGTAATTTTATTTGGAGTTAATACTTAATCGACATATAACAAAGTAATAATAATAATTAAAAATTGATAAATAGAATAGTAAAATAAATTTAAAAGTGGCAGTGTAGGTACATTTAATACTAACAACATTTTCGCTGTATGGATATTGATACTGATTTGTTAAGCGGGGATAGCAGCAGCTATGGGGTCACCAGTACTATCAATCAAGCGCTAAGTTAAATATTAGTAGCATATACAAAATAAACAAAAAAAACGAAACACGGTTTCGTAACCACTTTTGTTTTTAATAAAAATTATCGTTAAATTAATGAAACATAAATGATACATATCATATTTTTCCTTTTTAGGAACCTATTAACGATAAAAACGTAAAAAATATAATGAAAATATTGAATATTAATTAAATTTTCATATAAGCCCCCTGAAACACAAAGACAACCCATCTGATAGCTTCCCCTTAGCGGTACTTGTTGGCTCCAAAATGGCCGAAACATGGACAAAGACGAGAGAGCGTTGATGTTGTTAAGCGTGGCGAGGTAAGAAAAACTGCAGCAATCTTTTGGAAATGGAGACTAAGGTGCCCAAGGTTGCAGTTGTTTTTTTATGTAATACCCACATTAAACAGAAAATGCTATGAACATTTTCGTGGATTTAAAATCTTCCACCGCTATAATGCTAGCTATAATTAATCAAACGTGGCTTTCTAATCCTCTAGGTTGTCAGATAAAGCCTAAGTGAACGGGTGCACTTGCATTCTAGACAAATAACTAATTACTCACCCAAGGGAAAAATAATTAATTTTCGCTGTTATGGTGCAAGTTTGATTCCAAATAGTTTAAGTTTAAGCCACTGTACTCAAAGTTGTTGTTTGCATTAGTTATTAAGTCTTAGTGGGTAATGTTGCAGAAATAACTGTACTGATGCCGAATGGACTGTCATATTGAAATTCCTTTGATTTAAGCCAATAAAAGAATAATGATAATGCGCTTTTGAACTTTTTAAATTCTATTAAAAGGACCGATAATTTGCTTGGAATTCTGTATTTATTTACCTTATTGTATATGTTAAATATAATTATTGCTACAGATTCATTAAAATTAAAAATGTATAGCTGACTCGTTAATAAATCTAGAATAATATCGAGAATTGTAAAAGGTATTAAGGTATATGAGTAAAATATAAGTTAAAAATTAAGTTCTTTTAACTTTAATATTAAATCGTTTTCGCTTATCCAATATACCATACACACGCCTTGGCCGCATAGGACGTGGTTGGTACGCAAAAACGCCCCGCTCATCCACGTTATTAATGTTCAAGCACATACTGGAGCATGCAATTTACATTTAATATTATATTTTTATTATTTTTAAGTTTACGAAACGTTTTATAAAACGAATACTTGTAATATTATATTTTTGTAATGGAAACATATCATATTATTTAATATATCATATAGGAATGGGAATAGGAAACTCAAATAGAAACTTTAGCGTAATTACTATAAAATTAATGTTTAATAGAAAAATTAGATAGAATGACGTTAAATTAATTTATAAAGGTGATTCATTACTTTAGCCATTTAGATAAGGATTGATAAAAACTCTGTTTAAATCAGTCAACCAGTCAGAACCATATTTATTTACAAAAGTTAAAAAAATCTTCAAGCCGGCACAGACCGCGTCATAAAATTTTGTTACTTACAATACGATTTTGTATATTATCATGATGTTTACCTGTAAACAAACAACAAATAAGATATAATCAGTACACTTTATAGCACTTAATAATTAGTCAAAGTAGTAATATTTTAATAAAAGCAAGTTTATTATCTGGCGTGTAAATTAATGGGCATACAACAGAAGTATAGTTTTACAATATAAACTCAAAATTAATTTTGATCAAAATAGGTCACATGATATATATAATTTTTTATGATGTAAAATATTATGTATGTACTTGATTGCCTGAAAAAAAGATGACAATAAATCTAATAAAGGTTTTAAAAATAATGTAAAAACTGCTTTCTTCCCAATGTCATACCGTATTTCCGTGGCTTTAAACGAATTTATTATGAGAAGATTGCTGAAACCGAGTAAGGTTTTAAATTTAAAAATACAACTCGCTAAGACGCTGACGGCTTTGAATAAAGCTTATTTCCGTTGAAATGTCAAGAAAAAATTGCTATATTTTATTTGACCACAATGAGCATTGTGAGCCAAATTGAAAGAGAAAGAACGATTGTGAACTCCATACATGAGAAACCATTGTCTCTCTGTCACACACATGGTTTATCATCTGGTTGACACATTAGGGAAATACGTACGTTTGGTTTCTATATCTAGGATACCAAAATTTTGGGTCTTAGATTTGACTTGCTATAATTACTAGTCGAAATTTGGACAATCAAAACGAACGCCACAGATATTTTATATTAACGTCTTCCCATTGAATTTAAAGCAGCATTACCAAAGTAAAGAAGAATTTTTAAGTGTTATTTGTTTATTAGAAAGGTTATTTTGAATATGTACAAGGTACGGAATTAACATTATATCATTAAGTTCCATTAATAATTAGAGTGAATATTAAACTTTTTGGTAAGTACTAATAGTGGTTTTCGTGTCAATCATTGGGCGCCACTCTGCGTAACATTGTGTTAAGATTAATGAACACTAGGGAATGAATGACGCAAGCACAGCTTACAAATAGATTTACTTGTTTTGTCACAGGGATGGCTCAAAATTTAAGGTGGAGGCCCTTTTTTAATCATCCATAATCTTTAGGTAACGTTATGTATGACCAACATTAAAAAAATATTATTATCCTATATATTTGGTTAGGTATTATAAGCATTGTTTAAATTTACTTTAATTGAATGTCTATTTTATAGAAAGAGGGGCAAACGGGCTGGATGATTACATGGTGTTTAATATTACAGCCACCGATAGACACTCAATGCCAGAGAGCTTGTGAGTGGGTTCCCGACTTTTGTAAAAGAATACGTGTGGCATGGCTTTTCTTTAAACTTGACCTAATATAATATGTATATGGGGTATTATTGTCAACTTATTATAATATTTCAAAACAATGTAAGGGCTATTGAATTTAAAGCTTCTAAAGTTTCAATTACCAAATTTAAATTGTGTTCACAAGAAGTGGAAAGAGGCTCCAAAATTTAATAACACCAATGCGTCCCTGCTTCCTACGTATTCTAGTTTTACTAAAATATGACGAAACGAAAATTATTTCAATTTATGCGAATGTCGTTTTAGTGAAATTCAGCGGCAGAATATTTTGAAGTTAAGCTGCATATTTTAAGTATTATTATGTGAGCTTTTAGCAGAGAAGGTTATTACTTTAAAACATTAATAGCTATTGTTAAATGTTGTAAACTAATATTTCGTAATTAGAATACAAAATTATTTCATCATCACATTCCCATATTTGGACAATGTCTGTTTTGTTTTAACCCGACTTGATACAAAGGAGGTTTTCAATGTGAAAAGCATTTTTAAACATAAAATAATTATTTACACATAAACACATTGTACCTATACATGGTCGCTCAAATTATATAATAAAGTGATGAATTTTCTTTGAGGAAAATAGAACCGTTCTGAGCTAGACACATGACATAAATTTTTGGGGGAAATAGTGGTTTTCTCATGATGTTTTCCTTTACCGTACTATACATTAATTGAGCATATTGGTGCACAGTGTCTGAACGAGGACTGAGGGATATGCACTCGTTATTTTTCATTAATACAAATTTATTACCCATTTTTTATTATTCACGCCTAAAGTGTCCACTAAATAGTTTCATAGGTTCGTAATTTTTACGATGTTTTCTTTAATCACAGAGCAATTTCTCTTTATTAAATCCAAACAAAGGCGAACTTTTCTAATCACAATTTAAGTTGTATTTTGAGCTAAAACTTCCAAGGGTAAATCATAGTACATTGAACACGTAGTTGTGGAACTTAAAAAGTTTTAAACGTAATTTTCTCATATGTGGGATGGAAAATATTGTATTAGCTCCATTTTCTTAAATTCATTCTTTTCCCGTTTTATTATATAATAGTATTATCGGCAGAATACGATATTCCACCCGTATCACCTCCGTCCTTGCACAACTAAGCGTTTTTAAGGCAGTGTTTTCCGCGTACAACCACAATGTGAAATCATTTGCCCACTAATGTATTTCCGAACCAATTAATTGGAGTTAGGGTCCTTTAAGAAGAGAGCGTACAAATTCTTAAAAGGATGGCAAGTCACTCGCGATCCAGGGGAAAGCCAGAAGACATTGAGAGTGATGAGATGGTCCATGAGGTGGTATCACTTAACACAGGTTGAGCCCATCCAGTTCATCCCATCTTATGCTTATAATTATTGATTTATAATTTTAAATGCTATATCTAAACATGCTCTTTCGCATGTTTTGTTGTAGAATATTTACTACAACAAAAATTAAGCAATTTCTTAACAAAATGAAAGTTTAATTGTACCCTATTAACTTAAGTACTATTTTGTCTCCCCTTGTAGTATTGAGTTTATGCTAAGATAAAAATAGACAGCACTTCAGTCATAACCGTGCTACCTAGTTATGAATAATATTACAATTTATTCGATTACCAAACCATAAAATATATTAAATAAATTCACCACTATTAATTGGTAAGTGAACTGTGGTAAGACACTCACTTGATTAAGTGCAGTGTACGCGACATTTATAAATTGTTGTTGTAATTTCTCTATGTGGAAGCTAGTTTACGAAAAACACAATTTATTGTGCTTTAAAGCTAAATAGCCAAGTTTGCGTTTCCGAGAATGAGGGCTAATGAAATAGAGATTTCTTAAGATACTAGTGTATACTTCCAAGTTTGAAGTAGTATAAGTGCTAAGGCAACTTTTATTTTAACAAAGGAAATACAAACTTATTTCACGTACTATAAAGTGGTGTACACTTGACTAATAAACAATAGGGTCAATTACTTTATGGTTTGACATTTGACATTCGACAATGCTTAAGATATGTCTAAAATTTACATATTACAGTGGTACGTTAATGAATAACATACTTGTCTCCATCTGCTGTAAAATAAATGTCTTTATTTTTTTTTTAATACAATTAGCTGCCATTAAATATTACTCTAAAGCGGCAACTATTTACAGTTATATCACATACGAAACAATACATACACAGAAAAACTAACACGACAATAAACACTAATGGATGAAAATATTTACAAAAATACATATTGATTTTTATATTTCTTACAGTATAGGAGCTGATATTATTTAATAAAGATATAATATATATATATATATATTTACTTCCATACTTTTTATTACTTAGCTAATAAATTGATTGTCATTTGCCTTATACCGAATTTTGACAAGTCACCATCGTGACTCGGACAGAATCGAAATAGAATGCGGGTTGATTAAGATATTTGCAAATGTAAACAAATGCAAAAAGTATTTTATAAATTGAAAACAGCAATATTGCAAGTGACCACGAATTAATAGCATGAATTTATCAATAACAATCCGTGGACACATTGAAATAACACGTAATAATATGAAACACGAAATACATATTTGATTGAATGACGGGTTTTCAATAAAATTTGTACCTTGCCTCTTTCAATATAATTCATTACTCAAATATGAAAGTCTATTTTTATATGGAAGTTTTCGAAGGTGCAACGTCTTGCAAAGAATGTAAATACAAAGAAGAAATTATGGCGCACTTTTTTGGCGTTGGCTAGTGATTGGTGAATGGTTCTAGTTCGATCACAGACCAATAATAACTACGAGTGTAGCAAATTATTTTTTTAGAAACAAAACGAGCAGGTGTCTCATCTGATGATAAGTGATATTCGCCCAGGGACACTCTCAATGCCAGAGGGCTCGCGAGTGTGTTGCCGGTCTTTTCAGAATTGGTTGAAGGACCATGAATTGAATTAGTTCGGTAATCCTCAGTGAGATGCTGGTTCCACACAGTGGTGGTGTGCGGCATTTACCAAATCAAATTACGTTCAGTTGTGGAACAACAGACGTTGAGTGGAGGGGAATTTCGTATTCTTCCTCGACGACCGAAGAGAGAAATATTGACAGTGACTTCCGTTGATTGTGACGCGCTTCGGGACACACGCGACATGACGCGTCATGATATGTTTGTTCAATAACCATCAAACGGTTTCCTCTTGAGTCATAAGACTTTTTAAATTGATAGTTGTATTTTTTAGGTAAGAAGGTCTTAATCAAATCTTATGTGCTCTACAGATCTTTCTTTTATCTCAGAATTCGCTCGACTTTTGTAATACAATCGAGTTGAATTTAAAATTTAAATCTTAGTTTTAATGCAGCTAACTTCAGTTGGGTCGTTCGATTCATGGATGAGTGACAAACTTCACGCGTTTAAAACAACAACACTATTGATCACGCGCTGAAGAAAGACAAATTTCTAAAATAATTAAATGTCTTTTACAATCATAACAGACATGTAGTTGTTCTTATTTATTAAAAGCGCACTTATCTGTGACACTGTACGATATTATATATACGATTATTTTTTATTAAATAGGACCTCTAATAGCCTATTAGACACACAATCTGAAGATCTGTCGCCGTGAAGCTAGGCAGCAGGTATAGGTAGCATATTACAAATTAAACTGTTATTCGAACTATGTAGAAATTTCTAAGCAATAATATAATTATACAATAATGAATGAGTATCCTTTGTTTACTAAGCCATTGTTTATTTACATCGATAATTCCTATAGCTAAAATAAACTTCGTGGAATTAATCTCTAGCCGTCGAATGGGGTAATCCGTTTTGTATAATGGCCTTCGGTCCCTTCAGTTTCGGCTACAAGTTTCATACAAAGATGTTTAGACAGATGGTGTAAGCGTCTAGTCAAGCGATTTTGTCGATACAATAACTTTATTGCTGGTCATTTAATTCTAATCGCCTCTGTTTAGTGTTTTGTGTATAATAAAGGTTTTGTGAATACCACTAAGAGGAAAAGGATTTTCCAATAAAAAAAAACGAATAGGACTTCTAAAAGGCACTATACGTACAGCAAATGTTCATCAGCTTCTTAATTAACTTATAAATTATTTAGTATACATCTCACTTATTTAACATAACTTTATTGACTTGTTAAAAACATTCAAAATGGCTTAATAAATAGTGATAATGGTATACAACCTCTTTTCAAAGATAACATTAATACTGGCATGCATAGCTATTAAGATATAATAATTGTTAAAACGCAATCATTTCTCTTTTGTTACTTTTATGGATTGTGTCTTAATATGTTCTTAAAAATGGGTTAAAGTTAAGTTCTTGTGGTAATAAAATATATTTGCTTGATATAATATATTTCTTGAAGTGAAACTTCTTTAATCACAGGAGGGTAAGTTTTTACGGTAGAAACTCAATAATAATAATATTAGCGTCACAAAGATGTGCGTCATTTTTGTCAAAGAAAATGAAAACAGCGAATGAGAGTGAGAAAGGGCGAACGTAGTAAAAAACACGCTATTGGTTTAGTAGACAAAAATAAGGCATATTAGAACTTTAACGTCTCGTGCATATCGTAAGCAAGTATACAGTATGTAAACAGTGTGAATCTAGATATACAAATACATGGAGTGATCATATACTGGTACGGGATCATCTATTGGTGCCTTAGTAATAATTAATTTTCAAAGTCGTTTCACTTCTGATTTGTGTACTTTGTAGGCAAGCACTTTTTTATATACGAGTATATCATATCTACTATGATTTCTATAGGAAGTGTCCATGTTAAACACAACCACTGGGTACGAAAAGAGTGAAACCAGATTGAGAATTTACAAAGCTATTTAGGTTAGTTACAGCAATACCTTGACCGATATTTGGCTCGTATATGAACGAAACAAAACATTCAATTATTGCGTCATATTTAATATATTTAATGAACACCCCTATTCAATATTTTCTTTATATTATAGAAGTTTTCTATCATCGACACATATAATAACGGTATAAATACAATTTAAATAAGCTACTAGACTTAACAGGAAACATCTGAATTGCAGTGTGAACAATCGAAATATATCAAACTAAAACAAAGTTGGAATAATACGCTTCGACGCTTCGCGGCATTATCTGGTTATTATCTAGTCCTTTGCGAGTTGAATCTTACTTATAAAAGTGTTTTATAATATTGATAATGTTAAAAATAGTCTTGAGATGGTATTAAAATACATACAAAATATATTCATATATAAAGGAATGTTTAAATCTATATTCATGTATACAAACAACTATAATAGGTATATAGCTAGATGCACAGATAAAATATGAACTTTAAAGACAATTGTGTCGAAAGGAGCAAAGAGTACAGAGTGCCCTAGAAAGAGGTGGTTAGAAGAAATAGAAACGTTCGCAGAAAGCGAATTTAGAAAGAAAGCTATAGATAGAGAAAATTGGAAAGAACTGTAGGAGGCATGTGAAGGGGTTCTGATCCAAAGTAATAAAAAAAGCTAGGGATAACGACTAACAAAATAAAAATATAATAAATTTTGAATATACAGGGCGTCCCACGGCGATGCCACACGGAGGGCAAGTACCTTAAATATTAATGATAGGATATTTTACTGAAAGAAGACATCGTTTAATTTTTAATAATAAGTAGAACTGCATTCACAGATTTTTTAAAAATCGGGAATCGAACCCGCCAAATGTGACAGTAAAATTACATGTATTTTATAATAGCGTTTGAAAGGGCTACTCATAAGCATTATTTTTTCCTTAATAACCTAGCATATTAAATGAAACTAAAAACATAAAATTAAAAAAATACATAAAATAAAAAGTTCATTTTGTAACTCCTGCACACTGTCGTACCGGTTCCTGTAAACTAAATCTTTTACATAACCCCATAAAAAAAATCAAGTGGGGTTAGATCTGGTGGCCATCTAATTTGACCAAAAGTGCCGATCCAGGAAGGAATATGTTCATTAAGAAACTCATCTGTTCTCCTACTGTTATCAGCCGGAGCCCCATTTTGCTGGAATATGAGATTTTGTCGAACTGAGTCAGAAATATTATTATTAATCTCATTTCTTAAAATCTCAAGTATTTCTAGACATCTTTCCATATTCAGAGTTCCTTCGTAAAAAGTATTAAGAGAACCCGGTTACTTACAATCCCACACCAACCGTTGAAAGAAAAACGCACTTGATCATTAGTCTCGCGGATTCGTAAGGGATTCTGTCGGGACCAAATGCGATTATTACGCCGGTTGTACATGCCGTTGTTACTAAAGTTTGCTCGTCTGACCAAATAATGGTGTTCAAAAAATTTTGATCCTCAAGGATGAGTCTCTCGATATGTTGGCAGTTGTATTTTTTCAGCACGCGATGTATTCTACTCTTTGAAATTCCAATTTCTTCTTCACCATCCCTCACTGAACTCTTCCACTTTCTCTTCGAATGTTGAGTTCATCATCGCTGACGGCATTATCTGCTGATGTGGTTGCTGTAAGCGATGATCAAAACGTCCTAAATTTTTTAAATTATCCACCAATCTTTTCAACACAAATCGAGATTGTGTGTGTCTATCGGGATATCTTTCGCGGTACCACCGCAAAGCTAATGAAATGTCTTGTAGATCTTTGAAATGATAATGTTAATTGTTGGAAGCATGGCTAAGTCAGAGGAAATTTCTCTGAACAAAATTTTAAATAAAATGTAAAATTTTATGTTTTTAGTTTCATTTAATATGCTAGGTTATTAAGGAAAAAATAATGCTTGTGAGAAGCCCTTTCAAACGCTATTATAAAATACATGTAATTTTACTGTCACATTTGGCGGGTTCGATTCCCGGTTGAGGTAGGCGATTTTAAAAAAATCTGTGAATGCAGTTCTACTTATTATTAAAAATTAAACGATGTCTTCTTTCAGTAAAATATCCTAACATTAATATTTAAGGTACTTTCCCTCCGTGTGGCATAGCCGTGGGACGCCCTGTATATTGTTAACATTGTTGTATTGGAAATAAATGGGCTTATGTGTATGGATTTCAGCCTCTTAATATTGAAAATATATCGTTATCAGACAGACTCCAGAGACATCGAATCACAACATATTGTATAATATGATATGTATTTTCTATACGACCATATTAAACGTAGACAGTACAATCCATTCATCCATCGTCTGCATTAGAATCCACGACATCAGGGTTGAAAACCACTAACAACAAACCATAAAAACGTTCACATTCTGTGTTGATTTATATGAAATGGTTACAAAAATTTGTATAATCCATATGTAAAGCTATGCAAATTGTGAGGCCGTTGACAGGTGGAAATCGACATTTTGCGTTGTTGGACCGAAAAACATTTCCCCTGTTTGTTTATTTTACTTATCCAAATGGCTTGTGCTTGTGACGTCATAGGAAAGGCCATCCCAAATACATGAGTTTAACATACATAATAAAATGTTAGCAATTATTTTTCTTACGTAGTAAAATTTAAATTCTGTATTACTTGATAAAATAACACGCCTTGAATAATTTGTTTTGCATGTGTATTATACAGATTTTTTTAAAGTGGCTTCACAATGCTATCAACAATTGCATTTGTTTATTAAGAGTCCCCGCAGTCTACAGACTTTTTATCGGCCGATAGTTTGGTCGGCTTCTTAATCAGTATGAATATGTATGCAGATGCGCACATTACAGTGATTCAGTATCGGCCGATAAAAAAGTTTGATGGGCTTCACGACTGCCTTCAAACTAAACCATCGGCGAACTATCGCCCGACCGCTTGATCAGTATGACGCTCTTCCCCGCCCGCATACTTGGCGATTGTTTCATCGGCCGACTCGACTGCTTTGATATTGAAGGTCCAATTAATTTAATGAGTTCATTGAAACTGGTTATGCTCATTCGATAAAAGGAGAAAAACTTTTCCGGGAAGTCTAGTAATTTAGAATGAATTGTGTAAAACTTCCCTTAAAATAATCTGTTATTGTAGATGGGATGTACCCAATACTCTCGATTCCGCTTCTTTATTTTTTTTCTCATTTGTATCAAGTATAAGGCAATTATAATATTTTTTTCGACTGGTCTCTTCACCAACTCTAGTAAATTAATCAATCAGCCAAACCATTTGTTGGCTAGTCTGCGCACTCGCGACCAACCGAACTGTTTTGTTGGTACAGTGTGCGCACGAACAGGCCAACTCGACTAAACTATCGGCCGATAAAAAGTCTGTAGTCTGCGGGTACGCTAAACCCCAAGCCATTGGTGTTGATTTCCAGGAATTTTTAAAGTGAAACTTTAAATTTTATGGATCGTCACGAATATGTAGTGTTTTTGTCGAAGAAAAGGGAGAGAGCGATTGAGACAAGAGACTAGAGATTTAATTCTAACTCACTAGCTCACTAACACTAATTCACTAGTTCAAATGCTATTGACCTTTTCACTAGGCCCGTGGCGTCAGAGAAGAGGCTTCGACGATCACGTGATGGTGGAGACCATGTTCGTGGGCTCCAACAGTCGTTTTAAGTATTGTAGATATACGTATATTAGACGTCCTCTATATTAAGGTCCCGATGGGGGTCATTATAGCTAATGTACCAGGGAGCATATGAGAACTTTGTTTTGGAATAAACTATGTGAACTAAATCTAATCGAATACTGCTTAAGCAATTACATAAATATCAAAGAAGGTTGCTGCATAATAACCATAATATGAGTAAAATATTCTGTGTTAAAATGTGTGCTGCATATATTTGATTCAATCTTCTAAGTACGAATCAAGTAGAGAATTTAATTTAATTCCACCACAAATCACATTATTTCCATAGATAAAGCTTATATATGGCCGAGATAAAAGTAGGTATTGGCGTGTTCCCAAATAGTACCTACCCCCCGCAATGCGTACGTTTCATAACAATCCTTTTACGATGGCCACAAGTATTTACATTTATTTACTCTATATACAGTTTTACTGGAATACACTGTCAGCAACGTATTAATGGGGCTTGGGCCATTGGCTATATAAGCGGTCGAGGTCGGTTTACGTACACTTCGACTACCAGCATTACCCTGTAACCCATGATTTTTATAAAGTATTAACACATTGATTGCTTACACAATGGATACAAACCGAAAACCAAAAATTTATGGTACTTAATTTGTTGCACTTCGGATCCGAGTGGTTGGTATACGGCACGTCAGGTGGCGAATACTCGGATTCAAGTGCTAGGGATGGTAATGGTTTTAAAAAAATGAACGGGACGCTCGCAGGGAGCCGAGTAGGCGGCACCGCTACAATGGCCCTGCTCCACTCGGATCCGAGAAAAGGGCCCTTAATGTGTTGCACTTACATTTGTTTCAAATATTGTATGGAAATTTAGAGCGCCTCTTTGCTAAGCTTAAAGGTAATACTGGTCAGAGAGTCGAGGTTTACAAAGACTTATTATATAATCGCGTCCTTATTATAGCAATGGCAGAAGCTGCAACTCCTAATACGTCTTTTATTATCTAAAGCAAATTACTTAACTTTTTATGCATTTGTAGCAGAAGTTTTAATCGTAAACTTTTTCACTCTTGGTATAATGTAAAACGCAAGACGAAATGTTGCATTCGATTGTGGTACTGGCTTAATATTATGCCGCATGCCGCGCATTGGACTACAGATGCTGTTAACCAATCACAATTGAACGTTTCGTCTTTTGCTTTATATTCTTACCGTATTATTGATTACCCTCGTACTAATGACCTCTTGAACATACAGGGGCAGATGTTTTGGTAACAATAGCATCTCAATTTTGCGATAAATATGCCGGTGAATGAGTTTGAGAAATCTTAAAAGTATTATCGTTTCAATGAAATCTACTAACAATAAAGTATAGTCTCTTGAGCCTATGAATTATACGAAAACAACATTAAATTCCGTAAGGACATCTTTTTACGAAATGAGAATTTAGTATTTCATGTTATTGCTCCGAGGGAAGGGTGAGCTTAAGTTTAAATAAAACCTTTTTTGATATTTCCCAGACTACGACTCAATGGTACATTCATATTCTCTGCGAAAAACCGTAGCAAACATATACACTGTGAACAAAATTGATATAAAAGATATCGTTTAAGGTTCATAACCCAAATCATTATTTGCTTCAGATACTACAGAATCGATAGAGATAAAAATAGCGCGTTATAGACGATAATATCACGTTTTCCTACTTATTGAAAAAAGCTATATGTGAAAATGTTATAAGAATTAAGTATTCAGTATTCACAACGGGGGTCCAGTACGACCCTTGGGGTATAAGTTATAGCTAAAATTTTGCCGTATTTACACGATCTAGTTGACTAGACTAGACAAAATGAACATAATTTTTATGACAAGGCTAAATAAAAACTGCGAAACTTACATTTTCAATGAGAGTTATACGATGTTATAAATTATATATCTGTTTATCACATAGTTATATATACTTAGGGTTTGCAACATGATCTTTTTTTGACGTTTATAAGTGTACATTATGTTACCAAAATGAATAAATGATTTTGAATTTTTTCACCAAAGTAGTTTTTAGATTGCAATACTATCAAGCTTAATACTGTCTTAGCTATAAAACAGTCGCGTTACTGTCCTTTGACAGTAGAAGCGAGAGCAAACGGAGCATCAGGTAGTATAGAGCGAAACGATTTGTTGGAAACGATCACGTGACACCTATTTAGCCAAGATATTGACTCCACCTTAGCCGGGTTTATATTCTAGCCGCGTTTTCTTTTTCATAGCTTGTAGATATAGGCTATTGTATCGACATTGCTAAGTTATCACGCATTGACTTTTATCGAGCATGATTCTATAAATTGTTATAATATAGTAAATTGAGATACAACTTGTACACGACTTGAGCATAAACTTCAAACGAAATCTTTTGTTATTTCTATAAAATAAACACAAACATGTGACCTATTTCTCTTGAGCATGAGAATGGGACATTAAAGACATGAGAAACACGGTTAGAAGAGAAATAAGGGGAGCAGATTTGACGATTTTTAAATAGTAGTCTATAGTATTTATGGTCCCTTATATGCGTTATTAGTAATACTGATTGTGCGTGTTGTTCCCACGAGAATATAAGTGCGTGCTCCTATTTCTCCATGCCTCCTGCTGATAGAGGACAAATCTTTGGTTGCAGCTCCTTACTAACGTTGTGTAAAAGAAAAAAAAGCTTGACGATTAAAAAGAGTGGCTGAGAGTTTATTGCCATTTCTTCTCTTCCGTTCTACATCCTTGATTTGAGAACTGTGCAAATGTAAAATTAGAAGCATTCAATGTATATTTATATTATTTTTGTTCACAAGTGTACATTATGTTATCTACATAAATAAATTAATTTTTATTTTGATTAGTCATCGATGTTGTTACCATCTGTGATTCCGTTAAAGAAATAAAAAAAACATTACGTATGTGTAATGGAATTATCATTTGTATCACATGAGCTTTATTCCATAACCTTATCACTCATGCCTGACATCCAAGCAAACTCGCATGAGAAAGTTAGCGAGGGCAATATGTTGAGTGACTAGAGTGTTTGCGAAAAGAATTTGTTTCCAAATAGAATTGCGAAGTAGCTTACTCACTGTACAAATTGGTTATGTATTTGTTATTGAAGTAAATATTATTACAATACCTTAAAAAGTTTGTATATTAATTCATTTTTTTAAATATAGAATTTAAGCCTATGCAGATATAATCTGTGTGCATATGAATATATTGTGTATACGATCGTTGTTTTGGTCATCATTTGATCAAAAATGTTTTTTAAGTTAAGTTAAGTTATGTTTTTATTAATTTATTGGAAACTTTTACGCGGTTACAAAAATGTATACTACTCCACAAACAATAATTGAGCGTCGTCATAGGACGCCTGACAGATTTGGAACATTAAAATTACTTGGTGCAAGTAATATGCATAAAAGAACAGATTACAACACGGCATACGCGGCGAATTTCACACAGAAAATGATGAAATATTTTAAAAATATATTTCAAATTGCGGAAATTATTTTAGTCCATGACTTCAGTAATCGTTGCCTCAGACTGCATATAGACGGTTTACCCGCTGGTCTCCACGGCATGGTTGCAACAGTTTTAGATGTTTCTCATTGAATATATATAGGAATTATTATTGAACCATTATTGATGAAAATCTTCATATCAACACAACATTAGTTAAGTCACATATATAAGTAAATAATTAGAAGCGTAAACCAATTGTCAGCTATCACCGCACTTTAAGCCAAAATGAGCCCATAACTTTTTCCAACACACATAAGTTGTAATATAACATTCTTGTTTCCGATATTGCCCAAAGAGGTCTACTACACTCGTATTGAAGAGTCACTTAGATTTAAGAACCCTTAAATAAGCCAAGTTAGTTTTTTGTTAGCGTCGCAGCCCCACAAGACCAAATTTTAAGTTAGTTGAGGGAAGATGATTGGACACACCTGGTGTGACACGACAACTTCTTTAGGACTGTCTTGGAGGGGAAGATAGAAGGAGAGGACGAGGAAGACCAATTGGCTTACATAGATCAGATTGAGGAAGCTGAGGTCGTGACGTACCAGGAGTTGAAGACTCGGAACCGCACTGAGTGGCGATAATCCTCAGACAAGAGTCCGGCTCTTAAATTTTATGATGATAAACTTATTTTTCAAACGATTAAAGCTAGTAGACACCCAGCTTAAAACAAGTGTTTCATTTAACATATACCTATTTGAACATCCCAAGCATCACCGAACTTAATTTGCGTCAGAATAATTATTTATAAGTAGTTACGAATCGTAAAACAATTGCTCTTACAAGCACAGTGCGTAAGTTAAGCTAAATATATATGATTGATTGTTTTGAGCGAGGCCCCGCATTGTATAGTTTATGAATAATTTTATTTGTTCCGAACGGTTATTGAAAACAAAACTGGTATACGCTATTGTTATAACATAACATGTAGTGATATAATATTTAATAAGGCTGTTTCTGTATAGATTTTAAATGATAGTATGTTTTTTTTGATTGATTAATGTTTCATACATGAATAGATACTACTTTTTTAATGTCATAGATGAAATATATTTTGCTCAAATGTTTTAGTCTACATGCCGAATTTAACCGCAATAAATTAAAAAAAAAAACATTATAAGTAAATTCCCTTCCTACGGACGTGCCTGGTCTATTGAAGCGGTTTTGAAAATTATTTTAACGAATTAAAGCCAAGTAATTTGTGAGTGTCATATATTAACACGACGTATGAAAAGACTTTTTCGTTGGAGAAAAATTGTCCAACGAAAAAGTTTCTTACGAACGCTGAACGATATGAGAAATATGATTGGGTTCTAGAGAGCTATGTAGACCTTGAAAATTTGATTTAAATATATATAAATTACGTGTCACGTTGTTTGAATTTATATCAATCAAATTTGCACACCGTGTGCAGTTTGATCTAACTTAAAAGATAGGACAGCTTACATCTCAATTTATACCCGCTGGGTCCCCAGTTCGAGTAATATGTATTTACTTAAAGAGAGCCTAGGTTACATTGTATTACATAGCTATTGAATTTAAAAAACAAATTAAAAGGCCGGCAACGCACTTGCAAGTATCACTTAACATCACGTGAGACTCCTGCCCGTTTGTCTCCTATTATATAAAGAAAAATATAGTATAACAAAATGCCACATTGTTCAATAATTGAAAAAAAAACGCTATAATATAAAGGAAACTCACTCACAACTCTGAACCCTGCTTTTCAACAATAAAATTCTTACCCCGAAAGTCTTATATAAAATGTAACTACGCGAGTTCTAATTTTAATACCCCTATTAAACCACAATTAATGACTCCTGACAGTCATAAAGTGTGATGCAGTTAACGGGTCGTTAATTTTGACCTTAAAGACTCTGACATTAATAGCATATTATCATTAAATTTTTAAATATTGGGTGTACCACAAGGTTTAATATGTAGCTTACATAATTTCATTCTTAACGATCACTTAAATAATGAATATTTAAATACAATTTATATATATATATAAATAAATCTTTTGTGAATTGTAATTAAAATCTCTCTTTCGTGATAATGTGTGGTAGTACCTACCTCTTTAACCCTATAGAAATTCATCAAAAACATTTAAAAAATCGAACCTAATTTACTTCATTCAAGAAATCACTTAAAAAAAATCAAAGGCAAATGTGCCTCATTAATTTTACTTGCGGTACTTCAGAAATGTACTAAAGAACGATATATTTTCTTTACAGCTGTTTTAAGGTGCAATCGCTAATCTTTTAAGAATAAAAATAATTATTATACAATTAGCAAAAACTTCTTGCTATTCAAATAAATAAAACCCAACCCGACATTGCTAAATAAAAATAAATCTTAAAGAATCAAAAATCATTTATTCATAAAGGTAACATAATATACACTTATGAACATCATAAAAAGAAAAATACATTAAATGGGGAAAAGGAAAAAATAATTTACCTCTCTTTATATCTTTTATTTAATATTTTCTCTTTGATTACTGCTGTGTTGTGTATTTATGTGTGTGTGTGTTTTGTTTGTAATAAATGATATGTCTATGTCTATGTCTAAATGATACTAATTTTACGTTCTCAAAATATCAAGAGCGTAGAACGGAAGAGAAGAACTGGCAATAAACTCTCCGCCACGCTTTTTATTCACCAAGTTTTTTTTATACAATGTTTGTAAGGAGCTGCAACCATTACTACATGTTCCATATGACATCTTGAGTAATAAAAAATAATAAAATAAATTAAAAACAAAGCTTTGTCCTCTATCAGCAGGAGGCATTGTAAAATAGGAGCACGCCCTTACATACTCGTGAGAACAACACGCAATACGTAGTATAAACAACTAATATCACCGCATACTATATCATTTACATATTATTATATTTATATATTATTTAGATATATATCATTTACTTTTATATTACTGAAGATAAACTTCCAAGTTAAACCACATTTCGCGGCATCCTATCTCTTGAGGCACCCACTTGCTTAGGGCTATCAAAACCTTCCAACTGTTACATTATAATGCTCTTACTCCTTACCAAACGTTTGGATACTTGCTCTTGACAAGTTCGCTATGAGAAACACTTGTATAAAGTTTCGCTTTTGGGTTAACATCCCATTCACACTTCTTATAGGAAATAGAAATCTTTCTTAATATTGTCTTTTTATGAGGAGAAATTAGGAAGAATGAATTACGTAATTTAGAAAATTGTCCATGGACGCATTCTTACATTTTTTACATTTTTTTTAATGTCAAAATCAGATAAATGTGCCTGCGAATCTTATCAAAATATATAAATATTGAAAGTACAAATCTATATAAATAAAAGTGTTTGGTAAGACGGCTCAACCAATTCTAGTAATTTTGATTTATTTCTTTAAGGCCTTTAAAGTACGATTCAAAAAAAGTTTTTCTTGTTTATGTACTTAGGTTTTTTCCGTATGTTGGATTGAAGTGAAAGGTAGGCGTAGTAATAATAATAAAAAAATGTGAGCCGTCACGGCACGCCTGGCAGATGTGAAACATCGACATTATTTTGTAAAAGTAATATGCAGAAAAGAACAGACATAAGTCATAATGATAAAATATAATATTACGATATTTATCCAGATAACGATGACTATTTGTTGAATAAACATTATTTTCATCATGTTTATTCAATAAATATTTTTAATGTAAAATTTCTACTGCATTTAGACTGTTGTATATCATATAGCGTGGTGACGCGTCGCCACGGCATGCGTCGCCACGCCAGAAATCGGTTTTACGTGCGGCTATAGATGTTTCACATCAATAATACTAAGGTAAAATTAAGATCACAGAGGCAGCTATATATTATAATTCAGACATTTACAGTTTTACTATCAGATGAAAAAACAAATGAAGAGTGCAAAAACGTCTAGATAGACAATTAATAATTAACTTATCTTGAATAATTAATTCAGCGTTTTTTTAGATATTAGAGTCCTCTTAAGCCTAGATTATGAAGAGACAAATTACTGAGGATATTTTTTTACAAAATCACTTTAACATTTACCTAAAAATACGTTCTTTCATGATTAAAAAGTCCGTATCACCGATCCACACACAAAGGCACAAGACGTCAACTCTACGTTTTATTTTCACCAAATTAATTTCCCCGCATTCATTTCTCAATTCAATGGGCTGATTTTCTTTTAACTTTTGTGAGTTCAAAGTCGAAAATCTTTTATGAATGAAAGTTATATACAGTTCAAAGTATATTTTTTTTGATTACATAAAATATTTACCAGAAAATATTTCAGTTAATTTTTTATTTATACTCTAAACCGGTGGACTTCATATTACGTATTAAGTATTTCCAAAACCAATTCGACTCAGGGTCCTTCACGAAAAGAGAATAAAAAAAACATATATTCGTGTCAAAACCTGTCTTCTTATTAGATTAGTACTGAAGAGACATTCCGTTAGAAACATTCTAAAAAGTACATAACTATGAGTGGCTTTAATTTATTTCTTGGTTGAAAGAATAAAACAACGGTTATAAAATAATTTATTTAATAAAACAAAACATTTTATTTATTTCAACACAACAAAGACATCTTATTCTTTCCAGGAACAGTTTTCATGGGAAAATTGAAACGCCATTAGACCTTCCCCGAACTTCAATAAAAATTTCAACATCATAATTACCCAAATCGGTCTAGCCGTTGTCGAGTTACAGCAAGACAAACATACAAATGTCAATGGTTCTAATCTAAAATTTCTGAATTTCTTATTGCAATAATTATACTGCTAATTATGTATGTTTTTAATGATGTTATTTTTTTTGTAATCAAGACACTTTCCGCCCCGTACAAACTGATTTTGTTCCGGCAATCAAGCCTAAAATCTGCAGGCTAAACAAATTAAACGAACTAATACGTGACTCAGCCCCGAAGCTTCATAAATTCAGTTACACTTCAGCGTTATTGGTCTGGCGAGCCATAATTCTATTTCCTAAGTTTTTGTATTACGTAAAAGTTTGTCAAAACTCCGCCATTTCATCACACGCGCCGTAATGAGACGTCAGGGGAAAATTGCGATATTAAACGCATGAGACCGATCGGTTTTTCTTCTGGCCTTTTATAAGTTTTTCTTATGGAAAATATAAATAGCTTCGACACCGCTGTTCAGTTAGTTATGCTCTGGTTTTCAGAATTGGCACACAACAATAATATTGTTTATTTGTATTTTCAGGTAAAGTGGAAATTTTTTGCCTAGCCATTGTTTTGCCGATTGGTCAAATCTCACAAGTTGACTTGAAGTTGAGTTGACTGTACATAGAAAGACTAGAGAACGTTTCCTTCAGAATCATACCTTCATATAAACCAGTAGCACTTCATAAATACCTTATTAAGACATCGTTCATATCATAATACATAAGAGTATTTTCTGGATAAAATAAGTTGTGCATAATCATTAGAGCAAGGTGTTTGTTACGACTGAGTCTATTCCAACGAATGAAGCGACGTAACTATCTGTATTAGGTGCTGTGTGGTACAAGGGAAATCAATACTTATTTGGTATTAAGAATTTGATTAAAAACATCGAATACACTTTTTATTCAGGCAAAGTAACATTTAATTATCTACTCCAGTGGCATCTTGAAAAAAAAGTTGGCAACATACGAAACCAGGCTAGCGCACTTTATGATTGTCATATGATATTTAATAATTAACACTTTGTTTCATGACATACTCGGTATTAAGTTAAATTAAGTAGGCAACGGGCGGCCTAACGACCTCTAGAGAAAAATAAATACTAAGTGTAAAGTGCAAAAGCATAATACATTAAAAAAAATAAAATTACAGATGTAGTTAAAACGTACGAAACCAGGCCAACCATTAGGATTTGTTTGTAGAGAATCGCAGAAAATTAATTGATGTATCGTTCGCAATTAAGATACTTAACAACCTATGCTTGCCCCAAACTTTTAACAATTTCCCCAAGTAAAAAAAAAACTTTTAACAAAACTTAAATTTTGTGTACCCTATAGATGTCCCGGGCATCCCATCATTCCATTTGTCCCTCCTTTCCGGAGAACGCGCCCGAGAACGAAACCTAAACTCGTCGATGTCCAGATTGAGTTGCTGTCCTCATACTTTAAAATCAATAAAATTATCTTATTGTTTTGTTAAACTTATTTTTATTATCTCTTGTACGCTATGTTTGTCATATTAAAATTTGTATTTTATTTTACTAGTAGGTACCGATGTATCAGTGTTCAGAGCGTTGGTAAACAAAAATAAAAAAGATAATTTAAAAGTTATAATACTTGTTTTAAGTTTATTAGTAGGAAATATATTTCAGGTTAATGTGATAAATAGTTATACAATTACTGTATTTTAAAAATTAAAATAAGTTAATAGGAAAAACGTGAGTTTATACAATTTACTATACTACTGGAACATAAAACTTAAAAATGAACCCGTGGTTAACCAAAAATTAAATCATTGACTGTCGTTTCCGCTTCCGCTTTTCACACAAGCACTCGTATACATTAGAGCGTGCCAAGTAATTGTTTCCAAGGCATCATTTGAATGTAGTTTAAACCTATCCGCAGGCTAACAACTTTGCACCTCGTTAAAACTATGCACCGACTGGCATTTTTGGCACTTTGTTATTATTATATATTCATTTTTATAATAACTGACTGCTTATTCCAACTTTGATGCCCCCAATTGGGAAATCAAGTAAACTCAAATACAGAGTTACAGTACAAAATAAAAAGTATTTTAATCTAATTTGGTTGTATGAATTTGTGTTTTTTTTTACAAGAGTACAGAGTTCTACAGAGTGTAATAGTTGTTCCTACTTGTTTTTTTTAATTTAGAGTACTCAATGAGGTCCCACCCATACTGTGAGGCACACAAATGTCTGAAAATAATTCTCAAATGATAAAACTTAATGTATTGGGATATTTATTAGAGTAGATTATATTTGGGCTTTGATCTCAGATTCCTTTATTTAATAGGCAATATGTGATGTATGAATATAACACACACCGTCAAGGTTTGACATGTGAGGTTTCCTTACGATTTTTTCCTTCACAGTGCAAGCGTTTTACGCACACATAGATAAAGAGTCCGTAAGTGCGCAGCCAGGGTTCAAACCTACGATCTCGAGGATAAGAGTCGCTGAACCCACTATTCCAAAACTGCTCAGACTTTATTTTAGCATACAATTACTTGTAATGATACAAAACTACAAAATATTTCAATGAAATATGTATTAGGTCCTTACATATGAAATTGGCATTTGTATGGGAGTAACAAAAAGTATTTTTAAAAATATGTAAAATAATAATAAATACCTACTTATACTTAAATATTCAATACTTACTTATAATATTTTTTTATTTACCATTGCTATCTATGCACTTTTTCTACATTATAGGTAGTTAATTGATCCCTTTACTAAAACCTCAACAGATTTTATTTTTTTACCTTAAGTTACTCAAATTTCGATAAAATTTAATCAGTAATGTTAGAGTTGGTTAGACATTCCACGTTTTTTGCTTGGGGACTGAATTTGGAAACAAAAAAGAGATGTTTAAGTTTCAAGTGGCAAATACGACAAACGTCAATTTCATATGTAACGACGTAATCAAACGTATCTCTTTTATAGAAGCGCAAAATGTGTATGAAAAAAAATGATACAAAGCCCAGGGAATCAAGGCGACGTGTATGCATTAGTAATTAATCCGATATGACAGTTTCCGGCGCGAACCGGAAATGTCAAGCCTGCAATGGCGCCCTCTTGAATATTATACAAGTTCACATATTGGTGGTATATTTGTTTTCCATATTGAATGAGACTCGTTTGAAGTCAATCATAGTTCCGTTTCCGTAATAAAGACATATATATATTTCACCGGGAAGTCACACAATATGATATTATATAATACTAGCGGATCCGACAGACGTTGTCCTGTCTACACGTCTTTAATTTCAAAATTTCAATTTTTAATAAGCCATTTTGATGAAAATTATTATTCAAATGTTATGACAATATCTAACCAGCACATGGTCACACACGATATAACACAATGATAACAAAACTTTTTTTAAATTTCGGACAGACTAAAATTAATATTCGAATATTATTTAAAATTTGACACTGCGATGGTAGCGCCGTCTGTCGGATCCAATGTAAAACATTCCAAAATCAACAACAACTAATAAATTGAAAATTAATTAAAAAAACATTGTCCAGCGGACAAAATTGTGAATCTAAACCATTCCCAGATCCCCTTGAACACACACAAAAAATTTCGTCTAAATCGGTCCAGTCGTTTAGGAGAAGTTCAGTCACATACACACGCACACAAGAAATATATATATTAAGATTATATGTAAACTCATTGTGTCGATACGCTTATTATATATTTTTACAATTTTTTTTATCAAAAGTAGCTTCATTTATATTTCCTTCATATTTTATTTATACGTCCCAACTGAGCTACTCGCATGGGAAATTGTACTTGGTAAACCATAAAAAAATATACATTGAAACCTTCCCCATGACTGATTCTACATATTGGTGAAAACCGCAACAAATTCTGTGAAGTAGTTTTCGAGTTTGGACTAATTTTTATACAAAACAAACAGACAGCTCTATAAAGTTTCAGTAAACTTTATAACACTCACAAATAAAGAGGCTTTTTATTGGTAAAAAAAATCTTCAAAATCAGATCCACCCTATTCCCAACTAACAAACTTTACTTCTTCATAACATATATCGATAAAAAAATAAATGTTTTATTATTGTTAACAATCGACTCTGCTTTACATAAAGCTTCGCCAAGAAACTATAAATTTTAGAATACTGAAAAGAAAGCTTTATGCAGACCTATTCACTTTTTATTGAGCTTAAAGCTCCGGAGGACTTTTATTCTCCTTTAAAGCAAGGCTAACATAAAATTTGTGTGTGTTTACCTCAACACGATTTTGGCTGGATGCCACGTCACTCAGATTTACGACAAAAACAATACATTACTCTTTTACATAAAAAGCGATAGAGACACTGTTCGGACATAGATATTTTAGTGTGTCAAGGGTCTAGCGAATTCAATTTAGGTTTACAACTTTTATTAATTCCATAAAAAACTATGTTTACGTGATTATCCTCATTTGTTCGTATTCGTAAGAAAAAGTGTAAATTTCTATTAGATAAATAAAACACATACGCATGATTCAACTGTACGCTTATAATAATTTAAACTTAAAGAGTTTCCTTGTATTTCTGTATAAGTGAATTTACCCAAAACCATTGGACTTCTTGAGAAATATTTAATTTATTTTTCTATATATTACCTATAAGTATATCTACAATTCCATGCAACTAGTAATTATTATACAATCTTCATCTAGTTTACTAAAACTCTCTTGGTAAATAAACGACTTAAAACTGTTTCGAAACTACACGACAGACCAACATTGTAACAAATACTTAAACTTACACCACAATTTCTGGCAACCCCGAACGCTGATCACTCAAATTATATACAAAGTAACAAGTGTTACATCAAAGTATGACAATGTTTTAAAGCTACGTGACTTGTTTTAAAATCTAGACTTGATTTGACTGAAGTGTGGGTGTAATTAACTAACATTATATTATTATATTTTAATAAACTGTCTACTAATTAGTTATACACACTATTACATATCGGGGGAACACCCGATTATGATATTTCCATAATTATAATATTTCTAGTTTTTTATAATAATACATAGATAAAAGAATGGAATGGAAGAAATATACATGTATACTATAGAATATATAATTAAACAATAATTAAAGATTTACATATAATGATTTAAAACAAACAATTTTTTTAATTTAAGTGACAGATACAAGGAACGCAACAGAATATTTATTTTTTCACAAAAGTCAAAATCGTTTTCTTCTACAATAAACAAAAATACTTTTAAGACATAATAACACAATTATTAAAAAACAAAAATATGATGTGGTTTTGTCTATGCATCGCTTTTCGTCTATTTATATTCGTATTTCGTATATTTAATAATACAAATATCTTTTTAAATTCTATATCAAACCGAAAATGCTCTCTGTATTTTCTAATACTTAAACTTGTTATCTATTTTTGGAATATATTTACCTTAATCAAAGAGCCTTTGAACCTTTTCAAGCCATGAAAAAATATAAGCACTAAATGTAATAAAATAAGTGAATAATTTGAACCAACCTTGGGTTAAAGCGGCGTTGTCGGGCCGCTCACAGATGGCGCCGATATATATTAATACAATATCGAAGGGTAGAATAATAGAGTGCGGTGTATGGCTCAAGTTAAGTACTTAAGGAGAGAAAATATTAGTTTTCAATAATCCATATTCGAGTCTTCAAAGCTTAATAGTAATGGGATCAAGGTGGAAGTCAAATAAAAACGATAAAAAATTCTAAAGGGTGGAAATATTATTTTCCTGTTCAACATATATAATTGCCAGCTATATAGCTACCTGTTACAAGCACATCTAATGTCATTTTATCTGTTATTTATAAAAGGGTTCGGACATAAATCTATTAATTAAATTGAACTATAAATAAAACATTGGTGAAGTTTAAATATGAATTAAGTTTTAATTATTTTTATTTTAGTTTTTATTAGTGATAATAGACACATCATTTAAAAAATAATAAATCTACTTTGGTGCCTGATAAATAAACAATGTTAAGCAATCGTGTACCTTAGCCCATACACCTCCCTTTTGAACGAGCAGAGATTGAAAACATTTTAAACATAAAATAGACACATAAACTATACTTTACTTCGCTACATATTTTGAAATGTTATTTTAAATAATGTAGGCGACGCTTCAATATGAAATAAAGGTATTTCCGAACTCTTTTGTATTCTTTTGAGATCAAAATGTGTCGTTTTGACGACAAAATCTTTTGAAGTTTGAGTCTTCTTAAGCTTCCCGAAATGAAGCCATTTATAATAGAACGTCGGTCATACTTTCGGAACTAAATTATTGAATTATATTCCGTTAGAATGTAACAAAATATTGTAACTAACTGTTTCTAAAATTTTATGGCTTATTTTTCTTATTTATCTTAACGGTTAATTATAATGCATAAAATATATAGACTTAATTTTATCTTTACCCATACACATAGCATGAAATGAATTTGCCCAAATGACTGTTAAATCCGTTAAATTTAGTTACGAAACAAAAGGAAGCTATTTTGCATAATTGCATGAAAAACGGAAGCGGACCGGATATAGCTGCGGCCGCATTTCCGGTCGAACATGACATTTCCATCGTGATAATATGTCCGGACATTTATGTTAAGGCTTGAAGAGTTACGTTTGTGCATACTTAGATTTACACCCATGGTTTTACATAAATCAAACTTAACTTAAAAGTGTAATAATATGGTAGAAAAAATATTCCAAGGCAAAAAAAAATCCTTTTTACGTTACAGAAGGATTTGATTTTCAAAAATTTCATACTCCATGTGGTTTCCTTATAATTAATGTAATTGTCTATTCTTTACATATTATCATTTTATCGATCCGAAGTGGTGGAGGCCTGATGACCTGTAACACAGGTGCACAACCTTTAACAGGCATCAGTCTCACTTAAGCAATAGCAGTGCTCCAAAGAAGAATGACAATTATTGTATATGTTTTTGTGAGAAATAAAATAAATATATTATTATTATTATTATTTAACCAAATTGTTTGGGTTTGTGTGTAAAAGTTATACTAATTTTATATTTCTTTTGGATTTTTCCTTTAAGTTGGTTACAGGTGCTTGTAATTTTCATTTTCATCTGAGGCTTATATTTAAATAAAAAAAAAATCAGAATTAAATCTCTCTAACACACACACATGAGTAAAACTCCAATGATAGAGAGAGAGCGATCTTGAAATCTAAGCTGAAATTTGTATCGATACAATTAATTGAAAAGGCAAAAAGGCCAGGAAAGTTGCCATTGCAAGCTAATCATAATTTTTCTGCATAATTTTTATTTCAAACTAGCTACCCCTACGAACTTTGTTTCGCCTTACTAATTTTTTTACTTAGCCTATCTCCATATTTTCTCCTCCTAAGAACTTTTCTCAGATGTCAAGTAATAAATAAGAAAAAGCCTGAATACAAAATATAAATTGCTTTTCCGTATAGATTATTATTATTTTTTCATCGGCATCAGTTTTGAATCAATGTTTTACAATGACTTGTAAAACATTGACCAAGAACACTAATATAAACTGTTTTTTATAAACTCTGTAAATTATTACTATTTCACTCAGCATACCATTAAATAGTCCCTAATTTATTGATTTAGCCACAATGGCAAATGGAATATTAAAGAACAGATATTAGATAGATTTTAAACTGATTTGACTTTGACGTGGTTAATTTGTGATCTCTTAGGACACATAATGACAGTGGCAGCTGACAGTTAAGCCATATAATAAATTATATCTAATTATATATAGGGTTTTAAGTATTAGCTTGTGGCATGTATTATTACATTATAATGTTGTTTACGCGCGTTCTACAAATCGTTTAGCAATAATATATGTTATTTACATAAACGAGGGCTTATATCCGTTAAAGGAGTTGAATTACATATTTATTTTACAAAAAAAAAAATTCACATCTAAATTGCCTAAAAATATATGTTTTGATACTTCATCAATATACGCGTTTATTCAAATAGTCACCGTGACTTGTTAAAAATTCCATCATTCCTTTGTTTTTATTTGAATTTCGATAAAAATGGTAATTTCTATGCCGGCAGATTGACTTTGCTTTTTCCTGTACAAAAAGTGACATATGTCACACTTTGACAATTTATATTCCCTGGATAGCACGTGGGAGTCGTAACGCCTTTGTTGTTAATACTCGTAGAAAGTGGAATTATATTTTTGGTATACATCTTTTTAAAATTAAGTTTTTTTTATGCCCCCTGTTCTGGGCTCACCTGATGTTATGTGATACCACCCCCATGGACACTCTCAATGCCAGAGGGCTCGCGAGTGCATTGTCGGAATTTTTACGCCCTTTTCTTGAAGGACCCTAAGTCGAATTGGTTCTGAAATACTTCTGTGGGCACCTGGTTCCACAGTGGTGGTGCGCGGCAAAAACTAATTAAGAAACAATAAGTAGATTGAAACTAAACAGCAAAAATTTCTTCCTAATCTGCACATTATTAAATATTTTGGGAATCATATATATTTCGTGTAATTCTTTTTTTTATCTGGTTGCTGTCATATGATAGCATTGTATAACGTAATAATGGCATCGACGGATAGATATATGTATATGTAAAAGTTTTAAGTAGCACATTTTTCTAATTTTACAATGCATTTAAGTCATATATTTACAATTATTTCATATGCATAAACAAATATAAAACTTGCATGATTCAACAAAGGTAATTAATATCGACACTGTTTTCACAATTTGAATATTTAATTTTTCCCGTGCATTCACGTTTCATTAGATTTCGGTTTCGATATGATAGATTACCCTTGGCTAAAGGGTGGTTCTCTTAAACCCTTAGAAAAGGAAGTTTATTTACCAGTTTTTGAGCGCATTACCTCAAACCCTGGTGAATTGATTGTAGCATCTAGCAGTCTAGCAATACTCAGTCATTAGTGTTAATACTCATATTTCAAGCCTAGTTGCAATCCGAGACAAAAACCTAGACGACCTCGTCCAGAAACCTATAAAGTACACAGAGCAAATAAGACAGCTATATGAAAACCCCGCAAGCAGAAGAGAGACGTAGCACTTTTTCTCAGATCATTTAATAAAAGAACCACTCGCTTCTTATGAGAATACATTTAAAACGGCTGCTTGTTACACAGAGGGATTGTTTAAACAATCGCGAAATTTTAGGTATGGATGTAAAAACCTCTTTAAATAAAGCAAACGTTTCGAAGGTGACTAAAGATTCCGTTTTTCTAATGCCCTTGTAATATTCTTACTGTAATACGCTGTTACAAAAAAGTGGGTTTATGCACAGTAAATTATAACATGTAACATTTAGATTCTCTTTTAAGTAAAAAATACCTGTGTCAGGGTTCCCAGCTCTTCTATGACAACAAGAAGCAATTATTTATTTTTATTTTTAAGAGCATACGTGACGCATGTGTGCATGAGTGAGTGTGTTTAAATAAACTAAATGTTAGGTCTTGTACAAATTTGATTATGTAACATACTTAATTAAATTATGTGTAATAAGACCTTTGTCACTAAGTACAACAAAACATACAGGTAGCTCATGCTTAAACTGGGTTTCAACGAAAATTAATATTCACTTACAATTTGTATCATTAAGTGTATTATAATTAATTTTTTTTTTTAATATTGCAGAGATTTCAGAAAGAATTCCGCAACGAAAATAAACCTAATAATCGATGATGATGAATATAGGTGCGGCCAATACGCATTAGAGCGGGACAGAACCCATACTGCGTCTCACATCAGTCTGGCGTGATCGGTGCCGTAGCGCAGGTGGGTTAGAGTAGGACAGAACGCATACTGCGTATTCATATCTCTCTGATAAGGCTGCAACCGTCAAGACACCGTCTTAGTGGCGGTACGCTTTAGAGTAAGACAGAATTATATAATTTCAATATGCCTTTAAAAAAAGGACTCTCGAATTAATACCAAATAATTAATCGCTCTTGCAATAGGCTTAGGCATTTCAGTCGTTACTCCTTAGGTTATTTTTTACATTTCGGTGTAATTGAGGAAAATTAAAATGTTAAGTCCCGCGAAGGCGTAAGATTTAATTTCCTAACAGCATTAGACGTTACGTCGGCCCATTGTTCGATTCTGCCTCATTATGTTGTAATACCTGCCCGTTCCCTAGCATCCCAATTTTATGACGTTTAATTTTATAGGTGACGTTAACAATCTCTTCCTAATTAATAGTAACACTTACAGCAAATAGCATCATTAGGTTTTTATAGAGTTTACAAGCATTATTTAGCAGATTTAAAATGAAAGATTTTTATTTATTTACCGATCCTTATACATTAACTATTCAAAACCATTATTATATCGTAGCAAATTATTTTGTAGCTTTATCTACGAGCTGACTTCTACGACGTAGACTCTTATTTCAGTATATGATAGTGGCTTTAGCTTAGTTTCTTAGTAAATATGAATAAAACTCGTCCATATTACGTAAGAATGTTACAGTGTTTTAAAATATCTAGGAGGATAAAGCTTATTAGCTTAAGAGAAATTCTTCTTCTGAACTAAGTAATTCTCGAGAAAATGTATTTTATTTACCTTCATAATTAGTGAGAATATAAAGTTAATTATTTATCTAAAAACGACTAAAGGAGCTGAAACTAGAAGTCCAATAAGAGTTGTTTTATAATTTATTCTCTAATTGACGAAGTTACGAGTTTTCAAACTTTTAAAAGCATCCTAAAGCTATTTTTAGATTTGTACTAAATGGAAAAATATATAAAATCCTTTAACGTTTATATGAAAATATTAATTTTATGATTGCATCTGTTTTTATAATTTTTTTTTGCACAGGTTGTATATTTAGCTAAAAAATGATGATCGTTTCCGAGGTCTATTCTTTAATTACATCATATGCCCATATATATAGATACTATCATAATATTCGTTACTTGTTACATGTTTGATTAAATTATGATTAAGCCTATGTTTATGAAATATTATTAGGTTAATGCCATACGTGTTCAAAGCCGTCTATGTTTTCTTACCATGGATTTACGCTTCACTCATCTAATAACACTATTATAAGAGGATTAGTGCATTGGATTACAACATGATCTATCATCGAAGAATATTCGCCGAATTACGTATTTGGATTATGCTAAGACTACAACTATGCTTTTATGATTATGTTAAACAATAATAAAATTATTTGTTAACATACATTACAGCTGATTACACTACCAAATTTGTATTATATATATATGTTACTAGATAATGTATTAGAACACAATACATGATCAACATAAAATTCGTTAAATCTGTATGTATTATTAAACGCATAAACCTGATTATAAATCCAACTACTACATTTGTGAAATGTTAAGTAAACAATTTGTGATTTTAAAAATTGTATTTGAATTTTTTCAATAATAAAACAGTACAATATATTTTTTTATTAAATTAAAAAGCGGGCGCAGTTTATTTTCCTTTATCATTACATGTATAATATCAGTCTTTATGCCCTAAAGATAGGCAATCTACAGCTTTCTAGCGATTTTGCTGCTATCCTTATTAATTTAAGATTACCTGTCTATAAAATGTCTTGAGTAAAGGAGTTTCGTATTAAAGTACGACGGAAAGTTTAGTGAAAGAAAATATTACGATATTTTTATAAGCTTAGGTGAAAATACATAGAATGGTTTTCTTCTGTGAACAAATAATGCTAGAGGAGTATCCAGAAAAAGAGGGCGCAGTATAAGAACGCTTATAAGAGACGGGATGGCGGAAATGGATTCCTGTAAGCTATTTAGTCCACTATTTGCTGAGTTAAATGCAGGAGCGAACGCCTCTTTTATGCGGTCGTGTTGGTTCTACCCAAGGTGGTAATAATGGTAATGGGTTAGGACAGCTCACCTATTCTCTGTAGCTGAGTGACTGGGATGAGTCAACCATACCCCTGTTGCTTTTAGTGCGGGGTATGCGCATGTAAGATAGATAGATAGTTCATGAAGATTATGTAATGTATGCTACATTTCCATATTAAACATATATATTTAACCAGACAAATCCTTTGCGTTCGTATTTTTGTTTGCTCAGCTATTTGCTAGTGCTAATTCGAATACCTTTACTATTCGAATTAGCACTAGCAAATAGAAAATATAAATAGTGACTTTGACACACTAATCAACATATGTTGGCACTAATAGTGTTAGGGTAATAAGTAACTTGCCTGTAAGACAAATGTCAATTGAAGAATTTCTCTAATCAGTATTACTGTATTTCTAATATATGTATGAAGATCATTGGTTAATTATTTCTGCATGTTGTCTAGGCATGTTACTGTTTTAACATACCAGCGATATGTTGCTTCTTAAAGGAGAATAAAAGGTAGAGTTTGAGATGACTTTGATTTGATGTTATTTGTATACCCACAACCAATTTACTTTTTTGTTTCACAACCAGCTGCATAATTTTCATTATGTGGTTTTATTTAATATTACACTTTTTACTGCTTCTTTCAATAATTTGGTATAGCAGCAGGTTTCGAGGCGGTGTTTATCTAACCATTTCAAATTTGTGCCGGGTTTTAGATGGAATACTTATAAATTTACAAATGGATGACTTATAAGTTTTGACTGTGCACTTTATAAGAAAACAAAAGTCGACAAAATTAAACTGAAGCTAGATAAAATAATTAAAAGTTAGAGACGAAAGTACTTATCCATTACCCAATATTATGGTAAAGACTGACCATAAATCTGCTCTGTGCTTAAAAACTTCCTTATAAGAGAGGATAAGATTTAATTTACCAAATTCGCATTACACACGAATCATTTGGCCCAAGCTTTGTGTAAAAGACACGTGAAGTGAAATGGCCCAGTATCGAAGACAGATCAGACGAGCCCATTAAATAATTCCTCGATTCCGTAAGCCGAGGCGCAATTTCGACGGATTTATAAATAACCAGCTAGTGATGCGAAATAACTAGAGACAATAAAAGTAAAAACATTTAATAATCAGAGATAATTAAAGCTAACTATCTATAACATAACCTCTCAAACTTAACCTCTTTATAAAAGCGTAGATAATATTGTTGTTTGTTAAACAAACACTGAAAGGCACCGATACAGTTAGCGAACACAATCTCGTAAATGTTTAAAATGGAAACCTACTTTAGAAGTCTGCCTAGAAATTACGTCAAATAATTTTAGCAAAACAAGTAGCTTTGATATAGTGATATATTGTACTCCAAAAGTTATAGAAAATAATTTACAACATTGAGAGAGATATTTCTTCCGACTCTTATAAGATTTATCGAAACACACCCATCACTAAGATGGCCCAGATTCCGCAATGTTTTGAGTATCGACTTAAGTAGATACCTGTCTTGTTGATTTGTAACGCGTTCTAATACATTATGTTGATTTTTACTTAACCTAACAATCTTCGGCTCTTTTCACAATGATCTTAAAAATTAGTAGGCGTAATTCATTAAATCTTCTTTCGTGGTCGAGTAGCTGCAGTTTATCTTTTTACAGAAAGTAATTATGAAATATGCAAATCTAACATTTGTATACGAAACACGTGTTTTTAGGATATCGTTATTGAATGGTAAATAACTAAACTGTACTGGAAACTAGGGACTTATATATCTAACATATGCCAAATACGAATTATCTCATATTTTATATTATGGACAGAGGACATGAGAACATGGAGAAACTAATCGTGGTTGGTAACAGAGAAGGCAAAAGACCGTCAAGTGAAAGATACATCGTCGGCGAAATTATACACTGTAATAAGAGAGGGGTAACAACCGGAGAAAGAGAGACTAACCTCATGAATATAGACTTTTGTAAAGTTACCCGCCATAAACTCAATAAGTGATAATTCCTTCTATTGTATTTTCTTCTATTATTCTTCTCGCCTCTCTACGCCCTTGATTTGGAAATTGGTAGTAAACATTATTAAATCTTTTTTTGTAATATTGACATACATTAAAGGTTAATTAATCCATATTTTAGTTTTAAAAATTAAGGTAAACTCCTTTTAGGGTAGAACCCTTCATATTTTTCCAATCCTCTAATTCTTGATCAACATATCCAGTTTTTCCCTGTTAGCTATTTACGTATTTTTTAATAATAATACTGTCTACTCCCCTGCCGTTAAGGCCATGGCCTTTTCTCTCTCTGACATTTTTACTCAAAAGTTACAATAAATTTATTAACGAATGACGTGTTACGCGTCTCGCGAGATACATGGCTCTTATTATTAACAATATTCATGGGCGAGCCGGGGCGCAATTGCTTGCGAGACCCTTTTTTTTGTTAGCCTCCTTTAGATATTTTTTTTTCGCAGAACCGTACCAGGTGTTGCTTTGTTAACATGTCCTATATACTGTTACGGTCTCCAGTCGGTCGTTGCTCCAGGTCATACTTGGAACTATGACTTCATATTTGTTGAAAATCTGCAACACCCTCTTCTACATAAAAAGGGTTCACGCATGTGTTTAAAAAAAAAAGATTATAGCCATTACAATGAAATAGTTACATTTCAGGAATGGCTCTATTTAGTAGGGTTTGGATCACAAAATTTTTATTTGTGATAGCACACAGGGTTCATGGAACAGTGTAAATTATCATATTGCTATTTTGGCTTTTCATCATACAGTTTTTGATAGAAGGGTTAGTTAATATAAGGACTATATTAAACTTAACCAAGATTGTATTTAATCTTCCTTATCTAGCTTTAAAATATCCGTAGATACAGTGGCATTACAACCTGTAAGTCTTGGCCTTAGATTTCTGCAACTGTTTCGTAATAAATATTCTAAACAAATTATTTGGTGATCGGCCTTAGATGCCTCATACACACCGTCGATTTTCAGATCTAAGTCATTTCCTGTCAATGTTTTCTTTACCGTATAAGCGAGCGTTAATTACACGCATAGGAAGAAAAGTCTATTGGACATTCTCTTAGTGATTTGAATCCACAATCTTAAGGCTGTGAGATGAAAGATCAAGAAGCCATAAGCCAAAATGTTAATACATACAATTATACGGATAATAAAAAAATCGATGTTACTTAAAAAAGATGTATTTAAGAAAGTAAACCTCTCTGTATAAAAGATCATTGATCACTATTTTAACAGTTCAAACTATCCCACTGTTTCAACTGTTCTGTGGCTATATCCACGAAATGACAGTAAAATAAATCACCGAACTTTATCACGAGACAAGATAAGAGTTAACTTGAAGAGTTTCGAATCGCGATAATGCTATTCTTTTGTCTTCAGATTTACTGCTGAAGCGTGTGTTTGTAATAAAAAACGGATATAAAACTATGATTTCAAGTTTGACTTAAGTATAAAATGCCGACACTAACAAGGCAGTTTGTTCTCTTAAGAGGAAGCTGAGAAAATTCTATAATTAGGCGAAATGGGTTTTGTCACGTATGCTTATGCGTAAAGTGACATAAGAGTGATAAGGAGATTTAACAGCCATTTGTAGCTAAACAAACCTTTAATAACAGATATTATTTATAACAGAGATTTAGTAACTTAGATTTAGGCCGGCAACGCACTCGCGAGCCCTCTGGCATTGAGAGTGTCCATGGGCGGCGGTATTACTTAACATCAGGTGAGCCTCCTGCCCGTTTTCCCCTTGTTCTATAAAAAAACTATTATTCTTCCGTATTGCAAATATTTCGAAAGAACGAATCTAGGAATCTCTCTTACTTTCAAAAATCTTTCAAATTAATTTTACAATAGATAACTCTGTGTTCTTTACCGTTACTATTACGCAATTGTGTATTTAGTACTGTTTAAGAAAAATTTATAAAAGTCTTTTTTTATTCATGTGCCTTCACTAAGACATCATAGAACTATCATCTAGCCTATCATATAGTCTTAACTATTAATTAATTTAACCTAACCTAGTTTACAAAAAGGAAACAATTTATAAAAGTGAACTATTTTTTTTTATATATAGAACAGGGGGCAAACGGGCAGTAGGCTCACCTGATGTTAAGTGATACCGCCCGCCCATGGACACTCTCAATGCCAGAGGGCTCGCGAGTGCGTTGCCGGCCTTTTAAGAATTGGTACGCTCTTTTCTTGAAGGACCCTAATTAGTTAATTAGTCACAGAATAATAAGATACATGGGAGATAAAGGTGATTTTCCCCTAACTGCGCGTAAAGCCGTAAAATCGTATCATACACGTGCCATAAGGAAAACTGGACAGGAAAAAAGGAAGCCTTGATGAATGACATTGATAGTAATTGAATTATTCATTGCTAATACTTGCCAATTTGTTGTCTCTTATATAGAACATAGTGACCCAAATATCAACGCACTATAAGCCAAACATGGCCCATGAAGATTCTTAATAAATGTAGGATGTGGAATACGATAAGTTCAACTTTATCAACGCTCGCTTCGTAAAATTATCTATAATTAAATCCTACAACAAAACTTAAACTTTATAATAATTTCAAACCCGTACAAAATGAAGTAGGATACTCGTTAAACAATATATAAATAATAAATCATTGTCTTTCTTCTATTGAGGGCAATGCTTGTTGGTGTGAGAGAGATGCCTGCTAAAGGTAAAAGTACCTGTGTTACAGGCCTTAGGCCTCCATTACCACGGACAAAAGATCTTAAACAGTAGAGACAAATTTAGAGATAATAAACAATTATTATTCCAATAGGTTGCAATCTTAACAAAAAAATTAAATATGACTTAATGAAATGAAATTCTTTAGTTGCTATGATAGTGGTACATCAGATTTTTTAAATTTTTTAACATTAATTATAAAAATACGCACAATCCGCTACGTATAAATAGGCATGCAAATGTTATATTAATTTTATAATGTCATATCATACAAACATTAACATAATATCATAATAATGGGTAAGTTGTATTGTTAGTAGTGTTGTGTAGTAATTTAGAATTATTGATTACTTGACGAAACTTTTATTTGATTATGACCTGTACTATTAACTTTAATTGGTGAGAAATTTAGTATGTATTTCAGAGAATATATTCATAAAAACTTTAGCTAGATAGATAGAAGATAGATAAATATTATTTTACCTTCTTCATGAATATTATTTTTAAGAGTCCATATTTGTCAAAATATAGAAACGTAGAGCCAGTATTAATATTAGTATAATTGGTGTCTTAGGTACAATTAACGTAAAAAGGAAGGCAATTAAGAAAGTGGATTGACCAAATTTAGGAAACAGCCGGTGGTACATGCCAGATTAGCCACAATATCGACTGAAATGACGGTACACTTTTGGAGGAGCCCTTGGCCCAAAAAGGGCACACACATATCAATCAAGAATAAGATCATAGAAATATAATCTGAAAGGCTTTTATTACGAATAGTTAACAATAATTTATTTACATACAATTCAAAACAAATAACATAATACATAAAAATATATCTAATAACTAACCTTAAAATTTAATTATTAAAAAATATAATTAACAGGAGTCCCTTTAGTTCCGAAGATACTGGCAGCGTTCCCCCTTTGAATAGCTAGACTAATTCTTTGTGCGAGGTAGCTGCCAGCTCTTCGTTCTCCTGTGATGTCGACTAATTAAAATTACGAATTATCAAAATGATGGTTTATTCTTTTAAATTATTTCAATTATTAATGAAAAAATAATTGAGAACAAATATATTTCACAATTATTCTCTTTTGTTCATTACTAAACAATTGAATTTTCGATATATGTATATTCAACACTCGTAAATATGTCGGAGCATCGTGGGCAAACCGCCGCGCCTTATATTCAAAAAGTTTAGACAGATACGGGATTCTTAGGCCAAGGATTGCAGCGCCAATTTTTTAAATTAATTTTCCATTTCCTCGGGTAATTATTTGCAGGCTAACGAAAACTTAAATGACCCAATTCTTAGCCTAACTATGACTGAAACAGAAGTTAGCGTAATGAAAAAATTAAAAAACCAAAACAAAAATATTTCATAAGCACCAGCCAAATCAAAACAACATTAATTACTCCCTAATCTAAGGATAATGCTTACTCGGCGAATTTTATTGTAATTATCGTAATTTTGTCGGAAAGCTTATACAATGTGACTTTGTATTTTAGTCTCTTGTATTGGAGATTCTTATGGATTTCTGGAATCTTTCTAATTGCAGAAGTATTTGAATGAATTCATTGTTGTTGGTCAATTTAATGACGTTTTTAAAATTGGAACATATTATAAGCATTGGTTTTAATTAACTTAAATTCCAAGTCCTGCTTCTTATACTAGCCTAGCTCCTTTCAGAAGTTCCGAAGTTTCCTGGGCCCTTCGCAGGCTTCTCGATGCGGCTTTACTACTGCGAGGATTACTACTCGTTGGGAAGTCATAGCCAGGCATTCCACAACTACATGAGTGACTGAATTCACTGCGCTTAAACAGGTTCTGAACAAGGGACTGTCTGTCGCGCCAAGGACAAAGAAATATTTACTAAGGAGACAGTAGAACAAGACAAGTATGGTTTAACTTTCTTCATTTCATTGATTTCCAGTTGCCGTAGACATCGGAATTGTTTCAACACCGAAACTTATTATTATTATATTAAAATACTAAAATCGATCACACACTACAAAATTCAATTATTATACCTTAGCTTTTTTAATTGTTATAAAGAGAATGCGAGGAAATAATTATAAATAAATAAAATTAAGACACGTACAGTCTAGAACAAAAGAAGAATAGAAGAAATCTCGGTCTGACAATTACTATTTGATATCTATGCTAATAAAAGATTGAGCTTAAGATTTCCGCGAGAATAGTGAACGAAAAGCTTCATTGCACTACATTATAATATGCAAATGTGTGAATCGGGAATGGAACCGGCGACCGGGTGCAACAACCGCCTCGCTCAATATTACACCACGCCACGGGAATACTCCTTATAGTTAAGTATTTTGATACATTAAGGTATACGTGGTAGCGATTTTATTCTTAACTACCGCTTTTACCGCTCACGGCTGGTTATGAAAACTTCTTAAAAATTATAATCAATTTTTCTTTACCTAAGTAACAATTATTCCCGTTTGTATTGTATTAGTCAACTTGTGGAGCATATCATATAACCAATACTGTAGATGAAATGTTAAAAAAGCCATTATATGTATCGCATCATTCTGATTGATCAACAGAACCTATAGTCCGATCATAGAGGCGCGACACGTACTGTCATGCAATTGACCAAAAATTAAACGCCGCGTTGGAGCCGACCTAGAAACAGCGTAGCCATGCCGAAGACGTTTATAAAACATCTCTTGATTTGCTTAAATCTTTTTATCAGTATAAAACATTTGGATAAGTTTAAGACTCCCCGATATAGTGGCTCTTGGTTGAAGGACCTAAGCGTCTATGCCTTGTACCGTAGTGTAATAAAATGTGGAATGCGGGCGGTATGCGCCGCCCAGGGATAAGGGAGAGTGACGTCACCAAATCCACCTCAACGGAATTGTGCAAAAATTCGCCTTTTATTTCCACACTAATAAAAAGACGTAGTTAGTGGGTTTGTATGTAATGTATTTGTAAAGATACACATACTGTGTGTAATCCTTCAATTTATAATTAGTGTATGAATTATTCGGTGCAAATGTGGCAATGTAACGTCTCTTTATCAGTCGGGTTAAGGGTCATAGCGTGATTAAAGGTTCTTGATTTATTATCGGGGAAACAATAATATTTCCGGGATGGTAGACAGAAGGTAGTATCTAGCTGGCGCCAAAATTATAAGGTTTTTAAATGAAACTCGCAAGTCAACACTAGTGAATAATAAATTTAATGCTCACTACAGATTATCCATTTTTCGCTTTTTGGATTTAAGTGATGCGCATTTTGCCTAAAAGCTGAACGAAATTAAAATATTAATAGATATATTTTTATTTTTTAGGTACGTTTGTGTATCAAAATTGGTTTGATTTATTACCCAAAAATTCATAAATAATTTTTAAGGAGGATACTTATCCTTGAGAGTCAGACATAGTCAAGAATAGGAAAAATATATGTTTGTATAGAAAATATTTTAGTATAGAGAGAACTACGCACAGACTGCGTACAAAAATATTTGTAAGTAATTGTAAAATATGTATGTATATTATCTCCAAATGTTTATACAAATATGTAAATGTACCTGAAATTGACATTATTGTTCTAATATACGCATTATTGTCAAGTTTGCACTAACATAGTCAAGTTTAAATGGTAATAAAATTTGTTAGTAGTTCAAGGTAGCATGTAAGTTAGTATACAAGTTATAATTATTGTTGGATATCTATGACAAAATCAAATAAATACTATAATTGGGAATTTTAACCATTCAAACTCCGCCAATTTAATAGACACAAATCAAGATGCATAACATCGAAGGAGGTTCACATGGGTACCACATTTATTTAACATTAATTTATTGAATGGATCTTTTTGTCATTACTCACTGAAATGAAAGTAGCTGCTATATACATTTCCCCATATATATTTCAAACAAAACCCTTCGTATAAAACAGAGAAAACACATGTATCATTTCGACATCAGGCCGATATAACAAGATATTGAACCGGTCTATTTTTTGCGGCGTCGTAATTTGACAAGACTTGATAAATGAGCGCATTGCTTTGATTGATCGTTGCGCGAGCGACGCAATTGTACGCCTCAATTGTACAATATTGTTTAGATTTATATAACACCAGTATGGGAATATTAATAAGAACTGCTCTGGCTTCGTTGGCACAAAGCGTAGTAAGTAGTGTAAGTCACACGTCGTAGGCCGATTTCGGGAATCATTGATTTCGGAAACAAGCTCCATGTGAATTTAAAAATAATCAACGAATATGAGGTGAGGTTGTGTAGTCTATTTATTTATTTCAGTTAAGTCCTAACTTTATTATGGTGTCTGGGGACTTAGTACGTGAGAACTCAGAAGTACACACGAATGTAAAATAAGGCAGGCTTCTATTACCTAACACATTTTTCTTCAAAATTGTAAAGAAGTAAATGCGGCCGTACAGTAAAAAAGTACTTTATATTTTGATTTTCAGGTAAGATTGTGTAATGAAAATGGCGTACATATTACATTAGGTATTATAATAAATTGACATTTTATAACGTTAATATAATCCTATACCATATTCACATTTATTGCGTATATAGTATAAATATACTACATTTGACTGGTAAACAATAGATCGATACGATAGTTCCTATGTCTTCAAGTTTCGAGATTTTGCTACCTATTATTAGCAGATTATGCCGACACCATCATAATGTCTATCAAACCAGGAAAATATTTTACTTCATAAAATAAATTGTTAATATTAATTATGAATAATAATTGTTTCTCCTTTATTCTTATTTGTTTCACAGGCATGCTTTGTCTTCTGGTATAGTTGTATTCTTTAGGTTTGCCTAACTAAAAATATATTTGAAGTAAAAAAATCAAATACATACACAACTACACACAATACACGTCGAGCGAGTTTGCTTATATTGCCGAAGCAGCGTACAAATTATTTCTATTAGGTATGAGTGTGTGCAATTATTTAATCAATTACCATCTAAAATTCGCAATATTGGTGTGTTTGACAAATTCGAAAAGGCAGTAAAGATGAATATTAGAGTGAACACAGTTGACTAAAATTGAGTCGGCTAATGGCGACGTGTATCTCGCTCGTATATATATATATTAATATGAGGATTCTCATGTAAATAAAATATTTTTTTGTAATGAGAAATAAAGTTTATTAAACAACAGATATATTTTATAGAAGTCCAACAAAACATTTAGTTTAATTATTAAAGTTATAATAGAGTCTAATTTATTTTAATTTAATTTGTTTATAATATAATATGTTGGAAAGACTATATAAATTTGCAAACATTTTTTGCGAATTTATACATATAAGAACAATCTTGCAAATGTTGTTTAATGAGTGCACTATTAAAAAACTTTTTGAACTTTAATGATTTGCAAAAATATTCATACAACCTTCAAAATTATATCCACTGAAATACAGGTCAACGGTCAACTTGAAAATAATTTATGTTACCATTTCCTCAACTCAAAAATTTCCCGAAAACAATTTATTTCACTTAAATTTATGAACGTATGGTCATGCTCCAGTTAAGAAACTGAGAAATGTACTTTGCGGTAATTTTTATTGTTTAGCTTGGGAAAAAACTGAGTTTTCTGGCATTGTTAGGACTTTTGGTATTACTGCTACTTTGGTTTAGTTTCAGGTCATCCAATTCGGGACTTGTATGTATGACGTAATTTTTAATGGATCTGTGGACTTTATTACCTCAACCTAAACGAAACTGGGACATTCGTTTAGTTGATCGATGTGCTGGTGTAAGATGATTGCACATACAGGCGAAAAAAGTTATTGTCGATAGAATTTATAAGTCGAATAATAAATCTGATTCACATATCAAATTCTATTACGTATTACGTAGCAATGTTCAAACTACGGCCCTTTGGGACCCTTATATCTGTAGAACGTAGAAATATACACTAGTTACTCGTATAAGGCAAACAAATAATAATACATAGTTCGCGTCAACTATCGATTACGAAAGTTTGTAAATTATTATAAAAGTTATATAATATAATCACAAGCTATCTTACCTTGCACTGTGGAAACTGCTCAGGAGGTCTGCTAACTCTCCACCCCAGTAATGGCGGTATACACACAAGGGCGCTCATGAGCCATACTGCTGCGATCATGAGCGCCGCACGCGCAGGTGTCCGCTTTTTCAGGTAATCTACCGCCTGTAAATAACGACATTTTTGCTTACTCAATAGCTAGGGCTTGTAAAAATAACATTGTTGTTTTTCTTACTCGGAAGAAAATACCTTAGAATAAATGAATTCAGTGATGTCCTTCCAATATAAAGCATTTGCGTAACAATCTTAAAAACTAATTAAACCACACTATCTTTTATATACGAGGTTGGGTTAAAATGGGCCTATATGTTCGTTATTGAATGTCGAAATTGACGAGGGAACTAAAATTAACCTGAAGTTTGCTAAACCAATTCAACCAAAGGTCCACATTTTCTCTAAGCTAATTTTCAAAATATTTTAATCAAACAAATCAAAATTCATTTATTCAATTTCACCTTTATTGTTTTAATGTTTTCGTATGTTCCGAATTGCATAATAACAGATATTTCTAAAACGGCATCGCTTAAAGTCACAAACCAACAATTTATATTCACAATAAAGTTTATGCAATAAATATCGTGTTCTTAGTTTTATGGGCAATATAATGTATCGGGCTCATGACACGCGAGAGTGCATTCCATGTGTATTTTGGGATCTAGACTGAAGCTATACATAATAATGTATGTAAGTTATAATTTATAATAGAAAATGTATAATATGAATTAAGGACGGGATGCAGGTGCCTGGTAATTGGTACACAACGAAACATAATTAAGTATGTAAGTTATCTATTAGAAATAGACATACAATTTAAATTAAAGACTTTTTATAGAACTAAATGTTTATTTAGTTTATAAAGTTTATCATATACAATAAAAAGGATATTTAGTTTAAAAGGAAGTTTACAAAGAGGCTCACGTTTTAAGAATTGGTACATACCTTTCATTGAATATCAATATTTAATTAACTGTCTAGAGATTCAATTAACTCTCTGACATAAATAAAATACGTCTAACCTACCCCAAGTAAATCTCAGCAGTGACTTACTAAAGAAATGTAACGATCGGCCGAGTAAAAATATTTTGGATCACTCTCATCAAATTTCATAAAACAAAAATTATGTACTTCGAACAATCATCATGCAAAATCTTGACGGGTAATCAATTTTACTAAGAAAAATAAAAAAAATAATTATGAATATTTATAACCTTATTAGATTCTAAAAGTTGAATGCTAATATTAAATCTTGTTACAATGTAAGATGTTTACGTTTAATGTTACGGCCCATTCCAGTATCAAGATTGTTGTTAAATTTGAGTTATGGCGTGCGACTACCATTTGGGTATTAAAGTTTTATCTGTCTTGCGTCTTCGTTGAGCTATAATTATGTGAATAGTATTTTCGTCGTCTCCTTGGTATTGTACATTAAAGTAATTTATAATTAATCTAATTTAATATACATTGTAAATTATACTATTTAAATGAAGTAGTTTTGACTCAATCGTAATAGTATTTCAAAAAGCATTTTTTTATTGATAATATTGCCAACGCTCGGCACTGATACATTGTTAAAAACAAACCCAAATACAATTTTTAATGTGACAAGCACTTAAAGGAAAACATGACATTAATTTAGAGCACATACAAGTATAAGAATGATTTTACTTTAGAATTAAATTCCCGTATTTTTTCTTTTATGATGATATGTATTATCGTTATAAACGATTTATCAACGATTCATCAGCTATTGTAAAAGCCGTCAGAGACACATCAGCGAAATATAAAAATCTATATATTTAAATCAACCACTATTCGGAAAACAAACAGAATTTAAATTGGAACGCGGAACCGATTCCAGAATCAATTGGAAATTCACTTGCATTCCAATAAATAAGTGAAGAATGCTATAGAAAAGGAGTAAAAGATACACCGCAGCTCGTGTGAAGATTTCCCAAGCGTTTCCAGTGTGGGATATGACGTCACGTATTGAGCTAAGTCAGGGCCCTGGACGTGAATAAGTCGGGGCCCAAATTGTACAACTATTTCTTCGTTTTGTAACTGATATCTCTATATGAAATTAAAAAGATGCAAAATTTATTATTAAAAAAAATCTTTATAATTTGATTCTTTTTCCTCTAGCCTGGTTAAACCACTTGCGCCACTGAGTTGGAAAAACTGAAAAAAACTAATGACTGGTCGTACTTGAATTCGTGTATGCGGTGATATTAGTTGTTTCTACTACGTATCTGCGTGTTGTTCTCACGAGTATGTAAGTGCGTGCTTCTATTTCACCGTGCCTCCTGCTAATATGTTACAAATCTTTGTCTTTAATTTATTTTATTATTCTTTATCACTCAAGATGTCATATGGAACATACACAACAGAAAAAACTTGGCGATTAAAAAGAGGGGCGGAGAGTTTATTGCCAGTTCTTCTCTTCCGTTCTACGCCCTTGATCTGAGAACTGGCAGTAAATGTAAAATTAGAAGCATTTAATGATTATTTCTTTTTTTTTACGTTCATAAGTGTACATTATGCTACCTATATGAATAAATGATTTGTGATTTGATATGAAAATAAACCTTTAAAATATATAATTACAGCTTGTACAGGGCCTTTATTTTTGAATCCATCCCATTGATGCGATATTTACCAACGTTCCTTACCAATTCGAGGACGTATTTGAAAAAGATATTGTGAACACAGCTTTTATTAATTGTTATTTGCACACGGTGTTCTCTCGTGAGCACACAGCTTTACTTATTTTTTAAAAGCTTTGTTTGAATCTTTATTAAACAGCTCCCGCTCTTATGTGCTTACCTTTATTTATTCTGCTTTAATTGGTTGAATCTTTTTGAAAATAGAACGAATTGTGTATGTAAGTTTCATTTAATTATGTAGAGACACAAATGAATAAAATTTTCTTCAAGAACCTTCTGGCCTTCTGAATAACCATGGCCGACTGGGCAGTATCACAAGCATCGCATGAACCTGCTCATTTACTATCTTTTTCATTAATAAAACAATAAAAATACATAAGTCAATGCGTTGTACGGGTACAATTTTTTTTTTCTGCTTAAATTTTTTTTTCTTTCAACTCAGTCCCCAACCCGTTCAACCTAATATTTGTCTTGTTTCAAAAAATCTATTTAAATTATCGTCAGCACTTTTCCCCGGATTTACCCCCTTAACAAAACTACTATGCTATGAGACCCTCTGTTAAATAATAAATAAAAATTGATGAAATAATCATTGACATACATTTTTCGTTGCGGTTACGCCGTTGTAGATCTAAACTGATAACATCTAACGCAAGAATAGACATGTTATTCCACTATTTCAAAGTTATCTTTCAGTTGAAACTGAGATAAAATGTAGTTTAAAACTTTCCTGAATGATATTATAACACCTGCTTCACGGGAATTTATGAACCAATGACCTAAATAAATCTTATGGCATGCGAGTTTGTTTTATCTATACTATTATGGTAAAGAGGAAAACACATCTTGTAAAGACAACACGTTTTTACCGGATTGAAGCTATGTCTTATTTGTAAACTTATAATTATTTACGAAAAAGAGGCAAAGTGTTTTCTTTAAATTTGTAAAAGCTATGTTAATAAAAGACAATGCTACATATCTTGTATCTAATGCATTTACTCAGAAACTACAAGAACCATTTGACACATTCTTTCACCGTTAAAATAATATCGCCTATAGTTAGAGCAGTATCTGCCTAGTGGCTTAAATATGCAACGCTCATCCCTGAAGTGCGTTTGAAACACGACTGTGCACCAATGGAAGTTTTCTTCCTATGTGGGCAAAAAGCACCTGTTTCTATGGTGAAAGCAAATATAGTGAGCTAATATCTCAAAGCCAAAAATCGATGACAGCTGTCAGACACAGAAAACTTGTCAATAAAATTAAATGATCGAAGAAACGGATGTAGTCTCATCCATATAGAATTATAACGCCATTTTTATTACTCCCTATATTTATTTTTGAAGTATGAAAAAAGTCTGATTTTGCAAAGGTATAATGTAATTTTTATAAAAATAAATTAAAATTTATTATGAACGGATTTTTTATAACTATAACCACAGTTTGGTCAATACTCGGAACAGTGTGGTCACTCTGTGAAGCCTGTGAAGTGTCCAGGAGACATCTGTGCTTCTGGAAGGAGCTAGGCTGGCTAAAGTACCCAAGGCTTTACGCAAAATGGACCAAATTTGAGTCTAGTTGCGGAAATTGAGTCCACCTACCCTAATACCTTAACAACTGTTTGTTTAGATTAATATTAATTAAATCAGAGTAGGTGAAATATATTTTAGGTATATGTAAGGTAAGTAATTGCTGAATGACCTTGTCTCGTGTTATTGAATAATAATATGTAACCTCTGGAGGACACAGGAGACATTCGTCGCCAATAAGCAATTCTTTAAGATATCAAGGATTTGGGTAATAAAGGCAATTATAACCATAACGTTCAAAAAACAGCTTATATAGTAGTCATATTTTTTTATCTATCGAAATAACAACTATGTAACTCTGATTCTTTTTATTAATAACTTTGAGGAGTAGTGCAAAGATAGCTTAAATAATATTTTGAATAGATTATTAAAAAAGATATACGTAGTTATATACGATAAAAGTATTGTTAATATTTAATTAAAGTATTTTGCTAGCTGGTTATAAAATCTTTAACAGATTACTTAAAACAAACAATTTTTTTAAGAGAAAATTTTAGATAAAATACAGAATTACTAAAATATTTTTTTTAGACGTTTAAAATTAACTGTTATATTTACTTCTACAATAATAACGTATTTTTGAAAAAATACTATATAAAGAAAACATAGTTATTCAACGCTAGGAAGATAGTAATATACTTTTAAAAAAATTTCGTGCTTATAAATTCGCGTTAAAATATTTGTTTTGACATAAGACATTTTAGTAAAATGTGTGAACAAGAAATTATTTTAAATATAACAAAATTAATGTAAATAATTATAGATTAATCTAATGATGATGATGTAACCAGCCGTTTCATAATAAGTCCAGTTCATGAAGCAATTTAGAAATGAAGTTCCTGACAGAATTGTAATTAAAAATTATGGCGATAGGAATTTGTAGGCACGTAAAAAAGCAATATTTCTTATTTGAGACATAAACTTTTTACCATTTAATTTGAGTAAATAAAAATCTTGAACACATTTCATGAATACGTAACAATAATTAAAATTATAATTTTAAATAAGGCCAACTATGGAGTGGAGCGATTGAAGTATTATTTTCTTTGAATATAATAGAAAAGTACAACTTTGGGGCTATTTATAAAAAACGTCAATCAAAGTTAATCTTCTTGCTAGAACTGTCAAAAGCTTTTTATTTGTCAGTTTGACATATTTCACGGGTACGACAAGAATCGAATTAAAATATGGACCTAGATATAATGTATTAGTAACATTAGAGTCTTAAGTAGGAATTCGTTAACAAAAAACCGATTTTGATATACCCTAACTCAGTAAGTGCATTAAAACAATAAATGTTCCTCATACAAAGAAATATATTTTTAAAAATACTCATAAATTTAAAAATATTTCTATATCTATCCCTAAAATCCGATCCACGTTTTAAATAAATACACAGTACCAAGAGAAAATTCAGTTTCGCAATTGTAGGATTATGTTTCAGTTTTATTTACCCGTGTAGTTGTCAGGAAGGAACAGAACATTATTATTTTTTAATAACATCCGCCAGTTTACAATGCATCTGCATAATTCTTGAGTGAGTTATTGAATTTCTGAACAGTTTGTGCCGAGAGTATAAGCGGGCACACTGCAATTTATGCTTCCATGCATGTTACCTAGAACAGTCCCTACTTTTACACCTCGAAACCAATTCGATTACAGGTAAATTTTCAAATATGGAACACATGTCAAAATAATATAAGAACATCAAATATGATTTTCTATGTGTCCTTATAAATTACGATCTGATTTGACAAAGATCTGTTCGACCGACCGACATATCATAGAAAATTTTTGTTAATGTATTTTTTAACAAAACAATAAAACTTATATAGTCCAAAGTCAAAAATCATTTAGTCATATAGGTAACATAATGTACACTTATGAATAAAAAATAAAGAAATAGACATTAAATGCTTCTAATTTTACATTATCTGCCAGTTCTCAAATCAAGGGCGTAGAACGGATCAGAAGAACGGGCAATAAGGAAGATAAATAAAGATAAAATTTGAATACGCAAATTTTTAAATAGATTTATTGGAAATATCACGCGAGTGTGTTTAACAACCATGACAATCAGCCGTTTCAAATCATGGTCTAATAAAACGCAAATAACACGGATTTGGAATATTTTGTAAATATACATTTTTGATTTAATTGTCTATTGATATTAATGTTTAATAATAATTATGATTCGGTGGTCGTTAATATATTCTTAATTTAAAAGGTTCACAGCATTCACGAAATAACATTTTATTGGGATTTTGGAAATATTTACAACAAGACCGTATCAAACCAAGCGATACAAGAAAGCAGAAGAATTGAAGCTATCGCACATCAAGTGCATTTATAAAATTTATGGATAAACCTCAAACCTATCATCAATTAGGAAGACATAGTACCAACTATATAAATACTTTTTAATGCCTATGGAACATTTTTTCAGTTCTGGGTCTCAATATTATGTATCTGTTCCATGATCAATTCTAATGGGCCAGTGGGTCTCCTGTGTTGTTTCAATGTTGAATTTTTGAGTCTAAGGCGTGCCCGGTTTCTTCACGATGTTTTCCTTCGCCGTACAAGTGAGTGTACATGGACATAAAATATTTTGATACAAAGCCAGGAATCAAACCTTCGACCCCAAGGGTGAGAGTCGCACTTTGATAACACTAGGCCAACTTCCCTCACAATAATTGTTCATATATGATAAAAGGAAAAACTACTAATATTGAGCTTTCTCGAACAAATAGTAGTACCAAAAGCTGATTTCACACTACCTTATCCCAAGAGTTCGCTGATACGTCATATTGAATTTAACTTTGAAAATTCGCTGTGAACAGAACTTTATTTTGTTGTCGACTCACTTTAATACCAACGTATACGTGGAAAATATTTTTCTTGAAAATTCGAATATTTGTCATTATTTCTTAACAGATAATTTAACTTGATAGATATTAAAATGTTTTCAATTAATTGTCTTACTATAGGAACTTTCTGTAAAGTAATGAATCTTCATCATAATGGTCTATGATAAAGATTAGAGCGTCATTTTTATAGGTCATATTATAAGGGTCTATCTTTTAAACTTCAAATTATGTTACTCAGAAACCAAAGTCGTGTTTATAGTTTTATTTGGTGTTTATACGGTAACTGTTACTGTTCATAATTCACTTGCTGCTACATACTACGATCCTTTAGTAAAATTGTGCAAGTATTGTTTTTAACTTTTAATTCTTAAAGGGCCGGCAACGCACTCGCGAACCCTCTGGCATTGAGAGTGTCCATAGGCGGCGATATCACTTAACATCAGGTGAGCCCGTTCTATAAAAATGTAAAATAATAATAATAACATATTATTTGTAACATCCTAGAACAACGAGCAAAATTACTAATAAATTCGCTATAGGTAAAAACAGTTACATTACAGAACAAAATGAGTGTTTCTTTTCAAAACATTACATATTACATAAAAATCATCTAATTTCGCAAATGTAAGGAATAACAGAGAAACCACTTTCATTTTCCCAATCAGATAAAAAATAAATCAAAGTCGTGTGCTGTATTCGGTAAGCGACAAAATTTGATTTGCTAAAACATGTACCTCTATTATATTCTACCCCAAACAAGCTGCCCATTACACCGACGCGTAATTGGAAGCCCTATATTGCCAGTGCCATATTTTATAACTGACGTTGTGTACACGTCGAATCAAGGTTAAAATATTCGGATCAAGTCCAGGTCACTAAAGAGATCCCGTTCCGTCTCCAGGTCTTCGTCAACCGCTGTCTTTGCCGTATTCTCGGCATCTATAGACCCGAGAAGATCTCTAACGAGCAACTTTGGGAGCGCTGCCTAGGAACCCTGATTAGCCAGCAGATCAAGCGACGCAAATGGAAATTGATTAATTAGTTAAAAAAAAGGTACACCGATTAGCATTTAGGAAGCTATTGGCCGAAACATTGTCAACTGGCATTTTACGTCAATATGATTACATATTTTTTTGATTGACATTAACTGTATTTTCCTTGGTTTAGTTTCTTTTTAGGCAGTTTTCATATTTTAGTTGGGCAGTGCATGTATGTAAAGCAACTAAAAAACAATTTAATAACTTTTCTTTAATTACCGGGTATGTATACAGAAGTATGAAAAATACACATTATACGGGCTCGTGAGAGATATGGCGTTGACTGAATACTGTAAATAATTTGTCTAAGAATTTTCGTAAATATTATAAATACTATACAGAAACTTAGAAATTAATAAGAAGCACACTGCGGTGTAATGTACAGTGTCAATAATCATTCAATTGTGAACCGTATCTTGCTACGATAATGTTTCAATTTGCAATGCTTTTCCTCCAGTATCTCGTGTTACACTCGACTCCTACCTGCTTTGTGTCAAGTGATCTTCCTCTTTGATGAAATTAAAAGCGTAAATTGAAACGTCTTTTATTGATGCATTTTTAGACTGATACTAAAAGGCGCTTGTGTTTCGAGATTTCTGTTGACATTTGGGAAAATAATACCTAAGACTAAGCAGTTAAATATACCGATATGTTAAAAATAACAATCAGAACTGGTCGAAGGGGCCTTTCGCCAACTTTATGTTTATACGTTGTCTAAAATTGTTATAGTTAAAATGTAATTTTGTCGTGATAACAAGACATAGTTATATATATGAATGTCAAAATCATGCTGAAATATTAATGTCATTGAAAATAATATTATTGTTCATATAACGTATATATACGCTAACTATCACTATAATATAATGAATATTCTGTAAATTGGTGGTGTATACTCTTACTTTTTCGTTTAAATTTTGTATAAATCGGAAAAACTATTTAGAAAAAAACTTGTACTAAATTATTAGAAATGTATTATATTACTTTGCAATGAAGCTACTATTTATGTAGGAATGATGGTATTGCAACACGGTCACTTTAGAGTATTAAATTCCATTCTAATCCCGCGTAGACTTCTCTAGATCTTATCCCAAGTTTAATATTATTCTGCAAGATTTAAGTGTCATACAGTATAATTTATTATAAATCCAATTGGGATTGTTATCTTTCTCGTTATCTTATATACTCTATGCAAATGAATCCCCTATAGTGCGTACGAAATTATCATTAACATAGAAAAACAGGCTCTAAAGCCTTCTCGGTTTCGATGTCATTTGTTTTTTCTAATCAAGGTGATCAGACGCACGCCGCCGACTTTTGTGTCAAAAGCATGCTGATTTTGAGACAAGCGTGATTTAAATGCGTATATAGAAAGTCCACAGCAGGAGAACGAAGCTACGACAGGGATCAGAGTTACACGTAAAAGCCACCAGGCCTATTGTAGAAGATTACCAATACCAATATTAATAAGTTCCACCATAAGATTTTTTTTATGTTACAGGAGACAGACGAGCAGGAGGTTCACCTGATGCTAGGTGACGCCGCCGCCCATGGACACGCGCACTGCCAGAAGGCTCGCAAGCGCGCTGCCGGCGTTTTTAGAATCGGTACGCTTTTTTCTTGAAGGACACTAAGACGAATTGGTTCGGAAATACTTCAGTGGGCAGATGGTCGGATCGTGGTGGTGCGTGGCAGAAATTGCCTTAAGAATCGCTTAGTTGAGGAACAACGGACGTCAAGGTGATACGGATGGTATTTTGTATTCTGTTTAGTCAATAGCTACTATATATTACGTCTGTATTAAATATTATATGGGCAATTTTGTTTTTTCGCGTAACGATCTTTCTTACATATGTACTACTACAATCCACCGCCTAAGCACCACCACCCTATTACACAATTTGTGTCTTATTTAATTATATTTTAATAGAAAACTAGACGTCTCGGCGTTTTAACATATAAGTTACTAAAAGTCAGTCAAATGAAATAATTTAATAAAATTTAGCAAAATATTTATAAAAATATTTTTCCTATGTATACCGATTGCTTATGAAATGTTAGTAGAATAGGTTATTCTTAGCATGTCAGTTCGACTTACATACCTGTATCAATTGTTACAAATTTTGGAACTCTGATTCAATGGTACCATCATAACTCAATCAGCAGTTCAGCATTCTAAAACTTAGTTCACAATCATTCAGTTCCTTCCGTTCCATTGTTCGTTCATTCGTTCATTAGCATTCCGCTTAATCGCATTAATTTCGATGATAAACTGTTGCAATCAACGAAACAGTATTAGCTTGCTTTCCGTTCTTACCGTAATATTAATTTCGACGTGGTTTCTGCGTTTTACGTTAATTTCTGAACTATTATTGTTTTAATAACCACTGTTGTAGCCACTGGCAACGCATCTAGAGAGCATATACAGCTTCAACAATTATGTTTATATATAACTAAGCAGTAAATGAATCCTTAATATTAAAGCAAGACGAAAAGTAGGACTTTAAAGACAACTGTATGGAAAGGACCAAAGGGAATATGTAGATGGCACCATGCTTTATGTTTAAGTTTAAGTTCTGTATTTAGAGGTTTTGAAATGCTCAATGGTACCTACTAAAGGAAGCTACGGCAACGAGTAATCGAAAAATATAAATATAATAAATCTAAATTGTATATTGTGAAACAAAAAACAAAACAAAACAAGAAACTACAAAATCGATGTTACGAAAGCTTTTACCGTTCTTGTCTTATAAAAATGCATAAAATAATATGACCAGAAAGTGTAAAAAGGGATCTATTCCAACAAAAACTATGCTATCAAAACAAAAACTAAGACTTTTCTTCGCGACAAAACAGTACAATATATAATATAATAATAAAATATATTTATTTATTTCTCACAAAAACTTACAAAACTTCTAAACTACAAATGTAACATTTTAATACTTCTATATGTACTCATATTTATTTAAACCGTACGCTATTTGATAAACAAGTCAATATACCTTTGCATGGAGATTAGCTTTTATCCTAAAAATGTCGGATGTTTCCATATGAACCAGTGTGTTGTACGTTGCTAAAAATAACTGATGAAAAGTTTTAAAAACGTCAATGTATTTTTGCAAGTTCTATAATTATCATTTTATTGGTAGATAAGAAAGCTTTTCAATATGAATGAATAAGTGGTGCTTGCGAGTCTTGTAGTAATGTGATTGTCTATGGGTGACGTACCACTAAATATCATGTAAGCCTCTAGGCCGTTTACCTGCCCCTGTTATTTAAGATTAAGTTAAATGATAGCCCAAAGCACGTTATTTAGCTTCATTGAGGCAAATCTACAAAATCTAAACCCACGTAAAAGATATTAAAGGGAAATCCGAATTTCGAAAGTAGTAAGAGTTAATCTCAACTACTGAAGTCTTCAATAGACTACACTGCAAGTTTTCCCAGTGGGGCATACTGTGTGCAGTTGTGTAATAATGCGTGTCATACAGACACGAAGAACGTATTAATATATACACTTATAATATAAATCAGTGGTGCTACTTGTACTTGAGGTTTTAACCTCCTTAGGTCTGGGCCGCAGATTTCTGAATCTGTTTCTTGATCATTTTTCAATCTAAAAGGCAAGTAGGTTAAAGTGTTAGCCTCACACGGTTAACACTTTAACTTTTAACTGTGTCTAAGACATTTTGTCTTCTTCACGACGTTTTCCTTCACCGTTCGAGCGAATTTTAAATGCACACAGAAAGAAAGTACATACGGCCTTATGTATGAGAGTCACACGCTGTAGCCATTAGGCATACACTGCTTTTATGAACATCAGTAAAATAATTAATACTTCATATACATCTCCTTCTGCAATCAAGAGTGTAGAAAAGGCGACAAGAACGGGCAAAGAAATCTCTGTCACTCTTTTTTTATAACCCTTGTCACTTGCAACCTTACATCATGCTCCTTTTAAAAATCTCTTAAAGTTGTATATGTAAGGTGTTGTAAATAGATATAATATGGATATGGATGCCAATTATTAACATGGCTTTTTCTTTAGTAATAAGAACTATTTCAGGATATTAATTGGTACTCGGTATTCAACCAGCTTATGAACCAAGTCGCCAGATTATATCACTCCGTAACTGAGTTATCAGAAACAATTGAATATCGAACAGAGTGAAATAACAATAAGTTTAATTTCGAGTCTCAAACTTGTACTGATTAAATGCGATGAGTTTTTGACAGTTCCAAATGTTTGATAGAAATGCTGATTAATGCTCGCCGAACACAAGTTTCATAAGGCCGCTGAGAACCGATAAACAAAATTTCAAATTTCATGTAATATTTATAAAAGTGGTTGCACAATATAACCAGCTCAACACTTAAATTATCGTTTATTTTTACTTAACTTATAATGACGTGAGTTATTCGTTGGAAAATGTTTTCTAAACACATAATTAGTATAGACAGCAGATTTAAAAAAAAATAGAACCGTTTGTATAATATATGACACTTATGGCTTTTTCGTACATTATTTCTCCTTCTGCAGAACATTGTATTTGATTACATAAAGCATCTCTATAAAAGCTTTAAAATCTATCAAGTTCGGTATATCAGATAATACTTTACGACTGTCTGCGATGGCCCTTACAAACAATTCAATTAACTCTGAATAATTATTTGCAAATTACAATGTACATGCTTAGGTTTTGACAGACGGATCATTTTACTCAATTACATTGCTATCAAAGTTTTAATGTATTTAAATTTATAAAGTTTATACAATTGAGAACTATAAAGAGTAGTTTTATAAAATTAATTAGCACCCGTAGTTTTTGTTAATGTATAAACATATTATTGTACAAACAAAGTGTAATTTTTGTAGTCACGTCGAATGTAGCATTTTATTTCCAGGAACAATATAAAAGCAACACTAGTTTCTTAATATAACTTCAGCTGTATTGTAAATTATCCATTGAATTTCAAATATTCCTGTTATTACGAACATGTAAAAATGCCCATTGGACATGCGCTGCGAAAACTATTGACGATATCATTTATTATTTCCTACAATAAAGTAAATGGGGTCTATTATAGGCAAGTTAGAGTGACCGTTTATCAATCAAAGTCACTAACAAATAAGTAAACAACGCATTCACATAACATTAAATATATTGTTGATATACTCTATCCTAGACAGAAACAGCTCTCAAATCTTTTCCATTCATAGTATATGAAATCAATTCGGAGATAGATATTGGATTATATCTAGATTCTAGTTTGAAAATAGTTTTGAACGATATATCCGTATGTACACGATCGTAATCTTAGTAAGCCAAAGCCCAGTGGCTTGTGCCGTGAGGTCTTTGCTTGAGTGGAGCTTTGTGTCTTTGAATTAATTTAGATCGCTACTTCCAAAGGTAGATTGAATTACAAGGATTATATTTTAATCTGATATTACCGTAGTGTACACGAATACTAGAAATACAAAGGCCGTCAACGCAGAGCCTTCTAGCATCGTGAGTGTCCATGGGCGGCGGTATCACTTAACATCAGGTGAGCCTCCTGCCCGTTTGTCCTCTGTTCTGACTTTCTTAGACCATGGTTGTTTTACTAAAACACCATTGTCATTCGGGCGTTTGATAATCAAAATTTGCTAAAGAGAGAGAGATATGCAAGACTCCCTCCCATCGGAGTATTTCTATGTTATTTGACGCCGTGTTTATATCTTAAAGACACTCTTTTCTTGCTGCACACAACTTGGAAACCATTATTTCAATTGTTAAGTTATCAAGCCTTAAGTTTTATCCATTTAATATGCTATGAAGCTACATTTTATTAGTCCTTTAGTCATTTTTCTACAGTTATTTAGTCCTTAATTCTTGTTTTTGTACTGTGCTTTAGTTATTTATGTTTAAAAGAAGCAGTTTTTTAGTTCTGGGCCTCAGGTTTCTATATCTGTTTCTTCTATATCTGTTTATGATCATTTGTTAATCTGATTGCCAGTAGGTGATCAGCCTTCTGTACCTGAAACACGCCATCGAATTTTTGTTTCTAAAGGTAACGTTGGTCAGTACACACCTTAAGGCACGATGTTGTCTGTCACAGCGTGTATCAGATACAGAAGACTGATCTGAAACATGAAGCTCAGACCTAAATATTTAATTCAACTATTGTGTCTAATCTTAGATTTTATTTATACTTTATCATGTGTTATTATCGAGGAATTTCAAACTGTTTGGAAAAAGTCATGTCTGATAAGTAGGGTACTTAAATGTCTACGTTAAATTAATCTTGCCAAAAACTTCTTATCAATATTTTAAATGAATTAAAATCAGACTAATTATTATTCTTAACGCGACTCGTAATGCTTTCAGTATGAAAATAAAGCTGATGTCACAATAGGATAATATATTTTTTTTCTTATATTATAATTAAGAATATTTCAATAAATAATTATATAATAAATTGCACATATTTATTTATATTTACATTTATCTCCAATTTAAAATTACTAGATTCACTTCTTTTACTTTCTGTTCTACATAATGATAAGAAAGTCGATTTAATTATTAATCGACTAATTATCCTTATCCTTGTACAAATAGTAAATTTATATGTTGCGTATAAACTCATACAAACCATGCCATTATTATTATTATTAATATAAATATTTCGGGCCTGGATATTATAAACCGTAGTTTTGCTAAATATTTTATAATAACGTTACAAGATTTGTATTAGATTTTAAAATAAATAAAAATTAATATGTTATTTAAACACTATAGTAAAATGTTATTAAAATCTGTGGAGGTATTATGCATGTGTCATAGTTATCAGTAGTATGGCTGCTTCGATAGATATGAAAAAATCACGTTTTTAGTTTACTAGTATTTTATTCAAATACAATCATCGTATACTAGACTGGCCGTAATAACTAGTGGAAATTATCAAAGCGACCGAGCCATGCGGTTGCACTGAATAAATGATTTGTGGACGAATGTTGACGTTTGCCAACTTGAATGATTGAGTTCCTAGCTGTAAAGTTATCAAGCGGACGATTTGTGTTTGTGTACATATGGATTAATTATTGAGTATAAGAATTAAAATAAACTTTACCATTTAGCTGTTTCAAGCTTTTAAGGAACAAATGGCAAGCGGGAACGAGGTTCAAATGATGTTAAGTGCAATGGACCCATACCCAAACAAAAGACTCAAAAGTGCGATTAAGAATTGGTTCGCTCTTTTAGGAATCTGAATCGAATTGGTCCGAAAATAAAATACTTCAGAGGGTGGTTTCATATAGGGGTGGTATGCAGCAAAAACGAACACAGTTTATTAACACTGTTCTATGTGTGTGTGTTATAAGTTAGCTGTGGTGGTACCAACATCCAAAAGACTGTCTCATCTTAAAGATACGATGAGGCGATCTTTTGGATAATCTTATTTCATACACATTTGTGGGTTGTGTAGGCTAGGAATATAGTAAACACAATATTAAACTACATAATAATACAAATAACTTACTAACTTTATTTCTAAATTTATATTTAATTCTTAATATATTCCCAATACGAATTTACTGCTTTTGTATTTTCGATTCCATTTCAAATCTTTACTCTTGGTGTGCCTTCTCCTTTAGAGATTGTTCCCCGAGCTAAGTAACACAAACAGATCTACAGAATACATAATTATCTCATTCGGAAAGTACGTTGACAGAGTGCCTCCTTAATATTTCTCGCGCACGCCACATATATTTTCTTTCGCATAAAATTATGTAAGGCTTATTTTAAGAGCACATTCTATGTTCTTGTAACTTAGGTGACGTGATTTGAATGTTAAATCGTGAAATATGAAATATAATTTAAAGTTGATACCTCCCTATGGAAGTTTCAAGACTAATTACGTAATTTTTTAAGTTTTTTCGATACCGTGTTAATATATTAATTTGTCGTTTCAGCCTATCTTACTATCAAAAACTTACATCTTTTAAAAAGCTCTATCTTGTTACCAATAAGAACGCAGTCACTGTTAATAACTATTACGCGTGTAACACAGAAAATTTTTAGCACTGGCCAGTAAGAAACATTGCTAATGAAAACTTTTTTTAAATTTCAATGTTAGAACTCTTTGGCAACCTAATTAGTATATTGCATTCATTTGTCAATTGTTATATGATGAGCGGCAAATCTAAAACTCTTGATACTTTCTCAGTGGTTCCATCGAATGCGACAGAAAAACAATAAAGGTATTTGCAACTTTCTACATAAAGCCGTTTTTCAGTCGCTAAACATTTTCAGTGTAACCTAGGTATTATTAAATATATTTCCTGTGACTCGTTGGAAATATACAACTTATTATTTTATATAGAGCAGTGTTGGCCTAGTGGCTTCAGCTTGCGACTCTCATACCTGAAGTCCTAAGTTCGATCCCCGGCTATTCACCAATGAACTTTCTATGTGCACATTTAACATTTGCTCGAACGGTGCAGAAAACATCGTGAGAATACCGACATGTCTGACCCAAAAGTCGACGACGTGTGTCAGGCACTGATCACCTACATGCCTATTACATTTAAAAAACATCATGAAACAGATTCAGAAATCTGAGGCCAAGACCTAAAGAGGTTATAGCGCCACTGATTTATTTATTCATTTAATATTTTATATAATACAGATACAGATAAAAACTCGATAATAAACTAAACCTTCGTAACAACGTGAAAACTTACATACTCATTAAATAAGAAACAAAACAGTCTAATTGCATAATTATATATTTCTCTTTTCATCACAGAGTAAACATCGTTTGACAGAAAGAGACAATTAGATTCTATTCTTTACAAAATACCTCCACGCACCCCAATAACTGGCTTATACATAAAACCGGATGTATACAGTAAATGTGGTTTCAGATCGATTCCTTATTCCATTTCCACATCTAATTCCGTATCTGAATGTAATCATAATGGGTGATTTAAATACATTTACATTCGGATTGAGCAGATTGAGGGATCTCGGCCAGGCATAATGGATCCAAGTAGGATTGGTGGGATTTCGCGCGTCTAGACTTCACACGAGGCAATATGTATGTTACATTCTGGAACACGTAAATTTATTCTTTGGGTATAGGTATCAGGTAGGTTATTTATCTTATCCATTTCTCGATTCTTCTCAGTGGACGACGGCGAAGACTCCTTCAAGCCCTTAATTATCGTGGTGAGCCTGCCTGGTAGCTTTGAGATAATCCCACTTTCTCGAACCTTTGGTCCTACATGTAGGGCTCCGTCTGTTAACTATGGTCTCTTGATGCGGGCATCCCGTACTTATCTATACATTTATATATTCACTATTTATGTGTTAGAATACGTCTGTAGGGATCCGTACGTAGGGTTGTTAGCTACTTACCTCTCAAATATTTAGTCACCTAGTGCAGCATGCTCTAACATACATTACATGTACCATACAGTTACTCCTGAGATTCAATACGAATACATTTTAAACACACATTTCACATTCAACTGACTAGCAAGCTGTACATCGGTTGTATATTTATAAAAATAAAAAAAACATGATTTACTAATAGTATTATGCACCTCTAACAACAAAATAGTCAGTGATTTCGAAAATAGATAAAAAGGATTAGATGCGGATTTGTTTACACGATAATCTGCTACTATAAAAAGCAAACATTTGCCCGAGCAACTATAGTGTACACAAAGAATGTAGTTGAGCAAAGTTTAAAAATAATATAAAATGTTCCATTACATTGTGGATGATATCAGTCTATGTCAAATAAAAATATTTTCTTATTCTATTCGTGCATTTACAAACGTAAAATAGTATTATTCTTATTGGTACTCATGGTGACTCGTACACATTGAAGCAACATTTTTACATTTTAAGAAAAGTACGTGAACCTGCTACCCAAAACATTTATCCCTGGATTTTTGGTTATTAGTTTTAAAGGGTTACGAAGCCAGAAACAGCACACTTTTTACACCTCCCGTAGGAACGTAAAGTTTAAAAGTAATTAAGCTTTTAAGTATCCAATTTGTGTTTAATGCAATATTTTAAGACTATGAAGCACATGTTTCAAGATATTTTTAGACATGTAAAATAGAAATATTCCCGCTGTATCGTAAAAATTAATATGAAATTCCACCAGCATGACTTGACGTCCATAGTTCGAAAACTCAGGGTGTTTATCGACTGTGCTCTAAGTAGCGGTGAACCAGCTACCCATTGAAGTAATTCAAACCAATTCGACTTATTGTCCTTCAAGATAACAGCGTAATTTTTTAAATGTTGGAACACCCTTACTTTTGGCATTGTGAGTATCTATAAGAACATTTTCGGTATGTAACTGATATTTGATCGTACTTCAAATGACCCTAGCCATTCGAAACCTGTAATAAAATTTGATATCCACACAATCTGTTATTACATTTTAATCATCGCATATTGTTTTCGATAATTAATATGTGTAGGCACGTTTACAGCTATTATTAAATGTTTATAGCTGAAAACAGTAATTTGAACCATTTATGTAGTTGCCTAGCCCATTGGTTATATTGTAAGGTTATTTGTAAAACGTATCATATATCAACATAAATATTATTGAAAGTATATATTAGTGTATCCTTTGGATTCAAATAAAATATAGAAGATCTAGGCCCAAGCAACTTTTGCTTACATTCATCATCTATATAATATATAAAATTAAAATATTCGGATCTAACTTCAAATCTGTACTCTATGGGTGTGAAACGTGGAAGGTCGCTAACGGCCCTAAGTCTGTCTGTCTTCGCCATGTTCTAGGAATCTAGTGGACCAGAAAGATATCTAACGAGAGACAGATCAAGTGAATGGGCGGGCCATACACTACGATGACATTCCAATTATATTCTCAAGCAGGCGCTTAATTAGGGCCTGCAAAGTCCCCTTTCTTTGGGCGTCCCTGTCCCAAGCAGAGAAAGACTTGGAGCGAGGTGAAGTACGAGACTCAAGACTGATAGCGACGAAGACTTACTATGAATGCCCTTTGCCCCATCTAGAGGTTATAGGAAATTAAGTTTGATTGAAATTACATATATAATCGTGATTTGAAGCAATTTTATAAAAAGAAGAAAATATATTCCTTCAGCCTTTTTTCTTTATCTAACTGTTACTAAAAATAATTGAGACCTGTTCTATTAATTAAAAACAAAAGACAAGAAAGTTTCATTGAAGTAAATTACATAAATTGTGTACATTGTAATATTACAACGCGTTGCTGCAAATTCACCGGCCTCCATGTTCGTTCGTGTCGAAAGTGTGACGTAATAAGAGCACTATTCCTATAGTGATTGCCCTTTGTTAGTTACTCAAGCGCAGAGCTAACTAGTGTAGTGAGCGTAAAGACCTCAACGCCTCCATTCGCACCTTATACGTAAAACCATTAAGCCTGGTTAAAAATGCTAGAATGTCGGTTTCAATATACGTATTTGCGTGTTGTTCTCACGAGTATGTAAGTGCGTGATCCTATTTCACCATGCCTCCTGCTGACATAGGACAAATCTTTGTTTTTAATTAATTTTTTTATTCTTTATTACTCAATATGTCATATGGAACATGGTGTACTGGTTGCAGCTAATTACAAACATTGTGTAAAATAAAACTTGGCGATTAAAAAGAGTGGCGGAGAGATTTTTTCCAGTTCTTCTCTTCCGTTCTACGCCCTTGATTTGAGAACTGGCAGTAAATGTAAAATTAGATTCATTTAATATTTCTTTTTTTTGACGTTCATAAGTGTACATTATGTTACGTATAATATGAATAAATAAATTTTGACTTTTGACTTTTGACAATATTGAATTTAAAGAAATATTATGAACTAGAATGTCGAACAAAAATAGAAAACCTGCCCGTGCCATACATTAGCAACTACGACGCATTGATGAAATAAGTTACTATGGAGGAACCTTATTTTCATTCGGCGATAAAATACATGCGATTCTCAGTCCTGAGGTCGTAGGTTCGACTTTGGGTGTGCACAATGAAATTTCTTTCTAAGTGCGTATTTATCATTCGCTCTAACGGTGCAGGAAAACATCGTGAGGAAACCGGCTGGCTTTAGTTCCAAAAAACGAACATATTGTGTCAAGCTCTGAAGTCTGATCACCTACTCGTTTGTTAGATTGACAAATAATGATGACCTAAAAAGGCTGTTACGCTACTGATTAATTTTAATTTCATAAAATGCTTCTTTCGCTTTCAGATCTTTGGTGGCTTCGCTCTTTATACCAGGCAACGATAATTTATTACTCTACAAGTGTACTTAAAATATTTGATTATTATATCATGTACTCTTAAGAATATAAGAGTAGGTAAGATACCTAGATTGAGCTGGTATCTTTCAAAATAATATGTATCATATTTAGCTTGTTCCGTTGTTTTGTTGAAGTATTTTCGAACCGACTCGATACTGAGGAGTCTTAAAAAATCAACTCACAAAAGACCGGCAATTATTAGCCTACTGGAAATGCGATTTGTGATTTAACATAACATCATGTAGCACTCTGCCCGTTTGCCCCTGTATGGCGTTATACAGCAGAAATACATGGTATTTCTGATATAATAGAACTTATCTTAAACTACAAATAAACGCGTATTTACTTTTATAAAAATGCAACGTTCATTCGTTCGTTCGTTCGTTTCTTTATGGTTGTATAGTGATTTGCATTATTTCTGCTTGTATCGAGGCCGGCCATTTCCGGTCACTAACTATACAAGGGGCGATGACAATCTCCTTTTACCGGTGTTTATTGCTGTAAATATATTTGTAAATGTCACTGATTAAAATTCTGTAATATTTTGAATAATCGTCACATTGTGATATATTACTACAGTTGAGAAGTCGCATGTGGCAAATATTATTATTAAAAATGTCCATTTAAACAATCATACATAAAATACTTTGATTAAATATTATATATAATGAAATGTATTATATAGTAAAGTTAATCCGGGTAATGTGTCACCCAATAAATAGTATTTTTCTATTGATAGTACAAAATCGATTGTTCGCTTTACGAAAATTTCATGGGTCCAGTCTATTCAACATTACAAAGATTATATTGAACATAAAGGCCTTGCCATAAATCATTGTAAGATAACCTGTCTAAAGGTGTCCGAATAATTATTGATGGTGATTAATGCCTTATCTAATTATTTGAGATAAAGTTATAATAAATAAGTTTTTTCTTCGTAAATACTGTCATTTATTGGAAGAGCTTATCCGCCTTTTATCAATAAGCCTTGATCTCATTACCTTAATTCTATTTTATTTTAAATTAGTTGTGGTATTTACAACATTGAAACTTATACAAGTGATCGATTATGTTCACACACATTCGAATTCCGGAATCACACTTCCATTCATTCGTTCAATCATTCATTCAGTTTATCAACAAATACTAGCCATTTCAATTATTTTCAATATTAGCTAGTTTGAATTTGGAACGCTTATCCAACCGATCGTTACATTCGTATTTGAACATTTCATTAATTTCACATTGCATTTGAACAATGCGTATATGCGGATTTTGGTTTTCGCACACGCCCTCGGAGTGTTACCATTGGTATTCGATTTTTAAAAGATATGGCAAAATTGATTTTAAATATACAGCTAAAACATACTTATAACTCATATAAGTAATTGTAAAATGATAATTCCTTAGGTTTTAATTGGATTTTATAATTAAAAATTGAAGACGAACAAACGAAGTCCGCCTTTAAAGGCATTCCTTACTTTAACGAGATATTTTAAATTTTTGCTTTCCGATGGCGGAAATACAAAATATCGGTTCATGTTATCTCCGTGGCTGTAATCTATTCTTAAGAACTTGTAAAAATTAGTTTTTCATTGACAAAACCTTTGCAGTAAGGACAAATCACTTATGAATTTTGGATATTAACAATAAATGAAACAAGTAGTAACTAAAACCACCACAGTGGTTTGAATATATAGTTTCGACATTTACAACTGAATTTCATTCATTTGCGGCACGTCACTAACACGAAAATGTATCACTTGCAACGTAGGCTCTTTAGCGGTTATCTGCGCATTAAAGATACAATCTTATTGGTTTAATGATAAAAACCAATTTTGTCTATCTTATCAAATTTGTCTCTTTTACACTTATTTGTCTTTTTTATGTAGGTATTTGTAACGTTTCATACAAAAACTAATGGACCGATTTCAAAACTTATTTTACCATTTGCAAGCTTCATCTTTATTAACTGACCAGAGTTATATTAGATCTCTAATAAATATGCAATAATACATAACCCGAGGTGTGAAAAAAAATATTTATATTACACAACAAAAATGTTGTACAGTATTATAGGACGTATACACAAACATTAATATTTAGGCTACTAATATATATTTACCTGAGACTGTAAAACTTTTTTGTGTATACCAAATATGGAAAAGCCTACCTTAAAAGCAGAATTAGCGAAATGCCCAAGACAGAATTTTCCTGGGCATTTCTCTACGTACTTTGTTGACTTAGAACATTGTTAACCTTAAAAACGCTTTTAACATTAACTATACAAACATTTAAAGACGCTAATATTATAAGTCATCTTACACCCGTTACATACAAAATTTATTTTAGTATGCAAGCGGCTACAAAATGTTTGTATTTATAATACGGAACTACTGTGTAAATAATCTTTAATAGAACATACTGCGAGAGCCTGCTTTCGGCGTTGCTTAGGCTGTATGGGCTTGCAAAGTATTTATATTTTTATTTATATATATATATGGCATTGAGAGTGTCCATGGGCGGCGGTATCACTTAACAGGTGAGCCTCCTGCCCGTTTGCCCCGGTTCTATTAAAAAAAAAATCCGCAGCCCTGCTGTCTGTTGGTGACTATCGCCAGTAGTCACCAATTCCGCTTATGACTTCGCTACTTGATTGTTCCCTTAGTTCTCCACCAGAACTGGCTATAGTGATTAGTTTGGGAAGACTGAAAGACGAATGTTTTTTTTATAGATTAGCTATAATAGCTATAGAATTTATTAGTAGTTTAAGTAACTTAGTATTTTTAATAAAATGATTGTTTGGCTTGGATTGTAATGCATTAAAATCCAAAATTACCTATCAAATGTGAGTAAATGACAACTGAATGGACGCAGAAGGGAATTATTAAGTGTGACCTAAATTCAATTTATTTCACTTGTAATAAAACACATATTTGTATTATGTGTAAAGGCTAGTATTTGCCATCGATTCGTTAACATAAATATTCAATAGATTTTTTACGAATTAACTTTTTCTTAACTGTGTTTAAAAACAAATTTAAAACATGTGTCAATAGAAAAATATATGACACAGACTATTTCCCTTATATTCACCTCCTCCCATTTGAGATTAAATATTATTTATTTTTACTCATATAATACTAATTAGATTTAGAATGATTGTTTAAACTTAGGAGGAAGGCAGGTGCTGCTCTTTCATGGACCTAAATAGAGGTTCTTCAATCAGTCTAACCGCTTCCTATCCCGAAGGCACCAGTGGCTAAGGTCAAGCACTTGTATATATAAACAAGTAAGTTTATACATAAACGTTCTCAATAACTTTGATAGCGGATTTCTAGGTATGATGTCAGTCATTGAACCCTGAGATCGTCTTCCTACAAATAGTTCAATTGGATAATAATTTATTTATTCAATTGAAATCTCCAAGGATTTTATAGTGCCTCTAAGTTTACAACAGATATCCAAAATAATTAAACTTAAGATGTAAACAAAAGTTTAATATAATTTTGTCTCCGAAATTATTTTTCTTTTTCATAAAATTTTCCCTTTATAAGGTTCAGTTAAGAACACCTGCGTAAACCATCTATCACAAGGATTGAACTCGCCTTAAGTTAATAAAACGTTTTCATATAAAGATTGATAGTCATAGGCGCGATATACAGTTGATGCTATCAATCTATTATTTTACAGATATTGCCTTTTCATTGGATATTTTTGAAGTTTAAATTTTTTTTATAGAACAGGGGGCAAACGGGCAGGAGGCTCACCTGATGTTAAGTGATACCGCCGCCCATGGACACTCTCAATGCCAGAGGGCTCGCGAGTACATAATACAATCTACTTACTAACAATTTAATTGGTCTACAACAGTTTTAAATCTATTTATTAATTACATATATAACATCGATAATCTGATTTGGGATTATAAACATCGATACATTAGTTTTTAAACTGTCAAATCGTTAGCAGTTTTACTAGGTTTCACCTAAAACTAAATTTTAGTAGTAGATTGTAACTCCAGGTGAGTAGATATGGACCTTTAGAAGTTAATAATAAACAAGACCATTCATAGCATAGAAATGTGTAATAATAATAATCTTAAAATAACTTCTGCTTAAACAGTGTTGGAAGACTAAGTAACTTTTATATTCTTTTTTTCTTTGTAAAATACTTTTTTGAGTTTTTATATAATATTAAATATTTCACAACGTGTAGGTCGATGAAGTATTTACAGAGGTGCTTAGTTTAGAATTATAAGTACAAGTAAAAGTTAATAACAGTCACAAAGTTTTAATATATAACCGAGACTCATCGTAATCTAATGAAAATAATTTGAACTTTTTTAATATTCTACCTAACTCGACGATCAAGATGATCAAAATATTTTAAATTAACATTTTAAATATTATTTTCAAATTTTAATAAATTAAAACTAAATTTTTTAAAGTTTTAATTATAACGTCCACTTTGTTGTTTTGCTTACAACGGGTCTATTAAACTATCGAAAGGAGAAAATGTTTGTAAAGGGGATGATTAATAATGTAAAACTGGCTAAACACCGATCATTAATAAAACCCCCGGGCGCCGATATAAATTAAATTAATATTCTGAATGCGATCCTCCGTAATGGAATCTGGGCTCTACTAACTGACCTATTTAGCTTAGGTGTTATCAATTTATCTAAATAAAATGCTTTTTAGCTTGCGATAGAGGACTATTGAAATATCAATGAATGAGTCTACCCACCGATCAAATAGTCTATCAAAATATATTAATAATAAAAATCTGATTTTGTCACTTAGCTTCCAATCAATCTCTCATATCAGATATCCTCTATCTGGGAATGTATCAGCGTCTATGTAAGAGTTTGAGATAGACTATGAAACTAGACCAAGAGACGTCTTAAATGATTGGGGTGTTATCACTCAAAGAGTGAGCAGAGAGTGGGAGTTGCAAGTCACCAATGAGTTGATTTGAAACCAAAAGTAGATATACTATAAACGCAAGACTACGAGGTCTTAATAAGATCCTCTTTTCTTTAGACGTCACCTTTGAAGAAGAGGAATCGTTTTACTCAATAATTCGACTCTATTGCGTAATTACACAGCCATTTCTTAATTACGACTCCCTCATCCAATCTTCACAGCTAATGTTCTACAATAATTTTCACACCTAATGTTCGTTATATTATTTGTTAAGTCCCTTTACTTGTCAGTGTATGGAACTTTCAGAGCAATTTTAAAGATGATCGATTTGTTCCGAAAGACTTTTCGAAAGTATCTAGAAATAAACAATTTAGAGGAGATGAAAAACTACTTCAGTTCAATGTTTATAAGTTACCATTATTGATTACTCTAATGTAGCTATTATTTACATTTTTATCACATACAAACAATACATACACATAGAAAAACACAACATAATAATAATAGATTAAAATATTAACATAAACTCTAAATATTTCTTTTTGTATTAACCAGAAACATGAACTGTCAAAAAAACCGCTTGTCTGTAAAGTCGGTTTACTGACGATAGTTGAACGTGACATCATAAGAAAATACTGATATAATGGTTGCATTTTTCAAAAGAATTTTTTTTTAATTTGTTTTATAGATATTTTGTATCGATACAGAGAAGCAGGAATTCACAATTTCAATGATCAAGTAACATTTATTTGTACGCATAAATACGCTTGCACTTCAAGCTTTAAATGGTAACGCATCAGAGGTAACGACGCGCCGAGGGGTAACGCTGCATGAGTCATGTTTTTTCGTGAGTGCAGCTGGCTCGATCGAAGTATGTGTATGTACGTCAAAAATTGGTAATATATTCAAGCAAGTGGTATAGAGATGTCGTGAAGAAGCAGTGGCCTAGAGCGGTTGGTCAGCCTTGAATGTTTAGCAGCTAGCTTTTCCATCATGGTTTACGGCGACGGCAGCTGTCTATTGTCAAATAGACATCTGCCGTAATCGTCTAGCCAGATTTGAGATAGTTATAGTGAACGACCCCAGCATTAGTCCATCAAACCCTCACAACTAACCAGGCACTGGAACACTGCCGGATTGTTTTCCTTTCCACTTGTAATTGAATCCTTCGAATAAAATAATAATGCGGTAAAAACGCATGTTACACTCCGTAGTGTATATATGCTAGTCCAATCCAATGATGTTCTTGAACTAACACTGTTAAATATTTATTACACAGTTTCGAAATCGTTAGATCTTTAATATAAAATGAACTTTTGTTAATATAAAATGAACTGGGTAACGAAAATGTTTGGCCTTTACAATATTAAAACGTACTTCTACAACTACCAGAATTAATTTGCGGGTTCAGCTAAAAATGTTTATTTAGTTTTTTCTTATACAATATATTCCTATTGTAAGTTGTCAAATTTAACTGACTGTATTGATGAAACGGTGTTATTCAAATGTTACATCTTCCGTATTAAAGTCTGATAAAACTGGGATTGCCTTACAATTCAAAGAAAAACAAATCAAAGAACATCGCTTTCAATCAGGTTCAGCTCGCCTCGGTAGCTGCGCACAGTCTATTGTACTGGCAGTAGGTCAACATTCAAGAAACATAAGTCATTTTTACCCTTTCACAAAAATCATTTTATGTATTTTTGATGCAATACATTCGGCCTAGTGGTTTTAAAGTGCGACTCTCATGTCTGGGGATTGATCGCTGGTTGTGCCCCAATGAAGTCTCTACCCATGAGTTCTAAACAGTCTCTCGTGCGGTAAAAGAAAACGTGAGGATACCGGCATGCGTTAGACCCAAAAATTTTACGGTTTGTTGGCACAGAGGGTTGATGGTTATCAAGTAGGTGAAATTGCCTATCAGATATAGAAAAGTTCACACCTAAAAGGTTGTAGCACCATATGTATGGAATGTTACAATACCGTATAACTTCAAGAGTAATGAAGTATTTAAACCATAAGTGCATAAATATAAATTTAACTTAGTCAAAAATATTACAGAACAAACTCATCAAGAAATAATTCATGCTTGACAGACATGAAGGCATCTGTTAGATACAGGAAGAGATAAACTAAAATAGATATAGATTTGTGAGGACCAGGAATGTTGCACCGCTGGAGGGTACAATATATAAAAATTGTACATTATGACAGTTCTTTAGTTAATTTATATAAATAATGAAAGTAGTAAGTGGTTGTATACAAAAAAAAAGCAGACGCAAAAGTGTGTCTATCTCTTGCCCCATTCGAAGGGTTTAGGGTTTCAAAATAAAAACATTATGTTGTATGATTTATAAGTTAGCGACTGAACCATAAGCCTATTTATTATACCGTCTCTATAAATCAATGATAATTCCGAAGTAAAAGTCATTCCTGCGTAAACGGGTGTGGTGGATACGTATTTTACTGGCATAGACGTGATTACCACAGTCTTAACGCGATGGTACAGTGAGGAAATGTAATTAAATATGCACCTTTTTCTTTACACAAAAACACACTGTAAATATGTCACATCGATCAAAACCATAAACTTTATTATTGATGTATTTAATTTACATTGCTTTTTTCTGATGTCATATCGCTAGGCTAGATGCCTATAAAAGTCCATAATTAAATCGAAACTTATACAAGCCTATGTACGTACTAAAAACTTTCCTCATAAAAGAGAATAAATTTATGAAGATATATCTCAACTGTGATTGAGTACACTGTTGTACAGGTATCGCGGAAATTGCTTCAAAGTTTTCGTCCATTATTCATCGGCCTCACGTAGACTTTAGTAATTTAAAATTTCGGTTGCATTTCGGATAATGATTGGTTATCGAATGTGAGAGTTGTTTATGTATTGCTTTTGATAATTTGATCAGTTACCAACCAATTACATAATTATTTGTATCGCACTATGTATATTTATTGTACATAAATACACAATAAATATGCATTCTTAAAAGGCCGGCAACGCACTCGCGAACCCTCTGGCATTGAGAGTGTTCATGGGCGGCGGTATCACTTAACATCAGGTGAGCCTCCTGCCCGTTTGCCCCCTGTTCTATAAAAAAATAACACTATTGTGTGAGCGACTCCCATCTCTAATTTCGTGTGTTCAAATCCCAGCCTGACTGGATTTTGCTTTCATTATACAAAATAAAAAAGAGGAAAATTGGCCTAGTAGCTTCAGCGAGCGACTCACATCCCTGAGGTCATAGGTTCGATCCGCGGCAGTGTACCAATTGACTTTCCTTGGACGTGAACGCTAATAGATTTTTTATCTTAAAATATGTTTTATGCTAGTATCAATATACACAAAACTCACCTGTGTTATACTCCAGTAGCGGTCCAATGATATGAGGCACAAATTCATAATAGACGCGGTGCACAACAACACATCCATCGCGGAATGTATCTCGCACCACCAAAACCCAAAAATCCAGTAACCCATAAGCTCATTCGCGAGCGAAAATGGCATTATCACTAAACCCAGAAAGAAGTCTGACACAGCCAGTGACGCTATGAACCAGTTTTGTATGTTCTTCAGCGCCTTTTCAGTCACTATTGCAATAATCACCAACATGTTCCCTACTACCACCATAATCATAAGAACCGTTACAACCACCGACGCGATTATTATATGCGCCGGTGAATATCCACTCGGATACCAAGTCTTCAGCACAAAATGCGTGTCGTTTATCGTCGAATTTAGATCCGATCCGTTTTGCAACGCAAAGAACTCCTCTTGGCTCAAGTAACTTGGTATTAAATGTGTTGAGTTCGTTTCATTCCAACTCATCGTTCTACCAAACGTTATATTTGGTAGCATTTTGATTCTAGCTACGTGATTTTGGCCCCGTTATGCCTAGGAACGGAATGGTGTCCGAAATATTTACACTTATTTACAAATTAACCTAATATTGCTTTAGAATTTAACATAATTGCAACACAATAACTAAGCGATAAGTCGAGAGGAATCGATTTATTTTATCGAATCGAAAAATCGATAACGCGGCATCATCGTGAATTTCTAAACTTTCTCCGATCCCAGAATCGATCCGTTTTCGCGAACATGTTTGTTTATTTTTTAATCACATTTTTAATTTCTAGTCATTTTCGTGTCGCCACGACCGTAGCTGGTCGCTTAATGCATCGTCATGTATACGCGTTTCCGGTAGTGAAATACGGTTATTTTCTTGATTGACGGTTTAAATTATTACCTGCAATGAGAAAAAATATATTAGTAATGTATTGTACATATCATATAGTAAAATCATAAAAAAAATGTTTTTTTTTGTTATTTTGAAATTCAGACGATTAAAGTTAAGTTATCAAAATCGAGCAATTCTTGTATATATATATATATATCTTAATATATATATTTCTTGTGTGCGTGTGTATGTGACTGAACTCCTCCTAAACGACTGGACCAATTTTGATGAAATTTTTTGTGTGCGTTCGTGGAGATTCGAGAATGGTTAAGATTCACAATTTTGTCCGCTGGACAATGTTTTTTTTAAATTAATTAGTAGTTGTTGATTTTGGAATGTTTAACATTGGATCCGACAGACGGCGCTACCATCGCACTGTCAAATCTTAAATAATATTCGAATTTTAATTTTAGTCTGTCCCGACAGTTAGCGCTGCGATCAAATTAAAAAAAAGTTTTGTTATCATTGTGTTATTGTAGACCATGTGCTGGATCGTTAGATATTGTCATAACATTTGAATAATAATTTTCATCAAAATGGTCCAGAATGTATTAGCTTATAAAAAAAAGTTTGAAATTTTCAAATTAAAGACGTATAGACAGGACAACGTCGTTCGGATCCGCTAGTATATATATATATATATTATTGGAATCTCGGGATCGGCTCCAACGATTTTCATGTATTAGTATGTAATTCGTACTTAATGTTTAAAGAACTTTATTTCTCATTACAAAACAGAAATATTTTATTTACATGAGAAACTTAATATTAATATGTATATATTATATACGAGCGAGATACACGTCGCCATTAGCCGTAACAATTTTAGTCAGCTATGTTCATTCTAACATGCATCTTTAATGCCTTTTTGAATTTGTCAAACACTCCAATATTACGAATTTGAGATGGTAATTGGTTAAATAATTGCACACCTTCATACCTAATAGATTTCTTCAAATAATTTTTACGCGGCTTCGGTAAGATAAGCAAACTCGCTCGACGAGTATTGCGTGTCGTTGTGTGTTTGATTTTTTTAAACGACAAGCAACTATGGATTGAGTTATTTAAAAAAATTTTTATTAAGATACAGGTGCTATATACATACAGTTGTTTAATTGTCATAATTTTGGTTTCTTGGTAGATTTTATTAGTCGGTGTTAAAAAATTGTATCTACATAATGATTTTATTAATTTATTTTGTAGTGTTTGTAAGTTAGAAATTATGTTTTTACATGCCGTACCCCATATTTCAATTAGATATATGAAATGTGGCTTGACTAAACAATTATAAATTAAATGACGTACGGATTGAGGAATACATTTTGATATTGACCAAAATCTGCCTATAAGTGATTTTAGTTTGGTAATTATGTCTAAATAATTATAACTTATATTAATATACAATTACAAACTAAAAATATATCTAATAACTAACCTTAAAATTTAATTATTAAAAAATATTATTAAAAGGAGTCCCTTTAGGCAAGGTTCCGAAGAAACTAGCAGCGTTCCCTCTTTGAATAGCTAGACTAATTCTTTGTGCGAGGTAGCTGCCAGCTCTTCGTTCTCCTGTGGTCGACTAACCTTTTTGATAATTCCCTAAAAAGCTTTAATGCGCTAGGACCCCACGGACCAAGGGTCTCGACACCGAATGGGACAAAATCATATTCAGAGCCTAGACCCCTGTATTTGCAGACTTTAGCTTTTTCAGCCGCATCACAAGCCGCACCAGCTCTCTTGTTAGTTCCATGAAGATTGGAAGGGGCCAGTGTGTCTGAACAGGTGGCATAATAAGTTTGGTAATTATGTGTGATATATGAAAGTTCCACTTTAAATATGTATCTATTCTAAGACCCAGATATTTTTCCCATTTTTTGTTAGTGATTTCAACGTCTTGAACTTTTAACGGTTGAAACATAGGAATGATTTTATTTTCTGCTCTGAATATTACATAAGATGTTTTTGAGATATTTATGGTTAGCAGATTTTGTTGAAACCAAGAATATAGAGAATTTAGGTCTGACTGAGCTCGAGCAACCATAGTCTGGATATTTATACCGAAATAAAATAAGCAGGTGTCATCAGCGTAGAGAGTGATTTGGCCATGTAAACCGAGCTCGTGAATGTTATTAATATATATTAAAAATAACAGTGGACCTAGTATAGACCCTTGTGGGACGCCGCATGTTACTGGTATTTCTGAGCTTTGAGCATTACCTATTTTGACTATCTGGGTTCTGTTTGATAGATAACTACTAGTACTTAAGGTACTAAAATATAATTTCCAAAAAACACAATTTAAAAAAATAAAAATGCCGAGCAAAGTCGGCTATCGGCCATCCAGGTACTGTTATTTGTCACCCTCACATATAGCTGTCGGTAATGAATAAAAAAAATATGATAACAGAAACACTTTATGAAAGAATTTTCTTCGTCACGTCAAACAATCGTCGAGAAGTAAATATTGTTGCTCGTTTTTAGATCCCCTTTTAATAATTACAGCTACAGATCAAAAATTACAAAAGACGCAGAAACAGCGTATCAAATAGACTTTTAATCAACGCCGGCTTGATAAGGAATCATTCCTAAATATACTTCAGTGATTTTAAGTCGTGATTAAAGACTAGATATTTCTTGTAATTTTACATCTTATACTTTTGTTTCTCACATTTTATATTACGAACTATAAGCAGTGCCGGATTAAGCCAACGCGGGGCCTAGCAAATTTGATCAAGTTTTGGGTATTAAATAAAACAAATAAATATTTTTGGATTTAATATCGGTAAATATGGAAATAGTAATACTTTCAATTAGACTTAATCAGATCATGATCTGTAATCCACAAAGTGAGGTGATTTTAGACATTCTTATAAAAAAATAAAATCTGGCCGGTAGACGTGTTATAGATACTAGACTAAATATATCAATTATAATTAAATTATAGAACATTACGGTAAAAAGTTTGTAAAATACCTACTTATTTTTATGATTTAACGTGACAAATAGTTTTTGATTTTTAACTGGAAGTGAGCGCGGGGCCCCTAAATCCGCGGGCCCCTAGCATTTGCTACTCTTGCTACGTGGCTAATCCGGCACTGACTATAAGTCTAATTTGCAGCATGACAGAACGAGGCGACTATGCGCTCCTTTCAATTGTGATTGGTCATCTGTAGGTCAATACGCGTAAACATGCATCAGTGTTGCCCCGTCAGCCCAATCGCAAACGAACACTTCGGTAATCTCACAATACGATATCAGAAAATTGCGTCAGTATATATAAAGCTCGCAAAAATCACGTTGAGATTGACAAATAAAAGATGAGTGATATCAAGTATGAGTCTGAGAACTGTTGTACGTTTTGAAACAATTACAAATCAGATTCGAATCTCTATTTGCTTATTGCTATTATGATGGATGAATAATGTAACAATTTATTTATTTTTACGACTAGTTTATATCTCGTGCTTAGCAATTTAATTTGTTATTATATAAATAACATTATTAGCAGTGTTAGGCGTCCAACACTCATCTCTGGTGTAGTAGATTCGAACCCCGGATGTATACCAATGGATTTCTGTCTCTGTGGGTGTTTAACACTCGATCGTATGGTGAGGGAGAAACATTGTGAGAGAACCGGCATGCCATAGTCCCAAAAAGTCGACAGCGTGTGTCAGACACCTAAGAATAGAAAACAATTGATTACGATATAAAAAATTGAGAACTTTAAAATGTTGGGTTTTTCTGGAGGATGATGTTATTTTTGTCTTGTGTATTACGAAGCTTTAAGGTAATGATGATTTTATTAATGTATTATTAAATATGATGAAATTATAACGCACATCGATCGTGACTGAAGTTTTCTAGACCACAATCTATAATTACTATATTAAATATATTAGCCTTTCATTATTGCCACTTTTTATACAACCAATACAACTAATGAAGAACTAATATGTTCTGGATATAATGAACCGACAAAAAAACGGTGCAAAAATAAAATAAAATTTACGCGTGAAGAATATTTTATATCACTTATCAATGGTAAATGTTACACGTATTCCAATAAACTTTTTTATTCAAACATTATATTTTGTTACTGTCGTTATTCTCTGAATTTATGTTTGACAGCGGTCGTATTGTTTTGTGTGTTTTGTTTCAAAGCTTATTAATTTTTCTATTAGCGCGTAAAAATTTAAATAAAATTATCTTTTTATTTTTAGTATAACTTTATTTATCATTAATTTTGACACAAATATGTCAATAAAACAAACTTATATCTGGTATAGAAATACTTGTTTAATAAAAATTATTCTAGGAGATATAGTATTAAAGTTTTTCTAAGCCTTTATGAAGAGCATGTTTCTAGAGTCGTATATTTTCAATTTCATTCAAATGAGGCTCAAGTATGTTACAGTTAAACGAGAAAATAGAAAAGCTTTTATATAAACTATTTGATCAAAATACCACTTTGACGTGATTAAAGCATAGATTATAAAGATTATATAACTTTATATCGCAATTACTTCTATACAATACTATGAAATATTCATAATTTCTAAAATTACATGATCACAACTTACGATTATGTATTATATTACATCAACAAGATCATTTAATTCCTTATCAGTAACGTTAAAACAACAAATTACAGAATAATATAACAATAATGCATGTTACCTGATCCTAATTAATGCTACAGATTAATTAATGAATAAAATGTGCTCAGAAATAATATAGAATAATGTTAGAATTATAATAAAATAAATCTATATTTTGTTCTCTCACATCCTCACAGGCAAATTACGTAATGCCCTATGTTGCTTAGCAGTAACATGCTTTTTGAGAATCTTAATTATTCTCTCATATTCATGAAACGAGCCGTCAGCTGTCACGCAGCCTTGACACGGCACTTGAAAAGAAATAAAAGGATTTTCAGTTGCTCGAAAAGCTTCTAATTAAATAACTGCGCATTCACTGGCTGCATAGTGAACATGAATTGGGTGACGGATTCAGAGTTCGGTAATAATTCTTATATATGTGGATTTTCTATAATAGTCTAAGTTAAACTTTATCAACGATTGTTTTACAAAGTACACGCGCGTTCAACCGCGATGTTTTTATATCTATATAACCTTTTCATCAAGAGTTGAGTAAAAACCACCGCCCATGGACACCCACAGGGCCAGCTAGGCGAGTGTGTGCTGGCCTTTTCAGAATCGGTAAGTTTTTCTTTAACCTGGTTCAATACAGCGGTGAGCGGCAAAAACTGCAAAGTACGGACTTTGAGGTACGAATGGAATTTCACATTCTGGATGTTACAAGAATTTGAATGTTGTTTCACAGACTACCATGTATCGCTGGCGTGTGGATCAAAAACGATTATTTGAAGTTATACTTCTTTTGGCGTGTTAGGGAAAAAGTATGTGAGTAAATTTTTACGATTCGCGCAAACACTGTTACAAGAAAACCGACACTCTTACGTTAGCTATTTAGTCAACATTTTAGTTTTTTCTATTGCTAGTGTCGTTTTTTTTAAAACGTCGAACAAGACGAAAGAAGTAAAGATTTTTATCTTGATAAGAAGTATAACTTTTATTTTATTATTAAAATAATGCGTGATTGTTTTTATCACTATTGAACCTTAGTTCACATCAGGCTCAGCTCAGAGTTTTAAAATAGATACTTATATTAATAAATATGCAACAAATAATTTCAAAAACCATTAATATTGAATTCGCGAACTAAAAGACGCATTTTATTCCCGTTGATTTTTAATGTTTGTAATATTTTAAAATAATAATCAACACTTTAATCCGGTAAACTTATATATAGAGAATATATAAGTTTACTATAGAATATATATCACAAATGTACATATAAACTATACTATAATACATCGTGGAAATACCTTTCAAAGACATAGTTTATTTCTATGTAGTATATTCACTGAAAAGATATTCTTTTCATATTCCTATGAAGACGGGTAAAGTATTTTATTCATAGATACGGAATGTCTAGAAAATATACGATTAATTTATTAAAGCAAGTTTCTTTTTAAACTATATAAATAATATCCCATGTAAATATTTAAACTTTTGCTGATTATAATAAATTTCATTGGCTATTTAATAAGCACGTTGTATTCTTTTCCAGCTAGAACTCGAACATTCTCGAAACAATGTTTGTTTCGCCGGAGCCTGGCTATTTTAACTAATAAACCACGTCAGTGACTCGTTACATGAACGAATCAATTTCTTCAATAAATAAGATATTTATTGTAACAAATGTACGGGTTTCATTTTAAAGAATTATATTAATTGATAACTATTTCAACAAGACCCAAACATTTTCTTTCATTGTTACTTTATAAGCACCCTAAAAGACAAGCTATTAGACGACAGGACTATTTTCTCAGGCCATCCATTTTCCAGCAGAAACGAAGCGTCAATCATTCGGACGTTTCGGTAAAACGGTGTAAACACTACTTGTTCGCCACGTGCTGGCATTCAGTCCAATTAAAAGAAAGTCGGCCACCTGCTCACTAGTGATGTGCTGGGTTGGTTTACAACTATCGATAGTTATTGAAAATGTTCACTCTAATTTCTGACTGAATTTCTTTTTTTGGACGAGGTTGAGTAGTATTTTTATACAAATTCATTGTGAAAACTCTTTCACAATCCACTGTTTTGTATTATTTATAATATTGAAAGGATTATAAAGTTCTCAATTTAATTTAAAGTTAACTAAAATAAATAACCCATATTCTACAGAAACAAAAACAGTTTGAGCAAACTTAAAGTAAATATTTTCTGAAACGTAGACGCACTAACAAAGGCTGTCTCGGCACACTAGAGATCCCATCTTTATCGATCACTATACACTTGACACGTAGCGCATTTCGTTGCTACAACATTTAGTGATTGTGTTTCTTGCCAAGTAACACTTTTGCAATATCTCAAGATCACTTATATAGCTTTTAAACCATAATTTTTATCCGCATAGATATTTATGTTCAAATAATTAACTTTGTCTTCATATGGAAATTCGTTGGAGTTTTTGTTATTGCGTGGTGCTTACCTTTCGCCGTAGCACAGAATTCTGTATGTATTACGTTTTTTTTTGTTTTTACTAGTATATACCACTGCCCATGAACACTGATATTACCAAAAAAATGTGAGCCGTCACTGGACGCCTGGCTGATGTGAAACATCGACATTATTTTGTAAAAGTAATATGCAGAAAAGAACAGACTGTGATAGGAACTAAATATGTATAGATATCATAATGATAAAATAAAATATTACGATTCTTTTTCTAGATAACGATGACTATTTGTTAAATAAACATTATTTTTATTAAATATTTTTAATATGAAATTTACTACTGCATTTAGACTGTATATAATACAGCGTGGCGACGCGTCGCCACGGCATGCGTCGCCACGCCAGAAATCGGTTTTACGTGCGGCTATAGATGTTTCACATCAAAAGCTCGGTTTGTTGGCCGGCCTTTTAAGAATTTTTACGCTCGTTTGTAGGCAGCTGAATTTACATAGTGGTGGTGCGCGGCAAAAAAATTTTTTTAGTAGACAAGTTAGCACTCCACTCGGGGTCCACACCGCTTTTTGAATGATGGAAATGAACATGATTTACTGAGTATTTCCTAATAATGCTACTTAATTTCACGTAGCTGCAGTCCTAGATTCATAACAATAAATTTGACTTATTAATTTATAACTATAATAACTGAAAAGAATGCGTTTGATTAACGAAATCATTTGTGTATGCTTTGTTCATCAATAAAATACAAATCATAATCAATATTAAAAAGTTTCACCAAACAATTTTTTAATGATATGTAAAAACAAAACTAACATTGTGGATTTAACCCAGCACAAACAATTATCGCTGGAACTTAGAAACAATTGGAAAGTTACAAAACTACATAGCTTAAACAAAACAAGTCGACCTGCCAAATGGCACAGGTGGTTTAAACTTTCAATATCAGGTGACCGTTCTCACAGCTCGAATTAAAGCCAACTGAGACACCATCAAAATGAAACATTTGCGGAAGTAAAATTTTATTAGGTTTCTTGATTTAGTATTATGTTTTATTCTATGAGTCAAATTTAGTAAGTCAACCACTTAGACATATATTATGTTTTACTAAATCCTATCTGAGGGAAACAGATCGCTCGAAACTATAGTGTATCGAAGTGTTAATAATAAAAATAAAAAAAAATATTTATACTGTTGCTGAACAAAACAACACAAGCATAGATTAAAGAAGTTCTATTCGGTTGGTACTTTATATTTTCTGGATTAATATATTATCAAGTCAGTTCTATTAGACAAGTACTAAAAAACTTAATTCACAGTTTTTGATAAAATAATGAATACTTTTTTCTAAAATTGACAATATTAAAAGCAAATAAAAGCCTATAATCTTTTATTTAAGAAATGACTATATACTCATTACTATGTAACCAACTATATATTTAACAGTTATTTATAGATAATGGGGCATACGGAACGGAGGTTCACCTGATCTTAATGAAAGGGGCGCCCATACTACTAGAAGGCGAATGTATTATCGGTTTTACTAACTGTTTAATGAAATTGCTTATGAATCGTTCATATGCAAGAAAATTAAATCTTTAAAAGATTCAATTTAAATTTTGTCTTAAATTTTCGAAACTCTAAAAACTATCGTTAAATTGTCCCATCACTATCCGAGGGCTGTCATTCACTCGAGCAATTAATTAGTCAACGGGCCAACGGGTTCCCTTTGCAGATTTACCCATTGATTCGTGTACTTTTTCTCTTTTCTCTTTGATTAAGACAAGATAATATGGTTATTTTAATAAGAAAATCAATCGCAGTAAGTCAGGGATCTCACTACTGGCCGGGCAGACACATGTACACAGTACTTATAAAGTTGTAGTAACGATATAATATATTCCAAATGATAGTAGCAGTATGATAAGCAAAATGCGATGATGGTAAAATGTTCTTATTTCCTCGACCCGAAACGCATACACTCGTTTAGGTTAGCCTTTAAAAACTGCGCGAAATTTTAACGCCTCCGTGGCTTGATGTTCGCAGGCATTGCTCAGAGCCAGTACAGCCTTCCACCTACATAAATAAATCAGACTCAATAATATGCAAGTCATTTTAGTCTCTACACATGCATAATCAGGTATTAAAACAAATCTAGTAAACTATTTTAACATTATTGTTTCTTAACGTCATTATGAAACAGTTACATTAACTTTTATCGTAAATAAACCTTCTTTAGTAGAACAATGATATTGATTCAGTGGCATTACAACCAATATGGATCTCGAGTCCATTAATCTTATTAATGTATCTAGGTATCTTTTTTAACGTTGATAGGATTTGACCACTAGGTGGAAGTTGGCGTTTCGTTCGTTTCGTCGTCCCTTTTACGCCGCAGAAAAAAGTTTAAATTATATGTAATAAGGTGTGTACGCGCAGGAAGCTCACATGGATAGCCCTACCCTTTTTAGAATTGGTAAGCTCTTGATGTCGATTGATTCGGAAATATAATGAGTAACTATTTTCTTGCAATGTTATTAGTTGTAGGTGTTCTCACTAAACTAATGTAAATAAATTAAATTCAAAGTCATGATGTAAAAAGCAAATCGGCATTCCGTTCTGATACAGTTTTAGGAATTTCCACATCCACCTTCACCGCAGAGCTATTTGTTAATTAGAGTTTTTCACTTAATGTTGGCAGCTATATTTAGAGCTACCTTTGGGCTAGAAATATTTACGTATTTCCGAGTTTTCATTAGAGAAAATCCCATTACGTATGGAACATTATACAATTATTACAAATTACCTAATACCTATTTGTTGTTGCAATTACCTCTGAAGGTAATTGAACTTAGTGTAAAATTTAAATGTTTTATATTTCAATCCTATCTTTTAACTCTTATCTCTTACAGTATATCAACTTATATTTTTTCCCTGTAATTTATCCTACCTACCTTTATTATTTCTCTTCCAAAATTTTCCTAGATAAAGTCGTTTACAAAGTAAAAATCACAAGATAACATAAATTAATAATGTCTTAAGCTGTAGTGTTCTTGCAAGTGATTACACTGTAGTGAAACCTGTGCATGACACTTCGTACAGAAACTTAATTAACTGCTTTGTATTTAATATATGATTAGTTAATTATCTTACTAAGTATTATTTTGTAAATACAACGTTTTCTTTTGTACCAGTTAAAACGACCACGATTTATACTGTTTTTTTTTTATATCCGCCTACTGATATAGAAATAAAGTCTAGGCTGGTCTACCCTACTAAAACTCTGCGAAGATACACCTCGTATCAGATGTCACTTTGGCTGCAAATAGTGACTGCATTTATAAAACCTAGGTTAAGAATGTAAAACTTGAATCGATTTAGTATTTGTTCTAAAAATAATATAAATATATATTGAAAAAAATTATAATTATTCCTGTAACAATACTATGTCATATGTACGTGTGATATTAAAAAAAATCAGTGGTGCAACAACCTCTTTAGGTTGGGCTTCAGATTTCTCTTCACACACGCCGACGACTTTTTGGGTCTAAGACCCATACAAGTCAACACGATATTTTCTTTCACGTGTGTGAGAGAATGTTTAATGCGCCCATATAAAGAAAAAAATGTGAACAGCCGGGGATCGAATCTCGATCGATCGATCCTCAGGGATGTGATTTACACGTTGAAGCCACTAGACCAACACTGCTCATATGTAATATCAGTTTTGCAAAATTCGCGATGTTTCAACTATCTAAATATTTCTCTTTGTACCCGAAAGTCTGGGCCAGCCTTTGACGAATTATGTATCCCTCGTATGAATTTTTTGCAAGAATGCTTACTGTACTTTTTACATCAAAAGATCAAAGTACTTGAAAGTAAATAGAGATCACTTTTCATAAACTACGATTCTTATCATATATACATCACGCAGTTGAAATGTAAGAAAATTAATTATTATAGATAATTAAATATAATTCATAGACTTTTTCTAACTACAGTTTATATTTAGAGACTAATTCTATTGAGATACTTTTAGGGCCATGAGCGAATGTGCGCTACTTAGACTTGAGAACAACGGGGTTTTTTTTAGAGTCTAGAACTATTGGAAGAGAGTTCCCCTTCTGCAGCTGAACGCCAACAATTGGTAGGAGGTGGCACAAGATAATAAAAAAGTGTGGCGTTGAAACCTTATTTCGGAGGCTCAGTCACTTTTTGGGCAGACCCAGCGGAGTCAGGGAGCCAACTGGAAGTCGTATTTTGTAGTGAGTGATTCTCAAAATTACACCATGATCTACTAAAACAAATCAAATTTGTATGGATCAATATGATCATGTGCCCAATAGAAAGCTTATGTCATTTATGTCTTATATCCTTTACCATTATATGTAACGACAGCAGTTCACGCTTGATGCAAAGGATTTATTTATTTATTTAGTACTCCTACAGCTAACAAAAAATTATATATAATTACAAACAAATACACTGAGAATATAGCCAAAGATGGAATACATGATACATTTAACAACAAAAAGATTTATAAAAGGGAACAAACAAAAATTATTTAATACATTTGACAGATTGTGATTTAATTAATTTAACTAAGCCTAAATTAGTTGTGTTGTGTGATGATGTAAAAGTGTGGGTATGTACGTGATGGTGTTTACATTGTTGTCTAACAGAACTGAAATCGATATTTTGATCTACAGAACTGATGTTTTATACATAAAACCATTTTTTTGTATTCCTTATTTGTGATAGCAGCATTTCATGATTTATTAAAAGTGACAGTAATTATTCTGACGGTATTTTTACACGTAAACAAATATTTTACGATGATTCAATCGAATCAATCAAATGTTTCGTCTTCAACGTTACTTCTGAGTTACTTTGAAAATAATTAAACGTGACAAAACATAATCTAACCAATTTACAACGGTAGTTAAAATTATTAGAATTATTTAAATCAGCTAACTCTCTTACTTTAGTATAAAGTGGTTAGCTAAGCAGTAAATATCGTAAGCTATTGGGCCGTTAATAAACACGACATTCCGTTATTAACCGATAGAAGATGAACCGGCCTTGTTCCAATATCTAACCGACCATACAAACCAATGGATGTGGTAATCATTTCTTTATATTTTCTTGCATGACATAAAATATAAACTAGATCCTTTAAATGTTGTTATTTATTTAATTAAACTTCGAAACATTATAAATTAAATCAAGTAGCATAAATTAGTAGGGATGCAACATTTTTCGATTTTGAAATCAACAAAAATAAAGTTTCAACTGAAAAAAATACAATTGGCAAATTTAAACTAACTTATTTAAGAAATTATAAAATTATGGGCTGTTTAAATGCGATCCTAAATTTGATTCTCTTATATGAATTTCGCTTCATGATAATTTAGCGTTTAGAGTTGATAAACTAGCATCTGTTATAAAAATGATACTAAAAAAATATTCGCCTTTATTAAAAAATTGATGCACGTACAGCCTTCAACGATCGCCTTTTATGGCAAATGCTTACGAGTGTTACTTACTTACTTACCTCTTCAGCTCGTGAGTAATTAAGAATCATGACAATAATTAATATGTATTATAAAATTATTATATTAAATCTAATAAAAGATTTTCATAAAGTATCTAATCAAGAACAGATCGTGATTATAAATATGTATTAAATAATAAATTAGTTTCCCCCGCTATTACGACTCATTCACCGGAGGAATGGTACCAAAACAGAGTAAAGCCTGTACAAAAGCTGTCGATAATCTTAAAGTTTTAAGCGACGAAAAGCTTAATTTCAAATACCCCATCCATCATTCAAACATCGTTAAATTCTTGGAATCTAATCATGTCGAAACGGCGCAACATTTCATCTTTACTCGTGTCGAAAATTACTCTACACTGGGCAGAGATACGCGGAAATTAGAACAAAATCGATTATTGCGAAACGATTATTAGAGTTAAATTAAAATCACTGAAACTAATATTTAATCTAAAATATCTTTAATACTTGTTACGTCTATCTATTTTTGCCGAGACTCTTCGGTTATAATATTATAATAATAGTATATATTTTGTTAGTACCAATCTAAGATTATACTAATAGAAATACGAGAGTAACTAAGGGCTGCTATAACAAATTTTGCTACACATTACGTTCAAAATGTATATTATGCTTATTATATAATATACAGCATTACCGTTTTGCATATAACTCGATGTTATCCTCGCTTTTCATATCATCACGGCACAATGGAAGTTTACCGGATTGAATTTTCAACATTTCCCGCTCGCAACTTGTCAAAACTCACGAGTCGAAATCTATTTTCTATCAAGTCACCAAGGAATTCAAATCTTCACGAGTTTCTGTATATTCGCTTTGCAGCTTTTATTTCCCCGTTTTTCCCGTGAGGTTTTGTTGCTATATTAGCTTATAAAAATGCTAAATAAGTTATTTTAGATCTTCCGTCGACGATGGCGGAACGTCGTGAAGCGCATCACATCTGCCCCTTCTATTACCATCAACGATCGCTCTGTCAAGAGTGTACCGAATAAGAAGAAGAGATCTTCGGTTTAGCGCAAACCTGTGGAAACTTGGCCAGCGTATTCCGTAGATTGGGAACAAGGATAAAAACATTTTTTTAAATCACAAACTAAGAATTATTCGTTATACGTAGAACGAAAAACAAATGTATCACAGACATGTTAATAATATTTTTTTATCGTACAAGAATATTGTAAGTTATACATTGTGTAAGCCGCAAAGTAACATAAATTAAGTGTAATGTATCGAAGGATATACATGAGGACGTATTCGCCAGAAGACAAATTGCCAACTGATTGCTAAACTTGGAACTTCAGTCGAAATTAAAGCCGTAATCCACTTCTAGACAAAATATAGCATGGACATCTAAATCTTGATTAGTAACATTTACGTACTTTTTTCTTAACAGTTTAGGTCATACTATCGATCAGCAAGATAATTCAATCAAATATTATCTCAATAATGCCCTAAGTGAAGAGTAACGATCCTTTCCACTTCTACGATAAAATGTTTTACATAGAAACTTTTTATAATATATACCAATACTTAAATTTTATTCTCACAGTCCCACTTTGCTATAGCTGTAGCCGATATATATTATACAAATGTAAAAACAATATAATGTAGCTCTTAAAATTACTGCATATTATGTTTGTCAAATTATCTTGATGACGTGATATTTACACTGTGTAATAAATACATAGGGCACGAATTTCCCCAGTTCAAGTGTCTTTTGTAAAATAAACTAAAAGTTATTTTACTAATACACGCCATATTATATAGCTATTACAGGTTACAAGGTATTACACCTAGATTAGAGAGCATCAGGCGAATCTATAATTAGATTAGGGTGGCCGCTGATAAGCATTTACCGAACCAATCACGCGCTTCGCCTCTAATAGTTAGCTAATTAGGAATGGTACCTTAAAGATTCTTACTACGAATTTTGTTTTGGGCCAGAAGAAACTTTCAAAGAAATATATTGGGCACCACAAAAACATATAAATAAAATAAGTATTTATACACTGTTCAAAATGTATTGGATTTTAATATTAGATATGTCATAGAGAAGGAAAGTTCGTGTTTCTGTCTCACTCTTACAGTAAATAAAAGAACAAACAAAAAACTGTTCTCTCACTCACTCGTCTTCGTCGGATAGAGTTATAAGACACTTGAAAGTAAAATTCTATTTAAATAAAGTTACATAGACTGTTATCTCTTACTATCTTGATCAAAAGTAATCTGTTAAAGTATGTTTTTCTCGTTTTTTATTAGCGCCCAATCCCGAAATTTCTAGTATAGACACTTTTATTTTTTCTTCTATTTTTAATTTAATTATAAACAAAGAATATAATATTTTATAACATAGATAATACGCTATTATCTAAAATCTAAGCGAGTTAATAGGTGCGTAGCGAGTACAAACACTGATATTCAATAATTCATTATATTCATTTGGATTTTTGAATTAAACGTAGAATAAAGTTTTAAATTTTATTATTTATTGGTCCTAACAGTAATTTGTCTTCCTTTTTACATATAACATAACATAATATTCTAATTTATCTAACAGAACAACAAATAGAGCTTGAAACATTAATCGTATTTAATTTAGATTATCGCCCGCTTCGATTGAAACTGGAATATAATTATTCCAGTTCACTGGGGAACCGATTAACTATTTAAATATCAATACACACTAAGTATATAGACATTAGTATAATCATAGAATTGAAATAGGCTTATTAATAATATAATATTTCGTCACATATCACTGTTTTGAAGTAATATATTTATCTTGTTATGGGTACATTACAAAGAATGAGAAAAACAAAATACAATCCTTATAATAAAAGTATAGTTTTATCGTAATACATAAGCTGTATAACAAGACAAGAGCCGTTTCATTTTGGACACAATCTTCACGTATTATTTGCACGAAACCTGAATTATTCTGAGTAAAATCGACATTCCGAGTTTGCCCCATATCCCAGCATAAAGGAAACTTAGTCGAGTGTTGTTACTGACTTTGACAGTTAACTGTAATGATACTCGACCTTGATTTGACCCAGCAACTACAATCGAAATTATATTTCTGTTCGGGTGCTCCAATGTATAGGCTTCTAGCGAAAATTAAAAACCCTCATTTCTACTTATCATTTTACAAAATTTATTGTATTGCGTAAAAGAAAGTAGATTCGATTTGGAATGGTATCTTTTGCTCCCAGTCACATAATAAAAAATGTTTGGTTCTCTGTAAAGTCGGCTTTCTGACTAAATATAATAACATCAAAAAAAACACACTTTTATCTATCGATTTGAATCATTATCACCACAATATCATTATTTTGTATAATAAAAAGGGACTTAATTGAACTTTATTGTTTTTCGATTAACATATATTTGAACTTGTCATTTCGAGTTAAAAGTAACAATGTGCGATTGACAACTTAAGATAAATGTATCACATGCCAAATCAATGAGACATGTTATGCTCGGCTCGAACGGTATGTGACATTCTGTCATGTCGTTTCGATATATAAGACCTTATCGCGTCAAAAAATATTTTATTTGGATGCATAAGATTCTGGCAAGACAATACATAAAGTTTTTAACTTGTACCACACATCAGTACGCAGGCAGAGTCGGTCGGCCGTAACAAATTGACTGACTAATCGGAAGGAATTCCTTCATAAGAGCCAATCTTAACAATTTCCTATACTTTCCATACATTCTTTTGTTTTTCTCTAATGGAAATATCGTGTAACACTTTGACGAAATACTCACCCAGTGGACTAACTATTCATCATATTTATTTTCTGTATTATGGGCTCCAAACAGTTTGACGAGGAAATGACAAATAATAACCGATTTCGTAAGTAAAGTAGAATTTTTAACATAACATGTATAATTTACACAACGAAAACGAATTATACTAAAAATATTAATACCAGAGCTAATGGACTACATAATAAAAAAAGGTTCAAAAATTTACGAAATTAAAAAATCCATTACTATTTACCAATACATTTAACTAAGCAATACTTTATTCAGATGTATGGTGTAAAGTGGGGGGAGGAGTACGAGGGGTATGCTGTTTATTTAAGGTTTATCTATAAGTTAAGCCCATAATTTACATACTAACAATTGTGGAATGCCCTGCAGACCAAATTTACATTCAAGAAGACGACATTGTACTATACCTTTGATATTTTTATATTGAGTACTTTACTAATGTTTTAATTTTCATTTGTTTGGGTGGTCTGGAAGAAACTTTTAGCAGTAAGACCGCTAATTTACATTATGTGTCTTCATATAATTCATCTCATTTTTTTTAACCGAAACTAAATAAAAGTTTAATGTTAAAAAAAATGAATATTGTGGAATATATAATTATTTTATCGTGAACTGATTTTTTGAAAGTACACCTATTATACGGATACTCATTTCGTTATTAGTGTAATAAAAGTGATATTGAATCGTTCTATTCACACTAGCGCAGTAAATATTCCACGAGGCGTCTAATATAATACTTCTGAGATATAAAACTTAACCTCGTTAGGTCCAGAAAGCTTAGTCACGTAATAAAAATGATAAATCGCTTAGCGCACGTGTCTTAAGCCAACTGTCAGACTGTGTTGGAGATAGGGCTGTCAGTTATTAGTATCGAAAAAGTGAGGCCTGACGCCATCCTTGAATTTTATATATACCTTTTATCACGAGAAACCCTTTTTGAATGTAGACGTCTTTATATTGGGATTTCCCACGTTAAGAAGTTTATGCCATTCTGTTTGTTAGACATATAGACCAGTGCCGAAGCCTTCAAAAATAGTAAAAAACGAAAAAAAATTACAGTAGGATGAAACCCATTAGAAATGCAGGGGAATATGATCAAAATGAAAGGAAAAATAAATTACGGTCGATCCGAGTTCGGGAAGTGGGAGGGGGGTGACTTTTAAGGGGGAAAAATTGTTTATCTTGATTTCTGGCGAAACTACCAGTCCTATGGAAAAAAGTTAAATGGCAAAGTTGTAGGTCATAAAAAGATCTACAACTTTGGTATTTACAATTTTTTTACATAACCTCAAAATTTAGGTGAAAAATTCAAAAAACCAAGTTTTTAGTTTTTTATTTATATCTTTTTTAAAAAGTTTTTTTTTTCTACGAAATTTGGTGAAAACTTACCTTATTATGTCCCAAATATACTGTAATTTATTTGATTAAAAATATTTATTTTTTCGCCTCATTTTAACTTAATATCAAAAAAGCACCCTAATTTTCAATCGAAAATTCTGACGTCAAAATTTCAGCTTTTTTCAAAAAGTTTGGGGGCTTTTTGTTCGTTGAAATATCTACTTTCTGATGGTGTAAAAAAAATATACATTACTATAGGAAATATTATTAGAAAATGCAAAAAATTGAAAAAACCTCAAATTCGCAAATTTTCTTTTAATTATGTACAATTTTGAGGTATTTATTAAAATTTACACTTTAATTACTCAGAAAACGTAAGATTTCATGCTTCATTGATAAACGAAAAAATTGCAAATTAAAATATACTTCTATAATTAACAAACAAATAAGTTAATAAAGTTAATATTTAATAAGACATATACAATATTTTGAAAAAGTTGTAGAATCTTCTGTAAATAATATTTGTAGATGCCTATTTATTGCTGTTTTAAGATAATTTATATACCTGAGTGACCTTCGGTGAATTTTGAATTTTTCTTTGAATAAAGTAAATTTCTCACAAATCACTTAGAGTAACTCAGCCTGCAGGTGTATTTTTAAAAACGATGTTGTACACTACTCTGTATCTCGAATACTGGCTAACGGTTTTTACAGCTGCTACGAAATAGCAGGTATGTAGTAAGGCCCAGACCCTCCTAGGTCCAGCCCCACTTCTCAATGAAATAACTTACACTGGGCTAAAATTCACCGAAGGTCACTCAGGTATATAAATTATCTTAAAACAGCAATAAATAGGCATCTACAAATATTATTTACAGAAGATTCTACAACTTTTTCAAAATATTGTATATGTCTTATTAAATATTAACTTTATTAACTTATTTGTTTGTTAATTATAGAAGTATATTTTAATTTGCAATTTTTTCGTTTATCAATGAAGCATGAAATCTTACGTTTTCTGAGTAATTAAAGTGTAAATTTTAATAAATACCTCAAAATTGTACATAATTAAAAGAAAATTTGCGAATTTGAGGTTTTTTCAATTTTTTGCATTTTCTAATAATATTTCCTACAGTAATGTATATTTTTTTTTACACCATCAGAAAGTAGATATTTCAACGAACAAAAAGCCCCCAAACTTTTTGAAAAAAGCTGAAATTTTGACGTCAGAATTTTCGATTGAAAATTAGGGTGCTTTTTTGATATTAAGTTAAAATGAGGCGAAAAAATAAATATTTTTAATCAAATAAATTACAGTATATTTGGGACATAATAAGGTGAGTTTTCACCAAATTTCGTAGAAAAAAAAAACTTTTTAAAAAAGATATAAATAAAAAACTAAAAACTTGGTTTTTTGAATTTTTCACCTAAATTTTGAGGTTATGTGAAAAAATTGTAAATACCAAAGTTGTAGATCTTTTTATGACCTACAACTTTGCCATTTAACTTTTTTCCATAGGACTGGTAGTTTCGCCAGAAATCAAGATAAACAATTTTTCCCCCTTAAAAGTCACCCCCCTCCCACTTCCCGAACTCGGATCGACCGTAATTTATTTTTCCTTTCATTTTGATCATATTCCCCTGCATTTCTAATGGGTTTCATCCTACTGTAATTTTTTTTGGTTTCAAAAATTATCGACACTGGTCTAATATGGTGTAGCGGCATTATTTGTAGATATCGATTTCTCTAAATCTTTAGTATGGCCAATGGTTTTCGCAGCGTATGTGATTTAGGAATAATTTAATTTAGTTAAACCCTAACTTTTTATATATTCCATTGTCTACGTTCATAAGGAATACCGTAGGGTAAAAAATGTTTTTGCAAAAAGTCCTGTAGTTTTGAAGCAAATGCAAACAAAAAATATATAATTAAATATTGCTTTTATAATAATAGTGTAGATAACATTTATTTACTAGCAACGAGAATTTGGATAATGATTGACAACTAATGATGTTTTACTGGGACAGCAGCAGGCGCTATCGATGCATAGACAATAAATAAGTGTATGAAATATTATTAAATCGACTTCGATCGATAAGTGGAAGTTTTTAACTCGACAATTGTTCTATTTATATTAAGCAAAATCAGAACTATTTTATTTATTCAACACTATACAATTTCACACTATAGAAATATCCTTTTATTGATTAAAACTAATTACACTTTGTTTTCACATCTATCCAGGAATACTATCCAAAAACAGACTGAAAAAGAGTCCTTCATTTTTAGTCTTGGCACGATAAAGAGTGGCAGAGCATTTTTGTTTGAATTTTGTAAAAAATCGTTTATCTCGAAACCGAAAAATTTTAACTTACTTTTATGAATTTCCAGAACGTCTTCTACCTACCGGTACCATATTACCCCTTCATTATAACACACTGTAAATTCAAGTTCAATTCTCAGAAAATATAAAAGGCTAAGGCCTCTACGATCTAATATAAACTTGCCTTAGTGGATAGATAATGATGGGAGATAGCGATAGATAGATACTTACTATATTTTTCTAAGTACGCCTGCTAGTTAAAGTTTATTTATATGTATGGCACAAACATGTTTTAAAATAGATCTCCAAAAGGTATGACTACAAAGAAAATGTTGAAAAAGCCAGCGTTGACAGGCAGCCGAAATTTCAAGCGTGGTTTTCATGTTTAGTCTTTGGGGATTAAGCCCAGACACGGTCAAAAACCGATGTCTGATTTATATAATTTATTGTGTTTTTCGCTTCAGATCGTCTTTTTTCACGATCAAATTATGAGTAATACATGAAGAGGGCATGTAGAATTTTTTTATGATTAAATTACGAGTAATAAATAAAAAGGGCATGTAGCAGGACTCTCTGACGGTCGATGAACCATAAGGGTGACCCGGTAGGGTGGCCCTATTTGGAAACGAAACAGAGGAAGACCACGAGATGGGCGAAGGACTTTGCAAAACCGGCTGGCTCGAGCTGGTTGCAACTCACCCAAAACCTTGGGTTGTTGATATACTTGGAGTTGCGTGGAGGAGGCCTTCACCTGTGGAAGGGTTCTTGTAAAATAATTGGGAAATAAACACAAAAAAAATAGAAAAAAAAGTTTATTTTTTCTTAAAGAAAAATATATATAAATAATAAATAGTATAAAACTAAATTTTTTATTTGCAAGAAATAATTAAACATTTGCGTGAAAAACGGTAGTACTACATCGTTTTTAACTAACTTTCACAAGAGCCATGTTTTTTTGGTTTATTATGATACAGGTTATGTTCCTATCATGCTCTTTGTATAACTAAAAAATAAGTTGTGTAATAAGAGGTATAATGCGCTTTGATGTGCGCCACTTCTATAGTTAATGACATATTTCAAGTTTAAATTATGCTCCAAGCAGCTTTGGCGCTATTCATATGTTTTATTAATAAGTACTGGTGAAATTCGTATCATCACACATTCATGTCATAATTTAATTCAATATTTTTCAAACAGACCAAAGAGATTTGACCTCTTACTACTACTAGTTAATACTTCTACTATGAAACACAAGTTTCTGATGAGGCAACAATTAGAAAATGATTACCAAGTGGAAATTTTTCAATTGCCACTTGGTAATCATAAATTTTTCAATTTTTTTACAATCAAATATTCATCAAACTAGGAAAAGTTTTTTTTTGGAAATTACAATTATTGTCTTAAGTATTGATGTTTCCCGCCATATAAACCTTCATTGAACTTCCACAAATATTCCATATCATAATTAGCCAACCGTCCAACCATTCTTGAGTTTTAGCGAGGCATACGAACAGCAATTTTTATTTATATGTATGTAAAGATGATATACATATATAAGGTTAATTGTGTATGAACATTTACATATTTAAAACATTATATTTTGGAAATCAAACGTAGGAAATTACCGGGAAACATTTAATAAAGGTAACCTATACTATTTCCATATAAAAATAATGTTTATTAATACCACATATTTTATTAAAATGAAGCATCCACGAATCGTTTTTAATAGATTTATGTAATAAAGAATAGATGATATAAAACTTCTTACATTTGTTCAGATTTTTTTATATAAGATTTGATTTGAAGCATTTAATTATATATAAAAAATTTACTCATCAAAAATTGGACAACCCTATTGAGAAGTCCCTTATAAAGGGCATTATTAAAAATGATAAGTATTCCGTGGAAGCTTAATATAGAGCGATTGGCGCAGATTGAAGCTCTTCAGTCAAATTACGAATTTTATGGATGTTCTTAATTGAAAAGATTCTGCTAGATTTAGGATATAAGGGATATAATTAGTAATTTTTATTTTGTTTTATTTTTTGTGTTGTTTAATGTATACATATTTATGTGTACAAAATTATATAAATGTAGTAGAAATAAATTTTTTTTTTAATATAGAATAGGGGCCAAAAAGGCTGGAAGATCATCTCGTAAATACCGCCGCCCGTGGCCACTCTCAATGTCAAGTGCATTACCTATGTACCACCAGGCTCAATTATATTTTTAACGGTATATAGCCTTTCACACACATTTTAATATGTTTTAGAGGAGTTTAAATATTATTCTATTATATTAAATTTTTTGCATGCTTTACATTTTTGTGAAGTGTAGGATTTTTATTAAAAACAAATAGTTTTTATATACTATTAAATAAGTTTATCCGACAAAAGCTAATCATTGTAGAAATCGCTTGTTTTATAAATTTCAAGTTTTCGCGCAGTGAAGAGCGGACTATAACCAAAATCACTAATCGTAAATTTATTTTATCTGATTATGTGATGATTGAATTAAAAACAATAAAGCTGTGTGTATCTCACTATAATTTCAATGTTTAGCTATGATTAAAAACACAATACAATATAAATTGCTCTATAGAAATAAAACAAATAATCAATCGTTACGATTACAGCACATTAGTTCGGCCGAGAGCTGTTAATAGTGATTTTATATATTTAAATATAAAGCATTTGAGCAAAAAGTATACTTATACTTCATTTTGGTTCCGCGATACATTGTATTATCCCTCTTATGTCACTCGAACTTCAAGCATACGTTTGTTGCCTTACTTAGTCGTTTGGCTTCCTTGAGTCGAGACCATTACGCTTCTTAGCGCGCGCGCTCGATATAATATTATAATTACCATGTTCAAAATAAAAACCATTCCCAAGAGCTAAATTTAACTAACTTTCGAATAGCTATGCTATACTTGCTACTCTATGATATTACTGAAAATGATAGCTACATGATTTATTTTGCGTGAGAACTATATAATTTTATTTTCCACTTTAATCTGTAACAAATAAGGTTAGGTGTAGGTGTAAAACAAATCAAATACCAACATGATTAAAAATAATAGACTAAAAGTACTTAAATCAAATCAAATCAAAATTTATTTATTCAATTTAGATGCGACTTAAGGAATGCTTATGAATGTCAAAAACGTTTACAAAAAGACCCTGGTGAGTAGGTTGGCATACACGTTGCTCCTTTTGGTATGGGGCTACTCTTTCCACTTGGTAAATATTCGGTCTAATTGTATTTCATATACTACGCACCGTTCAAAATGCCTGCAAGTATGTAAGTTTGCGGAAAGCGGAGTGATATGAGCGGGTGAAATCATAAATTTTGCTAGATTGCTCAGATAAGTATAGTATATTATGACAGACGTCACTGAAAAGAACCACTCGTAGCATTAACGACTAGTATAGTAGATGTACAACCGGGTGCCAATATCGATAAAACGATTGTGGAAGTGTAAACACGCTTTGACTAAAATTATCTTTCTCATCTCTTTCTGTGAAATTAATTTATATAGAGTAGGAAACGATATATTTTAAAACAATACAACAGTATATCCCTCGCCTCAAAATATAATATATAATAGAAATGCTATCCATAAAGGCTTCGTCGGCTGACCATGTAGATCTACTGAGCCACGCGCATGTGAACGAAGGATAATAATTCGGAAACCGATTTGTGGCAACCCTGGCCGTTAAATTAAACAGTATTGCGGGTATTTTAATGTCTGCGGAATTTTAACGAGATGAATTGTCGCTGTGGTCAACCTCGCTAAATACCGCTTATCAATTTATATGTTCTAGTAACATCATATAACAGTTTCTGAATATCATCTACTAATTATATATTTAATTAAATAAAGAACATTTTCAAACGTATAAAATTTGATTTTGGTGTTTTTTTAGATTTAGGTTGTATTGTTATTATCCTAGTTACAGTGTCATTTATAAACAGAGATACCCTACGCCATTCATTCTGCTTATGCTAAGATATCACTTAAGCTTGCCAATTCTTGCCTACATGTTTACATTAATTTAGTGCTTCATAAATACTATGTCTGATATGCCAGACATAGACTGGAAAAACTACAAAAACAATGATTTTACTCTTGTTCTAAATAAACGCATAATTTGAGTTAAAACCAGTTGGGTGTTGACACTCGTAAGAAGGTGTATTCAAAATCAATTTATTCAAATTGATATAATTATTATTATTATATAACAATCAATCACAACAGTTTATATAGACAAATATATATTTGGACCAATATCGCTCAACCAGACTACTTGCAATCAAGCAGGGATATTGGCGGAATCGGTGACAGCTGACAGCCGAAATCTGATGTCCGACACAGCTTAAGGCAATGGCAGGTTATCTCTAAAGACACGCATTATGACCACATACTATGTCTCCACCTGACAACGCCCGTAATGATTTTTTTAATGAAAGTTAATTAATACGTTGTCTGAAATTAGGGTCGAGACTTCAGAATATATACGTTTTCTTCCTCACGATATTTTCCTTCAGCGTACTAGCAAGTATTAGTTGCGTTGTTTATTTATTATGTGTTGTATATATATTATAAAGACGTCGATTCAACGCTGATAAAAAATATATCTATGGTATAGACCATAGATAGATTTCCTCTGATAGTTGTTACCCACAACATACGGTTCGAAAGCAATAAACCAAGGAACGTAGAGTCGGCATTAAATCTATGGCACAGCATCATTTGTCTTTACTCTGCGGTTGACAGTGCCGAGTGTTGGTCAGCCGATAAATGGCTCCCAATAACGTTATAAATAACCACTGCCTTTACTTTATACTGTGGAAAGTAATTTTTTGTACATGATAAAAGAAATTTAAAAATATCTCTGTGTATTAAACAACGGCAAATGGTTTTAACTAAAATTTATCTACTTTTAAGTACTAAGCAGTAGAATGTAGCTATTGGTATTGACAGTTGCATTATACATATTTCATTTCTTATACAGAACAGGACTGATGTTAACACCTTGATGGTTGAATATCTTCCACAGTCCATTTCACAAGGCATGTTCTTTTGCAAACTAGCGAAACTAGTATTTATATACTTATATATATCAAAATAATTAAGATTCGTTCGCTAACAAAAATGCCCGTTCAATTAATAAATACAGAAATTTAATTTTGGAATCCTTAAAAAACTTCCGAATTGAAGTTAAATTTGATTTGGAGGAAATACTTTGGTTTCTATTAATCAGTCTAAGTACAACGAAATCTTCGAAATTAACACAAAAACCGTCGAGTGACATTTCGAGCATCAATACGCCACAGAATAATCATGGCAGTTCATATTAATACAAATTGGTATTTATTTATTGCCTACAAACGAATGTTATAAATTTATAATTAAAAAAGAATTCATCATTTTCGAATCAATAAACATCCGTCTAAACCATACATGGTTTAAATTTAATCACTATTAGTTGTTTTTTTTATGAATGCATTAAAATAATTTATCATTTAAGTCTCGAGTATCCCGAAAATAACTAAAAGCCCATTAACAATAATTTCATTCATTCCTTTTTATACCCATACATTACTCTGTGGCTAAATAGATTAAATTCACAATTCTCTCAAAACCCATCAATGTAATCCGGGGAATTAGGATACAATTGATCAAGGAGACTTCGATCTGTCTCATTATACTTGCTAATTCACCGAATAGACTTAAATCTAATAAAATTCAATGATTAGGAAAACTTTCGACAAATTTTGTCTAATTACCAAGAAGAATTTTTTTATTGTATGGAATTCATTGAAATGTTACGTGAAAACGTTTTATTTGATTAAAACAAGTTGGCCTCTGAAATTACAGCTAAGTTTTAGTTGAATTCATGTTTGAAACTTTTCTTCTAAAGTATAAGGTATATTGTGTAATAATTTTTCATTTTTCATTTTCAATAAAATCCCTTCTGGTGGGTAATGAGGACCCGACCGGCTAGATCCTTAAAATTCCTGTTAGGTCAAAGGCCAAATATTGCCCATACCCTTGTTGATAGTAAACCTGTCTTTCTTAGGTCCCTAGGTACACTCCTAACGGTTTTTAACTAGGTTTCGGTGAACTATTTTTTTACGTATGAAATGTATCTTAAAATATAAGAGTTGATACTAAATCTTTTATCTGTGAACACTAGTGAAAATTTATATTTTATGTTGTAGTTCACTATTTTTATTATATTTGATAATCATTTTATATACTATATTTACAATTTTCTTAATCGACGAAGTAATAATAAAAATTATTATAAAGAAAATCTGAACAAATTTAAAAATTTTGGTCCCTGTGGCAGTTTACCATTAACACTGGCAGCATTTCCTTGCTGCATTACGATACGTATCCGTTAAGCCAGGAAAGCACCATCTTTGGGGTTAACGGTACTATCTACCAGGCACCAACTTAAATCAAGAATCCCATACTGTCCCATACATCCCGTCCCATTTTCCAAGGGATTTTTCTCGATTTTATAAAACTTGTAAAAACTAAATGGTACAAAAATTAAGATCATTGTTCACTTACACATTACAAAATATAATATAAGGTCCCTTACTCCGCAACATATCTAGACCAATATTTTGATAGTACAAAACAGCTGTGTCTACGCAGTTTCAGCCAAAGTACGTTTTATTCTTCGCTTGAAACATTGAGGTAGATATAATACTGTCGTTACACCACACACACCTGCTGCTAAAATATTGCATATATAGCAAATTCGTTTTTTATTCGTCTGATATACCAACTGGTATTTCGCTTTAACTTTATATTAATTACTTAATATTTAACATCTACGATCTGTCTCGTTACATTTGGTGCCTCCGATGCTTACCCTGAAACAGGCTAAGAAATTTATTCCGCCCGCTAAGGATAGCAACTTCTCGACCTAAGCCACTAGGGCCTTTGGGCTGTGATTCGGGTTTCAGTTAGACTGATCGATATTGCTAATGCAAAGTAATGTCAATGTCAAATTTTTTCAGAGCTTCTTGTATTTTTTTTCTTTTGGGCAAAACCACTATTCGAGATAGAAATTAAGCCTACTTATAATATTTTATGTATTTCGGCAGCTAAAAAACACCGGCTGTTGTCTTGTATATTAAGACAAAATAGATACAGAAATCTGAGAGCAAGATCAGGGGCTGTAGCGCCATTGTGTTTTTTATTATATTTTAACTGCAACTGAGTAAAAATACTCGCTGGCTGGTCGCTTAGTGGTCGTTTTACAACGCCTACGTCATAACATCGCGAACTGAAAAGTTATAAATAAGGTGTGTATTTTCAATGAACATGTCAATCAAAGCATTCACAGTGCTATTTCAGATCGGAACACGCGTTATAATCACGAAAAGCTATTATAAATTCTGTTGTTCTACTTTAGACGAATGTTCAGACAAATCATCTTCCTTGCGTTTGTCCTGAATTTCATTGGAAATGTCCTTCCAAAACGCTTCTTTAAATATAATAATAAGAGGTAAAGTTTGTGACGTTATTAGATAGTATGGCTCTGGATCTACTAGACAGATTTTGTAAATATAAAGATATAGATAAAATCGCGTAATTTATATTAACTTGAAAACTTTAAAGACTTTTCATGGAAGGATTTGCAAAGTAAGACGACGAAAACGAAAATCAAACGAAAACGTTTCTTACGGATGCTGCCTTAATATGAGAGATTTATAATTGGGTTCTAGAGAAAAGTTGTGCTTGACAATACTTAAGGTACGATTCCACCAGTGTGTGGAACTGGGCAAAGTGCTAAAAAGGCCCAATTGTTTGTTTTGGTCGACTCACCCAAGCGAACAATAACAATTGTGTAATATTTTAGCAATGTTCGCTTTCGGAGGTAACCCGTCTTTATTATGTCACACGCATTATCAATGAACTATGCACTTTGTAATAAGATATTCTTGTAAGCCCTCGCTTTCTTCGCAACTAAATACGGTTGTATTCACTTCTAGACACATTTTTCTCTCGTATACTTTGGCACGGCTTAGTGTCATTTGATTTTAAAATAAAAACTAAAAATATGAAAAATGTATTTAAACAAAATGTATTGAAATTCCAGTATTGAACAATGATATAAGTAGTCTTCCATTCACTAGAATTCTTTCTAGCAAAAAGCAGAAAAAATATAGTTGATAATTTTTCTATTAAAGCTACCTTTGCTAAAAAACAATTCGAAATGCAATTTGTTATATTGCACAATAAAAATAACAGAATCATTAATACTCGATCAGTCTGCATAATTTAAAGCAATAAATTATACCAATGGCTGCAAAACTTGTTACACAGAAGTGGATGATTTAATCGATGTTATTAAATAACATAAAAACCTTTACACACACAAACATTGGGATTATTTTGAATACTTTGTCTTATGTGAAAAACGTTCTATTTCGTAGATCAAATAAGATTGAGATGTTGGCCTTTCTGTAAGTGTTTTGTGATCATTTGTTTAATAGGCAAGTAGGTGATCAGTCTTCTGTCACACGCCTTTGACTTTTTGGGTATAAGGGCTCGGTTTCCTCACGATGTTTGCTTTCACCGAACGAGAAATTGTTAAATGCACATAGACAAAGTTCCATTGGTTTCAGACGAATCTTTGACCTGGGAGATTAAAGTTTAAATTATCAGAGTCATCTCATGTGCATTTTCTATAAGATTCTATGGGTGGATTCCTAGTGAGAGATTAAACCATTATGAATTCATTTATATGCATTTTATTCGGAGCGTTATTGGATATAATTATTTAGATTGTATGTAAATTCTATTGAGTAGCCAAAGGTGAAAATGGATTATTGGTATAATTCAAAACACTATGAAATAATTTGAATATCTTGAACACCGAATATAGTTTACTACAAAATGGAATAGATAATATTGTGTTAGGAATGTTTATGTGCACATGTTGTTAAAAAGTTTCTAGCCTTGAATTTCCCGAGGAGCCACTTCCATATTATTTACAAAGTTGCGGTAAGTGAGGCGACATGTTTATCGATATGATACAGCAAGGTAGAGTAAGCAATATGAAACAATATATAGATATAGTATATGGTCTTTTTGGGTTAGTTTAAAGAGTGTGTTTTCTTTTAGCATTTGACACTGTCCTTTATACATGTAGTGAAATTTTCCTATTTTTATTTATTTAAATTATCAATAGCACGTATACAGTGTGAATATAGATATACTAATATATGGAGTGATCATATACAGGTAAATGATCCTCTATTGGATCTTTTACCTTAGTAATAATTAATTTACAAAGACGTTTAACTTGTGACATGTGTACTTTGTACGCACGCACTATTTTTCTAACTTAAAAAATAAACGTTAAATAACCTAATTTTTATATCTACTCAAAAATTTACTCGAAAAGCCTACGTTTTATCTAAATTATAAGCCTAATTTACTTGCAACGCAGAACACCGACTCTCTCAAGTAGAGAGCGGTTCTTCCACTTCACACGCTTCTCACCTTTACAAATGTTGAAGATCGTTAACGCCTTTTAATTGCCGAAAATAACGAGCCTATTATGATGTTTGGCTAACGAAATGAATACTTGAGCGTTGAGTGTTATCATTCGTTGCTCAATTATTTTGTTTACGCTGACAGAAGTTAAACGTCGCTAAAACAAAACAGTATAAAGCTTAATATTCTATTTATGCGATTATTACACTTTGTTTTCAATTGATATTAAATTTGATTGATTCACAATTTTAATTAGAACTACGATGTATGTGCATGAGTAACTTAATATTTTGAATACTCTTAGGGTCTGTTTCAGAATGTCCGGATAAGTTCCAAATAAGCTATTTATTACTTATTAGTAGGATAAATAGTATTTTTGTGTTTCACGACTGTCAGATAGCGCTATTCGTCATGAAATGCGAAGTATCTTATTCGGAACTTTTATCTTTCGAATAATTTATGTGTTGCATAGCTATTTGGTACTTTATCCATACATTGTGAAACAGGCCCTTATAATTACATTAAATTAATCAGGCAACGAGAGTGTCCATGGACGGCGGTATCACTTAACATGTATCATGCCCGTTTGCACCCTGTTCTATAAAAAAAATATATTGTTACTGTCGAATTGTCTTAAATATCGACGTTTGTCTGTATGGTAACATCCCTATTGTCCCACAAAAGTTTATGACTTCATAAAAAGCTCGGGATAAATTTTTAAATTGCGGCACACTTCTCATAGCTCAATTTAAAATTATTTATTCAGAAGATGGTTTCGGTATAAAAATTAAAATATGAGAACCGTATTTCCATAACAATTGTGTATACTTTCAAATATTTCCAAACGTGGCTTCATTGTCTGGTAATCAATATTTTAAAGTATTAACAAAGTATTCATAAATTACTTTCATTAACAGGTTGCATATTGATTTGGTTTGTTGCTTATCATTAACTCAGATTACATACGGTGGGCGTACAAATGCATTTAATTATATAAGATAGGGTATAAAAGTGTACATTATATGCAACTTCATAGATTTATACTCAGAATGTGACAAAATTTTATGTAACATTTATTGATGGCAAAAGCGGCCTAGGTATTAAAATTTTTTGGCCAATCATCACGTACCTATCCCTAAGGAGTACGTAACTTAACTAAGCAATCTATATTATTTTTTTATATTCATTCATTTATTAATGATTAACTTCCTTGTCAGTACATTAACGAATAAATTCTTTTTTTTGTTATTTAAAATAACAAAAGACTATAAATAAAGGTTAAAATAATTATATGTATATAGATTTTGTATTTTATGTGTATATGGATTACATAGTATTAAGAAGATCGTTTACAAGAAGTTATATGCGGCGAAATTATAAAAAAGATACGTATAAATATACCCAACAAAAACGTAAACTTTTATTCATTAATTAGTGATTCTTTTAACTCTTTCACGGAAAAACGTGGCCATTTTAATTTGAATAGACTAATTATAAGTTTCCCGTTTCGAGAATAAAGAAAATTAAATATTCCTTTGCTATTTAGCCTAATTTGTATTAAAGGCACGAACATTTCAATTTTCGCCTGTAACATCCGCAAACGGGGAAAAGGATATAATGACGTAAAAAGGCATAAAATAAGGGATGGTTTGAGATTGTGTGGGGCTCTTATGTTACATCCAGTAACTATTGAGTTTTAAGTGCTTTGTAAATACATTGATGACGAGTATTCTTAATCGAAGATAGAGTGAAGGAGTGTTTCTTAGTGATAAATCAAAATGTTGATTTAAATAATTCTATAGTTTTAGTGAATTACTAGAATTACTTAAGTAATATCAGTACCGTTTAATAGTTATTACTTAAAGACAAACTATACTGGATACTTTGTATTCCATTAAAAAAAACTACACACAAATTTTTTGTGTACAATCATTTGAAGTTATACTTTTTTGGCGTAAAAAGATAGAAATATTTTCAAAATTCTTATCTTTCGTATTATTCTAAGTTTGTAGTACTAACACACTAAGAATAGAAAAAACTATAATATTGACAAGATGAAAATTTTGTCAACATTTTAGTTTATTATATAGTATTTTTCTTGAAATATAGCTAACTTCAGGGTGTCGTTTTTTTGTGATGGTGTGCGCGCACATCGTAAAAATTTACTCTCATAATTTTTCCCTAGCGCCCCAAACGACGTAAAACTTCAAAAATCTCTAAATGTAGAACGTTTATTTTTGATATTTGTATATTTAAATATGTTTTTTTAAAATATGTACAACACCCCTTAATATTGGATTAAATGCCAACTCAGAATGTTAAACACAATTCGACTTATGGGGCCCCAAATTAGCCCATGATTATGTAAGGGTTGCAATTAACGTATATAATAGGACCTTTGTTAGGCAATGCCCGAGAAACGTCCATTTAAATCATAATGTGGTCCATGAATATAATATTATAAGGAAGTCCTATATAAATGTAATAATATTTATTAACAGTAACTGGGGCTTGTGAAGGGGCCCATTAATGTTGTTTTAGATTTCACAAAATGTGTTATAACGCGGAGGAAAGCATTAAATTAAATCGAGATTTAATTTTGCAACCTTTCTTCGTAGTAGTTAGACACTAATTTTATTCTCACATTTTTTTTATAGAACAGGGGGCAAACGGGCAGGAGGCTCACCTGATGTTAAGTGATACCGCCGCCCATATAAAAGCGGATAAGGCTCTGCTGTTACCGCATCCCGCATAAGGCGATTGTTGGTGGTGCCTTGGGGTTTTTGTGGGTATGCACAGTAACAAGTCCCACATAACCCTTCCGCACAAAGCAGTCGCGCCGCGGAAGGGTATGCGCAATGCATTTACCCAAGTTAAAAAAAAAATACCGCTCAACTAAACTCTCAATGCCAGAGGGCTCGCGAGTGCGTTGCCGGCCTTTTAAAAATTGGTACGCTCTTTTCTTGAAGGACCCTAAATCGAATTAGTTCGTAAATACTTCAGTGGGCAGCTGGTTCCACAAAGTGGTGGTGCGCGGAAAAACTGCCTTGATAAACGCGCAGTGGACGTCCAGGTGATACAGGAAGAATTTCGTATTCTGCATCGACGTCTGATAATGAAACTCAGCTGCAGGTATTAATCCGAACAACTCCTCTGAACACTCTCCATGGTAAATTTTAAAAATAACTTTTATACCACGATAAAAGGAATATAAGGGATAATATGAATATAGCACTGCAATCAATGTATTCTTCCATATTGTAATAAATACTTTTATCTCAGAAACAAAAGAAAATAGGATTAGCCTGGTACAGCACGCGACTGTCAACCTTGAGATCATGCGTTCGAGTCCATGTGCCGCAATGTTTCACCATATACTTAACTTTAATGGAAAACATTTTGAAGCTTGTTGCGTCTTAGATACAGAAGGTTTACTACGGCGGTTAAAGTGAAATGACCTTAAAAAAAAAATTCTAATCTTCGTACCCCATGTTTAAACCCTAAATAAATTAACACTGACAACATATATCTTTGCGTATCACGTGATTATATTATTTACAACATTTTAAAATCGGTTATATTTTTTTAGGAATTCAACTATTCTCGTGAGTGAATATGATTGTGTGAAAAGTGATTGTTAAATGCAATCCAATTAAATTTATAAAATTCACAATGGAATGTGGGTTTTAATTACGACAAAATTCGCGTAGTGTAAAATACGCGAGTCAATATTTTTCATATAAATAGTTTCACAATACCATTATTCTCATAATGAAGGGCTCTCGTAAATCATATTCGTATCTAGCTATATATGTATAATTTAATGTATTTGACATAGCACATTTGAAAAATTTATTTAATATATAACCTAGAATTGAGAATATAAATTTAAACTAAATATATTGGCCAGTTGACTGCGCCAAAGAGATTTATTTAGCTGATAGTTTTTTCAGTTCTAAATTCGAATTTCATTCATTCATGATAATTTTATTTTATTATTATTCCTTATTAATGTATGTTTTGTTTGGTGATGGTGGTTTAAGATTTTTTTTTGTAAATAATAGCTTAAAAGTAAAAATATGAATTATTTAGATTTCTGTTAAAAACATATTCCTCAATCTGTTTTCTTTTTTTAGCACAGTAGGTTAAAATATATGGTATAAAATTTAAGGTATATGTTGTTATACAAAGTTTTATAAGCATATACATATTTCAATCGAATATATTCCAGGTATTTGTTGGTAACGCACATCTGATCTAATCCGTCTACAATTCAATATAAAACATAGAATTCATATAATATCGAATATTGTATTCTATGCTAAATCGATTTTCGAGTATTTTGACCCATAAAACGCCGACCAATATTATTTTATTGGGCGCGGGTGCGAACAAAAACTATATTGTTTTCCCGACTCACACACTGACATTTATTAATGCGAGTGGGTCTCACCGACCGCGATGTTACATACATACTGATGGGATTTTTTCGTTTACGTTTCACTTATTTGGTTTGATCTTGATAGCTGATTGATATAGGAGATTCAGGATTATAGGAATTAGAGGAAAATTGTGATTTGCAAGATTTGTATTAATTATGCGTGGCTATTTTTATTGTTGTTTTAAAATACTGTATTGTTTAAGTATGCAGTTTTTGGATATAGTTATTGTGATTTTGTGCCACGTTGAGCAACAATTTTTGCAAGCAATGCAAGTCTATCACGACGGACACAAAGTGATATAATCAATTAACCCAACACTCGAATCGAAGGCGTGTTGGCCTAGAGGGTGGTGCCATTAGATTATTATTACTGACATTCCGATCATTAAAAAGCTCAGGTCATCAGTCCCCTGAGTTGAGCGCCAGAGGCAGTTGTGCAACCTATGCCTTTTAATAGCAGAAATATCTGATGTAGGCAGTCCCCGCGTCAAGGCTGTGATTGTTAGATGCTTTAATTTAATGACCTATACGTGTGGATAATTCTGTTTAAATGTGAGATAAATTGTAAAAAGAAGCAGTATTAAAAAGAATCCTGTTCAATATAAAGGTTTTATACGTATAGTCAGAAGCAGTTGGTTACAAATCAAAGCCGTTTTTCACTGACAAGGAAGTTGAGAAAATACACTGCAGTTGGTTCAACTATTATTTTATCGACAGATATTAATGTGGCCCAGTACCGAGAACGATGTGGTATTATGTACCCAGCACACAGTGTTAGGGGTGCGAGGGATGCATACTGATTCTTATAACAAGCTCATAATAGATTTTACGTTTTTCACGAGATGGATACTTTAGTTTTAATGGATTATTATTTTATTAGGGAATCTCTGGGCTATTATTTCGTACCTATAATTTGCGGTAGTAATATTTTTCTAAACCGCTTGAATTTTATCGTGTGTAGAAGGGTAAAAACTAAAAGTAAACAAAGTGAGAATGCAACTGATGTGGTTTGCATACTTTTACAATTATTGTAAAACAGAAAATATTATTCAGTTACGCTAAAAATCAGATATTCAGTTAGTAGAACAAATGTAACCAAAACTCATAATTATAGAAAACCTATATTAAAATAACACATAAGGAATATTTATTTTTAAATAGAAAGACTATACTAATGTTTACAAGGTTCACAATTAAATATTTTAGAAAATAGGGTGTCAGGAACTAATTTATAATAATAACATCCTAGTAGTTCTACAACTATATGGGTTTTGACCTCAGATTTCTCCTGATGTTTTTATAGTTTTATAGAGAAAAATGTAATCCGTCGGAAATATCATTCACCGAGCAACTGTAAAAGCACACAGAAACAAAACACTGTTAGTGGAATGCCATGAATCGAATGTATCCTACGCTCAAAGATATAGTCACTTAACTAACACAGCTCCTACTATTCTATAAGACAGACATTAAAGACGATCAAGTGAGAGATAGTATAAACTTAATATGGACATTTGTGTCCGAACAAATCCGGGTTATACGAATTACGAGATCCCAACAAGAATTATTCACCTTTATGGTGACCTGTTTTTACGGACTTGTTGTCGATTACGAGATTATAAAGCAGTTTTATTTATTTTACACAAAAACATAAAGAGTTAAGAAATTACAATAAACATTATATAATCAAAATAAACGGCAACGCACTCGCGAGCCCTCTGGCATTGATAGTTTCCATGGGCGGCCGCGGCGGTATCACTTAACATCAGGTGATCCTCCTGGCCGTTTGCCCCTATTGTATAAAAAAACAACACACTGATCCATAAAATAAGATTTAATTTTCTTAAATCCTCAAGATCCTTGTCATCGATCCAAACTAATGTTACGATTACCCATACACTCCCATGGCTCCCTTAATGACTCTGCAGAATATACCCTATTTGGGAGGGATCCTGCGAAATCTTATTTAATGTCGGCTTATCTGCGATAGATGCAATAATTATATGTTGGGATGTTTTTGATGTAACTGGTTTATTTATAATTTTCTCAAGTTTTAGTTTGGTATAACGCTGATTTTTTGTAATCACTATATAACTATGTTTTTGAACACAAATTAATACAAAAAAATTAATAGAAATGCTATCAGTACATGTATATTAAAATCTCCGATCCAGTGTAAAACATACGCCATTTATTTTAATGTATGTATATTGTATATATTCAGAATTCTCAGCTTTAACTTAACTTTAAGCTTTAGATCATCTCCTGTAAGCTCCACAGCGCATTTAAACGCTTTGTAGAAGTTTTGACTTTGACCACTCTTTGGAACAGAATTCGAAGACAGACATTCTTCAGAGGACATTTCTGTGGATATTGCTCATACGGCTTTCGGAGATGGTCATTTGTGAGATAAGTCCCTTACAACCTTATACTTGTGGGTAATATGCATTTCCTCCTCAGTAGAAAACGCCATGTGATCTTTTTGCATGTTTCTTGCTGTTTTGTCAAGGTTTTTTATACGTTTCAAACATAATTAAAAAAAAGAAGCTCAAAATAAATTTGCAAATCCAATATTTTAATATCCTTTTCCGTCCTCCATTTTAATTCAGTGACACAAATTTAAATCCATCACGTCGGGCGCTAAATCGTGTCAAACCATCCGTGACAAAGTTTAGCATACAAATAAACCCTCGCCTTTTATTTGCCTAAAGACCCATGAAAACTAAAATAGACGTGTCGATAATTGCTCTGAATAGGTTCTATATACTGCCTTGCCTCATTATAAAGTCATGGGTTTCCTAATGCAGCCGTAAATAATTTTAAAAAAATCATAATTTTTTTGAATGAAAAAGAAGAATTAAGAAGAATGATACAGTGTTAGTGCGTTAACGTTTAGGTATATAAAGAGTACCATTGAAATACTTAAATAAGTACTACCGCAGGTCAATAATATAAACTTACTAAGTCGTTATTCTACGTAAGAAAATTGTAGATACATTAACTTTATTACTCTATTAATAAATCTTTAAATCGTTTCTTTTGAAATGTCTTAGCAAAATGGAAATAGCTCTTAAAGTGCGAGCCTGTCATCTTTCACATCGTTTATTAAGGGTTTAACAAGCTCAAAACTGTCAATAAGTTGAATAAAAGACGCTCTAATGGCTAAAACTCAACGAAATTTTCACTTTATCAAAAGTAACGTCTCTTGAAGCATTAACTTGAAGAAGTGCATTTGTTAGTTGTTTTTTTTCAATACTATATAAAAATGAAATGCGCAAATGTCACTGGTATTATTTAAATTGAATCTTGAAATACATTTTGAAATAGATTTATCAGTTGCCACGCATTTTATCATTTGTAAGCATATATTGTTTATGGTGAAGCCAATACGAGTTCTCAGTAATATTGTGTTAGCTATGTATTTCAATATCTATGTGTCTTAGGATAATGTTATTTCATAATATATTATACATTGTATGTAACGAGAAATGAACATTATTTTAACTGCAGGTTGCTTCTCGGCTACTTAAAAGTATAATAAATAGTCAGTATTTTCCGCTCCAGCACATTTTAATAAAACTAGAATAGACTCATCACTAACGGTCGATTTATGAGGTACATTTTGGTTCGATAACTTGACATTGCGTGCTGTCGTCAATTTCCCGCCAAAAAGGCAAAACAGACTTGTCAATTTTTATTTTGATCTGGTAATCTATTACCCCAGTAAAATGTTCTTTTCTGTATTCTTACATGGATATAGTTATCTTACAAAAGCCATTAGAAGTTATATATCAAAAGTGTGTTGGCCTAGTGGCGTCAGCCCCTCGTCACTGGAGGCACAGGTTCAAAACCCGGCTGTGTACCCATAGACTACCCATAGAATATATCGCGAGGAAACCGGCGTCCCATAGAGCTAAAAATCCGCCGGTGAAATTGTTAACCCTTACATGTACACTAGATAACCGTTAAACTCCACAACATATATAGATACAAGTCAAAAGCAATATATATTTTAGCATGATTTCATTTTGCCGGTGGTCACAATACACTCTTACACATACTAAAGCTATTTGTGACAGATACTTGACCAAATTTTTCTGTACACGGATAAGTATGATGTTCTTTTGTATATTGCCAGCGTTTTTCAAACATTTGTGTTAATTTTAAGATTCGATTTGCAAAAAATAGTGTTACATTGTTTAATTATTGTTAGCTATTTAAAACCAGAAAATACCTTATGAATAAAACTATTCTACAATACACTATACACGTATGTACACGATTGTAATAAAGCTTTCTATAAATAATATCTGGGTAGAGAATAAGCTAGTATTATGTAGAAGATTATTGCTAACCCCGAGATAGCAAGCTTCCTGCTGTAAGCACAGATTAGATATAAACAGTAACGCATTCCAGAAAGGGTTCTGTGAGATACAATGTTTAAGTAATGCCATTTTTACGACGTATTTAGATTTACTAAACAAACACAAAGCTAACATTAAAAGTATGGTATAGGAACAAAATGTCGTTATATATACTATTTTCATCTGAATGTTGCAATATTAACAGTGATAGACTAAAACCTAAAAAACTGTCCATCCTTTAAAAAACGCGATTATCTATATTATTACTTCTCTATGATGGTACACAGTAGCAAATGTGTTAATGCAATAAAGTGCTGTAAATATTCCTGTAACATGTCCACTGCTTATTTCTATACTTACTGTTTTTGACAAGATCAGTGTGATCGCCATTGCCTGTTATCTATATTGATGTCCTACTGTTTTATCGGAACTGTACGCCACCCTACAGAAGTGCACTTATAGTTAGACGCAATTAGTATGATAATGTGCATATGAGTGTGGCCATAATAACTTCAACCATACCGATTTATCTCACATTTAGTTCACATTATCTCGAATTTAGTTTAATTTATGGGATTCTTTAGATAAAACGCTTTTTGTATTGTATATAAAATGTAGGTTACTGGCTATTCTGTTAATTGTCCTATATTTTTTTAATTATTCTGTTAGAAATAGGCAAACTTTCAAAACAACCGTTGTCACTGCCACTCGCACTGTTTGCATACTATTCATACTGCGCGAAGGCCTGCGGCCTTTTTAAAGTTGTAAGCTAAGTTTGTTTAAAAGATCTAAAATGTAGACATAAGCGACGATAAGTAAAAATACCGCTTTCAGCAGCAGATTGACATCAAAAAACATTGAATCTTCAATAAAGCAATCAAAGTTAGTCGAATAAAGGGAGTGAACGAATGAACGAAACGATCAAATTGACGGATCACTATCGTTCAACTCGGCCTCGAGCGATTCCCGATTATTAATTACATTTTAAGAGATAACTCACTCGTTCCGTTTTGTTTTAAACTTATTTCTGTTAAGTCATTTATAAGCGGCCGGTTAGTGCGCCATTACAATAATGTCAACTTATTTAATACCACACTGTAGATGGTAAATTTTAATAGAAAACATAAATTTTACCTGAACGTTATTTTTAAATAACTGAAAATTAAAACATGTACTTTCTGATATACTTAATATAACACCTTTAAATATATATATATATATATAATAAACCAATAACATACTTTAACAAAACCAACTTAAAGAAAAAAAAACATAATTCATTCTTAAATAATTATTAAATACAATAATTTTCTATTAATAAACTATATAACCGAAACAACATAAACTAATAAACACATAGCCTTTGACCACAGCTTAGACCGGCCTCGATTGAATATATCTATTATACATTCCAACACCTACACATATTATGTTTGGTATATAAAGAATAATAAACTTATATTTGAGAGCAGTGTTGGCCTAGTGGCTTCAGCATGTGACTCTCATCCAAGAGGTCGTAGGTTCGATCCCCGGCTGTATACCAATGACTTCATTTCTATATGCGGATTTAACATTCATTCGAACGGAACTGATCATGAGAAACCTGTCTTGGCTTAGACCCAAAAAGGTAACGTTTGTCAGGCACAGGTGGCTGATCACCTACTTGCCTATTAGATTGACAAATTATCATGAAACAGATACATAAATCTGAGGCCTATAAAAGGTTGTAGTGATTGTACAATTTTCTCAACTGTTGATAAAAAGTAAAGCATATATTTATTTAATCGGCGTAGCATCGTACGGATTTACATTTATATACTCTGAACGTTAAGTGACTTATGTTAAGCATTATCATAAGAGTCTGTATCGGTTGCGAACTAAGTGGTGAGGTACAGGAATGTCTGTTGGGTTGAAGCCAACAGCCAAGTTCTTCGAGAGGTCATGATCAAGTTTGTCAGACCTCATTCTGTCTTTAGCCCGGGCTACGAGCTAGCCATATATAATATGTTATGTTGTAAAACTTTATCTTCCACTTTCAGAGATATGGAACAAAGTGGTGGTATTTTTATAGTACAGTAACTAAAATTATCACTCATTCATTTCAGTCTTAACGCACCTTTCTTCAGCTAGAAGAACGCATTTAACTTTCGCTCGAACGGTAAACTGGTATTTTATGAGGAAAAAGAAACCGTTTCTCAGAAGAACGAAAACTCAGCTAAGACTTGGAAACGCCCCGAGAATGCTTTTATACATAAATTTCGTGTACATTATACATATAAAAAGCAAATAAATCCTCATAGTAATTCTTTCTCGAGTAGGTGTAATACGATAAGTGCTTTTTACATTAAAGGTTGACACAGTGTTAATAACGAAGTTCGTGGAGTTCTACGAGAATTCGATAAATATTGGAATCTGAACAATGATCGCACTATGCAATATATTGCGGCCGGACTATTCGCTCGGAATATACACATTTACAGCTTTTATTACGTACTAGGTTTTAGCTTTTTCTTTTTAATAACGAGAACTATTTTAGTTTTTGCTGCAAATGTAGGAATACGAATGTCCTGTACTTATTGAACTTGCATATTCATATTTTTAATTATTAATTAAACATTAACTTTTTTTGCGGCTGAAGCGCAAAGTAGCTGGTTGGCCAGAATGACCAGCGCTGTGGAACATTTCATTTTTCATTTTCATTTTCATGGGAAAAGGAAAAAAAATATACCTCTCATTATATCTTTTATTCATTTTTTTTTTCTCTTAGATTATTGTTATTTTGTGTATTTATGTGTTTGTGTTTTGTTTGTAATAAATTATAATATGTCCATGTCATGTCATGTCATAATATGAAGTATCAAAAAGCTTAGTCGACATCACTGGAGACCGATGAGCTGGCAGCTCATCATCAGAACCTTGCCTAAAGAGACTCCTTTAATAATATATTTTAGTTCTTACATTTTAAGGGTAGTTATTATATTAGAATTATTTATAAAACATAATGTATTAAACTAATCTAACACAAATATATTTAGTATATACTAAATATATGCTTGTGTAAATTTAACATTATCAACAAAACTTATTTATCAAAGTTTTTAAACATTAAATATGGAGTGCTTTATTATGGTTTGGCACTAGTCCTTTCAACACACTTCAAAATAGCTCAGCTGGCCAAAATGGGTTTCGTAGGCCACAAAATTACTCTTAACTACTAAACAGCTTAATCAATGCTTTTGATACTGAACTATTCACATTATTAGCCTATATTGAAGGTGAATTGATATACTGTTATTATAAATATTGACCAATTTATCTTCTATTAATGGTTCGTATACTCTCGGACCATCAATAAAGACAATATTTTACAAAGGAAATTAAATAAATCATATCATATAAGTAAAGTTTGTGAGGTTGCTGCAGGTAATCTTTGGTCTACAGAAACTATTTTTTCTTTTACCAATAGGTAACGTGTTTCGAGTGTTTTGTAACTGTCAAAGGTTTACCTTCAATTAATTAATAAATAAATAACATTAATTTAATATTTAGATAATTTTTAATCTAACAATTAGATATTACCTGGAAAATGAAAATACTACGAAATCAATTTTATTTTATTAATTAAAATTAATTTGCAAATACGTGGTATTTGCAAATTAAGACGGAGAAGAAACGTTCGAACGAAACCGTTTCATAAGAACGCTGCCCTAACGATAAGACTAGACTCCTAAAGAAAAGTTGATCTAGATAATGCCTACAAAAAAGTCAGCGACAGTAAATGTCCAACTTTTATATTACATAAAGGCCAGTGCTAATAATAACGCTTTTTCACTAATATCGATATATAGGTATGTTAGGTCGTTTTTAAAAGTTTTACAGCTCACGGTTTCCCGTTTGAGGCAGGCCGGTTTCTTCTTTATCTTATTTAGCGAATGCAAAATACTAACAAGATCCTAATCCTAAATAAATACATTACGGAAATTCAACATTTGTACTGTAATTAAAAGTAGGCGTTTTATAGTACATATACAAAAACATCAGTAATTTTATTTACCCCTACCTAAATCTACTTTGTTCTTGTTTAAATGTGTTATTTAACCATAATTTATTTTTAGAAACAAAGGAGGATACCTTAGCATAATAATAACAAGATTCTAATCCTAAATAAATACATTACGGCATATCAACATTTGTACTGTAATTAAAAGTAGGCATTTTATAGTATACAGAAACATAAGTAATTTAATTTAGCCCTACCTAAATTTACTCTATTCTTGTTTAAATGTGTTATTTAACCATCACTTATTTTTAAAAACAAAGGAGGATACCTTAGCATAATAATAATATCCTAATCCTAAATAAATACATTACGGAAATTCAACATTTGTACTGCAATTAAAAGTAGTATTTTATAGTATACAAAAACATAAGTAATTTAATTTATCCCCATCTAAATTTACACTATTCTTGTTTAAATGTTATTTAACCATCATTTATTTAAAAAAAAAACAAAGGAGTTATGCTACAATAACTCAAAGGATTAGAGAATTACCGTAGGCCTCCAGGTGGATTGTCTAATTGCAACCTTACCTGTTATTCGGGAGAATCAAATATTTAACCCCTTATAAATTACTCCCGGGGGAATCTTGACGTAATTAATTGCTTACATTTCCAGAAATCTACATTGTTTTGTTTTTAAGGTTACGACGGATTGTATGGAATGCTGTGTATGTTAATGTATATTTTAATGCTCAAACATCTGTGTTATTTCAGGAAAGGAGATGGATTATCTATGGCATGTTAAAATTACAACTGGCCAGTACAAAAAAATTAAAAAAAGAAACAGTCTTAAGTGTCAATCGTATTATATATGGCACATTCAAATTATACGACAAGCATTCCATGTAAGTAAAAATCACATTATTTAATCATAAATATATATAAACTTCAATAATAAAATTAAATTATTGTCTAATATCATTGGATGTCCCGTAACATTGGCCTTGCCCCGGTCCTATGAATGATGCGGATATACTTCTGCGTCATTTTAATTCAAATTTAAGGATAAGTAAAGTCAAGGGCAAGCTAATCAAATTTCATTGCCACACCAAAGGCTTAAACTTATTAACTACTAAGTCACGATATACCGGAATCTACGAGTGTAGATTCCGGTGGTTACAAAAACAACTGACGATACCCAAGAAACTATCATTATTGTTAAAGAACTACAATATGGTTATATTTTTTACCGGTTGGTACAATTAGCTTAAATAAAATGCAAATATTTTTTTACTGAAAAAATGGCATTGCAGCATTAAAAAGTACTGTAGAATACTCTAGTAACTGATTAGTTTCAAATGACAAATCCCGACTATTTTCTTATTGACTAAGCATGTGAATTATGAAAAACCTATGACAAACAGAAGTAGGGGGAGACAATAGTGATATTAATGTCAATTGAGACCTGCTGTTAATTACTGCTCGGAGGCACACAATGAGTATAACCCCTTACCTAGCACAAAGACCCATAGATTAATTATTTTTTCTACCATGCAGCGTATGCGTGGATATGGTTATATTATATTCCGTTCTGCTTTTAAATGAATTTCCGTTCAAATTCAAGAATCGTATTGCTTAAAACAACTTGAATTTTATCTTTACTACAATGTTCAGTAATGTAAAGTGACACATAGAAATTTAAAAAAAATCTATAAATATCGATTTGAAAATAATAATACGTGTGTATTCTATTTTCGAATATTTACATTTTGCGCATGGGTTAGAGGCTCTACTCTATTGTTTTGACCTAAAGCCTGAAGCGTGCAATTTTCATTTTTGAGGTCATAGTCTCAATTCCCGGCTCTGAACCAAGGACTTTTTGTCGTACAGGGCACTTGTACGGTGAAGGAAACCACGGCGAATGATCACGAAAGAGATACAGAAATTTGAGGCTTAAACCTAAAAAGTTTTAGCGTCACTGATTAGTAAAAAAACATCTTTATTACTGACTTGTTAAATAAAAAATAAACATCACTTAAACTTAATCAACTCATGATTGATTCCAATTAGTGTTAGAACGCCATAGGTAATATGTACTATTCTAGAATCCTCATAAATATAAAAACACAAATACCGTTTATAACGTGGACGTTGTGTAAGTAAAAAAAGTCACGCAGTCTAATTAATTTATTGGTGTAATGTACTTTTTAATATTATCAAAGATTTTGAACCGCATTTTATCTAGTCTGAAACACGCACTCCTCTTTAAATATCAGAAAATTTCTATTTCAATCCATGCGCACGAGAGATGTTGGTTACCTGCCAATCAGATCTTAGCGTTCTCCTTTTCAATCAGCTGTTAATCATCTCAATGTTGACATATTAATTATTCATCCAGAGAAGAAATGACTTATGAGTAATGACACGAAACCTCTTTGGCATCTTAATACACAGGTAATAAGTAGGTATACAGGATGACCAAAAAGTCCTGGATCTAATGCAACCAGAGGTTAGATAGGGTCACCACCTGCAAAAAATTGTTTTGCGGGAGGTCCTTCAGCTCAACCCCTGCAGAGTTATAATTTATTTTGCGTTTTTATAAGAAAATTTACGAGTCCTTGCGTTAGACATGCTATTTATAGTTGTTTATTGGGTGTATTGAAGATATTATTGAGTTTTACTATATAAAATGTTCTTAAATCGTAAGTTTTTGTTTACTCGGACCCCGCTGTGAAAAAAAATACTCTGCCGAAAACTGGACAAATTTTGGCGCACTGAATTTTATTACACATGGCCATGAGTCTCTCTCTTATATCTTACTAGAACGAATAAACAAACAACTAAGTTGTTAGTACGAATCTAGTGGAATTTAATTAATAATAACTCTGCACGGATTCAGCTGAAAGACATCCCGTAGAATATTTTTTTGCAGCTGATGACCCTATCTAACCTGTAGTTGCGTTTAACCCACGACTTTTTGGTCTTTATATTCTGAGTTACAAAGAAGTTTTTTTATATATATTTAATATATTATAACGACTAACAGAACATTTATAGGTACATTGCGCTACAATAACATGCCTTTGGCATTAAAAATATGAGCCGAGTAGTTTTAATGTCTATAACAAATATAGTCACAATTTTCATAATAATCAAAAATCATCGTTTGCAATATTTCTCCAGCTAAAGCTGTCATTTAAGTATTAGTTCTTGCAAAAACTTTCATAAGCAAGTAATGAAAAGCAACACATACAACACACATTCATCACACACACTAATCCGTCCAATTTTCTCCACATCTGTGGGTTGGAATTATGTAGGGTTGCCAGATATGGTATATCATATTTCGCCATAAAACCTTTTAAATGAGGGGGAAGAATCTGAATTTTTATTAGCTATTACGTGACTTACGTCATGAAATGTAAAATCTTATCATGAAGTTATTTTCGTGAAATTTACTGTTGGTAGATATATTTTTTTTATTTAAAGGTTAAATAACTAAATCAAATAGTTTTTTTAAGTCAATATTTATCTGGAGTTAAGTGTTACCACAATTTTACACGGTGAAATGTATGTACTAAAATCTGACGAATTTGTTTTGGAATTTCTAAAGTTTATCAGTATTTCAATCGTGTGATATATGTTTTTAAGCCGTTGTTACTTGCCAAACTAAAAACAAATATTTATGTATCAAAACTACGTTAATGAGATTCTTAAGGCTTAAAACTGGATAAAGATCTTATCTTTTTAAAATTATTAAGTCCTCCACAATTTTACAAAGACAAATATTATGTTTACAATGTTAGGTGAATCTCACTCCCATAAATATATTGTGTGAAACAAATGTTGTGCAAATAAAAATGGGACTGTCAGTAACCGTTAACTATTGACCTTTATCGGAAAAATATTGTCTTCGATAAACGAGAACAAAGGATTAAAGATGGAATTTTCTAAGACTTTCCTCGTAGAACAGTGGTGTGACACTTCAAAAATAGTTGTTTTCGTCTCTACAAACATATTGTACTGTATTTACAATCAATGCAGTTTATAGGATTCTGGTAATTAAAACAGTTAAATAGCGTTAAAATCATAAATTACATGTCCATAAACTAAAAAGACTGAAAAATTATTTTTGTAAAAAAAAATATACTCGCTGCTGTTACGGCCCTAAGTCACGGGTAATTATTTAAAAATGGCAACTCGAGCATTGAAGACATTCCTCATGTAGAGAGCACGTATCAAGACGGATTATGAAATATGACATTGTTTGCTTATCCGCCTGCCTCGACTTGAATATTGTATGCGAACTACAATACTATATAGAATTTTATAACACATAGAATTTTAAATGTCCCTTGTATTACATTCTCGAAGAGCTTCCTACGAAAATAAACTGTCTAGAATCAAAATAATAACAAATGTTTTTAATGCAGAACGACAAACCCAAAACATAGGTTAACGCAAAATAATAATTTATTTATTGTTGATAACGTGGACAATTTCGTGACAAGCATAAGTTAAGGTTTATTGTACGCATTACAATAGATAGGATTAGTATGAACAGACCATAATGGCCTAATTAGCCGATTTTCGCATTGCATCGCGTGTCACCTGATATTACACTGACATACTGCCTTTCTTTGCACCGACAGACTAACAGACACATTATAGACCTAAATTTACTCCATAATATAATCTAAATAGAAATAAGAGACGAAATCCATTGAGTACTTTTGTGTAATTCGAATACATTAAAGCTAATAATTTTTTTTTGTTCAAATGGTGTTATAAAAACCATTAACATTTTTACTGCACTTAAACCGACCTATTTTAGTGTTTATATTATATTTTGTATCATGTTTGTATGTTATTACGTAATTTTGGTAAGGCACCTCTATTGGAGGCAATTTTTCATCGAAATGTTTTCGTCAAGCGATGCGTAAAATAATTTTGGGTAACGAGTTTTTTATTTCGTCGAATTGAAGGCTTAGTCGACCTTGCGGGGTTTTTTCGTTAGTTTTACTAAAGACAAAAAGGGTAGCTTCAATTCCACTTCGACCACAATTTGGTTCACCGTTCTAACTCTGAGCGTAGTGGTTTAAGTATATGATACTTATAATTAAATAAATAAATAAACTGTATCAAAGCACATTTTTATTTTAGAATTTGAGCTTTTCACTAAATTTTTCACGATGATTTTCACGAAATTACTTTATAACTTGTTTATCGTAAATAAATGAAATAGAAAAGTGGTTAATCATTTGACAACAAACACTTAAAACTATTATGACGTCTAGCAATTTACTGAATTGTAATTCCATGTGAAGCCTTAAACTTTATTTAAATAATATAGAAAAATCTACAAAAAATCTGCCATTTCTGTCTGTCCTATTTTAAAATTTTACCTAGACTTATGTTTGAATTATATTATTATTGAAAAGAATTCCTGTACTAGAAACACTATTGCTGCTTTGATCATTCCCTCCATTTCACTTCCAGAAGTAGTAATGTAAAACAGTAGTTTAGAGTTTAGACGATGCCGTGTTTTGTTCTATGATCATTGGTCTACGACATTTCAAGTATAACAGATGCAACACGATATATGTTTATCTAATTATATCATAGGCCTTTATTATTCGTTAATGTTTAAATATCCTAAACATTATAAAACAAACATAACTATAACAAATATCTATAGTCTGTTAAGCCAAATATTAAACGTTTGAAGTAAATTATAAAAATATAATGCCCTATTAAGACTTAGTATTCACAATGTTAGTAAAATTTATAACAAACGCCCTTCAGTTCTCGTTATAATTAGCAGTTTCAAAAACAGTGTATTCACAAAAGTTGGTCGTGTGCCAGATTTATGTTACATGAATGGCTCGAGTTTAAACTTTATCATTGTCCCTTATTGGGAAGTTATTATGTACTTTCCGCGATTATGGAGAAAGTATTATACGTTAATTAGTTATATAATTTTCATCGAGTTTGATTTGTTGGATCTGCTGGTTCTTGATTGTCAAGGCTAGACCCATTGCACCTTGATTATTGTTTCATTAAAGTCGTAGCGTAGTCAAACGATAATCTGGTAAAGAATAGGGGGGTGACGCCTGACAAAAGGTCATATAAACTGACGCAGAGATCTGCGGTAACCCTTGGCAACGACTGGATTTGGACTGATGAAGCTAAACAACTAAGTTAACAAATTAGTTATTAGAATAGAATAGTCTGGTTAGTGTTCGTATTATAAAATGCGTACTTTATTTTTTTTATTTTTATTTGTATAACAAAATAAAACTTTCAACATTTGTATAAAGTTAATAATATCAACTTTCAATCACATAGCAACCAACTCGCCGTTAGCAGGTACTAAATTAAATTAATTAACACTATTATAATTAATGTACGTCTGATGAACTAATCGTATTACATAATTATATAGATCTATAGCAGCCCATCATTCAGACAATTGATATATAGGTACTATCAGAAGATCTAAATTGAATTGGGATATTACATTCACCTTAATTAAGATTGTCATAATACACGTAGCACTAAGTAGTAGTTTTAGGATGACATATCTGTAAAAATATATAATATGCCTCTGGCTTCAGAAGCATAATTGTTAAAGAATAATGTTTATTTATTTGCATTGGCAGCTCGGCACACGGATATATTGTTAAAAGAACGATAATTTGAAAAATTTAATGTTACAAGCACATCTGTCGCCAAAAATGGATTGTCTTCGTACGGTTTCGTTATTGGGATGCAGATAGGAGATCAATCGACTGTCTCGGTCTGATCTCAAAATGTATTCAATCTGAGATTGTAAATTAATTATTGGGTTCGGGCGTTAAATAGACCCGTAGGCTCATTAGCCTAAAGCAATATAAAATTAAATTACATTTTCCAATTTATTAAAACTTAAATATTCACTCTCCTACCGATCTTTGGCACTAGAATTAAGTTAGTGTTTACTTGTGACAGTAGTTAACGTGTAAGTTTGTTCTGATAATATATTCTAATGTATGCGAGGTAAATACGAGCACTTGTGTTTGTATGAGAAATATTATATAGGGGGAGTTACCTGAGTGAATTGTCTAAATCTCCAAGGGGAATCGTGACGCTACGCTCAATAACACTTGAGCATTCGGCAAACAATTTGAAACTATAGGTAAAACTCATCATTTGCCATAAATGCTCACAGAATTTCATCTAAATTTAGATGAAACGTTTTTAATGAATTCTTAGTGCTTCGGCCAGTCGACGGAGAGTCGGAGAGTCGACGACCGTTTTCACTTCACCCAACCTGGTTGCCGACCTCTGGACCTTTCAAAGTTCAATATAATTTAAACATTGAATTATCTTCTTTATTTCACCTACTCATCTACTAGTGGCCTATAGCGGTTACAGATATAATTGAACTTATTGAAATTTATGACTCATTAATTAATTTGGGCAGTAAGACAAATCTCTGTCATAAAAATCACACGATCCCTCAGATTTTTAAATGAATCAAAAAATTGTTTGATGAATTAAGACTGGATTTAAATTATCCTTTTTTTAATAATAATATTTAATGACACAGCCTGTATACACCTGGCAACTTAGCAGTGTTTAAATAACGCGCGTGTGGCAAGCTAACGCCTATTTACTATTCATAATGCTTAAACAGGGTGCTTCACATTGTATTGAGATGTGTACACTATTATAACAAAAGAAAGACAAATATATATTAAGTTGTGTAACCTTTGGCATGGGGAAGGTACTTTATTAGGTCTCATTCATAATACTTTCAGTACTCAGCCTTCAGTGCTTGACACATGTAATCGAAAGTGTGTACGTAAGTACGTCATAAAGAGAGGCCTGCTATTTATTTATTTTTTATTTTTTATTAATTACAACAAATTTATTCATGTACAGCCCATATAAGAATCGCACACTAAATGTTTACTTATAAAAAAAATGTACAGTCGTAACTAAAATTCTAATATGTTTCAGCGGAAACGAAATTTGACAGAGGCGAAACACAAACACGTCGAAATCCAATACGGTTTTGACATATGGGAGTAATACTCAGTAATAGAGTCTCGAATTATCCCTCCCCTTATGCTAACACTGCTCATTCAATGTTTGAGATGGATAAACTCAAAACTATTCAACTATAATAGTTTTGAAGATATTATCAGTGATTAACATATGTTATATGCTTTGTCAAGTAAATAGATTTTTTTGATATAGAAATTCAGAAACGAGACGAAAAGTGAGTGAAGAGAAGGGGCGAGACAAAAGCTGTTCTAAACCTACGAAAGTGATGTGGTACTTTGATTATTAAATTTTAAGAAGAGTGTTGGCCTGGTTTTTTTTTACAATTTCTGCGAGGCAGTCATAAAAATCAAAGAAGATGCGAGATGGTGTATTAAGCTGGCGAGAATTTAATGGGTGCGTCGCCCATTAAATCCTCGCCACCTTAAAAGTATCCATGCGGGAAGCAGCGGTCTATGCGTCCAAAATAAGGGATGTTAACCACACCTTCTTTAAAAGTAGCTTGAGCATCTGACCCTCATCTCTGAGGTCCGCGTCCGGGTCCGGGTTGGAACCCCGGCTGTGTACCAACCGACGGTCTATGTGATTTAACACTCCTCTCATTCATTGGAAACCGGTTTACATAAGAGCCAAAAAAGTCAACTGCGTGTTACGGGCAAAGAGGATTGATGTATGAAATGATTACGAAACAGACCTTACGGTTTCTTTGAATTCCTAACATATATCAGATCCTGAGAGATAAAAAAAAGATATGTCACTCTCTTATACTCTGAAACAGTTGTTAACAAATAGGCATTTGGTAGATCAGTTGTATAGTACCTTAAATGATGCATTACGTTGTACCATTAGAGATAATGTAATCAACGACTAGTACGGCTAAGTACAGCTGTTTGACCGTCGCGCTTTTAGAAAATGTGTGGAAAGAGAACTAAGCCAAAATTACCTTTTTGACATGACGATATAATGACGCAACAGTGTTGTATGCTGACAACACTGTTGTGTCATTATAGTTCAAAAGTAATCTTATTAATAATTAATACAATATATAAACTGTTGAACAAAATAATGGGTACTTAAGAAAATTTACGTTCAAAGTTCGATTTCAGTTATTAAATAAAATATAATTGTCTTACACAGTCTGTATACTAATCGTGTAAATTAATACGTGTAAAGTGTATTCTGGGAATACTTTTATAATTTCTTTATTCATTTCTTAAATCTAAAAACAATAAAAAGTGGTCGATAATTAAGACAACAATTTCTTTGATTAATTAAATAAAGTTTGAAAATCACATCTTTGTTCTTAATAACGTTGTGAGAAATTCCTATATACTCTGACTATAATGACTATTTTTAGCTGCCTGAAGCCTGATGCCTTGAGTGGTGTATGTTAAACTAAATTTGTTTGACAATTTTTCGACACGAACTGTCATTTTCAACAGAATGATCAATTTGTGTTGAAGTCAGGACTTCAAGCTGGCAAATCTAAACGAACCCAACTTCTTGCATGTGGGCGAGCATTCATAAAAATTGAATCTTCCTCATAATTTAGCAATAGCGGGTCTTTTGTATATAGGATGTATATAAATATAGTCACAATAATTGAAAATAAATTGTTATCAAAGATGTCAAAATGGTATCGCGGACTAATCGCGAACATAAAACTTAACCCTTCTGTCACAATTCAAATAGTTTTATTACAAACTTGAACTTTAAAGTGGACATTTTTCAAGCAGAACGACAAAAGCGGACACAGATAAATGGCGGGAAAGAGTAATGGGCTGGCGTTTATTTCGGAGACGAATTAATGTTCCGCCCTTATCGGTGACGTCACAACCCTTCAAATATAATCTGTGCTCTCGAACTATAAATGTTCTAGGAAAAGTGCAGAAAACTTTCTGAACTTAGTCGCTTTTCATTTTTGAAATATATTTTTAACCTTAAGCCTTCTATTATATATATTTAAAGTTACAATATTACTGACGTACACTTATGTATACAATAAGCTACTAAATGATATAAATATACTAAAATAATAAAAAGTTAAATTTACATAATTGACTGCCAGTACTCAAACCAAGGTCGTAGAAAGGATGAGAAGAACTGGCAAAAAACTCACTACATAGTTTTTAATCTCCAGAAAAACTATTTGATTATACAAGAACTCAGTCATAAAATGAGACCCTGTAAATCAATTAATTTTACAGAACTTCCTAATCAATTATCTTGTCTATTTATATTGTAAACATTTGAAGCTTTAACAAATAATATAATACCTTTTCACATCATAAGTCTCATTTCACGATAATCTAAAAACATTCGCAATATAAAAGGGGGAAAATCAGCAGAAAAACCCCGATGCGTTAAATAAAAAGCTGGCAACAATGGGGAATGGTACAACAAATACCACTTACGTTCTTTTGTCGCTAACCGTACTCACATAAGCCCTTTATATGGCAACCTTTATGCTGTATGCAAGATAAAAATATTGCTAATTTCTGCCGGCGGTTTCCCTCGCAGATCGTAAAATAATTCTCCCGATATTGTTAACTTTGTCAGAATTTAGTTATTTTGTTATAAAATATTAGTTAGGTATAAGCCACCTTATTTTTGTTTTAAATATATGTACCAAGTATTTATATAGGACTTTTATTTTAATACTCACCCACCATGGTGCATAAAAATTGTGATACAAGTATCTTAAAATTACCACCTACTAAAAACTTTGGAAGTTCGATTATGTAACTTAAACCAAACAAAATTTAAGCAAAATTATTACAAAATAGATTACAGCGCAGTTGAAACGAAAGTCAATTAACTCGAGTCAGTCAATCGTAACCTGTGGTCGTTCAACGTTCATTCATTCCTCATTCTTCATTCACCTATGTACCAGGAATATACCTCATAATATTTTAATTATTCTTCTGGGTGTATCACCCTAATCTTTATTTGTAGACATACACAAAATGTTTCGTTCAATACTTTCAAGTATTGCTTTATGTTGGTTTCGTATTTTTAATTCAAATGCAAAGTCTATGTGATAATTTTGTATGAAAACTCTTTAAGCACTCAACGGTCTACGAGCTAAACTAATATTTTTCATACAAAGAATTTACGCAGATATTCGTGGTTAATTTAGGTTATTAATACTTTATAACTTTTAAAATAACAGCTTAAACAATGTTTGAATTTCACTGTAGACAAGTTATCTACTAATAATGTTTCAAAACAACGGATAATATGAGAAGCCTATTATAATATTCTTTATCACTATGATAGTTATTGGGAAGATAAATTGAAATCAAACAACAAAAAGTAGTACTAAAAACAAAGTTAGATACACTCTTAAAGTTACAGAAAAACTCGGCGTAATAAATAAAATATGAGAGCTGAGCAGATAATACAAATATTTAATAGGATAACTCAAATTTCAAAGCTACCGCGAGATTTCCCCAAAATTCTTAAGCAATGAATTTCCTCAAACACAATATTATTCTTATAAATGGAATAATCAAAAAAAATATGTCGCGCGTTGAAAAGATGATGGATTTTCGAAATCCCTGTGAATACTACACATTTTATGTGCTTGATTTAATAAATGTTCATACATTATTAATCGTAAATATACCAAAAATGGCAAGTTGTTACATACTTACAGCATAATCAATGTACGAATTTTTTTTAATAGATGGAAGAAAAAGGACTTTATTTACAAGTTATGTTTCATCTTATGTTAGTACATATATAGGTCGTGCATAGACAAGTATACAACAACATATGAACTAAAGAAAATTTAAAAGATGATAAGAAAGGTTAACTTTTTTGAAAAGTTCACCTAAATCAATAATCAATAAATTTATTTTATTATTATAATCAATAAATTTATTATATATTAAATTATTTATATATTATAAACATGTCGCTTAGCCTTCCAAATATTCGAATTCTAAGTTTAAAACTTACTTAGTTAAATGTCAATAGGCTTAGTTCATAAAGGCATAGAGCAATAACCAGTTAATCAAAGTCCATAAAAACTCTTTCATAATGCATCCATAAATAATGGAAATAAAAATAAACTCTGACATTTAGTGGTTCTCTGCTCCCGCCGTATCCGCGGCGAAATGACAGTTGACAGCTGTTGAAAAAATGTTTTACTAGAAAATATGCGCAATTACCAGCGTGGAAGATAATTAACATGTTACGAAAAAAGAAATTTATACAATAAAAACTAGTCTTAACATTAAATAGTCATGTGGATGGATTGTTATATTTTTATTTGAAAATGAGACATTAATTTATGCCGTTTATATTTTTGTTTGTGCTTCTAATTTAATTAAGTTGCTTTTATTTCAGAACTAATAAATAAAGGGCATAAAACCGCCGCCAATATATTCACCTTAGAAAATAAAACATTAACCTGACTGGCTTACTAAAGAATCGTCCTCGTACCTTAATATGTCCTAGTTATTTCTTATAGCATTAATATAGGTGGAAAGAGAAAGAGTAAAATAAATGTTCTAAATCAAAAATCCTTGGTACAAACAATATCCTCACAGATTAAACCTGGAGTCGCGTTAGTTTCAAGGTAAACAATTACCTGTTTAAACTTTATCTGCAATACATTACACATTTACAAATATATATAATAATAATAGATAACGTATTCGATTTCTTTTAATTCCACGTCAGAAACCGTAAAAGTCTGTTAGTTTTATTAATATTGTACCTGAAATTCTTTAAACCAATATTATCAGACGCCTCATACAATATATCCTTAAGTATTCTTACAATTCTCACAATACTAACCACTTGAAATCCCAATGCAAATATCTAGAATTCCCAAGCTGAAACTAGTCCAAACTTCCTTATTAATTACCGCGGCCGACACTGTACTGACTTCTATTGAAATTCACTCTAAGAAAGAATGGCTTCCAAGTTTATTTGAACAGGGTTGGATTCGCTTCATACTATACTTAAACCTCTTTTATTTATAATATTTTAATAGTAGAATCAGCATTTTTTGCGGTTGCTATATAATAAAAATTATGTCACAATACTAACTAATGACGTCCTTAAAACTGTGAAAACCTTTTTAACGTCGATATAAAAAGGAAGCACAGGGAATCTTTTTTTAGTATCATAGGAGTAAGATACTACGTAATAATTAGGTAAAAATAAGTAGAATCATTATGAATAATCTTTTATTAAAAAACTTATCAAACAAGTAATAAATAATTTTTAATGTTAAATATGACACAATACGTTGTTCTTTAAAAAGTAATGTAGTGAATAATATAGAAATTATAACATTTTTAGTTTACGTCAACTGTTGAATCCGTATCTGTAAGATTTTATTTCTTTTTTACACTTCCCAGTTAAAGTTGGCAAATAGATTTAAACCGACTATCAACTGATTAAAGCAATTCCAATTAGTAAACAACTCCTCCATATAATTTAATTAGTGTAATGAAAGTATCTAAGATAAAACTATAACTGTCGAAGCGAACTATAGCCATATTTTTAATTAATCATGCTTTGGCTTTTGTATATTACAGCCAAAGACAAACTTTAAAAAACGAACTTTAATTTTGACTTACTAACTTTTTTATATATTATTAACTTTTTTTTGTCATAAATTACTAAGTACTAGATTCTATTCAATTTCATATGTAGAATACCGACATCAATTGAGATTTATTAAAATGTATGTATTTCTTTCAACGTTAAAGGGGCAAACTCTTTAAATATCGTTAAAAATTAATATTTGTGTTTTTACTAAAGGGTCGTTTATAAGTTATAGTTAATTATTTATTTTGTCATAATTAACTATAATTTAATTTCCTATACTAACTGATATTACTGCTGTAATAGCACCATGATACTGCAAGGAAATATAAAAACATTTTCAATATGTATTAGTTTTCTGATAGTAGAATTGCTTTTTTTTCAAGCATAAAAATCGATTGCTGTTATTCGTTTTTAATCAATTTTATTATTACCTCACTTACATGTTGAGAATATTGTATATTTGGGTGTTTTCAAATGAATGTTGGAGTAACGTCTTCTATTTAAGATGGGTTTCTTAAAACTTACCATCTGCAGCTATGAGAGATCTTAAACAAATATTTTACGCAGACAAGGCTACCCCAAGTCCATGGAAATGCATAATATACCATTTACGTAATTGCAGAGCTAAAAAAGTTGAGGCCATCGAGTACTGAAAATAGCCCGAATAACATTTAGTGTTGCGGTCTATTTCTGTTTTATATTTGAATGGGAGCTTTGTTGTAAACAGACGAGCGTGCTTCAAATTTGACGAGATGCCCGAGTGGCCTATGTAGATAATTCACAACTATTTTACAAAGAGAAAATAGCCATGGCGCCCGCTTCATGTCTAAGTATTTTTACTGTGGTATTTTAGTATAACATTTAGCTGAAAAACAAAGAAACAAAACATTCAGGTTAGCGATAAACTAGTATATAATACGGTGATATACCTATATAAACACATGAACGACACCATGTTGCCGAGCCTTTGAAATTATTCAGGGATGCGGATATTAAGACTACGTATTTCTTAAAATTGTATGGTGTGGCGAATTGGTCACGTTGAAGCTTACTAATTCAAAGTTTCTTACGGTGGCGATACAACCCTTAAGGTCTGCGCTTTATATTTCTGTATCTGTATCGTGGTTATTGATTATTTTAGCTAGGCAACTAGCAACTAGAGTTGCCTGGAAGAGATCGCTTGTTAGCGATAAGGCCGCCCGTTGCATCCCCTGTAATTTTTATGTATTGTGTTATTTGTGTTTCTTTGCAACGAAGTGTGAATAAATATATTTCTAATAAATTTAATAAGCGAGCACGACCTTAAAGATGAGATTCGCAGGCTAAATTCACTAGAACATTACAGCTATTTACATTTCAAGGATTTCTTGGTTTAACTCATAAGCAACAATTTCTATAATTGTAAGTAATCTTCAAACTTTCTTACAATAATTGGCACTACTTTTACGAGCTTTAAAAAAAACTCTATTTTCATAAAGCACTAAATACTCATAAGACTCATAAAAATATTCTCGTTTAGTGATATTTTTAATTATTTTCAGTGCTATGAAACAATTTTAATTAGAAAAGTACAGTCGGTACGTAGAAGTTTTAGTCTTCGTTGGGGACATTATTAAAACTTTCCCCACAGTTTTATAATTAAAAAAAACGATCGCCCTCTACGACAAGACTTTGATTTATTGCTTCTTTCTAGCCTACTGCCCTTAAAATGTTCTGTTTTGTTTCTTTCTGGAACACTGTTGTTACAACAACTGTTGTTATCTAGTAAACTTGGCTGGCTAGTTTTATATTAGAAAGATGTATTGAACTCGTAAAAACGTCAAGCACCCAATGGGCCTCATTTATATCAGTTCCATTCATACTTTTTTAAAACAAAAGGTGAAGGGAAACTTGAAATAATAATGGTTCTGAAATATCCAAATCCTATCCAGATCTTCAGAGGCTTCTACATATTTCTATTATACTTATTATATATTCTCTGAAATACTACGAACACAGTTGTTTTTAAGAACATATTTTGGTATTTTATTTCTTAATTAATACAGCCAAATTTAGACCCTCGCGTTCGTGGCATCTCATTTAATCGAACAATAACTATACTTATGGCAGGTGAACTCAATGATGGCTGCTATTCGTGACGGATATTTTTTATCAATTGCGCCAGAGAAGTCATATATGCGTAGACTTTAGATTTATGATAACCCCATTAGAAAAACTCAATAGGTCAATCAGGACTGCGTGGAGGCTAATTTTTATCAACTCTTCTGGAGATCAATGAGCCTGAGATTTACGAACTCGTGGCAGAGACGTATAGGATGTGTGTGACGTTGCTCCGTCCTCCTGGGCCCATGTTCTTTGGTTATAAACAGGAAACCTTTGAAGTTTAGACACCAAGGACTAGTCTAACATTTTCACATAACGCTCTGAATTGACTTTAACTGTGCAATCCCTTTCGTCTTCAAAAAAGTAATGGCCGATAATTCTTCGCGCTGACATCGTAGCCCACACACTCACTCTAGTCTATTGGCAATTCTGCTTATTTAGGTGTCTATTAAGATGAATATGAACTTCATTCGAAAACAACATGTTGGTAAACAAACCTGATTAACGATGTCAAGCCTGACTGTCATATTGGGGCTTTAATTCTTGCACTTTTACACAATTAAATTTTGTAGGGATGCAGCTTTAGATCATTGGTACCGGTCTCTTCAAACTCCTGACCCATTTTCGAATATGAAGAATGTGTGGCGCATAATTTAAGTGGCGAAAACTATACTTATAATACTGTATTTCTACGCGCTACAGACGCAGAATTACTATTTTTGTAAAATTCTTGCAATGCGCGGTTTGCTTCCAAGAAACGTTCCATAGCGACTGATCACTGAATTCCCGAGAGACGGGGTACTGTTGACATCAACACTGCGCCCCTCGGATTTGCAATAAGCTAAATAAATGTAAACTTTTTTTTAACACTTGTTATTTTTAATGTAGTTCTTTTTTAATTGTGGAGGAAGGCGTCCCTAATACATGGTATTTATACAATTGTTTATAGAAACAGAGGAATCGGTTTTAATATAGTTTAAGATTCATCGAAAGCGATAGTTGAAATACGACTGAGGCGCAAACTAGCTGATGTGGTCTCTGGCAGAATGACCAGCGCTGTGGAACACTCTGCTCCTCAGCATAATGCTGAGCCAGGGCCATTTACAGCCACAGCACACACGCAATATATGCTTGAGACGGACCGAAGGGGAAAGGGAAAAAATAATATACCTCTCTTTATATCTTTTATTTAAGTTTTTCTCTTTGATTACTGCTGTGTTGTGTATTTATGTGTGTGTGTTTTGTTTGTAATAAATAAAATGTCTATGTCTAAATACGAGTATATTAAAAAAAACACGAAGTTTTGCATCCTCATATATATATCCTCGTATATAAGGTGTAGGTAAGTTATGAATATTTTAATAGATTTAAGAACGTTTACTCGTCTAAACTTTATGGTATAAAAGGCAAGTTTGTGAATATACGTAGAAATGTTTTGGTAATCTTGCAACGTACTTGAAATACAAGTCACTAGGTAGGAGCTTTAGGAAATATATTTGGAACTAAGCTGCCTACAATTGGTGCAATCATTCATATGACATCTTTAGTCGAGGGAACCGTAAAGCACACGAAATAATAGTGGAAATAAAGTAAATATATCCAAAATAATCCAATCTCTCAATATAACATAAAGCCTTTAATACTTCGTTAAAAGAAATACACTTTATTACTTACAAACAGTCTAAAACTCCCCTTTATTTTAAAATAAGCCTCCTTCTGACAAGAAGAGATAAAGGTAAACTATTTTGCCTCAAGAAATAGAATGTTGGTACTATTTTTATAAGATTGTAAGTGGTGTAATGTTAATAATCTTAAAAGTTGATCGGAAAAATAAATGTTGTATTCTAAAGTTAAATTACTTTTGAATTCCATATATATTCAATCGAAGTGTATTTGCGTTTTAAATGCCATTACAGAAGGATCAAGCAAAAGCAAGACAATAGCCGCGAATAAGTTGATTGCATGAAAAATTCCTCGGCATTTCTCAGTACGTATAAAACACTGAACATTAATATAAAAGCAAATTCTTTCAGCGCGCACAGTTCACAATTTGAAACGGAATAAACAAGAACAAAAAAATGTAAACAGCCGCTCTGTTTAAAACCGTTAAAGTAGGAATGTTTCATATACGCCAACTTTGTTTGTGCCCGTTTTTGTGAAACTTTTTCAAAGTGAAAACTTTGGGGCCATTTAATAAATAAGTTTCGAGTTTTGCTCACGCTTAACTTGTTTTGTTAATTTTAAATGATGTGTCGAAGAAACTGTCTGGGTCAACAGGTATATGTAAAAAAGAACATATATAGCTTATATATATATTATATCTTTGATCTTATATCTTTGATCGTATATCGTTATTTTTAATCTGGGGATCCGTCAAAAGATCAATGTTTCGAATTATAGCAAAAAAAAACGGATTGGTTTATCCGGGACGGACCGGGCTTAAATATAAAGATACAAAATAATGACCTGAGCGACCGGGTCAGTGGTCATAAAGATCGTCGTGTATTACAAGATAAGCTATAGATAATTTGAATTAACCGAATCTAAATGCAATTCATACTCATACACACTGACTCTTTACATAAGTTATAAAGTAAGTTCTACATGTTTCTGTTTAGGTATCTTAAAAATATCAATTCAGAACAATTTATATTTTGATTATTAATTGACGTTGCATACTGATCTCATGTACCAACTGTTCATGTACAACCTGTTTCAAGTGCATGTGTGTGATATTTGAATGGAAATATTATGATTCTGTGATTTATTTGTATCTCGGCCATAGCTTGAGTGTGGCGCTCATCCCTTAGGGAGCAGCCTAAAATGGATGACCGCGGTCCAGGGTGAATAAATCTGGATTAGTCTAAGTGCATGAGATACTGCTGCTATCGTTACTAATCACTTCACTTCACATCGATCTTGAAAATATAAGCTACATATATTATGGGATATATATGTAGCTTATATTTTCAAGATCGATGTGATGTATTAAAATTATGTGATTAGTATATAACAATAGTGTTTTGTTTTTACTATAATTTTGTGTGATGTTGTTTTGCCTTTTGATGCTGAGCGTTCGTTACTTTCTTGTTATACATTTTGTTTTAATATTGTCATCTATAACTGACCATAGTTACCAATATTAATAAATAAATGTTGATATCTAAATGTCAATGAGTCTTTATTATAGAATTTTGTCGAAGGCGGCGCTCATAAATCTAAGAAATACTCGAATAATCTCCTGTGTAATTATACTTTATATAAAACTAGCTGACCCGGCGAACTTGGTTCCACCTTGGACAGTAAATGAGCAGATTTTGTATTTTATTATTATATAAAATTGTAAATTGTAAACATTTTAATGATCCTTTATTAGCTAGTTAAATTGGTGTATGCGATACACTCCTTAGTGAAGCACCTTGTGATAAACGACTTTTTTTGTTTTATTATCAGGCTACAATTTTTAGATTTTTTGTTCACGTCACGTCCCACAGAGACAGTATCATATTACGATTCTAGGTTCTAAGCTACCTTTCTACCAAGTTTTCTACCAAATAACAAGACTATTTTATAAATATAGTGATTCTAAATCGTGTCTATAAATAATTATTGTAAATTGTATACTTGCAATGTTTATAGATTTTAACATAAAAACAATGCACTCTAAGCCTTATAAATTATATAGAATACTTAAAAAGCCTCGTATAACCCCAATTGCTAGCTATAACCCTGTAAAATTATACTAAGTACAAGTGTAAAAAAGAAGGAATAAATCTCACTTAGGATTCGCTATAAAAACAAAGATACAGAACAAACATAAAGAAACATAACCATAAAATGTTTTGTCCAAATTAATATGATGTGAGGATATTAAACCTGGGTAAATTATAGCACATTAGATTAGGTATATTACCCAAGTTGAAACATCAAAGTTATTACAGGTAATTGGGAGTAAGTACTAGGTACGGGTACCGGTGTTTAGTGATGTTCAATTGACATCGATAAACACAACCCTCTCAGATTACATAATGTTTTGGTATTTTCCTTTTTTTTTTAAATCAGTGGTGCTACAACCTACCTAGGCCTCAGATGTCTGTATCTATTTGATTTGTTATTCTAGTAAGTACTTATTTCCTCACGATGTTTTCCATCACTGTCCTTCGAATATTAAATATGCACATAGAAAGTGCATTTGTGCTGAGCCGGGAATCAAACCTACGGCCTTAGAGATGAGAGTGCACGCTGAAGATACTACAGGCTAACACTGCTCACCTTTTTTTGACTATGCAAAACATAATTTCATGCCATAAACAAAATTTTTATAATATTTAATGAAAGAGTAAATAGAGTGTTTTACAAATTCAAAAAGGCAGTAAAGATGCGTGTTAGAATGAACGCAGTGGACTAAAATTAAGACGGCTCATGGCGACGTGTATCTCGCTTGTATATACCCATTATTATTAAGTTTCTCATGTAAATAAAATATATTTTTTTTGTAATGAGAAATAAAGTTCTTTTAACATTATATTATTTAAGTATTATATTGTGTACGTTAAATAAATATTTAATTGTTATATGCATATTAATGTCCATCAACCCAAATTGGAAATTATTTTTTAACAAAATTCTTGTAAACGTAAAAACGAAAGTTGAAAGTTGAAAGGAATAAAATATAGAACAAAGTCCGAAGTCTTTATCTCTGAAATGAAGTAAATCATTAAAATTCTAAGACGAACATCGTGAATTTTTCAATTCTGCAAAAAACTTTGTGAGTTGTAAACTTTTAACCTCGCCTCTTTGAACTTAAATCGCTTGGAATAATTTCTCTTGTTTGATCTAAAATATCGATATCTGGGTGCTGCACTAGCATTCTCCACATATCCCAAAAGTTTAACAAGTTGAGTGTTACAAGGGTCGAACTTTGTAAGGTTCTTAAACAAAAAATGGTTAAATTTTGATAATTTATCTCAAGTTACGTCATAGTCATATAAGTTTATTTGTTTAGGAACCTCATCTTTGATCTCATACTTAAGGCTTATTATACCCTTACTTTGTATGACTTTATAGACCTCATTTTGTTAGTAATACGACCTAAGAGACTTTAGCTACACTTACTAGAACGATAGAAGATATATTTTACTGGAAGAGCAACATATGGGTTAGATTTATAGTTATATTAAACTAAGAAAGACAAACACAATTTTAATTTAAAAAAACTCAGTGGCGCTACCACCTCTTCAGGTCTTGGCCTCAGATTTTTGAATCCGTTTCATGATCATTTTTAAATCTAAAAGGCAAGTAGGTGATCAGCCTCCAGTGCCTGACTCATATCGTCGACTTTTTGGGTCTAAGACATGTCGGTTTCCTCACGATGTTTTCCTTCACCATACGAGCAAATGTTAAATGCGCACATAGAAAGAAAGTCCATTGGGCCGGCCGGGGATCGAACCTACGACCTCAGGTCGAGAGTCGCACGCTGAAGCCATTAGGCCAACATTGCTCTATAGTAATTAACTTTTTTATTGTAATTCTTAATTAACTGAACATAAATTACGAAATAAAAACGTTAAGGATCGTTAAAATTTCATGAATATCTTAAGTTTAATACTTTTTTTACGCAGTAGTAAAACTTACAAAACTGCAATCAACAGTTTATAGTTACACGAATCTGCTAAAAGTTTGAAACCAAAGAAGTTTTCGACTTTGACCCCGTAAGTTTGATAAAAATCATATCAACACGCAAACCTGCTTTTAATAATTTTACCAATGGTTTGTGCACAAAGACAAAATTTTACATTGCGATCTATCTTAAGACTAATAAGTACTGTAAATTTATAATAACTTTTTTAAGGATATTTAACGGCCAATAACACTACATACAGATTAGAGAAATATAGGAGAATACAAAAATATGTTTTGTAAAAATAATTTTATTTCAATAATAAGTCAAAGACAAATCTAAATAATTGCCGATTCAGCCAAGGCATAATTGCCAATGTCCCGTAATGAACCTGAATGTAATACAAATTATAGTCATCATTTGCCTAGAACATCCTATCAATTTGCAAAGATAGGTACAATTATTCTTGTTGATTATACAATAATTAATTTAATTATTAAACTATTCATCAGCATTGTACGTACGTATTTTAATTTCTACGTCTTAAAATTAATTATATGATATGCATAATAATATAGTCTCAATTATTTAAATAAATGATTTAGGTTCTTTTGAAATCGACACTGATGTCATAATGTAGTTACCAAGCAATCATTAAAATCTTGTTCATATTCGCAAACTCGAAAATAGATTTTTCACTAAACAGATATAATAATAAATAATTCAGAGACGCTACATCCCTATATGGTCCTTGGCCATAGACTTTTATATTTGATCATTCTCAATTCAAAGACAAGTAGGTTATCAGCTTTCTGCTTGACACATGTCGACAAATTTTGGATTTGAGATATGTGGTTTCCTCACGATGTTTCCTTACCGAACGAGCGAGGGCGCAAATAGACAATATTATCGTTCGAGCAATCCTTTATTACATTACCATAGTTCACACCATGAAGTTTTCTTACTCTGTGGTAGCAAGCTCACGTTTCATTACACAGATAAGAGTATTCACACGTTCGTAAATTACGCACGTAAAGGTAAGTTTGCCGTGACGCGGTAATTATTTATTGCTATCGCGAAACCGTCTTATCCGCCGGTCGTATACCACTCATTATATTTACAAGGTCTCATCAGATTTATCTTATTTAGGCACGAAATACGAATAAAGGAGGAAATGTATGTGGGCAGAACATTATCAGGATTTACTTTTTAGTCTGATATTTACATAATATGCTACATAATTAAGCAATTAGCAAGTTTATAAGAACAGTTAATTAATGTGGTACAGATGTCGAAACATTTCTATTTATATCCATATCGGAGGGATAGTTAATCGTTTCAGTTTAGACTGGTAATTATTTGTATGTTAGTTGTGATCGCTGACAGTGAAAAGGGGTGAGGATTGTCAGTTTGCTTTTGACATGTACAGGTGGCTGGCGTGACGTGATAGCGCATGGAATTAGTTATCTATGGAATGAGTTTAAGCGCGCAAAATGCGTACCGATTTCGTAGTTGTTTTTCTACACTAATATTATAAAGAGGAAAACTTTGTTTGTTTGTTTGTTTGTGTTTGTAATGAATAGGCTCATAAACTACTGAACCGATTTTAAAAATTCTTTCACCATTCGAAAGCTACATTATACTTATATATACATAACAAAAATAGGGTTCCGTAAGATATGAGGGTTTTTTGGACACAAGGTGTAAAAAATCAACCAAAAAAGTTACTATTTTGCGTACCCTGCCTAAACTATTAAAGATAGAACCATAAAATGTTCTAAGTAATTGTATATCTTATAAATATCTACAAAAAATTCCGGTACAATAACCATAAATGATATACATGGCAAAACGACGATTGCCAGTTCAGCTAGGTTTAATATAACCCACAATTGCATTTTCACATATTCTTTACTTCCCATAGAAGAGAATGATCGGGATCAAGTGCACTCGAAGGAAACAGGAATCCATCACCACCAAAGACAAGTTAACAGAATTTAAATTGAAATTTATTTATATACACACTGTTAGCGATAGCAAAGCAGCAACAAAATTTATATTGAGATTTCTAAGACATAGCTTTAAGAAACCTAGAAAATTTCACCGTGGCCGTAAGTGCAAGTAAACTTATTAAAACATTAAACCTTTTTTTTATAGAACAGGCGGCAAACGGGCAGGAGGCTTGTGATGTTAAGTGATACCGCCGCCCATGAACACTATCAATGCCAGAGGGCTCGCGAGTGCGTTGCCGGCCTTTTAAGAATTGGTACGATCTTTTCTTTAAGGACCTTAATAAACTTTATTTCTGGTTAAAATTTATGGAATTATTATGGTTTAAAAATAAAATCAGAATAGATGCTGACAATGATGGATGTAACATCTTAGCTTTTGCTATTAAACATGCTTGCTACAATATACAACAAATGCATATCCTATATAATTATATAACAAATACCTGCTAGTTCTCTGGAATTCCTTTATCTACAGATACTGACGAATGAATAGTTCTAGAATCCAGACGGAGCCCGTCCAATTTACACTTGTGTACACTTCACTACATGGCTGTATTACACACGTGTTACATATTGATTTGAGGCTTATTGAGGAACAGCATGTTGTAAGCATTTAAACCAGACAATGTTTATTAATAAATTGCTTTAAATTATTAATCGTTCGCTTGTATATGCTTTAGAAGAAGCTATACAAGCTTAAATGTAAACCATCGTAATCTAAACTCCTTTAAGCATAAGTTACGACATATTTATACAATATACACTATCCATATCAAATTATTTGGTAATATTAAATAAGTCGTCGCTAAGAGAAATTTTTGTCTACGTAGAGTTATTATAAAATGTAAGGACATTTTTTCTGACAATAACGTATTAAGTAGAAATCATAAAAAAATTACTAACTTGAACTTGGTGACACACTCATTTGTTTACTTTTTGATATATATTTATAATAGTTTGTGTTAAACCTTATGCGCTATGTATATGTTTATGTCACTTTTAATCTTATAGACATTCATATGCCGTTATATTATAATTTATCCCGCGATATTTTAAAACAGTCTGACAGTTGGTTTTCGATAGATTCTAAAGTTTCTGACGTTAAATAAGTTATTTAACAGATGGCTATAAGACAATATAAAAATAAAATAATATTATTATTTATTATTAAGCCTTATTAAACATACCTTTAAAAATCATAAAAGAGTAAACAACTTCTATATTATTATGTTATTTCACAAAAAATATCCAAAATTAAAAATATTGATTTTTATACGTCGGCCATACGACATAATACAGTCAGTCATATACGTAGATTAGTCAAATTGACGATGACAAAGCCATGAACTGGTGCGACGAATGAATTCTTACTTTTAATTTTTTGTAGTCAAGACTTACTTAACAGAATAAAAAAACAATAGTATAGCTTCCATAGTAAGTTATAAATAATCTGAAATATTTTTAATTTTGTCAAATAGCACAGCTGGGGGTCTAGACAGCTTAACAGTAGTGTATGTAGAAAGTCGAAAACTAAATTTGTATGAAAATAACAGCTAGTTGGTACCAACTGTCGACACTTGTTTTCAATTATTCGACAATTTATAATTGTACAAAATACATTGTTATGTAGTGATATTTAACGGTGGCATATTATACACAGGCAGTGTGGGTTAAACGCGGACATAATGACAAGGATACGAAAGTGAATGCTTAGTTGGTTTTGCCATGTAGAACTGATGAATGAGGAGTTGTGTACAAGGCAACAGTGAATGGTGGAATCGGTTAGGGTAGGCCTTTTCCTACTGGATCTGGATCAAATTTAGAAAGTCTAGACTTATTAGAAGTACCTAGAACCTTCGAGTATACCTGGTGAATGTCATGAGGATAAAGCGAGGGAGCTAAGTCAGGATCGTAGCACGTGGAGATCAGTGACCTCTACCTACCCCTACAGTAAAAAGGCGTGGTGATACAAATAAATATATAGAAGGTGATCAGCCTCCAGTGCCTGACACACGTCGTCAACTTTTCGGGTCTAAGACATGTCGGTTTCCTCACGATGTTATCCTTCACCGTTCAAGCAAATGTTACATGCGCATATAGAAAGAAAGTCCATTTGTGCACAGCCGGGGATAGAACCTACGACCTCAGGTATGAGAGTCGCATGCTGAAGCCACTAGGCCAACACTGCTTTAATAATAAAAAATAGAAATATGTAAAAAGTAAAGTAAACACCTACTGGCCCTTGCAATCACCTCCTTTTTGTTTAGGCAAAACCTTTGGATTGCAAAACCATTTATTTACTTTACTAGAGCGCAAAGCTTACAATTGGCAAAACGTCATTTTTGAACACCAGAGATGTACACAGAATTTGCATATGTATATTCCGTGTCAACGCCGACGGGATATTATTAATACTAAGAGCTTGTAGGAATTAGTACAATCATGCTTTCACATGCAATTTGCTCTTGCAAACATACCGAGTGTAATAGCTCAATCAACAATATCACTATTCACCACAAGCGAACGTAACTCGAAATAAATAAAATTTCTACACAGCATCACATTAAAGAGTTTCTACGTTTGATTCCGGATTGTAAAGCAACGGGTCTGCCCTTTTGACCAGCACGAAACACGACGAATCAACTTCCTTTCTCCTACGTAAGATTGCAATTGCATTAATAGTTGTACGATAATGCAATTATTATTAATACCACATATTTACTAAAATATGTAATAATAAAAAAAACTTGGTGTCGTACCGAAACAAAAATAATAATATTATTTTTATAAGTGGAAAGACGCACATTTGCGTCTATTTAGGAGTGACAATTCTTTCTTTGATTCGTAACCAACAGTATTTATATATTGACCGATTAAGCCTTTCAGACGATAGTTTATTTAAAATAATCACATCTGTAACAATACATTGACAGAACTGCTGGCGGCAGCTACTATATTAAAATCAATTTAGTTAAAGATAGCTCACGAAAGGTCAAGTATAATTTGCTATCCGGTAATGGATTTAATTCTAATGAATGTTTCGTCGCTATCATTAAAATTTGCATGATGAAATTATTCCATTAGCTCTTAATTAAAAATATCAATCAATTTTTATGTTAAAATAAAAACAAAAATTGTTACCTATAGTATTTATTTTATAATTATTAATTATTATCATTTATTACATATACAACTGATAATTAGTTTTCTCATAGTTATGAAACAAATATAAAAACTTCGTAAGTAATAACTCTACTACCGAAGATCTTGTCTATTAATTTGAGCATTAGGAACAATAATCATAGATTATAAACAAGTTATAACCCGCGTTAATTTGATCTTGACGTGATATAGCACAAAAAAACTAAATTGAATCAATTCAAACTAGTAATTCTTGAGATAAGCGCGTTCAATCTAACAAGCCTTTCCAATAACTTAAACAAATATATGTAATATAGTATAAAACAGTTATTTTTAGATTATTACTACTACTACTGTAAGCATACTGTCTTTCTTTAGTTGAGTACTATTTTTCATATAAATATGTCAATATATCGGTGTCTTACGAGGATAAAATAAAAAAAGTATCGGTGTCTGAATTACTAATACGAATTTCGATAGGAGCTACATTTAAAATTAACAACTAATGAAAGAATCATTACCCATATAGCATAAAGCAATATTATTAATAAAACTAACCGAATGTTGAGTATAATTGCTTATTACCAAATTAAAATTTCTATCCACTTATACGACGCTAAAACCCAGTGCAAGTAGTATTATTCTACTTGCAGAAGGCCGAAGGTTTTTATGTGTATATTAAACGTAACGATATTATGATTATCGGAAATTATTACTCTCAGATCGGCTATTCAGACTGACAGTAAGAGTCACTTTAAACCATTTAACCCAATTGTATTGGTAGTATGTTCCCTCGTACCAGGTTGTTAGCATTTTAAACATACCTAAGAGATTTAAATTTGGAATTAAGAAGATTTTATTTATTTTTAATTTAATTTTCGTTGATCCCTTGGAAGATGAGACGGGCTTTGGTATGGATTTGGTACTTGTGTGGACACGTTTGCCCCATCTCACATCCCTCGGACAAGCAAAAAAGTTGAGGCATCCGCAGAGCAATAGCGCAAGAGCGGAAAATAATTAACGGGTCAAATATAAGTGTCTTCTTTCCAACTTCGATTTTATCCCTTTTGAAGAGTTTTGGGCGCAGGCTCTAATTAAAGATTTAAGTTGGCGCCTGGTAGATAGTACTGGTGACAGACCTCTTGCTTTCCTCGCTCAACGAATAAGTATCGCAACACAGCGAGGAAATACTGCCGGCGTCAATCGTACACAGCAAATTTATTTAAATTGTAAATACTATAAATTTCATTGTTGTTGCTATTTCTAATAAAGTACAGTACCTGGATGACCGAGCTTTCCTCGGTATTTTTTTTATAAATTGTGTTTTACTGTAATTTTTATTTCGATCTTACCGACAGAATAAAATGACATTTTCTAGAAATGATTCCCAGCTAGATCGATTAATCGCCCCCGAAACCCATATACTAAATTTCATGAAAATCGTTGGAGCCTATTCCGATATTCTAATTATATATATACAAGGATTGCTCGTTTAAAGATGTAAGATCAGATTTTAAATAGTGAAATTGTTACCGAAATATTTTGCTATAAACAACTGTCGACATTTGAAGTTGAGATCCGCTCAAACGAAATTATGTATTATATAAAAAGTCGATTTCGTCTAGTAGTAAACATTTAAGGTTCTAATCCACTTAGGCATTTGTTTTTAATGATATTAACGATTAAATATTTATGGATTGGGAATACACAACGTACTTTCATGCTCTAATTTCCATACGAAAAGGAATGTCACTCATAGGGGTTTTATTAAGATTTTCAACCTGATAACTTATAGTGAGACATTTTTTGTATCGCTTTTGCGTATTATAATATTGATGCTTTTTATTGTAATCGTAAACACAAATAATATATTGCAATAAATAAAAGATAGAACAAAAAAAATTAAAATATCATTACACACTTAAAACTACAGAAGTAAAACTCATAACCGATATAGTTTTTATAATTATGTTGTTAAATATTAAACTGCCCATTCTTCAACTAAATTATCAAGTTCCTATAGAAGATAATTTTTAATAGAATTACCCTGTCTGTAGCCATTACTTCAACAAGAATCGTTATTGAATTTTTTTCTAATTGGATAACTTACTTACAAAATGTGTCTACCAGATTGGAGGTTATGAATCCTTCATACTGGAATTGTATTGTGTATACTCATTAAACAAAATCATATATACACTTAAAGTCCACACTAAAATTCGGATTCCAAATACCCAGTAAAAAGTAATGCATTTTTAATATATACGGAAATCAATTTAAATTCTTCTAAAATGTGTGTTATATTTTTTTAATCTATCAAATACTCACATGTTTTTGCAGTGTTAGTGTTCGAATACACACACAAAACAACACAAGCATGGCCACAATCACGTATTTTTTAATTTATTTTGATTTTAATAACGTATGGAGCGTGGTAAAGCCGTGATCTCGCGACGGTAGCACGTTTACTACTGAAAGTACGGGATCAGTGGATTGGGAGACGGGACGTCTAGGTTGCTATCGCGAAAATTGGGACACCCTATTCGTAAAATGAATTCGCCTGCCTTTAGTATTTATGAGGATCTTAATATGTTTTCTTACTCATTATAATACCTCTGCTCTTTCATTAGTGTAAATATAGCAAGGACTTACCTCACCCGACGTCATATCATTTCACCACAACTGTCCATGGTAGTCATATAGTCGGGAACCATTCATAGATATTTTTAGGGAAATTAGATGATCAGTGTACTAACAGAGAAGACTTTAATTGATTATATATTTACATTTACTACCAGTTCGCAAGTTAAGGGTGTAGAGCGGGCAACAAAAACTGGCAAGAAACTCTTCGCCAATTTTTAACAACGAATTCATGGTATTTTTATGTTATGTCGGTCTATACACGATGGTTTTACATCTAAAATCGAAATTTAAATTTAATATACAGTGTTGGAAATCCTTTGAAACTTTTTAAAATTATGCGAAAGGTAAAATAAAAAATAAATAAAAGATAGATAACAAAGGCAAATTCTTAAGGGTGGCAACCCAATAATGAGAAAATGGCGGGAAATGGCGCCTGCGTGGACCCGTCCCTCCCTCCGGTGACGAAAACTTACCGCCAATCGACGTGACGAATTAGGCTTGCAGGCTGCATTCACTTTGTATTGCCTCTATTTCGACTCTATTAGTTGCAACTCCGTAAAACAACTTAAACTTCAAAATTTTTTCATATCAATTTTTTATATAAATTGATACATAATTATATATGTTTACCTTAAAAAGGATAGATAAAAATATGTAAATCGCTTCAATAACATTTGATTTTTTTAACGTTTCCATGTACTTAAATCTTAGTAGTCTTTTCAGATCACTTACTTCCATACTACTACGCCTAATAATACTATAAATATTTGAAAGCCGTTGCGATGTAGTGATCCGTCTAGTAATATTATTCTACTAGTAATATTAGCTACGCGTCTACCGTAGCACTTACCGAACCGTAGAGCCTACTGTAGCCTATCCGTAGCACATATTTTCCCCGTAGACGCATCGTAGCATCGTTATCGTGCGTAACGAGAACTTATATAGGCTGTTTAAAAATATTTCCATTTTATTTCTATACAATTCTTATTTTTGAGTATACTGGGTAAAAAGTGTTATTAGTGCGTTTTTGCTACCGTAAATAATATAAAATAAACATCCGTCAAACTTATGAGGCGAAAACAAGTAGGGTTTGCAATGCAGTAGTGTACTTAAATATTAAGTGATAAATTTTACGTGTATAGGTAATAAATAAGAAATATTTATATTACTATTCTGGTTTCTCGTATATTGTTTATAAATTAGTATAATAGTTTGTGAATTTATATTAATTATTGAATCTTTTCGTTTTGAACGAGTTAGAATAGAAGTCGTTATTGCGTTTTTTTAAACATGTATCTTTATACTCTTATTATTTGATAGAGAAGCAGTCTGCAAATAATTACATCGTAAAAAAACTGCAGTGGCAAATTATTGCAATGAAGCAAATCAGTGTTAAGTCACTAAGTTAATTATTTTGCTAACGATACACTGGGCTGTGCGGTCACGGTAACATCAAAACGAAACAATGGTTATGTGTGGTTTTTTTGCTGACTGTACGAAACCTCCGCCAGCCGAAATTGTTTCCAGCGAGCACGTATTTCGTGAACTTTTTTGACTTAGAGAAAAATATTGAACAAAAACTTGACGCGAACAGATTTTATAGTTAGTCTATGGTCTATTATTCTCATAGTTAAGTTAACAAAGGATGTTTCATATCACCCCAATAAGGACATAGATATGCTTCTGCATATTTTTTTCGTCGTTTTAGATAATATTTGTATGTAACTACTTTAATTATTGTTTTGCTGGGAACCCTGGTTATATTTAGTACTTTACTAACCAATTCGAGGCCTTGACACAATATATATTTTAATTGTATTCATTTAAAATGTGATAAATAAATTATAAATTCGTATGAAGTTAGTACGAAGGATAATAATGTAACAAACTTTTTCATTTTGTGAATACAAATGTGATAAGTTTATATTATGTATATTTTGCTTGTGAATCTGAGGCGAGTTGCTAATATACTATTAATTATCCCTTTCACAGAAAATTTTCTTTGAAGTTGATTAATCTAAATTATAATATTCCTTTTGATTATAATTTTAATTTAAATATGATAATACGCTGCATGCAAGCGCTTCCTAGGAAAGTAGATTTTTTAAAGCTTAATTAAAAAACCTCTATACTTTGTTTTTAATATTCTAGAAGTTACCTCTTTTTTAACTATACGTCCAAACAAGGTGGTAAATCAAGCACTATTTGAGATTTCAATTTAGTACTTCTTTTAACCTTACCCAATATGAATAAACTTAACCAGTGGGTATAAAAATAGATATTTCGTTGCCCTTCTGGGTAGCTTCAGGACATCCTCTGTGAATTAAATAAACCAGTTCTGGACCAATCGGCTACGGAGACCGTTAATAAGTTAGTATGCGATATCAAAGTTGTTTAGCGTAGCAACACTGCTCCCAGCTCAGTGTCAAACGAACAACGCCCCGTCGTTATCTTAGTGTCAGTTGGCAACTTACACTTTGAGTCTAACTTTGCAACTTGAACAATTACACCAACTCAGACGGTCAACTATATTTAAATCGAGTTTTAAAAGTTTTATGAAGATAAGTTTTGGATTTATTTTTTCTTTACCTTCATAATGACAAAATAAATTTACTTTTGCCTTTTTTTTATATAAATATTCCTAAAGTCAGGACATTATATGGTGGCATTGCTTTTGCCACAATTGTACAGGAAAACCGATTAGTCTTTCCCGACCGGTAAGATTGCTTCGCAGCTTTTGTAACAGTGCCATGAGCTAATAATTAGGCAAATAAAACTTTGACAGCGTCACCTTTACATTTAAAAGTCACGCAATAGAGATATAAATGTCTCTGACTGTTGAGAAATACATTATATGCTAATATTGTATTTGTGTGAATGAATCAGTCTGGACAATCCGTTCCCTCAGCGTTTTACTGGTTCCATAAATATTTAATTTGTCTGTAATTTTCGTCTGAGGTAATATTTTCGAGTTATTTAAAACTTCAGAGTAGTTATTAATAGATCATCATAATAGAAATAGGAAAACAATTAATGAAGTGGAATAAGTGATACCTGTCTATCTTGTGTATTTCTCTATCATAATAAAAAAAAAAAATTATTCTTTATTTTTAACCCTATGTAAACTTTATTTTAGATGAAGTCACAAAGGAAAATTATATAAGAAGAGAGCTTTCTCATTTTTACAAATCACATTAATAAGAACAAAGCCAAACGGAATAAAGTATGCAGAAAACAAAAACTTACAACACTTCGAACAAATTCACTTTAAGTTGCTCTATGTAGAGCAAAATAAAATTTGTAGCGACACAACTTGTTCAAAGGAATGGCGGGAAAATATTGAGAGGATTGGAAAGAAAAAAGCGGCTGACTATTACACCGGGACGTAATAATACTTACTATTTTAAAAATAAGCTTTTATAAAAGTTCTTATCACATACATTACAAGTGTATAAAATTCCACCGCGATCAAAGGCTGGAATCTTGAAAAACCATTAGTGTTTACCAAACAACAATGATCAATATATTAGTATTTTTATCGAATCCAGAAATTATTACCCAGGTATAAAAGATGTTATTAATGCTAGTTGACCGAATAGATCGATACCTGACTGTTTAACGCTCGAACCCAATAATCAATCCCCAATCTCAGATAGAAAATAATCTGAGATCAGACCGTGACAGTCGATCGATCTCCTATCTGCATCCCAATAACCAAACCCTACGAAGAAAATCCATTTTGGTGACGGATAGAATGCAATCACTTCGCACTTTACACACATATTTGATAATCAATATAAACCAAATAAAGTAAATAAAACCGCAGAAATAATGTTAAAATATACACGTCTATGCTTAAAACAAATCAAATAGCTTTTTAATTATTTAAAAAACGGGTGTAATTCAAAATCTTAAGATAGGTTATTGGCACAATTGAACTGTCATTTTCATACAAAGGTTTATCCACATACAGCGATCCTACCTACCATCGATATCTTGTATCGACGATGGCTATAATAATCCGTCGATTGGCACATTTAAAACAAATTTGGGATTCAGTTGTCTATCTCGGATGGTCAAAAATGGATTGAGATAAGTTATTAGGTTTGGGCGGAAGTCTACTACAATAATGTAAAAACATAATAATAATAATATTAAATATTAAAAAAGACAATTTAATCATTGATTATTTATTAACACTCATTTAAGTTTCACATAAAACACGTATACAATTATAACAACTACGTATGTAAGTAAGTCTTTATTATACAGAGTTACAATTTTTAAGACGAATATTTCGGTAACAAGGTCGTTTTAGTATTTAAGAGCGAAAATAACTGGGTTGTTTACGACTAATTAGCAAATACATCAGTTGAAAGGACATAAATAGTCACAAAGCATAAATAATACTAAAAATAAACGTAATTTTCTTGAGCGTACTTCTATAAGTAATTAGCTGTGTAAATTTATCGTGATAAGGCACAATTATTACGTCAAATCGTTGCTTTTATTCGTAATTATACAGCCTGAATTAGGTTAGTGAGTTATTTTATGGCTCAAATACAATGTTAATTTTTAATAGCGAAAAATACAGATGGTGGTTGTCAAATTTATTTAACAACTAGATATTATGTGTTGTCTTGTTTTGAATTAGATAATTTATTTTAGACTATTGATTTTTTTATTAATATTTGTAGAAATATAGAGTTGTTCTTATAGAACTTGCATATATTTATTAGCCTGCACAACGAAAACTGAAACGTACTCTCATTCAATCTGCGGCACTTCCGTCATTGGATTCAACTCAATGGTGTCCAAACATTCACGACACACATTAATAAACTAATCCATACTATGTAAATTTCTCAACGGTAAATAGATTAAAATAATAATCGTTTGTTGGTTATATTTTTTACTTTAAATAAAAAAAAATATAAACAATATCAGTGTTTTTATTCATATTACTAATTACATTTCGGTGTATTAACAAACTGTGTAGTGAATCCTAATGACGTTTCATGCTTTGAATGGAGTGAATTGCCTTCTTTGCATATCTGAATGCACTTAAATTGATAGACATTTGAAGGGGTACCATTTCTTACTTAGACTCCCTATGTGTTATAGAAGCCGTATGTCGTCAAAAAAAGTTCGTGCTTACAAAGTACACATGTCAGAAGTGAAACTTCTTTGGTAAACTAATTTTTAAGTTTTATTCATCTATACAAATCTGAAACTTTAGATTTCCGATACTTAGAGGGAGGGAAAGGAAGCTATATTAGTAATTAAACTATCGTTAAATACAAATAATATGTATGTTTTTACAAATTATAATTTTTTTTTAAATTTATTTCATCGATAATAAAAACACGTAGCATTTTAATTTACAATTCGTCATTAGAGATTTCAATAAATTATTTGCATAAAATATAAAATAATATTATTTCATAAAGGCTATATTATTATTATTATATTAATATTATTACTACTAAATTAAATTTAAATACTGTTACAATTACAGGTTATGTTGTGACATAACTTAGTTCATAGGCTAGTAAATATGGGGCATAAGACTATGTGCATCATCATCATAAATCTCTAAGGTTTCACCTATCAACCCGTAACAATAATTTTTGGTGCAATAACCTGCCATTGTCCGCTTCAAGCATTTAATTTTACGCCAGACTTTTAAGTTATAAAAAGCATAATGAGAATAAACTTTTCATTAGCAATTATGACTGCTAATTAATTTAAATTCTTAGTTAATTTTTAGTTAAATATTTACATTTTATATCCGTTTTATTTTCTGATTTTTATAATTAATGCTCAATGTTTTCAAATGTTTTTTATTGGAACAGTTTTCAGTAGTCACAATGAAAACCTTAATCCTCTATTTATAACTGTAAAATACAATTGCCAGAAACGCTTTTTAAAATTATTCACATCACATTATCAATTATCATAATATTTCATTGACATTAAAAACACAAAATTGTGTATATATGTTTTTATAAGACATTTATTTCTTAGCTATTTAGCTATCATTGACGATTTGGTTCATTTCTTTTATACAGAACTCTTGTTATTAAAGAGAGGAAGTTTATGGAAATTGAACCATGAAATAGTTCGTGGTAGGAAATACATAATTGATTAAAATCAAAGCCTTATATAGATTTGCATCAGCGACTAATATTACCATTAAAGACAATCTTCTGTACTTACATAAAGAGTATCGTTGATTTGCTAGAAATAGTACAATTCGATTGAATAACTAAAATACGCGACCAACTGGACTCAGTTCAACTTAGTATTCGATATTAGGATTTTACTGACCAGACGTTAAATCGAGTAGGTTCATACCGACAACCCAATTTTTATATTTTACACTAATCAAAATGGAAGTAATATTTGAACATAGTAACGATTTAGAAGTAATAAAGAAAATGGAAGACGAACACTTGCGCTTACAAAGACAGGTTAAATTTTTCTGGTAGTATTCTATATTTAAGTAAATAGATTACTTTGTGTGTTACGTAATATTAATGACAAACGGAAAGGTAAGTATTGTAATTGAGTTGCTCTTGGGTGAATCAATGATATGTGAAAAATTGATTAATTAAAAATTATTTCACATAAATTTCGAATAATGTTATAGAAAAAATACCTGGTTATTTTTTTCTTTTTATTAAATTGTTATAGTAATCTCATAAAGTTTGTCTGAAAAGATTAAAATCTGATACTATGTAAATTCATACGATTAGGTGTACAAATTATTATTATTCAGGTGCGGATGATTCAAGTGGACAGACAACACCGAATCATGGGTGTTCACCCGAAGTTCCGAAGACAAGATCAGTTACTACGGATCCTAAAAAAAGACTATAATAACTTACGTACGGACTTAAAGGTATATCTGGCGACATTAAACATTTTATAAAGAACTAATATTAAATATAGATTAAACACAAATCGATACTCTAAAATGAAATACCCTTCTACTGAATCTGTTTATATTTGATTCGTCATATATATTGTCGTGACTTAAGATAGTATTTGTTACCCACACACAGGACTAATCATGTCACACATCACAAAATCATCTTAAATGTAGGATACTATTGAATAGTATCCTACATTCTGTAATACTTTTAAGTTTTAATTCAAAGAATCAATTACTTTAAAGTTATCTGAATTATTTAAAAGATCACTCTTAATTTGTCTTGATAGTTTATAAATGGGTTATAAAAAGCCATATAAGATACGTAATACATTTCAGATTGCAAAATCTGGCGCCCATAAAAAGAATGATAAAAGAATGAAGAACAACTTAGAAAGGGCAATCTTACTTCACACAGAAACCCAGCAAAAATGTGATGGTATGTATAGCCCGATTAGTTCATTCCATTTTTTTAAAAGATTTTTTAAAGCCCTTTTGTCCCGGACATACGTCATGGATTTGCGCAAGCAATAGCACACAAAAAAACCGTGAATTAGACTAGAATTTTCCGCCTAACGGGTTTGAAAACTATGCTGGCATATTTATTAACTAGAACATTTTCTTTTTCGCTATAAAGTTTGTGGTAGTAAGGATATCTGCCCTTCAGGTGCCATTAAAAATTCCAAATGAATCCGGAATAGGCTACCAACAAATATAAGCGTTTATTTGGATGCACGTCTGCATTTCCATTAGCCCACTAGCCCAGAACTTATCCCTGAGGAATAGCGTTCATTAAAGCACTTTTAGGTGAAGGCCAGACATTCACGAGAGAATGCGTAAAAATTAGTCGGGTTTATTACAACATTTTTGAGTCAATTATTTACACCTTATTTTGTTTAGGTAACTTAAAAAAAGGTGTTAAAAATGAAAAACATTTTTTAGGTTTTTTCTTCCAATTAATGAGTACATTTTAATTAGCTCTCACGATTTTGGTAATTTATCCTTTGACAAATAGGTAGTTAATAGTTAAAACATGAAAATGCTTGGGGGTTATATCGTTATAATATTTCTTCTAAACTTTCAGAAGGAATATTTCTTATGACGCAAGTCAACGAATTGTTGCTTCGTAAAAAGAAACAACTGCTACGATTCAAGAAAATAGTTAACGCCAATAATGGACAAGTAAGTTTACTTATAAAATATGAAAGTTTGGATTAATATCTATTAATTGCTTATTTTTACCAAGGAAGCTATTTTAAATATGACGTTATGTAATTGAAATCTTGTTTGAACTAATTTAGTATTAATATTAGTAAATATATTTATTAATAATATTAAATCCAGAATCCATATTTCGAATGATTAATACAGATGAGTGTAATGTGTTGCTAAAATAGAAGTAACTTTTACGTTAATAGTAAACTGAAGTGAAATATGGATATCCAATAGCAAAATACCTAGAAAGCCTATTCCAACTCATGGTCAAATTAAGATAAATCACGTATTTAACAACTGTAACTGACTGCTAGTTTGGTTTAGACACAATACATAAACACGTTAATTACCTACTGCGCTAACCACTGTATACGTTTAATCGAATTTAATATAGCTTATTATAATATCGTAAAATCTATTTTATTACTATGTATTTGGTCCATCTAATGGTTACACATGTTTCAGTGAAGTTTTAGTGCAATTAAGGGGTTAAGCTTTTTTCTTTCTTTTTTTTGGTTTTTTTCTTTTGGTTTCTTACTTTTTTTCTTATTTACGTGAAATAATTTCGAAGCCTGGTGTGGCAAGACAGACACCATAAAGGCTATACTTTGAATTATTCATACACTATCAATTCTTCGGATAACTTTCTAACCATAACGCTACGTCTTAAAATACGGAACGACTAGTAACAGTAACGGATATATTGGATATAAAACCTGGTTTTACTAGTTCCCGTAATATCGTGTCATCATAAAACTAGCCTGTATAGTGGTCTATGAACATCAACATTGGTTGATAATCATTCATTATAATCAGAAATTCGTAATTTGTGTTTGATTTTATCTAAGAACTTGTCAGTATAGTTCAAAGTAATAACGAAACAAAAATGCTACGACGCTCAGAAAGTATCTGTTTCAATATCGGGAAGAGAGTTACGAAATTGTATGTGCCACAAAACTTTAATATGAAGAAGAGTATTGCGGTTCTAGCCACTATATCACATAGGTAGGCGTGGTATTTTAACTGAAACAGGATTTTTTGAATACTTTTACAGATGAAAGAACGTCGTCTTCTTTGCGAGAACCGACTGGCATCGACTGAGAATAGACTAGAAGCAGCTACATTAAGGTTTAACGCCATCCAGAGTGAGAATAAGAAGATTCGAGAAGAGATCGAGCACATGCTTAAAGACCGGTAATTATATTCATAAAGTATTTTTACTAAAACATCAATTTCCTCATAAAAATATATATCAGTGTTTATAATTTTCTCAAATAATGCCTAGTGTTCGATACCATCAAACATTAACAGTTGATTTAATAAACCACTTTAGAGTGAAGAACTCCATTTTCAACCAAGGATGGGGTATTCATACAAAATTGATTATCTTATTTTACTCCAAATAAATTATTTGCAGAGCAATATTCAATGAAGCATGGACAAAAATGTTAAATGCTCTTAAACGAGGCAAGAAATTCCTCACTGATCTTTTCGAGTCCTCAACTCTTGCGTACGACCAAAGAGATGAGTGGTGCGCGAAGCTACGCTCTGTGCAGGAGAAGGGGAATCTAGATCAAATGGTTCAAGTTCAGGTATGTGAAGGCTTTATTATCGAATGAAGTTCCACATTTTTATAGACTTCATGAAACTTATACATCAAGGTAAAATATAAATATACAATTAAACCCAAAAAATCTCAATATGATTGTTCTGACTGATGAATACGATATTTTATTTAAAAAGCAAGTTCTCATCTCATACATTTGGATAATGTGATAAATTTAAAAAAAGCAGTGATGGCCTAGTGGCTCCAGCGTGCGACTCTCATACCTGAGGTCGTAGGTTTGATCCCCGGCTGTGTACCAATGGACTTTCTTTCTAAGTGCGCATTTAACATTTTCTCGAACGGTGAAGGAAAACATCGTGAGGAAACCGACATGTCTTAGACCCAAAAAGTCGACGACGTGTGTCAGGCACTGGAGGCTGATCGCCTACTTGCCTATTAGATTTAAAAATTGATCATGAAACAATGTGATAAATTAATATTGATAATTAATAAATAAATTTAAAGGTGATGATGAAAATGATTTATTTATCCTCATGTAACAATGACAACTGAATCTTTGTTACTTAATTAACGAAGTTTAAAGTGGCATTTATACCACGAAATAGGTGAACCATTAACATTTGAAAACAGCAAACAATCTGGTACAACGCATTTATAATTGCAGTTCTGCCAACTGCTTCGACAAAAAGTTAGTAGATAGCTCAATTTAAAACTTCAATCTAATGCAATTACATACTATAGCGTGCCTCACGTATTTTGTTTTTGAATATTTAAATTATTTCCTGTATATCATTAATCATGTCTGATGACAACCGATATGAGTCATCAACATTAGTTGCTTATCATGGCACACTTACAACTTTTAGTAAAGAAATTCAGAAATTGCAGCGATACTCACATTAAATTTTACTATAGTATATGTTTTTTTTATTAAATTGAAGAAAACTACCTTTATGTTTGTACCTACCTATGTTTCAGGAAATGCGTGACCTACAAAAAGCTTTTGATCATGAGATGAAGCTCTATAATTTTTTGGCGCGAAAAGGAGTGATGCGGATTAATCGGAAGCAAGAGGAGAGAGAAGAAAGAATGAAAGAAAAGGAAGAGGCAGATTTGAAAAAAGAATTCGATGAACACGTTAAATTTATTGATGAAATAACGGTAAAGTTTTATTTTTTCTATAAAACACAAAAGTCATTTATTCATGTAGGTAACATAATGTACACTTAAGAACGTCAAAAAAGAATACATATTTCTTTTTTGTTTTTATTTTACTTTACAAACGTATACTGCCAGTTCTCAAATAAAGGGCGTAGAACGGAAGAGAAGAACTGGCAATAAACTCTCCGCCACTCTTTTTAATCGCATAGTTTTTTCTTTAACACAACGTTTGTAAGAAGCTGCAACCATTACACCATGTTCCATAGAATTCCAAAGCACTGTAAAGAAGAAAAATCCATATTTCTAGCTGGAAATCAATGATATGTACAAAAATAAAGTTACAAGATTTTTCTAATAAATATTTATCGCTACTTGAACTAACGTAACGTTATAATTTTTTAGGATTATACGAAACAGGAAGACATAAACAAAATAATAGATGAATTCAATAGAGTAGAACAAGAAAATTTTTCGATATACAAACTTCTTACTGACTTTTGCGCTGAGAATGAAGTACTAAGTCGAGATCTTAAGAACATACAAAGGGATATTGGTACGATTTTTTTTATATGTCTACTTTTACCATTTTTTACATAAGAAGATATTGATAATTACATTAACGTCTGAATCATTTTAAAAAGAAAATCAAATATTCAACTAAACATATTAAACAGAGGACAGAAGAGATTGGAACGAAATGATGGAAGAAAAAAGACAACACAAACTAGATATACTAAGAAAAAAGTTGGCAGAGCAGAAACTTAAAACAGAAGAAAAGAGAAATATAAACAAAGAAAAGGAAGACCTTGTAAAGAACACCATGGAAAGTGTACGGGAGATATTTAAGTAAGTAATTGTAATTTTACTAATTCCTAAACATTTTACATTTTGTTTGTATCGCGAAGGTAATATTAACAGTACGTTTTTTAATCGTGCTATTCTTTGGGTCATCAAAACGAACCCTATCTATGCAGTTGGAATTTTTATTTTCATCGAGAAAAAGTCACTAAGAGATACGATTAACGATAATAATAATAATAAATCATTTATTTGCCATTGTGTTACCGTCAAAGATCAAATCAACAAAAATCCGTACAATTAGAATTATTTAAATAGACGTGCAAATGTCATATTAATTTTACAATGTCATATAATATGTCATAATAATAACTTATGTTTTTTATAATTAATGTCAAACTTATGGTCTTAATACTCGCCCACGTTATAAAGGCAGCTTTAAAAATTAAATCACCTTCCCCTTGAACGAATTACACGGCAGTGATCCATAACTTCTTGGAAGGAGATTAAATAGTTATAAACTCATGGTGTAACAATTTTTTGATACATTGTGGTGAAGCATGCAGGGATCCATCCAGCCGTGTTGGATCCCTCGGTATATCCAGGCCAGTTATCTTTGTACTGTCAAAATACCGAGTTTGTAACACTTTGGTCTACAGCTTACAAGAGATCCAAAGTGTAATAGATTTTTTCTGAGTAATAAAAACTTTATTCACATCTACCTAGATTTTCTCCATAAAAGGATACCATAGCGCAGATCTGATGCAACGTAGTCGTGATGGCAGTATAATAAAATATTCTGAAAATAGTAAAAACAAAACTAGATCTTCTACAAATAACACTTGTTTGTTGTTGAGTCACGCAAGGCATTAAATTTTTTATACGTGCAATAATTGCCTGTATTATTGATGGTAAACAAACAGCTTGCCAAGCACTCCACATTAACAATATCATCAACAAATCATAGTAGGTAAACGTGGCGTCAGCATTATGCATGATCGCATTAAGAGCCCATTAGTGACGTCACTATATATATAAATTAATTATTCTCGTCTCATTAATTGAATCCAATTGTAACTGGATTAATTTGGCTTCTGGAAGATGTAAGGAAATGTTTTGGGTGTCGGAACCTATGTCATTGATAACCGATTGCAAATAGGAGGTTTACTATGATAATATATGCGTGTATGCTATCCAAGTATAAATATAAATGAAATTTATTTTTAACTCATTTATTCGTTGAGCTTCTTAGCTAACAGCATTTAAAACATATTTTCCTGCTGACAGTAAACGTTTGTTAATTTATTATTTGTTTTGTTTCAATTTGTCAAAGTAAACACAAAGTAATGGCGTAATTGTTGCAGTTCCTTAGAATTTCCTTGTTCACCTAAACTAAGCGATTTAAAAGAGTTACGAAGAGTTCTTTGTCAGTTGTTTTAGCTTCTACGCCCTGGATTTGGGAACTGGTAGCAAATTTACATCTTCGTTTTTATATTATATTGACGTTAATAAATATGATTAAGTAAATTTTGATTGGATATAGTATTGGAAAGCTAGAATATAGTATAATTTAATATTTGTTATTAATCTTTTAACCCTCTACTTTTAAACAGTAAACAGATCCATTATGTCCGCAGTAAGTTTGAGTTAAAAGAGTTTCCTTAGATTTATGGGATTAACTTGGCTAAATTACGTTCGCTGCGTCTATAGCTGCATTTACTTTATTTTCAGCTTTCACCTAGACGGTCTTCTTAATTCCACTGGAGGTTTAAAAATAATGTTCACTCGTGTTGTCTTTACACACACTTACACTATACTTGCCTGATTATTTGATTTATTAGTAGTATTCAGTACCTACTCTTCATTGGACACTATTTCGATGATGCTTAAAAGATTTTGTCGAAGAGTACATGTTAATATGTTACTATGTTAATCAGAATTTGCGAGCTCATGTAGGTGCGAGTACAAAAACTCGAATAATAATCGTACAATATTTAATTTACTTTATATTCATATATAGTTTAGTAGGCTTACATAGAAGGTTTAGAAATGAACTTAAACAATGTTGATGACTAGGAGTGAAAAGAGAATATTAAACGTGCCTACGTTCGTTTCGTGCGAGCCTCTCATGTATACAAACAGCTACATACACCTGGGCAAACAAATTAGCTTACACCACAATAATAACGATCTAGAAAAAGAAAGCAGGATAGCTTACCTGGAACAAATACTGGGCAATGAAGGACATCTTTAAAATCAGCATGCCGACCAAAGTTAAAATTAAAGTACTAAACTTAAACTAATACCGTGCCTTATGTGCCTGCCAAACATGGAAATTTAACAAAAAAACGAAAGAGAAAATAATTGCATGTCAGCGGGGTATAGAACGTAGTATGCTGAATATTAGAAGGATTCAAAATATAAGGCACACCAAAATTAGAAATATAACCAAGGTAAGAGATGGATCAGAATACGCTCAGTCACTGAGATGGAGATGGGCTGGATATGTGGCGCGGCTACGTGACAAGAGATGGACAAAAACGGTGACCACATAGGCGGGTCCACTGGGAAAAAGAAAAAGACGTAGATCTGTGGATAGCCGGGAACACGACATCAAAAAAGCAGCTGGTTCCAACTGGATTCAAGTAATCAAGAGAGGTTTGGCTATCTTTGGATGAGGCCTTCATCTATAGAGGAGTTCTTACAGAGTGAAGAATAATAGTTTGAAAGTAGGGTTAAGGAAAAACTAACACAATTAAATTTAGGATACAAATTAAATTACTAACAAACTAACAAATGTATGTAAGTAAACTCACTTAATCCAACTTCTGGTTTTATAAGCTGTAAGAATTAAAAGGCTGTTTTATTTTTATTTATTTATTTTATATAGCAAATGCCTCGACTCGCATAGGCACACTAGGCATTTGCTCTGCTCTGATTGGCGGTAACAATATTCGTACTAACAAAACAAATCGAATCAAAATAAATTCTGATTCGTAAAAGTAATAGAAGAAATCTCAATGGTTAACCAAACCAAAGCAACAATAGAAATTCAATCGGTCAATTGACTCGATCATAACTCTTCCTGATAATCCGAACATTCCTTAACATATATAACGTCAAATATTTCCGACTAACTCTTTCATTTTTAATTGACTTCTAAAACCTTTATCGTTTCGATAAATAATTTATTTTACAATGGAGTGAAGAATTTCATTCTTTGTCCTTATTCATAGTTGATTCTAATTACAAATTACGAAAATATTTTCTATAGAAAGCGTTTTCTTTTTCTTTATGGAACAAAACTGACTTGTATTTAAAATATTGAATAATTTGAAAAATTTAATTGTTTCCAGTATGCTAGAATGCAGCCTGGAGCCATTTGTCAATCTACTTGGCGACAAGGAGCCTTCACTACACAGATTGGATTTGACCTTTCGTCTAATAGCCGAGAAAATTAAGGAGAAAATACAAATTACGTATTATTATGTAAGTTTTCTTATGTTCAAAATATATACCGTCTTAGGTTCGACTTTTATTTGAGGTTAGTTTTTAAAATAAGAAACGAACGTCTACTAAATTCTACATAATTAAGATCTTAGGGGAATTTGCAGAGCAGTTCGTACCATTGTCTAAAATCAGTTAAAAATATTTTCGTAATTATTTTATAAAACAGGGGGCAAACGGGCAGGAGGCTCACCTGATGTTAAGTGATAATACAGATTAATAATTATTTTAGGAGAGATACATGATCAAAAAAGGTGATAAGAGTGCATCCCGCCTCAAAACCTACACCATCCACCCTCAGCCACCAAGCTTCTGTCCAGGACTCCCAATAAACATTTTGGTACCAGCCGATCCTTGCCCGGCGTAAGTATGGACGTGTATTACTAGTGTCACATTAAAAGTATGGACGTGTATTACTAGAGACGAATTATTACAAGAGTTGTCTCCAAGTCCAAGCATATTTACAAGAAAAGCACATTCTTGATTATGTGTAAAATACTGGTCACAAAACGTGCCTTAGAATATATAATAATAATATCAATAGAGAGTTTTAAGCAAAATAATATTCATTTTACAGCTGCATAGAAGCGCGCTGGCTTTCCCGAGTGACAGAGTCCCTTGAAACACCATTCACCACGGAAATGGCGTTAACAACACTACAGGAGTTGGCTGAAGATCCGGCCTTTGATAGGAGTGACAGAATCCATCAACTCACTGACTGCAGGGTCCCACAAAGTCGAAATATTTTGGCGCGACGATACTTACAATACTCATAAACAAAGAATCTAGGCTATAGATAATCAAAAATAAATTGTATGATAGATACTATACTATATTTAACTACTACTTTCGGCAAAGAGACTTACATAATAAATATATTTTTATACATTATTTATATTCAATTGTCGTTTTGTAATGGCGGGGCAACGAGGCAAACAATTATCTGCGTTTGTTATATGTATTATTTTTAACAAGGCTTTTAAGCCATTATTTCATTGTACTGATTCCACTCGCCACTAGCGTAAATAAGTCATTGTGAGCAAGTGTAAATTTGAAAAGCCTAAATCGAACGATTATAACGACATGATTATATGGCCACGATTTGAAGATAAAGTTAATACGTTATAGGTCAACAATGTCTAGTCAAGATGAAAATATTCCCGTGAGAGCTAAAGCTAACAACGAGAGCATAAACTAAGGCACGGACGACAAAGCTCGACTTTTTGTTACAATACGATACAAAGGCTTTTAAAAATAGAGTGTTACAGTTTTTCACTCTGCAAACATTAGGATCCGTTGACTTTTATAACGACTGAAATAAAACTATTTCCTTTGCTTAACTGAATACGTGTGGGTTTATTTTCTACAAGTTCTCTTTTTATATAAAACTAGCGACCTGCCCCGGCACTTCTTTATTTTTCGATTACTTTCGAGTATCTTCGTTTACCTTCGTTTAATCCTCTTGAAGTGATTTATTTATTCAATAAAAATAAAGCATAAAATAAACACATTAGATGTATCCACAATAGGTTTCACTAATCACTACATAAAACAAAGTCGCTTTCCTATGTCCCGTTGTGTGCTTAAATCTTTGAAACTACGCCACGGATTTTGATGCGGTTTTTAATAGATAGAGTGATTCAAGAGGAATGTTTATATGTATAATAACATCCATTAAATAGTAGAGAAGTATTTTTGAGGTTTCTAATGTGATGCGTAAATAATTACATTTTTTCCGCTTACATTGCAAACGCAGGCTCAACCCTACGAGTTTTATCAAAATAATGTACTAAGTCCGGGATGGTATATATGTCTATCTCTTATGGATAACCCACATTTTTAAATACAACGTTCACAGATTTTCTGTAGTGTCAGTTTAGTATCAGCATTGCACCCGTGCGAAGCCGGGGCGGGTCGATAGTAATTAGATAAATAGATAAATAGTTAATTAGTTAATAAGACAATTAGTTAGTTTGACAACTAGTTAGTTAGACACAGTTAGTGCGTCCTGAAGTTATATTGTCAGGAAGGAAAACCCGACTTATTTTTATATAGTAGATTGCAGATCTTTGACATTGCTCTGTTGAAAAAAAAAGAGAAGTAAATTGAGTCAAATTAATCCTGATTAAATCAAGATTACGAATTCAATCAGATCTTAAAATATAATTGTATGTAATCCTAATTAATAATTTTGACGCTAATAATGCTGGTTTAATAAATATAACATATTTTTAACGCATATTATCGGATGAATTATGCAATTAAAAATTATAAAATTTACCGCAAGTAAAAGTTTATGATAAATTTAAAATTAAAATAATGCTAAACAGAAGTTGGCACAAGTAATGGCGGCGCGTCGTGCGAAACGGACATCCGGTTGACATCGCGCGACTACTTCCGGTATGCACACACTCACAAGGGTAGCGATAGCGGGAATTATTTTAAATACTAGAATAAAAGAAATATAAATATGATTTTATCATAGGTCGTTATGCCTTACTTTATCAACACTCGATAATGGCTTTGAATTGTGACTATGAAGCTAAATTATTTGTAATTAAATAGTGATTCGTGTATTTCTAATCAACCTTTATAAATTACTTAGGAAGACTTCTTCTTATTATGAATGCCCATGAGAACATTATTTTATTATTCTTGATTACTCAAGATATCATATGGAACATGGTGTAATGGTTGTAGCTCTTTACAAACGTGTGAAACTTGGCGATTAAAAAGAGTGGCGGAGAGTTTATTGCCAGTTCTTCTCTTCCGTTCTACGCCCTTGATTTGAGAACTGGCAGCAAATGTAAATTCACAATTCATTTAATTTTTTTGACGTTCATAATTGTACTTGTTTACCTATATGAAAAAATATATTTTTGTTTGTTTGTTTGAAAAATATTGTAAATTACACGCTGTTTTCGTAAACAGAGACTATATTTGTGCAACCATTTAGCTGTATACAAACACATTGATAGATGGTGCATTTGCAATATGTCTTACTGCTTACACTACATTTCGCTACTTTGCTTTTACGGAACATTATATTTTGGTTTCATATTACAAACGTCACGTGCTTATTAGCACGTACACATATGCCGTACATGTAAATAGCCCATGTTTCTATTATACATGCTTTTTTTTAAATAATATTTAACTTTTTTAAATATATTTTAAATTTACATACTTTTTTAAATTTCATTCGAAGTACTGTATTGTTCCATAAATGCATTACTGTATTTACAATATACCTATCTTTGTTTTTTTTTAAGTTACTCTGTGTACTATATTATCGCTGGACTGAATGGCTGATTTATAGCTCATAAAATGAACAGTTTGTCCCTGAACTTGATGGAAGCCGACCTTTGTCAACGATAAATAACAGGACGTGTGAATACTACAATATTGGTAATACATTATATATTACTTTACTACAGTGATGGCTCGGTTTGGATTACTTCAACAAACTCCAATGAGGTTCTTAAAACCGTATAGTCAGTAGTCGTAAAAATTCGGTTGCAACAAAGAATCTGTATTGACTATAGTCTATATAAACGTTGAATTTAGTTTTGTTATATAATTTTAGCTGTGAAAGATATGTCGTTAATATTACTTACATCTAGAATAAATTATACATCGACGTCGTTAGAACTAATCTGCACCGCGTAAAACACAATATATATTGAACACTATAATATTACGAAGTTATTATTTAATCCTCATAATCCTAATAACGTTCATAAATTTTGACTTGAACTAACCATTAATCATAGTTCACTAGACTACGAAATGTAATATTCTTAATTCACTTCTTTGAAAGTACTAAAGAAATCCAGTCCGTAGCGTGAATAATAAATTAAATAAGCGAGACCATTTAATTCTAACGTAATAACTATTACTGAATTGAAATTCGCCTCCAAGTCTTCGTTTAAGAAGAATTATCATCAATTAATGTTATTATAATAATCGTTCCGCGCACTTAAAGAATTCATACGTACATATTTTGTAGCCTACAAATAAGCCAATAACTAAATCGCTATATTGTTTGAAGTCACGAAATCTGACTTTGCAAACAAAACTCATATCTCACTTTTTAAGGTAAAAATATGAAGGTATGAATAAAGGATACTGTTCAATACTCCTACCGTAATCTTAATTAAAAATTAACAACTTTGACCTCAATAGAAAAGAACATCAAAAACGCCTTGCAATTAATAAGATTTCTAATTAAATAATAATTTAAGCTAATTACTGTCAAATTACGTAAATTCCTTCTCAAGATTGTCAAAAAGCTCGCGAGGTCACTTTCGTCAAAACATCTCTGTATTTAAGTGGCGAACTTTCAATTCGACTTAAAGCTTCAAGTGTTTAGAGTATGTTGTTCACAATTTCAGCTGCTTAAGGATAAATTTAAAATATTTATTATTTATTATTTAAATAGTATATTTAAATTAATAGTTAAGTCAAGATATATTGCAGCATTAAAAGTAACAATGATGACGAGTTAATGTGCTGGAGTCATTTCTTTCTTGATCCGTTTCATTACTTTTCCTACATTGTTTTTAGTTTCTGCCTGGGAGTGGTGAAATTTGGGATTTTCTGTAACAATAAACTGACAGTAAGTCTTAATCTATGTGTCCGATTTATATACGAATGACCATTTATATACATTAACCAATTTAAAAAATTTGAACACAAATGAAGGTTTTGAGTGTTAATATTTCTTTTACCCATGTTGCTCGCAGTAACTACGACTACTGTCGACTAAGAAACTAAAGAATAACCCCATGTTGTAATAAAACTGAAAAAAAATCAATTTTATCAAAAACCATAGACAACATCAAATAATCGTCAAGATTGTCGACAAGTAAGTCCTTGAAAGATTAAGATTAAAAAAGTTACATCCATGTCTCTGTGACAATATCAGAATAAAACTTATCACACCAAAGTACCTTATCGTCATCAATATTAAACTTGCAAAGCGGTTAGTGTTTTTCTGGAAAATATATTTTAAAATTTATTACGTCCAACGACTGCCTCAACACAAAAGTATATTTGTTCCCATATTCAAATTTCATTGACAATGAGAATACGCAGTAACGTCAATAACTAACAAATAATTAATAATATTCATATTATGTAATGCTCTCTTCAACTAAAATACCAAAACAGGTACCAACCAGCTAAATAGATACATACCCAGACTGGTAGATGTGGATTTTTCTTAAACTATTTTAAGGTTACACAATACCGAACATTCTTAATTTTCCTCACAAAACTTTTAACTCCTCTCTTATACGTAGTTGGTAAAGTGAACTAATTTCAAACTGTCCTGAACTTTAATTATGCATCTCAACTATTTCCATAATCTATTCAATTATGTGACATTAAGATACGCCTCTCCGCTGCAGTACGCCAACTTTTAACTTTAAATAGTGTTACCGTCATTTCGACATTGCCTACTGACTATAGTAAGACTGCGCTAAGTTAATTCTTAGGCATTTTAGATAACAAGTTATTTCAAATTATTACAGAATTTCCTATCATATTTCAATACAAACTAGACTTTTCTTACCTTTGTTTGAATATATATATTTTGAATATTATAAGCTATAACATCTATTTATAATGTCCGATTTATGTTAAGGTAGGTTAAACACGTAGTCATTCGGTGGGTCGTGGCCACTCTAGAGTAGTCACAATACCTTTTTTGGGAAACACTGTATCGACCCCCGCTCCAGGGCAACGTTCAAAAGTGACGCGAGGAGTGTGGGGTCGATCGGTGTGGTGAAATGCACCCTCCCTACTAAAACCCAACAGCCCCATCTGCTCGGTATGGACGAGAAGCGTGATAACAGTTTCCCTTAATCTTTTACCAATTTCCGAGTTCCTTCCGGTGCGACGGTCACAGTGGAATACGTGCGTAATCGCGTCGTCGTCTTCTAGGCCTTTTTTGCGTTAAGTATCGCCTTCTGGGTTACCCGAACCCTCTCCACATTCTGTATAGATGTAATTGTTACTCATACATCCATTTCTGAATGGCGGCAACTTGGGCCACCCGTCTCCTACAATCCTAATAGGTGATCAAACGCCCTACTCCTACTATCTGCCCTATGCCAATAGATCCTGGCTAGGGCAGCCGCTTCGAAGTGTCAGGGGGCAATTCCTACAATAAAGCCAAAATCATACAAACACCAATGTTGGTAATCATAGGTAAAGGATCGACATATGTTTGTTTGTTCAAATAAATAAATGTATCGAAAATTATACCCTTATAATCTATATTTTATATTACTGCTTAAACGCTGAGCCAATTTTTATAAATCACTAGCTAAGATACAACTTACGCATTGCGACGCTTTGTAAAATACAGGGGCTGAAACATTTGAAGAAACATTGTTTCCAAGTTGTCTAGAGTTAATGGCCTCAGGCTTAATATTTCAATTTATTCTTGTGTGTGACAGAAACGTAAATTGCTCATGAAAACTTAGGCACTTTGTTGACGATAATTTGATAAACAATGAATTAACTATTATTAGTTTTTTTATAAACTATTATTGTCGCAATTTTTTGCGTTTATTCGTCAGCGTAAGTGGATAAAAAAGTGCTTATGCGAGCTTAGGTCCTATAAAAGCGTCAAGTGTCTTTGGAGGAATTGTTTTTATTGTTGTGTACCTACCTTCCTATATTTAGCGACTCAGTAGGCATTAAAATTAATTAAAATAATTGGTTCTGCTGAGCAAATATTTTTATCGAGCTTGACTTTTATATTCGATTCATTTAAAGAATATTTGTTCACGATAAACTTGATGGTAAATACAATGTTTCATTATCATTATTGAAGCAAGTACAAGTACTCTTCTGTGCCTACGTACCACAAAAAAATCCCTGGGATAAAATTTGGAGGCTTTTCGTGGAATTCAAACTGGAAATTGTCTATGGAATCAGTTTCTATCAACTACGAGCACTTATGTGAATGTCCACTGATAATATTATTATTATTTAAAAGTCCTAAAAGCCTTAACTTCAATCTATAAAATATTAACTGGATCGGACACTCGAATTTATATATATTATAGAATTAAAATTAATTATCAAGTACGAGCTAATTACATATATGCGGTTTAAGTCCACCAGATATGATCGCCATTTTGTGTCGTGGAAATAAATTGAATTTGTGTTTGTGGTCAGTTAAATATGTTATAATGGTACATTTATGACATTAAACATTTCGCAAAAATTATGTAATTTAAAGTAAGTTTAAGTGCGTGTTTTAATAAAGGAATTGTTTTTGGATGGATAACTTAAATTTTTGGCCGAATCAGTTACCTACTTAGGTAAAAATAAACTTTAAATGATACAAATGAATGTAAAATAAGGTAAATATACTTTCAATAATGTGAGTAATTCCTAGATGGAACTCCTAAACTAAAATTCTGAAAACGACACATATATTTACATAAATAATATTATTTTAGGTTTACATTTTGGATTCACACATTTAAAAATAAAAATATTAGAAGCTAGAGTTACCATTGAGATATTCGAATTATGTTCCAAACATTGACATGTGCAATGGCCAGTATGCAGTGCAAAGTGCATGTCGACGTCAGCATTTGCCTTGTTAAAGCTTCTATTACAGTTAAAGCTAAATCTATAAAATATAACCAAGAGGAAAGGAAATAATTTTCCTAACACATAAGAGTCAAAAGATAACATATAAACGTAATTCGTAATACATAATAATAGTTAATATTTTAATAAATGTAAAAATATGCCTCAGTATAGAATTACTATTATACAATTTAAGCACCTACAAATTTTATCAAATTGAGTTTTGTCTATTTTCTTAATAAATATTATAAGATTATTTTTTCGATGCGTTTAATCCTCATAAAATAATCGTTTCTATGTTCATTATTCAAATTTGTGAGATTAATTAATAGATATAACATGACACATAACATGATTTTTTGTACATAAGGACTAAAATCGTAAAACATAGATAAATTCATCCTGAATTTGACAATGTTACATGTACACATTTTATTTAAATCGGTCCCTCTAAAACATCATATCGAAATTATTGTCTTAACTTAACAAAGAGTATTTTATACCTTTTCTATACCTACACAATGCAAGTTAACGCACTTACAAAGCGACTAAACATTTATAATAGTTTCGATAATTAGGATGTCCTAAATCTGGATATAGGATATCACCCTTATATCAAAGCCAAATGTTATGCGGACGACAGAGATGTTTTGATCGCTATGTCATTTGAATACGCTTTCCTACTAAATGTGTAGGGCTTTTGCTTCCATTCGCGTTCATTAGCTGCTCAATTTTGCGAAACGATATTCGGATACATTGCAGCTTATTTCGGCATCTATCTGGCACAAAATCAATATCAATTAAATTTATTGGGAGATGTCTGAAAAAAATCACGTCGAACTTTTAGTTATAGATTGGGGTTAATAAAATATAATATAAAAAAACAATGAGGTGTAAGATGTGCAGGTGATTTTGGATAATTGCATTTTTCTTCAAATACTAAAAAAAGATACACACTTGACAAGTCTCTCCTAGACTCCTATAAGTTTTTATTTAATTGTATATAGTACAGGTAATACAGTATTATATAGGTACACAAATACTTTTAGCTTTGCTTTATTTACTTTTTGTACAACGATATAACTCACTATTTACTAATATGTGCAAATTGGATTATCTATGTCGATAAAGAAGTAGGGCACAAAATAAAAATAATAATAAGAGAATTTAATCATGGACAGAATCAACAATTAGCATAAAAGCCTTTAGTCTGTAGCACTCTCCAGTGACTATAGAACTTTCAATGTTGACTGACATTCCAATTGGCGCGAAATGCTGAATAATTTGACGTTTCACTTACCTATTGGTATTTGGTATTATAAATTAGTCGCTTACATGGCAATGCGGTTAACGCACATTACTTACGCTATGGTTCTTGGTTCGATTTGCAGTGAAAATAGAGTTGTTTAGATTTTGTAAGCACATCATGTGACTTACATCAGTGCCTTATAAAATATGTATTAAAGAGTAGCAGAAAAAATATCCCATTAGGCCTGTGATGTAATTCATTAATGTTGTGTAGTACGAGCTGTTATGACGCCCGAACGAAGCAAAATAGAGTCGCCAAAAAAAATATAGATATAAAATTAAAATAAATCGGTTTTAAAGCCATAGATATCGTAAGCATTTGATATCTATCTATCACTACTATACCTATAATATCATAAGTAAAAGCTAATATATATAATAAGTAAACAATACGCATAATCTCATTAAATAAAGTACATGCAAATTTAATACAAATCCATTAACAAGTTTTTAAACTCCTGACACAGCTCCAAGATGTTATTTGCTACTAAAATTGAGTAAGTTTCATGCATGAGCACAACTTTGATCTTTTATCGACAACTTGAGAGCCTCTCGGTTTGAATATTGAAACTTCGCTTTATGTTTTATCAATATAAACATCTGATCGTTGTTTATTCACTTTAACTTATTTTTACGAATAAAAAAACACTGATCCCGTTGTTAATGTTTTTGTATATAAGCTAAGTAAGTTAAGCCAAAAATATCAGTTTTTGGAAGAACGAATTGATAAAATGGACCACACAAACATTCTTATTATTGGTCCCTTTTAGTTCCAAATATTACTAGTTTTTTAAGCAAGAATTTTCTATTTTGTAATTAAATAACTCATTAATTTTACATACAGTTGTGTCAAGGGTACCAAACATCGAACAAATTAGACTTAGGCCGTTTGTCCACCGCCGCCGTCTCCGAGAACGAGATTATTTCGGTCTGACAAAATGACATCGTGTGTCCACCACGCCGATATATTATCAGTGGCTCAGTTCTAGGGTCAAAAAACATTTATTCATTTAATTTTACATTTACTGCCAATTCTCAAATCAACGGTGTAGAACGGAATAAAAGAACTGGCAATCAATTTTCCGCAGTCATCTCGTTCTCGGATCACCGAGAGGGACATCAGTCCCGGTGGACAAACGGTCGGTAACAAGTAACAACCTAGCGAGCCCTTAGGCCTTGATTGTCCATGAACGGCGGTCACTTAACATTCCTAACATCATTAACATGAGCCTCCTGCCCGTTTGCTCCCTGTACCTACTGTAAAAAAATCTCCGTCAATCCCGTCCAACACTAAATGCATTGGGTAACCAAGTACTCAGAAGAGGTGGTTATTATACATAATTATTCCTCACGGGTTAAGGCGTTAGATTCTGAGAAAAAAAAATCGTGGTACTTTGGCGGTATTTCCCACCATCGCGGCATCGTACCTCGGTTAGCCACTCAAACATGTCTGCCTTGCTGTCCTTCCATCTGATCAGACTGTGAGAGTGACGGAGAACGACTGCGTAAGGACTTTTGCTTGATAGATATCTCTATATAGCTTAGGTCGCCAGGATCATTAAAGATGGTGGAACCAGTCTGGAGAACTGTTTTTGGTGGCTCAAGAACGACTTAATCAATTTATATGAGGAGCCTTAACGATCTTATGAAACTTTTTTGGACTGGGATACTAGCAAACGGAAGAGCCATGGTACTCACTGTTTCGTAATTCTGGCTACGAGTTTCTAGTCAATTATTTATTTGTGATATAAATCGATATATTAGATGTGTATTTGGGTTTAAAAACACAAATGACTTGATTATATAATATTTATTATCTAACATTAATAAATACATTCGAAAAGAAAACGTAATATTAAAAGTTAAAGTCTTAGTCTATGAGACGCGGAATGCGTAAAAATGCAAAATTGTGGAATAACAATACTTTATGCTTAAATACTAAAGGTGTTTTTATTTTTTAACATTCATAATAACTGATTTTCAAATAACCAAGAAGACAGAAGTCCATGACTTTAAAATAGCTTAACTTAAAATAACATTTAACAACCTTTGATTTTTGAGACTAGTGAAAAATACAGAAATATAAGTAAGTACATTATATGCAGTTTTACGAAGTTTATTTATGAATTTATTTCTGGTTTATTTAAGCGCATAAGGTATGGCAATTATGTATAGCCAATAGGTTTTTCAGTTCCGATATTAAACAATACCTATTTTAAATAGATATCAAATGATTTTAGGTAATTATTGCGAATGATCGAAAATGTAGTATAAAAAAGCCTTATCCAGTTTGAATATTATTTTCAAAAGATGTACTTCTGCTGACATAATGTGCACTTACAAAATTAAGATAAAGTCAGTCAAGCTTGTTTCCTTATGAAGAATGTTTGTGATATTGACTCTTAGACTATGACAACAAGTTTACCTGAAAAAAAACTAAAATTAAATTAATTAATCTTATAAGTGAAAAAGATTGTTAAATTGTAACAAAGCAGTAATACATGAGTATTATGTAGTAACATATTATGCTATCGAAATTATTATCAATTTTATAATTTTGACAGCAATGCCGACAATGAATTACAGTTCCCTAATGCACACAAAAATTGTTTATCAATTAATAGAAGTATTTTTTTTTGATGATTCACTCAAGATTTTTATATTTTATCAATCATTTTGTTTGTTGTAACTATGTATTTTTAAAACTTACATCTACTGGGCCTTCTCATCCTTGATCGCTTTAGGGTTATTCTTCCAAATGTAGTAGCTCAATGTACTGGCGTATGCCAGCCAAGCCAAGTAGGGTACCAATAGGGCACCAGCTGTCTTGTTCACTTTAGCAAAAGCAGCTGTAGTTGCCACTGCCGCTCCACCAAGGACCGAAATCTCTATGAATGCCTAAAAGAGAGAACATAAATAAGAATGTTTGTTTAAAGAACATTAAACCACAGTAAAAACCATATTTAAAAAGTTTCAGATATTTAATATCAAATTGGTTCATAATTTATTTTGTGCAGAAACTTACCAATTTGAAGTCCTTGAGACCAAAGAATATGGGTGTCCAAGCCCAGTTAAGTAATAGTTGTCCTCCATATAAAGTCAGTGGCAAAACTGCATCCTCTGAAAGAATTAAAAAAATATTCCTCTCTACCTGATGACACTAAAGTGATTGATGAAACCTATCTTATCTAATGTTATATATAGTAACAGTATGATTGATTATGTTAAATCTCTCTGTAAAACCATTTTAGGTGAACAATTATTATTATAACTTGCATTACTATTAAATAAACAACTTTTAATTACAACAATAAATTGTTTTATTGATAACGGCAAAAACAATTATTTTAATTAAATAATTCTCACCAGTAAAACCTCCACACTCTTCATAAACCAAATATGAAGCATATCCCATTCCACTGTAAAGTACTGTCCATGTGGGTCCAAATACCCATTTCGGTGGATTCCAAGAAGGCTTCTTGAGTTCATCATACCAGGATTTATCTTCCTTTCGAATTTGTCCCGCAAAGAAGATCCCATTTGCCCAACCTCCTACATTTGGAAGAATAATGGAGCCAAAAGCTGCCCAATTTGCCATTTTCAATGTGTCACTGTAATTGTCATGTAACAAACTGTTAGTAGAAAGTGAAGATTATGAAATAAAAAATTATTAAAACTAAGTCTGTTTCTCATAAGTACATTACTCATATTACATTTTTGCTTAAATTGGTTATTTAATTATTTATAAGTGTTTAAAACGCAAGTATCATGCATATACATAAAATTAAATAAGAAAATATGACATCACAAATTTTACACACTAACACACACACATAAATTATATTAGAACATAAAACATTTTTAAGTAATTAGACATGGATTACGCACAATCCGCGCAGGACTAGAAATGGGGGAAAAAGGTAATCATTCACATATTTACGCCCTCTGTCTATATGAATAGTGATATTTTATATAGAATGGAATTTTTAATCTTACTTCTGTTTTTATTATTACAATAGTAATTAACAAAGTCCAATGCACATTTGAATAAAGTCATTTAGAGGTCATTTAAAGTTCATTTGAGGATATACTAGTAAAAATAAAAATAACACCTTAAAAAGATATTAGCTATGTTGCACAATAATTTGCTTAAATCGAAAAGTGGGAATTTATTTAAGTTATAATCATAATATTTTACTATATTTATTATAATGAATCTTATTTTTATTAGTAAGATACTTTAGAATGGAAATACATTATTTTGAAAACATTACCTTGGATTTTCAATATATGGTTGCAAAAAATCCATTATTAATAAAAATGTATTTTAAAATGTCTATTAACACAATAACACTTTAATTAATCTAATCAGCAAATGGCAAAATTAATTGAGATATGATGATTATAATTTTGTTAATTTATAATTCCACCAATTACAGCCAGTTATGTAGAAATTTTTAACGAGTTAATACGTACCACAGTATTTCCTAAATTCTAAGTGCAAATTATGGTAATTTATACTCACAATAATTTTACGTTTTAAGGCGATGATGTAAGATTTATTTTTAAAGCAGGCAAACTCGTGACATACTAACTTAATATGTCGTAAGCGTTTTACCTATTACAATTATGGAATAATTGTTCATTTACGTACCTTATATGCACCGTTAGTCACCGGCAACTAGAAAATAATTCAAAATAAATGTTTATGATGAAACACAAATAGGGAAACTTTTATTCTCACGATTTCAACTTTCCAGTCTCCAATAAGCTTATTGGAAACAGAGAAGTAATTCGCTTTGAAGTTTGAACAATAAAAGTAAAATCACAATTTTCTGAATGCAATTAATATAAAACTTCAAGTTTTAAATAATGCAAACAAAATGTCAGTGCAACAAAGCGTATCAATGTCATCTGCAAGTCAGCTGTCTATTCTTTATCTAGTCTAGTAGATATAAAATAAGATCGTTTCAGTTTTTGTAATGTATTTATATTAAGTAAGCATTAAAAAAATACATTCGTTAATCATTATAATGTATAAAGTTCTATTACTGAACTTATTTTCCAGTAATAAATAGGAGCATTGTTCGTTCAGTTGGATTTGACAAATTTTCATACATATCTGAAGGCCCCTGAGTCCCCCTGAACTTCTGACCTTCTAAAAGAAAAGAGTAAAGACTCGGCAATATATGAATATTCTGACTCAGCAAATTAAGAAACCACAGATAAACTAGAAGTAAACATATTTTTTTTATTTCTTTCAACCACAGATATAAAATTATTTTTATTTTTTATTAGGTTAATTATTAATGAATATATTTTCCTTACAGTGTAGACTTAGTACCTAATGGCTAATACCTATATTAAAAAGAAGGAACACAAAACAATTAATTCTTTAAACATTTACAAATTCGACTACACATAATATAATTCTTTAGCCAGTGATCGTAACCAAGGTCCAAGACGGGACCTTTAAAAACTTACAAATTAACGGCTGGATACTGGAAAAGTTATGCGTAATGAAAAATCCAAAAAATTACTACAAAAGTATCAACTTGCCAATTTACGAGCCAGAAAATTGTATTAATTTAATTAAAAATTTTTCGCCATAGTATCATAGTTTATCTATATAAGGATTATTTAACAAGTGGGTTAGATAAGTCTAGAAATTTATTATCATTGATTGTTATCACCATATATACCTATTCTTTGTAGCTGCTTCATTTCATTATACATCTGTAAGTTTTAACACTTATTATTTCATTTAATATTAAAATGGTAAACTGGAAGCTTATTGGTGCTTTGGCATTACCAAATGTTGGTGGGTGGTTAAGTGCCCTTACAATGGCTGGTGAAGTTCGCAGCCCTGCAGGCAAAGCATGGTATGACCATTTGAAGAAACCTTCTTGGAATCCACCAAAATGGGTGTTTGGCCCAGCTTGGACAGTTTTATACACAGGCATGGGATATGCTTCATACTTGGTTTATGAAGACTGTGGGGGATTTAAAGGTAAATTTGAAGATTATCTAAATTATCTGACATCTATCTAATCTCAAAACATTGTGCACACCACAAAACTTAAATCTTTAATAGGTATACCTAGGTTAGCTATAGCTAACTATTATTAATTTTACAGATGATGCTTTAGTACCACTCAGTCTGTTTGGTACACAGTTGTTATTTAATTGGACATGGTCACCAGTGTTCTTCAAATATCATAAAATTGGATTGGTAATATAAAATATTTAGTAAATAGTTATAATAATTTTATAGGTGTCAATGAGGTGCGATGTTAGCCCATTTTGGGCTTCCAATAAGCTCGTTTGCTTCGTCTAATTGTTTAAAAAACATTTTATTTATTAAAATTATACATCAAAAATAATTAATGAGTTAATTGTTAATCTTTTTGTTGACGAATAATATTAAAAAATAAAGAACCTTCATGTAATTTGTCTGTATAATGGTCTCTGTTTTCTGTGTCAATGTTTATTTTGTTATAAATTTAAAAAAATATTCTAATGAAATTCTAGAGTAGAAATTAAAAAATATCACATTTTCTTTTTACAATATATAAATAATAATAATAATCTTTATATAATAATAATTATCTTTATTTCTTCTCTCACATATACATACAAGGTTACAATGATTAAAGCTAAGATGATAACATTTGAAAGTGTATGTGAGAGACTGGTCTCTGTAACAGGAGACCTGAGTGAGAATATTCACATATTGCTTAATCCTATTTAACTTTTCAGGCTTTCTTACACATTATAGCTCTAGATGTAGCTGCAGGTGCTTGTACAATCAGCTTCTTCAATGTTAACAAAAAAACCTTGTACTTTATGGCACCATATCTTTGCTGGCTCACCTTTGCATCATGTCTGAACTACACAATATGGAAATTGAATGAGAATGTTCCTAAAATCCCCAATAAAGATAACTAAAGATAATGGGTCACATAAATAGCCAGCTGCACAGATTTTTATCATTATATTATAAAACTATAATATATCATTATATATTATAGTTTTACGTAAAAGTTTACTAGAATACCAACTAATTTTAAGAATAATTTTTGTAAACACATTTTATATGTACACATTGTCTACTATTTAGAACCATATTTACTCATTGTTATCATATTATTATGGGAAATACAAATTATTTTAATAAAATATTTCTTTACATTGACTTTTCTTATAATTTGCTTCTTTTTATCAAGAATTATGTGAAATGAAACTACTATGAAATGTTTAACCGACATATCAAAAGGATTGGTTATTCTGTTTGATCTGTGAGTGTAATAGTGTTGGAATTGTATTATACTTGACCATTTTATAACGTATCATTCACATGTGTTAAATTTTGTGTTTATGTTTGTCCACAAATTTTACTAAGACCTATCTAAACGATTATTTCCGATTTAAATCCTAATATTACATATTCTAGAAGGGACAAGATATATACATTGTGAATATTTTTCCTATTCAGCTGACAGGTATTTAAAGTTGATTTTATTAAATTTGTTTTATTGATAGAAAATTCGATTTTTTATATCCTCAGATGAACTCTTACATCTAACATAGGGGCTTTGAGTGTTATGGAACAGAGTGTACTATGACTTAAGATAAAAGACCAAACTTAATCAAGACTGGCCAAATAACTGAATCGGCATAAAAAACTTTATGTAAATTAAAGACAATACGAGAAAATTTAATTTCGATACACCTTTATTAACAAATCATTTTCCTCGTTTCAACTTATTTAATTCTCCTTGTTGTATAGACGCGTCCTTATAGATCTGTTTTACCTTCTCTTTTCTTACATTGTCGCTGGAATAAGAAAACCCCGTGATTTAATATATATGTGTGCATATACTCATAGCTTCTAGATAGGGCAAGCGTTCTTGCTACATGCTAAATAAATTACTAAAACATATCTAGGCCCCATTATAAAAAAAAGTTCAATTTTTTTACATATTTCTAACGTTCATTCAAAATATATATTTAGAGTATTTTATTGAAAAATAAAAATAAAATTTGTACATGTTAGATGACTAATTACTGCATACTAAGATAGATCACAAAAACTATAAATACCTCTGTATCTTTTGCCGTATCTTGACAGACGCGATATAGGCCTTGTCTCTTCTTATTTCTCTTAGCGCGCCCTTCATCTCCTTTTTATATTTGCCCTGTAGTCGCTTTCTTTCTGAGGCCTCACGAGATAGTTTTGATAATTTACTACCAGTAAAACTGAAAATTTTAGATTTTTATAGTCTGTAAATGAGTTAGCTCTTAAAGTTATGAAACTAAACCAAACGTAACCTTTATTATACGCTATGTCTATAATTCGTACAGGTTTAAAATCATTTAACTCCTTTTAATTAAACAGACGAATATATATTATCTCAAATTCCCATTAGGAACACTTAATAAGCCTACTAAGGCAAATATGGTCTTTTATTAATTTGTATTATATTACATGGATATATTATTGATTTTCTCTTAATTCCAAAATAGCGATAGAAAGAGATAGCATATTTTTTTAAAGGTTCTACGTGCGTCAGTAAAACTTAACGAATATATACTTACACTTCCTGGATATCTGGTTCATATAAGCGTAAAGCTTTTGGCCTTACTTTTTCTCTCGTTATTAACGCGTAAGTTTTCGTTTCTAGACTGTCCTTCATATGTTGAAGAACTTTTGTCACTTTAGAAACAATCTTTTTCGGATACCATTCTAAATCTATCAGGCCTAATAACTGCATGTGTGGTTCAAATAACGCCTTTAACGCGTCGATCTCTATATAATGATCGAAAAATTCCCTTAACATCAAAACTGAGTTATATAAACATTTTATTTTAAAGGCCTCGTCAATTTCACACACAAAATCCTTTGCCGACATTTTGACATCAACTTCCATTTTGGAATAATCTTGTTCTAAATTTAAAACTTTACCATCTTTATGTAACCGGAACGGTGGAACGACTTGCACTGGATTGATAACTGACGTATTCGCGGACAAATAAAATATCCCCCTTAAAAAATTTAATGCCGACGGTACGAAACGTTTCGATAGTACTGTATATTCCAAAATCATTGTCAGAATAAAAAGTCCCCTAGAAACAGAATATGCGTCTTTAAACCGAGATAAACTCATAATTTCAGTCATAAATATTAAAGATGGAGTTGTGACCGGATGGCGAAAATCGGAAGTGGGGTAAAGCAAGGAGACTAATTTAAAAAATATCAATGTATTTAAATCCGGCACTTTTTTAGGGTTACGTTTGAATTGATCGTGTTTTTCTTTGAGTAACTCTACTATAAATTTCTTAGTGGATACTTTATTAATGTGAATTAGGTCATAAAAATATGGTGCAACTTTATCAAAAATTAAAAATGCTTTGATAATATCACCCTCATCGTTCAAATCCGTAAATATGTCGTGAACATATTGTAATAGATGCGCAAATAGTCTACTTAATATTTCTTTGTTGTTTGGCGATAAACTAGGGTCGTAACTTTGTATTAATTTAGATAACGCGGTTGATTGCTGAGAAGGCGTTTTACCCGTTAATATTTCCTGAAAAGTAAAAAAAGTAACTTAGAGATGTAAAACTTTTCTCAATGTTAATCAATGATAAAGACTTTCTATTCTTTATCGCATGCAATATAAATTAAGAAATTTGTAACTTCATCCATAAACATCTAAAATTAAAAAACATACCCTCAATTTATCCCCTTCAGCCGATTTCACATCAAAGATAGAACCAAGTTCTTCTTCCACATCCATTTCTTCCTTCTCATCACTATCACTCCCCGTAACATCTGCAGCTTCATTATTTTCATCATCACCACTCTCATCATCATCATCGCTTTCACTTTCATCGTTTGTATCACATTTTACATTTTCCTTCCTGATATTCTCATTATTCTCATTCATATGATTTTCAAGAATCTCATCACTACTCTCGCTTATTGTTTTAATTTTTTTAGGTATTATTTCACTATGCGATATTTTGCGTTTACGATTATTTTCACTGGAAATATCAAGTTTCTCATTTTCTTCACTATTAGGGTCGCTTTTGTCATCATCGCCATCACTTTCAAACACTTTTAAGTCACTCCCATTATTGCTATTTTCGTCTATTTCTTTGCTTTCTTTAATTTTTTCTTCAGCTTCATCATTATCTTCGCTGTCAGGTTTACCATTTACTTCATTATCGCTGCCCGATTCGTCATTACTTTCGTCATCTTCCTCTGAAGATGTGTCAGATACGCCATCATCAAATTTCTTCTTTGCATTAGGCACTGTAAAATATTTATTGGGTAAAAAGTGTTGTTATCTTTGTTTTTAGTTATTATATGATTGAATATCTTAGGTATTAGTTTTTAGTTCCACGGAGTATTCAAACATATTGTATATTAGAGTATCACAGTATTATCATAGCCTCGTTACCGTCTTTATCTAATAAATCTTTATAGATTTCTTAATTAATAATCTGCTTTAAATGTAAATAATGATTTCAATTATAATCACCATTGTAATCTTTTAATATATGGTCGGGTAATAATGGTTTGCCATCCTTGTCATATGCCAGCATTATCTCTTTCTCGTCGTCATATGCAAAGTTGTCATCCAAGTCATCCGCAGACCTAAAAATGTAGATGTTATGCAATGTCTTTTTTAAATAAATAAATGTATAAATATGTGGTACACACATAACAGTCCTAACCTATGTTTAGTTGTGGGTTTGGTGGTTTTAGACATTTCTTGTTCAGGCATCATCCTCTGTTGTCTTTGTTTCTCCATCTCTTCTAATTTCTTCCTCTCTTCTTCTTGCTGCTTTTCTGTGCTTTTTAATGCATCTGATGGCTGTAACAACATTAAGTTCTAATGTTAGGTTTATATAATATAGCTACATAAATTATTTAATATTATCTAATGTTATTACATGACAAGTTTCTTATATAAGTTAAAATGATAAGAATATTTTGTTAAAGATCTAAGTGATTATATAAAAAAATGGTTTAGATATTATTTATCAGCCAGACACCTATTATGAATTTTCTTTGAATGATGCCACTATGTAGTCTATAAAGATCTGTTACTCACTGTCCCTCTCCTATCAAACTTAAGCTCTCTCATCATTTTATCATAATCCTGTCCTTTTTCAGCATCAGCCAAGAGCTTATCAATCAAGGATTCACTCTGCTTCTTAAACACAACTGGCTGCAAATCTTTCCATTCACTATCTAATTTCTCAGTCAAATCCAATGTTTGTTCTTTTTCTTTTTGTTTCTCAGCCTTGCGTTTTTTTGATTCAGCTATAAGTTGTTCTATTAAATCTTTATGTGATTTAGCCCCATCTTTTGATTCTGTTTTTGAGAGAATGCCACCACCAAAATGGCCTTCTGATACAAAGTCATCTGAAAAAGTTGTGTTTTATTAACTTATCTTAATCAAACTTAAAAAAGTAATTTTAAACTAAGCTAACAACAATCAGTCAAAAGAAAATATTTACTTATATTTACTTTTGTATACAAGGATAACTAACCATCCAAACCACCAAAAGGCTTGTCTTCATCTTCATCATCAGATCGTGGGTCATCAAACTTCTCAATTTGCTCTAATGTTTGTCCCCTATAACATAAATCAGTTACATATAATCATTATACTATTTATAAATAAGTGTAAACCCTAGTTGGACATACAGCTGGAATTTAAATGTAGCTAGAGCAAAAATGAAAGCAGTTATAAATAGGCATTTTACTGAAGGTAATAGAATTATATGGAGTATACTGAAACAAATAATGTCCTTTTAAAAAATATAATAAATTTGAATTGGAATACCTGTGTGTAAGTATCTCATCATCAGCTAAGTTATAAATACTTTTTTTGTTGTGTTGCTTTGCTCTTTCTGCTGCAAATCTTGCAATCATGCGATCTTCAGCAGAGAGATTGTTACTTTTTTCACCGATACGACGGTCAATAAAAGTATTTGTCTTGTTTAACAGTTTCATTTCTGTTCCTATTGTTTCTTTGCGCTACACAAACGTTGAATTTTGGTTAATTTTTATATTATAAACGAAGCCGGTATTTTTCATGGTATTGTATTGAATAATACATTTTTAATGTTATTTAGATAACAGAAAAGACAAGCAAAGTACTCACCTTTTGGATAGCTTTAGCACGTGAAACGCCTGGTAAACCACGATCATGTTTAGATTTCTTTCCTAATACTTTAAGTTTTTCTTTATTTATATGTACTTCAAATGGATTTAACTTCTTTTTAACCCCTTCTGATTTCTTTTTATGGACCTTATCCGCTAAGCCAGCATTGCGTTTGTTTTTAACTTTGGCCATTATTTATAAGATAAATGTAACAGTAAAACAAAGTAGGGTTAAAAACTTAACTTAAAACGCTCAGTTTAAGGTTACAGAACTCAGAAGTTCGAAAATAAAATATAAATTTTTTTTTTTTTTTTTTTTTTTCCCCCTTTCTTGGCCTGCACGGTTTGTGCGTCAGCCATGTACAAAAGTTAGGAAGTGCATTATTAGGTTTATTGGATAGGAAATTAGTACGGAATTTGGAAAAGGATCAGATAAATTTTTTTATAAGTACGTATATACATAAAACATAGGTTATAATTTTATATTGTTATGAAAAATGAAACTAGCTAAAATTTTATATACATCAATATTTATATTAGATAAAAGGACAGAAATAGAAGTAGGAAAAGGAATATTTATGGATAAAAGCGAGGATATAAAAGCGGAACGGTCATGTCTATTACAGGCAAAAAATATATGGTTAAAATCCCCAACGTCATTGCCACACTCACATGTGTCGTCAGGCAAAAGGTTAAGCCTTGCCAAATGCAAGGGTATGCATGCATGGCCCAGCCTCATACGTATAAGGGTCGAAGTAATATCTTTACCAAGCGTCAAAGTAGAAAACCATGGTTTAGGAGGTATATCCCCCTGAATCATGTTGTAATACCGTCCTTTCGTCTGACTTGAAGAACGCCAAATGTTTATCCAAGATTTTATTAACTGGGATTTAGGAAGGAGAGTTAAATCACAAGAAAAATTTTTGTATGGAACCAGGTCTCCGTCATTGACCGCAGCTTTGGCAAGCCTATCAGCCTTGGTATTGCCAAAGATACCTGAGTGACCCGGAATCCAAGCAAAAGATACAGTGTACTTTTTGATGAAGCATTGATATAATAAATCGCGACATGCAATAATTACTGGGTGATTATTTATATTACGGCTAAAAGGAAATCTTTTCAACGCTTGGAGGACACTTTTAGCGTCAGTTAAAATTATTGACTTTTTAAGCTTCATTATTAAAATGTACTCCAGAGACCTCAGCAGACCAAAGCATTCTCCAGTAAATACTGAAGTCTCTGGAGGTAATTTTATTTTCTGTACAATGTCAAACTGTTGATGGAAAACGCCAATTCCCACACACTCCTCGGGACCGGGTTTGGAAGCATCACAAAAAATTAAATGGTAATGTTTCCATTGGCTGTCACTGTCAATAATATCAGTAAATTTGGCATTTGCAGAAAGATCTTGTTTACTTATACCGAAGTCAAACAAAATAGTAGGATCTAATGTTAATGCATCATAGTTAACACAAAATATAGGAAGGAATTGTGATCTGTGTGTTGGAGCTTGAAGAGCTAAGTATTTTTGGAGACTAATAATAAGGCATGGCGGCGATTTATGAGCCCAGTACGGGTAATTCATACATTCCAACAGAGACCGTAACTTAGAATAAAGAGGATGATTATAGACTTGTAATGCCCTAAACAGGAACCTGTCACAAAGAAATTGTCGTCTGAGGTGCAGGGGAGCTTCAGAACATTCGACCTGCAAAGCGTTAATAGGGCTCGATCTCATAGCCCCAGTAATTATTCTCAGAGCCTTAGACTGGATAATGTTTAACTTATGGAGAGCTACTGCACTACAGGGTTCAAGTATAAATGTTCCATAGTCTAAAATACTCCTTATTAGTGCATTATATAGAAGCTTTAAAGAGAAAGGGTGGGCTCCCCACCAAACTCCAGAGAGACAACGCAGTATATTTAGGATCTTCTCACATTTGGCACTTATATATTTGCAATGAGAGCTTCCTGTAAGTTTCGAGTCTAAAATTACCCCAAGAAATGTTGCTTCACTTTTAACAGGAACTCTAATATTATTATAAAATACAGTTACTGATGGAGGAAGTCTCATACGTGAAAATAAGACTATTATACTTTTATGAACTGAAAGGCTTAGAGAGTTATTGTCCAGCCAGACTTTTAGCAACTGAAGGGAATATGTCATAGTATCAGATATGTTGTCAATAGAATTACCTGAGATATATAAGAGTAAATCATCTGCATATTGGAGTGAGTTAACTTTACCCTTAAGGGAGGCTTCCAGATCATGAGAATATATATTGTAAAGTAAGGGACTCAAAACTGATCCCTGTGGTAAACCTTTCCAGGCAATACGGGATTGGTAGGAATCTTCTGACATTACTTTAAGCATTCTACCAGAGAGAAGATTTATTATGAAACTTATAAAAATTTGTGGGATATTCAAATTAATCATTTTTTGTTTCAGAATTATAAGGTTGACATTATCATAGGCTGCAGACACATCTAAGAATGCTGCTATCACAGGCTTGTTGTATGAAAATGCCAATCTTAAGTCTGTCATAAATATACTGAGACTATCCATAGTACCCCTGCCTTTCCTAAATCCAAACTGGTTTGGAGATAATAACCCGTTACTCTCAATAAACCATTCTAACCTATTTTTAACTAAATGTTCAGAAATTTTGGATATAACTGAAGCTAATGCAATTGGTCTGTATGATGATGGATCATTAATCGGTTTGTTAGGCTTATGTATTAGGATAACTTCGTGGATTTTCCATGATGGAGGAATATTACCTGATGTTAAAATTGAATTAATTAAACTGAGAAAATAAGAAAGGCTGGAGTCATTTAGGTTTTGAAGAAAAGAATATGGAATTCCATCACAACCTGGGGCTGAGTCCCTAAGTTTTGAAAGAACCCCTTTGAGTTCTGAAAGGCTAAACGAAATGAGTGAATCACTACTTCTGTGCTGGGAGAGGAACGAAGGCTGTGAGTGAAAAGAAATATTATCTATAAATGGCACATATGGTGGAGCTAATTTGTCTAGAAACAAATCAACTGTACTGCTATCCATAAAATGAGATCTAGGTGGTTTAAAGGCAGATCTGAATCTCCGAATATTTTGCCAAACTTCCGATGGAGAAATGTCTGGTGAAATTGAGGCACAAAAAGATTTCCAGCCTTTGAAAATATAAATTGTAAACACATGGTTTTGACAAATAAACTTTGAAGTTTGAATAACTTTTAGGCAATTGACTTGGGTCGAACAATTAATGCGTTCATAAATATGTTTGTTATTCGTTTATCAAAAACATTTTTATCCAAAAATCATTTAGACATTATTAAAAGATCCTTCTAAATCATATGTACTTTTTTGTACAACACTTAGGTTTAAGATTTTTTTTATTAATTTAAATTTTTATCTACCACGTAATTAGTGCTCCTCATTATTTCGGTTTTTTACAAAATGAAACGCATCTTTGTAGGAAAAATGCTTTCCACTGATTGGTTATTAAAATGCCGCCGACATTTGACGGCTGCGCCTTTGCTTCATTTCGCGACGCTGCCGTGTAGCATCTAGCGCGTAGGTATATTATTGTGTGGCTACTTTTTGTCATATTGTGGCCGCCGGAATTTTAGGAAAATGGCAGACGTATCTGACGAAAACCTCCAAAAAGAAATTTTAAGTAAGTTGTTCTATTTTTTACACAAGGTTTTGTCTTCTTTTGTAAGGTTTTATCATTTTTGTAGCTGTTTATTGAGTCTTAGAATATAATTCCTTTACGATGTAATGGCTTCCATTTTATGTTCAAAAGAAGTTAATATTTCATATGTGGGATTTTAAATATCTCTGATATTATGAAATCAGAGCAAAAATGTTTCATGTGAAAGTTGTTTGGTTCTATTATGCGGATTTTTTGGTATCAAAAGGTTTATTTTACATTTCCTATTTAGGTCTCTCTACTGGTGGTTTATTTTTATGCAACGCGTAGATCATAACATCAGAAGCTCCACGTATAATGCACATTAATGACAAAGACTTTATATAATTAAAGGTTATTTTCAGATGCGCATCTGATCAAGAAACAGTTTTTATTTGAAACATTTCGACAGATTCGTATTTTTTACACTTCAATTTAATTTTAAAGATGATGTTGTTTAAGGCTTAGCAATTTTGTTTTGGGCGCCATAATGTAGTAGTGTTAATCGGTAATTCTTGAGCCTGCTAAATTACCTGGATTTTATTTACAAAAGTAATTTTCTCATAGACTTAATTAATTACTTAAGTTTTTAGTAACTTTTTATGTTCATTCAACAATGTGCCAAATTTTTTTAGAGATTCTTGAAAAAGCAAACTTAGCAAAAACATCAACCAAGAAAGTGAGACAGAAGTTGGAGGAGGTATTTGACACTGACCTGACTGATAAGAAAGAGTTGATTGACCAATATGTTATGGACTATGTCAATAAAATGGATTCAGAGAATTCAGATAGTGCTGAAGAAGAATCTGATGTAAGTCTTTTGTAATATACTTCTACAATAATAAAGCCAAAGCTAACTTTTCAAAAGGCACTCTGAAATTGCCAATTTCTTACTTACCTACCAGATCAGAATGTGGATTCTACCAATACAACTTAGCAATATTTGCATAAAATAGTTAAAATGTATAATATTATGTTACAGGAAAAGAAAAAGCCTGCACCCAAGAAAAGAAAGAAGAGGAAGGGATCAGATTCAGATAGTGATTGGGTGAAGAAAAAACCTAAAAAGGTAATTAATTAGTTTTATAGTAACAACATCTATCATATATTTAACATATAAGCAAACACTGTTTGAATGTTGGTACCTGAGAAAATATTTTACCTAATCAATTTAAATATTAGTCGGACACCAATGTCTGCTATTAGTTAATTGGGGTGTACTCCTTTACCATATATTTAATAAACCAGATTATATTTATTTATTCTGTATACTTTATCAGATATATATTCTTACATAGGTATATAATATGTGTATAACTAACTATAAACCCTTACAACTGAAATAGTGAGACTTTGGTATGTAGGCAGCATCTCACTTAACATCAGGTGGGATGGGCAAAATTTGTTCAGTTTTGTATAAAAAATTATTTTATTTTATTTCAGCAGGCTGCAGCAGGGGCCGGACGTGGCAAAGGCAGTGGCTACACTCGCGCATACAAACTATCACCAGCCTTAGCTGAATTAATGGGGCAGGAAGAGATGCCACGACACGAAGTTGTGAAACGTGTATGGACCATCATCAAAGAGAAAAACTTATATGATCCCTCTAACAAACAATATGCCATATGCGATGAAGCCCTTTATAAGGTTATAGGCACTAAGCGATTCCGAACATTCGGTATGATGAAATATTTGAAAACCCATTTCTTAGATTAATTAACCATTAATTAAGTAGCTACTATGAGCCGTGGTAAAGCCATCAAAGTTTGCTTGCTCGCTTGACAATCTTTCGTTAACATTCTTGTGTGGGAAATAGTTACTTTTATTGTGACTTCCATCAGTAATCTGTAATTTTTTATAGCAATCCCGCATCCATGATGACTTTCATGGTCGCGACACTAGATGACACTAGACTGCGGTTACTGAAATATAATTGCTATTAAAAGTTATAGGAGTAGCCACGCTTGACATAAAACAGCTAAGAAAATTTATTTTATAGCATATTATTTGTCAAACATTAATTTATGTATTACATGCAAGGTTTTGATCTAAACTTAGATATTAATAGGATATTTTCATTATTATGCAATTTGTACTCTAGGTACCATTTTTATATTTTAGTTTCAGCATATATTGAAGAATTATGTTTATACCACAAATCTTACACATAATTCATTTATTAAGAACTGGAAGATTCGGATAATGTTTAAATTGTAAACTAATCCTTATATTTTTGTTCCTATATTGTTCCTTTTGAAATTTTATTTCATTATTTTCTTACTAAAATAATTAAAATTGATTGTTTTTGTTTGCGACATATATGCGATCCCTCCCAAGCATTCGGTGATTTATATCTAAGAGTAAGCTAAAACAAACTCATATTGGATAAATTATCAGTTTAAATTGATAGTGTTCATAAAATTAAGAAAAATTAATGTATAATTCAAACTATTTTGTCTACCAGATATTTAACAACAATTAAAATGTTCGGCAAAAAATCGAAGGGGTTACTGTCAATTTAGATCATGTTAAATCATTCTTATTTAATTGCTTAGTATATAGAGTTAAATTTGACAAAATAATAGATCTTGCCTTTGAACATATAAGCTTTATTATTGTACAAACACCTTGTGTAATTTGTCAAATAATATTTAAAATTACCAATAGTAATTAATACGAGAAGTAAATATTTCGTAATTACGAGAAACATTTATTGAAAAATCTGGTTTTCATAGAAAACTTTGTTCTAAATTTCTATCGGCCTTATCACAAAACTGGTACTATAATTGCATAAAAAGGTAATAGATAAAATAATTGCAAATATTATGTATCTGTAGATTTCATTGCTACGAAAAACAAATAAAATCTTATCATTAACTTCGATTCTCAGCAAGAGATATAGGTTATTATAATATAAGTAAATAATGTATTGCTGCATTTCTACATTCTAAATTGAAATAAAAATGTACAGAGATAAACATACAAGTTATTCTGTTCTTGTAGTCTTTACTTGAATATGGAAATGCAGTGTATGAAAATTAAAATGAAGGTTGTATAAATATCGCCGAGGGATGAATTATCCAATAAAATATAAAACTTAATTGTGTGTTATTTAAAGTACAGTGTATACTGAACATTTTTTGTCGTTATAGAGAGTTATCGTTATATGGAGTTAACAAAAAAAAACCAAATTAGTAAGAATTTCACACAAATTATTCGTCAACACTAATCGCTTTCCGTTTACTGGCCATGTTAACAGTTTCAAAGTAGGTTTACGACTGATAATACGATAGGTACCCAGTATGCTTGGTCGAAGACCATTATTTCTGAGAAAACAATGCGTCATACTGCACGTGTACAAGGCAATTAAGGATAACAAAAGCTAGACCGGCCTCGGATGTTTCGGAGCTTCAAAGTCTTTTGTTACCTGATAACATAACAATAATACCGATATTAAATATTTACTGTCTACAAATATAAACACATTTCTTCGTAATAAAGAATGGCGTATCGCTATAAAGAGTGTTTCAATATGTGAGTTTTAACGCAAACCAACCAACTTGGATTCACTCCAACGTTATAGGAAGTTTATCGTTATAAAGGATAACGTTATAAAGAGTTTACACTGTAGTTATTTCCACAATTTATCTTACATAAGGTGTCAGGTGTAAAGATGTCTGTGGTTTCCAAGTTATGACAAATTCCTATTGAATGGTTCCCATGGTTACGGAATTCTTATCAAAAGTATAATATATAGTTTTTATGTAATTTTACAAATATGGCTTGTAACGAAAATATTATAAAAAATATAGCCAATGAAATAGCACGTAATTGTCACGCACAAAATAACATATCTGTTGATACAGAATTTGTAATATACTTAATAGATCTTTTACTTCTTAACCCGAAGTATGGGAAACTATTTTCGAAAACCATTAGCCGGAATAACTTGGAGTTTTTCGTATCGGAGTGCGTTTCTTTGCTTACAAGTAAGTATGATATACAGATTACAGAGTATCTAATTAATAAAAGCACACAAAAATGAATATAATATTTTTGTAGTTGTTAACAGCACACTATATATTTCGCCACCTATGTAGCTCACATAGATGAACCCCATTGATTATTATATAAATGATCAGAGATAACATTAGTGCCTACATTTCAGAACTAAAAAACTTTAATAATCGTCATAGTATTTATATATATGTCTGAATGTTGAGATGATTTCAGAATGCGAAACATCAATAAACACGCTAAAAATGCAGTTTACGATGCAAACAAATTATGACAAACTGCAGAGTTTGATTGATAAACATTTGGATTCAATTAACAATTGCCTACGACCTCTGGTAGCGGAGATTGTGGACGACGATCCGGAAGATGATGCCGCGTTTAAGAAACTATTTAGAAAAATGTCTATTTATATTATTCTTTCCAGTGGTCTTGGTAACCCTGGAAATATTGGGGTAAAAGTTTTTATAAAGAGATTATTTTGAAGCGATATGGCATACATGTTTGACACATCGTTTCGTAGACTTCAGTGGCGTTACTATAATACTAGCTGAGAGAAAATGTATAATTGGACCACATACAATATTGTGTATGCATGATATGATCTTAACACTTACAATAAGTATCTGATCATTGGTATAATCCTAGTGTTTGATATTAGATTATATGCCATTTGAAAAATTTCATCAAATTAATATTTAGTTCCTCACATTCAGAGTTGATCTCTTGAGAGACGAGCCTCAAATTCGTCCCGTATCAAAATCTAATACACTTTTTGACATTTTGAGCCGAGTCTTATACCTGAATCATATCCAGGATCTTACCAGACGCGTCTGTACCACGTAACTATGTAAACTATGAAAATATAAGGCACTATAATATTTTCCATGTTCCATTACTCGTCTCCGAGGTAAGGCGTTATAGCCGATTCGGTGTAATTGAACAATGTATAATTTTAGACCTTAAAAGAAGGCATGGCGGCATTAGAAAGCGTATTTTCTCTTGATGATCTTAAGGTGTTCATCTCGTTACCTCGAAGCGAGAAGTTGGTGCAACTCAATGAGCTGATGCAAGTGGCATCAGGGGTGAGACTGTTTAATAGAGATTGCAAGAAAGGCGGTGAAGGCATTCCTGACTGTAAGCATGATAATTTTTTTAAGTTGTTTATGAGTGGGACTGTGTAAAATAAAATCCTTAATTTTATTATTTCCATATTATTTTATCCATGAAAGTCTTCACATTTTGAACAAATAGAGAGCTTCCTATCTTTTGCTTTACTCAAAAACGATACCCAAAATTCAACCTTTATTTTTATATAACCTATATTTATTCAAACATTAAATATTATTATACATACAACATATAAGTCTTTAATAAGTCTTTATTTGCAAGTTTTAAATATTATAATAATGGATATATTATCTCAAAATTGTTGATGTTGTTGTTGCTGTTAATGAGTTTTACATTTTAGTTTTTCTTATTCTTGTACATTCACAGCTGAGTTTCATCATCGGACGTCAAGGAAGAATAAAAAAATAACATCCGTGTATCACCTTGACGTCCGTCGTTCCACAACTGAACGTTTCTTTCGCGTACCACCGCTATATGGCGGTAACCAGCTGCCCACTGAAGTATCTCCGAACCAATTCGACTCACGGTCCTTCAAGAAAAAAGCGTTACACTTTGCACTTCCAGAATGTTTGCACATTCTGGCAGTGCAAGTGTCCATGGGCGGCGGTATCACTTACCATCAGATAAGCATCCTGCCCGTTTGCCTCCTGTAACATAAAACGAAATACTTTACGCGGAAGTTTGCGTTTAATAGTTTGTCAAACTCTAACTCAAAATGCAGTTCACCGTGACATGCTTACAAAATATATTTTTGTAAACTTTAAAAATTTTGCTGAAATAATGATCTTTATATTTGATCTATAAATTGAATTTGTTTCAGTGCCATTTAACTTAGTAGACGCCGGTAAAGCATGTCTCTCTTCACTTTCCAACTCTTTAATCGCCGTCATGCAGCGAGTTAACACGCTCACCACAGCAATATCTGATACCATTTCGATTCAAGATGAGACTGGCAATGTCATCATTGATATACCTCAAAACTCGCTTACAGAGTAAGTGTTTATAGTTTTTGTATCTTTTTTATATTAGTTTTACAAACTTTGAACTTTATAAATTCTAGCCCAACACACTTTTCTTACTTGTCATAATCAACACACTTATTTGTCATAATCAACACGTTATCGGTTCCTTTTAGCGATACTGCCGTCAGCTATACCGTTTAGAAGGCCTCAGTACCACTACCGGAAAAAAGTTTTAGGTTTGACAGTTTATTGCTCTTATTACATTGTATTACACCTAACCATACATTGTTTGCGCCTTGATATTTGGAAGTCCATGTTCATCATATATTATTTATGTATTTATAAGTGAAATTCTTCTTTTCCATTCCGTGAAGGGCAGATTACAAGCAAATATTCGAACTGCTATGTTTCAATCGGCAATATGAGGTATACATCCGAAAACTTTTGAACGATGTGGAGACCCTCGTTGAAGGTGGTTCTCAGCAGGTTGAACGGTTCCGGGTCGCATTGGAGGAACTACACGCTGCTGTCAAGTATAAAGCTGCTGTGCCCATAGTCACCGTATTTGTAAGTATATACCTAATAATTTAGGAGCCGTTAATAAGGTTTTCGGTAAAATCAATACGTGTTTTGCCTCTCTTAAAGGTTTCTACCTCAGAGGACTAAGTCTACAATGGAAAAGATCATTGCCGCTTGATCTTTTGGCTCAGTTATGGTGCTAATACTGTGTCACATTGTGAAATAAAGTTACTGCATTGTCTGGCCTGTCATAGCTACTAACTATGCGTTGCGTACTAACTATACATACACTCCTTTTTTCCAATGGTCGTCGGAGACAACGGATCTCCACTTGCTACGGTCCTGACATACCTACCTCCCTCGCTTTATCCACGTTCATGCGTTTTGACCTGTCCCTTCTCTAGTATGTTCTAGAGTTGGTCCATCTGTCTACAACAAGACCTACCAAACCAGATTTCAACACCCACGGTTGCCATGTATATTTTACTCGTAAACCGCTTCGCATGCATTTTCTACGTGGCCAACTTACGTACGCATTCCCTTTCATATCTTTGCTATTCCGTCTTTTTTAAGACCACACGTATGACACTATTACTTATCCTATTACTTAATCATCGATTTTAAACTAATTAAACTTTTAAAATTTCCTAAAAACAAAAAACCTTCCAGCCGCTATTCTCGAAGGTATGGCAAGTGTGGCGATGTATGCAGAACATTATGTACTTGGTGGCAACTGTCAATCGGCTAATGGGTGCTCTGGCAGTTATACAAGGTAAAGTAGTCTAAAAAAAAATCCACACTGACAAAACTATTCAGCTTTTGCGTGATCATATAAAACAACCACACGGAATACCAGGAAGTGAAAATCAATAATCGTGCTGAATTAATAAAAATTATGCTAAGTAGTGATGGCCTAGTAACTTCAGTGTTACTTATTCCTGAACTCTTCCTTTCGAATCCCTCCTGCTCATCAATGCAATGTTTCTTTCTATGTGCGCATTTAACAGTTGACCGTACGGTAAAGCAAAACATCGTGAGAAAGCCTACCTACAGAGGGCTGAAACATATCAAAAAAATTGAGAAAATATATATCTGAGACAAAGGTTCACGCGCCACTAGTTTGGTATGAATTTAGCTGCTTGATTGAGGCTGAGTTAGTACAAACAAAACCATTGTGTTCCAATAAACAGATAAAATATAATTCTCAGACCAAATGAAGCTTCCATACCCCATACTTCAAAATATGCTCCGAGGGAGAACTGTTGTCACAGACCAAGATAGAACTAGCCGGCTTAGTGTAGAAGAAAGGCTGTCTTTGGGTTCTATAAAAAACTATGTGGCTTATTCTGATAGTATGTCCTCCATCAAGGACAGACATATACAAGTAAGAATTTATTTCTTCACTTAAGCACTTATTAGTTTAAAAAATGGCTTGTAAAGAATGATAAACAAACAAAAAAACCTTTTTTTGATAATCTCGTAAATAAAAAAAAACAGTTTTTTTTTATTCTAGACTCTTATGTCATTTAAGTGGCATAATCTAAAAATTAAGGACTTATATTATTAATAAATATGCCATCCAAAACTATGGACAAAAGCACATGATAATATTTTAACGAACATTGACGAAATTGTTCTTTTTTGTTTCCTGTAATGTTTGGTTTTGTAGACATACGAGGTTATCATTTTACGACGAAATACAACATTTTTCAAGAATTTATTTATCGTTCAAGTGAGTCTTCTTAGTACTGCTAGTATGTCGTATTGTAAAAAAAAAAAATAACGTCAACAATCATGTTAACGTTATTTAATTTTTTTAGGGTATTAGTAGAATCGTGTTAAGGTTGTCTAAGAAAAAAATGTCTAGCCCCTATAAAAAGACGGCTTTAAAATGACTGTATGCTCTAAACTTTATTGGAAAGGTTAATCTTACTTTTTAATATTATACGTAAATCAATAAAACATTACATTTACATTATGTATTATAGTTTTTAGGTTTCTGCGCTGTATGCCTAAGTGTTGGCGCTTTAGTTCCCAGTAATATGAAATTGGGACTTATTAGATGTGAAGGAGGACGTTATGGTTTCTGCACGGTCAAAATGGCTGCCAGATTCAGCAGGGATCCACGCAGGTGATAAACGATTGAAAACACAACTAAATATTGTTGATATTTTTCTTACTTTAATAAAAACAGTTTTCAGCAATCTTAATATACCGAATTGAGTTATTTTTTAGTGACATTGCTTCCAAACGCAAACGTCTTAATAAATTGGTAACCGTAATAAACACGTTACTACTACGTTATATCTTGTATGTGCTTTATAAGGTTAAATGCATGTAGTGACATCTACAATCTGCGCTTACAAATCACTGCGATGACGTCATAGCCCGAAACGCTCTAACGAACTTATTATATAGACGTAGGGTTATATAGAAACATCATTCCTTCCCATATCTTTACTGCATGATATTTTTTTAGCAGGATTGTAGGCATTTGGAGGTTTTAAATTGTATCGTTTGAATAAATGCGTAATATAATTCCAACAGATATATAAACGAAGTATTAGAATATGCCCGTAATAATCCCCACCTTATAAATTTGCTGAGTATTGCATCCGCTGTTCATAAAGTGAGGGATGTCGATCGACTAGTTACCAGAGTGGAGCCTAAAAGTAAGTTTTATGCCCTAGTAGTAGCCCTAGATCGTTAATGATTTTTCTAGATTTTCAGGTTCTAGGTTCGAATTTAATGACGTGGATTAAGTGATACCTTGATGATCTTATGTTCCAAAATAAACCTATTTTTTTATTTTATCAGAATTCTACGAAATAAGAGTTTAATTGGTAGTTACTCACATTGTGAGTGTGAGTAAGCATCGTAAAGAAACGCAGGTAAAATGGTATGATTCAATATGACTTAGTGCTCAGTATCGACTCTAAATTTGATCCCAAGACCTAAAAATCGTCACAGAATTCTTTTCTTATATAGACGATCAAGGAAACATACAGAAACCAGGACCACGGGCTTAAGTTTTTGGTAAAATACTGGTTTAAATTAGTTAAAATTAAATGTTTAATTTTATTTCACGTTATATTTTTCAGCGAAAGTGTCAGACAAGGACATACAGACAGAGACCCACCCTGTAGACAGTTACATCGAAAAGAATTATACGTGGGACCTCTGGGAATGGAAGCGAAGAGCCTGTCAATGGGTAAGAGATATTTGTGTTTGTACTTTATGAAATAAAGCTGTATTATTTCTTAAAATAATTATTAATGTATACGTTTTATAGTTAGTATTTTTATGTTGGTTTCATTATATTACAGGCTAACATTGTAAAATGTCAAACACATTCAACTCAAACTAACTATAGTCACCTGAGATCTGAAACCCACTGTCAGACAGTGGAACCACGAGATAAGTGCCTTCAAACGAAACAAGATTGTGGGGTCAATACGACTCCTAATGAAGTCTTTCTATGGGGTTTACGGGGTCAGTTGGGGTTAGGTCAGCATCCAATGCAATTGAAGGAAACCGATTCAGAAAAGAAAAAAGGTAATGGTCCTTACACTTTTTACTTTAGTCTAATTAACGATAATTTTAATAATGATCATTGTTTGAACAAAGCAGCTACTCAATTTATAAATAGATCACAGAGTAGTGTTGGGTTTGGCCTAATATTGTAAGCGTGTGAGCCTTGAGGTCGTGCATTCAAATCGCGGCCTTGTCTCAAACCCAAATATCGAAGACATGTTAGACATAAAACTGATCGCCTATAAAATGCTGGTGCTATGAAAAAAAATAACAAAATAATTTAAATAGGTTATAAAACAAAATGTCACTTACTATAAAATTTCCGAAATTACCGGATTTCTGAATAGCACTACAGAATTAAAACCTAGCATAACTCTTGGTCTCTAAAAATATTTCTATTTTAGCTCAAGTGATCAATGTTTGTACCTGGCCGTGCAATCTTGGAGAGGACAACACAAACCGACAATAGCTTTTATAATGATTTTATTTTAATAAATTGTATAAGTTTTATTACCGTGTTGTTGTTTTTATAATAACTGCAACCGATGTTAGATGCGGCCTTTTCGAGGGCACGTCACTATCAGAGGCTCTCAAAGGAAGATTGAAGAAAGGAAGGTGTAAAAATAGGCAATACATAATAAAAAGCATGATTAGATTTATAAATTTATTAACAAAAATTATAATTTCAATTCAATCATAATAGTTCTATACTACACTACAGACTTATACTAGTACTAAAGACGTAATTAATTTTGATTCTAAGAACAAAATGGACGACCAAATAATACTAAAGAAAAATAAGGATAGCAGACTGGCGACTACTATAATTCAGAGACAAGTTCAAGTAAACTGCAGCGGTACTCTGTAACTTGCAATAGGGATGGCGTTGATTTGTATATGAAACTTTGGTAGCAATCGCTATAGAGTTACAGAAATGACAAACTTAGTGACTTGTCTCTAAATCTAACCTTCGTCTAAGTAAGAAGTAACAGAACTAGAGTTTTACAATTTATACCTCAACTCAAATATATTGTTTTCTTAATTTAATATCGAGACATCAGACAAGAAATGCTAAAGCGAAAAGAACTGTTTTGAATATGTTTATATTCGCTTTTTTCTTTGATTAGTAACGATCTTTGAATCAAAATTTAAGAAAAATTTAAAACTCTGTAAACTTATTAACGCAATTTGCAGTCGCCAATCTGTCTCCCTTACAATAATTTTGATAAGATTTACGTAAAAAAGAATAAACATATCCTATGTAATCTGAAATGTGTATAACAATACTATAAAACTTCTTTACAATGAAATCAGTTCATGATTGTTAAACCTATTTTAATAGAAAATCCTCATTAGTTTGCTACGGCTCGTTCTTAGCTGGTGATTTGTTTAACGATACTATATTCACAAATATAATTGATTTTAGAAGCGTCTGACGTGATAAGGTAATTAAGTCGATTTGCAAGTTAATCTTATTGCATAAATAGCAAAAGTTGGTAAAATAATACATGCATTTTTACACACACCATAGTTTTTAATAAGTGTTATGAAAAGCTAAGATGTCTTCAGAAGTTTATAGACAATACGATTTTTATTTAAAGTCGACTTACGCCCAAACCCAATAACCTATCTCAATACATTATTGACCATCTGAGATAGACATGATAATCCAAATATTGATAAAGGTGTGCCAATAACCAATCGACGGATTGTAATAGGTCGAATCGGTGTATGTTCACACCTTTGCATGAAATTGACAGTTTCACTGTGCCAATTCTATTCTATCTTAAGATATTAACTTACACCAGTTTTAAAATAATTAAAAAGCTATTTGATATGTTTTAAACATAGACATGTATATTTTAGTATTATTTGTACTGTTTTATTTGGTTTTTAATGATTATCAAATTATGAGTGTAAATAGCGAAGAGATTGCTTTCTATCCGTCGCCAAAAATGGATTGTCTTCGTAGGGTTTGGTTATTGGGATGCAGATAGGAGATCGTTCGACTGTCACGGTCTGATCTCAAATTGAAAACAATCTGAGATCGGACCGTATGATTGTGGATAAATCATTGGGTTCGGGCGTTATTAACTTATCCACGCCAATACGGATATACTCAAGATTTATGGGGGCCGTGAATACCTAGTAATAAGTAAACTCGTACGTTAGAATCTAATCAAATAAAGAAAAATGATGAAGTGCTTATCTTTAGGATACCTACAGGTAAATTTAAACTTATATGTTACTGATGAATGTGCGGAATTATTCAATGTTGCAATATGGCAAAAATCTAATTCGGTGGAGGCTTTTGCGGTGGTTCTATTGTCATGTATATGGCAAACCTAACCTATCTCGACGAGAAAAAAATTCAAAATACCTCAATTTAGCCTGATCAGACAATGGAAGCTCACTTATTGAGTTTGAAAAATCTCTAATAACATAAGATGAAATGTTTCCTATGAAATCTAATCTACGTTAGTAAAAAAAGAAAAAAATAATCTATATTAATTTTTATTTATATAAAATGCACATTAGATATTTTGTACATGATTACTATCAGCTTTGGGTTTGGCTAAATTATGTTGAAAATTAAATCTTGCCGCTTCTATATGAACTATCGTGTTCCTCTGAAACGGCGGCAACAAATAATTTTGAACCTTATCCTACAGTGCGTTGGGAATCAATTTTAATAATAACTAAGATTGATTCTCAATCAATGGTCGATCAGTAAAACTTACATAGTACGTCGATATATAAAACATTGTATAGGCAGCGGCATGTAAGTCTAGCGCTGGCCGATACGAGGAGGATTATTTCTGCGCATATGTACTGTGGTACGGGGGCCGGAATGCGACTGGAGAGCCAATCGAAGCTCTTCATTCCGCTAGCCCCCCTCAGGTACCTTATTTTTTATTTCTGCGCAATAACGGTCAGCGCTAGAGTTTCGTGCCGCTACTTGTACCATAGTGGTAACAAAGACCTGTCTATACTATTGATGAAGACAATTACAAAATTTCGGGAGTATAGTCTGTGGTGCGAGAGCTGTTAACGTTATAAAATCAAGAGAATTGTGACAAACGTAAGCCCTTTGACATACTATTTAACACTTCCAAAAAACATTTATCATTTTCCAAGTACAATCTTTGATATGATTGTTACTTAATCTTTGTTGTAAAGCAATATATAGGACATAGCAATACACTAACTTCGTAGCAGCCAAATGTATATGGTGGGATTATAATGGGAAATAATTTGAGACACAAAAAATATCATTTTACAGACACAAATAAGTTCAACATACGTGTGACTGCTACTATTTACATAAAGAAGACACACGACAAACAATATGTAACACACAAATTGCATTTTTTAAACACAAACAATTTTAACGGATTTAATCGCATAATCGACATCATTACTAAATGCAATGGCCGGGTTCCTATACCGAATATAACGATTGATTTAGAATATACCGAAATTTCTGATTTCGTTTTGTAAAAGTGCATTCCGTCCGCCAAACTGCGGTTTTGATATAAAATGCATTTTGGATATAACCCCGACATAAGACAATTATTGCAAAGCTTTGATATATAGGTCATGGGACACGTTATACATATAAAAAATATATTTCGAAAATCAAACCAATGTAATCATTTCGATTTATAACCGATTTACCAAAGTCCATATTATTCTAATATTAAAGGCATTTTTTTTATCATTAATCATTAAACAATCTCCTTTTAACATGCGCAGGCGATAGTTGTTACCTGCATTCAATAAAATTTGTATTAATGAATCATTATTATGGGGCCGTTCATAAACTACGTTCGCATACAAGGTGGGGGAGGGGTCTGGCCGAGTGTGACATGATGTGACAAGGGGGGAGGGGGGGTAAAGGGCAGCGTGACGTTCGCCGTTTATTACATGACATGAGCGCTCACAGCGGGTTTCTTTGTTTTTCCAATACTTGAGAGAGTAACGTTTCCACGTACCCTGCGCTCTCGATTCAGTAACAAATGAAAATACTATTTCTCTAGAATTTATCATACTCAGTAGGGGGGGGGGGTCTTAGTTTTTGTGACGAAATATTTCTAGGGGGGGTCACAATTTAAATTTACTATTTTTTAATTAGTACTTACATAATAGCACATCGTTTGTCCCTGTGCGATTGTGTTGGCGCAGGCGCAGCCGGGAGCGAAGTGGAGTGTTTGAGGGACTCAGGATCGAAAGCCTCGGTCGTAATCACTGGCGCTGAGAGTGGCAGATCCGTGTTTATACCAACGATCTGAAATCCAGACAAATTTTTGCTAACTTTTCCTAACATTAGGTGCGCATAAATATACTTTTCCCACAAGTAATTAAGTATTTAACAATTTCACAGGACAAATTACACTTTATTGACATTTTAAAGTAAGTACCTAAAATGTTTTTCAGGAACTATCTTTGTACTTAGAGGTTATGTGCGACCGCGAATGCCAAGGTTTTTTGCGATACCCAGGGCCAGAACTAATCCATTGCACTAGTTTTTAAGGCATTTTATTGAGAAGATATCTCAAAAAATATTGAAATAGTATTTGTACCAATAATTGTTTTTGAAATACTGTTTATAAATCCAAGGTAAAATCTTAGATTTAATGAGATAAATTACTGTTGTTGCGTTGCGACTCATATCGAAAAAAACGCAAAAATGGTTTAATTTAACGATTCAAAATGCATATTATCACAAAAAGTCACCCCTATAACCACAACAGGAATACGTCGATATCAAAAGCCGTGTATATAAGACGCCGACTAAAGTATTTCCGAACCAATCGACTTAGGGTCCTTCAAGAAAAGAGCGTACCAATTCTTAAAAGACCGGCAACGCACTCGCGATCCCTCCGGCATTGTTTGCCTCCTAAAAAAGGATAATTTACATACCTCAGCGGTACTCTCAACGCAAAGCCTTTCTGAAGCAGAAGTCGTAAAGCGGAAGGGTCTAGTGAACCCTCCCAAACGTTCCAGAAGTCTGGCGCGTTTGCCCCTTGCCTCGTGGGCCTCTTGCGCCTCTTCCGCATCCGGCTTCCTCTTACGACCTACCACAGTACCTGTGGGACGAGTTTCTGAAACTGAATAAAATAAATATATAATAAAACAATAAAATTTATTTGAACATATATGTATTATATTGGTTTTTTATTAATTATTTGCTATAAATAAATCAGTGGCGCTACAACCTCTAGGTCTTGGCCTCAGATTTATGAATCTGTTTCATGATCATTTATAAATCTAATAGGCAAGTAGGTGATCAGTCTCTAGAGCCTGACACACGCCGTCGACTTTTTAGGTCTATGAGATGTCGGTTTCCTCACGATGTTTTCCTTGACCGTGCGAGTAAATGTTAAATGCACACAAAGAAAGAAAGTTCATTGGTGCACAGCGGGAGATCGAACCTACGATCTCAGGTATGGGAGTCGCACGCTGAAGCCACTAGGCCAACACTGCTCTAATAATGAAAAATAGAAATAAAAAGTAAACACCTACTGGCCCTTGCAATAACCTCCGTTTTGCTTAGGCAAAACTATAGTAGTTTTTTAATTAACACAATTAATGCATAGTTTTTACACATGTTGCCTGTTTTATCCTCACTTTAGCCAATCATGATTGTGACAGTGTTTCATTTGTTTTGATGTATATTCCTATTCGGCTTTGTAACTTAACATTAAAATAAAACTAGGCTAGATTATCTATATTATTATAGAACTAGATATAAAAAATGGTTTCAAATTTCTATATGTATTAAAGACGATTAAATTATTTAAATCTTATATTTAAAATTCTTGTGTCGCGGTGTTTGTGGTTAAACTCCTCCGAAACGGCTTGACCGATTCTCATGAAATTTTGCGTGCATATTGGGTATATCTGAGAATCGGACATCTATTTGTCATCCCCCTAAATATTAACGGTAGTCCACCCCTAAATATTGTTTTTTAATTTTTAGATGAATTTTTATTTTTTTATCAACTGTATCAACAGCATTAATAAATACATACAACCCTAAATTTTCAACCCTCTACGATCAACCCCTATTTTTTTATTATAAATGATATACATGGCAAAACCACGTTTGCCAGGTCACCTAGTCTTGTTATACGATTTACCGATAATTTCAAAGTGTTTACCTGAAGCACTACTAGTGGACCGGATGCTGGTATTAACTCCGATGTTCCTCAGAGTCATCTCCTTGAGTGGTTTGTACGACCTCCTCCCGCGAATGTTGCGTAGACCACTCAAGTACGGACTCTCAGCCGTCGAGGGCTCATCAATCATAGACGGCTCTGTTATGTCCATTTCCATCGTTGTGTTGTTACCTAAATGATATTTTTTATAATTATTCGTGGTTAAAAAAATATTAAAGGCCCGATTTTAACAAATAAAGGTTGTGATCTTAGCATTTTTTTTAATACTACATGCAACTCATAATATTTTAACTGAAATAAAAATAAGACTTGTACAGAATGATATTAGATGAAACTATACATAGTAACATATGTAACATGTAATATGTTTTAGGCCTGAATTATAAAAAGTACAAATGAATCCCGCAGCTTTTTCAATAGTACACGTTTTTAAAAGCATTATTTATGTTTTTTTTATAAAATCGAAGTGCAACTACACTGTTATAACTTATATTACATAATATAACTTATCCACTGTTTTGTTTGTTACCATTAAAACATAGCTTGATAGAATGATAGCTAACACTTGTATAAAAAAAAAACTACATGTAATAAAAAATCAGTGGCACTACAACCTCTTTAGGTCTCGAACTCAGATTTCTGAATCTGCTTCATGATCATTTATAATATTATAGGCAAGTAGTAGTCCAGTGACCATCGACTTTTCCTGACGATGTTTGCCTTCACCGTTCGAGCGAATGTTAAATGCACATAAAAAGAAAGTCCATTGGTGCACAGCCGGGATCGAACCTACGACCAACGACTATATTGTTAGTTATAAGATTTAGGAATTTTAGTTTAATTTTTTAATGTTTGTATGTAGGTTAGTTGGTGTGGGTAATATAATGGAATTCTATCGCATTAGTTGTAACTGTAAAGATAGGAAAATTTAATGGAAAAAAAAAAATTTAAAAAAAAATTAAAATCGCACGCAAATATATTATTAAAATTAATCATTGGAGTTAGATTATTCGTACACTTCCTCACCAGTATAGTTGGCGAGCAGCGAAGTCTGCGTGACGTCAGCGGGAGCGATGAGACGCATGCTACGTCGATAGGGCGATACCTTGACGCGCGACTTGGAGTAATTCGTGTCCGGCTTGCGCGCGCCCTCTGCGCACACACATTGTCACACTACACACATCGTTACGCTGCTCTGCTACGTGTATTACACACACTCACACAAACACTGACTCAAAACATTTCACACACTCATACTTAAAACCTTCATCTTATATTTTAGCAGTTACATTGATATTAAAAATTACGAATCTTTAGTAGTAGAAGGTTATTGAAATCTACTGATGTTACAGCAGCAAAAATATCATTTGTCAACATTTGTGGGTAGAATCACCATAGGCTCAGTTAAGTTTAGACATCTCGGAGATCTTGGATTCATATTCCCGACATAAAAATAATTACTATACGAGAGTCTAGAAGGCTTATCATAGCATAAAATAAGTATATAAACAAAAAAATCTGATAGCGTTAGAACAAAGATTTAATTTTCATATGACAAAACAGGCAGGAGGCTCATCTGACGTTAAGTAATTGTGCCCATGGACACTCAAAATGTCAGTAGGCTCGCGAGTGCGTTGCCGGCCTTTAAAGTTTAAAAATCCAAATATTTTAGTGTGGTTACTTATATATATTTGTATATAAATATTACTCACCCTCACTTTCCACCTCGATAGATATTTCAATTTTTTCATCAATCTTACTGTCATTCTTGTCGTCCTTGTCGCACACACTGTCATTTTTGTCCTGTTTAGGTTCTGCCTTCTCTGTTTTGTCTTGTCTTCTTGGAGAATCCGACGAACGCAGTTTACGATCAGAGACGTCATCTTTGAGTTTAAGCAATTTCGTCTCCTTTGACTAAAAAAGCAATAGACACTTAGAACACACAAAATGCATACACAGCAACATTGCTATTTGTTTGATGAATAATTAGAAAGCCACTCAAACTTAAATTTGCTTACGAGAGGTGTACAACTTCGACATATTTACGCCCAAACCCAATAACCTATCTCAATCCATTTTTGACCATCTGAGATAGACCGTGTGTGCCAGTAACCAATCCACGCATTGTAATAGCCATCTGTCGATACAAGCGTTCCATGGTATGAAAATGACATTTCAACTGTGCCAATATCCAATCTTAAGATTTTTACTTACACCAGTTTTTAAAATAATTAAAAACCTATTTGATATGTTTTCAACATAGACTAGATACATATTTTAATATCATTTACTTTATTTGGTTTACACTGACTATCAAATATGAGTCTAAAGAGCGAAGAGATTGCATTCTCTCCGTCGCCAAAAATGGATTGTCTTCGTAGGGTTTGGTTATTGGGATGCAGATATGAGATTGATCGACTGTCACGGTCGAGATTGTGGATTAATTATTGGGTTCGGGAGTTAGACGATAGTACACAGAAGTGGAGATTGAGACCTTTTGGAATAAGTTTAATACTTCGATTAAAAATACGACTTACGTCTTCAGGCACGTAATCCTTGTCCCCTTGTTTCACGGAAGCGGGGCGCGGCGTTTCGGGCGTACGACTCGTTTTCACCTTCACCCAAGACATATGTTAGTACAAATCACATGTGACATGGTGGTTAGTTACAAACACACATACAACAAAACCTTTTTTGAACTTAACTATACTATACCTTTAAACGCATGTCAATTTTGATATTAAAATGGTAACAAAATGTGATTGGTATATGATTTTTTGTATTTATAGACACTTTGATGCATTAATTTATAAAATCAGGTACTGCTTACAATCGATCTCTTTCCGGGAACTCTAAATTAATCCTTTCAATAATAATACAACAAATTATGTATCTAAAAATGATTTCTTTTCTAATTATTATTAGAGCATTTACTCAACTTTTTAGATTTTTTCCATTACTTATATGACATTAAAAAAGAAACACTCGCCTTAGTGATCTTTTTAATAGTAATGGACTAAATAATTCTGTTTTAACGTTAAAAAAATTAGGGATTTTTGTTCAACGTTATAAGGAATCTTTGAAAAGTACTAAGTGGGTTATTATAAATATACACTATTTAAGTGGTAAGCATGCTAATCATAAAATAAATATTAAAGAATCAACCTGTGATCTGCGTGTATAACTTCGACTGGGTCCTTCAGGAGTAGGAGGTTCGAAGCACTCAATATCAGAGTCCTCATATGCCAGTTCTGGGAACATCTGGTCATCTTCTTCCTCGGAACTAACACCATCAACTGGCTCCCCGTTAACTCGTGCACCGTTCTGTTTAGCTTTGGAATCCTTCTTTTTGTCTGGGGTCTCCGCCTGAAAGATTTAAAGGAGATTTTATAAAACTTAACCGTTGCTATCTCTTATAATTGGAAAACTGGAAGAATAGAGATAGTATAGCAGCTCACCTTTCCATTCTCTTTAGCATCTTCTTTCGTTTTCTCAACCTGAGCCGCCGGGGCTTCTTTCTTCTCAACGGGCTTGTCCTTCTTGTCAGTTTTTTCTAATGATTCCTCTTTCTTTTCTGCTTTATCCGTCTTCTTTTCCGCAACTTTCTCTGTACTTTTCTCAGTAGGTTTATCTTTTTTGTCTACAGGTTTCTCTGTAGGTTTTTCTTTCTTCTCTACAATTTTATCTGAAGATTTATCTTTTGCATCTGCTTTGTCTACTATTTTGTCTACACTTTTATCCTTTTTGCTACCTTTATCTTTGTCACTTTGGCTAGATTTATCTGCTGCTTTCGCATTCTTTTCAGCTGCCAGTTTTTCTTTTTCAGCATTAACAGCCATTTTCTTTTTCATATCTTTTACAGGACTATCTGTATTCTTCTGCAATGAAACAATGTTTATTAATTATTATTTATATTTTATATTTTTCGTGTCAATAGCATATTATCTTCAGTATTTAAAAATATATTTTTTGAATTTGTTTGAGTATTTGTTGTATCAATTTGAACAATAAGAAGAAACACAATAATAACAAAAAATTAAGAATATATTGTGCCTAGATCTGCTATTAGCAGTTACTCTTGAGATAATAATGTAATTACATTAAGTTTCTCTTATCTTTGTACAATTAAAGCATCTAGTCCACATAAAACAGGACAATTGAAAACGTTTCAACGGTAAATATTGTATGAAACTAAAATAACATTAGTGTTTACCTTACTGTCGTCCCCTATGGGCCCTTTCCGCGTTACAATATTACTCATGGTTTACCTGTAAAAGAACAAATACTATTTAGAAATGAAGTTTGCGAAGGATTAATTTTTTTAGTTTTTTTTCACCTAAAATATTGTCTTTAGTGTCTTATTATTTATTTAAACAAAATACTTTTTACGTATTAATTACACAACAGTAGGAGGTTTCAAGATATGAATATTAGTAAGATAGCTACTTATATGAATTGTACTAGTCAATTATAAATGTTCGTGATTATAAGATGCGTACAATTCATGCGTAATCATGATCTATCAAGAATTCGTTATCACGGGATTGTAAAACTAATATTACCAAAGAAAATTAAGTATTGCGTAGCCTGAAAAATATAATGTAACTAGAACTACGACCTGCCTAAAACTACAAGTTACAAGAAAAAATTAAGTGAACTTAGAATAGTTATCTTCAAGCATATCATCTGTTTGAGGACCGGACTTCTTAGATGATAAAATAATACCTTTCTACATGACCGACTAATGTTTAATTAGTTAAAAAAAAAATTATTTGTTCATAAATTGAGACCGCAGCTGCTATTAACACGACGGCCTACTTGAATTACAATTCGAGTATCCTGTTTCGTTAGGTGAACATATTTTTATAGAAATTGCATTGAAATCTTTTATATATATATACAGAATGTAAAGCAACAAATCCGGATTTAATAAAAAATATAATGCAGTCTTTACCATACTGAATTCTTTCGAGCCAATGTTTGATAAATTTAATTATTCTTATTTAAATTTTGAGGCATAAGAAGCAATGGTGCTACAATCTTTTAGGTCTAGGCCTCAGATTTCTATATGTTTCGTGATCATTTGTTTTTTCTAATGAGCAATTAGGTCATTCGTCTACTGTGCCTGAAACACGCTTAGGCATGACGGTTTCCTTACTAGTTTTTCTTCGCACTTATAGACAGAAAGAGATTCAGATTTTGAGTAGCCTTTTACAGGATTTAATTAGTAATTATATTAATTTAAAATTCAAATTTCCCTTCACTTGGTGGGGTTAACCAGAACATCGCAGAGTATAAAAAAAAGCAAAATTATAATTTCATAGTAATCCAAGATTGTTGGCTCATACGCATAGGTAGAATATAAAAGAAATATTAGTGTGTTCTATTAAAAATAATATAACCCAAAAACTCCAAATTCGCAATATAACCTACCTAGACCAGGAAACAAGTGTTTATTAATGAATCAAAAACCTGTCTCCCACAGATTTCACCTTGATATTGAAATGTAAAAAACGCTCTACCAATCTTAGCGAAGTAATGACGCGGGTTCAACGAACTATCATACGCACACTTAAACAAATAGCTTGTGGTGCAGGTAACAAGATACTTTTCATGTCAAAATTTTTACAAGTTTTACATTATTTATATTCACATGTATTCTACGTATATTCAGATACATAATTATTGTAACTATAAATAATAATAAAATAAACCTAAATAAGGGTGTTATAGTGTAATAATAAATATTTTAAAATAAATATAAAATTTTGAAATTATTAATTTCCTACCGCGTTTTTCGGAAAAACTAAATTAGTTGTTATTGTTCTTGTGTTCTTTATTAATCTTTTTACAAAATAGTAAAGTATTGAAGTACGTCATTACCACTAAACCATAGTTGTATTACTTTTATTATATTAAATTCCTATTATACTAAAATTTTTAACTATACAACGTGTGCAAGTATTTTTACGAGCACGTAAAATCGCAATGAGCATTTATTTGTACCATATAGTTTCCACTCACGCGGTTCTTAGGCCAAGAAGGGCCGAACCTATTAGTTTTATGAGTAGATGAACGCACCAAGTGTAAATTTAGATACTTGTTAAAGATACTTAAGAGTGAATTGCCTCCAAATTGTTTTGTTTCTGTTTCATATAATATAACGTTTTATTACAATAACATTGAAGAAACACTAGTTAATGCCGAAAATTATCTGTTATCAAAATATGATTTAATCACGAAATACATACTAATATTTATGCAGGCATAAAACATGTTTAGAGACTTCTTTTCACACGTGTTATTCAGAAGAACAATAGCTGTTCTAATCCTGGCGAGACGTTTATTTTTGACAAACATTAAAAATGTGGTCTAGTTTACTGGTTTTTTGATAGACATCTTTTAAAAGCCATCTTTTTAGTGTGTCTCAAAATTAAAATAAATTGAATAACATTTTATACCGAAATTAGAGACCGCATATGGTAAGCACCTGTAGCTCTTGCTCAGATATAGCGCCTTTATGTAATACGGTGTCAAATACTAAATTATCTTAGGTTATGTGAGTAACTACGAGTACGAGACTTTGCAGTGGATTAGTTCATATCAACAGGTGTGGTCTGACCGAAAATCTTATCGTTTACAAACATTGCATGAGATAGTTCCCAAATACTTATATACTCCATATATGTACTATTTTTTTTATTTACCTAGGTTACATACCCGACTGCAATATTTACTATAAATTTAGTTTCAGTATAATTATTGCATTTTTCAACAATAAAGTTATTACTATTTATACTATTTTTTCTTAAATTTTAAGTTGAATTAGTTATAATTTCTCGTTCTATATAATATGTATGCATTAATATTTTATAAATAAAATCGCATTTAAAGTAAATGTGAAAATTTTGAATATTTAACGGCGCATTATTTTTTTGAACATTTATATAAGAGCGCGTAAGCAAAAACGCTCCCTTTAGAGCGTTTTCATTATGTCTGGCATCATGCCATAACTTACAAGTTCAATGAACTATATGCTTACATAATTATAATTGCACAAACCTGAAAAGTCAGCATATGTCAATAAATTTAATTAGATCACAGTTTTTCATTAGACTAATCAAAAAACATTATCACTATTATTTCCTAGAATCATTATTTCTATTCTAATATATATCTATCATATTGCGATGTAAAGAAGAAATTTAAATATTGCCGATACACGCATAACGATTTTTATTCGTCAAAATCTACAATACTTAGTAATGGTTGAGACAATCAAATCCCTACATTAGATTCAACACAGGAAACATGTACATAGATATTATTATTACAATACTACGTGTCTTGTATCTAAATAAACACCGTTGGGTTAAATCATATTCTGTCTCTAATCAATTTTTAAGCCTAGTATATATGATACAAAAGAATAACAAAGAAGATAATGTCAGTTGTGTCGGTATGATAAAAACATTTTGAAGAATTAGTAAAATATATTCATCTACCTATGAGCATTGGAAACTAAAATATCCACAATACACAATGTCAGGTGTTATAAGTATTTAACATGACAACATAGGGTCCACCAATGATAATAAAGGATTTTTATATAACAAGTACCGCTTGGTCTTAGAATAGGAAAAATGTCATACAATTTGAGAGAGGAAACTATTCATTTCAAATTAGAGTGAGTGAGACTACCTCAGTTTGTTTTGAAAATAGATCCAGTTACTTCACAAGGTCAAGCAAGTTTCAGATAATATTGGCATTATGACATTACCTCAAGGTGATATTATGTTAATTATGTAGGAATTTTATATTTGAATCTGTCATATATTTTACTTTGTTAAATCTATTTTTTTGTTTTTTAATTTAAAACAATAAAAAATATATTTGAAACAGCAAAGTGTAAATTACAAGTTAATGCTATAGAACTTTAGTTTAGTTTGCTTTTAGGTAGGTTTGATAACACTTTAACCATTTTTTATATAGATGTCTCTTTACTGAGACATATATATTATATATATATATATATATAAAATGCTTACTGATTTTACTTAAAAAAACTTTATGTAAATAATAGTTCTTCTAAAATGAAATTTTTTTCTGACTTGTAGCTTAATTGCAAACAGATGTGCAGTGCAGGTATACCCATTTCAAATGTCTATTTAGTTATTGAAATACTGATAAGTGTCTATTTATGAAAGACAACACATGGCTGTAAAGAACAAAAAGGTTGCAAATACAGGACATACACAGAACAGCATGCTAATAGCAGTCTACAAAAAAATTAGAACCACTACAGTCATTTCAGTATAATATGTTTATAAAGATCATTTCATAAGACTTGATTATATACTTATCAATCTGTTTTTACTGGAAGTAGCGAACTTTTCTTTATTTAAAAAATTGCACAACTTCAAATATAAATTTTAATGCTCCTATTGAACCTTTAACTACACTAAGAGCATAACCAACAATGTTTCTCCTTATATATACAAACTAAAGGATGCCTTCATAATAAGGGATCTTTAAATACAGTTTAAGCCACATGAAAAGATATTTGCAATTTAAATTATGTCTTAGCACTTGAAAGTGTTGACCTTAGGCCACAAAGAGAAACCTAAGCTAAACAAAACATTGTGCTATGAATATTTAACAGAAATAACATTTTAAAGATTATGTATAAATATTATATTGCCTTACATGATTGTATTTAGCTATTACAACTGTTTATGAAGTTGAGTGTGATGATTTTAAAAGGTATATCAGATACTTTGTATTCAAAAATTAAATTTCAGAGAAAAATTATATTGGAATTATCTCCCTAATGGAAATTAAAAATCAAATTAAAAAGAATAATTAAAAATGACTACTGTTTTAACAAAGTTTTTTCCTGTACATACTAATGTAAACATTATCAATTAAATATACTGTTCCATGTACATATTATCAACAAATTAAGTTTAGAAACATAATTAATTCAATTTGCATAAATTACTAATACAATATACCTGTCTAAGTTAGGTTCAGTATAGTTACACTGCCAATGAATTTATATAAAACATAGTTTATAAATGTTTATTTATAACTTGTTCTAAGATAAAGTATTATTTTATTAAATTAATATTTAGAATTTAGATTAATAGTACCTATTACGTTACTGTATAATTAAACTGGTAAAAGTATTATCACTTTTTTTCTGAATGTGTGGAAGATATGCTATGAACTATGGTTGAGTGATTGTTATGCCTCAGTTATTAAGGGCTTGGGAATAATTAAGGCAGCATTGTATATAGTCTATGAAGGATGTGCTTCATGTCAAAAATACCTTTAAATGTATAACATACTTTTTAGATGAACAAGTTATTTTATAATTATGTAAATTTTTCCATGTTTAACATAATTTAAATAGCATCCGCTTATAAAAAATATATTAATGATAAGTATTCCATAATCAAATATACACTATAAGATTTAGAACTATTTACTTTGTCAATTATGAAAACAATTAATAAATTATTATTTTCTTTCCTTTTCTAAATATGAATCCCAAGACTGCATGTCATAATTAACATATGCATTAAATAGTTAATACAAAACATTATATTATATTAGTTATATTGTGAGAAGTGAGTTCATGGCTAGAAAATTAAGTTTTAAATAGGCACTTCGTTATTTTTTAAGGATTGTGCACGAGTTTTGATGAACTTTATATTATGAATCTACTGTGTATAAGAATTAATAATAAAAATCCGGACATTTCGGGGCATTTACATTTTTAATACCTTTATAACCTTACAATTTACAAAAATTGTTTCAATTAATGCAAAATGAATAATCAAAACATACAAAATCTGTCTTTCAAGTATTACGACCATTCAATTCGAATAGGATCCTTATGTATCTAAACACAAAAAACATGATAAAGGAATGGCGGGCGGCATAACATGGCGAAGTAACTTAATTACTGTTAAATATAAATAATACATACGAATAGATCCTTCCTTTTTATTTAAAACCGCAGCGAAATCCACACAATATTTTAACGTAAACTTGATTATCAATTGAAACGCGATTATTTAATTTAACGAGAAAGCGTCACTCACTAAATCACGCAAAATAAAAATGTACCATAAACAAGAAACTACAAAGTAAAAATACAATACACAATGACATCTGACAGAATGCGCACCTCTATGGTCGACAACGCAACCTTTAAATATTAATAATGCACTAACATAGCTATTCAATAGAGTGTTAAAATATTAAATAGCATATATAATGAAAAGATTGTTGGTCCTTAATTCTAAAGCCATCCTAGGAAAAAGGAGAAAAAATCATAATGTTGGCAGTTTCCGGGCTAGTTTTGTGCTTTGTTGACAGTTTTCATGGTATAAATAATAGTCAAGTAATTATCTTTTATTATAGAATGCTGTAATTTATATATTAGCAGCGTTAAATAGTAATACCAAGTAATAAAATTTTATTGTTTTTTATACGAAATATAGCTGTCACAATATGTTAATTGTCAATTTGTCAGTGACTTCGTCGTTGTTACTTGACACTTGTTAGTTGTTATTCGACTATTCAACTGTCAATTAAAGCACCATGTGGTGTTCGCGTTTTTTTTAAACTTGGAATTGCGAAGTTACTTACCAATTACCTGTATGGGTATAAGATATCTTTTTAAGTTTAAGTAATTAACATGGATTACGTAGTTGGAAGTGTTGCAGCTTTAGTATCTGGTAATGTGACGCCTAGTAGGCCAAAATTATTAAAAAGAGCATTAACTCCTACCAAACACCAACCATCCCCTAACGTCACCCCAAGGAGTGAATACGTTGATGACCGTTCCATATTCTTGTCTCCAACTTTACAGAAAAAGAAAGCGATAGTAAAGAAATCGCCAAAACGAATATTTCAGAATCCCGACTTGGATACCACAGTTGAAGAAAGTAACAGCACTTTAACCAACCTAGCTGTAGACAAAGCAAAGAAACATTTAAAAGAACAGCTAGAAACTGATGGTCAACACACTATGAAAATGAATGATGCTAATGCAATCACAGAAAATATACAAAATAGTAAGGTATCAATAAAAAAGAAAAAAAGACGACAGTCCAAAGCTCAAGAAAGTAGTGTGGAAAACATTGAAACAAATGAAGAGAAGGAATCAACAGATGTTCCAATGAATACATCTCCAAAGAAGGCAAAATCTAATAACAAAGAGATTACTAGTAAATTAGAAGTTATTGAAACTGATTCCAATGAAAATGTTACAGAAATCATAAAAACTAAAAATAATAAAAAACATAAAAAGAAAAAAAATAAGCCAAAATTAGAAGTGGAAAGTGAGAATACAGAACATGAAGCTAGAGAAAAATCAGAAATAAATATGCTTGATGCCAATGATGAAATGATAGTTAATCCAAATGCAATTACTGCTCAAGATACAGATTCTGAGCATGAATCAGACCATGAGATACAATCAGAGAATGAACATAAAGAAACTCTTGACACAGGTAATCAGATAACTTCTCTTTTATATAAGGTAAAGTGAATAATTGAGGGCTTGAATCCTTAGAAAACCTGTGAACACCATAATATAGTATGTATAAAAACAATAGGAGATAGATAGTGTGTCAGTTTTTTTGACATATTTCCATGGGTTTTCTGCATGCTCATGATATTGTTGTCACAATTTTTAATCATCCTTATGAGTAGAATAAATTTAATAGCAATTATTTTTATTCTGAACTAAATTTTATTTAATAGGGCCAGCTGACAGTTCAGATGAAGAGGAAAAAGAGTCGGATAAAAAGGGGAAGAATAAGAAGGCAGAAGAAACAAAGACAGATAAATTAAACATGCCTCAAGAAGAGAGTGAAGATGAAATAAAGAGAACCCTGTTTATTGGGAATGTGCTTTACAAGCCTAAAACTAAAAAGGATATTAAAAAATTATTTAGTCAGTATGGAGATATTGACACTGTAAGGTAAGATATTTCTTCATATGTGCCATCATTAAAACCGTTGAGACAACATAAAATCATAGATTTACCGTAGACTTCCAAAATAAAGATTTAAACAAATTAATAAAAATTGGTGGTTTTGTCCTGTAAACTAGCATATTATGTTTCCAGAATTCGTGCTGTGCCAGTAAAAGATGCAACTATGACTCCAAAACTTGCAATTATCAAGAATGAATTGCATCCTGAGAGGACAACTGTAAATGTCTATGTCAAATATCAGAAGCCTGAGTCTGTAGAAAAGGTTAGTTTTTGTAAAGTTTTTTACACAAGTTGACTAGAAAGATAGATCAGTTTTTAAAGCTTTTATTTATTTTAAGGAAATACAATTTATATCAGCTGTAAGACATTTTTAAATCAACATTTTTCTTATAAAAAGTTTGTTGCCAAGGTAACTTCTTGTATGCCAGTATATACATACACATGCCCTCTTAATATTTTTTGGAGAATAGGTGTATGTATGTATATCAATTCTTTAAACCCAATTTCTTTTATTCAAGAGCCATACAATGGTTTCATTAGCATATCGCCTAAGTGTGGCTTCTTCCCTAGTCTAGTATCTTGCCATTTTAGAAGCTGGTGATAAGGCATAATTTTTTAAATGTCACATTTCTAAATTAGGCAATAGCATATATCTTAAGTAAACTATTAAAACACAACTAACTAACAACAACAGCTAACTCCACTTATGGGCTTTTCCTTTTAGGCTCTGTCTGCAAACAACACAGTATTAGATGGTCACCATCTACGAGTGACTCGAAGTGATATAACTGGTACATTGGATACTAAGTGTTCAATATTCATTGGTAACTTGCCTTTTGCTATAGAAGATGAAACGTTAAGGGGCAAGTTTGAGAAGTGTGGAGAAATAGAATCAGTCCGCATTGTAAGGGATGAGAAGACTGGTGCTGGAAAAGGTATTCTTCAAATAATGCAACTATGATTTAACAAGATTATATTCAGAACTGTCATTGTTTAATAATGTTATATATTCGGATTAGTTTACGTTCATAATTTTTAGGTTTTATTTAATTATGTAATGTATTAACCAAAGACAATAATATCAAAGTAAGATATAGAAGTAAAATATTAAAATTTTGAATACTTCTGCATCTTAAGCAATGGATTCATTGTGACAGTAGCACATTGTGGCGCTCTACCGCCAATCAGATTTCTATGTGCATGCCAATCTCATATTACAATAGTGATACATGCCAGAATTCTCAAAGTGTTCTTAATACCAATAATGCACAGTTCATGTTTACTTTAAGAAAGTTGATGACTGTAATACTTAGTTCATTGTGACATTGTTAAAATTAATTACATACGTAGACTACTTAAATAGTTAGTTCTGGTAATATTTTCTTTCAGGATTTGGCTATGTCAATTTTAAATCCAAGGATGCCGTAGAATTAGCGTTAGCACTCACCGAAGAAGATCTTACTATAAAGAATAGAATTCTCAGAGTAAATAGGTGCCTACAAATACATAGCAAGAAAAGTGGAAACAAAAATAACAGGGACAACAGAAACGGTGGGAACCGAAACGGTGGCAATAACAGAAGTGGTGAAAATAACAGAAGTGGTGGATACAACCGAAATGATGGCAACTACAGAAATGGTGGAAATAACAGGATCGCTGGTAATAATAGAAACAGTGGGTTTGATAGAAATGGTGGTAACAGAAATTTCGGAAATAGAAATTTCGGTAATGGAAACCGAGGGTTTAACAGAAACGCACCGGGCAAGTTTGACAGAAATAATGGCCAGGAACAAGATGGTGCGTTTAGAAGAATAGCAAATAAAAGAAAGAATCAGGTTGGTCGTAATTTTTATGTTGCAGTAATGAGAGTGTTGAATGTAAAGAGAGTAATGACAAGTGTTGGCCTAGTGGCTTCAATGTGTGACTCTCTTCCCTAAGGTCGGAGGTTCGAACCCCGGCTGTGCACAAATGGACTTTCTGTCTATAGCCGTATTTATTTTTTACATTAGCTCCAACGTTGAAGGAATACATCGTGAGGAAACTGACTTGCCTTTGATCCAAAAAGTCGACGACGTGTGTCAGGCACAGGAAGCCTACTTGCCTATTAGATTATGTTTAAACTTTAACTTTATTTCTCATTACAAAAACAGAAATATTTTATTTACATGAGAAACTTAATATTAATATGTATATATTATATACGAGCGAGATACACGTCGCCATTAGCCGTAACAATTTTAGTCAGCTATGTTCATTCTATTCATTCTAGATTAACAAACGATTATGAAACAGATATAAAAATCTGAGGCCTAGACCTAAAAAGGTTACTGCGTATTGTAATAATTTGTATTTTTATTTTTTTAATAAAATAAGTCACCATTAAATGTTATGAATTTGTTATGCATGAGTGAGTACAGTGATTATGTAGTAATGTGGATTGATATGGGTGTTAATGATTGATGTTCAGCATTTGTTGATGCTGCGGTATCTATGATTCTGAATTATGCGTGTTACGTCATATCACACGTTTGCAAATCACTTTTCTTTTTAATATAATGTAAATATTGATATTTTACAGGATGACGGTGAAGGACCAGCTAATAAGCTCGGTAAGAAAGAGAGGAAGGAATTTGTTGGAAGAACTGCAGAAAAGAAGAAGGTAAATATCATAAAACATTTTTGAAGATAGCGGAAAAAATATCAAGTCATTGGCTTTTTAAGAATACGTTTCATTCTATTTTAAATATGTTGCTCGTATAGGATACAAAGTTTTAATACTAATTACGATAGAAGAAGTATTCATTTTTATTTTTGGCTTGATAGCAAATTACTAATTTCCATACCCTAATTGACAAGATAAGATAAATTGTGCTCATACGCGGCAGTTTCTTAAAAAATCGTGTGTAACACCTGTATTAAAATTAAGAAAGATAAAAATATTTGATATTTTTTTACAGAAAGGAAAATTCAACAAGGGTCAAAAGAAGAAGAAAGCTCTTAGTGAGATTTTAACTAAGTAATTCTATGACATGTCATCACTTCAATAAATTTTAATTATGTAATTTGGTGATGTATTTTTATGAAATATACTAATCGTTATTTTTATAGATTGCTTCATTATTCGAAACAATATAACCGTTTTAACTAGGTTCGAATCACGACAAAATATTATTGGTGAAACAAAGTAACGAAGATAGATCAATAATGACACATACTAAACTGTGTTTGCTTTGTACTTAAAATGTACAAGATTGTTTATGAAGAGGACTACGGAGGGAAGAAAAATATCAATATGACAGATTGTACGGAATTTTATTTAAATAAAAAGGTCTACATTATTAAACACAATATCTTATTTGGTACAGTATTGTATAATTGTCATAACAAAATGTCAATGTTAGCAAAAATAATCACAGTCTGACACTTCTAGCCTAATCTAGCTCCTATTGAATTACATTTAAGTATTGCCCGTTCAAAATTAACCGAAATTATATTTTCTTTAAAAAAATACAAAATTTAAAAAATACCTGGCAACATTTACTATGTAGGCCATGTCTAAAATACAACCTTATTTCTATGAAACCTAAATTATTTCAAACTATACATTATAGATTATCTTATTGCCATTGACAAGTTGGTGTATATTTATAATCTACGGAACATAATTCGATTGAAGATGGCGCGTAGTGTCAAAATCTTAGGTTGTAATCAACGATTACATTAAAATTTTGTCGCAAAGTTCGATAAAAAATCACCATTATGGCACCATCTAAATCTATGGTAACTTTGAGTCGTAGACACTTAACGTAGTCCTATATGGGGGATATAAGAAATCATCCAGGGAGATACCAGCATTAATATAAAATATTAAATTAGCTATAAGAAATGTATGAAGTTGCGACAATTTTATAGTCTATTGTTAAAAGGGAATTAAAACTCTGGTAATAATAAGATAATATTTTTGGGTCCTTATCCTTCCTTGTATGAAAGGGACCCTAAGAAAAGCGTTGGACAAATCATAATTGCTAACATCCCTAAAACCTTATAGTATTATTCTACTATTTACATTGACTAAAAGTCATTTACTCTAAGGCCTGGCTTATTTTGGCGGGATTAGCACAGAATATAATCTAATTTCATCAATATAAGCCAGGCAGGTGTGAAATCAATTTTAACCGATTTGGTTTGTAGACAAATTTCCACATATAGTTTCCGAACATGTAAATACATAAGTATCCATATTTTTAATTTTATTCTTGGTTATAAAGATTTCACACATTGTTCATAGCAGTTTGAGCAAATTATTTCCACGATACAGCAGTATAATAAGGGTTGCCATATACAGCAGATAAAAAAGTACTTGCATACAAAACCCAGAAAAATAAATAATACATCGTTGTTATGTAAAAACCCAATAGTCAGAACTATTTTCTTGGATCATAGATGGGTAAAATTTTAAATATTTTTTCACTGTTTGGTTCTATTACAACATTTCGTATGAAACAACTGGTTTTAAATATCAAACTAGGTACAAAGACCATAGCTATATGGTACTGGGTTTTTACAAAGCAACATTTATAAATAAAAAAAAACTAATTTAACCCCGTTTGAACCTCAAAATCGTTAGAGTAAGGACTAAGAATAAAGAAATCCACAGTATAGTCGAAACAAAGCCCATATAGACATCAGGGTCAGTTATGGGCCAACCGCGGGTCAATATGGATCTTAGTGACGAGGTAGCGAGGGTCAAGGGTAAACAAGTAGACACGTATCGTAGGATCCATGGCATACCCTCGATGGGCCAAATTACCCCACTGAGAAGTAGAGTAGGGTAGAATGAACCTAGGGCAAGCTGGATGGCGTTTCGTTCGAGCTCGCAGGCAGCTGATATCACGAAGCCGAAGCACATTCCACAAAGTCCTGAAATAATGTTTAATAGATTTTTAGATACTATAACACCCAATATGCATACAGCATATCTATCTGCAATAAGGCGCAGAGGTTGTTGCTGATGCCGTAGGGGAACTTCTTTATGAGGAAAGTCTTAAACAGCCGATTATTATCTATATTATAATAATAATATTTCATACGAGTGCGGAAACTTTGTCATTGCAAAGAGTTCCGACAAATGTCTACCCGAGCCGAGGCTAAGCCGAAGGTGAGGGTTGACAGTCGGAACAAGTTGCAATTACGGTTCCGAACGTGTACTGAACCACTATTTTTAATACAGTTGCGAAAAAATTAAGCAATTTAATAAAACTATTTCCTTCTTTTCCTCTTCTCTCCACTCAATAAATTTGTCGTACGTAGATATGTAGCGACTTTTTCACTTTTCCCGTAAAATGTTCTCCGAAGCTTTTGGTGCAAACATATTTAAAACAAACTTTACCAAAGAGATTGCACGGTTTTACGGGATTGTTAATAGGAAGTATAAACTATAATCGAAACATTATGTTTATACATGGGTAGAAAAGGCTGATGTCGGCAAAGAAAGGTAACAGTAAATTACATTTAACGCAATGTTTACCTTGCAAAAGCGTCAGCATGACGACATACGCGATGTTTCCATTACTCTTCACTCCAAAGACGAGTATCATGAAAATGAGCACCAACGCTGTCTGTCCACACATCACTACAAACTGGGTCACCACGTGAGAGAATAAAATCTCCCCTGGGGAAACACCGGCCACCCAGGAACGATCCAATAGACCCTCTGTACGTTCCACTATGAGAGCAGACGAAGTGAGAGCTACAGCCAAGAAGAACACGATTCTGGAAAGGAAAGTTTTTGGTATCTCTATTACATATCAACGTTCAGAATTCTTCCCATATGAATTTAAGTAGGTATCTAATGTAAAAAGCTTTTTGTAAGAAGTAGGTATCAACTAAATTATAAAAATAGCTTGTTGCAGTAAAACAATTGAGTACAATCATAACAGCTGATGCTAATGTCGTCTAACTAAGCCGGTTATTCTGATCAATATAAGTAGAGAGTTTATCTAACATCTATACAAATAAAAGCTCTTCGTTTTGTGGATATGTACTTACGTTAGAATAACCCCCGGCGCGACGAAATCAGTGAAGGAAGGATTTGTATCACCGTAAATAGGATCCTTGAAGTCGATTGGAATGTCGCCCACTTTAGGATTGTAGTTACATGTCGATAAAAGACCCTGAAATAGATCCAATTATTTATCAGACCTGTTTAAAAGACTTGTCATAAATATTTATATAATTAAATATATAACCAAAATTTGAAACTAGTTAGATAAAGATTAACTAGTCGGGGAATATTTAAGGGTGAGATTAGAGTCGGGACTTATCACTGAGTGTAAATACGTATTGGATTTATTTTAGAAATTCATGAGGGAATTACCTTGGCGAAGTCCCTGTAAGAGAATTGTATGTCTCTACTTAGCATCAAACCAATTTGCTGATTGGACATGTCCAGCCAAACTTCCACCTCTGATGACATTATTGTCTCATTGTCAGCCGTGTCACCTGAAAACCATTAAAAATGTTTGATAACAACGTCTAGGTTTCGCAGTTACTTGCGTATTTATTTAAAAATATCTGCATTTTAAACTTTTTTTCTGACCACAAACACGTTATTTTACATATTCCCCTATGAAAATGAAAACTGCCAAAGTTATTTTTTATTTAAGATTAATTATTATACATTCAGTTAATGTTTATTAACTGAATGTATAATAATTATGTCAATTATAGCGAAGATCCGTATTTAAATAAAAAATGTGAGCGTCTCGGGAGGCCCGGCAGAAGTGATAACTTAAACTAATAAAGTGTCTAACGCACACTAAATACGAAGTAGACAGAGGAGAAAGCGTCTGTATGAAATACGGCTAGCGCTGCGAGTTAGAGTATGAGCGAGCGAGCCTGCCTACCGCTGCCCTTTTCTTGAAAGAACAGGAAGCTAGACAGACTGGCGCCGTAACGCGTTACGTAACGAAGCGGTTTACCCCCTCATAAGTAGTTATCACTTCAAAAATTTGAACATATTCATAAACTGTTACTAAGTGCAAATAAATATTTAAAAAAAATGTACATATATTAAAGTTTCTCACCTAAAGCCAGTCTCGCAACCAAGGAGTCGGTATAATTCTCATTGAAATAGATGACTCCCCAGGCATCTCCTTCCCGCACAGCTTGTTTTGCATCGTCTAGGTTAATATAATAGTTTTTGATGATTGAGTCATTTTTCAAATTGTCCAAATACCGGCAAGACAGATTCTTCATAGAGCACGAAGCGTTGTATGGACAGTAGCCGTCGAACACATTAACATCGTCGTTTACAATAGCCTGTGGTTTGTAAAAAAAAACATATAAACGAATATTGTTTTTATTTAATGCAATAATTGTGATAATAAAGTTTTCATCCAATATCTTATTTTATCAGTCTTACCAGTTTAAGTCCGCTTGGGTCTCGTCCAATTGCCAAACAGAAGAGTATGACCTGCATCACGGGTAAGGCAAAGATGAATAGCATCACACCGATATTTCTCCACATCCGCAAGAAGTTCTTTTGAATCAACGCCTTAATTTTACCTCGGGATGTGAACTGGAATTTATAAATTGATTATTATAAATACAATGTCTACTGTTATCATAGACAAACTTTAAACTATATAAGAAAATATTACGTATTTCTTAATTTAATTAGAATGTCAAAATAAATTGAAATTTTCAATGGAAACCATTTAAATTCCTTATCTAAAATATTTTCAATAATTTAAAATTCTATTCTAACGATGTATTAAGTACTTAAACCTAATAACTAATGTTTTACATCTTTTGGATTTCTTAAATTTCCCCACGAGTCCAAACAACATAAAATAGCTCATAGTGCGATAAATATGTTATGTATGTATTTAAAAATATAATAATAATACAGACTTTTATTCAGATCAATTTTTAAGTACGCATGTAAACATAGATTACATTAAACCAAGTATTAGAAGGTTAAGAAAAAAACTATTCTAATATAAACAATATACTCACACTAAATCTACCAGCGCAATCGGTACAGTCTGTTGCAGCCTCTGATATTTTTCCTGGCAACTGAAAGTTTAACGAAACAAAAACTATTATTACAAAATACCGATAGAAGTTTGGTAGATTTTTCTGTGATAGTGATAAAACCTTCAGTAGTTGTTTGTTACCTTATATTGGTATACAGAGAAGATTATCAGAATGTAGAATCACTTTTCACAGCACATACTAAAAAATTTCAACATATATGTAGCCAGTCATATTCATAATGTATAGTCAAATCTTACTTATTTTACCTTAGTAACAGAACTTCTGTCTTAATATTTATAAAAATAATAATAATAATGGCTTTCTTGGGGTGCTTTTGCAAACTAACTGCGACTAACAATGCACTCAAACTGAGTTCATTAAGTAAATAAACGCGGTCGTGAAGCGCATTACATCTGCCCCTTCTATTACCAGTAAAAAAAAAGTGTCAAAAGTGTTCCGGATAAGAAAAGATAAGTAAACAAACATAATTTTTAAAACTCACATCTCCATTGGAACCAACTCCGTTGTCAACAATCAGAACCTCCTTGCTCTGGTGGAAGTTTAGCCCGATGACTTGCGCGTCTTCATTGGCGTAGGGAGCTTCTTCCCGTTTAGACATCTTGTTGAGTCCTAGGCCTCCGCCCGATACTGTTATTTCTGGTACCTGGTTGCCTTGTCCTGAAATTATTTAAATTGATTATAAGAGTTATTTGAGAACTGACTCGACTAAACGTTACTCTGATAAACATGTTTCAATACTTATTATTTGAAAAGTGTTAAGCAAATATGTATAATAAATAATTTTATTTCAAGGTATTTTAGCACCTCCATGGCTCCCTCATTTTGTTGGTTTTAATGCGTTTATCCCGAAATTTTTGGTCAAGATATTAAAATATGATCGATAATTTTTGAATTGAATAATATAATAATTTCAATGGTTTGTATCTACGGCCTATGAACTCTTATTTTTTACTATATTATAATCATTGTAATTAAGTTATGTATGCAATTTAGACTATCGGCAGAAAACTTGGTAATGAGATATTGAAGTTATACAGCCCTTAAGAATGGCGTATTTATTAGAAATAGCAAGTCATAACGATAAAACGATCACTTTAAAATATCATTTAAATAGGAAGTCTAGAATGTCTATGTAATTGAAGATCGCGTGCAACCTTTGCAAGGTCTCGAAGCATGAATAAGATTATTATTATTTTTCATAAATGCTTGAATGGCACGGAATAATTAAAATCAACAAATGTAAAATTTTATATGATGCGAACATTTGGTTTTCTATTACATTATTAATTTTAATCATTATATGCATAAGCACGAAGTAAATAAATAATAATTACGATTTTTACTGGGACTAAAAGACAGAGAAAGATAGTTTTTTTATTTTTTTTGAATATTATAAGACAATAGGTAGTTTAGGTTCTCGAAGTGTAAAATGAAACTTCTGTATCTTCTTGTTTGTCTTGTCTGTATATGTATCTTGTCTTCTTATATGAATTTTATGTTGCCTATAATAAGATGGCCTTAAAATGTGTTAATGAGAGTTTTTGTCTCTGCTAATTGGAAGAATAACAAAATGATCAATTTACGCGTTTAACTTAATATTTTATTGAACAAGACATTGATTGAAGAAGATTGATTGAATATTTTTTACATCACTACACCTTCCCTTGTTTTTTCCTGTATTGCTTTAATTGATAGATACGATTCGACTGTATGGTATAGGTCAGACAATTAAGTCGTTATATTCTGTTTAATTGAATACATCGTTTAATTAATCATTCTTTTAAGGCATGGTAATAATCAGTCCTATCTGTTTTCTTTGGTACCAAGCAGAAAATTGTTACTTCTTAATAATTGGATTATTTTCGCGTATTATACGTAAGTTACTAATTTCTAAACTGTGAATTCCACTCCATTCCTGGTTTATAAGTTACTTATTTTAAATTGGAATTGACATTGGACCGTGAATAGTGTGTACATTGAATTATTATTTTACTAAAATTATAGTTTAATTACAATAAATTCCTGTATGTTTTCGTATAAGTCTAGCCACCAAGGCTCTAGTTAAAAAAACATAGTAAGGTTTCTACTTTATTGATAGCGTAGTAAGACAATATAAAAGGCACATTTGTGAAGTGCATGGAGCTATTGCAACCACACTTTAAAATTCTCCGTATTGAAGTATTAATAAATAATTTCTCATTTATTAGTAACGTATGGATTTCCGTCGATTAATCACGGAACTCATAAGATGTCATTGCGCAAACACTTATATAACGACTTATATAGCTATCGTACAACATTTATCATAGTTACTCGAGTTACGTCTTAAATTATATGAAGAGGTAATTTACTATAGTCTATCGGTAAAGTGAACTTTAATATTTTATATCAAGTCCAAAAAGCAAACGACTAAATCACGTATACAGCACGACGTTTAGGTTTTTTTGGTGTGAAAATACAAACGTGAGTATTAGATAATGTAAAAAATAAATATTTGATAAATCGTTTAACATTAGGTTGTTAAATACGTAATGTGAAAATGAAACTGCGGAACGCTTCGATGATGGATGTTAAAAAATCTGTTCGATTATTTTAATACAATGATAAAAATAGTAAGACAGGCTTATGAATATTTAATTTTTTATGATCTAGTGAATTTTTACATAGTCTTAGACAATTTGCATAAAACTATAACGGATAAAATCCTTCTATGCGTATGATTGTTGAGTTTAAAATAGTTCTGTTTACAATTTTGAATTCCTATGCCAACAAATATATGGCTGCATTCATTCACTCACTGACTCACTCATACACTCACTCACACATTTGCACCCACACACGTACTCATGCATTCAGGCAAGTTGACAGTTGAAAAATAAATAGAATAAGGTTAAATAATGTAATTATTTTAAGGAATTTAGAATTAAGTTTATTTATGGAAGAGCTGGGAACCCTGCCACAGGTATTTTTTACTTATAAGGGTTTCCAAATCTTATACTCAACTCGGAGTTCAACTATAGAGTTTTATTAATTAAATAGTTTTATTACTATTGAGAAAACCTTATTTCGATAATAGATTTTGACTTAGACTTAGATTTTAATAATACCTAGACATACCTTGTTTCCTAGATAATTTGAGGAAGACGTCTTCAAGGGATATGCAGTTGTACATTCTGAGGAGTGCCTGCGGTGGATCCTCGGCCAGCAAGCGGCCACTACGCATCAAACCAATCTGAAAAAATTATACGTCTGATGAAATACCTTCTTTTCATTCATCATTACAGGCGGCGAGTGCTGAATTTTTACTAAGTTTCCATTAACATAAGGAACGGGATATAATTTTCGATGCTAAACTTCTTTTTAGGGCGTTAAGGAAAAAATATGAGAATACATTTTTACGATGCGCGCGCACACGGTCACAAAAAACTGTCACCCTGAAGTTAAACATAGTCATCATTTTACAATAAAAAATGTACTTTTCTTTATTTATGTTGAATTTTTTTTGTGAATATTTTAATAAATTTTATTTTTCTGTCGTTTTTTTTACAAACGTATATTAAGGTGAAAGACAAGATTTTTGAAAATATTTTTATCTTGGTACATGAAAAAAGTATAACTTCGACATAAGGACACACATATTATGTTTTTAAGAACTTATCAATACTATAAATTATTATAATTATGAAATACTTATATATATTGTAGTTAAGCCATTCGATAAATATAAATTAAAAACCCACTCTATTAAATCTACAAAATCACTAAGTTTTCGAAGATAATTTATTCGTAGTCAAACCCGATAGTGATTAAAACACGAAAGATGTTAAACGTGACATGAGAGATACTGACCTTGAGTCACATTCCAACTTGAAACCTTAATTTATTAAAGTAATTTTTAAGGTTGCGTGTACTTGTAATATTGCGTTATTAAGAAAGTCTTTCTATGCGTTAATAATTGGATTTGATAGAACTTTAGAAAGTAATAGTAGACATTTTTATAGTGCTTTAACATGCTATGTGACGTGATTTTTCTAAAATAAAGTTTTGAAATGGCATTGAGAGTGTCCATGGGCGGTGGTATCACTTAACATCAGCTGAACCTCCTGCCCGTTTGCCCCCTGTTCTATAAAATTTTTATATTGATTTCGAAAAAAAAACCTTTACTTAGTCTATTATAAATTATTTATATAATATTTTCTATTAACGATATTGCGGAAGGTACCGATATATTTTTATTATCCTTTTTATAATACCAGTCCATCAATACAATATCGGACACACCGTTTCCAACCGCGACCAAAAAAAATCCTTTCACTAATTTTTAATCGATAAATGCTTTAACAATTGAGAAATAAATTGTTATTAAAAAAACTTAAGTTTATGTTAATAATAAGTTAAAGGTCAAAGGGCTAAATATTATTGAACAAATCATTATGGTACGTTGTGCGCGTTAGCTACTCTCAAAACAATCACCGGACTAATATTATATATACATATAGACTTAGTGCTCCTTTCTTTATAATTATAAAAACGCTTAAGAAATTTAATTTCATTTGTTTTTTGCGGAACATTCCTAAATATATTCCCCTAATGTTTTATGTGTGTTCGCTCAACACAATTTATTTATTTAAGTTAATACATTTTCTTCATTAAGAAATGATTCATTTGGGTGACCATGCACTGTAGTATTTTGTAGGCACATTTAATTAAAAGTTTTGTAGATAATTGTTGTATTCATGTATGAATTTATGTTCGTTATTATTTGTGTAAATCTTGTGATTTACTGTAAAATCAAGGTTTAGTAATATAAAGCGACAGAAGAATATTTTTAAATGTTTTTTTAAGTACCTATATCTTTGATTTTACTAAACTATTAAAAAAAAAATAACATGTATAAAATTTAAATTTTAACAAGTGCCTAAAATTGATGTTTGGAAAATTCCATTGCGTGGGCAAAGTAGCTAATTAATATTTTGGCCGTGAGATGTCTATTTTGGACGAGGCCCGATGCCTTTTAAAAGTGATATTGAAATTACTTTTAACTAATAGGTTAATGTATAAAAAGCCTTGTATTTCCTTAGTTGGAAGGAGATAATTTATTACATCTTCATTTTATGTATTTGTTATCTCTTACAACCATTTTAACGATCGATAAAAACTATTTTAATTTTTTTTGTTTACACAAGTTCATGGACAAGCAAAAGTACATTATGTAGGTGAGTTTAATAGTTATTGCACGATTCCTGGGTCAACGGGGTGTTTATAATAGTAGAAGATTGTAGTTCTACTCTATATTAACCACTCGTGTACAACAACTTAATATAAGCGAAATAATGAAATGTTAATTGCAATATAACGATTGAATGCAATGTAACAGTTGAAGAGAGTGCCAACGTCTGGCTATACTCGCGGGGCGTAACTCACGATTTAGGAAATCGCAACGCTTATAAAACTTAGAAAGCCTGAGTGGGCAAAATGTACAACCTTGCCTCGCTTTACAGTTATATTATACAGAATTTGCACTTTTTGCCAATATCGTTACTTTACGGGGCTGTACATATTTTTACGAATACTAATATGATAAATGTATAGAAGTCACATACTTCCAAATTCATTTATAAGTCCTAAAACAACATTTAAACAGTAAAAAAAGGAAATAGAAACCTAATTACACAAAATTACTGTAAGTAGGAAGATTTTTGTAAAATTTATAAATATTTTCGTTAATATATGCTTTTAAATTGTAAGAGCAAAATAGTATATTATAGAGTATTAACAGTAAGAGATAAACGAGATGTAAGTATGTATAGAAGACTTTTCTAGTATGTTAAGGATTACAAATAAAGGAAAATTGTGTAAAGATCAGTCAGTATGAGTATTAATACTTTATATAAATAAAATCTGTTGTTTATTGTTATTATTATTATTGTTAGCATTTAGCAAATAAGAGGCGTTTTTTACTTAAAATGTCGGCCATGCTCTTTTTCAAGTTTTAACAATAATAATAAATGAAATATCTTACACAATGCGCCTGCCTGGCCTCTTCAATATAATGGGTTGTAATGATAACAGTCTTATCTCCGGAGCTGGTGATTCGCACCAGATGGGTCCAGATAGACTGTCTTAGAAGAGGGTCGACGCCCACGGTGGGTTCATCAAGGATCAACAGTTCAGGATCATGCATCAATGCCACGGCGAACGAGACACGCCGCTGTTGTCCACCACTGTAAAATAATATATATGTATAAATAATATATGTATATATATATGTATAAATAATATTTTAAAACTTTCTTGAATATTTATGGATGCAATCAGATTCTATACTTGTAAAGTCTGATACAAGTCTACGCCTTTTAAAATCATTAGTCACGTCACTTCACCAGGGATGACAGTTTCTTACTACCAAAGATAAAATTTGGCCATTATTTATGATACATTTGTAATATGTAATTTTGATAAAACGAAGGGCTGATACTTTAAGTAACTTATATATCTAGATGACTTAATTGTAACTTAAAATTAAATAGATATTCTTAAGAACGTCCTAGATCAATTTCTCCTTTAGACATAATACACCTTCGTGACAGTAGTTACAAAAAACTTTTGATTGACAAAACCCAACTAGAGACTAGGCCATCATAACCCTGTAGACGTTATTAAAATAATTGCCTTAATTTTACATGATATACAAAACACATCTCGTTCTACTTAAAATGAAAGTAAATATTTATTACTTAACAGTTACATCATTCCAACATCCACACAAATAAGACTCGACATTTTAGGTCTAGCGAGAATAACATCGTAAATAAATTCACCACAGTTTGATAAATTTATGTCGTATCTCATAGATTTATAAAAGCTGACAAGATGAGCTTTATTACATATTAGTATTATCAGAATTTTCGGCAGCAAAGAGTCATACTAACACCAGTATATTTTGATTTTAGACAATTGAAAGCTGTTTATTTATTCCGACAAAGCGAATCTTAACAGCTTGGTTCTAGATAGTTTTAACTGAGCAAAGACGAATGCGCTTTCATATCAAGCTTATTATGTATTCTTAGTTTTTAATATTTGAATAGATTTTGTAAATATTACCCTGACAATTGATAAAACTATAATTTCATACCACGATATACTAGTCTTTTTTGTATACTGTGTAAAAATCCGTTTAGGATCGAATGTAGTAGTACCAGCTTGATCCTAAAGCTATGCTCTCATCATTTGCTATTGTATTCTAGAAAGTATAAAATCAACTTATTATAAGTAATTTTGCTTGAAAGTATGACACACATTTAAAAGAGAAACGCATGATTCATCAATACATAAGAATCAGCAAATTCATTCACGAATGTATATAATGTATTAAGCACAACAGCATTTACACAATACTTATATAAATAATCATTGTATATAGTGAGTGATAACTTGATTTATCATTGTACTAGTTTATAACGTTCTAGGAGTTGTATATCTTTATATTTAAGTTTGTTATGGAAGAGCTGGGTACCCTGAAACCAGTATTTTTTACTTAAAGGGTTTCTAAATCTTGCACTTTATAATTAACTGTTGTTAAATACATATTTGTTGTATGTTAAATTAACTAACTTTCTTGTTTAAAACGTTAAGCGAACGTAACCTTTTTTATTCTTGTGTTCAATCCAAATCCAATAATGGAGAGGAGAAATGTGGAGTGTTTGGGGCGGTAAGGGAGATGCGATGATTACCCATCTAACCCACTAAAACACAGTGGGCCCATTTTCTTGGACAGGCGGCAAGAAAACAGTTTCCCGTAATTCGTACGTCCAACAAAGGCGTCTGCCGTTGCGCAGCCTAACTAACAAACGTAACCGCTCTAACGCTTTATATCTAATTGTAATAGCATGTTTTGTTACATTACTAATAATGGTAATAAAGCGATATACAAACACGTAAACGATGTATTGTGCCGAGGTGTGACAAATTGTCACCAATTGTAACGTAACAAGCGTGACACATTGTGACACGCACTAATTTCTGACAGTCATTAGGCATTGTTTGAGATTGCCGGCTATTACGCTGCCTTTGTTGCTAATTGTCCGTGTTCGATCTGGCAAAATCACTTAAACAAATTATGTTAAATATTTATTAAGGCACAAAACATCATATTTATATTTTATTAATTACTTAACGATATGTCTTTAAGGTTTTTTTTGTTAAATAAACCCAGTTATGACCCTAATTATAAACACAAACACAATAATTATTATCAGAACAAGAATATAATTAGTTAGTAAAATTTCTTGTATTTTTAATTATGTAATTTCATATGTTTGTTGTTTGTGTTGCGTCTGTAAAGTATAATACTATTGTTCACTCGTGTCAATTTAGTGTCAGGATTGTTTTAATAAATAAATAAAAAATATACATAAAAACCTGTGATTTCTAGGTTATATTAATTGATAATTTATCGTCTATCAAATCAATTATGAGGTTCACACTTGCCATACATGTTCACGTTAAGGAAGTTATTATTTATAATATTTTTATCGTCTACTTCGTAGTACATATCTTACGTTAGGTTATAAAAAAAATTTATAGGATGGTTATGGTTGATAAGGGGTTAAAATTATTCAAGTCACAGAGAGTAATATACGTAGTAAAACTGAATAGATAGGTTATATAAAAAACCAGAAGGACTAAAAATTTATTGTTTAGGGTTATATAGTGTTAAATACTCAGTATTCTTCCGAATTAATAATTTTAATTGGCAATTTCATATAAAAAAAGAAATAAATTAATTAAGCAATGGTTATGCAAGATTGTTTATGGGTTTTGGAATTAATTATGCTAATATAAGCCTAAATAATATTTTTTAAAGCCTACTTTAAAAATCCAGTTTATAATAAAAGCAATTATTCGCGCGGAACTTCCTTAACTTAAAACTTGTGTGACAGGAGTTAGCACCACATAATGGCGATCGTATTTACATAATACATAAATTAAATAATTACTTTTAATTGATAATAATAAAGATTATACCTCGCACAAAGAATTAGTCTAGCTATTCAAAGGGGGAACGCTGCCAGTATCTTCGGAACCTTGCCTAAAGGGGCTCCTTTTAATAATATTTTTTAATTATTAAATTTTAAGGTTAGTTGTTAGGTAAATTTTTATATATCAATAATTTATTGAAAATTAATGTTTTATTGAATGCTCTGTTGTCCAAATATGAGGCTCAACGCACTAAATCCCTATTTCGATATATTTAAACCTTAAAATGTTGATTTGATTTTATAACTTTAACTACTTTTGAAGCAATGACTAGTAAATAGACTCAAGTCGTGTTAAACCTGTTTTAAAGCAAGTAAACTTTGTTTCAACTTAGAATGTATTGAATGAGGTGATTTTTAAATCCGTCGTAACGAGTAAATATATGTATTTGTATACGTAGAATTAAAGTATATAGCGGATTATGAAAGGTCCCATTTCAACTAAAAATACTCAAAAGATTGATGATGTACTAGCTTAAAATAAAAGAATATTAGTAAAACAAATGAATGAATTTACAACGTACTATGCCTGAGAGTTAATGAATATCAACTGAACAATAAAAACGCTAAGCAAAATTTAAATTGTCTTTGGTAAGTGACTTTTGTAATTAGAGTCGTTGACCACCTGAAAATATAAAACCGTAAGTAGGTTTTATATTATAATACGATAAATTATGCAAGAGAACAATTGTTTCATACAAAATGGTCCTAATTTTTTGGCTGGCCATTCACATATTAAATGTTTAGAATTGGTAATTACTATGTTCACACGTTCTACTTGAAGTATTCTCGTAAAATGAGATGTTTTAACATTTCTTAGGTTTTGAAGAGTATTTCGAGATTATTTAAAATTAGAACCAAAAAGTTTTTGTCTGCATATCGTAAAACAATATTCAACCTTCTCTTAAAAAATAATAATGAATGTGACCTAAGCATTTACTACTAGTCTCAGCGCTGCATCCTAAAAAGTAAAAACATAAATACTTATATTTTTTTATGACTAACTCTTAGTCGTACTTAGTAGATTTAAAATATTTTAAAGACTTATTCTAACATTGATTATCAAAGACAAAAATTAGCTGATGTCATCCAACACAAGCAATAAAATTTTATAACAATGCGAAAATTAAAATTAATTGCCGCATAGTGTTTGGAAATGGTATATAAATATTTAACAGTACAAGTTTTCCTTGTGCATGCGCAGCATTTTAATGTTATATTGAACGAACATAATAAAAACTTTTTTTTAATTTTTTTAAATTAATTTTTTTTAAAAGTTAAAAATGTTTTAAAACTTGAAACTCGACCTTCGGAGAATCTAACTATTGTTCTATTTTTAAATGTTCTTCGGGTTTTTTTTAAAGTCTGGCATTATTATTAGCCTGTAGGCTACAAATTATATTTATGATATATTATATATATATTAAACCTCGTTAGGTATAAGGTATCATAGATTAAAGTTTGGGGTAAAATTTGCCAGTCCAATGCATAGAATAATATTTGTTTTTAAATTAAGCTGACCCTTTCATACAGAGAGAAAATAAATATTAATATGTATTCGCATTACGTACTTGAACAATGTCAACTTCCTTACTGACACAAGATATTTCTTTGAAATATTATCCTTATTTACGATGTTAACATCACATATTCATGAAGCATTTGTATGAAATAAATTAGTAAAAATTCTTGCAAAAACATAGTTAATATTTAAATGTTGTCACATGGTAAAGAACAATTTACAGCTATTTAATAGAATCTCTATTGATAGGTATTAGCAAAAAAACATACCTCAAGTTCTTAACCATTCTATTCTCACTGGGTAGGTCAAGGAAGTCTAGGAGAAACCGCAATCGCTCCACGATCTCCCTGGTCTCCATACCGAAGATCCAACCGAAGTACATCATCGTTTCTTTGATGGTGAATTCTCCATAAAGAGCTATTTCTTGGGGCATGTACCCAACTCGTTTTCCGGGAACACCGGAACCTAGTAAGAAAAAGCTTGCTTAGAGATTTCAATACGTACATGCCAATTTTTTTTATCATACACTCTTTATGAATGTATAATAGATATAGATATAGAATGTATTTATTGTTGTGTCGCTCTGACAGTTAACCAAACATTGGTAATAACTATTAACATTATTGTAAGTGAAGTAGTAATGAGTGAATTGGAAAAGAATTTCATTACACTTCATATGATAACCATTCTAAAATAAAATACATTGGTGAAAATTACTATGTTATTTCCTTAGATTTGATTACAAAAATCTATAAAATTTCCATAAATCAGTACAACAACATTATACCTATTTATCGAGCTGAATCTTTTAATATATACATATATAAGTCTATATTATATCCATATTAATTGAGTCTCAAATTGAGTACATTCAGATATCAAACTATAAACTAAAACATATTGAAACTATACAGTTTTCATGCATTTTATTATAAACCACATTTTTATAACTCTAAAAGCCTTTAAAAAAAATACCTTTTGTGCCTGGCTTTCCACCCAGCACCCAAATATCTCCGCTATTGAGTTTCCGTCTACCCACAATGCAGGAGAGAAGAGTCGTTTTGCCGCACCCTGACGCGCCTAGTAGACCATATCTGGAAAATTTACCCGTTTAAATATACTATATACTAATACTTACAATATAATTCAACTTTTTTGTACAAACGAAATATGTAGAATTGTATTTATTGTATAATTAGGAAAAAATTGGAGCTGGCTAGTATTCTTTGTGTAATTTATAAAAAGTAAATATACATTATATAGAAGTAAATCGGCAATAGGATTCAGTATAAAATAAATCAATGGCGCTGCAACCTTCTTAAGTATGGGCCTCAGATTTTTGTATCTGTTGTATGATCATTTGTCTCATAGGCAAGTAGGTTATTCAACTTTTTGGGTTTAAGGCAAGCCGGTTTCCTCATGATTTTTTCCTTCACCATCCGAGCGAAAGTTAAATGCACGCATAGAAAGTTCATTGGCATATCTCGGAACCGAACCTACGACCTTAGAGATGAGAGTCGTACGCTAAAGCCACCAGGCAAACACGGAAAATTTTCACCTCATAAAAGGTGTGCAAATACTGCTATTTACACTTGCCATTTTTATTATATTAAAGCAACATATAATTCTTCAAGGATCAAAATTAAAGGATTTCTGAGTCAGTATTTTTGTGCATTACATGACGACATCAAACCAAGGCATTTAAGTGCGTTCCGTTCAACATATTATATTAAATACGATGCAATGTTGAAACATCCCGTCTGTCGTAACCAGACTAGAAATTTGTGCCGCAAGGCAGCCTCGGTAATTGTCGAATTGTGTGTTTTTTGATCATTTATTTAACTAAACAAATACATTGATCGATTATGAGATTTATATCATTGTATTGCAATTTGAAGTCTCTCGTTCTAAGCATAATGGGAATAGCATAGTTTTTGATCCTAAATTTTTGTGTAACGCTATTGACAGAAAAATTATAAATTAACTATCAAGAAATTCCAGAAAAGATATTATGAGGTGAGTTACTGAAAAATAATCAATGAAACGGGCGCGAAAACATCTTTGTCCCATACGCCATTGTACAGTTACTTTATTTACAAAGCATACTATCTTCGAAGAAGCAATCCTAAGTCTCTTTATCCTTCCAATAACATCACTCTAAGAATTCTACGTCATACTCTATTGTTTAAAACTAGGAAGTCAATAATGCGTATTACCTACGTAGTAAGGGTCAAATTTGTCATCAAACCTTATTTGCTAAGTATAATTACTTGTAGAGGTTAATGTTCGTTTGTTCGCACTTGGCTTGCTGCCATCCTCCCTAGGTATGGAAACGAATGGAGTTTGTTTCGTCTACATGGAATTAGTTGTCAATTACTATTATTATTTTTTTAAATTGATAAAGTTTGCCAACGCTCGGCACACTGATACATTGGTAAAAACAAACACAAAATACAATTTTTAATGTGACAAGCACTTAGAGGCAAACATGACATTATTATGGAATATATTGTTTTAGCGTAAAATCACAAGTTTATTTTAATTTTAGTATAACCTAGTCTTTGGTATTGTGAGTATTAAGCAATGAAACATTTTAACGGGTATAAACGCATATGCATTACATTAAATACGTCGAAAACTCTGAAGCGTTCGTTTCGCCTTATAACTATCACGGTCAGCAAGACTAATCACGTTCCTTTTCACGCCTTTGTCTTTACTTTGAACGCGAACTCACGTTATAAACCTCTATAACTAAAGCATTTATGGACTATTCGTATATATAAATATCTATAAATACTAATAACATATGTATACAAAATTCTAGCCCATCAACTGTATAACCTAAAATGCAATAATATGGGTTTAGACATGTAAGGCGATTAAACCTTATATTTATTCATCAATGACATACGTTAATTGGTGTATCGATTAACTGTCTATTATCATTTCATAATAATTAAGCGATGGAAATTATTTGTAAAGATATGTTGTTGAGTTCTGATACATACGTTCAGACATTATCACGAGATAATAATTATTTGTTAGTGTTTTATGAGTAACAGATAAACTTCCTAACCCAGTGGCGTTACTTTTTTGGTCTGGGGTCTGTCTGCATCTATTCGTGATTATTTGGATTTTCTAATAGGCAAGATATTATATCAGTACCTGACACACGCCGGCGACTTTACGCATCTATGGCATATAGGTTCACTTGCGAGGTTTTTCTTTCTATAGGTCAACACTGCTGTTAGTTAAGTGATCAATTAAACTTACTTAAGTGATTTTAAATTACTTTCCAAAAAGTAAAACTTTATATCTAAGGTCTATTCTAATAAAATATAATTATAATTCCATAGAGAAGAAGAAGAAGAAGAAGAAATAGAAGAAAAGAGAGAGACAGAGGAAGTAGGAACCTTTGCAGTTATAATATTACGTATCCTGAAAACTGTAATCTAACTTATTTCTTTATATTATGAGCACAGAACAAATTTAATCTTCACCCAAATCTATACACGTGTAAGTAATTAATAATAATAATAAAAAATACGACACAAACGACTTAATCAGTATTACTCATAATGGTATTTAGCAATGGAGTACAACTTGAAGGCAATGCAAACATTTTACCCATTGTGTTTACAATGAAAACAAACATTGCCAAGAATGTGACGGATCGCATCACTAAGCTTTGTATTTTGTTTGATTTGTGTGAGAAACAAATGAACAAAGTACTGTTGAATAATGCAGTAAAAATTGGTGAATACTTAACCACGTCTCGCCAGTTTACTTAGAAATTTTTAGTTCACAAGGAATTTGAACGAATTAAAGAACATATAAATAAAATTATGTTCAACAAGATAATGACCATATTCTATAACAAAAATATAATAATAAAGATAATCATATAAATTAAATATTCTGCGTAAATTTTGTACAGTGACACTTAAGTATACAATACTTATGTTATCATCAGATTTATATTATTTTAATTTGATCATAGATCATATAAACTACAACACTATGCTTGTTAGAATTAATTAGGTGTAGTTTAATTATTAATTAAATTATTTTAGACAGATTAATCACAGTACAGACGACCCTCAATTCATGAAAATGACCAAATACCTACTTAATCCAGATTATTAATTTGTTTTATTTTTGAGTCTAAGCTTAAATAAAATCAATACGACACATTTAGGTAAAAGTTCTGCTTCGTAGTACTTGCTACGGCGTAGCGGTGTCAAATACTATAAGGTTTAACTCCAAATTTTAAAACAACTAATAGTGCATATTTATTTCGAATAATGTATGGTAAATGTATACTTACATTGTGCCCTTTTTGACGGTCATGTTTAGTTTACTAAGAACATGGTTCGGTCGTTTGTTGGATCCATAGTGTTTGTATGCATTCTGCACGCACACCGCCTCCGCCCGCTTTTGTAAAGCCTAAAAGCAAAGGAAAATGGTTTAGAAGCGTTTTTGTTTTAAAATATAAGGGCATAGTATATACAACAAGTTGTTATCGAAAAATCTTGGTTGTATGTACTCATAAAATAAAAAAAAACAGGTAAAAAACATTTTACTTAGCCCTAATAGAGCTCATGTACGATGATTGAATTAAAGAACAACTGTCAAAGATTAAATTGCTTTTGTTTAATAAAGGAAGTAAAATTAATCTCTAGAGGCCTTGTGACTTCCAGTCTGATGAATTATTTTCTTTATTAATCAAAGAATGAAGTAATAATTTTACAATTTGCTATTTTTTGTCATAGACAATTAATAGTAAATTGTCAGTTGTAATTATTTCAGACTAAACATTACTCACCAGTGTATTTTGTTTATCGCTCGGCGGGGAAAATTGTATCTGGCTCATCTTCGACTCCTTCTCGTCGCCCAGCGGCGACGGAGGCGAGGTCTCTCTGTAATTAAACATTATTATTATTACAGGATTTATGCATTGCCTTATAACCATATAACAACAATTTTAGGATGCCCAATCTTGAGAACCAATTTAAGTTTAGTAATTAATGATTATAATAAAGTAGAAACCTAAAATTCAATTATCAACATACAAATATACAAAATAAGTATTTTGTTACTTTGCGCGTCTCACAGTTGACTCTAATTAGCTGAAAAGTATTTAAGCTTAAAAATATATTAATATAAAGTGTAGTATATTTTGTAATACTGTATTCGCCATTCATGCCATGTTCGCAAATTTGTTTCAGTCTCTCGAGTAATAAAATCTAGAATTTAGAATTTTGTTCTAGACTCTGTTTGTTTTGTTGTCCTTTATCTAAATGATAAATAAAAATAATAGTCGTGTAACCGTTACTAGAATTTGCATATGTATCTTAAAGTCTGAGATAAGTAAAACTATTGATTTAGAAATGATGATTAACCTGTTGCTTCAGGTACTAATTTATTATCCTGTTCTAACGATGCAACCCTATCAAATAACAGTACGATTGTGTTTGTATCTGATGAATCTTTACCTTAGATTAAGCATTCATCAAACGTATAAGTTTTGACATATCGCTCACGGTCGCGTGGCGAAACAATTACGATAAATTACGCTACAAAACTCTCAGACGTATAGCTGTCCCGCTTACTCTGACCTTGGTGAGTGCAGTTACGTACTGCTATTCCGTTTTAGCGTGAGCAATTTGACGCTGTCAGTAATGTCCATCATTAGGATTTGCGTTAAACTGATGAGTCTCCATTACTTGGGCGGGAACAAAGTTTTTGTGATAAATACTGAACATTGAATGAACATAACTTCACTAGTAAGTAGGTATTCCTAATAGTCACGCCCTATTATATTAAATCAAGTTATTTTTATGTTACCTATTATACTTAAAAGCTCGCACGAAGCATATCCCATAATTCTGTTTTGTAATTTAATTTATGATTTTTTTTTATTTTATAAACTTATTACGCTATTTAACCTTTGAATTTTCAGTAAAGCTAATTTGAAAACTAAAACAGCGCACTACGCATTTTCCAAGACTTGCACCGACGTCATTACAACACCGTCCTTGAAATGTATTTATATTCAAATAACAATTTACGTATTACAACAAAAAAAATGCAAATGATTACAAAAACTATATGGAAAATCTCAGAGGAACAATAAGGCTGACACGACCCCAACCTCTGGGCGAGATAATCATTGTCTCGTAATTACAGTGTTAAATGTAGTAATAATAATAAACCTATATGGTGTTTACACGTACGCTTGTACATGTATTAAATTTAAAATTCAATAAATACAAATTAGTGCTTAAATGTGTACATAGAAGATAAAATATCTCTATCCGAATTGTACTCAAATCTGTTATCGCTGAAATGTATTCTCTCTATATCAATGAGTTTTGGTTTTTTTTATCGTTGGTACACTTGGTATTTTAGAGAAATATTTGTTTAAATATGTGTAGTCCATTAAATAACAGATATTTTTTATAGAATAAATTAATTTACACATATATAATTTTTGGCAAGAAACTGATAAATGCAAAAATGCATGTAGATATCTTTATTGTAGAACGACACAAAAATGATATGCTATCCAAAAATACAATAATAATTTTTACCTTATAGGATTTTAAAATAATGTAATTTTTTTACAGTATATATCATATAATTTTCAAAGTAAAAAACATAAACTTAATAAAGTACATTTGGTTCTTTACGCTGATGGAACAAGAAATCCTAAAGCGAAAAGAATAATGAAATTCCTAAGCGGCTTTAATAATTTCTTTCGTATTAAAGCTATTTATAAGAGTAACATATGACTGAAATGGTGTAAAGAAACTGGTTATTTTAGTCAGACCCACATAATGCCCAGCAAAAAGTGGAATTATGCAAAATGCAATCTTTCTGTAAATACTTAAAAGGATGTTATAAGCTCGTCGCTTACGTAAAGCTGACATTTAGTGAGAAAATCGATTATTGCGTAAAACTTACTAGGAAGGAGGAAGAACGTATTGTCTATGATATTGCGTTGCAGGTAGTGGAAATTTATTTTAATTAAAATAAACTACGCTTTTACCAGATCAAAGCTAAATATGTACTTAATACTAATTAAGGTTACATTTAAAATTATACAATATTACGATGTTATAACATTTTTTCAGTTAGTAATTATAAGTCTAATACACAATATTTTCTATGGAAAACACCGCCCATAGACTGGTTTTTCTTGTACAAAGTTTGAACCGTAACTGGCTATACTTGAAATATCTTAAGCAAATTATATTTATGAGCAATATATATTTTTCTCTTTTTAGCTTGGTTTCTCAGCTCGTTATGTATGCTTTAAGGAAAATAGTAAAGAAAGAGAATAGGGGATTTATTATTAGATGAATAATTAGGGATTAACTTCCACAATTCACTGAATAAAAACTCTAAAAATCTAGGCTGGGTTAAAGATAAAATAGTTTTGTAATTCTACCCATAAACAAGTTTTTACCTCACCTCATCTGAAGGTCTTGTCACATCGAATACTATTAACTAATTAACATATGTTTTTCCAATAACCTCGATACTTCCTCGCAATGTAATGGACCAGACCAAGGCTCTGTTTTATATCTTCTAGATTCAGGTTTATTATCCCTTTTTAAATTAGTATGAATAAATCATATATTACTAAGAATACAAACACAATTATTTTTTTAGGACATATGAGGCGCGAAATAATAAAATGGTTCGAACTCAAAAAAAAAATTATCTATGATAGTCTCACAGAGCGTCAGGCCTACATGAAGAGTTAAATATTTTTACTGAATTGATTTAGGTTACTTTATTTTATCTGATGCTACAATCTGCACATGACACCCTACCCTATGAAATCTGAATAATCGAAGTTACTTTTCGTTACAATAAAGTTTTTCTATTATATTTCAGTTGGACTTTAAACTGTTATTAAGAATATAACATTTGCATTTATAATATCAGTTTTTACTGTAATTTATATTTAATAGGTACAAAGTATCAAGTTCTTGTCACTGTTATCATGACAATTCGCATAACTACAGATATTAAATATTACATTTTAATGGTATTATAAAACATGACTTGTTATAAAAAAATACATGTAATTATATAGTTAGGTTTAGTTTACGTTTGTTTCTTCTAATATTGTAAAATGTATCGAAGAAAAAAATACTTTGAGAAATATAAACTTGAAGATCTCTCTCTCTTTCTTACTCAAAATCCATTTTTTGTAATAATTGCATCTTTTTTTAAAGAAACTTGTGGCTCGTCTCTTATAAATGTTTCGTATTAAATTATATTATACAAATACTTGGTAAGTTGGTTTGTTATAGTTGAATAATAAAATTAAACACGTAATTGCTGCAAACACATTATCCTTTGACCGACTTGACTCGCTAATCGTAGATGTAAGGACGTTTAGTACTTGCAATTCTTTGTATATTGACTTACATAGTTTACCTTAATAACATAATATAGTCGTAATTACGATGTAATTACTTGGTTGACATTAACATTTACTTCCAAGGAAATAAAAGCTTATATGTTTCAAGTAATCCCGGACTCTAAATCAAATAGAGCATTCGCCAAAAGTTCTTTAATAGAATAAAGATATCTGGTATTTTAAGCAGAGGAATGTTAATGGTTTGATTAAAAAATTAGTGTACGCACAGAACTCCCTAAAGAAATTAACGAAGACATCCTGCATCCACTGACCATTGTATTATACACAATATTATACCAAACAATGTGACTCCTGAAATTGTGTTAGATAAAGAGGAATTCATAAAAGTTTCTAAAATGTGACCATATCAGTTTTGTAATATAGCATTTAATCGTTTTTTCCGTTTATTCGTTTTTTCCTAGGTCCTTCTTATAAATTTATGCTTTTAGGGTAGGTTTTATATTTTGGTAGCTATGGTCCGCGAGGTCGTTCAGAGGTCATTTGGTTCGATTCCCGTCGTGGACTGACGCAACAAGTTACATCAACTGACCGGTTGGGGAATCTGGGTCATGATCTCGGCTTCCGCTAGAAAGTATAATCAATCTATGGCTTATAGGTTTACTTTAAGTAGTTATCTGCCTTCAGCTTGCCTACTAGTGGTGCGTTATTAATATGGACTTAGTATGAAATTTTAATATGATTCAAGTGTGTTTTTATTTAATTTTTATCATTTTTTTCTTATGAACAGCTTACTTCAGACTATAATAATCTCTTTGTAAGATATCGTAAGATGTATTAGGCAATGCCTCAACCTACTCTCTGTTTCTCGTTCAGCAATGACTTATAAAATTACATATTATGATCTCAATTTTTAGTAACAATTCACGTAACAAAACAATTACGTAAAGCAGTTTCAGTTCAGATAGTATGTATTAAGTTATGTAATAACTATCTGAATATTTCTAATGTAAAGTTATATGCATAATTATAAAACTAATAAAAAAACCACTACATTTATTATTGTTTCTTAACCATTTCCATACAGTAAAACTTGTCTCACAAAAATTCAGTCATAATCAGAAAGTAGGTAAGTATGTCATATTATGTAAGGTAACCTTTGGGCCAACGCTCGCCAACTCTGGCAAATACCACCAACATTGAAGCAAATGTTGGACATCCGTTGCATTTGCGATTAATTATTGCATATTTGGAGCAAAATAACAAGTTATACTTGATTCATTGTACTCGTTAAATGTAGGCCGACTGGTGTGGTGTATTAACATGAAAAATATTTAGGAACATCAAATGCATTTAAAATCACAAATAACAAAGACGATAATTATGTTTTAATACATAAACTAAACAGAGTGGTATCTTTGCAAAACATGTCTCTATAGTTGGTATTCAAATTTATGGTTACAGATGTAGGTAGTATCAATAAATTTATTAATAACGTGTAAATTTAATAGTTTTCTTATCGTAATAATAAAATTCAATAAATGAATACGTTACTGTTAGCTGCGCTGTACTGATTCATTATTCATATAAGAACTCCTGCGTTAGATGGTAATCTATGGATAAGGCTAAATGTGTGATAGTGAGTCGAAGATTTTCCTAACCTACAGTGACCTTGGCATCGTGTCGATCTGTATGCGTCACGAGACACCTCTTGCAACACGTGCTTATAGTACTTGATGTCAGTAATATTGATTACTGTCACTGGTCTTGATAATGCAACTCTACATATTTCTTTCTATCCTTAACTAGGGTTTAAGACTTCAATATTGTATATTAAATTCTTCTTTATTAAAAAGGACAGTTTTAGAAATGAAAATTACACAAAGCACTCGGTGATTTTTTATATTTTTTTTAATATGATGATATTCAAAATTAAAGCATTCAAAAATGATAAGAAAATTGAACAATTTTACTTAATATGGCACCGGCTTTAAGTATATTTTTACGGAAAAAAATAACAAAATGACAATTATTCATTAAACATTGACTTTAACTAAAGCTATGTCTACATTTGGTATATTTGCACACTATTTGAACCTTGTAACGACCTTACAAGTGCCCAAGGCTTATTGAGGCTTTCGTCAAAGCACCATATATTAAAAATGTTTCCTGTTTGATACTCTTTTGTGAATCTTAGATTTAACAAATGAAACTAAGATATAAATCTTGTGGCTTTTGACTTCATAATTAATATCAATTAGTGAAATGATTGTCAACTTAATTGTAAGCATAGAATGTTTCTGTTACATGCAAGCTGCAAGTACAGTCGTTTTTGTTGCCATAATTAACTTAAAAAAATCCTATACATCAATATAAAGGTACATTTTTAAATAGTAAAGTAGTTAAACGTATAAAAGTACGTTTTATCAAGAGTACTACATCACCTTACTAAATACAGTTTATGTTCATTCGCAAATATGTTTTCTTAAAAAAACGTACTGAGGAAGAACGCAATCGCCTGTGTTAAAGGTTAGTTTTTATATTTGTTTTTGTACTCTGACGTAAATTTTTAATTTACTAAAAAGTATGTATATTCATTTAAATTAATGTTTCCTATACTTGTTAATGTTTAAGTTTAAAGTTGAAATGTTCATTTTATATTATTTTCAGTATGCTATAAAATTTACCTGTCTTATTAAAAAAAACTTTTACATGTGCTATCTATCTTTGATATTAATAATTTATAAGTGCAGAATAACCTGAGGGGTGACAGTTAATAGTTTCTGAAGTCGTTTAGTAAGATTTAGAGTTAGAATAAGCGTTAACATTATTTTCCATAAAATATCGTAGTTTTATTGTATTAAGCAAAATAATTATTTAATCAAAATTAGACATAATTTATTGTGTGTATAAGATACTTATTATCATTGAAGCTTTCTTTGTTCAATAGCAATTTACGTCACAAGGAAGAGTGGATTCACATGTGAAACGATCCACAATAGCATTGTTTTATGTGTGTCAGCATGAACCCTGGGAACGACTGACAATACGACTTGTCAAGGCTTTTACTTGGTGATGTATTGTGAGTTACATAAGGGAAACGTTTGTTATATTGTTAAATAAAAAAAATATTTTTATCGTATGCTGTATTTGTATCGTAAAACATTTTGCTAATTTTGTCGTATTATTTTTCAGTCTGACAAAAGACAAAATGCCTTTTGTCCGATATTTTAGCTTTGGTATACTTTTCAATTAGGCACTTGATTATTTCATAACATGTGCTTGCTTTTTTTTGTTTAATATTGGTAGACATCGTCTTAAAGATGAGACACGTATATATAGTTTTATATAGTTTATTTTCAATTCTTTTGCTTTACGAATGTAATCTTTCTTTTTGTTCAAAATGACGTAACTTCAATTGCCAGTTAAAATATTTTCCAAGATTGTAAAGATCTGAATGATGTTGTAAGAATGACTTTCACCTGGGGTTTCCCGGCACCAAACATGCGGGCAAATAAACCAGTTCCATTGAGCAAGTTCAAAATGGTGATGTTGCGACACTTTACTTAAGTACAAAGAAATAATTAAAATGAGCTGTAAGATTATGGTCACAAGTCTTATATTCAAGTAGCTAAATAGCCTTATTATAAAGCTTTATTCTATTAATACCAAGAATTATGTGAAGTTCTTTTATACGGCATTAAATAGGTTGTTAATCAAGTTTCGTATATATTGTCATAATTTACAATGCAGGCCAATAAAAGAAGCAAGTAAATAAACAAATTCTCAAATATTAATAATTACTTTATTTAAACATATGCCTGAATTACTTATATTTTATCATGTATAGTTGCGATGAATACTAACATTTATAACTATAAGGATAGTAAGTGAGCAAGTTTTAAAAATAAACGTCTTAAACACCACGCACGGTACGCGTTTATGTCTTTTGTATGGACTCCCGAAATCGTAAAATCCTTGAAGCGTAGCGTAAAATCAGACTGCTTTCTAGATATAAAAATAAGTTTTTAATTTAATTTGTTTTTTATATGCAATGCAATGACGTATTTAATTGACGTAGACCAACAAAAAAATATTTTATTTTAGTGTAATGGAGTTTATATATTAAAACGAGTATAATTTTTACAGGATTAACTGATACGTCATGCAAGTTTAAAAACATTTTGAATCATTGTTGATATGTGTTATATGTCCAACTGCGATTAACAATTAAGATATTTCATGTTATTTTAAGATTCTTGTCTTATCTGATCCAACTTTTATCATAACAAAAGTAGAATAAATTTCATAAATCGTATAAAATAAGTAGTGTTGAAACTAGAAAAGTGCATCTAATCAGAACATGTCCTCATTATGTAATTGTACATTCACTTATTACGTGATCGGGCCAACGATGAACGGATGGAAGTTGATTTTTATGTTAATCTGAAGCGCATACCATAGTGCTGGTCACACTTTTGTGTCCATTTTATTTAGACATGATTCTTATAATTAATTTAATCGCATTGAAAGACAAAGTATATTTAAAGTATAAGATTAGTGCAAGAGCTTTGGTCCCGTATAGATTATTGAACGAGCAATAATTTTTCATATAAAATAAACACAATAAGTACATTACAGTAGAAAAGAATAGTGTTATTAGCGTCTAACTATATCATAGTATCCACTTTAAAATATATATAAACAGTTTTTTCGTACTGTAAGTAAAAACCCTAGAGGCCTTAAAGATAACTTTTAGACGAATTAGAGAAATACTATCTAAGAAGCCTACTTGACTTACGTACGTTAATATATATTTGAAATTTAATTAAAAGTAGAATGCATCCTCTCGGTAACAGTAAGTAGGTAAGTGTATATGTGTGGCTTTGTATAAAGACACGTTCGGCGCACGCGCATGCCCACGCAAGGCCGTTGTTGTTTGCAAAACAGCAGCAATATCAAAAGTTATTGTATGTACTATTTAAACTGTTAAATAAAGAAATATTGGTATCAAATCCGAATAATTATGTTTACTAGATAATAAAAAAATACATAAAAAACCCGTTTAATTTAATAATATTTTTTTTACATTCTTGCTATCCTATATCTTAGCTACCTTCAGTTCCATCCATTGGAACCTCTTCATGGGTTAAGGCCTCCTTCAGCTTTTTCCAACTAACTAAGAAAGCCATAGCTGTCTACGGCTTTCTTTCTCCAGTCGCTATCGTTTCTATTTCTTCTATCCGCCTTCTTTGGGGTGCCCTCTTCCTTCCCAATGGTCCTTTCCATATAGCTGTATTTAAATTGCCTGGTCAAAACATTTGTTTGCTTGCTTTTAAATTCCTTTTATTTGTGTATCAAATAAGTCCTATATAATAATATACGTCCCGCCCATTACCACATCTGTTTTAGGGCATATTATTATATGTGTTATTATTGTAAGGCATCTATCAGTTTTGTTTTTCGTCTTATTTTTCGCTTTTTATTTTATGTATTTTATTATTTTTAGTAGTACTAGTTAAAACGAGGTCAACAACGAGCGAAGTATCCTCCTTCGCATACAAATTAAAGTACTCACAAAAATAATTAAACCGAGAAAACCTACCTAAAAACCTACCATAAATATTTTAAATGTTACTTAATTGTATTGTTTGCATATTCAGTACGTCAGTAGTACACAACAAATAGTTTTAAAAAGTTTCAAGAGATCCAGAGAGAAAGCTATCAAATTCAAATAAAGAAATATCAATGGCATGTAGCAATGAGGACGTATTTTGGATATAGAAAAGAAAATTATGTTTGAAATCGAATATCAGGTGCATTTTTAGACTGCTTCACGCTTCAACAACACGTTAGTAAAAATAATATTAACGTTTAAAGAAGCGAGCGATAAAAGAATACATTTATACTAATTTGATCATGAGACAATTTTAATATGTACTAATTGAGTTCAGGCCCATATTAAAATTGTGCAATATCTAACTCATTCACTGGAAACTTCTATTTGAGATTAACTCTGAACTAATGGACTAACCGCGATACCGTTAACCTCAACTCAGTTATTTTAGACTTTAAATTATCATTTGAAATAGGTTTATATTAACTATACCATCGTTGCCAAATTGGCTTATTCATAATTTATTTATTTGCGCGAAGTTCAGTATATTTTTTGTTTCCTTTTAATAATGATAATTAAGAAGTGAATATATTAACTGACTTACGATTTCCTCTTTCTCTAAAGTCTTAAAACTTTATAGAAATATGAGTAATTAAACAATTTTAATATAACATAAATTGGAATGATATTTCAAAGGAACGTCATCAAAAATTCAGTTTGTATGAAATTTTGCTTTTTTTTGTATTTGTATTCTTTAAAATGGCATAAAACAGAAACTCTCTTTGCTTTCGACATATACATGAATCGACATAGGTCCTATACTAATTAATGCTCAAATAAATCAAGAATCCAAGGAAATCAACTAATTAACGTGTTAAATACGTTTTTTGTCGCTGTTTTTTGTTATTACGTTAATATTAATTTTTAAATGAATTTTAATATTAACCTTGTTAGTCATCGTCTTTAACGTGCCAACATTATACAGTATCGTTTTATCAAAGAGTTTATTGTCTGAGGTTTTTCCGTGCGTTATTAAAAATAATAATAAATAAACGATCAAAAATTGAAGACTCGTTCTCTTCAATTTAACAAACAACAAATATTCGATTTATTTATTTTTATTTTGTATACTGATAAGATGGACACAGACTGAGCTAAAAAGTTTTTATTTTTTAACTATGCCTTTTGATTTATGAAATTGTCAATATTCTCAACGTCAAACCACTCTTAATATGGAAATTGTATTTTTTTACAACAAACTCCCAAACAAAAATGGAGAATTATCACTAAATAAATTCAAATTAAACGTAAAATAAAGTTTTTATAAATCTGACGTATATATAAATGATCCTAATCCTTGGGATTGATTTGCTTCAGTTCAAACAATTTGTATGACTCTAAACTTTGATATTAAAAAGAGTGGCGAAAAGTTACTTGCCAGTTCTTCTTGCCCGTTGTTGTATAATATCAAATGTGAGTATAGAATTAATTTAACTTCTTTTCTGAAGTTTATAAGTGTACTTGTTTACCTACATGAATAAAATTATTTTGAGTTTGACTTAGCGGAGGAATCTATATATCTGTACAGTATGGTCTCATACACTGACAAACAGTGTTACAGATCTATAAGACTATAGAAAAAAAGAAATCAATATTTTAAAATATCACGAATAAGTGTTTTGGGGTTTATAAACCAGTTACTGAAAATCCTTTTACAAATGTAAGTTTCGCTCCTAGTGTTAGAATTTTGTTTTGATGGGACCAAAAATTTGAAGATCATGTTCAGTTAATTATATAAATACACCTCAGGCTGTTTATCGAAATAAGAAAATTAAGAACGAATTATAACTTTTATAGTATAATTTGATCATTGTCCATCAATTATGTGTAAAAATAGTAGTATTAAACTAACTTAAGATAAATAAAACATTCCTTCGTTGAGATTAAAGTTTGAATAAGCATCCGGTTTCGGTATTTGAGTTTCAACAGAGCATTTTTTTAATTAAATAAATAAACTTAATATGCAAATATAATATTTATACTTGATAAGGCTAAATGAAGAATTTATAATTTTATCCAAATAGCATTTAATATACGCCTTGAAACGAATTAATATTATTTATTTAACCCAACTCGTTACCATAGCAACGTCATCTTACAAAAAATACAATTTGCTACGGAAAAGACATGATATAATAATATTGGCATCACACCATAAAATGATGATTTATGCTAAGAATATATATATATATTTATAAAAGCGTTTTTTAAAAAAACTAACACGATAAACTTATCTTACTTATTATAAAGAGGGAGGATATATTTTTTAATTTATAATTTAATAATTATTTTATTGGGTTTATTCTTGAAATATATATTTATAAATAAAGGTTCAGCCGTTCTTAGTAACGTAGTAAAAGTCAGAAAACAACTTAAGTTATGTTAATGATACGCCCATTAACCTTTAACGTTAACTTAATACGGAACAAAGTATTATTATATCACATTATTTTTCCTTATTTATACCATTCCATTTTTACTAGGCTACTACAATATTAATGGGTGTTTACGTAGAAGTACAAAAAACCAACCAAACCGCTATTTCCTTCAATACCTTTATTAAAATTTTAAACTCTACGTACAGTGTTGTGTAGCGCAAGTAATATAATTAATAATCCTAGTTTATATGCTTAAAGGTTTCACGAAATAGTTTTGAAGCTATTATATCTATATCTGCGTTTCTTTGACGATTATAAAATCTAAATTTATGGATTTCAATTAGTCCGTTTTGTCCGTTTGACATACATATAATTAATCCGATGCGTTTTGATTTGGCTTTGTAGTTAGTATATTAGCAGGTATAAATCGACTACTATCTCTCTAGCACAATGTAATTAACATTGCACAATACCGAATTCAACGATCGAATTAAGACTTTATGTAAATAAATTGTGTCATATAATTAAGTATGCGTGAGACGGATCATGTCAAAATGAAACTCACACTTGACCATGACCAGTATACGTACGGACAGACGGCTTATAATTTTATATATCGAGTGAGCGGCGTTAGGTAACCAGTTCCATTTAATAGCATCACATTTCATAATTTTTGTCCAAGTTATTAGTACGAAGGCTTCCTATACACGAGCAGTTTAAGCGTTGGATACAAAAATGTATCTCCAGTCGTAGGCGAATGAAAATTTTTAATGAATAATTACTTGTTAAATTTAATGTATTTATAATTGTGTTTCATATATACACACGTGAAATATACACGATTTTAAGTGACTAGAAATTGGTGTTACACAATTTCTTATTAGTCATGTGGCTCTATTTCAATTCGAATAAGATTCGATATGGAGCGTGAAGTCTCAAGAAGACAGTTCACAACGCAATATTGGAAAGTGAAACTTTTCTGTGCTTTATGTGAATCTTATAAGACTATTCTCTTCGTTTTAACAATAACGAACAAACGTTAATTCCTGCATCATGAATAGTAACATAAATAATGCTAGGCTTATACTAAATCAGCAAGTTTGAAGACGAAACAAGATGAAATAAACTCAAATATAAAAATAATTGTTGGCGATTCAGTATAACAAAATATATGCTTTGAATCTATAAGAATGAATCGACAATTATTAAACTCGTATGTTAATTATTAATCGTATTAAATATTAAGAATTAAATTACTCTCACACAATGTCGATTGTATAATTCTTATAAAGTTCAAAACCATACCAACCCACTTCAACCCAAGAATCCTGTTACAGTTAACACTTACGTTATAAGCATATTGCTTGTCAATACATACACACAACACACACAAAACACAGACACAGACACAGAACTTGTGAATAAAGCGCGCGACTGGGGCGGCGGCTGGCAGCGAACTAACTTAAAACCTGTCGACTAAGAGCGGTCAATCGGTAAGGCTGTGACGCAAGTGGTTTCGGCAACTCGGGTTTTTTATTGCTTAATGACACACAGCGCGTTGGAATCTCGACTTAAATACGGAATTAAGCCTTATGGAGGACTGAAAGAGGTTTTATATCAGTGATGCGCAGCGACAGCGATGATAAAAAAAAAATAAAAGGAAGAAGTTTCATTCAGCAATATATACATATCGAGGAATTCCTAATTTAAAAATCAGTATTTAAACGCATTGAAACAATACTTCTTCATTTTTCGTATTGATATGTTTAACATATTTACTAGTCTTCTAGAGAAGACCATGATACCCATAGAGGTAAACTAAGATATTTTTTTCTTAGAACAATGACAAAAGTATTTAATGTTCGTTTATCTACTCTTCATCAAAATTACAATCGATTCATCACTGAGGAGAATAGGAGGAATTTTATATAATTGCAGAAATGTCTCGAATCCGAAACAGACAAAGAGTACAAGCATTTTAAATCGAAATTTTCACAAAAGCAAATCCTGAGTACCGTATACGTCGTTAAAGAAATTTGCCGTTTAAGGTTGCATGATTTATTTGATTTTTTTGTGATCAGATTGTGTACTGGAAGGTCAGTAACCCCTCAATAAAGCACGGGGGTATGGGCAAAATATTTCACATTTAAATATAACATTTTTTATGAGTATAAGCGCGATTCTTACTCATCGTGTCGAGTGCTTTACAGCAATCGTCAGGAAGAGACTCTCTATGTACTCACGTAACATTACATTTTTGCACCTGTTTCATTGCAACAGATAAAGCATTATTATTGCACTATTAACCACTACCATGAAAAAAGAGTATTTTGTTATTTTTGTTAAGCGAGAACTATGTTTTCTTATTTTTAAGAGCGGTTTTTATAAATACGTATGAGCAGTGTTGGCCTAGAGGCTCCAGCGTACGACTCTCATACCTGACGTTGTAGGTTCGATCCCCGGCTGTGTACCAATGGACTTTCTTTCTATGTGCGCATTTAACAGTTGCTCGAATGGTGAAGGAAAACATCGTGAGGAAACCGACATGTCTTAGACCCAAAAAGTCGACGACGTGTGTCAGGCACTGGAGGCTGACCTACTTGCCTATTAGATTTAAAAATTGATCATGAAACAGATTCAGAAATCTGAGGCCAAGACCTAAAGAGGTTGTAGTGCCACTGATTCATTCATTCATTTTATAAATACGACAAAGCGGAAACGTTGCATGGCTAATTTTTAGCAGAATTTATTACTAACGCCGTTCTTTATATGGCTGATAAATTTTTTGTGCTTCTAATTAGTGGCATCAAAACAAAATTAATTACCAGAACATTTGTTATAAAGCACGAATAGCAAGTAGGTTTTCCCACTCTGTTTATGGAGAACAGAAGGCCAGACTATATATAAATGGTAATATTATTCCGGAAATAACAGAGATAAAGGAATATAATTTGTCTTGCAGTTTTGATGCTAGTACGTGGTTTGTTAGTTTAATTTTCTAAAACAAACAAATGGCAAAAATAGTTTACATGTTATGATTTCTGTGTTAAAACTATTGTATCTAATAATTTTAGTTAAAAACTAAGCAATGAATATTAAAATTGGAATTTGTATATTTATTTTATAGTATTTGTAATTGATATATATAAAATATGTACATTCCACAATAGTTTTTCATTAAAAATCCAATTCAACGTCAATTTGTGATAATATACAAACTTATTGTACAAATCATATTTCCTTTAAATTAACAGCTGCTGACAAAGAGGAACTTGATTATTAAATATTCAAATTCAATGTGTTATTAGGTTTAAAGACATTTATTCTCATAATAGACTAGTCACTTACATGAGAACATTTATATGCTAACGTTACAATTTGAAAAAAAAAGAAACTTGGTAGAACTTGGATGAACTTTCATTATTAAATCGACGACGACGATCTTTTTGGATAAATTAAAAAATATGTCATTATTAGTTATTGCTCGCGAAGTCCTTCTGATGCATTAAATATAGAAGAACGATCTTCATTTAATCTCGACGCGTATAATAGAAATTGGAAAGAATTAATATAAAAGGCATGTTCATGAATAACATAATTAAAATACAATCCAACAACGTGTAGATTTATTGATTATTAAGATCACGATCTTGCACGTAATATTCGTACATTCACCTTTTGTAAGCATTAAGTATAGATATCAAGTATATGCAAGCAAAAGGTTTTTCGGTTTTAGTTCAAATATAATAGCTTTCGTGTACTTTTGTAATTAAAACAGTTCTGTTCGTCTTAACTGTCGTATATAAACAAGTAACATTTTCTGTAATTTAGCTGAAATAATTCGCTAAGTTTATGTATTGGGGGATTTATTAAATTCCCAAATTAGGAGATTAATATCAAAAATAAAAATATCAAGAATATGTTAAAAAGCGTAAAACCTTGTAAAGCTTTTCCAAGCGTATGTAAGGCGGAAATCTTTCATATTCTATGAACGTATAACGTTACGAGATTATGTTATTATACCACAGACTACATCAGTTGCAATCAACAATAATAATTTATTTACATATGGTACAAATATGTCATGGTGGTACAGTCTAAAGTTCGTATATTCTGCAACACATAATGACGTGAAAATTTATCAAGAAATGCGCCTTAGCGTGTTGGCAGCCTTTGAATTCATAGTTGGTTCCTTAAAAAAATAGTTATATACACTCGCTCTTAAATTTTCAGTTTATTAAAGTTTCATCTGTGTAATTTAACAAAAATATAACATAAAAAAAATGTTGTAATTATAAGTCTCGAGAATGCAGCGGACTCTTAAGACTGGATTGCACAGCATTAATGTTTTATAAGTAAATTCCTTATAGACAGTACAAATTGTCATTTTATTAATATCAGATATTTCAAGCAATTTAGATGGTCGAGTTGGTTGTCCTTGTTAAACCAGTTGCGCGGACTTCGTTTGGTGATTTACTGCCCAACGTTTCTGAGCGTTTAATACACAGAACAATGACCCTGGAAACGATAAATTCTATGATTTTATCTATAATATTCTGTGTAGATGATGATTACCTATGGTTCCAATATCTATGAAATTACATTGCTGTTAACCAGATAGTAAATTGGGTGTAAATCTTTGATAAATAATGTATAGTTTTTCGTTTATCAATCAGATTATGTATGCTTATTGTAATATGTTACAAATGCTATTGAAGTATGATTATTGAATATTCTTTCACTTAAGAGACCAGAGACAGAAACAATGTAGCTAATAAAAATTCGTATGTATAATTTAAACACTTATCATATCAATCAAAATGTTAGGAAATAATTTTTTTATCCGTTAATTTTACAGTTCGCTGCAAAAATCAATAAAATAAAAATAAAAAATATCAGTGGCGCTACAACCTCTTTTAGGTCTTGGCCTCAGATTTCTATATGGGAAGTATGTGATCAGTCTCCAGTGCCTGGCACACGTCGTCGACTTTTTGGGTCTAAGACATGTCGGTTTCCTCACGATGTTTTCTTCCCCGTTCGAATTCAAATGTCTAATGCACACATAGAAAGAAAGTCCATTGGTGCACAGCCGGTGATCGAACCTATGGCCTCAAGTATGAGAGCCGCAAGCTGAAGCCACTAGGCCAACATCGTCGCAAAAAATCAGTACAATTAAAAACATAAGTAACGGGCGGCTCTATCACTTTCAACCCATTTTCTTGGGTGGAAACAGAGTTTCATGACATCTACATTAACTTAGACATAAAGAATATAAAAAAACGAGACAATAAAAGGGACTTTAAAGGAAGATAAAGAAGCTAAGCGGAAAATATTTTAATTTTGTTATTGGCAAAATCATACAATTACATATTACATCGTTTAATTACAGTGGAAATCATCGAAATCAATAAAATCATAGAATCACAAAACAAAGGCTACATAGTGTCTGGGCACTGGGTGTTACATTTAATTTATTTTAGTGTCTCACCTTAAACGAAATCTAAGGATATCATTAATTTTACGGCTTCAATTTCAATTGTTGAACGTTTTCCTTAAATCATTAACGTCTAAGCCAGTCACTGTTCCAACAAATTATTAAGAAAGAGGATAATGATATAGCCATCCTTCACTATAAGTCTCTACTGTAAGTCTTACACTAAGCGCTATAAAACATTCAACATTTCTTTCGTTTAAAAACTGGTGTAATTTAAATCTTAAGATAGGATATTGGGAATTTGAACTGTGATTTTCATACAAAAGTCTATCCACATATACCGATCCGACCAACCATGGATAGCTTGTATCGACAGTTGGCTATCACACTGTCGATTGGTTATGGGCACACTTTTATCAATATTTGTTTGATGTCTATCTCAGATGTGGATTGAGATTATTGGGATGAGGTTATTGGGATCGGGCGTAAGTCAGATATACTCCATTGGTCCGGGGCTCGAACCTACAACCTCAAGCAGAGAGTGATATGCTAAATTCATTACGTGGCCAAAAAAGGAATGGTGAATATAATGTGAGACTTTAAAATAAATGTAAACTTAACGATAGTTAAAATACAAAATTATCGTCTTTTACTAAATAGTTAAATGTGCCTTTTTAAAATTAGGAATTTAGTATTAATTCTTTAGCTTCTTCTTACGGCTAGTAATCTTTGTGCCTGACATAATCGTCGCAAAACGTTAATAAAATTGTCTATTACAAACAGGAGATGCAATGTAACTATCTCTTAAATTAGACTAGGAAATAACTTTTCGTTCTCTAATTATAAATTAAATTAATAATTAATTACGAAATATTATATTATCACTAATAAGATAGAACAAAAAAATCTTTGAGATATGTACATAAAATGTTATCTACGTATTTAAATTTTATAACCAGTTCCTTGTCGATTTCTGGTTTGTGAAGGTTTAATTGTGAACAATCAGCTTTTCACAGTGTCTTTACTTCCCTAGCTAAGTTTATCTTTAAATACATCTAGTGATTATACCATAGTTCCAGAAATTTCCAGAAACTCTTTCTTAATTATTGTCGTTATTAATGTATTGCTCTGTGGTATATACAGTGAATGTTTGTATACGTCAAAACGATAATGCCAGTGTTTGCATCAATTTTTCATATAATTTGTAAAGATTCCTTTAATACTATCTATACATAAATTATTTAAACTTCAGTGATATTTAGAGAGTCACGTATTGTATTTGATTCTTGGAATGTATGCTTAGCGCTAATACTCGACTAGAATATAACCCTTTGTATGGAACTAAGTCTCAAGTTGTTCGTTCGTTCAAAAATGAACATTTCCTATATGCATGTTACCTAATAAACAGTTACAGAAATACGATAATTTTTACCCTTATCTATTCGTAAGTAATACGGGGCATAGATTTGCGTCGTAGGCATTCTTAATAATCCGCGGCTCGTAGCAATTGCTAATTGCATATATAGAACTGGCTCGGTTTCTATAACAAAAATACCATGGCAAATATAAGAAATATTCGAATTATTATTGGGGTTATAAATAGCCATTGAAAACGTCAGTACGGCCGGGTTTTACCTAAAACGTTGAGATTTCAATAAACAATATTTCTAAACTTGTTTTCTGACGTCATCGCCATTGAACTGATACATGTGTGAAATAAATAAAATCGTATACATATTTCTTCAGTAGGATTGTATAAATAAAATTTGTACTTATATGAATATGGATACTTCATAAGTGTCGTAACTTTAATAACTTCAATGACGAATAAAAAAATTCTTGCAATTTACTGGAATTAGCACTTCTTAACTAAACACATTAATTATGTCAAGTAATATACATATTTATGTACATACATAACATATTTTTGTAGGTATTTATGATGTATGTATGTATACATATTGTATATGCATGTATACGAGCCGAAGGCGCATCTGTTGTTAAGTGATACCATAGTACATAACAATTCCACAGGACTCGTACGTTTTAAGAATTAGTACAATTTTTTTCTTGAAGTTGTAAGCTTACTGAACTAAATAATTACACTTATATTAAATAAATTTTAAAAAACACATAACAAAGCATATTAAATAGTTACATAAAGCTAATCTTTGTAGGCTTCAAAGCGATAAACGAGAATTCAAATTTCAACATTTTATGCTCTGTGTAGTCAACTCTGTGATTAATGAGAAATGTGATATACCTATAAGTATTATTTTAATATTTAACATATAGGTTTTACGTTTAAGTTTGTAAAAAAAAGCCAACAGAATAATAATATTGAAAGTCACACACATGATTCGAGGTCTTTCCTTGTATAACGTCGAAATATATTTATTAAAATACCAGTTACTTGAAAACATTTTAAAATCGGTTTACATTATTATATTTTTACTAGCGTGTTTTGAATATAACATTCCAGTCTGATTCATGTTTACCAAAATAGCTATAGAGGCCTATCAGACCTACGATGTGGTTACATAATCGAACTATGTTTCCCACAAACAACAAATAAATACCAAAAATTAAACAACCCTTTATTACATTGCTGTCTCAGAGGACAATCTTTGTTGAGAAATACGTTTATAAAATTCTATTTTAAAATCGAAATCACGAATCAATTTATTTTATGTGTGGATGTTTACGTTTCATTCCAGAATCAATATCAAACGGTCGAAGCGAAAACCTCTGAAGCCGTTTTTTATGTTTATTGTTCGTCGTTCATTTGTTTATAAAAATATTCCATTCAAAGAATTGTTTCCTATATCATATCAAATCACTCATTATTTTGAAGCAGGTTAATTTTGTATCTAAATTTGACTTTTAATTTGATATCTCGATGGTTCTTACATAAACCATAATTATTTTTATAAGAGAGCGGAACATGGTCTTGTAATTACATTGTTTCCTCTCAAATCAAATCAAATGCATTTAAATAACAAAATGTTCACTTATGAATGTCAAAAAGAAATACATATTAAATGCTTCTAAGGCGTAGAACGGAAGATAAGAAATAAACTTTCTGCCACTCTTTTAAATCGCCTTGTTTTTTGTTATTAAATACTGCTATGTTACTAAATAAAATATTATTTAAAAGGAGCTGCATCTTTAAGTAATTAATAGTTAATTAATAATAATAATAAAAAACAAAGATTTTTCCTCTATCAGCAGGAGGCATGGTGAAATGGGAGCATGCACGTACATTCTTCTACAACATTCTTTAAATAAATTATTATTATTATTCTCATACTCTACAATAAGACAATTTTCTTTCTATGAGTTTATTTACCAAAATATATATTTTCACTATAATTGTTTCTCTTTATTTGTCCTTCCATGTCATGGAAAATATTTAAATATATTTGAAACAATACCATCGAAATTCAAAATTGTATTTTTTCTCGTCTCACGGAAGATTAAGCAACTATAAGCCTTGACTCGAGAGTTCATAGTCCAATGAAAACGAGATGCGTGACAGCCTTCCCAGGCTTCTCTATGAGGAAATTAAAATAATGTATGTTTAGGTGCATGGAATATTCATTTGCTTAAGGGTATACCAATTACTCACTAAACAATTTAATAGTTTAATTAGCTTCCATTCCCATTCAAACCTAAAATTTTTGTATTGTTTGCAAAACAATTGGGACAGCCAGCCAACACGCCCTTGTACGTCGGCAAACCATAATTTACTGACATGGCCCAGTCATTTTTGGTATGTCCGGGTGAGTATTAAAATGTACCATAATTAGTCCTTAAGATTCTGTTCCGGATGTACCTGGTAATTACAGGGAAATGGTCATAAGTTATAAAAGGTTCATGACATTTGAAGATCAACGACATGGACGGTATGTCGAAGCTGTATCGTTTTAAAGTAAATATCAAAGCTTCGCAAAATCAACTTTAAATAATTGAAAAAGTCTGTGAAGAATATTTTACTAACTAGCAGTAGAACGATTCTTAACCAAACCAAAATTAAAAACATATGTGTCCCGGAACGAAAAGGTTTCAAAATTATCTGATTTATGATTATTATTTATAAGAGGGTTATTTTTTTACGCTGTTACCCCTTTAATGAAACCCGTCACAACAATACACAAGACAAGAGAAGAACCTTTTACACATAGACGAACGTTACATCCCATTGGACGATTAATTTTATATATATTTCATATATGTACATGAGTACTTATATTCATAAGTGAAATTCTGCTATATGCAAAAGTCGTGATACTTCCAGCGGTTTTGCTGGAACTGTTTGAGTCATTTTAGTTTGTAGAATTGCGGTCAGTATATTAATATTGATATAGTATAAAACAACTGAATATGGAGATACAAACCCAGAAGACCGAGACTGAGTTCCTAAGATTGTTGTCTTACGCGACGGAAATATGAATCGAGAGCGATGACAATCCCAGTTGCAACAGATGGGTTGTAAAGTTAAAGGCGGTATAATTTTGGTATAAAACTAAGTCCCATCTTGGTTTTAGTTTAAATTTATTGAAATAAAAACTATTTCGTACAATAACAGCGTCATCTATTCACGCATATCGCTATTACACGGTTATAAAGAATCAATTACCTGTTTAGTTCTATATAAGATCTTTAGATGGCGCTATTCATAATATAACATAAAGTATTGATAAGAGATGGCAGTAACATCAATAATTTTATATTTATTTAACCATTACTACGATAAAGTGTAGAATGAAGATATAAATGTTGTATATAATTATATACAACTCACTTTAAAGTGGTATAATTCTTAATAAATATGTTTCTTATAAATTTCATGCTGTAATTGCGATGTTTTATGATGAGTATTATAAACAATTGTATCTAATAAAAAAAATATTTTTTAAATGGTGTGTAAATTATAAAATAACTATTGATTAAACCAATATAATTATAATTAATATGCATTTTAATTTACGCATTAGAATAAAATCTGCAATTGTTCAGTAGTCATTGCAAGTAGTTTGCAAGCATTTCGGTCTATAATTGCATGCACAAGCCTTTACTATTCGGGTTAGTAGGCGTGCTCGTTGATGTGTCGGCTACACGCGAAAGTAGATCTTGCGTCATGACAGATCAACATCTCATAACTGCTTGCATCATACATGCCTTCCGATTTGACTACTTAGCTAGAATACACTTTGGCACGTGCTTACAATAGTTAATAGTTTGTATTATCAAATTATAAAGTAAAAGAAATGCATAGAAAATTATAAAATATGAGATGCGAAAAGCCTTACAAAGTTATAGGTAAATGATAAGGGAAATTTATTATCACGATATTATTTATAACAAAATTAAATAATTTATACTAAATTTATTAAACTCTATCGCGTCCAATTATTTATATATCAAAAATTAATTAACGATTATGGCCATAATCATTATGTCACAGACAATAGAGAAAAACAACAGATACGTCGTTCTCAAAATATAAAATTGGTTGTTATTTTTTCCGATTTATACTATAAGTAGTATGTTTTTCTACGCACGACTTTCCTCAAACATACTAGGATACATGAATCATTCAGATATTACAATATTAATATGCCTTTAATGCTTCTTGACATAGTAATTTAAAAGTATAAGGGGACAAGTAGTCGGTGGAAGATACTCACCCAGTCCAACTGAACATTTGCCGCAGTCTATCCGGTCGTACATTATTATTATTATTATGGTTGAGTGCTGCCATTTTATCTGAAATGACGAAAAAATATAATTTATTTAAAAGAAACAAGAAACAAATGCTTACGAAAAATAAACCAATGTTATGGTTCAGAAAATTTAAATTAGGTTTGGCTATTAATTAGGTATGTAGTTTTTATTTCCTATTCACTTATTTTTAAACATAATATGCCTGAAAGATCGAAATTTACTTTATTCTTATTAGGAGTTAGACTATATACACAGTATAGATTTAATTTTAACTTGGATTGAATTCAATGAAGTGTAAATAATATATTTATAATATAGTAGACTTATTAAAAAAAACAAGTCCATTAATCGTTATATTGCGCCAATCATAATTAAAAAATGGAAAATTACTGTAACGCAAGGCATAAAACTTATTAAGAAACCTTGTGCTGTAGACAAAGGAAGATTTTGCTTTACATAGTAAATAATGTGGGAAAAACTCAAAGGAATTACTCATTTACCGCTAACTCAAATATTATTTATATCAAATGGCAGATGAATCAATATATATTTGTAGAACTTATTCATATTAGCACACAGTACTTTTGCATATTGTATATTTTGTAGACTTAATAGAAAAGTAATTACGCACAGCAATACCGTGACAAAGTAATTAAAAAAAACGGTACACGTGCCCACTATGTGATGCTTAACATGTCAGAGGTGTAAGTACAGAAAAAGCGAAAGTAATAAGACATAAAAAATCATAAATATGAAATTTAACTAAGAAATATTAAGCACCGAGATACGTTTAATGAAACAACTTTATGAAATTGTATTCTCGTCACTTTATTTTAGTACTTTTTCGAAATAATTATTTATAACCATGAAAGATACTAAGATTCTACTAGACTACTAGAATCTGTCTTATTAATGAGAGTTACATAAATACAAAGTAACCGTTTGATTTACTTTAATGACAGTAATTATCTGAACAAAAAGTCAATCGGAAGGCAGAAAACAATAGTTTGCGTAAGGACACCTTGCTTATACTAAGGCGAAGCATGATTTATTTATTTATTAGCACTTCGTTGTATATACAGGAATATAATGCAATTGAAATTATTAAATAAAAAGGAGGGCAACTGGCGCCTTAATCGCTTTAAAGCGATCTCTTCCAGGTGACCACTGCGACAAAAAGAAAAAATAATTAGACGAGGAAGCGCAAGAAGTGCAAAAATGCATAGACAATTAGAACATATGTAAACAGTGGACTAGACAATAGCAAAAAAACCACATGAAAAAGAAAAAGTACACATGAATCCCGATAACTCCAGATCGGTTAGTACAAAAGTTATGGATGTGATGTGGACTGATGGTTTGTTAATGCTTGTCTATGTAAAGGAAGATAGAGAAGGACCCGTTGCCATAGCACAGAGACCTGAAAGGATTTGCCAAGAAAGGAAGAGTAGAAATGGGATTAAAAAGATATAGTTTTCGGAAGAGCGTAAGCTATTGCTATGGGCTCCCAAAAAATTGTAATCGTTTTTGAGATAGGAAGTACATAGTTTTATGAATGAACAGGATGAAAAATAAGAGATAGAGAACATGAGTATCACATCGCTGACGAATGAGTAACACGCCAAAACGTTTACGGAACGCAGACATACGTCGACCGTAATATAAAAACGAATTTTGGAGACGATCCATTATATTAAGCAATTCTTCGTTTATATCGAAAGAGCAAGAATCAACCTAGTCTAGTAATGGCAGACGGAGAGGTTGTACCAGTGAGGTTTTAGTGCTAAAGGGACGAAAATTACTATGACATTCGAGGCGCCGTAAAATTTGTGCCTTTCTTAATTATGCTGCCCGGATAAATTTTCATAAATTAAGACCCCCAAATTTTATACTGTACGGTTAATTTATAAAATCACACGCGCCCGTCGATATGTACAGGAAAGAACTTGGCCCAATCAATTTTCGATGTGAAATAGGGCTGCCAATAATATTGAATGGGATATGTGCGACGGTGAAGGCCTAGGTTATTTACGATACCAAGGCAAGGGCAAGAACCAGTCTGTTGCATGGATCCCCGTTATCCAGAACGTTACGCCTACTGAATGCTGTCTCCGATCAACATATGTATTTATATATTCGCAGAGTGCACAGTAGCGATATTGTGTATATTATGTGTTTAATATTATATATGCACTTTATTATATTTTATCAAATGATTATCGTATTGGCATAGTCTGTAAGGATTGTGTATGTATTTTTGTAATTGATTAAAAAAAAAACATGTAGGGATCGATATGTAGGCCAAAATCATTACCCCAGTCTTATTACTATCTTTGCCAGCTCATATATAAAATTATTTTTATATTACATAACATTGATAAAGACGCAAACATATTACATCCAACATTTTAAATAAAAAGTTATAATTTATTTCCAAGACTTAAAATTTTGTTAATAAACCTATTACTAAACTTGATTTCGAAACTAAATCATTCTGCGATGAATACATGCTTTGCCGATTAAACAAAAGGGATGACCTTTAAGCAAGAGTAGATGTACCAACTGTGTCAAAATTATACAGAGTTTCTCCGATGGAACCAGGCTTTTCCTTAAGAAATAGAGACCTTCTTTGCACAAGTGTTCAAGTTTCCTATGTTTTATGCATATTTTTCTTCAATTGTAATCGCTTTGGTTACCTAGGCTACAACTATTTGTGCAATTTGAAAAATCTTTATTTCTAATCCTGTTTCTAATATGCTGGGACTCTGTGAGACTGTGTGCTGGGATGTGTGTGATGTGATGTGATATGATGGTGTGTGTGATAATTTACTAACTAAGTAAAATGAGCAGTGTTGTTCTAGCGTTGTCCAACGCTTCAGCGTGTATCTCAGGTTTTGCACCAATGAATGTGTGAATTTCTATCGATGTGCGCATTTAACTATCTTTCGAACGGCGTAGGAAACACATCGTTAGGAAACCGACTTGCTTTATCACGTTATTTCAATAACTCTTTATATATTGGACATGTAAAAATAAATTTGTTATAAATTGCTATCGGCGAATTACCTAAAATTAAATTATCTGATTTGATTTAACCGTTTGAAGACAATATGGTAGGAAGAAAATAGGAATGCGATTATTTTTTTTAATATTAAATAAATGTTTACCCCGATATACATAAACGTAAAGCAAACTGAAATTTTTTAAAATAAGTGTAGAAATTATCAACAAACCACTTTTATATCGTAAAGTTTAATTTAAAATGTTTCATAATAATTTTTTTGACATCATTCTTATAATAAAACTAGCTGACTCGGCGAACTTCGTTCCGCCTAACAATCTAATAATATCGTGTTAACTTTAGTAAAACTTGATTTAGGAAATTATTAATCCATCACAATAACATGAATACAACTTTTTTTGCAAATACAGAAATGTTTTATTGCTTGCCATTGCGTAAGTAGAATGGCAGTTTTACATATTAAGCCTCTTTTCTATCGCAAATATTGCGAAACTTTCTGATATACAATATTTTTGATGAGATAACACATGTCCTCGATCAAGATCAAAGCCTTAAGCCTCAAGGTTATTCACCTAAGATCAGAATTTCTTGAAGTGACAGGAATTCCATGTAAAATGATGCGTAGTTTTGTCAATGTTTTGTCACCAGATGCTATTTCCATTAGCAAAATTTATTTATTTATTTTATTACTTATTCTGCTCACACAGCTAAGAAAAATCCACCAAAAATCCAACCAATCGATCTTAAGTTATAAGTAGTATAACTAACACGACTTTGTTTTATGTACATGTTTAGATAGAAGCCATTGCGTGAAAACTTGATCCAGCAACACAGAACAACCATTGGTATAAGTAATTCATAAGGATCTTACTTAGGTGTCCATATTTCTCAATATTTCGGGTAAACAACTCGAGGTGTCCCAGATAAAACTGGTCACCGGCTAGTGATGTAACTATCGCATAATGGCATGGTGCCTTTCACTGGCTTTTTACCTTATTTATATATAGAAATAGGATCTATATGGGTTTCCTAGGGTAGACACAACGTTTAATCGTCAAAGAAACTTAAAACTAAGCTAGCCAACTAATGTTTAAACTTTCTCTGCTATTGTCACCAGTGGATTATACGCTTGTCAACAGTAGTAAAAAACCCATGTCAGCGTGTGTCGTGTAAGGAATAAGGATAACATAGGGTACCTACTGTCGTAATTCGTGTCGTTTTTATATCTTTGTCCTACCAAAGTGACACTAAGCACTAAGTTTCTGAATATTACCTTAAACGGTACATGCCTATAAACTAAAATCGTTATCTATAATTACATATAACTACACAAAAAACACATATATATATATATACTAGCTGACCTGGCGAACTTTGTTCCGCCTTAATGGCAATAAATAAGCAGTTTGGGTTTTTTTATTGGAAAATATACAAAAAAATTAAATACCTACATTAATCATTCATTATTATTTCTGTATTTTAGTACATAGGTTGCTCTTCACTTAAGTACCTTGTGATACACATTTTTTCATTTTTTGTTTTATTATCAGGCGCAAAAACAAACAACGCTGATGGTCTTCCGACCCGTGAACATGCCACGTATAATTGACCATGGGAAAAACATGAATGTTCTAGATTTAAACCACAAACTTTTAAGGATTGGCCTTGTGATTTGTTGATGGTCATGGCAAATGCAAGACGTATCGGAAATTGAAGTCTTTTAAATTCAAACGGCATATCGGTTGGGATCATCGGGATCCTCGGAATAAGAACTTCCTCACCTTTGAATTTTCCTATCATTATCGTAGCGTAAATTACATTGTTCTTCAATTTTCTAACCACCAAACGCATACCATTATGTAGTTCAGGTCATCTACATCTTTATTCTTTTTCTTCTTTTTTATCAGTAAGCAATGTAACTCTCATGTTTGTTGTCAGCTGCAGTTTCGTCACATAGCGCCATAGATTTGACGATTTGAGGCAAGCGTTTATTTCGTCGACAGCCGTAGATCTTGGAATTACTGGCAGTATTTGGCGGAAATCGCCAGACAGTAAAATCATTGCTCCTCCAAAACATCTCGATTCATTGCGTAAATCTTTTAATGTTCGGTTAAGTGCTTCCAATGCACGTTTATGCGCCATTGTGCATTCGTCCCAGATGATGATTTTCGATGCCGCTAAAACTTTGGCCATTGCTGAGTGTTTTGCAATATTACACGTTGGTTCTCCAATAGTTTGAAGATTTAACGGTAATTTTAATTCTGAATGAGCCGTACGGCATCCTTCTAACAATGTGGCTGCTATTTCAGAAGAAGCAACTGCAACCGCTATGTTGGATCTCGCCCGAACAGTTGCTAAAACTAATGACATGAGGAATGTCTTGCCAGTTCCACCAAGGGCATCTAGGAAATATAAACCACCATTTTCATCATCGTTTGCCTTCATTAAAGTATCATAAACTTCCTTTTGTTGGTATTTCAACAGGGGTACATTCGTTTGAACTACTAAATCTAATTCCTGGTGATCATATTCACGTTCCCGTTCCAATACTCGATTAAATGCGTCATTCGACAACAACAACAAATAGAAACATTCATCATTCTTTGGATGAACTGTATACATACGACAATACCGAGTTTTATAGTTCTCTTCACTGTTTATACGAATGGGCAATAGCACTATCATTATAATTAAATTGTAAATTGTAAAAATAATTAAACGTATTTATTTAATAGAAATATTTTGAATATTGATTTCTTACAAATATCAAATTGTCATATATACGTCATTACACAGCTGTCATTATACGTCAATTACATAGCTATCATTTGCGTTTTATTATTCCAAGTCTGATTCTTATTTGTTATACCACTTTTTATAGTGACTGACGTTTCATGTCAAGTCCCACGGGAACGCTGTCGAACGGGATAAAAAGTATCCTATGTCCGTCTCCTGGCTCTAAGCTACCTCCATACCAATTTTCACTCAAATCTGTTCTTTCGTTCTTGAGTTATAAGTGGTGTAACTAACACGACTTTCTTTTATATATATAGATATATATATACGTTTTTTTTGGGGGTAATCTCTCGAACTACTACCAAGTTAAAGCAACGTTATTTGACGGATTAAATTATTAGATATTATTTTAATATTATTTTGTCGGAGAAAAACGGTAGAACGAAAACATTTCCTACAAACGCCCCCTTAACGATGAGAGATATATGATGTTGCCTACAAAAGACTCAACGACAGTAAATGTCTAACTTATATTACTTAATATTATATAAAAACAAGTCATCCAAATCTTATAGCAGCTCCTACAGAAATCTAGAATGATACATGAGGCAAGTTTAAATATATAATTATTCATGGTTTAACAATATAAGGTAGGGGTGACGTTAATTTATAACTTAGCAAAATTAAGTCAAGCTTTCAATTAGTTATAAAAAATAATTGATAGTAGTAATATTTTAATATAGTTTAACAGTAGGTTATAACACGCGGTACCTCTGTATGTGAAAGCGACCCAATGTACCAATATATAACGGTATATTAGCGAAATACAAAGCGATGTACTGTAATAGTTAAATAAAATGTTCTTTGATACCCCTAACTATCCTTATAACATATCCGTTTGAATGTTTTCACACGCATGACTTAACAGGAGGAAAACGAAAATCGAAATAAAACACCGTCACGCTCTTATAAATTTCATCATTGTAACTTGATTTATTACTTCTTAGGTAAGATGTTAAATCATTGGTTATGTCCAATAAAACCCTCACTTGTAGATATGATGTTACATAAAATATATATAGGTATACCACATCGATAAAATATACGAATAACAATCGACCATAGGTGCCGTAATAAATATTGTAGGATATTTTTAAATTTACAACCTAAATAATAATAATAATTAGTCACGTTCATTTATTTGCAGTGTCACGACAGGACTAAACTTTGATAAATCTTTGAGTGTTACAGTTTATGAATAATATGGGTATACTATATACATATTTTATAATATAACATAATTTAAAAAAACCGAAGGAGGTTATAATTTCGTTTAATTTTATTATGTGAGTGTTTGCATACTAGTTTCAGCGTATATACAAATATCAAAAGGCTTTCTGCATTTGCTCGTTCAGTGAAGGAAAACATTGCGAAGAAACCGGCACATTAGGCTGATGTATGAAATGATCACGAAACAGATATATCTGAGGCCCAGAGCTAAAAAGTTGTAGCGCCACTGGGTTTGCTTGTACTTACCCTGTACCTACCTACATACGTAATAACTGCCAGGATTATTGATGTCGGTTTAAGCTTTTAGTAGTTTTTGAGGTTGCATTAGGATTCATTAGGTTCTTTATTTTATTTTATTTGATTTTATGTCTTGTTAGGAATTTATGATACGATATTTTTCCCAATTATATCATTTTTGTGTTATTATTCAAAGTGTATATTGTTTTATATATATAAATAAATGTTATTTTTTTATTTTTTTTAGTTCCAGAAGTTTAAGAACGAAAACTGCCACGAATTTAAAAAGCCGTATTGTTATGTTTTGTCGTTATGGAGTAAGAAATATATAGTAAACAGAAATGATGAAATACACATATATATCTCTACATCGTTCGCTACCGGATGCTGCATTTGTTTACGTTAGCCAATCGAGAAAAAATTTCAAATTGCACTGTTCTTTAAATAAAATAAAATGTATTTAAACAATTTTTTTTGAGGGGTAAAACTCCGGTTGTATGAGTATTATTGTGACTTTTAAAATCGGATCAGTTGCTCTGTATATATATTTTTTTTTGTTACGTATAAAGAGGAAATACATATGTGAGCTTGAATCAGGTTCTATTATTTGTCTTTCCTCTAATGTCTAATTGACGTGGAAACAGCTGCAATACTGTTGATGGTTAAATCAATTATAGCGTTTAGCAAGCGAGTCAAGAGTTTATCTTACCAATCGATTTAACGTTTGTCTCTATAGCACAATTATTATGGAAAACTTTTAAACACAATCGGTATACATTGGGCATCATTAAGAAAATTCATGGATGAATCAGGCTCAATTATGAAAAAATATTGTTTATTGATTATTTTCTAGGAAACTCATTATTTTTCATTATATTAGATAAAACTAATATTATATTTCAAATTCAAATGCAACTCGTATAAAGTACAATCAAACAAAAAACAAAGGTAAAGGTCGATGATGTGTTCAAAATCAGAAGCACATGCTTTAATCAAAATTAAACATACAGAATCAATACGCAGAGACGCAGGATACATCAGATGAATAATCATGAGATAAATTACCTGTTTCACATGGTTTTTATAACATTAATAAGCGTAAAACCTATAATTAATATATTGTGCATAAATTGATAGCAACGTGCGTTCGATGCACCTTTTTACTTAATCCTCGACAAAATTAAAAGAAAATACATATTTGGACATAGATAACGACGTCGACGCCCTTTATAGTTAATTTATGCTACATAGTTCTTTAAATTATATATCTACATACAAAGTCATCACTATAAAAGGGAGCCGGTTGCGAATGGAAATCCGAAACGAAGTTTTTATTTGTAACCTGCATCTGTGTTTACAATATGACTTTAATGGAATTTTTCCTATGCATGTATAAAAACCAAATGAAACCTGTCACAGTCGGTTAAAATAAACCACTATACAAAAACCAGAAGACAACTTCAAACAGTGTTTACGATTGCGTACGGCCCCCTTGGGTCACTTTCTCCAACCTTGATATGCCCGACGCGACTACACTAACACGTAAATTCAATGGTATTTTTGACTATGCATCGTAAACTTTTACTTTTACAGACAAACAGAAACTAACTTTCCAATATTCCCTATAACTGACGCGTAGATTACAACGGAATTATATAAATATGCGGAAACTTATGTAAGCTAAGCTTAGCTCTATTTGTAAGCGTTATTGTATCATTCTTATTGATATCTAAGCATAGATAAAGAAATGAATAAACTCTCACCGAGTGTTCGATATTCTAATGTAGATGATCCAAAAAGAAAAAAAGTCACAGATCACAAACACAAGAATTTGTCACTGTCACTTGTTCTGGCGCGGAAATCTGCGCGTATACACAACACTTTCTAATCGAAAATTTTATTTTATTTGATTGTTCTTTCATTAACCGCTTCGCCACGTACGATACGGACTGTGGCTAGGCAGGCTGTGGTTGGTTGAGTATCGTCTTGGTCTGATTTCTTGTCGCGACGAACCAACTTGGAAACTATAAACCGACTCGTATGTAGGTGCATCGAAGCGCGTGCATTTCCGCGATAAAATGCAACTTTTCTTTTGGTCGTCTAACAGGCATATTGACCAAATGGACGTGTTGAAATGAGCTGTCCGTTTTGCAATTACCGCAATGTAAACACCAACAAGTAGGATGCCATGTATCCGCAAATATCGTAATAAGTTAGATTACACACATACCTATTTACTTACAAAATAGAGGTATGTAACCCTTTAAAATATTGTTATAATCGTGATATCGTGATCGTGATCACATTCTATTAAAACAGAACGTGCTCATAGCAATAACAATTAAAGACGACGTAAGTGCATTCTTAATGAACTTAAAATGTTTAATTTTTTATGAACTCCGTAAATTGCATAATTTGATATAATGCAAAAGGATTTTAATCATCTATTATATTAACATATTTTATATTAGCCATCTCGATCTCATCTCCGGAGATTAAGTTATAATAAACGGCCTTTCTCTATTTCGCCACATTGTTATATTTTAGTAATAATTAGTAATAGTTAACACGAATTCATTGTATTTTTAGAAGTATTATACTTATACAAAAACATTTGTTTGAGGTTATTGCATAAAAAATCGCATAAAATATCGTAAAATAGAGTCTATTTCAACATGCGAGACAGTCATAGTAATTTTTTTCTCGAATTTCTGAAGATTTTCGCTTATAACTTTGTTATTTATAGTTCTACGACAAACAGTTACTGAACCAAAGTTGTAGAAAATTTAATTTGCAACAAAAAATTTAAACATTTTTTTTTAAACAAATACATAAATAGTTTAAAAGATATATCGTAAATACCATTTCAACTCCTATTTTCAAGATGGCGGCCGTGGGACAAGGGTGGCTACCCCACAAACTTGGTTTTAGCTTTACATTGACCCCCCCCCCCTACACATCATAAAAATAAAATTGCGTCCTCTAAAAAAATCAAGGTTAGGCCTAAAAATGTAACATTTCAATGGACTAAGACTCTTACGGGTTTATTTAAGGTAAGCTATCAAATTTTATTAATGTTACTTAGTCTTGTTAAGAAATCCAGGTATTACTGGTAAAATGCTTTTATGCTTGGTATAAAATTATTTCTGACGAATCCAAAACACGGTTTTCTGAACCTTTTTACCTTCTCCTTATATTAGGTAATTAATATCGTGTTTTTCATTTCTAAACAAGAAACAAAGTAGAAAGTATAAGAAATCAAACAACTTTAGAATTCTGGCCTTACAGTTCTAAAGTTTATTCTAGTTTACTTAGTTTATGGGTAACAAAATAATTATTTAAAACCAATATCCAAAATCAAACGCCTGATAAATTCCACTTACTTACTTCATACTACAAAACCTTTAACTCGCATACCTGCATGATTATTTAGATTTTTTAGTACGAACAGTTTCAACGTTGCAAAATCACGATAGTGCACTATCAAAAAATATATCATAACGATGTTTTTATTTGAATTAGACTTACTATTAATAAGAGAATTTAATGTCTTGTTTAGTTAATTTATATAGGTACAAAAGACTTGATATTATGTTAAAATCTTAATCGTGAAAATGAATCTTTTGTGATTGCTATTTGATTATCATTGCTTATTACTAGATTATACTCGAAAAATTATGTAGCAATCAATCAATCAATGAAGTAATAAAACATTTAAAAATTATAACCGTTGTGATTTTTTTGAATTTACAAGTATTTATTTCACATTTTATTATTCATTTATTAAATATTACAACTAACAGAATTTACTCAAATTATTGGTAAAATCTAGCTTACAAAAACACATGCATTACAATATAATAATATTATATAATTATCTCTATTCTCTATATATATATAAAAGAAAGTCGTGTTAGTTACACCACTTATAACTCAAGAACGGAAGAACAGATTTGGGTGAAAATTGGAATGGAGGTAGCTTAGAGCCAGGAGACGGACATAGGATACTTTTTATCCCGTTCGACAGCGTTCCCGTGGGACTTGACATGAAACGTCAGTCACTATAAAACGTGGTATAACAAAAAAGAATAATAAAACGCAAATGATAGCTATGTAATTGACGTATAATGACAGCTATGTAATGACGTATATATGACAATTTGATATTTGTAAGAAATCAATATTCAAAATATTTCTATTAAATAAATAATTAAATGTAATGATAGTGCCATTGCCCATTCGTATAAACAGTGAAGAGAACTATAAAACTCGGTATGGTCGTATGTATACAGTTCATCCAAAGAATGATGAATGTTTCTATTTGTTGTTGTTTTTGAATGACGCATTTAATCGAGTACATATTGGAACGGGAACGTGAATATGATCACCAGGAATTAGATTTAGTAGTTCAAACGAATGTACCCCTGTTGAATTACCAACAAAAGGAAGTTTATGATACTTTAATGAAGGCAAACGATGATGAAAATGGTGGTTTATATTTCCTAGATGCCCTTGGTGGAACTGGCAAGACATTCTTCATGTCATTAGTTTTAATAGTTAACCGAATATTAAAAGATTTACGCAATGACTCGAGATGTTTTGGAGGAGCAATGATTTTACTGTCTGGTGATTTCCACCAAATACTGCCAGTAATTCCAAGATCTACGGCTGTCGACGAAATAAACGCTTGCCTCAAATCGTCAAATCTATGGCGCTATGTGAAGAAACTGCAGCTGACAACAAACATGAGAGTTACATTGCTTAATGATACATCTGCTGAAGATTTCTCGGAGCAATTGCTGACTATCGGTAATGGTCAAGTACCTGTCGATGAATGGAATCAAAAGACGAACTTATCAACAATGTATTTCCAAACATTATTTCTAACTACAAAAATAATGAATGGTTGAGTGAGCGAGAAATTTAAGCGGCTAAGAATAAAGATGTAGATGACCTGAACTACATAATTCAAAATAAGATCATTGGAACAATGAATTCATTCAAATCTATTGACTGCGTCACAAATGAAGATGAAGCCACCAACTATCTAATTGAATTTTTAAACTCTTTGGACTTGCCTGGCTTACCACCGCACAATTTACGCCTTAACGCCTGGCTACGTAGTAATCATGCTTCGAAACATAAACCAACCAAAACTGTGCAACGGTATGCGTTTGGTGGTTAGAAAATTGAAGAACAATGTAATTTACGCTACGATAATGATAGGAAAATGAAGGTGAGGAAGTTCTTATTCCGAGGATCCCGATGATCCCAACCGATATGCCGTTTGAATTTAAAAGACTTCAATTTCCGATACGTCTTGCATTTGCCATGACCATCAACAAATCACAAGGCCAATCCTTAAAAGTTTGTGGTTTAAATCTAGAACATTCATGTTTTTCCCATGGTCAATTATACGTGGCATGTTCACGGGTCGGAAGACCATCAGCGTTGTTTGTTTTTGCGCCTGATAATAAAACAAAAATTGTCGTGTATCAAAAGGTACTTAAGTGAAGAGCAACCTATGTACTAAAATACAGAAATAATAATGAATGATTAATGTAGGTATTTAATTTTTTTGTATTTTTTCCAATAAAAAAAAACAAACTGCTTATTTATTGCCATTAAGGCGGAACAAAGTTCGCCGGGTCAGCTTGTTATATTATATAATTATTCTAGAAAATGTCATTTTATTTGTGATTTATCAAGTTAAACATAGAATTGCTCGTTTAAATATGTCAGTCAAATAAAAACTTAAATATGAATATAATTATATTATTAATATCTTTATTCGATAATAATATTCATATTTCATAATTCTATTAGTATGTAATTCGTACTTAAATAAAATTTCCAAAAAAACAAGATAAAATACCGAGCTAAGCTCGGTCATCTAGGTACTTATAATAACAGGGTTGCTTGTTTATGATGGTCTGCGTTGAGATATGGCCTATCATTGCAAAATATGATAGGAAGATTGTTAATGTTCATCAGCGTTTGGCTGAAAAGCTAGTCTTATGAATATCATATACGTTATTGAATGGACGTTACAATTAAATTGTTGATTGTTTGTTGACCGTGCCGGAAATAATTCGCCTCAAGTGACTCAAGTCGCGAAATGCAACGTGGTCCAATCGTACATTTATCTTGGGGCTCAGATTTCGAGCAATGGCGGCTGCATCGACGAGATCAAACGTCGTATGGACATAACGAGAACGGCGATGGACAAGATGCAAAAGATATGGAGAAACAGGAATATAACAAATGCCACGAAGACCAGGCTCGTAAAGACACTTATATTTTGCTTATATTTTGCTGGAGAAGAATGCTTGGGGCATCGTGGACCGAGTTTCGTAGAAACGTCTCGATACTTCAAGAACTCGGTGTTAAGCAGCGTCTATCTAACAGTACAATCTCGCATCCTTACATTCTTAGGTCACGTATCTCGGCGTGACGATCAGTCCTTAGAACGCCTTTTCGTCCAGGGGAAGGTGGAAGGCGCTAGACCGCGCGGCAGGTCACCTACACGCTGGACTGATCAGATTCAGGAAATTTAGGGACTCAGTCCGCCGTAGGAGAAACACTGAATCAGTGCAGCAGGATGACCTCCAATAGACAGCGGTGGCGAAGCGTCGTGAAGCGCATCACATCTGCGCCTTCTACTTCTACTACATAGCGATCACGACCGCTCTGGCAAGAGCGTACCGAATGAGAAGAAGAAGTTACAATTAAATCCATTCTGTACAACGTAAAACTTACGATTCTAAAGTAACATCTGGAATGTTGTTGAATATACCTCGTGAAACCAGATTTATTATTACATATGTACCTACTTATGTTAAATAAAGCTAGATTTAATGTGAAATGAAGTTATTGGTAATTGAATTGTATTTATTTACTACCAGTATCAACTAAATTAAATACAAATAAATTTAATAAACAATATTAATATCTGATCAACTATGAACTGAATATTACTAAAACATCTTACTATATTTATTCGTTTTAGTTTGGGGGCCAAAATAAAGAGGGCGTCGTCCATTTTAGTAGTGAGGGCTTGTCTATTGCCTTTCCTTTCCTATATAAGAAGTTACTCTGTGCTACCATTCTTCTCTTTGATATATAATAAAGAAGAGGTTATAATTAATATATAACTTAAATTGTGAAAATAAAGAAATACTAATATAATCGTAGACATTAGATATCTGTGCAATATACAAAGGAAATAAATTTGACTAAGATGGCACTTATGAAACGTTTATTTCTAAAAAGTATTTGTTTATATTATATATTAATATTAAAAGTTCAGTTAAATATTTTGTATTAACCTTACCATTTTATTTTTATAGTTGTTTATACACCTCGAGCATTAACTTACAATGTTCGACATTTGTCTACAGAAGTAGCATATGATGATAGCCCTGTGGAAATGGAAAACCCATTCACTAAAGAAAAGCGTCAATGTATACTTTGTAAATTTAATATAACGCCAGACTACAAGAACTACAGGCTTCTGTCACAATTTCAAAGTCCATATACAGGAAGGATATATGGAAGACATATAACTGGACTTTGTCAAACAAAACAGGCAGCAGTAGAGAGAGAAATCACTAAAGCACAAAACTGTGCTTATATGCCTTACTATTATAAGGACAAAACATTTTTGAAAGATCCTAAGCTGTTTGATCCTGAAAATCCAATCCGTTCACACAGATTTTAGAAACATGAGGTTAAATGATTGCAGTTGTAAAAAAATGCTGTAGCTTAATTAAAATTATACATATTAGGTACATACATTTTAATTGAAAATGTCAATATGGTGAAGTAATTGACTTTGCTTTCTTTAGTTGATAAAAATAATAAATAATTATTATTCATATATTTTATTATTATGTGCCTTGTTGCTTCTGAAACATTATATTATGGAGATAGATAATATGCACACATTTACAAAAATATAAAATTATTTAATTACAAATTAATATATAAGTATTAAGGTTACTGTAGCTTACTTGAAGAAAATATTTTTGAATTTGTTTTTGCATATTAGGTATATATGGTAAATTTATTTAGAATTCAACTTAAATGTTTATACTGGATAAAATAATACTATTATCATCTGGAGTAGTAAAGCAGTCGTTTTCTATATCATAACCAACTAGTTCCGGAGGTATATTTAAAGTTTTTAATATTTCGGAATAATCCATATTCTGACTATCTGGGAACTTCTTTTTCATAAGATCAAAAAGTTGAAAGAGTGCCTCTTGACAGCCTTTTTGCCACTTTTTAATTAAATTCCTAAGTTCTTCAGTATCCTCAGTCATTGCTTTGGCAATTAAGAGTTTTTTTTTTGTCTCAATTCTTTGTTTTAATTCATCAATGTCTTTTTGAGTTATTGATCCTGTGGACTTGGCTCTGGAGGGTTTGACCACTTTCTCATAAGTTTTTCTGACTAAAATGGTTTTTTTAGTAAATTCAAAGTCATCATCATCATTATCAAATGATTTTTGTAAAGTTTTTTTTTCTATCATTGGTTTACCATTTTTTTTTTCGTTTATATTGGGAATAGAGTTACGGTTAGTCTTCTTTTTCACCAACAATGTATTGACAAAATCATTACCTTGCTTTTTATTTAAATCACAAAGAGGCAAATCATCAGAATCTGAATCAAATAATGATTGTGAAACGGATGTATTTATCATTTTGTTTTTGTCTGAATTATTGTCATCTTGTTTGTGTGTTTTAAGCGATTTTAACATTTTCTTTTGTATAAGAACAATACATTCCTTATTTAAGTTGTTAGGTTCTTTAACCTTAAGTTCATTGGCTTGAGTACTATCTACTTTAGAAATTTCAGTTTCAAGTTGTTGAACAGTTTTTATATTTTTTTTTGAATCCACTCTAGACAATTTAGAGAGGGTTTTATTATTATTTTGAGGTGATTTACGCACAATTTCTGTATTTTTTGTTATGTCATCTTTGTTATTTGCATCTACATTTTGCATCATTAAAAGTACTTTTGTATTTTTCTTAGGAGGGATATTTCGTGATGGTGTATCACTAATGTGAGTGGGTGAAGAAATACATGCAATCCTTTCAGGTACTAATACTGTTTTTTCAGGGGATTGAGGTGAACAAGGTGATTCCTCGCTGATGATACATATCTTTCTCTTTTTACACTCTTTTGTAATTTCCGGGCTATTCTGACTTCTGGATAGTGGCGAAATAAAGGGCGATGGTCCTTTTCTATTAAATTTCCTGGATAAACCTAAGCGCCTACAAGGTGTCAATAGGGTTTTGCTAATTCCACCGGGAGTTTTAGGAGAATCTTCACTCGACTTCATTTTAATGAAGCTTTTGAATAAATAAAAATTATCTTTTATAAATCAAGCCTTTTGAAATATTTTTTTCTATTTTGTTTTTCGGCGCGCTTGCAGCTCAAGGATTGCTTATAGTTTTTTTTTAATTTATTTATTAGCCGGATACAAAGTCCATTGGCACTTTAAGAAAAGGTATAACAAAATATCTTACAAAAATAATTATACTAACTTAACATTATATACAATAAAATTATATAAAACAATGGTGAACTTTAAATTTTCTCAACTGTGTTTTTTATATAATAGTAAATAGATTTGAATAAAACTGGCAATTTCAATAAATCTTGGATACACGGCGGGGAATTATTGCTTATAGTTTTAAATAAGTGTTGCCATAAGCGAGAAAAGTAAAAACTGAATATTTGTGAGTGTAGAGAAGATATTGGTGGACCATATTTTCTTTTATTTTTCCCAACGTGACCGCACCTCCTTTCTGATTTTCTCATAAGTACAACGTGTTCCAATTCTGACTAAAATCTTTTTTCTTTTTTTTCTTAATTGTGTTATAATGCATTATCTTCTTTCATAATCAATAATAATGTAAAGATTTAAGTTTATGTAAATATTTTGTTTTTATATAGCTTATCCCTTTTAAAGTGTTTATTTATTTTTTTCCGCAAATAGTTTCCCTGCCTTTTGCTTGAAACTGGCATAAGCCATAACGTTAAAACTATTGCCATAAAAAAATGTTGTGTGGTTTTAGGAAACCATGTGAAAAGTGAACTTTTTCACATTATAGACATTTAACTAAAAATTTTTGGAATAATATTTCATTAAGGGTATAAAATCGCTTTTTCAATCTTAATTTTATACTTGGAAAATTGGAATGATAATGGGACTAATAAAAGTAGACCAAGTCTCCAACTCATATTTTTATTGAAACCTGTGTATTAGAGAGTACGACATACATAATACTAAACAATTATTTAGATTATATACCTAAGTACACATGTTAAAATTCTAGTCTATATTAGTTGAAATGAGGTGTTTTATGCATCATTGCTTTTGATGTCTCAAAATTGTTCTATACATTCTAATTTAATTTTTATGTAACTATAGAATTTATATTTAATTAGAATTACATCGTTCTTTGATAGCTTAAACGAATACGGCTAGCGCTAGACCCAGGCTGAGCTATTAGTTAGCCACGGAAGAAATATGGCATCGCATAATGACACTGACAGTGACATTTACATTTTACCGAAACTTCACGGAGAAAAGTGAAATTCTAAATTCTCCAATAATCAAACTGATCAAAAAACATACTACGCCACTTGCTATTTCGAGTTCGAATTCAAGATCGCGATTTGACTGGGATCTTGTCTATAAGTACGCGAAAGAAACGAAACTTAGCTTAAATACATTTAAATAAATTTATGTTGTGTAATATTGTGTAAATTTTAAGAATTAAGTTTTGAAAATATTACATAATGCCACTCTTAAGACTTACTTCAGGAACATTTGGACAACTGCGCACTTTCGCTACGTCAGCAGCTTTGGGAAAAAGAGTCAAAACATTTGCCGTTTATCGTTGGAATCCTGATGAGCCAGACAAAAAGCCATACACTCAGAATTTCGAGGTGGATTTAGATGATTGCGCGCCCATGGTTCTTGATGCATTACTAAAGATTAAGAATGAAATGGACCCAACCCTGACATTTAGAAGGTCGTGTCGTGAAGGGGTGTGTGGTTCTTGTGCAATGAATATTGATGGAGTCAACACTTTAGCATGCATCAGTCACATTGATCAAAATTTGTCAAAGCCTACTAAAGTGTACCCATTGCCCCATATGTACGTAGTTAAAGATTTGGTTCCAGATCTGACTAACTTTTACCGTCAGTACCAGTCCATAGAACCATGGTTGCAGCGTGATAATGAAGCAGCAAAGGGCAAGGAGACTCAGTTGCTCCAGGATGTTGAAGACAGGGCTAAACTTGATGGTCTATATGAATGTGTCCTATGCGCTTGTTGCTCTACAAGTTGCCCCTCATATTGGTGGAATGGTGACAAGTACTTGGGCCCTGCTGTTCTCATGCAGGCTTACCGATGGATTATTGACTCTAGGGATGATGCCACCTCAAAACGCCTTTCAAACTTAAAAGATACATATTCAGTATATCGATGCCACACAATCATGAATTGTACGAGAACATGCCCCAAAGGTTTAAACCCAGGACGAGCAATTGCTCAGATCAAAACACTCTTATCAGGAATGGTAAAGAAACAATCCCCAATAATGGACCCGGCTGGCCTTCAAAAACAATCTGCAAGCAATTAACTATGAAATGATTACTTAGTACAGTATTATTTATTTTGACATGTTGCAAAAAATGCAATTATCCTTTTGATGTAACCTATTTAATTTTTGACTGAACTGCTTGTTCTATTAGTTGCCGTAGGGTTAATACATAATGTTGTTTATTAAAAATCTGATTGATGTAAGAAAAATAAAATTGCCAATAATGCAGTTTTGTCAATATAATGTTGTTTCAGTACATACTTATTGTCCTTAGTACCTATGTACCAAGACTTATTGATATTATGAAAATAAAGAACCATGGTATGCTACCAACTTTGTACAATAGTTTTCATGAATAAATTCTTTTTGAATAGAAACCTGTCTTTTATGTATAATAATTTGTAGTTCTTGGCCATTTTTTACCAATAGGATTGAACATTACCTTTGACTAACATAAGTAATAGTTATTTTCACAACATTTTAAAATCTCATGTTAGGATAGGCCTCTAATATGAAGTGAATGATAAAAATTACTGATTAAAATTTTATTACTATTTAGTTGCTTTTAAATTTATTCAATCAATAAACTAGAACATGAGACTAAATGAAGAATGTGATTTTATATAAAGTTATGGTTAAAATATCTTATTAAAGAACTTGAAATATAATGTGTAATTTTATATATATATATATACACTGTTATTTCTATCATAAAACAAGTCAAATTTTTAAGAAATTATACACATTTAACTCAAAATATGCAAATATATTATAATTACATATTCTTTCATATCACAAATCTATTTTTATTTACATACATAAACAAATCTGAAGTAATAATAGCTCATCAGGAAATAAGGCATTGCTTTTTGCAGGCCTAGAACTAATTTGCAATCTTCATAACAAAGAAATCTTTAAATCACTTTAACTATACATTTTTACATAGTAGTTTAGTTAAAGATTTATTTGATTGCATATTCAATTAAGTTTACAATAACACATATTGGCAGTACCTTTGTTTATTTATTGTAGGTTGTTAGGAAAGTGTAATGGTATAAAATACTATCAACACTATTTTAAACAAATGTATTGTTTAAGATAGTAATTACAATACACTGTATCTTATAGTTTCAAGATTATATTATTCAATCAAATCATACAAATCTATAAAAAAAAGACTAAGGTGTTTAATATTCATACTAAAAGACTCAAATAGCTTTGAATCATCTGTATGCATCACATCAAAAATCTACATTAATAAATGTAACAAAACATTCAACTTTTTGATTATAAAACTATGATATTACTTATGTAAGAAAAAGAATTTACCATTATATAATTTGCTATAGTAATTTTATTTTATTTTACTTTCGTATGTAACTCATAGGTAGTAGTATAGTATATTACAGTCGTTGTATGATGACCAACATGTCAATATCCACCAAATAAATATATTTTTTAAAACAATTATTCAAAAATAACTGTAATGGAATAGAATATGTATTGGCATTTATTTGAATTTAATAATGGAAGTGATAGCTATTTACCATTTTAGCCTGGTATCATTTTAAAATCTAACTGACATTTCGCCTAGACAGAAAATGTAACTTGGGTTTATAGAGGTCTGATGTTTCATATCGTTGCACCATATGTCTTGGAGCCTTTACTTTCCCATTGGAAGTTTTTGTAGGAGTGTTCTGTTCATAGTTCTCTACTGATTTGTCACTGGAAGGACTGTTTGGTAGTTCTAGAAAAATAAAATTTTATGGTCAATGCAAAAAAAAGAAATATGTAGTGGTTCAGTGTTCATATTAAACAGAAAACTATTACGGCCAATAGAAATAAATAATAGAGATTTTTTAAGAAAAATAAAGTATGTGAATACCTGTCCTCTTTGGTCGTGGGAGGCCAACTCTTTTCGCCCGTCCTAAATATTTTGATCTGACACTGGCTAGATTATCAGTATTTGGTTCTTCTGTATCTAAAAAGATAAAGGTTTTTGTGTAAATGCACCATACTCAATCATATAGACGGTGGATTCATCCAATTACGTGGATTGTGCATTATGGAGAATAGACGCCATAGTTGTTTTAAATATTGATCTGTGATGTAATTAATAATCCATATTCATCAATATGGTTTATTAATTACATCACAGACAGAAAAGAAACACATATTTTTAATATAATAATGAATAAAAACTATTTATCCTAATATACTGAAAACTAAACTATGTTTCATACCTTGAAGTGTGAAAGGTATCAAATCAAGTTTAACGTAACACTAAAACAATTTTTATTTTGAACAAACACGAACGCGCATTCTTTATGCTGCGTGTGTTTAAGAATACACTTGCTTAATCCGAATGTAAGTACAATATAGAGATGTATTTAAGTGTCTACTCAAAATATTTAAAAGATTTACCTTGAGTGGTAGAAGTAATAAGTTCAGAAGTGCTCATTTTTCTTATTTTATAGGGTGTTAGAACGGGCCGATTATTATTTTCTGAGGTTTCATTATCATTAATTTTCCTTTTCATATTATAATCGATAGCGTTATCAATATTCGATTCGGTAATATAATCGATTTTTGGCATTTTGGATGGTGATCCATCAATTATATCGCCTAAGATAATTTGCATGATCTCTTTTCTAGAAGTTTTATTTACCATTTCTTGTAATTTAGCATCATAATCATTACTTAATTCAAATGAACAATCTGATTTCTCAGGACTAAATACTTGGCATTTTATATCTGAGTCACTAGACTGAGACTCGGAATCAATTGGTAATGATACTTCAGCAGTCAGATTCAAGTTTTTTACGATTGCCTTTGTTTTAGGCATTTTTAATTGGCCATTTCTATGATAACTGACAATGTCAAAGTCACCAAAAGTACTAGCAACATCTTTAAGTACATTTTCTTCATATGTATCACAATTAATTAGATAAAGCTTATTGCATAAATTTGTTTTCTTAATATATGATTTAAGAAACTCAGCATATTTTGTTTTTTCTAGTTCCGAGTTACATTTCTCATGTTCAGTAAAGAAACGCAATTCATCTTTTTCTATTTCTTTTTTACTTATTTCTAAATTTTCTTCAGATTTGCATCGTTTCCTAGATTTGTTTTTGTTTGCTCTATTTTCTTTGTCATGGAGTTGCATTTCATGTACATCATCGTTGGCGACTTTCTTAACATTTGATTGTCCTTTAATTTCTGAAATAGTGACGTCACCAGAAAGGGTTATATTTGTTTCTTTTGAATCAGAAGATTTTTCAATCTTTTGGCTTATTGTTTCTTGTTCTTCATCACCAATTTCAGTGTCATTACCTGCATTTAACTCTTCATATAATTCTGCATTTGTGTAGGTTTTTGTCTCAACATAAGTCCGTTGTCTTTGGCGTGGATCAGTATTTTGTATAATATATTGATTTGCTGTGTTAGTATTACATGCAAACTCTAATTCTGGTCCAGGTATACTAGAGTATACTTGACTTAGGCTTGGTCTGACATTCGCTTGAAACTCCAAAAGCAGAGCTGCTTCTTGATTCATACGTCTTTGCTCTTCTTCTAAAAATTTGCGCATTTTCATAATTTTCTTTGCTTCTTCAAAATTAGCTGCTATTTTCGGCTTTTTTAAAGTAATATCAGGTACAAAAGGCAATCTTGGTGGAGAAGCTACTGGGGTTTCTAAATGGGTTTCTAATCTGACAATAGGTTTGGTTTGTAATACTTCAGCTTTCTTACCCATATCATGTGGAGCTTCTTTATCACTTGGAGTGGTTGAACCACTCCCAGATGTGTTATCAGATTTACTATCAGATTTTGAAGTGCTTTCCTTTGTATCTTTTTTGCATTCTGATGATTTGGAACTAGAAGGCTGATGAGAACCTTTTGATGAAGAACTGCCATCATTGGAATCTCTATCAGTTGAACGTCTATTTGGATTCCCTCTACCAGATAGGCTATAGTGATCATCTGTATCTTTTTTAGACTTTTTATCTTTATCTTTATCACTAGATCTACTTTTACTGCTACTACTGCTTTTTCTGTCTCTATCGGCATGGTGAGAGCTGGATTTTGAATCCTTAGAATGCTTATCTTTAGAAGAAGATTTTTCGGAACTCTTTTCTTTGTCTTTTTGATTTGCCGATGAAGACTTTTTATCATCTGATCGGTTTGACTGTCTATGGCTGGAGCTTGAGCTTCGATGAGATTTTGAGTCTTTATGGCTTGATTTGTGAGAACTTCTGTGTCTAGATGAATCTTTAGTGTCTTTTTTATCACCTCTATCCTTTGACCTGTCTTTTTCGCTTGGTTTATGTTTACCATCATCTTTAGATTTTTTATCATGGCGACTGGTATCTCTACTGCTCGAAGGTTTTGACTCAGACTTTTTGTCTCTTGCAGAATGTTTGTGTTCTCTAGGCCTATGTGAACTTTTATGACTGCTTTTTTTTTCTTTTTTACTCTCTTCAGAATTTTGATCAGCTTCTTCTTTAATTTCTGTATTTACTTTACTGTTGGCATCACTTTCATAATCAATTTGTAAATTATTGCTATTAGAACTGTCTTCATATGCAGGTGTTACAAAATTATTTATATTAACTTGATTTAACTGGTTGGATAAATCAGTTTCATTTTTATGATCCATTTTAGGTGCATCCAAACTATTTTCAGTAGATTTAGTGTCTAATGCAAATCTAAAAGTACTTGGCTCTTTAATTTCTTCCTTTTTACCTTCTATCAGTTGGTTTTCAAATGCCTGTTGAGCGTCGCAAGAGTTTTCATTATTGTAACTTCTGATAGGAGTCAAAGGTGACATATTTCTACGTAATGATGAATCCGAGCTAGAGTCGTCGTCATCACTATTAACAGTTTTAAAGAATGTACCATTTTCTTGTTTTGGTATTTCATCTGGTAATGGAATATCTGTAGCGACATCTGGTTCTTTTGGTAGTTCTATTTTGTCTATCTCAACCTTTTCAATTTTTGGAGGGCTGTGTTCAGGAGGTGGTATATCTTCAGGTCTTATCTCTTCTGCCGGGAGTGGAATGTTTTTATCGTCACTACCACTTGAGTCATGTATTGTTAGTTCACTAACACCAGAAGTTTCCGCTTCTTCCATTTTCTCTGATACTAGTACTTCAGCTAACTTTACTTCTTCTTTTTGTTCATATACTGCCTCAGATATGCCATCCATCTCCATTGCCTCATCTTTATCTTCATTACTTTTAACTGAACCTGGACTTACTGCTTCTAAGTCTGTTGGAAGCAAATCTGCAATTCCATTTGATGTTTCAACTGCATTCTTCTTTCTTGTGATACCCAGATAGTCATAGACAAGGTCTTCTACTTTTGGAACAAATACTGTAGCTAACTTTGGGTTTACAACTTGATCTACTATTCTTTCAACCCCTTGCTCCAGGTAATTGCCACTGTAAAAAGAAATAAACAAATAAATTCAACACATAAATATTTAATATATTAACTGAATGCTACAGAAGATTAAAAGGCTCTAAAATTTCTAAAATAAAGCATTATGAAAAACTTTAATTGCAATGATTTGTTATGTAAATATATCACTTAAATAAATCAAAAGTTAAAAGCTTAAAAATCAATTTATTTTAAAACAAACTATCACACACTCTAGAATATGTTTTCTCAATTTTTCTCTTAGTTGATTCTTGTTGAGATCAGGTTTCCAAACTTGTCGGGCAAGGAATGATGATACAGAGTTCTCTACACGCTGGCGAAGATTCTGATATGCTGGCCTTGTATCTACATCTGCTATACAGTCTTTTCTAAACTGTAAATAAATATATTAAAATTAAAGGTGGCCAAGGCTATGTTGAAATTAAGGAGAATTAATATTTTATAGAGTAGTAATCATGTGATTTATTTTACCTAAAGTTTATCATTTTAAAGATAATGAAAATGAACCAAATGATGATAATATAAACTAGCATGCAAGAACCATATAATTTACATAATTTTAAAAGGTTCACAATCAAATGAAAAAAATTACATTATAATCTAATATAATGATGAATCTAATCAGAATATAATGATGAATACATATTAATAACTGATAAGTTGGTAAACCTCTAGCATATAATTGTATTAATAAAGATGAAAATATATGAGTTATTAAACTGAGTTGTTATAGAATATTATGTTGGTTGGTTAGACAGAGTACCATTAGTTCACTTGAACAAAGATTGTTTTTTTATACCATATAAATAGAAAGTACAGTAGTTATTAATTAAAAATAATTTACTATCAATTTTTCTTAATTAATTACTACTGTACTTTCATGGATATTAAGAGTCTGAATGTAAGTAAATGTAAAAAGTGTATTTGCTATATTCAGGTCCATGTATAGTTTAGTTTTCCAAAATAGTTACATCACTAAAATCATTTATATAGAATCATATAGTGAATTTCAATGCCATACTAGATTATGCGGATATAGCTAATAATTAAGAAGTAATATGTATGTTTTCACTACAAAATGTTATATTTTAAACACTGCTGTCAAATACTTCCCTAAATTCATATGGTCATCACACATTATGGTGTGATATCCAAGATAGAAGATTGTTTTAAATAGATAAAATTAATACAGTTTTAACATGACAGAGTTTACTGAAAATACATTCTACCTGATCGAAAATTCCTTTTGATTTCAGCTCGTAAACCAATTGATCAACTAAACGAGGATCTCCAGGTATGTACTGTAAATGAGCCATTATCAATTTGACAAATAAATAGTCATTAACTAATAAAGCACGAACTGTAAAGGTTTTATTTGCATATTTTATGCTACGATACTTTTTACTAGAATAGTTAATATTATCCCTTGACTCTTACACAAATAAAATCAAATGATCAAAACTTAAACTTTAGGTGCACTCAGACAAATTCCTTACTCAGTGTTGCCAACTTGCCCATATAAAATTTGCTTAACTGCTGTGGCCTGTGGAACTATGCCCAAATTAATAATATAACTTAACTAATTTAAGGTTACATATATATAAACGTAAACCAATTAAGTTTACGCCCTCATAAATTGTAATAGGTACATTATTTTGTACGATAATGTACAAAAAGATCGACTGCACTTGTATAGAAGTGTCTCTTATATTTATGAAATGGGGTAGTTTTTGCTAGTGTTGCAATTCCACTACCCTAAATTTTGTTACTTATAAGCTCAGTTGTTACTCTACCAAACAAAAAAAGCGTTTAATTTAGATATTTAAAGCGTTTACATATCTGAACATCCTTACAAACAACCACCACAAACTTAATTCGGTTATACAAAATAACTTTAAAAAATTCAAAAGAGAATATAAACGATACATATAAAACGTGCTCAGAAGTTTTAGGAAATCATATTAGGGAAGAGAATTTCAATATGACCTCTTTTTTTCCAGGCAGGCTTTATTGATATTTTAAATCTGGTTTGCAATAGCTTAATGAATGAATGAATGATCACCCACTGCGCTTGTGTTTTATGCATACAACTCCATCGTCTACGTAAAGACTAATGAAAATTCGTTTGTCCTTTATTTGTAATATATCATCAACAAAGATTAACTCTGCCGGAATCCAGAATGTCAAGTAGTCTATCAGTAGAATCCATCGCTTCTTTAAAGGTCGTAGCTTCAGTAGGTTTGTGAATATTTTCAATTTCTGCAATTTTCAAGGGAGCTGTGATATTTGATCTACTTCTTAACGATCTTATTTGAACGGATGCGGTTTCTAAAGTGTCACTATTTTTTACTGCTCTCCGACACCGTTGTTAACAGGGTCTTAAATGTTAGAAGAAACAGAAAGTGAGGCGTAGTTGCTTTCAATATTTGTTGGTTCCTGAATATTTCATCAGGAAAATATTATATTTATCTGCAGGCACGGGACCTGATATATCATAATTATGCTCTCTTAGTCTCATTAAAGGGTGTTGTAAGTCCGTACTTGTTTTCTTCGCAGTATAATTTCATTACTCGAATAACTTTTGAAGTAATGATATTGTTTTTTCGTAGGAATGTGGATTCTGAAAGCTTTTGATGTTTCATTGCAAATTTGTGGCCATTCGATCCCTTTTTCAAAACAAAAGTCTTACTACCAAAAATATGTATAAATGATTTACACAAGGCTTTCTACCAACCCATCGTTCAAATGGTGTTTGATTTTGAATGGCAAAGTTTTTGTTTCTATTTGCCAAATAATTAGAAGTAGCCACTGCCTTGCTCCAAAGTTTCAATAGTGTACTAGTAAGGGGCGGTAAGACGTCTTTAAATACGACACTGTTTTGTTCAGCAGAGCGTTTAGCAAAAAAGAAAAAGCTGTGACAAAATGTCGATGGCGAGAATAGATCCTTTAACAATATAATACTGATACATAGGTAATACAGGCTGAAGCAGTTCTAGTAAGAAACAAAGTACGGAAATACATTGAAAGTCCTTTGAGTAAGGATCCAAGTGCAGCTGAAACAGAAGGTGACAAACAAGCTAGATCTGAACTATTTCTTAAGATTTCTCCCTCTGAGCTTAATTAAAAAATGCCTTTCTGCAAAAGCCTTTTGGAGAATCGACAAGACATTTATGCAAGCAAAGGACCTGCCCGTACAGCTTTTTTACTGAAAAAACTAATCCTAAACTAAATTAGATGGACATGAAATACAAAGTCACCTAAACAAATTCATGGATATAGTTAAAAAACTAGCAGACATGGACTTAATTATCAACGAAGACATTTTTACAATATAAATGCTATATAGCCTCTCGAAAGAATACGAACGTCAGAGTCGCGATAGAAATACGAGATGTTCTACCAAAGCCTGAAGAACTACAAATAAAAAATATTGTAAGAATATGAATCTCGTCATACTAACAATATATCCAAAGACGATGAATATGAACCTCTATTCTAGAAGAAGCATTATTGCATTGTATAAAGTTTGTAAACAAAGAGAATATCTTTAAACACAAACGCCATACAATTTGTTTAAACCGCTCAGAGGAAAATAAAGGTAACCACGATCTGTTACCATGTCAAGTTTTAATAAGTCAACAAGAGAGATAGATCAGTTATAAAGGTTTTATTTATATTAAAGGAATACAATACTTTTCTATGATACATTTTTAAATCAACTTATGTTCTTATAATATGTATGTTACCAAGGCAACTTCTTCTATGCCAGTATAAATTAAACATATTTCACAGATAATTTAGCTTAGAAATAAAAATAGTCATATAAATTAGAATCGTCAATCAAAGTTTTTATAAGATAGACACGCCATTCTCGACTCAAATTTGATTTATTGCTGGATTGTATTATATTTTGGTTTTAGTATTAGCGCGGTCTGTAGGCACTTTACAGTTTACCATTGTCTCTGATTTATCTGGTATACACATTACACTATACATCTGTGTCTTTTATCTCTTTTCCTGTGCCCACTGTCCGATTGTTCATTGTTGACACTGGTTCAAATTAAAGTAACGGTTGTTTACATGTGGTTTTATTAATTAGAACAAAAAAACCAACTCAGTATGATAAAAAATAAGGATATTGACGAAAATATTGCCTGCCATTTAAACCAAATTCTTAAAACTGTTATACAACAGGACGAAAATGAAGAAATTGCTAATGGTAAATATAGTTTGAAGTTTTGACTTGACAGATCCTTTATTATTATTTTTCTGTAAAGCGCCTTGACAATTTTTTAGTAACCTTTTAAATTCTAATTATTTTATTAATACTATTAAATTACAAATAATTATTAAATAGATACTATGAATAAGCTATCTTCCTATAGTATAAGAGATATACATAAAGCGTATCGTGACAAGTCTTTGAATCCTCGGTGTTTAATTGATCAATGTTTAGATAGAGCTAAGAAATCGAAGGAATTAAATGCATTTATAACTTTAACACCTCAAGTAGCTCAAGAGCAAAGTTTAAAATGCCAAGAACGACTCCAATCAAGCAATAAATTAAATATGTTACAAGGAATTTCCGTTTCTTTAAAGGATAATTTTTGTACAAAAGGTATTCCTACAACTTGTGCTTCAAATATGCTTAAAAACTTTATACCAACATATAATGCTACTATTTATTCTAAACTAATGATGGCGGGAGCATGTCTTGTTGGAAAAACAAATTTGGATGAATTTGCAATGGGCTCTGGGACTGTTGATTCTATTTATGGGCCAACACGTAATCCCTGGTGCTATAATGACAATTGGAGAATCCCAGGAGGCAGTTCAGGGGGAAGTGCTGCAGCTGTCAGTTCTGGTTCTTGTGTTGTGGCTATTGGATCAGACACAGGAGGATCTACAAGAAACCCTGCTGCACTATGTGGAATAGTTGGCTTAAAACCTACTTATGGTCTTGTGTCCAGATATGGACTAATTCCGTTAGTTAACTCTATGGATGTACCTGGAATCTTGGCTAAAAATGTTGATGATACCGCTATTACATTAAATTGTATAGCAGGGCCAGATGATTTGGACTCAACAACTATAAAGTCTGCATTTAAACCTGTATCAATAAAAGATGACTTTGATATGTCTAATTTAAATATAGGTATACCAAAAGAATACCATTGTAATGATATGAGCATTGAAGTCATAGAGTGTTGGCAGTTTGTTACAGATTTGTTGGAAAAATTGTGTAAAATTTCATGTGTGTCTTTGCCACACACATCTGTTTCATTAGCTGTATACTCTATACTTAATCAGTGTGAAATTGCAAGCAATATGTCTCGTTATGATGGTTTGGAATATGGATTAAGAACCAAAACAAATTATTCTACAGAAGAGTTGTATGCTACAACAAGATCACAAGGTTTTAACAATGTGGTTAGGTCAAGAATATTTGCAGGAAATTACTTTTTATTGAGACAGAATTATGAAAAATACTTCCTAAAGGCTCAAAAATTACGCAGACTGATTTCAGATGACTTTAAAAATGTTTTTAATGGTGACAATAAAGTAGACTTGTTGTTGACACCAACTACATTGTCTGAAGCTCCTTTGTATACTGATTTTACTGTTAAAAACAACAGGGATCAGTGTGCTCTTCAAGACTATTGCACTCAACCAGCAAATATGGCGGGAATACCAGCTATTTCTATTCCTATTAAACTGTCTAACAATAAATTGCCTCTCTCCTTACAATTAATGGGACCTGCTTTGTCAGAAAATTTATTGCTAAATGTAGCAAAAAAAATACAGACTTTAGTAAATTTTCCTGTACTAGATTTTAGTCAAATTTTAAATAAACACTGAAATTCTTTGTTTTATTATACTTAAAATTACCTATTTTAGTTTAAAGAAATAGGTTTAATTCTTAGGTTCTGTGATACATACTTGTGAATGAAGATGACTAATGATATGACTTTAAATAATTACTTTATTATTGGGTTTTTACAAATTTGTATCTTAGGGAAGGTAATTTCTAGATTTACATTTGTATTTTTCCAGCAGAACTCACTTCTGAGATTTTGTCTAAACTAAATATTAGCATCAACAAACTGCCCCCAAAATCTCTGAAGATCCTCCAGGACTGTGTAAAATACAGAGATTTAACTTTAGACCCAATGTCAATTTCCTTATTGGAAACAAAGGTAATTTCTGAAAAATTTCAAGATGAATATGAAATTTTAAAGTTGAATCAAATGAATGCAAGGCTACAAATGAAAATAGACAGAAATAACAAGTATATTGAAGGTTTAAAGAAAGAATTACTATCTTCAAGGCAGTCACTGATGCAACAAAACCCAAACCCTGAGAATATCCATGAGAGTATTCGACAGGTGAAGCAGAAATTAGCGGTATATGAACAAAGCTGTGAAAAGGCTAAGGTAACGAACAATTAATGAATATAGTCAATCAAAGTTTATATTTCCACCACACCACTATATAAAAAGACATAGCTCTTAAAAATAAAGAGTATGTGTTACTTTAATTAAGTTTAGGTTTCTTAGAACTTAGATAATATTGAGATTCAAATGGACGAAGAGTAGACATTACGATTTAATAAAAAATTTAAATCTATTAAGTAATAAAGAGAAAAATGTATCTGACTAATTAAATTAAATGTTTTGGTTTGGAAATACAAATTCAAAAATCATTTATTCATGTTGGTAATTAATAATGTACACTTATGAACGTGCACTTATGAGTTATGATGTACACCTATGAAATGGTTGAGAACCTCCAAAAATAAAACAAATATAATGATCAGTTAAAAATTTCTAAAATTTACCTAATTGTTTGTTATAATGTAAATTTGCAATTATTTTCTAGACAAACTTCGCAAGTCTAAAAGTTGATGAAGTCATCTTGCCGAAATCCTTGATGTCATTGGTGACGTCACTGGCCGCTTTACGTGAAGAGGCAGCTAACCTAAAACGCGACGCTGATGATGTGCTCTTTATGAAAGAAGCAGTTTCCAATATGAAAATGATTCGCGGATAATTGTTTAAATAATTATATCTGATATATTGTAACATGCCACATGCTCTTGAGTATTTAAAATTTATACAAATGTAGATTGCAAGTTTCAATCTGTAAAAAACAATGTTTTGTTAGTTCCTAATGATTGATTTCAGTTGAACTTGCATGATGTTAATTAAGCATAATAATCCTTATATTAGCTTCTGATGTTTTTTTTATGTAGTGAGGTATCTATGATATTGTATTGCAATAATAATAGGGGCGAAAAGTCGTTCTCCACTCTACACTACACCTATATGGTCCTGTAACTAGCTTTACATTCCTACTAAAATAGAAATGTATTTTTATAACAAATAAAGACAAAATAATGATATGATGAAATAAGAAATGTCCAGCACTGCAAAACCGGGCTGGTAGTTAGTCAACGTACGCCCGAACCCAATAATTAATCCACAATCCCAGATTGAAAACAATCTGAGATCAGACTGTGACAGTCGATCTGACTCCTATCTAATATCAATCCGTCGATTGGTTATTGGCACACTTTTATCAATATTTGATGTTAGTTCTCTATCTGGGATAGAAAATGGATTAAGATAGGTTATTGGGTTTGGGCGTTATAGATTTTCTATTTAAGTGTAATTGCGTTTAATAAAATAAAAAAATATTTTTTTGTTTTATTTTTGAAAACTCACATGTTACAAAAAGTACAGGTGCCATCACATTTTTTAAGGGGGTTATCTATATAGATATATGTTATATTGACATATGTTTAAAATATATTTCTAAACCTGACATGCAACAGATTTTTAAAATATGTCTACAAACTAAGCAGTATCTCTACAATTCCATTAGACCTATTCAATGGTCCTTTAAATGTTTACCAAAGCTAAAGCTGTAGTAAAGCTACTTAGTAAACGATAACAAATATGGAAATAAATTCGAAAGGCGTTCATTAATAAACATTAAGATTTTTGGTTCGGCTCTGTTATGCTTGACTGCAGCGCCATCTACTGATCCAGAGTTAAATACTGTCGCGCTCTGCTGAGCACCCAGGTGTGCTGTAGCTGTGATGTTCTGAACAGATGACTTTAGAACTGAAAGATTTGTCGACTCTGAGTATTCCGATTCTAGCTGTGGCTTTTAGGGGAGTATGTGCGAATAGTGTTACGCGGTGAACGCGCAACTTGTCTTATTAGCTTTAAACACTAAATATCTCATCACTGTACGAGACCCGACCGATTTCCAATACATGTTTGCCCCGGCATTGCTCGGAATCAACCGCAAAAGTATTAGCATGGCCAGTGTAAAAAGCGTTCCCAGTGCAGTGCTTTTAGGTCAGAACATTTTCCGTCGACACCCAATTTTGACTCGCACAGTTTCACAGATAATCATACGCTAGAAGTTTCGCAATAAGTGTCTTGTCGAAGGCTTTCGCTATTTACAAGCCTCCCCTTTGAAGTCTATCGTAGCCCATCTGTGAGTAAGATACCTCTATACTAAAATATCTGCTAACGGTCACGGCGAAAACTATAGTGAAGGTCACTGATCGGATGCCGCTTCTCCTATTAAAAATTGACCGAAAGAATTTTTTAAAGGAAAATTAAATGGACTTCATTATTCTAAAGAACAATGAAGTGATGGGAATGGGGCGAAAGTTAGACTGACTAGAGCAGGAAGACTACGAAGTAGGGGACTTCGGTGTATTGAGACAGGCTTTCGGGCCGATGCCGTGTGTGTAAGTGTACCGGATAAGACAAGTTAAAACTGGAGCTAAGTCTGGAGCACAACTGCGCAGTACAATTGGAGGGACATCGTCCGGCCCACTCGACTTGTGAATGTTCAAGAAACTTCTTTCTGTTTCACTGGTTTTGCAAATACTCGTAGTATCTACGTTGCCGGAATACGCTTTCCGGTATTGAAGTATCACCCCGAGTAATCGTCGGTGGTTTATTTCCCTGATCATCCAGTTTCGCGTTATACGCACCAAAAAGTGGTGGAAGTGAGGGCTTCCTATAAATTCCGTAATACAGCTTTTGCAAGAGACTGAAAGCTCATTCATTTTAGCTCATAAGAAACGATGTTTTCAAATACATACCAGATTGTGGAAAAACTGTGGATGGCTAAATAGAAGTAGAGTTTTCTGAAATAAATGTATTCAATTATATTTTAATAATTATCCAAATCAATCCACGGACTATATATAATAGAAAATACTAAAAATACCCATCGAATTCACAATCTTCTTCCGTTTATTTCAATTCGGTATTCAGTATTTCATTCAGTTTAGATATTATTGGTTCACGTCAAGTTCTTTAAGTGGGTAAATAACACTTATTTCAAAGTAAAAAAAATAAACAAAAAACTGACGTAATTTTATTTATGTAACTTATTTTATTACTTCAATAGCAGTTTTGTTTGTACGATTCGATAGTACTATTCAACGTTTATGTTGTAAATTTGAAGCTAGCAAATAAGTTGATAATCTAGTATCTATTGTACAGTTATTGACATGGTGATGTCGGTGAGTGACCTCTAGTGTGTCGAGAAACGGTAAAATATCACCACTTTGCATAGAAATAATAGTATTTTATGTAATAGGCATAACATACTATTAAATTATCCCGTTTCTTGTAGTTCAAATAACAGAACATCTGATGGTGTCGATTGCATCAAATTGTATGATAAAAATAATTTGTACCTGTCTTTCATACTAATTCATAACTAAATAATATCAGTATATAAAAGAAACAGTGGCGCTTCAACGCCTTAGATTTCTGTATCGATCGAGTCTTAGATTTACATAATTAAATGTGAATCGTAAATGCACTCACAGTTTGTAGTTTATATTTCTAGTTGCAATTACCCTCATACACAGTACAATGTTATTAGTTTAAGTGTAGGTACTTGCAGATATTTGCATAATTAGGTCAATATCGCTAGTAAAACAGAAGATTTATATTTTTCAATACTATGTACTTGTGTTCAGGGTTTTACAGGGAAATATGCGAAGCTTTACTGCTGTTTTAATGAACACTGCAAAAAGAATATATACAGGTTGTGAGGATATAACTTTTTAAGAAAATTATCGTAGCTCTCAAACTGTGTAGTATCTATAAAAAAATTTCATTGACCAAATTTTTCTACTGAAACATTTTGTCTGTGGTCTCCTATTTAAACGTATACTCCAAAGCAGTGTATGCTATATTTCTATGTTTAAAAGTCTTTTCTGATAAACAAATACGTTGCATATTTTTTAAATGGAATTATTAAATTGCTTTTTTGTATATCTGATAATTGTCGCCTCTTTAAATCTAAAGAGGATCTAAAGAGCACTGATCCAAGATCAAAATAAACTTAGTTTATCAAGAAGCGATTATTATGGTCTAAGAATCGCTGTTATAGCAACTTCTTACAAATTTTATTATTATGAAGCAACATATGAACACATTATTCAATTAGTAGAACGAAAGTGTGTTTGAATAAAAATATTTGACTGCACCCTAACCAACACAAACGGGGGGATGTTTCAAAAAGTCATCGTACTTAGGGCTATCTAATAAGTGACTATCGAATTGGGCTATGAGTTAAGAATATTTCAACTGGCCGAAACATATTTACTTAAGTGAATCATTTGATTATGATGTAATCTAAAAATATTTTTTCTAATACAGTTCATAAACAAAGCCAGATCTGGATTGAGACTCAAGCTTCAATAACAAACCCTGTATAATCAATTGATTTTGTAATCATTGGTTAAAAATGAATTGTCCAATAACGTAATCTATCTTTAGTCTGTGGCCGGACGTTGGAGGTACCACACGGACGGTGAGTGACTTTTTTTATATAAAGTCTCGTAAATTTAATAATTATAGAATTTATATTTAAGACCTCGTTGTGTAATGCTTCATTAAATGCAGTTGTAACTTTCTCTTTGTGCCGGATATTAAACGAAAGTTTTTGATATAAACGGCCATAATACGACTTTTATCATGTTATTCTTATGATGGCACATAGGCTTCGATTAAGTAATAGTTTACACCTCATTTATGAAAAATAAATGAAAAATTATATTTTCTATGTCTTAATAACTCACTCAAGACGTTTTAACTTAAAATTTAAATACGTGCTTTGCTACCGTCTTGTGATTTTATAATAAAGATGATAGAAATAAAATTATAAATGAATTCATCAAATTAAGCATAGTAACGTATATACTTACTACGGTCATGGTGAAGTGCCAGAAGCCAGAGTGTACGGGAATCATTGCTCAGTATCCCGCATTCAGCGATGCGAAGTTTGATTTAAAAAATAGTGACAAATAACACCAAAATAAGACCGGCGTAATAGGAAATAAAGTATTGTACAGCTTAGGAGCAACAGCACTCAAAAATAGCTAATGGTCCATGAAGTAGAAGTGTAGACAAAGTCATATTTATGCAAGGATGCGTAAATAATCAAAAGTGAGTGCTTTTATTGATATGCGTAGCACACAATACAACCTTATTCAGGGTCACACGTTCAAGATTATCCTGTAGCCTTATGCCGTATTATAAAATATAATTCAAACTTCAATCTAGTTTGAAGAACTGTTCTACCATTTTCTATCTCTGAAGCTTGACCTTCGAGGAAGTAGCACACTGGTCCTGGGTTATCACTTTTTGAAATCGTTCTATGTTATCTTGTGCCTCATAGGTCGTTAATAGTCGAAACTTGCGACTTGTTATGTGTATAAAAATATGTTTTTATGTTCAAAATGATTAAGTGTTAGCTGACACATTTTTGTAACGTATTTTAAAATACATATTATTGTGCAAATATTAGAGGCTAATTTATTATTTGATTTTACAATTTCCTTATAATATCTTCTGCAATAAACAAGCATTTAGGCTTATTTATCATCGTTTGTCCGGTTTCTCGCGATTCAAGGTTCGTTGTACCTTAAAAATGACAAAATGGAAATAAGCTAACGGCTTGTATAAAATTATAAGACATCTGATTACCTAAATTTTATTTAAACAACGTCATGATTGCACCAACGAGCTATATGTTACCTATGTAACGGCTTATGTGATATTATACCGCCGCCTTTGTATACTTATACTCAGGATACTTTTTTTATTGTACTCTACCCTCTGTCGGTGTTTCTTTTTCTTTGTTTAACATTAGGGTTGCCTGGAAGAAATCCCTTTTAAGCGATAAGGCCGCCCGTTGCCTTATAACTTTTGTAACCTGTCTTTTTTTATTTTTGTTATGTGTATTTTGAATAAGGTAATAAAGTATTAATAAATAAATAAATGCGTTGCCGGCTATTTTACGCCCGATAAGCCGATAAACCCGATAACCTATCTCAATCCATTTTTGACTATTCGCGATAGAGATCTTAATCTAAATATTGATAAAAGTGTGCCAATAACCAATCGACGGATTGATATTATAGGAGTTCGATCGACTGTCACGGTCTGATCTCAGATTGTTTTCAATCTGAGATTGTGGATTACTTATTGGGTTCGGGCGTTAGATAAACTATAAATACGTACGTACGTGGTGGTACCACTGGTAAGGCAAGTAACAGTTACTTAATTTTGCACCTAGTAAAAACAGGCAATATAAGTTACGAAAAATCAGAGTTGTTTAAGGATCAACTAAGAAGACTAGTATTATAAATCTATTATCTATCTATCAGTCAAGTTTTCATTATAATTATGTATATCTACTTACTACGTTTAGGAAGCGCAATAGATTGAATGTTATGGTTTAAATACGGCTTCATGCACTGACCTTGTTCTAATTTCAGTAATAGGTTTACGATTGCATTTTACCAGATACGACAGGTCATCGTGTGACCTAAAAACTATACGTAACAGCTAATGTTTGCAGTATTTTTATGCGGCGATTAAATCAACAAACGCATCAATTTTACCTACAAATCTATATGTTTGCTAAAAATGTTACTAAATTTAGGTAAATAGTTTTTGAACATTAGTACATCTACATATAGATACACTTTTGAGATCGTGTAGTTAACATAGGATATTATTTTAATGAAAATATGAAAATACTATAATGCAAACCAAGCTATTAAATACTTACTATTCTAATGTACACTGAGCTAACTATGATTACATATATACACAAAAAATACACGTTGATTTTAAAACCTACTCTTCTGGCTGGTTCAAGTTAGTTAAAAATAATCCACAGAGACAGATCATCTACTTGCTAGAAACCTGATGACGACCTAGAGTTTGAAACGCCACTGGTTTTTAATAACACGTTTTACTAACTATTATTTATCCACAAATTAATATAGAAAATTCGAGTAGAGTCCAATCTTTTATATTCCAATCCAATTTCGTATTTAGAATTGGATATTTTTATATGTATTTGTATTAAAACATGAAAATAAATGTAAACAAAACGAAGCAATAAATAAAATATTATGAGTTCTAAACTTGAATTGTAATCAAGTGTAAATAACATACCTTCTATTATTTCTGTATTAATAACCGTTATACGATAATTTTTTTTTAATATTTAATTTTTGTATCGTAAATAAAATCGTAGAAATACATGAACAATTTTGTTTCGCATAAATTTAGCCACACTTATAAGTTTAAAAGTTTAAAGTCGCACTCACGAATATCTTTACGAACTTTACTATGCGTCATTTTCAATGTTGACATCATATTTAATTTTAGCTCAACTCTCTTTTAAAGTATTATAGCATTACTTCAATAAAACTATATTAAATAAGTAACTATCAGGTGAGCCTCCTGCCCGTTTGCCCCCTGTTCTATATAAAAAAATAATACTACTATATGTATACACAAGCTATATTTCTGTATCCCATTTAGTTGCATTAATTTTTCAAACCCTTTCCTGCGCAAGCGGGTAATAATTTAAGCAAACAATGCAAATTCTACAGGTATAGCAACTTAAGAAAAACGCATTGTACATAAGGCCAAAAATCAAGGATCCTTAGCTAGCCTGTTAAAACGACTTTTACGCTGGTTATATGACCAGATAGCTACTTTTCAAGTGCTAGTATTGTTAAAGCGTGCATCAAAAGATTTGCTTTCTTTGTGCAACACCCTTAAAACAAACGCAAAAGTGTGTCTATTCCTTGGCTCAAGGTGCTCACAAAGGTGACGACATAAACAGAAGTTTGTTTGTGAATAATAAAGTATAGACACACAACTGAAAAAGTGACATTGTCTATAAATTGAAAGCGTTGTCAAGCAACCAACTCGATTGTGCAGATACATTCATATATTTCTACAAGTATACAATGTAAAAGGAGCGAGTAATGTTATAATTATAGTATAGTTACAGTAAGGATTACCCGTTCTTCCGTCTATGTAAGTTTATTACACACGAATTACTCAGTATAAATCATCTATTTACATAATTTAAGTAGTTCACGGCCTCCGTGATTTTTTTTGTATATATGACGGATTCTCTCTCAATTATCGTTATTAAAACAGTCTGATATTTCTTTGTTAATACTTTTTATTCCGGCGACCTTCCCGTTCCGGGGAACCCATAAAAACTCGAAAAAATAACTAGACAAGCTAATACATATAAAACAGTAACAATGTTTACTTGTCCAAAATTATTCTGTTTCTAACTGAAAGTCAAGTACATAATATATTATTAAATACACCCGACCCTGATTTGACTGAGTAATTTATAAAATATATAACATGGCAGGTTCTGTGTAATTTACATAGTCATGCCATGTCATAAAACATATTGATTGAATTTCTACGGCTAATGTGAATAAAATATTATGCCTTTTTAAAACCTTTAAAGCTGGCATGCGATTCGAAACAATAAGTTTTGCTTTATATTATGCCATATGGGAAAAACAAAACGCTTTAAATAATATACATATAAGAAAAAAAAAATTGAGTTCATGAAATGATAACAAAATGCACATACACGTGTAATTTTGTAAGAGCACCTAGCTACTAAGTGAAATGTTTTCCTCAATCGTTGCAAAATATATATATCTATAATGAATATTAGTTCTTTTACTTAGGTATACTGTTGTATACCTATACTTATGAATACTTATCTTTTGTTTAATTTTATGAAATTGAAATTATACATAAGACACTATTTCTTTAGTTTCGATTTTTGCGTATCTGTTGCACCATGCGTATTGATTATGTAGTTTTTGGCGCCATTCAATATTCATGCGTTTTGTTGACCCTATACACACTATTACGCGGAAAAAGTTTTATTTTGCATAAAAATTAACCGATATAAAAAAAATATTTGAGTTCGTCAAATATTTTGAAAGCGTCGACGTAAATTATTTAAATATTAATAATTATGTAAATAGAATAATTATGCGATTAACGTTCTTAGGGCTTTGTTATACACAACAAACATAATAATAATTAAAAAAATAAAAACAATATTTGCCTTTTCGAAACTCGTACTCGGATTAGTAGGCTTAAACTACTGGTTCGTTACAACAAGAAGCGATAGAATGGGTCTATATATATGTTACATTAATGCGTTATTGTTAATCCACATGTTTATATATTAGTAATGATATTCAGACATATATAAATTATAAATACCAGGTTAATAGCGCAGGTTAGTAGCAATTTTAATGTTTGTTATTCATTGACTTTTCCTCTATGTAAAATAGAATAATGTTTATGTATATTGTACAATGTTATGCCACAATATATTAATAATTTATAGTAGGTTTTTAATTGTTCTTTGTAATATTAGCTATTTTAATACAACGGAAACTAAGGCAAAAAATGTTTTCCAGTAAGCAATGTGGGGTACAGTACTATGTGTGGTTGCGGCTAGCAGCCTGGTGATGGGCGAAGGAGAATATCTGCTCCCAGGTGACGTCATTCCCTCGCACTACGAAGTGAAGTTAGCGTATGACGTCGATCCTAACACTAACTTCAGTTACTTCGGTGTCGTTGATATTTTGGTAAGTTTAAAGATACATACTAGTATTTGTTTATTTTATTACTATTTAGCTTAGTGCACGTAGTTTTTATTTACGATCGAAAAGTGTTAAAGCGGCATTTTCGTCTAGCTTTCTCTATGCTTGAAAAATATTTAGGTATTGATAATATAGGTAACGCGTCGTTAAGTCCCACTTAGGCTACAGTAGGTTATAAACATAATAGATGAATCTATCATGGACAGCTGAAATCATTTTGCAGCTATAATTTACCGATGTGAATTACCAGTAAAACTGTTATAATTAAAACGTGATTAAATGTATGACATTTGTAATCAAAAAAATATCATGTCTATAAAAAAATTTGTTCAAAATAACGTACGCCTGTAATAATAATTTGGAACGACAACAAAATCCATGACGCATTCTTTATGTTCTGAGACTATATATTGGGGAATCCCACAAAAAGATGTATTACAGATAATTAAAATGTCACAATAAAACATCACGAACAGGCAACATTCGAGCACACACTGTACTAGTACAAACTGCTAAAAATATACATATGCAAATGCAAACTTATAGGAAGTCTCTGGTAATTTATAAACTAAAATTATACTTAGGTAAGTTCTAATGAAATAATATAAAAAAAATAACCGAAACAGATACATAAAACTGACTTCCAGATCTAGAAGGCTGTTTTTTGTTGAATTCCTAATTTAATTCACCTTACAATCGAATTCAAAAAATATAATTTTGAAGCAATGTTCTCTTTCAACATACAAATAATTAATTATTGGAAGGAACAAAATTCGAACAATTTCCCCACGGACAGTTCAAGATCAGATCCACAAATAATAAATGACAGCCTTGTAAAGATATTGCAAACGTTTGATTGTCATTTTGTTACGGTTTCAAAAGTTTTTTGGAGCGAACGTGGTTTGAATGGGACTAAAGCACAAAGAATAAATTAGCGTGCAATGGAAAGTGGGTTAGGGCAATAGTATATTTCTACTTTGTTATTCATTAAACGTATTTTCTAGGAATGTGTTACCTTAAATTACCTTCCCCCAAATGAAGCTTGATTATCTGTTAACTGTCGTCTCAGTTTTAATGAGACTACAAAAGATCACGAGGGACAAGTTAAAGTTTCTAAACGCATGAAAACATTACAAATTTAACTTAAATGAAAGATTATTTTTTATGAATTAGCAAAATGCATTTACTTAGTTATTTTTGAACGTACTTAGTTATTTAATAATTTAAATAAAAAATAAGGTAAATTTTCTGATTAGCCGCTTGTCTATAAACAAAGCTAGTTTATTGACCGTGACTAAATTATTTATGTAAACGTCATATTTTGTATTAATTCTGATATGTGGTTATGGTCACCTTAAATATATTTTCTCATTAAATACAATTGTACTTTACTGTAAAAATACTCATTGTTTACGGAATAAATTATTTATTCAGACATTGTAATATGCGGTTGTCATATTAGGTACTTACAATTGTTCATACAGACATATTAATATGCCTTTGTTAAAGCTTTTTGTTATCTTTATACATATTTTTAAATTCGTTGAATGTCTCCTGTCATCCTGGAGTTTCCTGGCGACTGCGCTGATATCAACTAATGATATACATTTTGCAACAACATATAAAAGGCGTTATTTATTTTTATCAGGGAAGCTACGCGGTTTTCTTAATGTTTTTAAAAATTATATAAACATATAGCAGATCGAAAGTAAAATCGTGTTTATTACAGAAATTACGCAATTGAGTAGTCTGTTTTAAAATATTTGCGTACATTGTGTAAAGATTAGTTTTGGTACCCAGTAGTCGACATTACAATATTGGGACAATGCCAATGCAATGACAATGGACAATATTTTTGGTAAATCTCATTATAACCGGTCTTTTAAACCAATGCGTATATATAGGAAAATGATTTGTACATATTTAGGGATTGATTTATGTAGGACAATTGTAATAACGGTATACTAATTACCTCTGCATAACAGGAAATTATTGTACCTAAACTTACGATTAAAATTATAGAAAGTTGTTCTATCAAACATTGTTGACCCTAGGACTGCTCGCTAAGGTCACTGTTTCTTGTAGCTATTAATTTAATACAAATAAATGTTGCAATATTCTATACTTTGGATTATATAAACTAGTAGATCTTTTTTGATTATTTAATTAGACTTTCCTTTAATTAGGGTTTCAGGTAATCTTTATGCGATTAATAAATTTAAAGTCAAACCAAATTAAAAAACCCGAGGCACTACAACCTTTTAAGGTCATCTTTGGGAATTCTGTTTCGTGATCAGTTGTTTTTCTAATAGCTTTTCGGATCTACTATTTTCTGCGTTCTTTCACCGTACAAGCGAGTAGAAAGACCATCTGTGGATTGAAATTAAACAGGAACTGATAATGCCGCTTTATTTCAGCTAAGAGCTAAGCAGCCAACATCTAAAGTCGTTCTTCACGCTCAAGACTTCACAATAGCCAAAGAAAAAATATATTTAAAGAGTGACAGCGATGTCTATCAAGTGACGGGTGTTGACCTTAACGATACCTATAATTTCTTAACGTTACAACTAGATAGAGAATTGAAAGAGGACGATAGTTACCACTTGACAATACCGTTTTTCGGAAACTTGAATCTTGGACTCGATGGAGTATACATCAGTTCTTATGTGGATAAAGATACTAAGAAGAAGGAGTGAGTCTTGGAATCTTTGCCTTTTACATGTTTACTATTTTCCTCATAAATTTGATTCTTCTATGAAAAATTACTTAAATGAAAACAATATTTTTAGATACCTTATAGCGACGCAATTCGAGGCAATATCAGCTCGTAAGGGGTTCCCTTGTTTCGATGAACCGATATACAAAGCCACGTTTTCGATTAATATCGGTCATTCTAAAAGCTTCACAGCTGTCTCCAATATGCCATTGAAGACTTCATCTAGTGACAAGTAAGTAAAAATACTTTGGCACATAAACTGTGTCCCCGGTTTGTTAAAAATCTGATACATCGAGTTCTTACAGAAGAACTACAAAATTGAGCCACAGATGTTGTATGGTCACCTAGTAATTATTAGCTATCGTGTTAAACGAATATTTGTCGTAAACCTTTTGGGAATTATGTTTGGATTTATTATGCACTTAACTCTATGTTCTTATATTTAATATATTTTTTAGTGCTTTAGAAGACTTTTGGCCGTGGGAAGTAATGCAGCAGTCATTTGGGTAAGTTAAGGTCTCTTAGGTTTCTATAGTATAATTTTACGAAAACCAATTAAATTATTGTTTAAAATTCTCTATTAAGTTACACCTCATAAATAATTTTAACACAATATAAAATATTTAGATGTAGTCACTGCCTTGCTTCTATCTAATTCTACAATTTGCGCCTGCAAACAGTATGGAAGACGTCATAGAATTGAGTCGCAATAATAAAGAGTTTGCAACCACTAAGCTTATAATAGCTCTCTTACTTTGGGCCTTATGACCGGCCAGTCAATGATTATACTATAAAGGATCCTCCCTTTAGGCCGGAGTAAGGCATTACATTTGTTCTCAACACCAATAAGTTTCTTTATTATAGAAAAAGAGGCAAAAATCAGAGTTCTTCAATTTTTATTAATTTTACAGAAAGCCCAGAACAAAATACGTGTGGGATGAATTCGAAAAATCAGTTCCGATGTCAACATATCTCGTGGCATTCGTTGTCTCCAACTTTGCGTATGTCGACAGTCCTCCTCAGTTATCCAGTACCAAATTCAGGATCTGGGCAAGGAATGACGCTATTGACCAGGTATTCAGATAAATTATTTTTGCAAATAAAAGCATTCGGTAAATTATTATATTTTTATTCAGTTTATATTAAGATAAAGAATCGAAATTGTCCGATTTAAATCATAATAGAAACTCATACGTAATAAATTGATTTCCTAATGCATATACACAATGTAATTGATTAACCAACTTTCAGCATGCGAGTAGATTATGTCGGCATGGCGTATGCTTCATTAAACAAAAAATTAACTTAAAACAAAGGTTTTAAGCTTTTTATATATATAAATATACGTATGCCATGTTATATATATATATATAAATATATATATATAACATGGCATACGTGCTAAAATAAGTTAAAAATCAGTAAGATAAATTAATCATTGATAACTTTGAAATAAACTTACGCGTTCAAAAATTTCCAAATAAAGTAACGATTTACATTAACATCAGTAAAGTAGCTCTTGAGATATCAGTAATTTGTGTATGGGTTACGTACAATATTGGTTATAGTGAAAGGTATTTGAAATCGGAATATTTTTGAATCACTTTTTTTAAAGTACCTTACACAATTTGTGATTTTTTTTTTCAGACATCTTACGCGGCCACAGTGGGTCCGCGTGTGCTCTCATACTTCGAAAAATTCTTCAACGTCACCTTCCCACTTCCCAAACAAGATATGATAGCGATTCCAGATTTCTCCGCTGGTGCTATGGAAAACTGGGGATTAATAACGTACAGAGAAACTGCGCTCCTCTATGACAAGGAACAGTCTTCTTTTATCAACAAAGAACGGGTTGCTGAGGTATATTTTAATATATAGTTTCTATATAATACTATTTATTTAGAAAGAAAAGCATATACATATATATTCAGCTATTTATTTTAAAAGTTACACTATATTATACATATAAATAAAGAAGTAACGTAACATAAAAAATAAAAAATTGTTATGACGGTAGATCATAACTTAATTGAAATTGATATTATATTATGACAATATATTTAGTTAAAGTTATTAAGTTTATTTAATAAAACACAGGCTGCAAAAATAAATAATAAAAATATTCTATGCCCTCTAAATATTATTAAGACATTACGAAATTGGCAATAACATATAATATATTGTTTCCAGGTAATAGCACACGAGTTAGCTCACCAATGGTTCGGGAACCTGGTGACGATGAAGTGGTGGTCAGATCTGTGGTTAAATGAGGGTTTCGCGACGTTCGTGGCTTCACTTGGGGTGATGAACGTCGAACCCACCTGGCATGCTGATATGAGTTATGCGGTGACCAATATCATGTCTGTGTTACACCTGGATGCACTGGAGTCTAGTCACCCTGTGAGTATATGTTTTGTAAAATTTGTTGTCATGTTTTTATCTATACATTATTATTTTTGATAGTTGTGGTAAATTACAAGCAGTCTTTATTCATATTAAATATACCATGAATTTTTATTATATTACGTACATTATTATAATTGAATTGTTGGAACGATTTGATTTTTTTTCACAATTTTTACAGTTTTGTTTGTTCGGAAGAAATTGCTTAGTAGCGATATGGTCCATGTATCGCCATGATTCTCTATTTTTAATATTAATAATAATTTTAATATATTGGCTAAAAGTGAATTATTAATTGAATCAGAATAACAATATTAATTTTCTGTTGTAAGAACACTTTCTCCGATAGTTAGATATATAGATATAGATAGATGCAGAAGTATTAGTTCTAAAACGGGTTATGTAAGCGCTCATCGCACATGAGTTGATTGATCTCAGGGATCATGGTCCTGTGATTGGATTTATGAAACTTTCTAATATTTTTAAATTAAAAATATGGTCTTTGGTTTTCGATGGGAATGGGAATCCTTTATCACTACGAGGCCGTGGACTGCAGATTAAAAAGTCCTTAAGTAGATCCGCTCCTGTTCCTACCAAATATGTACCTCATAGACCTAGCATGAACAGAATAACAGATGTTACGCGCGCAAGCGCGAGTTAGCGCTGTAAACGTTTCAATAAATTAAATCTTTGTTTCCTTCGCATCTTTGCCTTTTACATCTTGGTACTTATAATTATCAAAAATAAAAATACTGCATATTCGCTCCCTGTTGTTAATAATTACTTATATAACTAAAAAATACGTAGTCTTGCGCATAACAAGACAAAAATCTTTTCAAGATGTTATTTTACGTTTGTATAAAAACGACGCTAACAATAGAAAAATGGTATTTAATACATTGGAATTTGTATTATAACGCATTATCTAGTTAAATAATGTTTGTTTAAATATCATAAAAAACTACAATGTTGACCATAGCTAAATTCAGGGTGTCGGTTTTTTGTGTGAGCGCGCGCATCGTAAAAATTTACTCTCATAATTTCTCCCCAACTTATAGAATTAGAACTTCAATAATAAAAACTATTAATTTTCAGGTATCTGTAGAAATTGACAACCCGAAACGTATATCAGAGATATTTGATGAGATCTCGTATAAGAAAGGATCGACGTTGATTCGTATGATGTCAATGTTCTTAGGTGAAGAAGTGTTCAGGAAGGCGCTTCATAAGTAAGTATTTAGTTTTATAATATAAGGAAAGGAAATAATTAGGAATTTAATTGAAATAATAAATCACTGGTAATGTAGTGAATGACATTCGAGAATGTTCTCGGTATGAGTAGTACTGAGTAGGTGTTCTATCGTTATCGTACAATTATGGAACCATAGAGCATTTTATCCTTTTAGCTTTTGTTCTTAACGCATGGCTTAGTAGTATGTTCAGTCTATCTTCGAGAAGGCAAACCATCCATATCCCTAGAACGGTTCCTTCACCAAAGGGGTACTCCACCCACTCCTGAAACCGTTTAATGATGCCTTTTCCAAAAAAATATTGAACGAATACAATACAATTACAATCTTAGTATTTGTATTGTTTGTATTTTGTATTGGATTTAACACTGGCTCCTACGGCGAAGGAAAACATCGCGAAGTCATAGACTCAAATAGTTGTGTGTCAGGCCTAGAAGGCTGGTCACCTATCATCACTTGACTATTATAAAAAAAAAACAAATGGTCACGAAACATATTATACATAAATATTAGGCTGTAAAGGACTGTAGCGCCACGTTTCTGTTCACCTATAAATCTATGGAGTCGTTTTATTATTATATTATTCCAGCTACCTAATAAAACACTCGTATGGAAACGCGGAACAAGACGACCTCTGGGCGGAACTGACTCAAGAAGCCCAAAAGGCTGGAGGGCTTACCGCTAATGTCACGGTTAAGGAAGTGATGGACACGTGGACAAAACAGACCGGATACCCGATACTTGAAGTCCAGAGAGACTATTCTGAAAAGTCACTGACCATATCGCAGGTATGGTACCAAACAACATAGTTCTTATTTGAATGTACTATTATAGCTCTGTGGTTACACCAGCAATTATTCAGTTGTAGCATAATGTTCAGTAGCCTAGACTCTAGGCTATCGAGAAACTCTCTAGGGCCTAGATGTACTTTTTTATGTTAGACATATGCGAAAGCAATATGATTATGATAAAAAATATAGTCATCAATTCTTTGTAGATATTGATGACTAGAAACTGCGACATCTCTTTGCTCTGTTGTCAATAGTTTCAGCGTACGCCTTTTAGGGACTTTTATCAGTATTATTTTCAAAGCTAATCATATCTAAATATAAAAAAAAGTCGTGTTAGTTACACCAAGATCGGCTGAACCGATGTTAGTTATCTCTGTTTTGGTGGATTATTCTTTGTTTCAAATAGCAGAATAAGTAATAAAATATCGGATTAGTTATCGAATAACAAAAGTAAATAAAATAAATGAATTAATTTTACAAACAGCATCTGTTGACATAACTACACATCATTTTACATAGAATTGGTGAGTGAATTAAGTTTAACTAAAGTTAACACCGTTAACAGTCACTTATTAGACCATTATGCGAAAGGATGTTAGCCGGGTTACCTAGTTTAACATATAAATGACATGTCTATACTAGATTGGCGTTTTTAATATATAATATAATTCTTTTTTTTTCAGAAACGGTATTTATCTCTCGGTGGATCTTTCCGTACTAACTCAGCTTGGTGGGTTCCTCTAAGTGTTCTATGTGAGAGGGATACCATGGCTCAAGATGTTCAGTGGTTGTCAGACAAAGAGGGCATTGATAAGGAACACAGGTTTGAGCACGGCGCTAGTCCTGATGAATGGGTCCTATTCAATTATAATATGATTGGTTAGTTATAATTTTAAGTAACATTGAGGCTTTTCCATCACATACATTCTTAAAAATAAAATTTTATTTTCATTTTTTTTGTATTGTGGCAAAACCATTATTTTGTTATAGGTTGATTCTTTTCATACGTTTTTCAGTAGGATTCAGCATGACATATTCTATATTCATTTTTATATACAATATATGTAGTTTGTCTATCGAAATATTGGTACCCTATTACACCTCAAACAAAGAGAGAACATGTGATGCAGCAGCCTACTTAATATACATAGGAAATAAAAAATAATAATATAAAAACAAGTTTATTACCGCTTAGATTTTATAAAATGGCTGTAAAATGCATTCAATTCTACTTTCTATGCTTTCTATTATTTATTTCTTTGCTTTCTATATCATCGATTCGTAACTATAAATAGCATAATACGGACGTCAATAATTCATCACTACCAGCCGATAATAATTCCACAGAATGTGGAATATTTTGTCTATCGTTACCTAAACGTAATTCTACAGACGAAACCGTGCGTTAAATTGTGCTTAATTTGACGCAATATATCGCGTGTGTACGTCATAATCGAAAGGAACGCGTCATCACATTACCATCGCTTACTTTGTATTTTTAAATCGGAACCGGAGGCGGGCTCAGTTCCATCTCGATTTCCTCTGTCCAGAAAAACAGAAAAAAAAAACCATCACACAGAGAACGATTATATCCACAACACAGGCTCCCTAGAATGTGGACTAGCGCTAACGCTAAATTATATATAGATAAATAATAAAAAAATTGATCTAAATCAATTTCGTCACAACTATATTACTGTCATTAATATCTTTATTATTAATAGAAAAAACATATTTATTTTACAAAATCAAAAATGGGCGCAACTCAGCTTCCACTGCTATCAACAGCAATATTAATTTTCAGCGGGTCCATGCCTTGAAGTGATATACAAATTAAGCACGTGTTGATAATCAAAATCTCAAAAAAAGAAATAGCAAACAAATATAGAACATACATGACACAATGCAACTGATTTCCTATATCAGCAATCAGCTAACTAACCTAGTTACTGTTTCTTGTAGCCCCGTACCGCGTGAACTATGATGCTCGTAACTGGCAACTTCTGGTCTCCACTCTTACTAGTGACAAATTCGCCCAAGTGCCGGTCATGGGAAGAGTCCAGTTACTGTCTGATGCATTTGCACTGGCCTGGACCAACAAATTGGATTATTCGACTACTTTGCAGTAAGTTTTATATACTGTATTTCATATTAACTCTTTACAAATTTTAAATCCACAAAGTAGCTTTATCTATACTAACATAAATTCTAAAGAGTTGATCCTGTTCCTGTATGAATGGGATAAAGGTGGTTTTTTAATTAAACAGCTAAAAGTAATTCATAGCTAACAACATCACAGTCAACAACCCAGTCAAGCTAACATATAGATACTTTTTTTTTTCACGGATATTTTTACGTTATCAGTAGTATATTCACCAGAATCTAACCCATCATCTCTGAGACCTACCCAACTTTGTTACAAAGGTAATTGAAGATAGATTTTATTAATAGAAGCCATTCGAACACGAGAAATCAAGTCTATTTTCTCTTAATTAATTGGCGCTATAAATTATATGGGCCTCATAGTGTTCTGTTTCTTTGATAATGTTTATTTTATGGACTAGCTGATCAGTCTTTTATCTGTCATACGCCGTCAATTTTTGGTCTAGGGTATGCCCGTTTCTTCTCGATGTTTTCCTTCACCGTGCGTGGGAGAGAACAGATAGAAAGTCCATTTCTCCAAAGCGATGAGGAGGATCGCATATACGACCTCTGGGATGAGAGTAGCATGAAGCACTGCACTAGTCTTGCTCAAAAAATAACACAAAAATCGATAATTGATTGTCAGTCAAATGTCTCTTAAAGGCGCCAAATACGTTGTACGCAGGCAACACAACTTATGATAATACAACCTACTTAGATTGAAAATATTTTAATGAATTATTATTGAATATTAAAAATGTATTTTTTACCAATTATTATTTAAGATTGGCAAGTTATCTCCAACACGAAGACGACTATCTTCCCCTAATGACGGGCCTCAACGCGCTCTCGAAAATCGAAAATGTACTGAAACGTACACCTCATTATGGCGCATATCAGAAGTTCATGAGGAAGTTAATTAGAAGAACATACGAAAAGGCTGGTGGCCTTGCTGTCAAGAAGATATTAAATGGAGATGACTTGAATAGCGTAAAAATGCAGGTACGGTCATATTCTGTTTATTTTTCTAAATGTGCTTATAGAAGAGAGTGGAATGATTATTATAGTAAAATATAAATATTTGAGTGTGACTAAGCGAGAGTACTTAATTTATATTGTATATCGTATATTATTCCTATAGGAGGATAAAATGCTTTGTAACCATGGTTACGATGCTATTTTCGTAAGAAGAATGATAACCATCGGAAACTATTTTGTTAAATTAAGGCCTTTTTATAAAATATGGACTAAAAACGTGTTACTATTGTTACTATATAAATAATAACTAAGATTTCAATATCAGCTTATTTATGTGTCTACCTATGTACACTATACATTTTTTTATTAAAAAAATTTAAAAGGTAAATAAAGTGAAAAAAAAGTTTAAAGTTTTCCTCGATTGTTTGGATATTATTCTTAAATTTTAAATGTTATCAATCACAGAGTAATTCGTACTGACGAATTAGATGTTCTGAATCACTGTCGCGGACTTTACCTAAAACGTTATTTTAATTTTACTAAATAATATTTAATAAGCAATCTTATCATTATTTTAACGTGCTTAGGTAAGAACCAGTTCAACAGCGTGTCATGCGAAGGTGCCAGGATGCGAAGAGAATGCCCTACAGTTGTTTGAACAGTGGATGAATACTAAGAATCCCGATGAAAACAACCCGTAAGTATAAAATCATCTAAGCGATTCTACTTCCACGACTCTAGCGCCATCTACGCGGTGATCATCTGAAGTTATATTTAAAAAAAGCAAACAGATGCAAATTGAGGCAACAGAACGAGAATAGCTCTTAGCTACAACGCTTCGTTTTAGATATTTATAAACAAATATGCTATCAAAATATTAAAATGATATGAATTAAAAAAATCGATGAATCCAGCCGAGTTTCAGCTTAGCTAGATATTTTGCGATTTAAAAAAAAAAACCTCTATTATCTGTGGCAATGTACCTAAGAATATTTTTTATTTATCAATTGAATAAACTTATTCAGATTTTAAGATTGTTTTTTTACATGTTTGACATTTGTTCGCAGTATTCCTTTAGATCTCCGTTCGACTGTGTACTGCGTGGCGATAGAGCGTGGATCCGTACGTCACTGGCGATTCGCGTTGGAGCGTCGCCGGCGTACGAATGTCGCGGCCGCCAAAGATCAATTACTCCGCGCATTGTCCTGCTCCAGAGACATTTGGATACTTGCACAGTGAGTTTTTTTACTTGATATATATGTGTATATATATATACCATTTTTAAATCAATCTCCCATCTTATTTGCCACACAAAGTGGGAAAGGAAAGAGATTCCCTTTCCCACTTTGTGTGTACCACTCAATTTAGATTCTGTTCCATTTTTGCTTCTTGTCTCCCATCATTTGACCCGTCCATATTAGTTTACGGTATGCGTCCTTAAATATTGTTTTTATTTCAATTAAAAGATATATTAAAATAAATAAAACCCGTATTACATTGTATACAACGGGACAGTAGGCAGTAGGCTCACCTGGTGACAAAGCCGCCCATAGACATCGTTGGCGTGGCAACCTTTTAAGAAATGGTACGCTCTTTTCGTAAAGGGCCCTAAGACGAATCGGTTCAAAAAAGAATTTACCGGTATTAATCTTATTAAATATCTTATTGCAGATACTTGGAGTGGTCGATTACTGATGGTTCGGATGTGCGTCGCCAGGACTCTGCTTCGGTAATCACAGCTGTGATTTCATCAGACCTTGGCTATTATTACGGAAAGGAGTTCTTATATTCACGCATTGAGGATATTTACAAGGCGTAAGTTTATATAACCTACCTACTTACTATTTTTTTAGATACATGTATCTTCATAGAGATATCATGGAACATAACAGCTTAAATTAAGACAAGTAAGTAATCATAAAGATCATATAAACCATTGTTAAAATTATAGTGTTTTGTAGAACTAGTCTTCCTAAATCAATAAATAAATAAACCACTATTGAGTATGTTTTACTCAGCATACTTATAATATTTTTGAGCAGTGTTGACCTAGTGGTTTGAACATACTAGCCCAGGCATGTTGGGCTCGTATGTTCGATCCGCGGATGTCCGCCAATGGAATTCTGTGTCTGTCTATGTGCGCATTTATCACTTGTGAAGGAAATCATCGCAAGGAAAGCGGCATGCCTTCCCAAAAAGTCGACGGTGTGTCAAGCAGAAGGTTGATTGCTTGCCTATAAGAAAGGATTACGAAACAGATTCAGAAATTCTGGCACAGATACAGAAAGGTTGAAAGTTTTTTTTATTAATCAATATATTTTCAGATTTAATGGTCAGGGACGTCGTTTGGGCTACGTTATTAAAACTTTACTCAACCAGTTTACAACGCAGCGGGAACTTGACGAGGTATTTATTTCGTAATCCTACAGCTAATAGAAATTATATATAACAATATCAATTATATTAAAGATGTGGACAGAGATATTCCTATATATATATATATATATGATATATACAAAGAGGTTACATTTACAAACGAAGAAATATATAAAAAATATTAAATACATTTAACTAAGCAATACCTAATTCGGCTGTGTTGTGTGATAATTAGCGTTACGGATATTCTTAATACTCCTTTTACTACATAACCGTGATGTTTCAATTTTACTAACTACTCTATATGAGCAGTGTTTGTCTATTGGCCCACGTAGGTCACGGCCAAGGGCCAATGGATTTTTCTACGTGAGTATGGAACCACAGAGTAAAGCTCGAGTTACGACCTGTATCAATGATAATATAAACATCTAATCTGACGGTATATTTGACATTTGGAAGCTTAAGCAAACATTAAGATTCATAGAAAGTTCACTCTTCTATATTTAATTCATAAGTGCCTCTATATAAGGACAAATAGACAAGTTCTCTTATTGTTATGATAAGCCCGGGCAATAATCACCGTGACTCGGGCAGATGCGTTGCAGACTCATAGTGAGAAATTGTATACGGATATTATTTTTATTACGTTCGTGTTTTTTGAATGTACTTACTTCAGTAAATTTCGTACCGTATTTATACAAAAACATAAGTTGTTTTAAAAAATTTCCAATTCCTTAATTGCAATTCTAGAGACCAATTTACCTTTTTTGTAGAAATATTGATAAATGTGTGGAACTTTATATATATATATTATCCAGTTCAATACGAAATTTGATTAAAAAGTTACGGTTTTTAAAGGGAAAATTCTATTTGCAACGGTAGAAAAGCGACCGCTTTTATTTAATTTTTTGTGTGCATCGATTGTTTTTTTTTCAGTTCCTGAAATGGTACGAACAGAACTCCGAATACCTTGATGATGCGAAACTGGCCGTGTCTCAAGGTATAGAGCGCGCGCGAGTGAACATAGCCTGGATACAGCGGAACCAGGCACTCGTTGTTGACAAACTGAGGGAATATTCGCAGTAAGATATTGTGTTATTACATCGGCTGCGTAATTATAGATTTAACGTACTATAAATCATAATTAACTATTATTTTGTGTTACACTCAAATAGTGTCAAAAATTGTTTGATTAATTAAGAAGGCTCTCCGTTAAAAAATACTAGTTGAATATATAATTGTAAGATTTTTCTGTTGTCTCTATAAAAACGTAAAAAAAAATAGCCTATGAATAATTAGGATAACAAAAATAGCCTATTAATAGATTTATGAATGAAATGCAAATACATTATGGGCACTAACAAGATTTCATTTCGCGGAAATTTAGAACCGAATTATTATTGTTGTTTAAAGATGTGTAAAAATGGATACTATTTAGTATTCGTTTTGGTAACAAAATATTTATTTTTAAAGTGTTGACATTTTCATAATTTAAGTTCACAAATTTACAAATATTTTGTTAATAGCTGTATTAATTGTATCACTGTATAAATGTCACTACAGTAGTGCTATTGCTTATAAAAACATATTTGTGGGCACTTTGTGTAATGTGTATCGCTTTTTTTCGTAGTTAAAAAAAAATTTGAACAGAATGTATAAAAATATCCTTTCTCACCTGATTTTTCACAATTCGGCAAATGCGAAAAGAAAAAAATGCAATCCCTTAAGTTATTCGTACCTATTAAAATTATTTGGTGGTAATATTCCATACAATAATTACGATATTCACCAAATTTGATACAAAAAACACCAAAAACAATTAATTATGAAGTAAATAATTAACGGCTAATGTATTGTATTAATATTTATAATGTCATTAAAGCTTGCAAAAGGTAGATCGTAAATACACGTATTTTTAGATGCATACAGATTTTCTTTCCTAAATATTTTTTTTTGTCAGCATCGAATCTGCTGCTTGGAGAGAAAAGCCGATCTTCATGTCTTCACTATATGCGATACATAATATATCAAGTCATCGTTTAAAATCATTTTATTAAGACCAATTCATTGATTATTTAGGAACGTACTAAAAACCTGGATCAGTTAAATAATCAATGTTTTTTTAATTTAATTATTATTATTACTTATAAATATCTAAAGTTTATACTTATTTTTTAATAATAAATGAGAAAAATGTATCAGATTAACGAGAAAGGCTTCTGGTACGTTCATGAGTAATGCCACTAAATATTTACTTAAAATACATATAATGCGTTACATATTTACAAACATTATGCGTTATTTACAAACATTTGTCATAATTATTTTGATTTGCATAATTTTTTTTAATTGTCTATATTTTTTGTGTAATTATTTTTTATGTAAAAAATGTGATTCCGTCCATCAAAGGTTGTGTGTAGTTGATCAAGTGATTAGTGAATTTATTTATAATTATTTATAACTATTGTGTGTAACAAATAAATTGTTTGAAATATTTTTTATTTAAATGATGCCAATCATAACCTTCACCTTTAAACATCGAGTTGTATATATTTTGACGAATAAAAGCAAAATGTATTCACAAATTATATCCTTCGTTCAAACCAACTTGTAGGGAATGGAATTAATATTACACAAGGTTGAAATTCTTCCCAAAAACTGGAGAAATATTCAACGATTATGTGAAAGAATAATGAGACTAGTAGAACAGACGCCACACTACAAGTTTGACGTAGAACATAAGGAAACAAATTTGTGTGTAAATATTTAGCGCCACTGAAACATTTTAATGTAGATACATATATGGAAACTGACGTCAGACCAATGTGTGACACTTAAGAGGTATGGTTAAATCTTTACTGGTGATGGTAAATATATCGTGAGGAACCCGATACTTGAATATAAGACACTAAAAATAGAAACCGTCAGGCGAACACCGACTTGTTTATTCAAAAAAAATTTTTTTTTTAATAATCAAGATTGATATACATTTAGTTTTAACAACCAGCAGATCTACCAAGTATTTGACTAAGTAGTAACAGCTGGCTAAAATAAGTCCATGTCCAAAATTCGTAAAAGAAATCTGTCGTTGTCTGGGCGCTGTAAGTTTTTTTATTTGTTGATGCCATTTGAATTCGTATGATGATAAATGGCGTAGATAAGATTACATTTTGACATAGACATATTTAGACGTATTTCAAAATTCAAATGTAAAATCATTGAATATTAAATTACAGAGATTACGTTGACGATCCGAGAATTACACCACGGAATTTGGGACACTCAGTGAAGGTTATTTTACATCAAAATTTATTCCTTTTTACCTTGTATGCATTAGTAATTTAGTACTGTTGTAAATAATAAAAAATACATATAAGACACTAAAGTATTTATATTTATTTTCAATACTTGAAATATACAATACAATGCTTTGGATGGTCCAAAGCATTTAACGAATAATTTCGTGGGAAAAGGCCCTATCAGGGCTGACGAAACGACAACCGTGCCTTCATTCTTTCTTAGTTCTTGTAATATAAAAATAATTTCTCGTAGTCTAGTAGTAGATAGATTCGACAATGTCGTGGTAATTTAATAAATAAAAAATGTGGTAATTAAATATACGTTTATTGAATAATAATTCTTAAAATAAATGCTTCATATGGAAGTCGATGGCACCAAACGGTAACTTGTCAAGTGCAATATTTGTAGATAGAAGACCATAGATACATTATGCCAGATTATGATATAAACAAGTTTGTAAATTCTTTGTCTTATCTATGGTTGTCTTAAGTGTCTTCATTTATGAACACAATTTAAGGCACTTTTAATCTATATTTCTATAAGCTCTATAATCACTATAACCTAAAAATTATCTATGTTTGAAATTTATTTTCTAATTATAAACATACAAAATGGCAATTATAAGTGGCAGAACGCCATAGTCTCATTTTAATTAAATATAAGGAACACTATAAACAGACAATTATATAATAATTATTGTACTATGTACTATTTATACAGTAATATCTCAAATTTTGATAAAATATACTATCGCATATAATATATTATATACGTACATATTTTAAAGATATATTCGAGAAACTCGAAGTATTACTGTATATTTACTAACTAGTTTCAATAGAAAGTAGTGTTAATTTCACATTTAACTTAGCTTTAGTACATCCATTTTTGATGACATTTCCATAATAATACTTCCAAGTATAATTCGTTTTTAAAAGCCTCTATAGGTTTTGATATAAACTCGGATTCGCCTTACGTGCTTAAGCTAAGACAACTCTAAGCGCGAACTCACACGTTTATAGTTTGGAGCGGTAGGGTAAGATTCAAAAAGGAGACTTAGCACTAACGCCTGTATCACAAACTTAAATCTAGTTTCAAGAGCTGTCAAACCACTGTCTATATAAACATAATCTGACTTCCTAAAAGTCAAAAAATGTTAGGATTTAGAAATAAGGGAGTCATATTCCGCCCTAAGAAGCGGTTTTCTAAGTACACTTAAACTGCACTAGATATTGTCTCTGACTTACTTCCGATAACTATATATAAACAAGTGTACTACGATCTAAAGTCGCAACATAACAAATGTTACGTTTTGAAAAACTTGTAAAATTTACCAAAATGTTGTAAAACTTGTAAACTACCCACAAATATCGTCTTAATCTACTACAAGTATGATTCCATACTTAAAATATAGTATTTAAAGTATATAAATATAACTATTAGTGTTCTATCAAAAAATTTGTAAGATTTATTTTTTTCTATGAAAAATAAATCTTGTGGCATTATAAAGATTAAAGAGATAATGAAATTACTTAATAATAAAAAAGTGTGTATAATTTACACTACTCGAAATTTCGTGCATTATCAATACCGTCAAAGAGGTTTTAAATAAACGACGACGGAACCCAATTTTTTTTAAATACATACCTATATAATATTCATGACAAATTTGAAATTTCGTAGGATTTTTTGTTTTTTACTTTAATATTGATATTAATTAAATTGAAGCGGTAAGCTTGCTTGGATAAAACAATATTTTTCATACAAATACAGATGTAATTGGCAATAGAGTTTAATACTTTATCAAACTATACATTTATTTAACTATATAATGTATATTTATATATTTTAAAATTAATAAAAATATCTTATAAATGCTTACATTTAGCAACAGCATGTTTAATATTCACATTTTTAATTAAAAAAAAAAACACCAATATAGGCACTTCAATATCACGATATTTATCAAGATTTCTTTTAAGTCCTCACGTATTTTCTGTGATCAGGCTAGGCCTATGTCCGCGTCGCTTGCGCAGAGTTCCTAATATCTGTAGCATTTCTTTGACAGCCTCGGGTTGTTCGTCCTTGGGTTTCTTCTCAACTGCATGATCTGTGGACTTTAGTTGGAATTTGCCTCCCTTTATTTGGTCAACTATCGCGTCTATGGCCCCACCTGAAAATGTTTATTTATATTTTATTAATGTATTATTTATATTATTTTTAAGAGTAAGGGCCTGTTTAACAATGTATGGATAAAGTGCCAAATAGCTAAGCCACACATAAATTATTCGAAAGATAAAAGTTCCAAATAAAATACTTCACATTTCATGACGTTTATCGCTATCTGACAGTCGTGAAACGCAAAAATACTGTTTATCCTACAAATAAGTAACAAATAGCTTATTTGGAACTTATCCGGACATTGTGAAACAGGCCCTAAATATATATATTACTATACGTCATATTTAAAAAAGTTTAATTACAGATACATTTTGTATGTACAAATGTATTATTATTAACAAATGATTTTATAACCGGGGACACCATTTTTTTATAAATTCAAAATATTTATTAAAATTTAAGTGCGGCTTAAATTTTAATAAATATTTAATAATTTATATCCACAAAGAGAAATGTAATATGTAACATTTAACATATGTAAAATTTTTATTAATAATTATATTTAATGAATGCTAAACTTGTAAACTTAGGTTCATATTTTATTTCTCAAGACGCAATGTCAATTTGAGCGCTGTCAAATATGCCACTGTCAAATATAACTTCACATAGAAAAAGTGATTTGACAGCTATTGGAACTAGATTTCATGTTAATTTACGTTGTAGAATACGGGCCTTGTATTTGATCGCAAAAATGTATTTCGATATTAAAATTTCAAACAAATAGTGTAAAATGAAGATTCAACTAAAGAACATACCACCATTTTGTTTCGTCTTCTTCAACGTGCCCGACTTGCTTGCAAGCATCTTTGCCATATCCATATCACCCACGGATTCAAAGGCCACTGGAGGCGGGGGCGGCGGAGGCGGCGGTGGGGGCATAACTGGTGGGGGTGGTGGAGCAATGGGAATTGTGGTTATTGGGATTTCTGGTGGGATTGGTGATGCAGGGGGAGTTGGAACCGGGGGTTTAGTTATTGAGGGTAGAGTTATGGGGGCTTGGGGTGAGGGGGCAGGAGTTTGTGTCAGCGCTGGTTCTGGAATGCATTTTTATTATATGAATTGCAGTGTTGTATTTTTAATATTATATTTATATGAAAATAAGATCGTAACCATGGTAACAAACGCAGTACTTAATGCTACTCTCTTGCGATTAGGAATTACCCTCTTAACATTCTGGTACTTATTTTTAAATTATTTTTATAAATAATAAAAAAAGTGGTGGAGAGTTTATTGCCAGTCCTTCTCTTTCGCTCTTCGCCCTTGATTTGAGAACTGACAGTAAATGTAAAATTAAAAGCATTTCTTTTTAGACCTTCCTAAGTGTACATTATGTTACCTACTTGTATATGAAAAAATGATTTTGATTTTTGATTCAGCAATGTTGGCCTTTTGGCTTGAGCGGGCGGTTCTACACTCTGAGGTCATGTGTTCGAATCACGTCTGTGCACCAATGGACTGTTCTGTGCATGTGTGCCTTTAATACTCCCCCTTCCCACAAGTCCACGGCGTGTGTCAGGCATAAAAGACCGACTATATGACTTATTTTGTTATTAAGATTTTTCTATCAGGAAACAAAAAGATACCGAAAACTCAGCTAGTTCTGGAGTATAAATTAGAGGAACCTACCTTCTTCCTTGATCTCTTTCTTAATCCTCTCATTCCCACCACTTTCGAAGTAGCTAATGCGGCTTTTAAGCGCAGATCTCGGTTCACCTTTAGCTCTCTTATCAAGTTCCGCCAATTTCTTTTCAGCTCTTTCTGCTCTTTCTAACGCTTTCTGTGCATCTTCCTCTGCCAGTCTTATTTTCTCTTCCCATAGTAGTATGTCTGTATCTTCATGCTTTTCAGTTAATTGTAGCTGAAAGAAAGGTAGAATTAAAAAATACTACTTATTAAATCGACATTCCTCATATTAAAAACTATAAACTCGAAGACTCTTGGAGATTACTACCCGCAAAATACTTCGCCGGAAATCGAGTTTTCGGAAACCATGAAGAGAGTTGCGTTCCACAACTGAGCGTTTTTCAAATCAGCTTTTGCCGCTCACCACCACTTTGTGGAACCAGCTGTCTAGCTAAAAGGCCGGCAACGCACTCGCGAGCCCTCCGGCATTGAGTGTCCATGGGCGGCGGTATCACTTAACATTGGCCTCCTGCCCGTTTGCCCCTGTTCTATAAAAATTAAAAAAAAAAAGAGAAGCATTATAAGTAAGAACTAACCTGCAACTGCTGAACATGATCCCTATGCCTGTTACTCTGCTGTTCCAAGGCGTCTCTAAGACTATCCACTTCACCTAAAAGCAGCCCCAGGCGTTCATCCAGATCTAATTCGCCCATCAGCAATGCGCTCTGGTGAGCCAGTACTGTTGCACGCTTTTTGGCGTCGCGGGCTTCTGATTTGTAACTAAAATTAAAAAGATATACAGATGTTACAAAACTGATTTTTATCAACTGTCTCAATGTTATTCGATATACGCAACATTTTGAGAAAAGAGAGAGAGAGAGAGAGAAAAGATGTACCATCATCTATTTAATGTCAGCAAAGAATATAATATATTAGACATGGTTGAGACTTTCATTATTATCAGAGGCAGATGACTCGTTAAACTAAATACTTTAGTGATTACTATCATTGACATAAGCTAGACAACTAGGCTAGGCTTTATGTAGATCTTTATTATATAATATCTATATTTTATTATTATATATAATAATGATAAAGGGGGTGTCATATCATCCAACCTACATACACATTTTATTGTTGTAATAGTGGGGTTCCATTCTCAGTTGGTTACATTACCAGCAAAACCATTACATATATGGCGAATAGGCCATATTTAACATAATGAAAATGAAAGTGTTATTGAAAATTAACGATATAAAACACGGCCTTTAAAAGTTTTTTGGAGTAAAATACCTTGTCAATAATTATTAATTTATTTTCCATGTAAAAATATACAGTTACAAATAACTATATATTTATCAAAACACATAACGGTGTAAATTGTTGTGTCAAAACACATAACGGTGGCGCATTAGACACACTTTGATTGATGGTACGTCATAGATAATGGTGCGCCGCCATCTTGCTTAGAGAAAGATTTTGGCGGGTTTTTGAAGTTAATGTTTCTTTGAATTTTTAGAGCCAATAATAACAAATAAACTTAACAAATAAAAATTTGTGCAAGTTAACAATTTGAAATGGGTTTAAAACTCAAATAGTCTATTGTGTGGCATTGCAGGGTAATTGATACATGACTATTAATGAAAATAAACGTACGAATGACTACTATATAACACTGGGCTAATAATAACTTAATAAATTCATGCATTTATATATACGTACGTCTCGGCCATTTGTCTGTCTTTGTCAGCATTGTCCTTGAGACCCGTGACCTCTTCCATAAGTAGTTTAGACACTCGGTTGTGTCTCTCTATTTGAGATCTAAGTTCCTCCAACTCTTTCTCCTGTTGCGCGCATTTTTCTCTTTCTACCTCTAAGTCCTGAAAATGTAATGTTTGTTATTTATTGTCTTTCATAGATCACCAGTTGCACCAGATCATGTGAATAAATGAAAATTATAAAAAGGCAATCTTTGTATGTTTGGACTAAATATACTCGAAAAATACTGGACCAATTTCAAAACTGTATTTGGTTTCCATAATGTTTTATAAAAACACTCTTCTTCCGTTGGATATCGCATTACGCGTGAATGGACGGAAAAAACTGTTTTTTTTTCTTTGGTGTTTATTATTGGCAAGTATTATAATTTACCTATAGGTAAGACAAAGTGAAAGTATATTCATTGAATAAATAATATTATATTTTACAATTAAGTATTCAAATAATGCAAGAATTTTAGGCCGACGAAATGATAACGAGAATTTTCTTCGTCATTAATTATACTAAAATGAATAATTGTGTGACAGACAAAGAGAAGTAATCAACAACATAAAATTAAAACGACACAAAAACACATAATCCTACTTATTAAAGTTGCACTTATTTCATTTAGGGCCTGTTTCACAATGTATGGAAAAAGTACCAAATAGCTATGCAACACATAAATTATTCGAAAGATAAAATGTCCAAATAAGATACTTCGCGTTTCATGACGAATAGCGTCTGATAGTCGTGAAACGCAAAAATACTGTTTATCCTACCAATAAGTAATAAATAGCTTATTTGGAACTTATCCCGACATTGTGAAACAGACCCTTATTATAATATTTTATATATAATGAAATATTAATATATCATTAATAATTTTATAGATATGAAACAGTTTATGGATGATATAAAATTCGGATTAAGCTGATAACGGTGTAATCCCTTCTCAAAAACATTTAATAATTTGTAACTAAATCATTTCGTGTATCACAGAGCACATTTTCATGTCTTTGTCTTATCTTTATCATTATATCGTCCGAAATCGAAACCGGAAACTATGACATGTGCCTTACAAAGAGTTAATTGTATTTTGTCAATTTTCAAGTAACCTTATAGTTAAATCCACTTATAAAAAATAATAAATCAGTGGCGCTACAACCTCTTTAGGTCTTGGCCTCAGATTTTTAAATCTGTTTCATGATCATTTTTTAAATCTAATAGGCAAGTAGGTGATCGGCCTCCAGTGCCTGACACACGTCGTAAACTTTTTGTGTCTAAGACATGTCGGTTACCTCACGATGTTTTTCTTCACCGTTCGAGCAGATGTTAAATGCGCACATAGAAAAAAACCCCATTGGTGCATAGCGGGAATCGAACCTACGACTTTAGGTATGAGAGTCGCACGCTGAAGCCACTAGACCAACACTGCTCTAAATCTACGTATAAACTTTTCTATACTAATATTACAAAGAGGAAAGGTTTGATTTTTTGTTTGTTTGTTTGTTTGTATGAATTGAATAGGCTCCGAAACTACTTGGCAGATTTGAAAAATTCTTTCACTGTTGGAAAGCTACATCATTCCTGAGTGATCTTAAATAAGAGGAATCATAAATATAATCAAAAAAGAGAGACTATAAATAGAAAGTAGAGAATCTGACCTGATTCAATTGCACATTGACCTCGTGGGCCTCAAATTCGTGTAACTTCGCCGCATTGACCTCCGTTTGTAATGCCGCTATCTGCTCGGACAGTTCTGATACTGTACGCTTCAGAAATTCCACTTCTTCATTACTGCTCGCTTCAGATGCTGCAGATAATAAAATATAAGTATAACTGCAATATTTAAACATTTTAATACGAATGTTATATGTATTGTATTTGTGCATACCGCACCTATTATCGCGGCCACATGTTTGTTACTTGTTCCTTTTGTTAAGTGCAGCCTTGTTTGTGTGGGTTTATATATATTCAGTAAAATATAACGAATGGTAATATTGTAATAAGTTTGCTTTAACGATACTGATTTTATGTGGTCGGTAAGTATCACATAAGTGATTTTTAGAAAAAATGGATAACGGTCGTATGTTAAGTGACTCCTCCGCCAATAGACTGTCAGGAAGCTCGCAAATGCGTAGCCGGTTTATCTATTCAATTATAAATTTATAAGGTCTCTAAGCTAAGCATAAACGAATGTTTCGCTTTTAACGAACGATATTTCCTAATTCCTCATTCGAATTCATAGCAAATATTATAATAAACATTGCTTATCCATTGATATATAGGGAAGTGGATTAATAAAATCATTGTTAAGCGCCTATCTGGAACTTTATCCGCATTAACAAAAAAAATACTAAAAAAATGTTTAGTTTATCTGTAAGTGTAAGTGTCCATTTTTATTGTTTGAAAAATTTATATCCACCATAATTATAAATAAATATATATTTTAGAATAGATAGCAGATGTGTAGAATTATATACTTAGTCTGGCCATAAATACTGATACAATTAAAAATAAACAAAATATTACATTTTAATTTTGAATCTGTTATTTTTATATGATTGTCCATTAAGTTTTCTCATTTTGGCGCCAATACTTTGTATAATATTTTGCTATATTAAAATGCAGTGGGGTGATGAAGAGAACCGAATCGCTGTGATTGCATTACCAAAGTAGGTATAAAGCTAAATGCACATTTTAAAACTCTCCATACGCTTGGTATTTGTAAAATATTTGAGTACTGGGCTATTAATAGGTACAATGAGATCTCCTCTATTTGTGACAGAAAAATATCTGGCCTTCCACGTAGTCTTCTTAAGAAAAAGGTGGTCAAAGCAGTAAGGGAAAGAATTCGAAGAAATCCTGTCCGAAAGCAAAAGATTTTATCTCGGGAGACAAAGATAGCACCTAGAACCATGTTGCGTTTTTTAAAAGATGACTTAGGACTTGTAGCCTATAAGAGACGTTCTGGTCATTTCTTAAATGATAATTTAAAAAAGAATAGGGTGATAAATCGAAAAAATTACTGAAGCGGTACGCAAAGAGTGGTCACAGAAAAATTTTGTTTACGGATGAGATTTTTTTTACAATCGAGCAACATTTTAACAAACAAAATGACTGTATTTGTGCTCAAAGCTCTAAGGAAGCTTCCCAATAAGTCGCCAGTGTGCAACGTGGGAACTATCCGACTTCAGTGATGGTTTAGTGGGGTATTAGCTATGAAGGAGTGACTGAGTCATACTTTTGTGAAAAAGGTATCAAAACTTCGACACAAGTGTATCAAGATACCATCCTTGAGAAGGTAGTGAAGCCATTTAATAACACCATTTTCAATAACAAAGAATGGTCCTTCCAACAAGACTAAGCAATGGGTCATAAAGCTCGGTCTACGCAGTCTTGGTTGAAAATGAACGTTTCGGACTTCATCAGCGCTGAAGACTTGCCGTCGTCTAGTCCCGATCTTAATCCGCTAGATTATGATTTATGGTCAGTTTTAGAAAGTATGGCTTGCTCTAAACGGCAAAATAATTTGGAGGCCCTAAGACAATCCGTACGATTGGCAGTGAAGATTTTTCCCATGGAAAGAGTGCGTGCTTCTATCGATAACTGGCCTCAACGTTTTAAGGACTGTATCGCACCCAATGGAGACCACTTCGAATAAGCTTTTTATATTATAAATTGTTTTTTATTTATGTATTAAACTAACACACTGTAAAAGTAATAAATGTTATTTGCAACAGAAAAAAAAATATATTTCTTTGTTTCAGTATTTATGGCAAGACTAGGTATATGGTGTGCTGTACTTCAATTAATAAATAAAATAATTCGTATATTTTCCTGGATAGCAATAAAAAAAATATAAAGATAGTACATACATGTATCTGTAGCGTCAGTGATATCAATGTCAACGGTGGTAGGCAGAGCGAGCAACAGCGCCGTACTTCGTCTCTTCAGCTGCTTATTCTGCTTGTACCATTCACCCGCTTGTTGCATCACCCTGGAATTCAGGGATTTCATCATATGCATTGCATATATGAACAAACATTTTGTATATTTTAGTGCTACAGGAACAACGTAACTATTATATAGTTGAACAATACATCAACGTAGTGTCGCATCGTAAATACAAAGAAAAAGTAATTTAGCTTAATTAAGCTTATTTCAAACACACAATTCGTAAGGCGGTAAAAATATATCATACAGATGATTTGGTCTAAGGAACAAAACTATAGCTGGGACGGAATGGCGTCCCCGTTGTAAAATTAAAAAAAAAATTTCTCTATATATATCAATTTCTATATAAATATATTCCTGCGGTCTTATTTTATTATGACACATTGATAAACACAGCTTTTTGTTAGTAGCATTTTATTATTCACTCGAGTCATTACTCACAATAGTTTAATAACAATCCGAAGTAGTTTTCCATCGTTCACGCATTCGACACACATTTTAACTTTTTAACAAATCTTTAACGAACATAGTAAATTTTAAATTGAACCGTCTCGCACACACTTAACCAGAAAACTATTTAATATTACAACTTTTTCATCGGCAGTGAAATTGGTACCGAAATTATCATATTTAGCGGCATACAGGATGTTCTAAGCACGTTTTATTTCCTATGTTTCTTGTGGGAATTATAGTTTTGTGATGTTTGGAGTGGGAGACTTGATTTAAATATTATATATTAATAGTTTAATATTTATTTATTTTATTTATTCACACTTCGTTACAAAGAAATACCAATAACACAATACATAAAAATTGAAAGGTATGCAACGGGCGGCCTCATCGCTAACAAGCGATCTCTTCCAGGCAACCCCTTATTGATTTGGTAAACACAACTTACACCTATTACAATGTATTAATACAAAAGAAATAAATAAATTAATAACAAAGTACATACGTGGTCGCAAACTGTTACACAAAATTACGACCGTGAGTAAAGTACCGAATATACTGACTTACCAAAAATCGCAGAGATCATTTATAATCATTTATAATTACTCTGTGATAACAAACAATACTATTAAGGATTTGCAGTTCACTCATTAATCAAACTAAACAACAAATTGTCTATTTAATTTCTTTTTAATACGCGTATGTTTTGAACACCCTATGATTTGAGCTTTCTAGGCAAAATGTGGAACGCAAATTCGGTACATCACAAATTTATTAATTCATATTTTATAAGCATTGATCTTGCGCAAGTTAACAGTCGTTGATATTCTGATCGAATGTGTCGACATAAATATTAAGTAAGCCTCGATCTATGATTGATATTATTCTCAACTACCCACCCTGGCTATTACGAGTCTCCTTATATATATAAGAAAATATTTCATTATTCTTACACGACAAACACATCTTACAAATATTTTGTTAACAAATATTTTAAAGCAGTACATCACATTTGTCTCATAACAGAAGTGTTAAGAAGAAAAAAATTGGCTAATCTGCCTAATGATGCGTAGAGCATTTAAAATTATGAAAGTAGGAAAAAATTCATTTGTCGAATAAAACAGGAAAAGCAATCTCACTGATAACTTTCAAAAATATTTTAGTTAAATGAATGATAAATTTGCTGTCACTTTCTTAAAATATTAATAATTAAAATAATGACATAGTTCATCAAAAATTAATTAAAATCTTACATCTTGTTCCGTTACCCGGCCACACCGATATTTAACCTCACACTGAGCTAAGACAAATCACCTAATTACTTTATACTTAACGCATCCCATGCATATGCAAGGTTCCTTTTAATCATATGAATATGTAATGCAAGCCCTTACTTAATATTCAACCTTATTTGGCAGAAATAGTACACAATTTTCCTTAACCTTCAATGACGTATAATCAGAATATTTAATTCTCCGAAAGATTTTGCGTCATTCGGGACGCTTTTAGAATATTTAGAATTTTACATCAGACGACATTGAAATAATGTATTTCAGTCACGTACTACTAATTAGTTAAATTCTAGTTAATCAATTAATAATTTATGATTTATTTCGTAAACATTGTGTGATTAAGAAAAACATAATTGATAATTTGTTACTTTATAACATAACACCTTGTGATACCCATGACAAAAAAAAAACAAAGATTAATTCGCCTTCCCGTTTTGTAAAACTATATCTCTATCAGCAACAAGTTTACAACGAATTATTAGTTAAGAAATAATTATTAGCAAACTCTTTAGCTGACATAAAATTTCGAATAGGGTGGGAATAGGCGTAAATGGGTTACTTCAAATTACGTATACATTGAGAGAATATTCTTGAAAGAAAATCTTTGAGATCCTGCACTAAACACAGTAATGTAGAGGTATTATTGAACTTCTTCCCAAACCAGTGGTCTATAGAAAGAACTTGAGTACCTACGTCTTTCTGTCCCCTTCACTGAATTATTTTAAAAACAAATTTGATGGTCTTCAGCATTTTACTGCTAGTATGTTCACAAATAATATTAACTGCTAGTAAAACGCATTATTCGTTATTGCACATAAAGTTAAAGAGTGTCAGAGCTAATAAATGTCTAGTGTAAGTGTAGTTAAGCATTTCAGGTTCCAAGTTCTAGCGATAATATCAGTGATTTCTACAAATGTGATTGCAGATATCTCGGCATTACGTAAATGCACCACAAACGCCTACGTACTCCCACTTACAAATAGAGCAGTTATATAACGATTAAATAAATCGAAAAGGAATTCTAGTTACACTATATAATTGTTAAGAATTTATATTTAAGATGTTTTTTATTAGAATACAATTCTTCAATATTTTTGCTTATAGTACTAGAAGCTCCTTTCAGAGACTTATTTACGCTGCGACCTGTGCGGAGAGTACGTTGCCGGCCTATGACTAAGTAGCACATAATTTTAACAAACCTATGTCTGATACAAAGTATTCAGCGTCTTATCACAAGAATGTAATTAGGTAAAGGATTTGCATAAGCATTATACTTAACTACAAAGCATAAAACTTATTAACTGACGATCTTGTCAGAACGTAGAAAAAATTAAAGTGTTAAAGAGGTAGTAAACAACACAAGGTGCATAATAGTATTAAGTAAGACTAAGGATACAAAGTCGATAAGCCTATTAAAGAATCGACACGGCTAGACATTACCTGCATATAGCAAATTATATTATATTACATACTTCCAAAATAGAATTCCTTAACAGATAGATTTGTTAAAAAACATGCACATATAAATTAAGTCCATTCATAAAAACATACCCTCCATCAAACACCTTACCTGTCTCCATCAATAAACCAATACATTTTATATGAAGCAAGCATTTTATTTGATGTGTTTCTAAAAGTTTATAACTGTCCTCATTATTTTTCTTGAAGTAGTATATATAAAAAATGGGAGGTAGTGTAAGTGTGTCCACACACTGCCTCCCCAAGCTACAATCCATTACATTAGCTTGTAAACATGCTGACCTTATTATGTTTCTTGATGTAGTTAAAAACACAAAAATATGTGTATTCCAAACACACACCCTACCACCCACAGACTTCAATCTACTACTTTAGCTTGTAAACATGCTGTCCTCATTAATTTTTTATGTAGTATGTTTAAAAACACAAAAGTATGTGAATTGGACACACTTTGGCTACTTCCCCAAGCTCCATTACATTAGCTTGTAAACACAAGCCTAGTAACTACAGCTAACCAAATATTAATCCTAAAAATTCTATAGTTAGTATTTGTAAATTAAAGAAAAAAGGATTTCTTACTTTTGCATAACCCCCGAGTCAATTTCATGTTGGTTTTTAAGCTGTTGGTATTCTTGAAACAGTTTCTCAGAGGCATGCCGAAGCTTGTTGAGCTCCCGCTCCCTGTCATTGAGTTCTGCATCCAAATGATTTCTTTCTTCCAATAAAATATTATAACGACGTAGAAGATCATCATGCTCTCGACGAGCTGAAAAATAAAATAATGACAAATATTGTTACATAATAAATTTCATATATCAGGCATTTTAAAGCCTTTGATTCAATTATGTTATGTTTAACAGTATAGTTCCAAGCATATTTTGAGTATCTCACAGAGAATATTATTTTATTTACACATCTGTGTTCTATCAAATAGAAAAACTAATTAGTTCTCATTGCAAATTGCCCATTTTACATAGCTTATTAAATATAAAATGGATCAATATAAATAACAGAATAGTTACTGTGGTTAATGATCTCAGTCATTAACAAAATTTAGCCAGTAAGTTTCTGTTTAGTAACAATAAGATTTTATTTTAACACTGCACATTCTATATTGAAGCAAAAAATTCATTAAGTTTTTGTTTTAATTTAAATCTTAACGTTTGATTTAAAATTAAAAGTATCTAGTGATAAGGTAATGTGCAATACATTCATTGTTGGTAATAGCTTGATTAAACTGATATTGATTTGGATGTTGAAATAGTAACCTAAGATCACTGCCAAGATACTGGAAATAAACTTATACTCCTAAATATACTTAAAAAAGTAATAAAGTCAATTCTATCATCTCTTACAATATCTCATCTCAATAACTAAAAAGAGCTGTTGCTTACAAATAATAATAAAACAGATTATATAGATTAAGTGCATATGATTGTTAATTAATTCAATATTACATACTTTTGTTTGTATTAATATATAGAACCCAATAGAAACCATTACCAAAATATATGGTAAACATTATATTTTTGAGTTTAAAAATACTAATCAACATTAATAAAACAGTTTTTCAAATTAAAAAGATTATATAGGAAATTATTGCAGATTCACAATGTTTATGAAATCTAATGATGAGTTTAAAAGTTTCTTAAAAATTTAAAAGGATGTGAGATTTCTGAACGAAAATTAAGCCATTATTTTCATAATACTGATATTGGTGAAATCTGATTAACTTATAAATCATACCATAACAAATTCAAAAAATAGAAATGAGTCATTTGTACTTATATTTCTTCGAACTTAATCTTTGCTTGTTATAAAAATGTATTTACTATATTATAACAGATCAACATTTTTTTATGATATAAATTACATTAAAATACCTTTTTCAGATTTAAGGAGATAGGTTTTATGTTTTCTTTCGGCATCCTCATATCTATTTTTCCATTTTTCAACGTATGTAGAGAGCGCGATATTAGCTTCTTTAGTGTTTTGCTGCGCATCGGACTGCGTCATCCTGCCAGCAGTGGCTCGCGGGATCCTTGTGGTTGCACTGGGACAGAGTGAGACAGTACTCCGTCCGCCTTGACACTGATTATTGTTCGATGCGATCGCAAACACATTATCACCGTTCCTTTTAATCATTTTGCACACGCTCTTACTTGAATTAATAATTTGAGATCATTTTCATAATTTCCATAATTATAAATTTAATCTATAACTTAATGATTGTTTTAAAATGATTTAGCACATTATCATCATTATTCCCTTTGTTCTTGCGGTTAAGGAAAATACGCACTGTATTAATCCGGCACTATTGCATTGTGTCATTCGCGCTCACTTAGCAACCTTGGCAAAATGATATAGAAATAAAATTGAAATGTACGAGTATTAAAAAGAAATGTATAAAAACAGCACGACAAATGTCGTTCAGTGGCAGATTGCAACTAACTTTAAACGTATGCTTGCCTTGTAGTTGTGATATGATAATGAGAAGCACGTCATCGTTGAGTCATTCAGTCTAATGTTTACGTTTATTGTTTAAAGTAGATAGATAGTCTCTGATTTTATATGTATTTTTCAAATTAAAAATTAACTTTAAAACAGATTTCATAATTATATAAATTATATTCTTAAAATATAATTAGTTTTATCTAACTTATTCCAACCACATACCTATATTCCACTTATTCGTTGTTTTAATAAGGTTAAAATTATTAACTTATTTTATTTTTTCAGCGTTGTTTTTAGGTCGGGTACCCATTTCATGTGCATTGTGCGTTCATGTGCAAACAATAATTAGTTTACCAATAAATTGACTCGTGTATTATTTTTAAATTATAGGTAAGTACTTAACAATGAATGGAATAAAAATTACTATTTTTATTTACGTGAATTACCATTGGACGCCACAATTAAGACAACTACAAACACTGCATCACGAGAATCGTTCATCAATCGTACTGAATGCATTTCATCCAAGAACGGAAATTCTAATTTTAACATAGTTTCTAGTGAAAAGGTCCGCCCGTATTGCAAACGACAAGACTGAAGCGTGGGTAAACAGGACACAAATGGCCGGTCTTGATTTAATTGTCGCGATGAATACTTACGACGATCATGAGCTATTGAAAACTACATTTGACCACCCAGATGTAAAAATATATTGTGATATAAGCATTCCAAATAGGATAAACAGCAGTTAGCAAGCTAACAAGTAAAATATATATATTAATAGCATTATTCTCAAGTTATGGTATATTACGACTGCAATATTATAATTGTTTTCTAGAAAATTAACACGACTAAACTTCTATTCCACCTGTATATTATCTGCATATGTAGTAGGTATGCAAATACAATTAATAATAGAAACAAGCGCATAGGGATAAAGGTAGGTCACACGAAATACACAACGTAGAGTAAGTATCATTCAGGAAGATTCTTTATTATCTGACCTCGCTGGAACGATTCATACGTAATTTACAAATTAGAGTGAGTGAAGTCAAAGTAAGGATATAATAGCGGTTTAAGCTAATATTTGGATGTGATGAATTAAAAATAATAATACCTTACAGCACAACTTAATTAATTGGTTAACATTTAATATAAAAACATACTTGGCACATTAACTAAAAAAACATTTCAGGCTAATAAAAAAGCGAGCCGTTGGGGCCGGATGGCCTTACAAAACTTTTCCATATTTACAAAATGAGGTCACATTGAGGCTTACCTTTGTAAAGGGCTCCGGGTTCGAGCAAGGCAATCCGATTACCTCACGATAGCCAAATTGGTCTACCAACTATTCGTTATTAACTCGTTACTCAAAATTCGTATCGATATTTCTAACGCTTGCACATCACTAATAATAAGTTTTCTTCATAATTCAAACAGCCCTTTAAAAGACAGTTTACTAAAACTCATAATTAGGTAGACTATTATGATAATATGATAATGAAAACTTGAAATGAAGTAGATATTTTATCAATGCGTAACAGATCATTATTCCGTCATTATTAAGTCTGTGCATCATATGTTATTGCAATCATATTTGCAATAAACTCTGATTAAAGTATGCTGTGTGTTTTGTTTTTGTAACTTTTTTATACAAAAAACGGGGGCAAATGCGCATGGGGCTAGTCTGATGTTATTTGAGACAGCCGCCCATGGACCCTCAATCTCAGAGGGCTCGCGAGTGCGTTGCCGGAAGTTGAAGAGTTTTCTGACTGTAATTTGTTGTAACTATAGATTAGTGATGAGTCTAATTCATAGAGTCATTTAGAAAGAGCGCTATCTTTATTTTAGAGTTATTTTCAAAATAACCCTCGTCATGCAAGAAGTATGTAATAAAATTCTACAGGATTTCATCTCAAATGAAAATAACCATTACAAATATACCTTGCCCTCATTTTAAGTGCGAAATAAGTAAATTTGAGCACATGTGCGACGTTTATTGCTTCCTTGAACACATGATTCACGTCTTTGAATGTTATTATTTTTACTACGAGGATGAAAAGTTGGGATCATTCACCCCAGTTCTATTTTTACGATTTATCCCGAAGAAGATCGTAAAAGATGCGATTGTAAACAAAAATAGGAGGGGGCGTCAATTGTGTTCCAATTAACTGTCTTCTATTGACTTCGACCGTTAATTATTTAACAAATGGCGAGGTAAACATTAAACCACAATATTGTATTTACTAACTCGATAAATACCTAATGAGTATTAGTATATAAGATGAAATGATACGATTTGTGATATGATGTGGACCTAATACAAAATATTTTTAAGGTTATTATTTGAAAAAAAAATAGATTTAAGTTGTGTTGGTTCAAATAGACATAATAGTATCATGACGTGTCATCGCGTGTGTACGCGTTTTGCATTAGAGGTACCGTTGACCAATCACAATCGAATGGAACGCGCACAATGTGCTCGGCGGTGCTTAAACAGAAATAATAATTCAGAAGCGGTACGGTACAGCGCTTTATGCCAAGTAGATATAGATAATCGGCCATCTGTCAGGCATAGGCACGCACGTCAAAACTTCGATCAAAACCTTAAGATTATAAATAACCTTACTGCAACTTTGGTGAACCGGTTTTTTTGTGCAATTTGTTTTCTCGATCATAAAGTTAACATTTTATACATTTAATAGATATTCGATATTAAAAATTGGTATTTGGCTTGGGTTGCATCTTTCGAAAACTGTGCTAGAACAACTGCGCAATTATTTTATTTACATGAAGAACCTTACTTAATCCTTTATACGCGTTCTCAATATTCACGTTAAACTTACATAATCATTGTAAAAGGTCGTTCCAAGAGTAGGTCATTCCATGTAGGGTATGTTGACGACAATTGCGAATATATTCAATTTAAAACGCTTTTTGCAGCTGTCCAATTAAAATGATTAGACGGGACCGGACAAGCCATAGATAGCGTCATTCGATCTTAATTGCGTGTTAAAGGAGGATTGTCTATTTTGTAGTTAATCTAGAAAGCAATACATAAAAGATAGATTACATCATCTTCTTAAGTTTTTTAGTACAAGGATTTATTTGTATAAGTGGGTTGGTGTCCAAATATATAATTTGCTTTTGTACGTCTATATTCTGCTGTGATTACATAAGTTTTGACTAACCTATACAAGACGATGCCTACTGCATTTACTATATTATGTTGCTTACATTAAAGTAAAAAACTCTCTAGGCATAGGATACACAATCATTATGACAAGACAATGATCATTCTTGGCTGTACAAGTGTTAATAATAGACTCTATAATCCTCTATAGTCTATCTTTTATCACAGGTAAAAATTAATTTTGTAGTCTGTCGATTATTCTCTCTACATTATTCAAAAAAGCAACGGTATACGACAGTACAAATAAGCATAAATCTACAACCACTTATTTCACCGTTAAGTTTTTTAAGCAATTATAATTAATCAATTTAAAAGTTAAAAAACTTTATCTTAATGCAGGTAAGTGATTTCGATTGTTTTCTATTTTTGAATTAATTAAAATGTATCATATAGTTAAAACGAGATTCATAATTTTGTAGACACTAAAGTGTAGGTAAATTTTTGTAATGTAGATAAATTCTGCGATGTTAAAAATGTACGGTTACTGTGGATATGGAATATACTTAATGCCGTGGCTATCATGAGGAATCGTTTCAAGACTGTCGTTAAACGAACAAGCAGGCAAGTTGGTTGCTTGTCATGGGCTATACAAACCGTGACCAGACGTCCCGTTTTGAACGGGACTGTCCCTTTTTCCAATTACGAGTCCCGGTGTACCCGAAATGAACTGTGGGACGCAAAATTGTCCCATTTTCAAAAACTGCGCGACAATTTGAGCGAAGAAAAAAGCATGCCAAGAGTTTCGAAATCTTCACCAGCTATATTAAAACAAATTTGTTCTTCCGATGAAATATAAATACCAGTAAACATTTTGGATACTTACCTATATTTTGTGATTCGTAGATAACTTTTAAGCTAACTAACTTTAAACTGAAACATTGTCTTAATAATTTACTTTGTTTTTTTTTAATTGACTACTATATTTGGCCTAAATTAAACCAATGAACTTTTTTGAGTCGCAGAATAAATGGTCACTTTAGCTATACAGTTAAATTATTAAAAACATCGTTGTCATAAAAATATGCCTAAGTTAGATTTCCGTATTGCCTTTTACATCTTAACGAGCAACTTTAAAGGTGTGTTATGTGTGTGTGAAGGAGGCAATAGTCTACACGATCTAGTTAAATAATTATTTAATAAGAACGTAATACTGTTAGCGTTGTATGTGATGTCGTAAATCAGATTCATCTTATCTGTATTTGATACGTGATAAACTGTAATAAATAATATACCACTATTTATTAATGTAAAAAATAGATTCTGGATTTGTTAAACATTTTGCTTCAACATATAACGATTTTATAGCTTACTTTAGTCGAAAGGCGTAAATGGGTAAGTATTAAGTCTCTGTAAATGTACTTCTTTTAATTAAGGGAAACATAGGCTATACTTTAACGTGGTTAGTACTTGCATAACTATTACTCAAAGCTAACGCAGCTTTTTGGTGTCTTAAAAATCCCTGTAGCTAGGCTAACTTGACATATACATGACATTTGATAATTCTGGAAATATTATTGACAGCAATGGCGGTGTTATTACAATATGTAACTCAAAAGTGACCGTTATTGTTAAAGAAATAAATAAAAACAAAAATTACTACAAACAAAATTATAAAATAAGTAGCGAGTACTAAAATTTATTATTATACAGTAATCCGAAAATATTACACTAGACCAGAGTTCCCCAAACTTTTTTGTGCCGTAGACCCTTTGCCATGTTTTTCCTTGTTGGGTAGACCCAATACTTACCTGATATTGATTTCCTGTAAATTTCTAACTGTAGTGAAGTTTAGTGTTAAAAACAAAGTAAAAACACATGTCAATTTATATATTTATTCATTGAATTTAATGTCTTTTTGTTTTTACAAATTCAAAACTTACCAATATCCTACAACTTACACAATTTTATAAACATATGTAATAAATTTAGGTACTTTTATAAATAATGTATATGTTTTTGATATTAGTATGATGTAAGTAAATAGGTACTATCAGTGTATGTGTTAAGATCCACTAGCGTGGACCCCCATTTACATTTCATGGACCCCCAAATTTTTTCGCTAACGTAGACCCCTTGCAGGTTGTCATAGACCCCTTGCAGGTTGTCATAGACCCCTTGCAGGTTGTCATAGACCCCTAGGGGTCGATATAGACCATTTTGGGAATCACTGCAATACGAGTTATCATATAGGAGTATTATAAACGCCTGTTGAAAATATAATACACCTGTGGTTGTTAATTATCGCATTGCGCTAAACTTTTAACAGGAACTCATTATTCAAAATTTAAGTACATATGTATGTAGTTTAAAACATTTTGTAATACATTTATACCAATCGTATTACTGTAAAGCTGCTAGTTTAGTTGTAAACAGACGCTGCTATTATGGAACTGCAGATCATAGTATGGATTGGAATCAAATAAAATGGGCCAATTTAAGTTTAAGTTGGCGGTTACTAGTCTCCTTAGAAATTGGCAGATATCGCCAGATGGACATTAATAAAAAAAGGAAAAATATTGTCAATAAAAAGGGTTTGATAAAAAATACTACTAGCTGTCTTTACCTACTGACATAGATATGGATACTTCTGCAAATGTTATTTCTTTAGAAATCTGTTCAAAACAACTTGTATTGTATTTGCATCTTCTAATTTTTTTGACCCATTTTATTTTATTGTTGCGTTATTCTGAGAATGCTGCTAAGAACTATGTAGGTGTGAAAAACATTGGTCCTTCAAAGATAATTTTATCTAAAGTTGTAGTTGTAGTAGTAATAGTTAAACAAATAATACGTGAATAAATACGTAATTATGATTAATAAGTAGCATTTATTATATAAAAAATATGAATAAATAACTTACTAAGACATACTTTCTTTAATTTGATAAACAATTTAAAAAAACGTTATTAATTTCATGTATTACTATTACAAGTCTAGATAGAAACTTACACTTTATTTACTAGTAAGTAAAATACTTAGTTCGTTATACCCGAATAAGTTTAAAACTGAAAGTGTGATGAAATTAATTTAGATATACAGTATTTAAAACGGATGATAATTCGTAACAATTTATGTCGAATGCCGTAATTTTAATATCTGTAATGCATATTACACGTAGCGCCCATCGTAACGCCGGCCGTAGCGGCGTAGCGGGCGGAGTCTACGCGCTACGTGGGGCGGCATACCCCGCAATGTTGCCACAGTAATGAATTTAAACTACCAGAAAAAAATGTGATTTTAATATTACAAAAATGAGGTGCAATGAGATGAGTACTTTCGTAATCATATTGTATAACAAAACATTTAATTTTTAGTTGTTTTGATAGAATAGATTCTTGACAAGAATTTATTATTCTAAAATTAATCTTAATTTCTTATTTTCAACCATGGTACATAGGTGAAATCTGATAAATGCTCCTTTCCTTCTGTTAAAAGTAAGTTGAGACTTGTACAAATTTAGTTTTCTCTATATACTTTATACTAAATTGTAAAACATATACATTAAACATTTAATAAATCAGAATCTCCCACATTCCAAGCGAAATCGGGTAAGAGTATCACTTAATAACTACGGCAGTGCAATTCAAGACGGCGCGGCATAAATACGCGCCCTTTCGCGACGCACAATAAATAACAAAGTAATTTTTATATACCCATTTGTACGCTTAATAGTGTAAAAAAACAATTTTCATATTATTCATAAGCCGGTCAATGATTTCTTAATCGATTCTTAATCAATGCGTTCAGTTATGTTCGATCGTGGTTTGGGATTGATTTTTTTCAGTGTCACACTTTAGAGCGTTGCGGTATTTTTCGGATAGATTGTACATTTCTATGCGGAATTGAATTGAAATAAATCTCACATATGTCTCACAAAGATGTTGGGTATCGTATTTATTAGATATAAAAGCAATACTTTTGTAGAGATTTGAAATTTTTAGCCCTACATTTTATTAAATTTCAGATATTTCTATCGTAATCTTTTACACTTTACACTTGTATTTTAAATAAATTCAGGTGAGTTATAATTCTTTTAAACTGTTCTACTTGCAAATTCAAATATTGTGATTCATACTAATACTCAACAATAAATTATACTTCAAATTCAAATATACAGAAAACGATTTTCAAACGATCCATTTGTTTAAAAAAATGAAGGTTTTAAAATTGCGCTTGGAGACATAAAATTTATATTATAGAATATAAACAAATATGGGTAATATTACTATATACTAAACCATTTTTGTAAATAAAAATGTTTTATACTATAAATATAAAGCGATAATTTTTAAAGAAGAGATTTTTCTGATTGTGAGATCGCTTTTTTCATCCTTGAGAAGTACGAAACTTTTTTATTGATTTCTTACAGTTACCTTGCCCGGAGTATGAGTCAGAGTTTATTGTATGGACAACTAATCTTTTGGTCAGCAAGACGTGTAAGCGTAGCCAAAGAAAAGCTATTAAGTTTGCTTAGTTTTTTAAGCAATATTGTTTAGGTAAGCATTGAAAATCGTGTCCTCTTTTTCAAAACGAGGTTAAAAATATAGGTTACTCCGTGAGCTTTCCTTGTTTTCATTTTAGGCCGCACCAGGAAATCTAGACCAGTAATTTTTAGCCTACTTGATTGCTATTCGATACTGTGAAACCTTATTACTGAATAAATGGAAAATTAAATCTTTCAAAATCCTTTATTTATTACTTCAAAACTAATCATTTTACATAACACTTTGCCTTTTATTATTAATGATCTGATAAAGTCTGAGAAACATTAAAGTCTGAAATACTAAATCGCCATATTGAATATATCTTCAATCAATCAAATAAAAATCAATGGTTGGTCACGGTTTATAATGTAACCTATGACCTATGACTAGTAAGAAGTTTAATTTGATATAATTAAACTTGAAATAGCACATAATACTAAATAGTATTCATCGTAGCGAAAAGGCGTTGGCGTTCTGACATTTCGGGCTGGTTCCATTAAAGTTTCGTTTTATAGCAGTTTAACTATAGCTTCAACTTAAATACAGATTACAATTTCATAATAAATGTATGGTTCAATTATAACAATATTTAACCATTTTTAAATGACTGACAGGCAAAAGTATTAATAATTTTTTAATCGTTTTAGATAAAGTGATGTCTTCTTAACATATTTTAAAATATCATAATAAAATATTTAACATATTCATCTATGCAAAAATACGTATGTATAGAATTGTTAGAAGATGTATAATATATTTACATTAATACGATATTCCTTGTATTTACGTAATCTCGAAGTACAGTCAAGACAAATAGGAACCCGAGGAACCTAATTAGGCGGCGTACATTCAAGACGACATTAATTCAGACTAGTTTGCTTTATTTCAATTAAACTCTGAAACTAGATCACGTTTTGAATGTAACTCGTGCCAGAACAGTTTTAAAACTCATCCTTGTGATCCTTTATATGTATTATACAGTATGTCTATTACATTATCTCTAACAGAACATTTATAAAAAGTACTTTACACGAATGATGCAATTAAACTACTAATTAAATATCTGGTTATTCAACAATTTAGCAGATAGTCTATTGATATCCCTTTTTCTAGAATAAGAGTTATGAATTGTGAATACTCTCGGATATTTAGTAAAACTAAAATTTCAACTTTTTAAATTATTTTTTTGGCCAGGGTATAATATCAGGTTAATCCTTATACTTCTCCAATTAATCCTTATTTGGTATACTAAGTTTAAAAAAAGGCATGAATGTAACAAAGGTTTCGGAAGATTAACCTTAGATTATAGATTTTCTGTGATGTTTGAAATCACGTAGGTACTCGTAACTTAATTTATCCAACATTTTATTTCATTTTACTGACATTATGCTTTACTTCAATATTAATATGGATTGTCGCTTCCAATATTGATTAAGTATAAAAGGCAGATAGTGCAAAAATCAGTAACTAAAATGAACACAATTTAAATTCTTTGATCATGCCTGTGCTGAACCACAATCTTCAAAGCTAGAATTGTACAACAATACACCTTAAGTAAAGTGTATGGTACTGTAAATTGAAAATTTAAATGTATTTTGCTGCAGACTTCTAACTAATAATAAAATACAGCTTATGCTGTAGAAGGTTCCAGTTTAAGTTTTCCCATTTCTAAACGCATATACGTCACTTACGTTAGAGATATATTAGTGTGTGAAGTCAGAAGTGATATTAGCAACGTTGCTTAATATCACTTCTGACTTATATGCTGCTATTAAGTATACAACAAGGACTGAGAAACCAATTTCGAAAGGCAATTTTTGTCGTCAAAATATAACCGTTGGATATCTGAAAAACCATTTCGGCTGCTGTATTAAGGAATTAAAATACGTCTTAATTAATATTTCGTTACATACAGGAAAATAATACAATTACCATAATTAAATGTAAATGAGGGCTACTGGTGGCTTTATCCTATCAAGCGATCTCTTCCAGGCATCCCTTCTAATTTCTGTGTAAAAGTTAACGCTCCTTTAGGAAATATTGTTGTAGTCTATCGTACCAAACCCATCCCCAAATATTGTGATCGCATATAGAGGCAAAAATTGTCAACAATCCTTCAAAATCCACAAAAAACTTTACATAAGATAAGGAGGCATTTGTCCTTCTAGCTTGCTTATGCAATCAGCGTGAGCTTATCTAGACATTGTTGTATAAGCAAATTGTTGCGTAGTTTTCTATTTAGGCGAGTATCTAATTTAAAGAAAAGGCTATCCTTTATCAATTTTACACGTGTGTGTTCTTTAGTTTATTTACAGGCCCTTATACAAATCAATTATACAATAATAATGTAAACTAAGACTGTATCGTCGACAATAAATAGTGATATCATAATAAGATGTAAAAAGTGAATGGATGCGTATTGTGTAAGCTAAAAGTGAAAGTCAGTCAGTGCGGCTAACGGATCTACGCCGTGTGAACGCGTGCGACAGAAGACAAATCCGCTAAAACTGATATCACTTTGGAAACCCTATTTCTAAAGACAAAGGAAGGAATAGATTAGAGAATAGATGCTTTTGGAGAGTTTTGGATAAAAGAAATGACATCTGGAATAGAGTGTGTATTATTTTGAATTTGGAATAGATATACGCAAAGCGTAGAATACCACGAGGTTTTATCACATTTAGTGTATTGCCGCCCCCGGCGTTCAGCCAATGACGCTGAGGGTTCCGCCCCGGAGCGGTCCGACGCTTCTAGCGTTACTTCTTATACTCCATGCTGGTAAGTAGTTTTTGTTTAATTGGACATAGTAGATATATAAGTAGATATTTTACTTGTATTACTGGCTTTTATTTATTGAACAGTATTTGAATCCAGAACCTAATATGAACAATTAATCAACTTGTAATAGAATAGTAATCAAAGTAAATAAATAAAATACCGGACAAAATTTCAAATCAGTCAATTGGTTAATGCTGGATTATAAGAAAGTGTTTGTCTTTGACGTGTATGGGCCTTATTATTTTCTATACATATCGATGATATTATAGATCTCTATACAATCAATCATTTAGCCTCGACCTAGTCCAGTTGTTGTTACTACCTTCATATACTTTTTATCTACCGTCATCATCGAAACTTAACTGTAACAGTATATATAACGGGAAACTTAACCAGAATTGCATAATTCGTGATATGCGACCAAGTACCAACACCATAATGGTCACCGTAACATTGTTTTTTTTAGTTTTATTCACTGAATACTTAATAATTTGTCGCAGGTACTACGATGTAAGTAATTTGCTTAAAATTCTTTTAACCATTAGCTTTTCAAAATAGTTTGGATTTTGACGGAGGTGTGTCTCGGAGTTTTTTACAATCTACGATAAGCATTTCCTGCTTAACCTTCGGTTGGTAATAGGTTTCTGTCCCATACCCCAGACACGGGACATATGCGCCTTTCGTGACCTTTCCTAATGAGAGCGAGCTCAGATCAATATAGTACATGAATGTCAAGTGCATATTAGTGGGACACCTTACTGTATGACCTTATCTGACGTACTTGAATAGATTTACTTTGCACGCTTCCCTAGTTCACTTGTGAAAACCTTTATTTTAATTTACACTTCGATATTCGAATAGTATTTTAAATTTCGAATGTCCTATTCTCCTTTGATTGGATCCGGTCAAAGAGTGACATTTAAGAAAATCCAAGATTTTTTGTGAACAGAAAATCTTCAATTAGCAATACACATATTTACATTAGGATTACATTCATAACTAAATAAAATATCTAATTTATACAGTAATAAAAAGTATTTGACTTGGCTATCCCCTATATCGTTCACAGAGCTTCGCCATCACGTTGTAGTATTTTTTTTAGATTTTTGAGCTTACAGAGAAAAATAAAACTATAAATCTGATCGTGTCCTTTAAGATAATGTGTCATTTTGTATTTGTGTCTGGTAACTAGGTCATGTTATTGTCAAGGATATAAACCTGTTACCAGAGTCTACTGATTAATGATGTTGAATACAAAAACATTTAGATGCAACCGGTCTGGGAATTTTCCATCACATTGTGTTATTAATGAATAGTTTGGCTCAAACGAGCGTTTTTTTACACAATATTTAATTTTCTAGGGCAGGCATTTTTCATTTTGTTTTACTACTGCAAATTTTTTTTTAAAGCCCAATGAATCGAATCTAGGTCAAATTTGGACAAATTTGAGATAAGGGCATCTAAAACTTAAAATAAATTATACATCTAGAGTTCAAACTATAATGTAGTTATATTAAACTAAAAGTTAAAGCTAAAGTTATTTTAACTGTTAAATATGTCCCAAACTACAATAAAACAACAGTATACGTTTTACACAATGTTAAAAACTTCATTATATCACTTGGGTATATTGAATTAGCCTTTTTATCGTGATACTTTTCCGTTAAGTAGATTGTCGTAATCCCATAATCGGCGCGCGCCAGCAGCGTCGTTAACACTTATTGTTTTACACCCCACCCCTTTACGTGATGTTCTCATAGTATTAACATCTTAGTATCAAGTGTCCGTTTCTTTACCAAAGTGAAAATATTTTCATCCGTACTGCTGTATCGCATAATATTTAGTACCTGAATGACCGAGCCTTGCTCGGTTAACTTTTTTTTTTATAAATTGTGTTTTTTGGAAATTGTATTTAAGTACGAATTACATACTAATAAAATGATGAAATATGAATAATATTTTTTGATCTTACAAAAAAAAGTAAAAAGTAAGTTTATGTTTAAGTTGATAAAACACGAATAAATGACATTTTCTAGAAATTATTCCTAGCTAGATCGATTTATCGCCCCCGAAACCATACTACATTTCATGTAAATCGTTGAAGCCGATTCTGAGATTCCAAATACATATATATATGTATATATATATTTATATACAAGAATTGCTCATTTAAAGATATAAGATACTAATGTGATACAAATATCAATATCAACATTATTATTATTATTTATTCAAATTCTTTTGCGCGATGGATAACGATAAATATCGGTTTGCAAAGACATAAACAAATGTTATATAATATTTTATAATCGCTGCAAAAAATTTCTTATCTACATTCCAATTACGGAATTAAAAACCTGTATCTATAAAGTTAATTTAGAAAGTGAAAGATCATTGAATCAGGTGGTTTCAAAACAAGGTTCCCTGCATTATGTTAATGGTCGCCCCGGAGAAGATATATTGCGATGGGGTGCATAAAATTTTAGATGGGATACACTGATTTGATAGAGGAAATCTAGGGAAATTGTTATCATAGCGTTGAACCGTTCATTGTTTATTTAATACACCGTTTCAATTAAAAACCTATAAATTTACGTTTTACTTTTTAAGTTGCTGTCAAAAGGAATCTATAAAAATAAAAGTGAACAAACTATCATTGCATTTTATTTTTTATTATTCTCAAATAGGTCAAATTTGTCCTATTTTCGATTTCATTTGTAGTTCAACACTTAGGAAATATCAGATTTCTACGGAATGAAAAATCAGAGTTTTTGTAAAGGAAGAATCCATATAGATACATATATTGTTTTTCACTAATATTATCTACATAAATGTTAGGATCAAGGCATAAGAGACCATGGTTTAATGTTTTTATAACGGACGAATTGCAAGCATGAACAAAAATTCATATAAAATCGATGAGAAAACATCGTTGGCTAAATGAAAATGGGGAACATTCATCTGAGTAATAGGAGTTTTGTGAACGTGACTTCGCGTCAACGAAATAAATTTTATCCTTTTGAGCAACGCATACTAATAGCGTTCCGAGAATTTCTATATAAATTGAATTATTTTATTCCTCGTTTGAAACTTGTTGATTATAACTGTAAGAAAGCGATGGTTAAATAGAGTTGCAGGGCTGGAATTTGCCTAAAAATATCCATAATTCGACAAAACTCGGAATAGTTTTGCACACCTGTAACGATGATTTAAATCTCATTACACCTTCTCTCACTCTATGTGTAAAAATACTATAAACATATTAGTTCCCTTTGTATTGCCTTTTTGATATTTGCAAGTTCACAACTATTTTCACAGTCACATACGTTAGTTAGATAGTTTTTATTATTATGATTGCGTCGCACGCTTTATACATTTTACTTTTTTAAATCATATTATTTAAATTATATATTTTTTTATATTGTCTTGTAATGTCCATTGGGTTCTACAACTATTCCTATAAAGTGTACTTTATAGGAATACAACCTTAACCTTTCTGAACTTTTCTGTAAATATAATACAAAATGTAGTTAACTGAAATAAGTGGTACTCAATAATACTAGTTACAAATTTGATTCTGCTAATAATATAGCTATATGCACAGAAATTACTGAATACCTTCGATCAAATTTTAGTTTTCGATAAGATTTTAACAAAAGAAACAAAATCACACGTGGTGCCCGTAGAACTTCAACAATATTGGCTTCAAGATTACAAGACGAATTAAATTTGAATTTTCAAGTTTAATATAAATTTAAAATTGATAAAAACTACAATGAATAATACAGTTTTATAATTAAATTTTATTAATTTTGATAAAAACTAAAATAATTACAGTTTCAAATTCGTAGGAACGACAGTATTAAGAGACAGACACATAAATTCATAAGATTTAACGTAGGCAAAAATGAGACAGGAATATAATAATTTGCCTTTCTCAATTTCTTTTAATCTACATTCAAATCATGACGATGCTAAAGTTTTTCACTTTCAAATAAATTAAAATATTAACATCACCCGAAGGTGCCTGACACATAAGCTTGTATAAATATTTTCCGAGTGTTCCGAATGCAGCAAAGCTTTTTCAATAAAAATAGTCAGATTTTAATCGATAGCACAGTACATTTATACTATGTTAGTAGCGCACCAACGAGGTCGTCAAGAATAAGTTTCCTTTGCTTTAATGTAAAACGGCGCAGCTGCGTTCGTTTCAAAGAGCTTAGAATCCTTGAAATGTAAGCCTTCAATGTATGTTAAATTTTATTGTACATTTGTAATGCTTTATGTTGTTAAGGGTAGTCTGTGTCGTAGCCATACGTCATAGTCTAGTAAAATAAGAAATATTAACCGGAGTTTTCAAGCTTAAGACCCATATTCAAGACAAATATGGTCATTTTTTTAACGTTAGCTATAAACCGGTTTAGTTTTTTTTCTAAAATCGAAATCACTATGAGACCAATCTAGTCCATCATCCTACTTAAACTATTTAAAAATTGTGGACTTTTACTTTGAAAGCATTTGGTTTATCTGGAAAATGCAAGTTATTTCAACGATTTCTGTCAAGTTCTTGGCACTTCGCATTGTTTTCGCTCAAAGGGTTCACGTTTAACATCTTATTTGGATTTAGCGGTTTTCGATAAAACTCGAGACCCGATACATTTTACTTCCTATAAAATTGTAATAACTTTGAGGGGTTTAAAAAAGTTATAGCTGATTCTCAAGAAATGAAATCGTTAGATGTGAATAACCCAGTTTTATTCACATTACGCATTATTTAAGACGTAGAAAACATATCAAAGGTTTTTCCAAGTAGTTTGATATTGATGTAATCATCAATAAGTAGTAAATGTTTAATCAAATTATAATAATTGTTTAGGTTTATTTCCTAATATTCACGTCCACATACATGTCAAATTGCTTTTTTATTTAAAAATCTAACATACTTAATCTTTTTACAAATGTGTATCGCTTCGCTTCGCCATCGTCGCTTCGAATCGAAACAATATTGCACAATAAGCTGCAGGATATTGGAGACTTGAATTTATAGCTGATATAAAATATCCAATATGCGTTCGTTCCTTTTAACAAGTTACAATAATGTTACGATCGTAGATTACACTACCATATAAATTAAAAACAATATTGTAAATTAAATTACCTTGAATTGTATAGTAATTATGTAATTTAAAGTGATAATTTGATGATTTTAAAAGTATAAAACCAACTAATTGCTCAGTAGCAATGAGTTATTGAATCTTCTATGAGAGAAATTTCCGCAATCTAGAGTGGAATGAGTTTCTTGCAGAAGGGAATGTCGGTAATGTACAGACGGAAAGTTAGGGTGAGCTAGGGTTGATGGAACCAATTCAGGAATAAAATTTATACGTTTTCTTAATTAGAATTATTACACCATATCTAGCTTATAGATTGAGAATAGCTTTTTTTTTCATACGTCTAATATCTTATTTAATATAATGATCTTTGTATTATCTAGTGAATAATTACGTTACGAATATCTTTATTCCCAAGCCCCAAAGGTTTTATTTACAAAATGATAAAATGTTAAATTGAACGGTGAACGATTTATTTGTTAATTTTCACTTAATTTTACTATCGCTTTAACAATATAATTTAATCAAAAACAGACTTTCGTCTTCGATAAACAAGACAAGCCATTCAAAATATTTGTTGGTAGCCCTAAAAGAGCCCTTGCGTCGCAAATCTGAGCTCGGCGGAGCACGGGGCGAGCGTCAATCAAAATATCTTGTAATGGGTTCGTTCCCTTCAGGATATTAGGAAATACTCCTGAGCGATTATATGTATCACTAGTCTGCGCCAGCAACTTTGTTACCTCGTGTTATATATAATAGTAGTAGCTCTATTTATACGGACTATGCGGTAATTTATTTTGCTTACTTTATATTTTTTGAAAGGGTTAGGTTGTGTCTGTATCATGTATTGTTAGTACGCAAATAATTTGTGTTAAAGATAGAATTAACTTTTTAGCGGTAGAGTGCCGGCGTCCTGAGCCGTACTATGGCCGCATAATCGGACGCTTAACTCAATATGCCCACGGCATACGAGGCACGGCTTATGCCGTAGACGAGAACACAGTCTTTATACGAGGCTTTGCATACGATGGGACTGGACCAGACGCCTATTTCTGGATTGGAGATACCCCTCAACCTTCGCCAGAAGGCATCCTTGTGCCATATCCTGAAGATTATCCTAGCAGGTAAGAATATGACCGTATTAATTAAATACCATTTACGAGATATAATTTGAGAATATCATAAAAAAGTCCTTTTTGAGGACTGAGGTCCATTAAATCTCAGATATTGAAATTCTTATTTCGTGGTAATAAAACATAGTATGCTACAATCGAGTGGTAATAAAACATGTATCTATCATTTTGTATCGTATTTTTTACATAATATAAAACTTTTCATGCTTGTTCAAACGCTCACACTAAAAACCTCATTCTATTAAAACCCCGTTAGGTATACAAATGTAGCGTGGCGCATAAATAGTGATTGATATCAGCCATTCGTTTAAAAGGAATTTACTAAAACCTTTTCCATTAGCATTTTATATCTAAATAGGTTAATATCGTCTCGTCAGTCGTTAAAGGATTAATCATTTCATTATTTCCTTGGTTTTTAACTAAGGGGCAATGACCGAATGGTCTTTCAAGGTTTAAACATCCAAGTTTAAAGTCGCGTAGCATAACAAAATGTTTTTCTGCATTTTTGCGGATTCATATTGTTGCTTTTATATATCAAAGTCAATATAAAGATTTCAAAGCACGTTTAAATATGTTGTATGATTAAAGTATGTAGTATTGTGATTTCCAGTATTTATTATTGTATTGAAACGGAGAATGTTCAGAGTTGTTATTCAGATTAATACCTGCAGCTTCACGTCAATGTCGTCGTTCCACAACTGAAATTGTGAAACGTTTTTTAAGGCTGTTTTTGTCGCGCACCACAACTATGTAGCACTAGCATCCCACTGCTGTAGACAGAACCAAATCGACTTAGGGTCCTTGAAAAGAGACAATTCTAAAAAGGCCGCCAACACACTTGCGAGCCCTCTGGCATTAAGAGTATTCATGGGTGGCGGTATCACTTCATCAGGTGAGCCTCCTGCACGTTTGGCCCATGTTCTATAAAAAAAGTCGCTTAGTTAAGAATGTCCGTAATCTTGAGATATATATTACAAAGAATTAAAAAGAAGTATATCTTTCAGCCGAAAGTTCACAGCGTTGAATATCAAATTCAATGTTTTGTCCCTTAATGGCTTGGATGTTTTCAGAGATCCACCGGTATTATCAGCACATTCCAATTCTGATATCCTTTTGCGGTTGCCAGGAGGCAAACGCCTTAGAGACATCAAGTGGATCAGTGTGTGGTGTCGTAGATTTACTGTAAGTCCTTTACCAATGTATAATACATGGCGAACACAGTATCAATTAAAATTTTGTGTGTCCTGCCTTGGCTTCTTAATTTAATGTTAAAAGCGTACAGAGTATTATTATGATGCCCCTAAGACCAGAGACGAAGACAACGGTATCTTAAAATACCGTTTAGTTTAGTATTAGGAAATTAATATTCTAAATTATATCTGTGTATTAAACAATCGGAGTTTAAAAATCTTTTACATAATATTTTTATATTGATTTGACTAAAAAAATATATATATATATATACATAACTTCGTTTCAAATTCTTTGAACCCTATTGAACTAACTTATAATTAGGTATTTGTAACATTGACGGTTCTCATATTTTTGGTTTACATTTTACTTCGTTCTATTTGTATTTTTTTAATGCCTAATCTTTTGTTTTATACTTTTGTAAGGAAGTGCAACCCATTACCCACCTCCTCACAGTTCTAAAAGCAAATAATTATAATAACACTAAATGTGTTGTTACTGATTCGAAATTGGAGATAACGAGATAATTTTATCTTTATTAAATACATTCGCAATTATAAAACATGTAGTAGATATTAGAATAGTTACGTTTTACTTTCATTATGAACGATCAAACGAATAAGCCAATGAACATGTTATCACATATATAGGTGTAATAATAAGGATCAGACAGAAGGATAAAATGACAGTCCGTTAAAGGCCAAAATATCGATTAGAAGGTGGAAGGCGGGGGGAGCGACGCGCGCAATTTAGCTTCCCGCCAAAATGTCAGTTTTGTCAAATTAACTTTTTAATTTACCACAGACTAATGTACTTACCGAACTCTCAGTCACTCTCAACATAATATGCAATATTATGTCGTATATTACTTTTAAGCAATATACAATTTTCATACGATCAGAGCATCTGTACATCACAACATTGTGAATACACAGCGATCATGATATACCAATAATTTGTTAATGTTTGTGTATTTTAGTTTTACCGAAGACAATTTAGACTGAAGATATATATTTAACAGCATAGCAATTAGTTGCATGTTTTCAGATATAATGTACATGCAATAGGCAAATGTTTTTATTTGAGTTTTTATTGGTAAAAATAAACAGTTACCCAAAATCTAAATAAATTTAGCTCACTGCCACATGGACCAAACTTTCTAAGTTTGTCTAGTTATTAATTTTTAATTATTATTATTAGGTACTATGTAAACTACATTACTAAGAAAGTTATAATGTGATATATTTGTGAGTTGGAATAAAATAACAGAAGCACAGTAAAATATCCGTACCTAACAATAAATTTTAATTTACACTTTCATAAAGGTTGAGTTTCTGGAAATACGGAGGCTTTGCTTCATTGAAATCGGATATTTCAGTTACAAGTCAAACTTTAATAATAACAACAATATCACGTATCTAGTAGTACCAAAGCTGTGCCGCTTCATCAAATTTTATAAATCATATTTTGCATTTTGCATAGTTTATAAAACACGTTTTAGGTAAACTTTGGCGACGTGTTTGTCCCTCCCGGATTAGACCCCCCAAGACCACGTGTATTGCCAGAGTTCAAGCGACTTGCTCATGGCCTGCGATCTGGTAACATTAGCGTGTTGGATGCAAAGACCTTCTACATTCCCAACTTGCATTACGATGGAGCTGGACCTGACGCCTACTTCTGGGTTGGGAACGGTAGTGAACCCAGTCCTTTTGGAACAAAGGTTAGCGTACTTTATAATAAATCATTACTATTACTTAGGGTAGAGCACCATTAGATATTGTTTTTTGAACTTGGTAAGACGAATTAATTGAATTGAATTTTTGTTATCACTGCAATGAATTAAACTTTTCTTTTTTATTTAGAATCTTTTTAGACGTAAAATAAATAATAAATCGTATTGGTTTTAGTTAGGGATATTCTTTAGGTAGATAATACAAACAAAGTTTGTGTCTAGGTACCTAATGAAATGGGATCCCTCAACCCTCTCCGAGGCTACCAAGGTGAGGATATAGAGATCCAGTTACCCGGCAAACTGACGGCTTATGACATCGACTGGCTTGCTGTCTGGTGTGTAGAATACAGGCATAACTTTGGACACGTTTATATTCCTAAGGATTTAGATGTACCACCTGCGTTAGGACAGACGAAGATTACTGTGAGTAATACGATTTATTTATTATATGTATTTGGATATAATCACGGTCGACTAATGCTCTCTATTGGGATTCCACATTACTTTAGTAAGGGTAAAAGGTCCTTTTTCGACATTAGAGATGGAAATACATTTGCGCATTTAGAAAGTAGCAGTAGTGGGACCCGTCCCACACCAGAATCCAATGTGTTCAGAGACTGGGTGTGCAATACTCAATAAAACCACCTCAGGTAGTCATTACAAGGCCGCGTAAGTGGCCGCGACCCGATCTTTCTCGATTCTGCCTATCTTTCGGGGCATATATTTAGGCCCATAAAAGTGTTGGCTTAGTTATAACACCTACACTATCCGTGAGATTTACGCTACGTCGCTGGTAGATATATGTTTTGGTCTGGAAACAATTGCCTGTAATGCATACAATTTCGTAGTCTTACAGTGTTGTTGTTTTAACAGGTTTTTTTTAAATATCCAATATGTTAAAACTGTTATACAAATGTTGAAGTTATACAAAAATTTTTTGTACATTTCATCATTATTTTCGTACATACGTTGTCAAAAAATATCTGCGTACGTTTCTCATGTCTTAGCTTTTAACTTATTTAAATTTATAAGAATAGGAATGTTGTACAACTCGATATTTTTTTATTAATTTGTTTTAACGAATATCTCTTTACAATGCAGCTTACTGGAATCATACATTGGATTATCGCTTTTCAGGTTAACAGGAAACCATCAATGCTAACGAAACTAACAAAAACTTATATTCAGCCAACATTTTTTTTGGACTGGTTTTATTAATTGCATAAACTGTGTTGATATTTTTAAAATTTAACAGTCATGAAAACCTTAAATAAATATTGAAATACTAAAATTATCAACACATCATAATATATAATAAAATGTATTGTGTAACATAATGTCTGTGTAATAAGACTGCTTGCAATAAAACTAATCACTATTTCTTGACATTTTCTTCCGCTTCCATTGGAATACAAAATTTAACAGCCTGCTTGGTGGTATAATCCGGTGAGTGCTTTGGAAATAATATGTACAATTTTTTAATATATGTGTATTCATTTAACAATATTTGTATTGACAGCAAATAAAAAAATATTCCAATAATCTTTTTTCGTTTAAATAATACTTTTTACTTAAGATTTAACTAAATGGATATTACAGACGAGTTCAACCACTTCTCAGACGCCATATAGCTCTACTAACAATTGTAAGGAAATTCTTGATAAAAGGCTGCAAGTGCGATGGGAGATACAGGTAATGATTACTTATGACTATCAATTATATAACTAGAATATTAATAGTTTTTTAAGTTATACTTTTATTAAAACCATATTAATTTTTCATGTTACAAACTAAATAAACTACTAAGACATGGTCCTTCAACATAAATACATTACTTACATGTATGCATACGTACACCGCAGAGCTACAGCGACCTTCGACCATCTTGTTCCTAAAACCTGTCATAGTATTGCAATTTATAAATATTTGAATACGCTGTCTGGTATTATCACGTGAGAACCAAGGGCCTTTATTGTAGCACAGTAACAATAAAATTAGCTATGCAAATTATATCCGTCATTAAAACTGAAACCTCAATTTAGTAAGACACAGCTCAAGCAATTCCAGCTATTACCATCCCGAACCCTCCCTCCCACATTAAACTCTCATATTTCATAATTTAATCTACATAAGCGCGAGGGCGGGAACTGAATTATTATGAAATATAAAATGGGATGTTTCAGAATATGGACGAGTACACTCCATGTTTCATTCAATTGTTAGTTTATTACTCACGGTTAGGGTACACTGAACTTAAATGCATGCCTTACTTTATAGAAAATTAGTATGTTGTTGTATTTCTGATAAAATTAAGATATAGGCTTCCGGATGTTGTTAACCCAAAATGTGTTTAACATCGTATTCGTAGAGTATAAGCGATGGGAACCGATTGAATATATTATTTTTAATTTGACTTGGATTTATAAACTACAAGAGAGTAGTGGTGCGACAGTTAGACGAAGTCATATGACCGTTTTTTTTAAATCCCTGAAATTCGCTATAGAAATCGAAATAATATTATGTGTAAAACTGATCGAAGTTTATTATTAATAATATAATTTTCGTTACAAGCGAGTGGTATGCAGACAAATGTAAAGGTAAATACGATATAATAATGTAAAAATTACCCTAAGAGAACCAACCTATATAGAACAGACCTATATGTTATATTCACATGAAATAGATAATAAATTCTTGTTTTTATTCATACCTACAATATATTGTTGTATTCTGAAAGTATCATACCAACTTTAATATTGAGGTTTTGTAGTCTATATTGTGTTTCTACCCATAGCGCTGGTTTCTTAAACTTGAGATTCTCGTGGTACTAAAACTAAATATCGAAGTGGGTATTGCTATCGTATTTTACAGAGTACCTACTGATTGCTATGGTCATGAAATAAAAATGGAAATTTTTATTTCATGACCATATGACCTTATGACAATATGACCTTATGACCATATGACCTTATGACCATATGACATGACCATGACATGTAAATATGCAGCTCTTCTTACTGCATATAATGTTAATCTGAAATAGAAAACCTCCCATATTTACACAAAAATATAAGTTTAATAATGTATTTGTATATCTCCAGGGTGACCTAATCCAAATAACGCTGGCTGCCCGTCTTCGTAAGGAGCAGTACATGGCATTCGGTATTTCTGGTGCTGAAGGACGTCCTGCTATGCTTAACGCTGATGTCGTTGTGGCATATTGGGATAATAGGTAACTCACATACAAAGTCATAAACGTTTGACATGGTTATAAGATTTATTTAGTACGGGTATTTGTTTTGTGATATTATATTAGTTTATTAATTATTGATGCTGTGCAATTGAAAATGATGATATAACCAGTTCCGAACACTGCAAGTCGAAAGAATAACACAATGGTCTCCCCAGTTATGATCTGATATGATACCTTCAAATATTATTAGTTGTCTGAACGCAATAATGTAAATTTAAAATATGACATGTAAAGTAAAATGCAACAACCATCTGAGTAGATGAAAAGTAACGTCAATAATATAGTATTGTTTCTTAGTAATGTAGTATTTAAGTTTGCCAACGAATATAGCAATAAAAGCTAACATATAGGAACACACAAAAATAACAATACAAACTGATGATACATCATTTAATAGACATACACAGCTTGTTATTTTCAATAACTATAATAATCAAAATAATTCTTACATAATATAAAAATGTGACAGCGAAAAGGCAAAAATAATAATGTCATCCAAGGTTTTGGAAAAACTCTGCAATACTGTGGGTAAGTTAATAAGAGTAATTTTTTTTTATATATAAATGTGTCTTCGCTAAAACATCATGGAACATTACGATCTAGCCTAACTTTAGACTAATAAGTAATTTAAGTCTAACGTAATTTACTAAAAAGGATATTCATCATAAGGAAGTGTCCAATAGCATTACTTACAGTCTCTAGTAAAAGAAAGACACTCTGATCTTGTGTTCTAATTTTAATGAGAGTCTCTTAAGTTTATTTTTGAGAGCAATAGAATATAACATTCAGATCCGGTAAGTACAACCTCTTATCTATGGACAAATTTTAAAGAGTTTAACTGATGTGATGCATAGTGCGGGCACCACATTAAAAAATAAAATCATTTATTCATATACCTAAGTAGGTAACACAATGTACACTTGTGAACGTCAAAAAAGAGATATATATATTAAATGCTTCCAATTTTACATTTACTGCCAGTTCTCAAATCAAGAGAGCTTAGAATGAAAGAGAAGAACTGACAATAAATTCTCCGCCACTCTTAAAATCGGCAAGATATTTGTTTTACACAATATTTGTATGCATCTGCAACGACCTTGTTTCACATGACATCTTCAGTTATTAACAGTTAATTAATAATAATAAATAAATTAAAAACAAAGATTTGATAGATCAGTAGCAGGCATGGTGAAATAGGAGCACGTACTTACATTCTCTGCAATACTCGATTATCGACTCTATTAAACCACAAACGAATAACAAATTCTTGGTGGGCCATTTTTTGGAACCCAGATTAGACTATGACAATTGCAAATCCAATATTTTGTATATTTTGTACATAATTTATCAGATATTTTTTAAATTTTCTATCCATATTTCAGATCAAACCAACCGCGAGTAGCAGACTACACAATTACTCACCTTGCACAGTGTGATGGAGAGAGAGGGGTGTGTCCTGATGCCAGACTCGGTGGAAGCAACGATGTGGTACTTGGTATGTCCTCTTTAAATTTCGTACGACACTACAATTATGTTTTCATAAAACTTAATCGGTAACCCAGTTTTTTCAAAATTGCACATACAGTTTTACCAACGAACACCAGCCAAGATACGTATGTGTATGCAAAGCTGACATTATTATATATGGATGTCTTCAAACATTTTAATACAATTAAAAAGGAAGTATTAAGTAGTATTAACTGTTAAATTGTCTATAGTCCTCAATAAAATTTATAATCCCCAGTTTCTGGACAACAAAAAGACGGTGTAACAACCATAACTTACCGTCGTCCGATTGCCGCGAAGGAGCCTATGAAGGATAAGGAAGTGCTGACGTCACGGTCTCAGTCTGTTATAGCAGCTTTTGGGCCACTCAACTCGAGATATGAGGCTAATGCTCACTCATTTATGGATACCACTAGAAATGATGTCCAACTCGACTTTGGAGCCTTGGTATGTATCATTGATTCCAATTGTAATATTAAATCTGATGAAATATTACAAATTTCAAATAAATTTTTAAATTTCGCAAATTACACATCAATTATAATAAGAGTATTTAATTTAATTTTTAACAGTCTTTTCTTTGTTGTTTATTTATTTGGGGGCGTCCATAAATTACGTGAGGTGTTTAAGGGGGGGGGGGGGGGTCTCGGCAAATATCACGCAATTTTTTTTCTGATTGAAACAAAAAAAAAATTATACTATTTTGGTCCATTTAATCCAGATTGTACATGCTTAAGATTTAATCTTAAGCGTAATGGTAATACGATTAAGATCACTAGTCGTAAATAAAAGCACGAAGCAAATTTGTTTTTTTCTTTTTACAATAACAATCCAACGCGTTTACGTAAGAAACTCACATTTTGAAAAATCTCTCGTGAGATCGGGGGATGGGGGAGGGGGTTGAATAAAATCTCACGACATCTCACCAGGGGGGAGGGAGGGGCAGAAAATTAAAAAAAAAACACCTCACGTAATTTATGAACGCCCCCTTTTGTATAATAACAATTTATTTTTATAAATGTCCGCGTTGTGTTTTAAAATTGTGTTATAAAATAAGTTTTTCTTATACAGAACGACAATACTTGTGTCGGTTTGGCTGAACTTGAGGCAGGCGGACCGGCACCTTGGCCAGCTCGAATAATCGCAGGAGTCAGCAACTTCACAGCTCGGATTGGTCCCGCAGGTGGAAGGAGAGGATACACTCCTATTACTGGTACATTACTCATTAGTTATTGTACGTAATCATCACTGCAAATAACTTAACAGGCCATTTTTCAGATTAATGTTTATCAAAAGGGTAGGTACGTTTATAAGTACTCGACGTAGAACAAGAACTTTACTTTTCATACTTATTATAATTTGTCTGATTGCGTAATTTGGTCCTAAAATTTTAATATTCACCAGTTTTTGTCTATCATAAATTCTTTTTCATTTCACGCAGACAATGAAATCACAGACGGATTTCTGCCATATGGTAATTATTTTTAATCTATACATGTTTAAAATCTCATTTAATATTTAATCTCTGTAAGGTAAGTACCATTAACGTGATGTCGACAGAAAATTTAAATTAATTATTTTCTTAGATTTAACCGAGTTGTATTTTTTCAGAAATCTTATGAATTTGTATTCACAGAAAGTACTTAATAATATTTAAAGCTTTATTAACAAAAAAATTTTGTCTACTCTTCCCTCCACTATGGTCCACTTATTTCTATCCTATCAAGTCGACACAGTATAGAGATGACCCTGGCATGTGGTTTCTAGATCATTCCTCCATAGCCTGATCCTTTTCTCTTGCGAGTTGCGAGGCAGCCATTCGGAAATGATTCCATTTCTTATGGCTCTATATATGGTATAGATACTTACGACTTGTTATAAATTAATAAAAATAAATTTTCGTGCTTTCAGGACATCCTTCTTGGGGTATCGCCTGGTATATCAATGATATGTTGATCCCTGAAATATACGTTGAACGCGGGAAAACGTACACTTTTTTGGTAGAAGGTGGTGACGATAGGACAAATCCGGCTAAGTATGTACCGACAGTTTTATTTTTAAGTAGGTAACAAGACTAGTAAATTATGTGGTTGGTAGAGATACATTTTGCCGTCGGTTTTTTGTAATAATTCTGTGTAAATGGTTTTCTCATGGTATTGAACCTTGGGCATCGAGAGTATCTAATGTGTTAATCAGTATGCTACGACGATTAAAAAATATGTTTATTTAGCAGCAAGTGATGGCGGAATACATCTGTGGTATCTTAAAACCCAGTAAGGGGTTAAAACTAAATATTACAGAACAGAAAAAGCCTATAATTTATCTATAAAAAATGTACCTATTATTTGGATTACAAAATGCGCAGCACTTCTGACATTCTCAAATTATAATTAAATTCATGCCTATTATTTTTCTACTTCTATTCTTTAGATTCCATCCATTCTACATAAGCGATTCTTCAGAAGGAGGATTTGGACAAAAGCGTGAGGAGGATCAGAGGAAGCAACGAGTATTTGCGGGAGTTGCCTATGATAATGAGGGATACCCCTATCCAACAGCTGGTAAGTTTATTCCCGTACATTTCATTTCGGAGTTAGCGCTAAAAGTGCCATTTGCGAACCGGTCACACCGGGCATTAATAATGTTAGGAAATGACTGCAATGTTTCTCGATATTTCCACAACAGACGTTTTCAACAAGCTAAAATGTGATTTATAACCATTTCAAGAGAGGTTTTACCACATTTCAGAAAATTTTAATTGGCATAAAGTTTTCTGAGTGAAAGTTCTAGGTTGTAAGCCGGAATGATACGCGAAAGAAACGGAAGTTCGGAACCTTGTCGAAGTCAGATTGAACAATAAGAATATGTTCATTCATTCATAAGTTTTCTATTACATTTCAGTGGGACGATACTGCGAATGGACACACAAGACAACAGACCAATCTAGCACTTCTGAAACATTTGAAGATTACCTTCAGACTCTGCAGCTGGAATGTAACGAGGGTGAACCTGCTGCATTGGAATGGACTGTCGCACACGAAACACCTGACTTGCTTTATTACCAGGTAATGTTGGAACACATAGGAAAAGATCTTTGACATGAAAATAATAATTATCTGTTTCTGGCGTATTTCTCGCCGAGGTGTAGGTAATGTTAATCATTCTAGTAAGTCTAAACAAAAACATGATTTCACATTCTTAAATTTCAGTGTTACACGCATAATAACCTTGGCTGGAAGATCCATGTAGTTGACCCAGGGACACAAATACCACTTCCGGGCCAAACAGGCGTCTGCTCAAATTTGGCGCCATTACCGCTGTCAATTATCGCGCCAATTCTGACAGCTGTCCTGTACGCACAGCTTAGATAAAGGGAACATATAATAATATTGTCGAGCTCTGGTTCATTTTTTTAAAGAATTGTTCTCGATTTCCGAGATTACCTACTCTGTCCAAATAAATTAATATTTTTGTACGTGGTTGGATATGTCAATCGCCGTACCAAAATATAAATTTATGAACAACATACCTATGCTAGTATAATATTACTATAGCCTGAGGCAAATGATAGTAAATAGAGTAAAACGGTTTAAAATTGGTAGAAAACCAGAGCTCCTTTCCTATAATTGTACAGATTATGTTATGAAAGGGTATTTAATGTCAATATACAAAATATCAATTTCATATCAAAATTAAAACGCATATTTTGTGCATCTATCTTTACATTTTAGACTTATTTGAAGTTTGTAGACCTATTTAGAGATTTTATTCATAGATATAATTGTATGAGAGAACGATGATGCGTCTTCTCTCTTTTCGTAGTATAATGTATGAAAGAGACAAATTAATGTTACTGTGACAATAATAATTATAACCTATAAAGTAAAAAAAAATTCTTTAGAATTTTATCGATTGTTAAATAATTATACGGATTTCACTCAAAATAATTCAAATTATTAACATATATTTAAAAGTGAATGTTCTCAACCTATGTAATATTGACAATAATAGTATTAATTATTAATTATTATAAATTCTTTACTTATTAAGGTCGTGTGTGCTTGACAATAAAAAAAACTGTTATAGATTTATAGAACTGTTTTCGAATTTTTATCTTACATTTAAGTTTGACATATGACTGTTGTAATTTTGACAATAAATTCAATATATTATAAGAATAAAACTAATGTTTAAGTATACAATATGTATTTATATAAAATGAGCCTACATTATAATTGTATCTCATGTATTGATATTTATAATTTTTTCATTAGAGTTTTATATAATTTTATATAGAATATATTAATTATTAAGATAAATAGTTTTCATAAAATTATAGACATTTAATTCTATATACTAAAAATGAAATATGTATATTACCAATATTAAAATCCAGCTTATAAGGGAATTGAAAAGGAATTACAAACAACCTAATAACTTATTTTAACCACATACTACATTCAACGCATTTTCACTGAATTTCAAAATTTTATCTGTATCCTTTGTCTTATGATCTGTAGATGTTACAAAATCACATTAGATCTTGGTCGGCAGAAAATGTTTAGCTGAGGAATATATTACCAATAGATATTATAATAGATCAGACTACGCACAATGTTGAATGCACAAATGAATATAGCAAAATTTTTATCTGACAAATTAACATAACCATAAGATTATTTATGTATAAATTTGACTCAAAAAAATCTTACATTACCTCATAATATTTGCAGTTAAAAATAATGGGTTTTAATAATTTAAAACTTAGCTTTGCTTCCAAAAAATAACATACTAATCGAAAGTAAAAGACAGCCAGTTTCCTGCTTATTGGTGTGAGTGGAAAATGTATGAATAAATAACTAAAACCATACTATTGGAATAAAATGCAACACGACGAGTTGTTGATTTAACTAGTTAGTAAAAAGAATCCATACAAAGATGGTATGAGAAGCGCTAAAAGAAAGCCGAATAATTATTCCTCTTTATTTTAGCGTCTTTTTTTACAATTGTAATAATAATTGACTTTATATGGCTGTAGCCAAAATACATTAATTAAAACTTAATACCGACACACATTTCTACTGAGGAAAAGACAAGATCATTTCTAGTCTTTCAAGTCTATTTTTTATTTTAGGCATTAAAAAATATGTACGTATTCACTAAAACATATACATTAATTATCGACTTATTTTAGAAATTACACACAATAATGATTTATATACACACATGAAAATCACAATGATAATGCCATTATCCTGAAATACTAAGTGTAAATATTATAATATGTAGGTCTTTTATAATATTAAATTTTGTATAAATCGGTTGAATGCAATGCTGTGAAATTATTGCTGGTTCTTTTAAGTACTTAAAATTTGAAATAAACGATTTCCCTAAATGTGTTTTTAATGTTCTCTACATATGTATTTACTTATTTATTTTTATCTGGAGTCTAGAAAATTTTTATTATAAACATGGTTGCCTGATTGACTGATCGCTTCAGCTTTTAAGTAATCTGTATAATACCTACGTCAAGACGTGTGTTGAATATAAAATTATCTAATTTTCTTGTTGTATATCTGTGGGTCAAGTGAACACACAGATGTTCACACTTCACAGTTCACAGTTGTCAAGTTTTAGTGAATGCCGAAAGGTGATTCATGTTGTATTTTTGAGCATCTGTCACCTTACTTTAGTTCATAGTTGTATTTTAATTTTTAATTTATAACAACTTAAGTAACATAAGCATAATGAAAAGGTCTTAGGAATATTGATAGACTTTGTGGTTAAATAAGTTTAAAATTAACATGAATTCTATGTAAAGAAACTGTCACATGCAAACGGAACTGTATTATTCAAACAATCTTTTATTTGTCTAGACCAAGCATAAGTGATTTTTTATTTGAGTTTGAAATCAGGATTATTGATACAACTATGGTGGTAAAGGTATGGTATTGTCGAAATTTGTGTGTAACAAAGCTAACAACTTATACGTATCTCCGTATGAAACCTTTGTAGTTTGTTTTACCATGTGTCACCTTATAAAAAAGGACAACAGTTGTTGTCAGATGAGTACAGTTAATTTTTTTGGTTTGTTACGATGTGTAAATTCTTGTTTTTGGAACGAATGATTTTTGATTTGAAGTGAAGATATTTAAAATGTTAATATCAAAATTTTTAAAAATTACAGACAATCCAAGAAAACCCACTACCAGTAGCTTCTCGAATGGAGCTAGATAAGCCCAAGGATTTGCCACATCCTGCTCCAAAGACAACTGTCACAGTGCCTGCACCAACCCCCTGCTTTAGCTTCCCCTCATTGACAAAGACTCCACCCAATGAATTGTACAGGAAATTGTTGCCTGCCATACTTTTTGTGCTCACATTTGTTACGGTTATGACTATGCTCCTAATTTACATGGATACAGTTGGTAAGAATTTTTAATAAATATTTGGTCAATCTCTATCTAATTAAAAAAATACAAACTACTTGTTTTGTGAATCCATTGATTTCAATGAACATCACAGACACCCTTAAGAACTATATTTAGTCTCAATATACATATTCATAAATTCATTTATTTGAGATAATATGTATTTCAGCATTAGGTGCTCAACAGTTCCGTCTTAACATGTCTCGTGACTATGAGCTGGCTCGCATCCCTGCTGAGTCAGCCACATTGGTAGCTTATGTGAGGCAATTACACCTTGCTCCAAGGCCGCCTAAGACCCCACCTCCTGTTCCATCGATTACAGATAGAGTGGAAGTACTTGATAAACTCTATGGAGAAATTGTAAGTTATCTATTTTTTTGATTACTTTCAATTAAATTAACATACCTGTAGGTAATGTCAAATAAAAACATTGCATGGGGAGAATATTAAGTTCACATTGAGTTACTTTTGCAATTTTAGAGTCTAAGAGTTCTCATAAGTAGAAGAATATGTAAACTTTTCTTTTATTTAAAAGTAGTTTTTATTTTATATTTTTGTAAGTTGTATACTTTAATAAGTTTGTATTACATGTCTTTTTAAATAAGTTGGAGGTAAAAGAATATTATTATAATCATTAATTTTATCAAATGCACCAATAAATAATTGATATATTAAATTTCAGTACAACGGAACATTTGTTGAGTTTATGCCGCGTGGCGGCCGTGAGCCTACTACGGCTTATCTTGAAACTGTTCGTGGTTGGAGAGGAGTTGTAGTAAGAGCAGCTCCTAGAGACTTTTTGGCACTGCGAGGAACAGCCAGTGCCCTACAGGCTTGTTTAAGCCCTACTACACATCCTAGAGAGGTAAGCACTAGCTGTAACTATAATGGTATAAGGGCCTGTTTCACAATGTCCGGATAAGTTCCAAATAAGCTATTCATTACTTATTGGTAGGTTAAATAGTATTTTTGCGTTTCACGACTGTCAGATAGCGCTATACGTCATGAAATGCGAAGTAGCTTATTTGGAACTTTTATATTTCGGATAATTTATGTGTTACATAGCTATTTGGCACTTTATCCATACATTGTGAAACAGGCCCTAAGTATATTATTATTGTAGATTAGGAATATATATGTACACAACAACAATGTATGTCAAATTGTTACAAAAATGTCGTTATAATCAAATAAAAAATAAACGTAGTATTTACAATCAAATTTGTCATAATCTTTTAAAACAGATGGATTTTGGAAACAATGATTTTATTATTTTTATATATCTTGTGTAAATAAACTATTATGATACATAGGTGAGCTACCAAGAGCCAGATAGCAGCGGTGTGTCGTTCAGTTCGCGGGTGCTTTGCCTACCTTTGTATACAGTGCTGTTGGCAGCAGATACCGCCACTGCAGACTACGTCCTTATTGCTGGAGACTCGGCCCCCGCTGCTCTCACTCATTTGCCTTTTAATGAACCCAGTGTGCGGCTACAGGTATATTTTCTTCCTACTAAGATATTTTTTTTTATTTCGAATTCTACTGTTATTTAGTCTGTATGTTATACTACAGATACTTAATTAAAAATAATTTATTAACTTACTTAATTTTAATATTTTAGTAATATATTTTATATTCTGATTGCGCCTAGTTATTATAAATTTAATCAATTTTTTTTTACAAGTATGTATTCCAAAAGGATATGGTGCCAAATTAGTTAACTCGAAACTGCTGAAGCGATTTTAATGAATTTCATAGATGCATTTATAATATTGGTTATTGATTACTGAATCAGAGGGCTGGTTTTTTGTTAATGTTTGTATTTGTAATGTATTAATGTTTAGTTTTATATTATTATTATATAGTTTTATATTTATACAGTATTGATTACGGTATTTTAGGTAATCGAATTCCGTTCTACGGATATGTCGGCTCGGAATAGAACCACTGAATTCCTGCTTGGTAAGAACTACACTGTGGCGGCTGAGTTTCGAGACGGCGTTATGTATGCACTTAAAAAATCACTGCCATAGACAAGTGCCTTTCATAGACTAAAGTATTGCATTGCAAATTTTTAATTGAATAAAAATGCATTATCCCATAAATCATTACAATTGTAACGATTTTATTGCGTATTATATTGATTATGCAAGGTTTCGATAGGTTTTTGAATAATTATAGGTTCCCAGGAAATATTTTAGTTTGGAATCAGTTTTTTTCTATACTATAATCTGTGTGTGTTCAAGTCAAAAATATTTTATTCGATTTTGTGTATGTAATCAACATATGTTTGCACAATCCAATCAAATTAAACGGGAACTATTTGCAATGCAATGGTTTCATATTAATCGCATACCTACACTGTGACGTAGACGTCATATAGAATAATGACAATACCTAATTATCGAACAAAAAGTATTAAAAAAATATTTTGTGATGAAAGCAGCTGTTTATGATCAAATTTTAATTCAAAATAGTGACATTATACTATAATAAATTTGAAGATATTTTAATTCAGTGATTTTAATTATATGCTTATTATTTTAACTAGATTTAAGTGCCGCGTAATAATTAAGGTTAGGGTATGCACTACACTAGAATCTCAAGTTCCTTGCATAACTATTTTTGTCACATTTACATCAATTCACTATGCCCACAAAAGTTCAGTGCGCGGAGCACTTTTTACATAAAAGTATTTATATAATTACGCGTGATTATGTATGAAATATGTTTCTTTTCTCTTTAGAGACATCAATGTTGAATGTTGTGTATTCTCAGTATTATTTTCAAAAAATTGTGTCGTAATAATTTAAAAGTATGTGCTCAATTTTAAGTAATTTCAATGTCCACTAGTTTTATCGAATATTATAACAATTTGTTAATTAAAAAGACTGATATGGTTTATGATTCTCATTTTAATTTGATTTAAAATTTTATTTTTGTATTATTTCAGTATGTATTAATAAGTGATTTTAATGAATTTGATGTATTCTGCTGCATTCTGCTGCAAGACTTTATTTTTGTCATATTCATATGATTAAAAATAAAGTGTTGCTTAGTTCTAAGTGAATAATGTTTCTTTGTAATTAGACTAAACTATTGATTATAATTCAAAGCGCTTATTTTCACAATTAAATCGCTTTAATAAACTTATATGGGTTTTATTATACATTCAAATTAACATACTATCGTTAAACCCTAATTAAATTACAGTAATATTCATCATTGAATTTGCCATAAAAGAAGTGTACTTCGTGCTCATTACCCACTGGCTTAGGCTATAAAATTAAATGAAATTGGGAAATTATCATACTCGGCTAATTCCCCTTCGTAAGTATTCAGCCCGACTATTTATTATAAAAGAAACACCAATATACTTTTTGCGCTTCTTTCGACATAAGGGGATGATTTTTGACTTGTCTAAAGACTGATTTGCAGACATACATATACTTAGCGATCGGAATACCTTCGCTAGCGTGTTTCAGGGTATGACATCAACGCAATGGGATAGTTCATATGATATCTGTTATATAATAACGTATTAATAGCGCAGCCTCATATCACTATTATAGCGCGTTAGCCGTTACCGTCATAAAGAAATATGCAAGCTTCCGTATCATTTTTGTGTTACGAAAATGATGAATTGTCATTATAATATCAAAATATGAGATTTGATAAACATAATATTATATTAAGAATGCTTGCACAAAATGTGCACGAAGTTTACAGTGATACAAAAGGTTTAGAAATAAAAAATCAAATATTTGTTACATATTTTAATAAACAGTCGTTCTTTTACAATGTTATTTACGATTCCTATATACAATATTAGTTAATAGTTAAATACAGAGTTTCGCGCGAATTAACAGAAAGCGACTATCTCTTTCTTTCTGTAATCAACGTGACAAATAATATTTGTCTCAATAATGCTTTTCAAACATTCATTATTTAAGCCTAAAAATCAGCGTATCAGTAAGTTCTTAAAATAGAAAAAAACCATTAACTTTGCTGTTAACTCGCGATTTCCCTTAAAAAAAACTTGTGCGAACAACTGATGAAACTAAATTAGTCGAAATAAACTATTCATGACAACAACTAGAAATAAAATTTTAAATAATATTTATTGCTTTCAAATCCCTAATGAGCGGAAGAACTTATTTTTTAAATACATAATTATATACACAGGTGGGCTCTAGAAATATAGTATATATTGATTATATGACGTTGATATTTTAAATGAAATCCATAAGTTCTGTTAAAATGTTATTAAGCATTATAGCAAACGCTACATAATAGACTTAAATATTGCATCAGATTTTATTTTGAATTAAATTCAGAATAGCACAGCAAGAGATTTCTATATATTTTCATTCAATGAACATCAGAGATAAACTTACTAATAATAACTCAGTAGAAGCGCAACTATGAATAATTTACGTATTTCGCTGAACCCTATGCTTTAAATAGATAGAATACCTTTAAAAACTTGTTAGAGATGAGAAGGTTTTCTTGATTTAGCCTTAATGTGTTAATAAACGCGTTTAATTTACTTTTGAAGAAATGCGTGTCAAATTTTTCACTAAAGTCCATGTACCTAATTATCGGAGTTCACCCACCTACGACTTATACAATTAATAACATTGGTTTTCTCGAATTAAAAAAAAACTAATCTATTTGCACCTAAGAGCACAAGACATTGTGTAGTATAAATGAATCTTCCACATACCGACATACATATGCTTGTTTTAATATAGAAAATTATTTTGACGGTAAATTTGCTACATTTCAATGTGTGAAGCCATCTTTCATTTTGGTCCCAACTCGCTTCGTTTACACTACACAATACTACATTAAAAACAGAAGTATAGTCAGCAACAAAATCTACGTTATTAAAAAACTGTTTTATCACAAAACTCCCTCAGCACAAACTTCATATCTTGTCAAGTGAAAATAAAGTCAGTCGCACATATTTTATTTGCAAATTCGGCACACAATAATATTTTTTTATATTCCATTACGCGAATCAAGTCTCCATGTCTGTGCTAAGGACGCCATTATGCCAGTATATTTTTGGGGCTGACAGAACTAAGCTTATACTAACTGAGCTGCCTTTGCCACAACAATTGTATCTGAGCCTTCTCCATTTATAACATTTCTCGTCCATAATTTCACTAACCAAAATGCACTTTAAAATGAAAACACTTGTTTAAAAGCATAACATCACTTGAAATTCAGACTTATCCATTTTATACAACTGAGGGGTTATACGCCTAATCGCTTGAAGATTATTTACAAAACATCTTGGGACCACAGCTGTAATGTATTTCGTGTGTATGTAATACTGTGAACAACTTAGGCCTGCTTTTATATACAAAGTACAATTTCATTTGTCTATAGACCATATAATAGACGGATTTTCATTAGTTTAAACTATGCGGAATTCAAATACACCTGGGCCCCAAAACCAATAAAAAGTCAATATTTAAATGAAAATGACATTTCATTAACAGTAAGATGCGCGCGAAAAAGTCAATAACAATGATTTTGACAAGTCTACGGTCTCTGGCGATAATAACCCACTCCTGAGTGCTTTCTAATAAGTGAGAGTTTATGGGACGTTATACGTGTCTACAAGGAATTTAAGTACATTATAAGTACATTACTAGTAGGTTGTCCTTAACTGTATGGAGCATTACTAAAAAAAAATTGTTGTTTGTTTGCATTTAATTGAATAACTATGTACGAATAATTATCAATTATCTATCGTCTATGTTTTAGTACTAATATACAGTAATAAAACTAAACCTTTAGTCACTATTCTTGAGCATGTTAATCTTGAAATTAAAAAAAAAAGAATTTAACGAAAACGAATTTAATAGAACTAGTTCTGTAAACTTTGAACAAAGTATCTTAAAACGGAATTGACGTACAACTACTTCTACGTATATTTAAATAGCCCCATACATTCAACTATGTCGATATAAATACATAACACTTATATTACGCTACTGATGAAGCAGGTATAAAAATATTCTATCCAACTTCATAACAACGACCAACGGTTGTAACTGATATAGGTATGGCAGTAGAATGGCCATAAGACGAGGTGTTCCCGCTTTGTAGTCGCAACAAGCAGGTTATGATAAAAAATGTTAGACAATTTAGAAGAAATGCAATTTTAGCCAAACCTAGAGATCAATAAAATACGATTTAGGAATGTTTTTATTAAATTCAATACTTTTATAATTGTAATATTCATTGACCTTTGGAGTGAATAAAATTATCTTACACTAACGAAAGACGCGCTTTTATTCTTCAAATTGTTCTTGTCTTCTCAACGTGTACTTATATACACGTACGTAGATAATAAAATCATGATTTTTAAATGATAATTCTACGCATTTTATCTGCGTTTAATCTTGTGTTATTAAATTTATAATCGTTAAAGATCAAACACATTAGTTTTTAAAGTTTATGTATTTTCTAATATAATATATATTAAATATAATATCATGTGATATACAATGATATGCACGACTGTACACGCTTACACATGTAATATCAACTCGTATAAAATTGAAAACTCAGGTCTCTAACGATTTTTAAGCAATGAATTTAGTTACCAAAGCCAATATTTACAAAAATGCTACATTGGAATGCTTAAAAAAATGATTTTCGAATAATTGTATTATATTGCGGTTATGGTGTAAATTGAAGATAATCCGTCCGCAGAGTTGAGAAATGATTAAAACTATCTTCAATATTTATCTTCTTATCAAAGTTATTTTTCTGTTATTTGGAATAAACGGGCCGTTAAGCTGTCGTTGAACTGCAGTTCTTTATTAATGTTTATTTTTTAAAAACTAGACGGCTTAGTTTAATTTGATACTAAAACGCAATGAAATAAAAGTTTCATTTCCAAAAAATACACTTCCTCGATTGTAAACTACTGAAAAATATTTATCTTGATTCAAACGTTTGCAAGATGTCCTCTGATCTGTGTCCCGTCCTAACTTTAAGTTTGTACGTCGTTTGCATAACTATTCATTGCTCAAAAATTTAACTTTGGCATATATCTGCCAATAACAAATATCATTGGAGGAAATTGTGATTTTGCGGCCTCATGTTGTTGTTCACTGGGAAATTGTTGTTAACGTTGGACATAGGCGTTTGCCACATTTGACCCGCCGCCATGTTGTTTAACGGCATCATGTTGGGCATCGTTGGTGCCATATTTGGAACAGGTGCCATGCTGGGCATACTCGGTAGTATGGGCATATTAGCGTTTACATTGGGTTTATGCGCTGGACTATTGGGGCTAGATTTAAGCTGATTGATGGTTGGGGCGGGGCCGGCTTTGGGCGATCTAGGGGCCAACAAATTGTCGACATTGATATTAATAGCGCCGGACGTGTCGGCCCACGTTGCGCCCAATTTTGCTGATGGCTTTGTGTTGACCAAAGCTGGCTGTTGTTGACTAACTGGTGCAATCGGTTGAAGCAGGTCCACAGGCGTTGGCTGTAAACCTAAAGGGAAGGACAGTGTCGGTGTTAATAATAAAATTATATTATTCAACTCTCATAAAACTTATTCGTCACTTCACCAACATTAAGGGGATAAACAAACAAATGATATAGAGACATATTTATTCAACTAACGGTGGGTACAGCATTTTCAGAAACATTTTTAATAGACAGTTAAATTGTGCACTATTTCAGCTCGCATTTACATTTAATACTTATAAAGCGGAATACTAAAAATTATTCACAACTATAGACAATTCGAGAAACAAATGCGTGCTTAATATATTCCTCCACAAATTTCGTATAGAAATTCTGCATAAACTTCCTAAAGTCCCTGGATTAGTTAGTCAAATTCTTCTCGATCAAATGCAACACTTGTCCGGCGAACACGCCCGCTTCAGTTTTAGCACCGCTAACATTCATCGCCAAGTCAATGTTATTCAAATAATCCATAAGCCAGGCGCAAATCTCTGACATCATTGAGGCAAATTCATCCCGAAGTATGGTTGGAGGCAAAACCATGACTATAGACGCTATTATTGATATAACACACGTCTGAATCTTTGGTTCTGGCGAAAATCTCATGTACAAAACCATTGGAATTATTTCCTTGCAGTAAATTGCGACTTTTGGACAATTTTTTGACGCTAAAATCACGTTGCCTACAACGGACAGGTATTTGAGTAGGAGAATGTTGTCAACGTCTTGCTTCGTATTCTGATAGCTTAACGTCAATTGACGATGACCAAAACCCCCAATGAGGGGATAGAAAAAACTGTCAGCCACCGCCGCAAACTGATTCTTCTTCGCTTTCGCAAAAGGGTGGGGTCTTTTTGTATGGAAGTATCGAGTTTTGTTGATCAATCTTCGTCTAATCACTTCTTCTGAGATCGCGTCGTCGGTTTTTTGCTTTGTTTCAGTCTTAGGTTTTGGTTCGGTCTGTCGAACATCTGCAATTCTGTTCGCGGCTTCGGATAAAACATCTAGCATGAAAATTTTTGTGGCAATCGAGTATCTACCTACGTCTGTGTGTATTTCTTTGCATAAATGTTCCGCGGCGTCTTTCGGATGAGCGCAAACTATAGCCACGGACGTGTTGAATCTAATACTGTCGAAATTGGAGACATGAAACTTTTCCTCCAAATGCACGAAGAGATCCAGCAACTCTATGGCAAGAACTTTGTGTTCGAGCTTCATTTGTTCGTTGACTAATGCGTCAGCGCTTTCTAGTGCCACTTCAAAGGTTTCCTGTTCTTTGGCATCTCTAATCATTTCCAGTAAATCTCGCAAATAATTGGGTTTCTTTTTTGCCGACATTGGCTCATCATTACTCATATCATAAGGCTGTAAATCATCATCTGAATCCAATTCCTCGTCAATTCCATGTTTTTTTAATTCATCCAATTTAACTGATATGATAGTTTTTACAATTGCTTTAGTTTGTTCAGATGTTTTAACTGCACACGTGATAACAGAATTGTTAACGGGTCTCTCTACATCATCAACTTTAAATGCAATAAGATCTAAGATTTTACTTAGATTGACTGCAGTTGATTCATTTCCTGGGTTAGCATGTTCTCTATCTATGAGGCATTTATTTGTAACACCTTTAAGAACCTTGTGTATTTCTACAGACGTATTTCCCATAGAATTGTAATCGAATTTTAGTTGATGAACAGCTTCTCTATCTTTGCTGTCAACTTCCGATAGAATTTTAAAAATCAACTCGATCGTGGCCATTCCAATACATCGATACTCTTGTGTTATGACGTCAAGATGCTTGGACATGCCTCTGATTAAAATTGTTTTTATCTGTAATAAGTCCCAATCGTCCGGATTTTGTTTCCAGAGTATTGCTCTATATTTAATAGCTAATAACAGTAATACAGACGTATACATATGTTGATTAACGTCAGTTACGTTTTTTGATCTTACATCAGACCAAACTTTAGCCAAATTGAGAATCAAGCTTGATAGAATATCCTTGGAGTTTTTGCTTGTAGCAACATAATATAACAAATTTTCTTGTATTGCAGTATCTTTATAGTCTTTTAAATGAATGTTGTAAGGCATTTTATATAATAAAATTTCGTTCCAATCTTTGCTTGAGTCAATGTTATCGCCAAGTAGCGTTTTAATAGGCTGTTCGTCGTTTTTGTAGTAAATCGGACATCTTTTGAACAAATAAAACACGAGTTTATCAATGGCCCTACGATGTAGGCGATTCAATAGCGTCTGTAAGAGTTTTCTCCTCACGAACTTACATTGATCTTTATTATCTGCATCGGTCCAGGCTATGATAATATCAATTAAATGAAAAAATGCCTCTGTGTTACTGTAGTAAGTTAAGAATTTTGAAACGAGATGCGAAACACATGCAAGATCATATCGGGCACCTTGAAAAAAATTACTCTCCGCCATAAAATCTAGAGATCTGACAATTTGAAATACCACAATATAGGAGAAATTTTCATGCGAAAACTCCTTGGGAGTTTTAATTTCCAGTCGATTTGCGACTCGTTCGGGCAAAGTTATGAAGTATTGAACATAGTTCTCCCATTCATTTTGTAGTTTCATTCTATCTTGTCCATCACCCATACTGTTTGAGCAATCTATTATAGCGGCTAGAATCGCATCACTTTTGGCATATTTCTGTAAAATAAATGACGTGGCTTCCAGGGCCAGTGCATTTCTCTCTTCTTTCAAAAAACCACACAAAATAGACAAGCACTCTTGGCTCAGATGAAAGCCTTCTTCGATTGTGAACAGCATGACCATTTCTTGTTTGAGAATTGGCCATTGTTGAAGGAGGCTTCTACATGACGAGAGTAGTTGACTGTAGGCGTCCAAATGGTCATTTAAAATTTTTTCATCGCAATCAAGCAATTTCTGTGGAGTTATGGGTCCGGGGAGGTAATTAAAAAGGTTCATTAAACAAGTTTTTATTCGTTTTAAGTCCTCTTCAGATCTAATTCTTTCTATGTTCTGTAGTGTATCAACGAGGTGAGATATTTCTGTCTTCAGTCGGTGACTGGATCTCTCGCAGCCTGGAAATTAAAAAATCCTGACTGTGCCCAAAAGTAGATGGATCAAACACCGAACATTTAAATAATTGTTGGTCAAGTGACGAAAGAAATTAAATATAACTGAGAGGAGTGTTCCTTAATAAAGTCAACGACAATAGAAGAACAAAAAGAATAGAGATGAAAAAACCTTAATAAAATTAATAGATTTAAACTAACATGTAGTTTTTACGTAATTGTAGTCAATTTTTTTACGGAAATCTTTTGAACAAAATTTGACAGCCATGTTTTTTTTAAATTTACGATGCATAAGCAATTACCACTACGATTTTGATAAATCCTGAGTGAAGTTAATTAACGATACAAGTAAAATTATTCAAAGGAAGATTTAAATAATACAAACACAGATCAAGAATAAAGAAAACTGCAAAGATATTTAATAAAATTTCTTTCTTTTTGTGAGCGGATTATATAATTTTTTTTTTCAATATTAAAATACTTCGTCAATAGTTTTTATATATATATATACCAAGGTAAGATTACTTATTAAATAATTTCGTTAGTTTTAAAATGATTTTTTTTTACTTTTAAAGCTTTTATCTATAAACGGATATATATCTGCAGGTAATATAAGTAAGCTTACCTTGCATGGGCTGTAAGTGGGTGTGCGTGATGTTTGTGCTTGCCAGTTGTCCGGTGAGTGAGTCTAAATCAAACCCATTGTCCGGAGGTGATAGATCACTTAGGAGGTCTAGGTTTGATGCTGGCGCTGAAACTATACAATTTATATTTAAAATTCCATGGCTCCATGTATATTATGTTAGAAGGCCACTTGGAAGTTAAACTTAATATACATAAAATATATTTCATATAAGGTGTGGGATTTTTAATAAGACTGTATGTAAGAATGTCTGTATGTGAATATCCGAAACTACTAGTTTTTTCGCGGTCTTCACCAAAATAATTACTGAATGAAACAAAATATTAGAAGATATAATTCATAAATATCTCTGCTGTTTCTGTGTATGAATTAATATATATATATTAATTAATACACATTATGAATTAATAATATATATATATATTATTTTGTTTTCTTGTTTTGATATTGTTTCTGGCATAAGCCGGGAATAAATAATGTATGTTAAATACAAACCATTTTGAGTAATGTTGCTATCTGTGAAGGCGCTAGTGAAATCGGCAAAGCCATCACTGGATACAGCGGGTGCAGTGAACGCGTTCGTAAAATCACCAAATTCCTCCTTTTGTGTGGGCTTCGGCTCTTCCGCTCTGTAATTTAAGTTATTAAATTAATTATAAAATTAATTTATAATTAATTTAAAATAATTAAAAAAATCGCCTGAATTAAAACCTGACTCACCAAAGCTATATATAATTGCATTTAAGTAATATTTCGTCCTTTTCTATCAAATTTTGTTTACGCTTTGAAGACACGAGTGCGTCAATGGAAATAGTGACATTTTTGGCAAACGGGCAGGAGGCTCACCTGATGTTAAGTGATACCGCCGCCCATGGCCACTCTCAATGCCAGAGGGCTCGCGAGTGCGTTGCCGGCATTTAAAGAATTGGCCTCTTTTCTTGAAGGACCCTAAATCGAATTGGCAATTAGACTGAATTTATTTTTTTACCTATATAATAAATTAAATGGAAAAATTAACATTTACCCTCTATCAAAATATGAATGTAAAAAAACGGTTACTACTTGGCTGAAGACGTTGAGTTATGATGAAACAGAAGATTTATTAACTGTTACTCTGTAAAACACCAAATCACCCACACACACACACGCACACACATCGAGTCACACACAAGCGCATACGCACACACACACCTAATTTAATTTTACATCTCTGTTTGCAGTGTTTTTCTTTTAGCATTTACTTTTTTCTTCTATTGTATATATACAATGTATATAAAATGACCTATTGTACGTGTTCCGGTTCGGTGGTGGAGAGGCTGGCTATCTGTCACTTAGGTGTCCTGTTACAAATACCAGTCTCTCACATACACTTTTAAATGTTATCTTAGTTTAAATCGTAACCTTGTATGTATATGTGAGAGAAGAAAATAAAGATTATTATTATTGTTATTTATTTTGTATGAAATACCTTGGATCAAAGTCGTCTTCAACTAGATTGGCAACATTAGTGCTTGTTGTTTCAGCAACTGGACAGGTCTTAAATAAGTCATCGAGCAACTCCTGAGACTTGTTCGTTGCCGGTTGCTTAGTTACTGGCGATGGGGCAGTTGCCGCTTTGGCGTATGTTGCTGCGGCACCTGAAATTTTTTTTACTCTACAATTACTATAAAGTTAGATATTATCTAGTCGATAAAAGGGCCTGGGATTAGTGATGGGCAGGCTACTTCTAATTTGCTATATTTGTTTTAAATATTGTAGTATTGTTTGATGATTTGCTTGACTTTGATGATACTTTTAGAGAGGGAACTTGAACTAGGTCTTGGCCACATCTACTTCTTTAATTTTTTATTAACTATAGTAGTTTAGTTTCTCCACGATATTTGGATTCATTGTAAGTGCAAGTGCTAATGGCCCACATAGAAATAAAATTGCATCGGTTCGAGCACTTAAACCACTACATGTAGGATTACCTCGGTTGATTTTCTGTAAGTATGGTAGAATTTAAAGTGTGTTTACCTAGGTCAATCTTCTTAGCAGGTGTAACGGGTTTAGTACGAGCAGGACTACGTAGGCTGATGTTAAGCGGCTTGTGGCGGTCTCTTACTCTTTCTGAGGCCGGAGGACTTTCGTCTATCACCTCTGAATCGCGATACACATTTTCTCTGAAAAAAAAATTATATACTAACGCTCGCACCCAATAATTAATCCACAATCCCAGATTAAAAACCATCTGAAATCAGATCGTGACAGTCGTTCGATCTCTTATATGCATCCCAATAACCAAACGCTATGATGACAATCCATTTTTGCCATTCACTCATATTTGATAAATATAAACCAAATATAGTAAATAAAACCCAAGTAATATAACAATATACATGTATATGTTTAAAACATATCAAATAGTTTTTAACTATTTTAAAAACTTGTGTAAGTTCATATCTTAAGATAGGATGGCACAGTTGAACTGTTATTTTCATACAAAGGTCTATATTGTATCGACAGATGACTATTACAAGCCGTCGATTGGTTATTGGCACACTTTTATCAGGATTTGGATTAAGAGGTCTATCTCAGGTGGTCAAAAATGAATTGAGATAGGTTATTGAGTTTGCGCGTAAGTTTAACGACAAAAGCACTTATTTACTAAACTACTCTGCATGAATTGACATGAAAACCTAAACTAAATTAAAATAAGAAAATATTGAAAATTAAACAGGAATACAATCTAATAAGTACTTTAAAAGATACTATAAGGACACTGAATTCGTATTCCACTTTTAAAGAGAGCATATTTTTATATTCAAATTAATTTCATATCCTAGGCAACATCTTTAGAAAACAAACAGGTTGTTTTGACAATGAGTTCAATATAATTGTTAATCTATGTTATAATATTATGTATGGTAGTATGTTTATTTACTTCTGCGGTTTCTTCCCTCCATTTTCTCCATCAGAATCCTCTCTTTCATAATCATCGTCATCATTTCTTTCCTTTGGCTCATCTGGAATAGTTAGCCAAAAATTTTATAAAACAAATGAAGGTTATATATATAAATATTAAAAATTGTATTTTAAAGATAAGGAATGTATGTTAAAAACATGAATATTATGATAAGAGTGTTAATCAGAAGCACTTGAAAACAATTTATTTACCCCATGAAGTGTTCCTATCACTGTACTCTCCCCAGCCTCCAGAACTTCTGCCCATACTCCCCATGCCCTCCATTCGCCCCATTCCCATACTGCTCATACCTCCTGTTGCCTCAGAGGACATACCTGGAATAAATTATAATTCACATAAAACAAACATAGATTATGTCTGCCAAGCATTAATATGAACTACAAGTTGGCAATAGCATAACCAATGTTCCTGTAAATAACTAAAAGATAAGGATATATCATATATAGGAATATATGATAATAATAAAGAAACATATTATGGAGTTCTGTAGGCATTATATAATACAAAAACAATTTTTGTAAAATTTGGAAACATTTTCTTTAAGATTATCTTTTCAACAGGTTATGCAAGACAAATAATTTTAGTAATCAATTCATGCAAATACATGGATATTGTGTTTATAACAATTAATAGTATAATATTCTAGTAAATTACATAACTTTACATCATATGTATATTTAATATTTGAGAACAAATGTGATGTATATAGCATCAATCTTGAAACATACCAATATATTTGTCCTTGTTCTTCTTGGCTTTTTTCCTCTCTTCTCTCAACTTCTCATCATCTTGAATAAAGTCTATCAGTTCACGGACTTTGTGCCGCACATTTATACCCTAAAAAAAATCAATGATAATTCAAATATTAATAAACATTATAATACATAAAAAAATTGATGCCTCTACATTTTTGATTAGTATTTCAAACTGAATTGTGTCTTTATTTCAATACAATCTCAGTGGCATTGAAGGTAATGTACCTAGATCAAGCAATGAGCATGTTTATCAACAAAGTTTACCAACACAAACAGTGACCACAAGGATTTTTTGGTTAATAAAATATTTTTGCCTGCAGGCATATATTTTAGATAACGTAGGGTTTAAGTATCATAATTTAATAAGTTGATTTTTGATTCTCATCATCAATCATATTGAATTTTATCATAAATTTATATTGTTTTGTTATTATCTAAAAACTACAACAGGTTAGATTATATTTATAACTAAGGGATATATATACATTTGAAATAAAAGGTACAAATTTAATAAAACTTCTTTTTACCTGATCTTTTCCCAGATCATCAACGTAAGTGTAGTTTTCCAGTGACCTCAAGTCATAGATATGTTCCCGAGCTGAGGTTACTACACGCTCAGACCCATTGCGGACCAGGTAGCTCAAAAGAAGAAGACACTGTGGAAAATGAAGGCTCAAAATTTGTATTTTGATATTATATAATAGTTAGTTTGAATTTTTAGGCAAAGATGAGAATACAAGAACTGAGAATTTGCTTCTAAAGTTTATTGAAAAAAAAGTTACTTTAATTTGAAAATTATTGTAGTGTATACAATAAGTGCCTCTGAATTCACACATTAAAATATATAGTTTTACATAATACTTGAATATTACATTTTCAGTTCCATTCAACTCAATTCAATGTATTTATCAAAAATCTTAATATTTGTACAATATAAAAGTAAGGTATATATAAAACCTTAATATATAAAAGGACAGTTTAAGAACCTAGACAACAGAATACCTTGTAAGTTCTTCTCCAGTGTGATCTATTGTCATGCAACATTCTCCGCCAGAGCATAGACATGACTTCAGGAAAATGCTCATATGTGAAGGTGGCTAACGCCAATTCCTGCATCTGCTGTCCAGTTGGTCCCCATGCCTCATCTGATGTTGCTTCTCTTACTTTGCCCTCAACTTCTGTGTAGTTCATTACTACATTGGTTCTAAAATATTCGAGTTATTTAAATGTTTATTTAATATAATTTTAAACACCTTATTGGTTTCTATCAAAACTAATTGACTAGTGTCAAGTAGTAGTGAGATTTGTTTAATATAATGGTTTATATAAAACAAATCTCAGACGCATCCTCACTAATAGAAGATGTCCAGTAACAAATTATAAATGAAGTAATAGTAATAGTGCCAACAATTTGAATTAAGTAAAGATGTAAACATGTTTCTGTAAATGGCAAAATAGTAGATGTAATAAAAAGGAGGTTACAAATAGTTTACTTTCAAGGATAACTTTCCAATTAGTTTACTTGTAATTATTTAAAAATATTAAACTATCATTTATCATATAAGCAAAATGTGAGGTCAAGGTTGTTATAAAATATAATTTTCTTCACACACTAACATATTTTATTTTAGGTAATTATATTTCATATAATATATGATAAAGAGAGAGGATAATACTTCTTTATTTTTTATATATATTACAGGAATGTAACAAATCTGTTGTAATATAAGTTTCAAAACAAAATGTAATGTCACAAATTGATAAGATTAATATTATCAGTTTCCTTACAAGGGAGACATATTTGCAACTATATATAAGTAGTAGTGTAGAAGGTAGTTGTAGATTACTTTATGTTTAGATGTACATATTTTATTTTATCTTTTTCCTAGGATTTATAAATGTATTAAAATTATACAGTTTTATAACAAAGCCATGTACAATAATTGCACTATGTAAATACCATAAGCAGAATACACTAGCCATACATTTATTCACATTTATCAATGTGAATTCATTTAAAAGTTGGAATTTGAATGAAACTGACTTTAAAGAAAAAGTTATATTCGGGTTTGGCAGTTCTCTTTGACGACTGAATATTTAAGGTTATAGTTTAGGTAATACAAATAAAACTTTAAATTAAAGTTACAATTCTGAGATGCAATTTACATACAAATGAGTTGAAATATTGTTGTAACTTACACTTTATCCGCCAGCTCTCGAACCTTCCACATGCTGATAAAACGATCCATTTCACTGCACTTTAGTTATTTGTAGACTTAGAGTGAACAACTTGAATAAATTTCCGTTAATATCACGAATTTTTAACTATAAAGGCAATCTGATGATTTGGCTGACATTATTGAAAAATGTAAAATGGCGACGATGATGGTCGTACACCGATCATGCAATTGTCATTTGTGTTCTTGTCAGACTGACACGACATAAGGATACACGATGAATGATGATGCACATAATACAGATTATATTATACAGAATATCAATAAAATCCACACGGTTAAACTTTAAAGTACGAACATAGGTAAGGAAAAACTAAGTAAACTGCCTAGTCCACACGCTTGTCAAACCTTGACAAGCCTTCACAAATCCAAATGTGTGGATGGGGCGATTGGCTTAGCTTGCCTAGGTTTGCGAGCGCTTGTCGCTGATCCGATCGAGTGTCGGCTTTTTGGGCACAAATCAAAGGAAGTTTGCGGTCCATCCACATGTTTGTGCCTTATTAGTATCGCTTGCGCGAGTTTCACCTTAGTGAAAAAAATGAGCGGAGGAGTGGTAGAATGGTCGATTGATAAAGCTCTACGCTTTTTAGAGCTTTATCAAGGAGAACCATGTATTTGGAACCCGAAAGATAAGGAGCACAAGGACAAGAAAAAAGTTGCAGATGCATGGAACCGGCTCAGTGAAACTTTAAAAATTTCCGTGAAAGAGTTAAAAAACAAAAAAGAAATACTGATGGTCACATTCCGAAAACATTTTAAGAAGAAGCAAGATTGTATTCGTTCTGGCTCAGGTAGGTATTTATCAGAAAAATATTCAGTACCTACCTACCTACTTATAGATTTATCAAAACTGTGTTTGTCGTATTTCCTTTCCTATAATTCGTTACTACATAGGTAGGTACCATAATAACACTCTAGTTACTATTACCAAAACTATATTGAATAGGTAATAAATACCTATATGTGTAGTAAGGTGAGTGTACAGTCACATGCACATGATAAGTAAACACGTAGCAAAATTAAAATTTCGAGGAATGGACAGATATTTTCTTTTCAAATTCTATATAAGTAAGTACACTGAAACTATACCTGCTGATGAAGCTACATTGCTGGCATGTTCGTATTTTTCAAAGATATTTAAGTTTTTACTTGGTGGACTGAATACATATTAAGACACGCGACTGTACCACTTGTTCAATTCAATTAAATTTAGTTTCAATTTGATGAACAATCACCGATACTCTATATATACTTTCTTTCCCTCAGGTGCAGGTGAAATTTACGAACCTACATGGTTCGCCTACCAATTGATGGAGTCGTTTCTCCTCCCCGTATATACGAGAAACACGGGTCTCAATTCGAAAACGGTGAGTAAAATAATGGGTCTGTAATAATTGTATTATAGTTTCTTTATTATTATGTTTCATAATGCAATCAGTAACTCACATCGTTATTAAAATGAAAAAAATATTTAGACCTTAAGTATTCGTACTTCTGCAAAAATACGAAGTAAATTCTTCCCTTACATTAATGGCATTTAATGGTGACCTTCTAGGTAATTGCGGTAAATTTTGTATTACATTATATTCGTTTATGTAATTGCGCCATGCACCAGGTCTCAGCAGATTTCCATTGTCATCATATACATCTAATAATCCGGGTGGTCTATATCTATCTGAAGAACTTTTACTATTTCTATGAAAATTATGTAATAGTACAAAGGTCATCGTAAGTTCTATCACAACGTCTTTATCTAAATTGATAGGTCTTCGAAAAATTCTAAATACAGAAGCTAAAATTCCAAAGGTGTTTTCGACCACAACCCGTCATCTAGATAAACACTGATTGAATTTTCTTTTTGGTGAACCGATATCATGATTGCCTGGATAGGGCTTCATGACGTGTGTACTTAGTACATCGTATTTGACCCGGGGAGTGGGCATGGTGAAGGAAAATTAATTTCATTCCTGCAAATCTCTACCATAGTAATGAATTGTTGAAAACTCCACCGTCACTGATTCTCCCTTGACTTCCTATGTCTACAAAAATAAATTTATAATTGCTATCAAGTAATGCTAGGAGAACTATGCTAAATGTTTTTTTATTGTTATAATATTCAGTTACACTGTGAGGTGGGCTTTCAATAACTATATGTTTTCCATCCAGTGAACCCACGCAATGAGGGAATTTACTTCTGAATCCTCTCTCTATAGCGATCCAGCCTATTGCTGTTAAGGGCAACTGAAACAATACATTTTTTGTGTCATTAGCGTTGATTAATACTTAGTCACTCGTATTTTTATTATAAATTGCCTGGGACCCGCGGCTTCGCCCTCGTAACGTAACAGATAGACAGACAGACAGTAGCGTAACAGATACAGACAGTGTTACTTCGCATTTATAATATTACGTATGGATTACTTTACTATCATATTATTGTAATAATTAATTACATAAGAAATCAAATTCTTGCAGCAATCAACGCCAAAACCAGAAGCCAACGATACGGAAAACGATACTGAGACGACAGAAAACCACAACAACCTGGAGGGACCCTCAAATTTCATCGCTGCCAGTTCATCTACGCCATCAACAAATAAATCTACGGAGAAAACGCGTCGTCGCCAACATCAGGATATGGCTGAACAACAAATGGCCTCGGCGTTTAGCCAACTGACTAATGCATTAAGTCATAGATCTTCGGAGGTAGTCAAAGAAGATGACGAATGTGATCTTTATGCTAAGCTCCTAGCTAAAAAAATAAGGGAACTGCCTAAAGACGATAGGCGATTATTGATGTACGAAATAGACGGCCTATGTATTAGGCGAATTAACCGGAGGTCATTTTCGCGTGATACACCATCTCCTAACTATTTCGAACCTTATGCCCGTAGTTATACCGCAAACCGGCCATCAAGTGCTCAAACCTCATATTCAGAACCCAGCTCAAAACTGTTCATATCTTCCCATGACTACGAACATCGTCCGAAATCATGACAGGTCATCCACTCCATTACCGCCACCCGCTGAAAATATCACGCAGCCCAACCTAACTCTTTGAATCCATCTTCAAACTCCATGAACATTTTATCTGAAGAAATAATAGTGCCCTCCAACAACACCTTGATTAACGAAGCACTCCAGAATACATTTCTAAACTTTGAAGATCAAAATATTGAATAATTTCATTGTATTTACGTGTTGTGTATTTAATTAAAATTATTTTTCATGCTCTAAAAATGTGTCTTGTTTTCTAAAGTGCAAACTTAGTAGACTAGTGTACTAACCTGCATATAATAAAAATATTTAAATACATCAAACATGTTTTACCTTAATTTCATCATTTAGAACTTTATTAATAGCTCTGCAAACTTCAGGTATGATTTTTGATATTATTTGAACAGAAACTTTAAACAAGTAGTGTAAACTTTTGTAACTATCACCAGATGCTAAAAATCTTAAAGTTATTGCAAGACGATATTTCGCTGGTATAGCTTCTCTGAAGTCAGTATCTTTCTTTGAAATGATAGGGGAAATTCTGCTTAGCAATAATTCAAAATCAGTGTAAGTCATCCGGCAGAAGTTATCAAATTGTCCAGAGGGTTCAAGAAGGAGATCATTGAATTTTTCTTCAATAAATTTTCTGTGAAAAATAAATAAAAATTATGCACATTGTGTTGATGTGCATTGCACAACCTGGGGAATTAATATAAACTCTTATAGCAGGCTCGTTTAAGAATCGCTGTCATTTTATTACGTTGAAAATTGAACTGTAACATAGTAGTATTACATTACAGTAGTAGTATAGTAGTAGATGACAGCGATATCTAAACGAGGCTACTGTAACAGCTCATACTAATCCCTCTGGGCCGTCAAGTTCGACATTATGGTAGGCGTCCGAATTCTTCGCCGATGAATGAGTATAGTTGATCAGAGATAGGTGCACATGAAAAATTAATGCAAATCGATTCAACGCGATTCTTCTTAGTCGACGCCTACCTTCATGTTCAAAAGTAACAGGATATAATTAAGTAGGTAATGAAAAGCGATAAATATGAGTAAATACCTACCTAGTGCGGTTTCTATGAATTTTTATCATCCACCATCTTCTTTGTTGAACTTTTCGCTTTCTTTTCAATTTGCTTTTTTAATAATAAAAATAAGTTAAGCTAAACGTTATGGCAGATAATACCTCGACGTCCATCATGCTTGTGTCTCCTGAACACACTAACAAGCTCGCAAACGTGTGGATAACGACGTTTGTCTTACCAAAGTTTGCCAAGCGTTTGTAGAGGTTTGAAGTTTGCGGCGAACGCCAAGCGTGAGGACGAGGCATAAAGCTTTATTAAACTTAGGTCAATAATGTGAAAATTCTCTCATTATATTTATTTTCAACCAACATTTATTTTGAAATTTTACACATATAAAAATAATAACTAAGAAATAAACCCTTTGTATATACTGAATATTGAAAGCTTTTATTTGCAAGCACTAGTACATAGCTTGTTTAGTAAATTTTTTACTAAAAGAAACGCAATTACAATTTTACAATTTGCTTTAACATACTGGACTATTTGTTTTTATAGATTAAACTATGCATTATTGTTTTTCTTAATTTTAAATTTATGCAATATATTAACTACAACCTTAAGAATCATAGTCACATTCAGTGACCATCTTAAATGTCACCTTATTCATAAGTTGAAAAGGCTCAATGAGTACTTTGTTTAACCATTTCATATTTGGGCTAGCAATATAAAAGCACCCATGTTCATCCATTGAAATCTTCAAACACAATTTTCTTCTAATGAGTATAACTCATTAGAAGGTCATACATCATTTTTTCAGCTGATCATTTTGTGGTTGCGCATAGTACTGCCATAATTCAATTGCTTTGTTTGCTACTACTTCTTCACATTGTTCTGGAATCTGTAATAATATTATTATTAAATTTGAAACATAATAAAATAGAAACTAAAGTCCTGCAAAACATTCATTTCAAATGACATTGGCCAATCCAAACATTTGTGGAAAGGATAATTGAAAAGACTATATATTTATTGAGAAACTAGCACCTAAAATTGTATATATATATGTATGTAAACTTACCTCAGATACACACTTTAGCACCTGATCTGCTGATGTTGCTCTAAGAATATTCCTCCGTAGGGTCATAATTAACATCACTGCCACAAAAGATAGAATTTTTGGTGCCCCACTACATACTTTATCCCAAATCCTGAAATACAAAACAATGAATAGTATCACACAACAAGTAACACAACTATGTATTAAAATTATCAATGAATGAAAAGTTATTTGATATTATATACTTTATTGAAATTATCATAGAACCTAACTACATACAATTCAATAAATTTATAACTTACTTTGTTAGTGAACTATCATCTAAAACTCCAGCAAAGCCACAGTTGAACCATTTAGTAAGCGGCAACTTCTCTAATGCCTTGATTTCTATAAGGTGGCTGAAATTATCAAATTCATATTGTACATACACAACTTATTTAGGTATATATTAGATAACTTTATATGAGATGCATAAAAGACATGTTTAACATCATGTAGAGAATTATCCAATGAGTATGGGAACACATTTCTGTTACCATCAAATCCAAAAGTTGAAGTAGGAATCAAACCTTTATTTAGTATGTTTAGATCATATTAAAATCAAATTATATATTTTTTTTATAAATGTTATGCAATTTCATATCTATGAAATGTGTGCTATTTTCCTTTTATACCATATAATGTTCTTACACAATATATAAAAGTTACATTTATGTCACACTATAATTACTTGTACAACTCTCCATCCTCCTTTTCCAGCATGTTCTGAAAGGCTTCCTTTAGTTTTACTAAATCTTTTTGCATATTTCGAACAATATCTGTTAATCCCTTGCTGATCCAATAAACATCTACTTCATGGTCATATAATTCTAACAATGATTTAGCTATGGGAATAAATGTGTCTGCAGACTAAAAATATGATAAAATACATTATTAATGTAATTGTATTTAGATATAATATTGTAATAAGAACTAATAATCATAAGATTGAAAATAGTGCCAGACAACATAATTAAATTCTTGAACTGGCCAGATTCAATATATAGTTTAAGTATGAAATTATATCAAATATAAAAAGAAACTGGTAAGAATTCCCATAAATGGATGGATATATTATGTTAATAGGTATTCATATTATATATTAGGTATATCGTAAATTTGTAATTTGCAATAGATTTTAATGCCAGTGAATCTATAATAATAATTTAGTGAAAATATTTAAACCTTCACATTAAAAAACATACAGAATAGTTGGTCTCTGGAAACATGGGTGGTTCACGTTCTTCTAACTCAAGCAACCACATTGCTAACAGCACTTCACTTCGAGGGGCTGTCATCTCTACTCTCTCCAACATTTCAACTGCATACAAGAGATCATTATATTGTTCTGTCCGTTGTTCCATCACAAATTGATGCGAATCAGCATATACTGGGAGGATATCTATGAAATAGCAATAAGTGAATATAAAAAAGTGATTGATTTTTAATAAATAATTAAAGAATAGTTATTAAATTATGTTAATTGCAATAAACTTTGTACTTTGATGTAATAAGTGTAAAGTCTCTCAGCTTAAAGTAGGAAATTGCTGAGTTTAAATGTATATCTTACCTAATAACACCTTCCAAACTAAATTTCTATATGCAGCTGGCACGGTAAACCTCAGACAGAACTGTTTCAGCTTTACTCTATCCCACGGTTTCTCTTTCATAAGTATTTCCAGCGATTTCTTCTCTTCTACCCCACGGCATCCGACTTTTTCGTAATACGATGAACGAAAATTACGCTCGTCCGTCATAGTCGGCATTTTGGGATGAAACTGGTAGTTTTTAAGTTTTCTTACATATATTTACCTAAGCTGCATTATCATTTATTTTCATTAAATTATTACCATGTGACATATATGTTATATTAAATAATAACAATGAATCCTGAAATGTCTTTTGTTCTTTGTTGATTATTAGAACGAAAACAAGCTATTTTTTTAACTGAAAACGTTAGATTAACAACTGTTGATGACACTAACAGTGACAGATTACAGAATACTACAAAACTTACACTGTCTTTCCTGCCACAATTTCAAAGAGTACTTTATGCGTGATTTAATAATACCAATGTATATTTCTATTTTTTATGATAATTAAACTTTTGATCTACTGATAATATACGTAGAATAATGAAAATGCGTTGAGAGAAAAACTAAGCGAATAAAAGTCGTTGAATAAAAGTGAGTTGTTCCTAATTCAAAAATGTATCTTTTATGTCATTGACAAAACAAAAAAGACTGTATCCCAGCAACTAGCTTTGGTTGAGAATTGTTAGTCAGTTTTTGATGCGAATTGGTATTTAGATATAATATCTTAGTACCAAATGAATTCCCAACTTCCAAAAACAGATTCAAGTTTTATAGAGGCTAAACGTCGCGAGTTAAAAGAGTTTTTCAAAGATAGCAAATTTTCTGAGAATGTTATTAATAATGTTATAGAAAATGAATTAAAGCCCATTATTGAAGATAAATACGAGGTTGTCCCTTATATTGCTGCATCGGGTTCTGGAGATGTAAAATCCGAATATGAAGTGATGTCAGGTCAACCTTTTACGGAAATCGCTGATTATAACAAACCTTTAAATTCCGCAGAAGTAAAGGAAATGATAAAAGACAGTCCAATTATTGCAGAAAAAGCTCGCCAAATACAAATAACATCTAACCGCGAAGGACGAGCAAAAGTTAATATAATTCCGTATGATCAAATTAACATGGACACGATTGACGAAATGACTCAAGAGCTTTATGAAGCCGATGGCGATGCAGACAAAATAAAAAAAATAAAATATAAGAATATGCAGGCATTGTTCAAGTCTGTTGACGAATTTGCAGGAAGAAAATTTATAAAGGATTCTGTTGACGAAGAAAATAGAAATGAAAGTCAAGAATCCAGTAGTGATGAGAGAGAATTCGAATCAATAGATAAAGTCGTTTCAGAATTAACAAATAAATCACATGAGACTCGCTTTAATGAAACAAAAGATATGCTACAAAAATTGGCGGATAAATATGATGATCCGAATCAAATAGAAAGTCGAGATCGGTCTAGGAAACTAATCATTACAGAGGATCCAATATTAAAGGCATCTTCATCTCAAATTATCAAAGGTGTAATAAGACGTTCAGCAATTGACGAAATCAAAGAGAATTACAAAATCAATGAAACAATGAATATTTCTCTACTTGATAATCCAGTAAAACTGGACCTTAGATCAATACAATTAAAGCAAGAACCAAATGCAAAAACTATATCCGAAGACGAGATAATTAACGCGGAGGAGGTTTTTCCTAAGACCTTTGAAGCAAAAATAAAACATACCGAAAAGGCGCTAAGAAACATTAACTCTATTTTAAGCTCTATTGAAGTTGGTAAAGATAAAAAAAATACATGTGTTGATGCAACAGATCAAGACCTAATAAGGATATCAAATGATAATTGTGTAGAATCATTAACTGAAAAAAATGATAATGAAGAGCAAAGTAAAGTTAAATTAGACGTAAAAAAGGAAGAGTTACATCAAAATATTAATGAATTAGGAACTTCTGATAACTTAGAGAATAAACAATTAGAATATAAAGAAATGAAAAACCTAGCTCGCAATATCGTCGACGGAGCTGAGAACCTCAGCTTATTGATACGAGAAGACATAACAAATAAACTAAACAGTATGAATGAACTGTTGAATGATGTAAATGTTGCCCTAGAAAACTCTAGGAAATCTAATTTGGCTTATCAAAAACTGAGAGAAGAAAGCGAACAGAGGATAAAGAGTAAAGAAGACCGCGTAGGCAAAACTGAAGACACGGAGCTTGGTGAGAAGAGTACCAAATGCTCTGTGACACAGTTAGACTTGAACGATATTCATTCTGCTATAAGTAGTCTTAATACGGAAATACACTGTCACGAGGACCGAATAAAGAAGAGCAAAGCAAGCTGTGAAATGAGAACGAAACAATGCAAGGAATTTGTCAAAGAAATAAATAATGTGTTACAAGTATCACATGAAGTATTACACCCTAAGCCTATTTCTTCCGCTTCTATAGATAATCTTACATCTCAAGAAGTTTCCACAAAAACTTCTAGGATACCAGATGATAGATCAAAGAAAACACGCAAAGAGTTATGGGATGTTGAAATTGATTGCAAAGATGAAAAAAATAAAAATATGCCTGATCCAAATCAACAAGAATTAAAACGTACAGAGCGGATTAATGATCTTTTGTTAAATATTAAAGATAAAATGAAAGATAATAAGGAAGTCTTGAGAATAGCAAATAATTTATTACATAGTGGGAAAAGTCAAAAAGTTTCTGAAAATTCATGTAAAATAATAGAACTTCCAGCTGATAATGATATAAAGGCACAAGGGGACCATATGCGCAAAGAGGAAAATAATGCCATTCCAAAAGCATCCGTGGTCCCGTTACTTGAAGAAGGTAACTATAATGTTATATATTATATTAGATAATATATTAGATAAATACCTTTCAAAAAGCTATAACCGCTTTTGCACTAAAAGGCTGTTTCACGTACGGAGTTGATTTAAAAAAAAGAAAGAAATTATTATTATATTATTTTGTTACATTATGTCCACAGGTCGATGGTGTCGACCTTTTGGCCTTTTTACGCAAAACGGACCAAATTCTAGTCTAGTTGTGGAAATTGAGCCCACCTACCTAATACCTAATGGAGTCCTTTATATGTTTATAAATTCGCAACGCATTGAAGCATTCAAATATCATTTACTCAACCCCTTAGCTTTTATTAGTACACGATTTTTTCATAGGCTTTCAGACAGATATGAGATAGGAGTTCAGACACCTCTCTTTAGAATTCTGCGCGATTATAAAGGCAACACTATAAACATTAATTGCTAAACAGTGCTGGATATATTCGATAGTGTACTGATCTTAAAAAGTGTGTATCTCATACGTAATCCATTATTTGCTGTTAATTATTTTTCTGCTTCACAAAAATTTCTGGTATTTTTTTGTGACTTTTATGTTAACCAAAGCCATATATTTTAGATATAATAAATTGATGTGATAATTAAAAATGACGAGTTATGTAAATAACGTAGGTACCTAATTAATTCGCGTTAATATTTGTTACATATTGTTTTTAATTTTACAAATCACATCAATACCTAATCTAATCTATCATTCTGCCTAATAAAGAAAACGCTTCACCATTTTCGGAGTCGATTTAAACGATTTAATCTGGTTAGACCGAGCACTTGAATTCGTTATCCCGACGGTTAAGACAACAATACACTTTGTAGTTCCGTTTGAAGGACATACTTGGTGTAAATTCTTATAAGACTTTTTGCCACGTTTATGGATGGCTCCATGCTTATTTTTTATCTGCTAACTGATATAACTAATAAAAATAATTGGTATAGATAGTTTTCAGTATCCTCTATTATCTCTATTTTATGTTTTTATTACCTACCTTCCTGTTTCTGGTTGGTACTTTACGTAATTCTGCGTAAACACAGTTAAAGGCAGAAGCTACTTATTTTTTATACATTTTAAAATATTTCTTCCTTTGCTATATTAGATAAAAAAGATCTTGAGACGGAAAAAAAAGATGAAGTAAAGCAAAAACAAAGGGAGTTCAAAATGAAAATAGAAAAAGAATTAGAAGAAGAAAATAAAGGTCCACGAATGACGAAGGAGTTTATCCGCAAACTGTGCAAACAGCATAAGCTTTACTGCACACCATATCTTAACGACATATTATATTTGCACTTCAAGGTAAGCCATTGAAGATATTTCAAAATTAATCTACTACGTTTAATAGTTATCTTAGCTTTGTATAGGCGATGTTTTCGAAATAAATCTAGTCACGTTAACCATATTTATAATACAGCTCTCAATTTTTGGTTAGGCGATTGTGTGAAGCCGTTCTAAGATGAAACGTTTATTTATAGGGTTTCTCAAGAATCGAAAACCTTGAAGAGTATACTGGTCTTAAATGTATATTCTTAGAAAACAATGGTATTCAAAGAATTGAAGGTTTAGACACTTTGTCGGAGTTAAAGTGTCTATACTTGCATTACAATATTGTACGTAAAATAGAAAACCTGGATGGTTGTCCAAAGCTGGATACATTGAATTTGGATCACAACTTTGTAACAAAGATTGAAAATTTGGATGCCGTCCCAGATCTTCATACCTTGAGTATAGGCCATAATATGTTAACTACTGTTGGTAAGTACTACGTGTAGGTATGGTAGACAAAATCGAAGTCCTTTATCTAAACTCACTTCTTACGCTTTTATTGTCATTCTATAAGTCCGTTTAGTACTTGTATTTGTTTTGTGCTTAAAAAATACACAATACATATACATTTTATAAACGCAGTTTATAATTATTGAGCATAGGGAATACCAGAAGAATAAAGCGCTCGCTGGGATTATTATAAATTTTGATTCATGTGAATCTTGTATCAAGTTTGGTTAAGTGTTTCTTTTTTGACGGGACAACGTCTTGCGTTACCTCGCAATTCGGCGTTACCTCCGGCGCGTCGTTACCTCTGATGCGCTCCATTTAAAACTTGAAGTGCAAGCGTATTTATTTATGCGTACAAATAAAAGTAACTTGATCAATTCAATTGTGATTTCCATTTACCTCCTTCTCTATATCCATACAAAATATGTATCAAAGAAATAAAATTAAAATTTTCTTTTGAAAAATGCAACCATTCTATCAGTATTTTCTTATGACGTTGTCACGTTCAACTATCGTCAGTAAACGATTTTATCTTATGTGTGTATTTAAATAAATAAATATAAGGGTTTCAAACAAGATCCTTTAGAACTTTCAATAACACATCTACAATAAATAGGTATGTGATTTAAAGTGAATAGTATTTAAACTAATGTATTTGAATACTTTGCCTTATTAATACAATTCTTTTAGATGATCTGGAACACCTGAGAACTTGTAGAAATCTCTCAGTTGTGGATTTATCATATAACCGATTGGAAGATCCTCTTATAGTCGACGTTTTGGCTGATATGAGCATATTAAAAGGTATTTTATTAAGTAAATATTGTAACGAAAGTATTTTTAGTAAGAATATTATATGAGCTACCGTAATTTTAATATAATTCTTATTTAACATACTTTTCAGTCAGTCACCCTTTAAGGGCAAGAGTTGAGACTTAGCACGAACTTCCGCATTTTCTAGACTCTAAATCTTACCTAAGATACAAACAAGTCAGCCAACAGCCAACAATCTAGCTAAATACCTACTCCATGTAATTTTCATTTCTTTATAGTACTGGTATTAACGGGTAATCCAGTCGTCCGTAATATTCCTGCCTACCGTAAGACTTTAACACTGCGACTAAAAGAGTTGCTGAACTTGGACAACCGTCCAGTATTCCCGCGGGACCGTGCTTGTGCTGAGGCGTGGCAGCGCGGCGGTGTGCAAGAGGAAATTGCTGAGAGGCAACGGTGAGAATATTAGAGACATCCTTGAAAGATCCCTTTGCGTTACCATATACAACATTCAATAGGCTGACAGAATTAAGCAATGTAGTTGTAGAGTAATTGAAACGGTAAACTGAGTAGAAGACAAAATTTGATGTAAAGTTTATTAAAAAAAAGTAATATACTGTATTGCAGCTGGATTGCCCGAGATCAAGAAAAAGTAATGGAGAGCGTAAGATATCTCATGAAAATGAAAGAAGAGAATAGAGCCAAGAGAGAGGCGAGAGAGAAAGAAGCGAGGGAGCAAAATGGTCTTTCACCAAAGGTACTTTTAAAAATCTCTACTTTGGACTTAACACTATAAAGTTCCTTTAGACTTGTAAGAAAGGTCAACACCTAACTATGACTAAATATCAAAAGAAACAGAGTCTCATAGTAATAAATTTTACAGGACGAAGAAAAAGAAGAAGCAGACGAAAAGACAACAGTAGATGAAAAAGTACTTGAAATGAAAACCAAGGATGGTGTCGCAGTAGACATGCTAACGGGGTCTGAGGCTGAAGATAGCACTAGTGAAAGCTCCAGTGACAGTGATGGTGATAGTGAAGGTTTGGTACCTAACGCTAAGCTAAGATAAGCTGCATTCATATTTGTTACATTTGTATGGCGTATATGAAGTGTAATTCGTAATTATTTAGTTTTAATATAAAAATTAAATGCATTATATTTCGGTGTTTTGCAGAACAAGAAACGCCGAAAATCGAATGGTCACAAATCGAGAAAGGGAAGACTTTAGTACAAGAGCTGAAGGAAGAGCGTCATAGCGAACCAGTTGATTATTGGACCGGCTTTGGAAAACCACCTTCTACGGTCATGGGGGATGTGTAAGTAATTTAAGTTACCTTAAAGCAATACAAACTTCTTAAATTTGTATGCAATGTAATGCTAGAACTAAATCACGTAATTGTCTGAAGCATCAATTAACATTTTAAAAAATCTCATTTCTGAAACGGCTAATTTTAATTAATTATTGGAAACCATTTTTACCATAAAATTCTTTTATTTTTTCCCTTTAGGCAATTCTCATCTGAAGCACAAGCATTAAGTAGCATACTCTTCGGTCAAACACCACACACGACAAAGAAAGATAGTAAGGGGAATGAAAGTAAGTACCCATACTATATTAAAGTTTGACTTGTTAATAATTAAGATGTATCATAATTACGGTGATATTACAGAACCTAATACTTCAGGCGTAAAAATAATCGAAGTACATAACGACCAGTCATTAAATGTGGATACTCAGAAACCATTATTAGAAGTAATTGAAAAAAACACAGTCGATGAAGATACCCCGATACATGAAAATGTGACAAGTAATATTACGGAAACGAATACAGGGATCATAGACCATGACAGAAAGTTATTGATAGAAAAATGTAGTGTTTCTAAGTCCAAATTTTTAACTTCCAAAAAAAAAGTTAATGTAACTATTAAGGAAGTGCATAAAGAAACAACGGGTTTAGAGGAAAACATGGTAGGAAATGATGGAAGTGATGAAACAGCTGTAAATAATACAGAAATAGAAGAAACTGGTTATGACGTAATCGGTGTTGAAAGAAGACGACGTGGTAATCTATATTTTCTTTTGTTATTCAGACATGATATAAAAATATTATTGTTACCTACTATTTAATATTTTGAAAGTATTTGTTTGCCGACCGACATGAGATATTCTAAGAAGTGCAAGACGAAAACGACTTGCGATCGCAATTTCCTGCTCAATTTTCTTGCTTTTTTTACAATATTTGAAAGATTAAATGAGCTAAACACGAAAATGTATCTGACCTTAGCCTAAGTCAAATTCTTAGTTTACTCGTATAACTCCAAAATAAATGTTTGAGGGTTGTATAAAATCAATGAAACAGAACACGCAGGCTTTGGTACTAATTGTGTTTTGTCAACTGTTTATGCTTTAGTCGAACAAAGTAAAGATGACGGTGTAGCCCTTATAAATTTTCTCGGGAACACTGACGTGGAGACAAACGATGAGGCCTTGCAGCCAAGTTCTGAGGACCTGGAGATATTTGCAGAACTGGAGCGAGAACAGATAGAGAGAGATGCACGAATCGCACGGGGAGAACCTGCTGTTGATCCTATGGTGTTTACTGGTTTTATTTATTAATTACTCTCCATTCAAACATTTTCACGGCGTATAATGGTATAACCATGCTGTTATTATAGACGTAATTTTTTTTGTACAGTATATAATGACTATCAAATGTTTGTGCTATCAAGTGGATAATTAAAAAAAATATGACTGTACCTCTCTTCTCACTGTAAAGTTATGACAGAAGCTATCTCTGTTATAAGGTAAAGTACATACGCACAGAGTCAATACTGATTTTTATGATTTTCCTCCTTGTAGAAACTTTACGATAAGAATATAATGGATGAGTACCATAAAAATTTGGAGCGTGTGCCAGCGCATCGGGTCACTGAGAAAAACTATGTCACCACATACAAAAATGACAACGCGTTCGACCGCATCGCTCTCAGCCAACTCACTATGGGAGAGCAACCAGGTAATAGTTAGATTCTATGAGAGCAAGCAGACATTCATTGTCATACTTTTTTTTTTAAATGATATTGTTATTGTGTACCAAGCTAAAAAAATGATGCTTAACTTAACAATCTTTTAACAGATCCTAACAAGGTTAAGCTCACTCACGTTCCGGGAGCTGTTCTCTTTGAATATGTTGAGAAGCAGAAGCCCATCGAACTTCAATATGAGATAGGAGAGGAACACTTCGATTCCCCGCGTAAGAATTTTTATATGTTGCGTGCTTTATCCCGGGAATGCAATCAGGTCTCAAATTGCTTTGTAGTGTATCCTGTGTTATCATGTGTTAGGTAGGTAGGTAGGTGGGCTTAATTTCCGCAACTAGACTCGAATTTGGTCCTTTTTGCGTAAATGTTATCATGTGTTATTTATGTAACGGATACATAACATGATTATTATTTTATCACTTCAAGCATCATCAGACGAAACACAGTCTATACACATAGATAGTGATTCAAACAGCGAGGATATCGACGTGATACCAAAACAGGAAACAACTAAAACGAGACCAAAAACAGCAGCAAGTCGACGCAGTTTGACGCAAAAAGATGATGCGCAAAAAGGTGATGATTTTAAATTATTATGAATTAGTTTTAAGGTGTTAAAAGATTTATAGTTTGCATTGACATATAATATAATGTAATAAAACAAGGCTGAACATTTAAATACTTACTAATATATTAAATGTTTCATTCTTGGGAGTCCGCAAGAAGAGATAAATAATAAACAATCGCCAGTATATACAATTTACTACCCAAAATAAATGTAACAACCACCAACTAGTGATTGGCATGCATATAATATATATAAACATACTAATCGTTCGGTTGACGACAAAAAGCGTGTATCGAAAAATCATGTAGAATTAAACCAGGCCAGTTGAACTTGGGACCACCTAGTTGAGATGTACCTACATAATTTGTGAAAGTTTTTGTGTTATTAAAATGTTTCTTAAATTTGGCTTAATATCATTAGGCGCAGTAGAAGTCAATGAACCAAGTACGTCTGGTGTAAACTCGGCAAGAGATGAAGCTAAGCAGTCAATTATTCAGACGATCAATAATTCATGTGATGATGACAGGTTTCCCTCGCAAGGTAGACTTACAATAAATTACTATACTTATTTCTCATATACATATAAAACGACTTACATTAACATTACTACTAAACATTTGACGGTCTTCTGTAATTAAAATCGGATGTGGATGAGAAAACAATTATAGTAATACTAGCTGACCAGGCAAACGTCGTTTTGCCATGTATATCATTTATAATAAAAAATAGGGGTTGATCGTAGAGGGTTGAAAATTTAGGGTTGTATGTATTTTTTAATGCTTCTGCTCTATCTTCAAGAAACGGCCTGTCCCTTAATATCCGTCCCCTCAAAATAAAAGCCGAAGAATAAATGAATGAAACGTAGTAAATTCAGCTTTTGTTATAATATTTGACACTGTTCGTTCTGAGTATTTATAAAATAATATTTATTGCCTATTTGAAAAACTAATCATTTTAAGGAATAAATTTTGCTGACATGGAAGAAAACGCTCGTATAGAGGACACAGTGGCCTCGGAGATTTTGGACAAAACTTTACAATACGAGGAGGCAGAGCACTATCGACAGTGCGGGATCGTGACATCACACGCTGGGAAGGTCGATAATCGCACCAATTCTATCATAGAGAGCATCTCGGAACAGCTGGATAACCAGTATACGGTATGATCGTTGCTATATAACTCAAAAGTTTCCATATCGTCTAGGTATAATCTTTGTCCATAATTTTTAACCACTGTAAATTAAATTCCTTATAACTTATTTCCACTATTACGGTATTTTTTGAACATTCACTTTTGCAAAATAAACTTTTAATTGTAATAATAGTTTAAAATCTTTACAGATTCCCGAAGTATCCCAAATAGTAGATGCACATATAGGCTTGGCTGAGCAAAGATGGCGTGCCGGCGAATACGTCCATTACATTCCAAGTCCACCTGAATCTATAATTGACAACGTCAGTGACAATGACACAACACTTGTACCAAGCAACGAGAGTTTGTTGGAAGACACTCTAACTGACGAATGTAAACAAGTAATGGCAAATAATGAAGCAAATGATTCTGGAATTGGGAACGATAAACTTGATAATTCAAAGGCTCTTGAAGAATTTTATGAACCTATAACAAATGAATCTGAGATCCTTAATCTTTCTGCAAGTGAGGAAGTCTTTGAAGATTGTTTTGATACTGAAACCAAGAGTTTTGATAGAGTTGATGAGAGCTATAGTTTGGAGATGAAGATTGCTCTAGGTATTGATAAGAAGTAAATTTCTTAGCATACGCACAAGAAGTTAATGTATCATTGTCAAGGACTTAAGTTGCGCGTTTCTTTGTTTTAGTTTCTTTTTTTCTTATTACAAATACGAGCTGTCTTGATAGTTTCACATTTGATTTTATAGTTTGTGTGGTAGTTAAATGAGCATTAGACACGTTTAAGATTTTTAGGCTCAATTCTTGTAAGCTACGTTGATTACGTCGTTAATGTGATGTTGTTATTATCAACATCATTCGTTTTATGAACTACAATTATCTTCAATTGTATAAATCGTTGGTAGCCGCCCTTGTCATCGTAAAACTGTGGTTGTTTGTCTCTTTCGATACAACTTCGTGTTATTTTATGAACCTTCGACATTAAACTGTACGCATGTTTTACAATTGCAAAACCTACAGTTTAACAGAAAGTTTTATATAGATCCAAATTTAAGGCTCCGACACACCTTACATTAGCTTGAGTAACAAAATATGCACTGGATTATGGAAATATAGGGTTGGTTGTGCACTTTGTAGGAAAAAATTAAAACGGGAATTCTTTTTTAATTATCTTATTAACTTGTGATTAGGATTGTTTAGCTAAAGAGTTATTTTTTGTTTGCTTTTAATTAATTTTTGTTGTTTAATAAAACATTATTTATGAAACTAAATTATTTATTGTTCCGCCTTCTTAAAATATAATTCTTAGTTTAAATTATACATCTAACAACAATGATATAAAAATAGTTTTCATTTACAACAATATATTTACAAAAATATAATTAGTAATAAATAACATCCAAGAGTTGGACAAAATATTATAATAATTTTTGGTACTTTTCTTAAACAAGAACGCATATAGATTTAAATTAGTGTACTATCTCAAATGTGAATTTTGATAAACTAAAAACTAATAATCCTCGAAATTTTGATAACATAATTACTAGCAGGTTATAAAATACATTAATAAAATTATAGTGCAAATGAAACACTGGTCGATAAATTTCAACTGCTAATATCTATTGACAATAATAGAATTTGCTGCGTTATCCAATTATTGGCACCATGGGTAGTTTGTTGAATCATTTTAGATTCAAATGACCATTCAAGGCCAAATCTAAAGTAAATGCAAAATTTAAATAATTGCGTCAAATTATTATCTAAAAAGGCAATTTAAAGATCACTTCTGTATATACAGTGAAGTAAGCAAATATCAATATTTCATGCAATTAATAAGATTTTCCAGACGGTAGTTAAAATACTAATGAAAAAAAATGTAAATTGACATCAATATGTTATCCAACGAAAGTGTTATACCAAGTAAAAAATCACATATTTCATTAACTTTTTTGACAACAACTACAGTCAAATAAGCATTGAAAAGAGGCACTTCAAATTTAGTTTTGACAAAGTTTTTTTTTGTTGGACGCTGTTTCGATGACGAAATTATCTTTGAAAATAAACTTTTATAACTTCAAACCAGCTTAAAGAATTTAAAGCAGCTTTAGATTTTACTCATTATACCTTTTGATGTTTCTCAACTAAGCGGGATGTTGTTTAAGATCGAATATTTCCATAAGCAATGGTTCAATGGGGTTCACGTCTAAATAGACCTCAGTAACTTCTGCCGCGAATCGTCTCAGTTCAATGGTCTTTTGGATGAGCTTCAAAAAGGTTGATTTCGCTTCGCATCCAGGATATACGCTTTCCAAATAACGCCGGAGGAGGTAGTAGTAAGAGTTCTGAAAATTGATTTTTGTCTAGTAAAACGAAAACTATAGAATCGTTCCAATACAATTAAACTGTCCAAAATATTCGCAGATCCTTTGTGTCTAACCGACATTAAAAAAATGTTTTTTACTTATATATTGAAAAAATTGTAAATGTAAAACATTAAAAAATGCCAAGAATCTACCTTCCTTAATAAAATATAATCTTAACATTGGTGTTTACGTAATATAATAACTATGTTTGTGCGTGTTACATACGACCATATACTTTATTTTATTATGGATAGATAATTGTATGATTATTCATTAATTAATACCAATTACCTGTTCCAATTTGATAACATCTCTATGCACAACTTTTGCCCTGTCTGGTGTAAATAAAAGTAATGCAGACATAATCAGTATGATGTGCTCGTCTGTCCGCCATTCCGGCCTGAAGGACCTGATAAATGCCTCATGCGACCGATAGATATCACCTTTTGCAAGTTTTAATACATCTGTACGGATACTGCTAAAACACGACTGGCTATGTGGCAACTGAAAGTAATAATTATGAACAAATTAAAACAGTATTTCCAAGGAGGAATCTATTTAACGTATTATATTTTTGTACAGATAAATCTAAAAAAAGATTACAAATTTACAAATATTTAACCGAATTGGACTATTTTTATGACAAAAGATCTTTATTTCTTCAAATACAATGAATATGTTTTTAAGGTAATATTTTATTATTTCGCTGGGAAGCCACCTATGTAAAAAAAATGCTTTTTTTATTTACCTTCCACTGGTCTCCTTGTCCGTCATACGTCATGGCACTGCGCAAAACCATCATCTCTATGCAACCGCCTTTTAGTAACGCCACCTTTTAATTTTAGTCATACTTTCAGTGCGTATAAGTAAATAATAACTTCTGTTTCATTAGTAACTTCTTGGACTAAATGCAATTTTTCAGCAGCAAAAGTTACGAATTGTAAGATATAATTTAACGTAGATATAAACGCAACCAATATGACTAGTTATATAATTATTTAGGTATTTTACTATGGGTAAGCAGGCGACGATGTGGATAAGGAGATATGAATAAAAGTCGCCACTAGGCCACAGGTTGATATGTCGACGATTATGGGTGCATGGGACGACGCGTCACCATGGTTACGCACGATGTGACTCACATTTCACTCGCGCAGTTTAAAGCGAATTTTGTATGAAAGAACTATACCTGATCTTCTTCGCACATGTTCTTAAAAGCATTTATCTTCTTCGCCATTTTGATCAGCCGCCTAATTGCGACTGCGGTCAAGTTAACTATTGTCACTAGACGCGGATCGTGTTTATTGCTGAATGCCTGAAAAATTATAAAGGCGTATTTCCAAAATAGTCTTAAATAAGGCTCATTTTAAATGTGCATCAAATAATTGTATGAAAAACATTAAATCAAATTTCATTTAAAAAATTCGATCCGTAAACTACCGAATATATTATGCTCTGATTAAATAGCGTTCATTCTGTTGTGGTCGACAAGAATTCGAATGAGAGATGTCTAAACTCCTGTTTTTATAGACGGAATTCGGAAGATTCTGTTGATTTTTAACCTTGGTAATGAATAAGGGATAATAATGTAAATATTATGTACTGAATTTAACAATTTGTATAAGAACGTAACACCGGCTAGAGATTAGAGATCTCTGATCGTACTCTGGTCGCTGATTATACGGTCAGTCAGTCAAGTCGCCTGTGAGAAAAACCTTCAATCATGAATGTAAGGTGTCAAGTAAATGACATTTGATTATCTTAAACTTTAATTACTTCAAAACTACGCGAAAGTAACATTTGTGGAGCGCTTACAAAAAACTATTCATTTATTACTACATAAATGCAATAATTTTTATTTTACTTTTATAAATTCTAACTTATAATGTTAGATGCTAGCCTTTAAGTTTAGTAATATTATTGTTCAAATAATGTATTAATTTATATCTATAGCGAATAACTCAATAATTCTTAGAAAAATAATAAGAAGACGATTAGCCAAGTACTTATAACATACCTTAAATCCTGAAGTATCTCCAATAAGTTCTGAGACGTCGTCATCAATGGGCGCGTTGAGGGCTTTGTTTGCTACTATTAGCTCATTCAACTTAGCTCTTTCTACCTATAAGATTGATAAAACTATTTCTCTCTATTTCCAGACTGGTAAGATAAAAGATTTGTCAACGTTTATTCATAGAAACTAAATCAGCCCATTATGCTATTATTATTTGGCAAAATTCTGAGGAGACTACACATATAAGTGGACTTTTATCATAATACTAGCATAGAAGATCAAACACTACTTTCGTTTAAAAAACTAGGATTGTAACAAAGGCATAAATGGGTTTGTCCTGTGGATAATCTGCATTTTAAAGTACACACACATGGTCTTATATTAAGGCAAGATCTTCACTATATTGTGTTATAGTAAAATTGGTGCAACTTTACGCTATCTTTTTAATGAGTTTTGGGTTAATCTACATATCTTCTTTACGACACATGATTAAACAATTATGATTCATAGATTTTAATTTTTGTGATTGAAAATAGTATCCAATCCAAAAGCCATTCTAACATTAATTAATTATTCTGTAGTTCTATACAAAGAAGATCAGCAAAATCTTTAGTTGGGATTCCCACACATAATCCAGTCAACATAGATCAAGTATTGAAGTAATTGTATACTCTAGTAAAATTGACATTAAATTATTAATTCACACCTCATTCAGTTCCCTAGATGAACTGTTTACATTTGTAAGTGATGTGTAAGCTTCAAATTCCAATTTTATTGCTTCACACAATATTGACTCCATAGAATTAGGCTCAATTCTGTAAGAAATAGCATTATTTTACACAAAACCTATATGAGTAGTATCGAGGTCCTATACTATTATTCTTCTTTATCACTTACAGTAAAAGCATGCCAGTGATTTAGTTTTGTTATCAGAAAATATATGTATTATTTAACTTTTATGAAATATATAATTTAAGCTATAAAATTTATGTTTTTTTTTATTATTTTGAATTAGATTAATATTTAAAATTAGCTAATGGAAAAAAGTAAAGTTGTATTTTGTTTTGTCTGGAAATAGAAATCATTATGTAAGATTTTTCTAAATCAGAGAATCATGTAAGAACACCATAAAATAAAGGTTATTATCGTGTGATTAAATAGTGTCAATTTTATTATAATACCTTTCAACATCCTGTAATATTTCTTTAGCTTTATTTACATCGGCATCACTTGTGGACGGAATTTCTTCATGACTCACTTCATTTAATATAACTGCATGTGATATATTATCTCCATTGGTTAATAATGACCTGTTATATTATAAAATAAAATTGTTTTATGATAGTAGTAAATATTACTGAAAGACTATATATATATTATGTCTTTTTGTATATATTTATTTGTTATTTAGTAATACTTAATTATAATTTATTAAAATTCTAGTTAGTTAATGTATGTATGGTAAATGTATTCTAGTAGTACATACATATGAAAACTGAAAAGAGTAACAAGTTATATAAATGTAGAGGCCATTCAGTATCACTTCTATTTCAAAGTCACTTTAAAGATAAGGATAAAGTTACTCTTTTGTAACTAACCATATCTAACATAAAATACTAATAAAATACATAAAATACTAACTTTATACTCTCTTGTTTTGTAGTTTCACAGTACATGCTATCTACTTGATTATTGATATAACCTAGCTTTGCTTCATGCAAATCTCGACTAATAATCAATTTTTCATTTATTGGTCGCAGTTTTACATACTGGGTATCACAGCTTGATTGTGAATTATAGCCATAGAAAGGTGGGGAACTCAATGAGTTTTCCATATCTGTGCTTAACGGAGATTGTACTGTGCTATTTGGGCTACAAGTAGTGCTATTAAGAACATTATGTTGTATTGTAGATTCAATAACTGGAGGTACATCTTCCTTTCTTATTTTAAAGCTTGTTACAGATTCATCACCTTCTATTATCTGACGTTTCTTTGCTCTGTTTTCTTCTATTTTCCGTCTTTTTTCAGCTTTGTCCTCATCTGACATTATAAATTCCTTCACCATCCCCACTGCAAAACATTTTTCGAGTCTACATTTCTGACAAAAGCGTCGCGTAACCACTGTAATTTCGCAGTTGTCCGAAAAGGGGCACTTGAATTCTTTGTTAGTAAGGGCATTACGACGGAAAAATGCTTTACAACTCTCGCAGGATATCGCATTAAAGTTGTAACCTAACGCTCTATCACCACAAATTAAACACACTTTCCGCAAGTTAGACGGTACCTCCTTTTTCTGGCCCGTCGTTTCATCCTTTATATTGTCCTCGGTCTTCTCCATTTTCACAAGCACATACCAAAGTTGAATATCGAAACCAGTTTATAATAAAAATTAACCAATTTATTTGGCATAATCTTACGCGTGAAACGTTAACAAGAGAGATAACACTGCTCAAGTTACATGCGAATATATCGCGATAAGACAACGATTTATTAAAATAATTTGATTGCAATGTTATGAATTGTGGTAGGTACGTAAATAAAAATAATAAATTGCCAAGGCAGTTCGAAGGTGTAAATGATGAGTAATGTCGATTGTCATTATATGATTTGTACGTCAATGTCAATACTCCATCAAAGCAGTCTATTAGAGGTCTTAATCTATAGAAATAAACGGAAGACACTGACTGAAATCTCCTGAGATACATAAAATTACGTACGATGATTTATTCATAGAACTATCCAGTGTATCAGAAAAGGAAAAAACTGTGGGTTGGGTCGCTTGTCTATTAAAATATTTCGGTTCCGCGATAAGATTCTGGGTGTTTCTAGAGAACAAATAAACGTCTATCGTAGAGAAGGCATCTAAAAACTTAAGCTTGGCGGGAAAGCGATTGTTAAGAATTTGTACCCGTAAATAACATGCATTAATTTATTACATTACTGACGATGGTCTTCAGTGTAATGATATTATATTTGTATAAATTCAGCAAGTAGGTTTTCTTTCGAAGGCAATTGAACCCAAGCTAATGTAGGTACATAGCAATCCATCAATTTTAATAATACAGTAAAAACCGTTTACGACCTCATCGTTTAGAACAACATACCGGTTATATTGACCAAAATCAAAGGTTCCGGTTGAATTCTATTGTATTAGGTACATAATAACAACGTTTTAGGCTTTACGACTATCAGTTTTTACTAAAAAAGAGTTTATTTGCCTTTTCACAATTTTGCTTTTTACAGGTTTATGTAGCGTCCTGTACGCCTTCCATCGCGAATAGAAAAATGTACAATGATGACTTAAAACTACTACTAAATAACAAAGAAAATAAAACTAAATTATGAGTGCTTGTGTGTTTGAATATGTGTAAATGTGTATGACTAAGGGTGTGTGAAAAATAATCTAAAATCTGGCTATGGATAACAAATTTTCTATTTCTTCATCATCAAGCCTGTTTAGAAATTTCGAAACAGCCACTTTTACTCTTTATGTGTAAGAATATGTAGGTAAGAATTAAGTTTGTTGTACAAAAATGGCCCAAAAAAGGACCGAAAATTACGTGAATATTGAGTATTGTGTCCTTACTCTGTTTGTTAGTTCGTTGGAAGTCTTGCTTTAAAATATAATTTAAAATACACGTTTATCTTATTGTGAGGAAATCCCACGTTGTTTCAAGTACAACCATTGAAAAGCGATGGGCAGACCAATAGGTAAATAACTTAGCATACAATTAGCATTCTAAAGATACGGGACTGTATTTTTCAGTAGCAAACAGTTAGAGTTATAAGGTTGATATGTGTGTGTGTGTGATATAGCATCCTAGCTCCTAAATGAATAGGCCGATTATGATGGTCTTTTTAATTAGAAATCTGGCGTGATCGAGTTGCTTCTCCTACGACTTATTAAGCGCGCCATGATATTTTGGCGGAACTTGAAGGGTTTTTGCAATATAAACAAATATCAGTTGTATAGTCGAAATACAATGCGAAATATTAATATGTACCTACCTATATCAGTAATAATGAACTGATACTATTTCGATTTAGAAGTTTATCGGAAAGTGCTAATTGTTTTAAAGATTGGCAACAAACGAAATTTTATGTGATAAAAACATAGGTTTTAATTTGAACGTAAAATAGGAAGTTTCTTCTGATGCAAGACGGTTCAAACGATGACTTAGCAAAAATATACCGTTGTACGTGTTTTATTTAATGTTTATAACACACGCTCCAGTGAACAGAATTTTTGCAATCAAGCAAATCTATTTTATGAATTCAGCATCTTATGTTATAGTCAGTAACAAATTTAGTGCGTTGTTTTATTTTTTAATGCAATGCGCAAATATAAACGTCAATAATTTAAATAATGAAGGGAAAAATATACTGCCCATTCTCAAACGGCGTAGAAAGCAAAGTAATAGAGAAGTGTTTTTACAAACTAGTAGATACTACCTGAAAAATCTAACTTACATATTAAGTATTAAATGTACCTACTTTTTGCACATATGCAAAGTCACTGGTAATTATTTTCTCACGATAACGGATAAAAACACGAATAATTAAATAAGTTAATAAAATTTCACATTAAATATATTAAAAAATTATGTTTTTGATCAACGGACACAGAGCCATATAACATATAATCCGTGAAGAAAAATTATCAATAATAAAATGGCTGAGGTTCATCCAAGGTTTACGTTGTTATCGAAATACGAAAGATAATTATCTGATAAATAGCACACCTGTGTCTAGTTCTATTTGAAATGAGTCAATTTATAAGAAAAACGGATAGTGATTAGATTTGAGAGATAAAGTTAATCTATAGTAAATGTATTAGGTAATATTATTTGGTTTAGACTATTGGTATCAAATGTTTTAAAATCCTGTAGCATAGCGTTGAAACCCACATATAAACTTGGGTTTAATACCAAGTGAACTTCATGAGTCATTATAGAAATATATTTAATTATTTTATAAAAAAAAATTTTATTAGATATAATAAAATTTTCACGCTATCTATAACATACCTTCTCGCATCACATAAAATGACTTCCGAGTTTTCCTTACGTTTATTTATCAAAATGTTGTACCTTCACTTATTAGTCTTTTGTTTTAGTTTAGTTAATTCGACTATTTATAACGTCAAAATTTTTACAGACAATTATGTAAATCTCGTAGACAGGCGCTTCTTAAGTTTAAGTGTTGATCCTAAGGATCTGTTTTCATTTATTGGAAAATATAACAGGTCAGTGTATTTTTTATTTAGGATCTTTTTTAATATTATGTTTTTAAGCAAAGAAAATGTAAATTTATAATCCTACAGAAATATTTTTTACGATTGTTTCACTTCAAAATTATTTAACATTGTAAATTATAGATTAGTTCTACTTTAGGATCTAATATGTTTAATGAATAACAACGTTTGATATTTAAACATTTCTCCTAGAAGACAGAATGAAAAGTATAAACCATATATTCCTGGCAGAATAAAAACCCTATCTTGGTTCGTAGCTTTGGCAGATTTTGGATAATGGAAGAAAGTTTACACATTCCTTATTTATAAAACTTTGCAAATATTTAACTTCTGCCCTTACTTATTTGCCAAGAAATTAATTCTCTTTTTAAAACTTTAGCAAAGAATGCAGTTGCATGGCTTCTGCTTTGACGCCGGCGTTTCTGCGAATTGCTGGGCCGTCCACAGAGCACCTTACATTCAAAAACAACACGTTCGCTATTGATAATCAACCTAGGTGGCAGTCTAAAGGTTTTATTTTTTTTATTTCAAAGCATACATTTTTTTATTACCATTCATCAGCACGGAGAATGGAGTCCCACAAGAACCGGTAGGAAGTTTTGTAGATGCTCTTTTAAGAACCAAAAATTTCACATCAAATTGAACAGTATGTAACATGTTCTTACTAATGATGTACGTAACTGATACTAAAAGCTAAACAATTTTACAATGTTTTATAGATTTATATCATTATTTCGGAATATTCAGATATGTTCTTCGTTCGTTATAGCTTAGTAAGTAAAAAAAGTAATTACGACTTTACTTATAATCGTAATTAACTACAAATGTTATCTGTCTCAATCAGCAGCGAAATTATAGCACGCACATTAATTTTAATAAGCTAGAATCTAAAATAACATATTTTGTTGGTGTCTTGTAACTAGATAAAGTGAAGATTGATTGGTCCCTGCTAAATGACTATACTTATATACGTGTACTTCTGGTGACAGGTCGGACTTGAATTTGTATAAATAATAATTATTAATTTCTGCGTTACCTTGACATTACGAGTACCTGTTTACGTATTGCTCCCGCAAAATAAAATAAAAATGACGACGTATAACAGTATTAAAATGTTTATTGCCAGCTTTTCTCCGTCCTACGCCTTCCTTTGAGAACTGCCAGTAAATAAAGTATTAGTGGCATCATAATAATGTACAGCAAAATTTAATGTTTTTTAGATGACCATATAACAGTAACACGGAAACAGTGGGAGAAATTCATTAAATCGTCGAATACTACTGGATTCGACCTGGTGTTTGCCTTAAACAGTGATCAGAAGACTAAAGCGGGTATATGGGACGCAAACACCGCTTTAGATGTTTTAACAACCGCTGATCGATTAGATTTGGCTAATGTCTTTTGGCAATTGGGTTATGGTAAGTCTTGAAAAGTATTTTCACCAGAATAAATCATATAACAATAATACTGTGTTTATCCTGGAAATTATTAAATACAAAATTTTATCAATATTTAATTACATATTACAACTCCCAAGATTTTTATATTTTATACATTTAACATGAAGACGTGTGTATTGGAAATTGTTGTATTAAATAAAGCTTTTTAGTTGGTATGAATTGTATTGAGAATTTCGAAGCATATTTAAACATGGTAAGACGTGGAGAAGGGATGTGAATTGGAGTAATAAAATTAAATAAGATTCTATTTTGTAAGATAAATTTAATGTTTATTTTTAGAATGCAAGAACCAGTCTATAGAAGAATACCTTAACGATTTGGAAACCCTTAAAGTAATAACAGAGACGTTTTCACGTCCTGGATGGAAAGTTGTGGGAGGTGACGTCACACCTTGTCTGCATCTAGACTCCAAAAGTGACTTCGCTGATTACGTTACCTTGTCAAATGACGTGATGGACGCTTTGTTTTTAAATGGGTATGGGATGTTCATCATTATAGTGAACAAGTATTGTGCTAAAAACCCTAATATTAAACTAGATTTTGTCTTAGAGTTAATATGGAAAAAGTAAAAATCATTAAAATATTACGTAAAATAAAAAGAAGTACTTGACACCAAATCGTATAAAATTGTAATATAAAGCAAGACCGATAACATAATATTGATTACAGCAACTCATCCTCGCAAGAACTTGAAAGAATGTCGGAGAAAGACCGTAGGAAACTACTTAAGGTCTTCGCTAAGAGTCAAGTTCCGTTATGGCTGACAGAACGGACTCATACAAAAACGGAGTTGCACAGGGCAGCCGAATGGCTTGCAAGTCTTGGCTTTGCAGCCCGAAATGGCTTTTCGATACACTACAGGGATTTGCTTGAAGAGGAACTGCATGAACCTACACTGGTAAGGGCTTTCATTTCACCTTTTGTAACTAGATCTTGTCTATGAACAAACGGAGTATTTTTATAAAGAAATGTACTTCAAGTATATTTAAATATGACGGATTAAAGAATTTATAATTAGGTAAAGGATTAATATTGTTTTGGAACTATATAGAAACAAATTGATAATTATATTAAAAGATATCTAAGCCATACATATCAGGTTCAACAACTTTTGTTTCATTAGATTTAACACTATGACTACTTTTTCTTGAAAAATTGTTTCAAACATGCACCATGCACCACAGAACACTTGTATTCTAGTCACCTACGTCACAGCACAGTGCAACGATTTGGCTAACTAGATCAATTTTGTTATAACCATATTTCAGTCATGAATAAAGTTTTATTATTATTTTTGTATTGAATAGGTTTAACATTCAACCTTGTTAGTAGGTTTTTGTCAAATTGTTACTGCGACATTATAAATCTTGCAGAGTTTCTACATGGCGCTCCTATTCAAAAATCTGGTTGGTGAACGAGTTTTGGACGTCGACATAGACGTAACAAACGCAACTCTCTTCGCACACTGTACTTCCCTCGGTCACAAACCTATTCCTGGTGCTTTGACACTTTATGGTGCTAATATGGATGATGAACCAGCTCGGTTCTCAATCAAATTACCCAAGAATGAATTAGGGGGTGATATTATGCAGTTTGTACTAAGTCTTGATAAAAATCAGTGAGTTTCGCGTTTCGCAGATTATGAATTTTTAACGAATTTTAAATTAAGTTCATATTATTTCTCACGAAAAGGCAAAAATATTTAGCTAATTAACCTTCTCGTTCTATTTCAGATATATTTAATATTTGTTAATTTATGTAATCTTGTTTGTTTTAGAAATATTGTGGTAAATAGCCACGCCATGTATTACGAAGGAGATATTCGGCCAGTAGTTAAACACGTTCGTCCATACAAATCTTTGCTTATAAGCTTGCCTCCTAAATCATTTGGATTTTGGGTATTAGCAAATACTCAAGTTCAAGCTTGCCGTGACCTAGCTAAGGACACATTTGAAGATAGTGTTGAAGAAGTTGTTGTTTTAAGTGAAGAAGAACCAAGTACAAGGAGAATTAAACGATCGGATTTAAGTGAGAATAAATTAAATGGTAAAGAAATATTAGACCAAGTAAGAATTAGCTTGGCACAAAATAAAGCAGCCTTACGGGATCGAGTATATGGGATAAATAAAGACTTACAGAAAATGCATACCATTTTTCAAGCCAAAAGGAACAAAAATGCTTTCAATAGACTTAGAAGAGAATCTCGTAATAGCCATGAACATTTTAGGAAGCCCAGAAGAAAATTTGTGGGAATAAGTAAAGATCTACCGTTTAGTTCTAATTTAATAAGCAAAATTCTTGATGTAACAAGTGACTTTACACGAACCAAAGATTTTTTGAAGAAAAACAATAAAAATAGCGTTATAACCAAAATTAATAAACGCAGAAGATACTCAGAGCCTACAGAAATGCGAATAAATAGAAAAGGTGTAGATAAAAAAATAAATACAGAATCTTTAGACTGTAATCATGGATTGGATATTAATAATAAGAAATTAAACGACGACTTGCAATTGCAAAGACTTGACGGTGGCGAAGATTCTACAAGAAAACGACGTAGTATTGCACGGGATAGTTTACGAAAGTATGACGAAGTTGATTCTCTAGAAAACGCCATAGACTTGGATAGTAAGGAGAACAGAAAATTTTCTAAAATTTTCGATAAAGTAAAGAAATTGGGAAAACTACCTATGGATATTGCTCTGAAAAATGATGACTATGAAAACACAAATGACAATTTAAATGCAATTGTATTGGAAACAAAGATAGAAGATGATGGTGCGATAATTAAAATCAGCGAAAATCCAAATTCTAAAATAATATCAACACTCGAAGACGTAATATCATTCTTTTCTAATGTCAACAAGAAATTGAAAAGGGTTTGGGATATGACTACACTTTTAGACTAATTTTTATCTAGGATGAAGATTAAATGTTTTCTATAAATATTATAATAGAGTATGAATTTTTAAGATTTTCCCTTATTGTATAATTAAGGAATTGTTGTGATATTTTAATAATTTAGTTAAGATAAGGTGTAACGAAATAAAACAACAAGTGGTGGTACAATGTAGTTTATTTATTATTTAACAACATGGTAGATACACCACTTTCACACTCACAGAAAGTTAATATGAAAATGGCTACCTCTAAACTTTATACATAACTAATAAGGAGTAAATAAATTTAACAATGCATTGCAACAGTTAGATATAAATCAATAAGTAGCGAAAAAGCCTATTCTAGTACGAAACTACGTAAGTGATAGTAGAGACAGTTTAAATTGGAACTAATTAGTTGCAAGACCTCAGAATGGCAGTCTGTCGGCCGAGCTCGGAAAATGAGAACTTATTAGTAACAACAAGGTTTTCACAAAAGCTCAATCCGATTTATTTACCTAAAAACATTTTCAACAATAACCTTTTTCGTTTTCCTCCATTACTCTAAGTTAATTAATCGTGGATAAACTACAAACTTCTCTTTATAATAACAATACAACATGCTTATGAACCAAGTTCATACTTGATTAATGGATTACGATTTATTCAATTACATTTTGTTATACACAACTTTTTAAATATTTAGTTTTAACTTCCATAAACTTGCAATTTTAACACTAGATGTCACTAATATTAAAAGCTAACGCACTAGGTGATCTTAAATTGGCCAAATAACTATCCTATGTGAACAAGTGAAGCAGGTACAAGGTACGAGCGAGTCCTCAAAGTTGTTTCAATATTATTTTCAAGGGCAGCAAGAACTAAAGGGCTCGTCGAACTGTACATGCCTTCACGTAAAATCCTATTTAAAATATCATCTATGAAATTTTTTCTTAAATAAATACAAACAAAGACTTTTACGGACAATATAGACATTATAATTTTGTTAAAAATATTATTCAAAGCGCAGTTTTTGCAGTCTGTGGCATTTGAACATCAGTTCCTTGATCTTCAAAATTATTTCTATACTATTCGGAAAAGTCTACAAAATATATAAATTTATCTAACAATCAATTAATACTGTGTGTTGAAGCTCTTGTGTTAGTGTGGTACGAAGTGTCGTTGTCTCTAAGTTGTCTACTTACTAAGTTTTTGCTTTTTGTTAACTGATTTTTAAATCGCGTATAGTTTTATTACGCCTTTTATTTCATCGTTGGAATAATTAATAATTGCAATATATGTATGTTTATTCATAAGGTTTTTTATTTTATACTGGGAATTTCAGACACGCATATTGAAATAAGATATTTCTGGCAGATGTTAAATTAATTTATTAATACGACGACGGCTGTAAAGATTTCAGTCAGGTTAACTTTTATATTTACTACCAAAACATTTTGATAAGCACGTTATTATATATACCATATACAACTTTATTAGTCTTTCTTGAAAACGAATCTATCCGCCGTTTATAAGTTTGTAAGTACTAACGGCTATCTAATAACCGCATACATTAGGAAACTGCGAGCATAGTAAAGCAAGGTTGTTTAAAAAGACGGTAGATATTGGCACCGCAAAGCCAAAAAGTCACACCTACTAAAGAATGTAAACAGATTTAATATAAAAACAACAATAGTAACATTACCCTGAGTATAAAAGTCATAAGATCAATCACTCAACTGGTTTTGTTTTGGAAAAGTCAGAAATTGGTCAAATCACTTAAGGTCTTAAAAATTATGCTACAAATGTAATAAATAAGTCAAATTCTCACGGAATTTATAAAATAATGTATAACTATTTCTATACTACGTATCTACCTTGTATAAACCTCGTTTATATAAAACATGTTTAATCAAATGAAAATTAAGTAGTTACCTTGAAAGACTTTAGGTTGTGAGTGTGTGAAATCGGTTAATTATATACATAGTAGCTTAATACAAGTGAAATCGAATAAAAAATCATGCGACAACCATTTGATATCACCCAAATTCCTTCGCGTTTCGAAGCAATCATTTACCTTACCGTAACCACTCGTTATACGTTGCTATACACCAAACATCTAAAGCTTACTTACATACAGTTGCTTTAAAAGCGTCTACTCATAATCTGTGGATATTTGAAACGTGTAAGAAAGACAAATGAGAGAAAACGACACGTCACACTTTCAGAGCTTTAAAATTCCATGCAGCCACACGCGACGGTCAAGCTTTTTGAAATTAGTGACAGTTAGCTAATTTATTAATATACATTACATCTAAAACTCGCTACGTATCAAAATAATTCTCTAACCAACTATATCTACGTAGTGAGAGCCAACAACGAAGATTATAGTTCTACAGGCGAAAGGTAGAGAGGAAAGAAGAAGGTTAAGACGTGTACAAATTTCGTAGGCTGAGCTGTTAGGATCTGAAAACATTAGTCATGATTGGTAACATGAAAGTAACTGGTCAAAGTATTGATCGATCGTAGTTTGAATTTCATATGCATAATAAAACATTGGCAGCGAGCTGCTAAGCCAATGTTCAAGCGAGTCAATTTAAGAAATTAAAATTCATGTCACCATTTCAGTAACTTGTATTTATTGGCAGAGTTAGTGAAAAATGGATTCGTTTTCAGATATTCAGTACTCGAGCTCTGTATCCAAACGTTAATTTCAAAATTGGTCATGCCAAAATCATTTAAAAACAGACGAGTTGGAATCTTACGCTTATTATTGTATATCCCAAATATCTACGAACAACCGTTTAGCTAATCTGTCATGCGCATACATAGAACTATTACAATATATGATTAACCTAGCCTAACACACGTACACGGTGAAGATTTAACTTTTATCTTAATTATTAGAGATTGTGAAGTTTTAAATAGCTTATAGAGACCGGCCGCTTGACCTGATCGGATGATTGTGAGTTTAATGAGTGGCTAGAAGTGTTAGCGAGGCCTATTGAAGTAAGCTAAGAAAATATATTGCGAGAAATAGGTATCTTATCTGAAAATATAACTTTATACAGAATCAGAAATTATTGATTCATATTTACATTGGGGTGTATATGGAATAGAGTTTTGCAAAGGTAGTTATAATTGACCTGAAAGTATAAATGATGAAGGTGGCAATAATTTTTCAAGCTTTGCTATGAGAGCGTAATTATGTTGAAGTGTGCTTTTCGAAGATGATCATAGTATTTTAGTGAAAGATCAAAAAGGGAAATACGTAAGAGCTAATGTACGAGAATGGAAGGGCGCGAGCGGTCGGGCCGCGTCGGGCGCACAGCGTTAGTTTATTTTATTCTTATATCACAGCTTTTGACGATAACAAATCTTTTGCATTTGCAGCTTAGTGGAGTCTAATATTCGAACAATTATCCATTCTACAATTCGTTAACCTGCATTCCCATCCGCAATACAACTCATTGATTAAGTTTTCCGTATACAGTTGTTTCAAAACGGACAATAGGCTGGCGGATCTTCATAAACGTACGACACCAATCGCTCGAAAAATTTACTCGCACAACATTAACTTTACTCTAAGCATAAAACATCGATAAACATTAGATTCGCGTCAACTACTCTAACTGACAAACGGAACAACAAGGTGTCGTATCTACAATATTATATACTAAACGAACATTGATCTTATATTAGACATGCAAGAACAAAATGACAACGAACATCAGCGAGTCACGCTCGATAACAACAATATTGTTAACTATGAATTACAATTTCGATGTGGACTTTAAGGCTAGGTCGATAAGGTATACTATCCTAACGGAATACTTGACACGATCCGTACGCATTGCATAAGCGAGCATGCAAAAGATTTAGAGGCAAAGTCGAAGAGCTGAGAGAGAAGATCGAAGAGCGCAAGCCACACCCAGTGCCAACTGCCAACTGCCGGCTGCCAAGTGCCAACCGGGTCGAGGGGAATTTGGATGAAACAAATATTACAATCGAATACATTGTTATTTTAATGTAAGTCGGAGTCCAAGGGGAAGAGAGAGCAGAATTAGACGCGTGCAAGACTTCTTAAATTATTCGCGCTATTTATACCGTAAGTTGTATTAAAATTTTCATCTTTACACTTAAATAACAATATATCACAAGCGTTAACATATAAAACAGGTTATCCTAATGTCTGATCGCAGCAGCGATGACTTTTTGACCTAACGCATCAACCGCGGTTGTGTCGGGGCTCTTTATTATGAATGTATAAAAATATTATTGCTTATTATCAAGCACCAACGCGCCACTAGCCAACTACGTCCGAAATAATTTAGAATTCAAATCTCTCCTACGAAATGTTTGAGCGAAATGGTTCTGAGGGTTAGTACTGTGTGTGTGTGATGTGACGGAATGATCAGCCTCGGCCGCGATGCTCACTGCATCACGCATTTGCTCTCAATCTGCGACTTCAGCTCGTTCACCTGGGTCTCGATGGTGTTCTTCAATTCTGTAACGAATAGATGTAATTTTACGTCTTGATATTATTTTAGCTGGGCGTACAATGCGCATGGACTCAAAGTGCGTTTTTTTAGAAGGCCTATCGGTTAAATGTACATTTAATGAATACATGAGCAGTTTAATATTTCTACCTGTGTAATAAAATAGTTATCAATTATTTTGTTTCTAATAATAATTTACACAATTGAGCGAATGGGCATGAATAATCTTACTTGTGAACTCGTCCTGATCTTCGAGTTCCGCTTCAGCAGCCAACTCCTCGGGAGTTTTTTTCTTCCTCATCAGAGGGTTGTCTGGCTCCTGTTGCTGTTGCTCAACCATTTCCTCTTTCTTTGGGATTTTATACTGAAATGATAAATTTTCATAAGTCAATACTGTTAACTAACAACAATTATTAAAGAAAATTTCAGAAACATGTGAAATATACCGAATAATATATAGGTATATTTCTTTAATCCCTAACACGGCTATTAATTTAATAGTTGCAGATTTTGTCAATATAGAAAAAAACAGGGTAAGCATTCATACAATGAAATTATACATATTATTACAAGTAAAGCATAATATCACCCCCAATTATGCTAATATATATTATTATAATATATTTTTGCGGTACATATATTAGTTTAAATATTTGAATAATTAACATCACCTTTTATATTAATAACAAACAAACTCAGAGTATTTACAAAATTATTAACCAACATATAACATAATATACAACTGTTATTGTCTATAACAGATACAGTGTTATAATAACTAAACATACAATTATAGGTCAAATATTTCTATAAATATAATATAAGTAAATGTTTATGTTGGCTGATGCAACCTGTTCAGTTACACTGGCCCCTTCCCATCTACCAACAACAGAGCTGGTGCGCTAAAAAAGCTAAAGCCTGCAAATACAGGGCACCGAATGATTTGTCCCATTTGTTGTCGAGACCCTTGGTCCGTGGGGTTTTAGCGCTATAAGGCTTTTTAGGGAAATATCAAAAAGGTTAGTCGATATCACAGGAGACCTTCATCAAAGAATTAGTCTAGCTATTCAAAGGGAGAACGCTGCCAGTATTTTCGGAACCTTGCCTTTTAATAATATATTTCAAGATTACTTATTGTTTTTATTGTTCTTTTATTTATTTATTACATAAGCATTATATTATATGATTTAGTATGTATGCTATTTACAATAATAGAATTGAAATTATATAAATAATCAATCGGTCAATGGCGCAAATCGCAAAGTACATGAATATAGCAAAATACTTTGTACCAATACTTTTCATAGTAAGCAATATCGGTTATGCTCAAATTCCACTAATTTCCCAAAGGGTTAAAGTTAGCATACTGAAATATATTTCAATCTCCGCTTCGTTACGATTTAAAAAGTTTCTAGAAAATTATGGAGAGGCTTTTTAGATAAGCTAGAATTACGAAAAACTTTTTGGTATTCTTTTTATTTTACTTTGACTTTGTACTGTCATATATAATGATCACGAGGTTGAGAAATGAGGACGGCATAACGAAGAAGCCACTACGTATCGCAAATATAGAGCGTGTTACGTAAAAAAGCAATCACGTTAAATAGTTTTTTCCATATATAAATAAATCATACTGGTTTTAGTACCACTTCGAACGAAATAACAACCAGCATTTTGTTAAAATAAATATAACTGATATTTAAGTTTACATAATATGCTACAGTTATATTGATCTCAGATTGCATTTATTTTGAAGTCTTTTGATGATTTTTATAGGCAAGTGATCTGGCTGTCAATTATAGATCTAAGGCATGACGTGTTCTTCACAATGTCTTCCCTTACCATACCTGCGAGTTATAATAAAAATTATTTTTGCAGCTAGAATTTATACGTTCCGTTTGCCTTAGCAAATAGCAGAAGGTGCCTGTACACTGTACTGTACTTTAGATGCGATGAAAGAAATCCAAAGATAAAAATATGTAGGTCCAAAATCGGCATTATTATCAACTTTTATAATCCTCTTGGTTTAAATCTCCAATTTGCATGATACTTTAATTTAATATTTTTCCCCATCATTTCCCCCGGGATCTCATTATAGGAATTGGGAGTCGCGTCTTGTCAACACGCCACGATCTAGTATTAGTTTCATTAAATTTGAAAAAAGTTTGCCTCCATTTATTTTTCAGCATTAAATTACGAAGTAGGATTAATATAAATTTACATATTACACAAGAAGGGAAGCTACCAAATGTTCTTCGCTAGGAGCTTACTAATAGCTACATATATATATTGAGACGGATTAGGCAGTTGTTATATGAAAACGAAACATTATTCATCAACTTACATAAATAGAATTAATATTTACTTTACCATTTGTAATATTATTTGAAATTAAGAGTGATAAACATTGGCAACATTTTTAGTATATTAAACATATTGTTGAACGTTCGTGTTGCTATACAATTTTATATACACATGTAAACTATAAGTACCTACAGCAAAATATATATCATTAATATATTTTTCTTTCTTCATGACGACTATGCCGCAAAGAAGTCAACCTGACTCGATTAGGGAGTCGCACAGAGATGGACTCCCTACTAGAGTCAATTTAACATCCAAGGGCTCTGCTTCTGTCTTCTTCATTCTTCTTATTCTACTCGAGCTTGATTTGAAAAAATTGTTAGAAAAAACATCATTCACATAGTATCAGCGTAATTGAAAACATTGTTGTATTGTATTTCTAAAAATAAATTACAAAAGTTCAATACGTCAAATATAAAAGTCTATTGCTTATGATATTAAAAAAGGTTCAAGTCCACTTGACAAAGCAATTACATTATCCAATTCGCACACAATGTCAAAATAACACAAGCACTGATATACTGAAAAAAAATAAGCGGTCACCTAAGATCTTAGATTAAATTATTAGTTTCAAAAGTATCCGTCAAGTAGACTGCTGCCGACAATTTATCCGGAATGAGATCGTAACGTGGTTAGTTCGCAATCTGGTGGAGATTGCACCCTAATACTTGCTAATAGACTATCGATGGACAACGGCATAGACAAAAATTGCTTTTAGCTGAAGAGTAGCAGAACGTCTAAATTCTTTTGGTTAAATCGAACAGTTTTAAACTAAACGTACTACACCGTAGAGAAAAGGTATATTTTAAAATCAAGATGGAGTATGATATAATAGTTAATATATAACATTTAAAACAAAAATATTGTATAAATGTAGTATTGTTTTTATTAACATAACATTTACACATTTAAAGAAAACATTTTTTTAACGAATTAAAATTATGTATTATTTTAAATTTATCCAACGTGTTGGAAATATTGTATAACAAGAATAATGTATGTACATATAAATGGCAGACAGGTCTACTAAAGGAGGCCATAATGTTCGACACGCGCTTGGCTTGTGCCGGAAAATTGTTTGGCGCGGGGAAAATTACGTGAGAACGTTAAGCGTCAGCAAAAAGTCTAATCTTTTTTCAAACATCATTGAGCTTTTTTAAGCTTATTTTACATTTGGGAAGAGTGCGTTTATACTGTGTTAATCACAGTGGTATTATGAAGATTACGATTATTAAATAATGACTTATTAATCGTTTTAATAATTCAAATTAGTAAAGTAATTATTTTCCTCGCAAAAATTATTACAGAATTAGTATAAAAATGCAATGAAAATAATTTAATTTTTTTTGATAATGTGGAACAATTGATGTCGTCAAAGTGTTCAGCTTTATCAAATATAGTATGATTTATCTGCTAACCGTACCCTGCGTAACGTTATGGAAACATTCCAACACGGGGTGATTTTTCTGCGATCCGTACAAGCGTGGAATAGGTTTATTGATTTTCACTTTATTTGCGCACGTAAAGTGTATCGATACGTTTAATGCAACCTTAACGCAAATATTTTACGACGAGCTGGGAGAAACTTTCATATTCGATAAATAATTTTATGGCATAGAATCAGACGTGATGGAAATATGAACTGATTAGATAGTTTTCAGTTGTTTAACTTAATTTTGACACTCTTGTAAGTTTGTTTGGTAGGTTTATTCCATTTATGATATTCTAAATTGAGAGGCTGAAGTATCAATTTATAAACTTATTTCCTTTTCTGTATATTAAACCCAAATCTTAATACAGCCCACGAAAACCAGAGATTTCTTTACTTAGAATGCTTTTGTCAATATTTGCAATAATAATATAAAAAATTTTCTATGTATATTATATCAGTATAAACATTTATGTTAGCTTATGTCAGAATTCTTAATCAAACATAATGTGAAGCGTCGATTCCGTAACAAAAACATTTTTGCATTAAGTGTCATTACATAACACGTTTATGGAAAGGTTATTTTGACGAGAATGTGCTAGCGTGACGACCTCGAACCGTCGAAGCCTCTTGCGTATCGACTACTCCATATTATAGATACTTTGTATCATACAGTTTTCCATAAAAATAGGTTATTTATTTCGTTATCTTGAAAGCTAATTGATGGTACAATATATTTATAACGGTATCTTTACGATTATTAAAATTAATGAAATATCTTTCGAGAAATAGGTATATTTTTTTAAATAAGTAATCCATATTCTGGAGAAAAGCGTCAGTTTTTAAGTAAAACACGTTTTCTCCAATCACATCAGTCAACAAAAAAACCTATTATAGTACTTTTGGCAAATAAATTGCGTCTTTTCGCAAGACGTGAAGTCCCTAAGCATCCTCCTGTCAAGCGCTCGCGTCTCTAATGTGTTAGTCCATCTCGACAACACAAATAGAACACTTTACGAATTAAGTTTTAAATTGACCTTTTGGTCTACGGCTACGGTGGAATCTAAGAGCATCGGAGCATACATAATTTGTCTATTTCAAGATTATTTTTTCAGTGTTAACGTTTAAAAAAAATAACTCTTGGCACTAATGTTAGGACAACCTGCCAGTTTCAAGAGTGTTGCCTCGTTGATGGGGTGTTTAAAACTTAATACTATGCATTTCAATTTTGGTTTTTTAAGTTTTTGCGACCAATTTTTTTCTTATAGAATAGTACTAAAAAGGAAGGGTTTAATTTTAGAGTCACATGTTCTAGATAGTTTAACACATAGTAGACGGTTCTATGTAAAGGAAATGTGTCGTTTGCACTACGTGAAAGTTGATCAAAGTTTTAATTGTGGGGTGTGGCCCCGGTCCCCATTGGGAGGCATTAATAACACTTAATTACTGTATAACTACTTCAATCAGTTATTGGCACGTTTTTTTTTGCGAAAATGGCTGAGATAGATTCTATGTTGTTCGGGCATAGTTTATTTTTTGCTAACTTTAGTAAGCTTAGTTACTTGAATAATAAATGTTTGTTGGAGACATTACAGATTTTGCAATAATTTTTAACGCAAAAAAAATATTAACCTTTACGAAAAAAAAATTGTGTTATCAAATTTATACTCATATTACATTATCTCCTAAACTAAACATTTCAAATGCTTTGGCGTTTATATATATTTTAGTCAAACGATTAAACAAAATTTTGATAAAACACGTAATTTCTTAGTTAGATTCTCGACGATAGATTGTTTTATGAGAATTTAAAAACCCTAATAATATAAATAATTATTTCCTGACCGGGATAAGCCACAGTGATTAAATATTTTCCCGTCTCCGAATGTAGAAAACCTTGTGAAACAACTAGTACAGTAATTGTATAATATATTTTATTCCAGGACCTAACAAAACGAATAATGGAGGATTTCCGAAGGCGTCTAATAAAGTAGCCTAATTTCTTACGTATGGCATTTATCGACTTATACGGAAGGTTATTGGAATCTCACTTTTTACGATAATAGACTCACTAAAAGATAATGGTCGGCCAAATTTCCTTCGGCTGCTAAACGATTGACCAATCTAAGTTTGTGAGATAAATTATGTGAAAATGATACCGTCAAGTAGCAATTTGATAAATTTGATATATTCCAATATCTATAGGGTAAAATTAGCTGAGTATTTTGGTACCATTATTATGACAGGAATCGGTATATAAAATATTACTAGTAGTTGTAATGAATCTTAGATTTAAAGTTCCGTTATTATAAGTATTGTAGCAATGACTACTGATATTTTGAATAAAAACACACACATTTATACATATGTTACGGGGTGGTTATTGAATATACTAATCATAGCTTTAAAACTACAGAATAATATGAAAGTTCTTATGGGTTTCTCTGAGTTATGTAACTGTAGTCCAAAAACAGCTTACGTCTACCAAAATATATCTTCCTAATATTTGGACCTATTTTGTTTATATACTTACGTCTTATTAAAATCTAATAGACTTCATACACATGAAAAATTGTTAATGCTCGCTGGCTGGTTTTACGTAATTATTACAGTGAATATAAGACTGAGATTCTAGTTAGTACAAGTCGTAACAATATTAGCTGTGGAGAGTAAATCAATAACTCCGAGTTCATCACGAAGCGACAAATAACAAGATCTTAGCAAGTTTCAGTGGGAACTACGATCTACGTTAGTTAGCTGCCGATATAGTGCGGCTCATTAACTAGTGCCTAACTTTAGTTAGGACATTAAGATTTATATTTTTTTTTTATAAGGCAAAACCCTTACGGTAAATTCCACTAATAAGCAATACCAATAAGGTACAAGTAATTTGACTTTCAAGTAACTTAGATAATTGTCTAAAATGCTACTAACACTTAACCTTAAATTTGGTATCCTTTGACGAAACTCAACAAATTTCGTTACAGTGCCGTTTGAGCCCAAAATGGCTACTAATTTACAGACACTAAGTTTTAAAAGCCTCACACCTCATACCATATAGTGAATATACAAAACCTTGTCCATATTTCATGAAACAATTTATTTCTTTGTGTGTTTAAAAACACTATGATCTCTTATTCTTATTTCTTATTTATTGATGTCTCTTAATCGATATTTTGTAGTAATTAATAATTTGCATCTTCTATAATGTTTCTATTAGGTACTGAAACTGTGATTATTTAACTGTAAAATTTGAGTAACTATGCTATCTAACTGTTTTACGCTTCTTAAAGCCACTACAAGACTCGCTTCTTTATTACTATTACAAGTCCTGTCCTAGATTTAGAAGAATTACGACTATTATGAACCACTTTCTTTGTCGCAAGTCATTTAGTGTACCCTTTGACATTAGGCAGCCGCCATTTTGTCGTAAATTGCCTCAAAATGGCGTTGGTCAAGTACCGCGAAAGAAATTACCTACGAGTGGCTCTTTGCTGAATTCTGTTTGAGGGATTTCGATTGTTTTTTGGTTTACGACTTACGTGCTAATGCCAGGACGAGGAAAACTATTAGGAAAAAAGCTAAAACTTTTTGGTGTTAGTTTTTAATATATTACTAAACTGACTTCTTAATATATAAATTAACGTCCAGTATCCGTAAATCGTTTTAGGTTAACAATGTATGTTAAAAAGCATTGAAATGTCATTAAATATTATTCAAAACTTAAATGATGCCTTTTTATTATATCCAGAACTATATCATACTATATAATTCGTTGAGGTTATACATTACAAAAGCTACGGCAGCCATCAATTATTGCAAATACTTTATCTGATTTTAGTGTTTGCTTCTTTCGTAAAAAAATGATCTTGTAAAATACACAAGGTTTATACTGAAATAGCTCATTTAAGGGTGATTTAAACTTGATCACATTCATGTCAACTGACAATTTGCATAAGTTGTAAACTTTATGGCTCCTTATACGAGTGTTTGAAATGTTTTTACAAATTTTACAGGCGAAGTTACTTCTTTAGAAAATCCTTACTTCGAAAAGTAAACAAATATTTAGTCATTTTGCGCTCTTGTAGCTAAACGATAAATTACTTTTAAGGTCTTTCCCTCTTTTCCGTCTTTCATACTTAAGCTGCCGATCAAATTTATACAACTCGAGGCAACCCTCGAGTTTTATCTACACTTTGTATTGTTTTATTCTTAATCGAATATGATAATGAAGCCCTTATCAGCGTTGTATTACTAAAAAATACACGAAACAGAATATTCCAGAACTATTTGGAGTAGTTTTATTTAAGAATAATTATTTGAAAATAATAAAAATGCAACAAAAATATAGCTTAGTTTCTGAAAATGTTGATGAAATCAAAAGACTATTGCTTGTTAACCGTGTGTAATCTATTCATTTTCATAAACGTTTTTAGAATTAAACGTTTGTTATATGGGCTTTCCGAAAAACGTTCAAACATTCCAGTTAGCAAAGCTGAATCGTTCAGTGACAAAGCCAATGACGGGCACAATTAGTGCAGGAAGCGGGTCAAGCGCACTTGTCGCGGACAATTTGCTCGTCACCCGAGTACCGGTGAGAGGGCTGGCGTTACAACGCGTTTATATTCATGTGGAAATGTTGGAATTTTGTAAAAATTCTAGTTTAAATTTCATTTTCGCGTGCAAAATTTAAATTACCATGGAATTAATAAAATCAATTTACAATTACAATTTTTTTACGGAATCGCTGTACAGTATCTTTGAGTGTGTCTCGTATCTTGTTTTAGTTTGGCTTATCCGAAACGACACTCACCTTATCCCTAATCTCCTGTCGCATCTTCTCCCTCTCTTCCTCCATCTTGCGATGTTTCTCCTTGCGTCTCTCCTCAGCTTCACGGATGGCCTCCTGCCGTTCACGTTCCGCTTCTTCTTCCTTCTCCTTGTCGTCGCTGTCATCGCCGTCACCACCAACTGCGCCTGCAAAAGAAAATATTATGAATCTTGCTTTCTTACAACAGAACCAACAAGAAGAAAATTTCTTATACGGTCTCTATAGGAGTAAGAAAATATTTTAGGATTACATATCATAGAGATCGTATTTTATTCAAGAGGTTATAGGTCCTATTTAATCGCTTAGCGGCTGATTATATAGCGGCGGCATTTATATTTACTGATTATAATCAATCGTATACAGTAAGAAGGTAGCAAGAGTCAAAGAGAACATCGATCGTTTACCAGCTGATGAAGACCAGCTTATTGTGCTAATATGCTTTCTGATTAATGCTATTGTTTAATTAATCTTATCTCTTATTATAGAACCAGAAATTGTTTCGCTAATGTTTTGTTTTGGAATAATTAAAGTGTCTGACCAACGCTCCTGGAGATTTATATGGTTAAAAGTTGAGAGTTAATTTCACGATCTCGGAATTAAAGTTAGGTAACGAACAACTTGGGTTTAAGCTTCCTTTGTTTTATGCTTCACAAATATTCGATATGAATCTCTTTTGACCGGTAATTAGGTTTTCGAGAGATTATAAGTGTGATTAATATGGTAAACAATCACGATACGTAGCATCTTAATGACAATATGAAGTACAATTTAAAAAAAATTAAGGATATTTTAGGTATAATATTTATGAGTCTAGAGAGTAAAGGAGACAAAGCATTGTTTGTGTTTGGTGAGACAGTGATAAGCAAATGTAGTTAAAAACCGTAAACAGAGCGGAATATCGAATACAATAAAAAAATCTCGACCCCGATGGTGACGTGACGAATGCTCAGATTGACGTGTAATGGATTTCTCTCCCCACGCTCGGCCGGAATTCGATCGCAGCCGGTTTGTACTAGTTTTATTTAGATCCTTTTAATACATTTCCATAGGATTTTGAACGAATTATGAACATGAAGTATTTATAGAATCATTTCATCACATTCACAGTGTTTTTTTTTCAAATCAGTATTTAAAGGCCCACCAATGTAACGTTTATTTATCGCACTCAAAATACAAAAAATATAAATTTGATTTTCAATACTTTTAGAAAATAATCTATCACACGACGAATAAAAAAAGATATTTTAACTATTTTAAAAACTGGCCTGTAATGGTTTTTATCTCCCATTTGACAGTACATTACTTTTTTTATTTAGAACCACATTAGAGTAAATTGAATTTTTTTTTGTGGCCGCTGTGTACATTTACGATACAATCATTACTAACTCTATTTTACTGCTATACAAAGAATTTACATAACATCGAATGAAAGCCTCAATGTACGAAGACATTTTATATACAGGCTGTTACCACACGACGTAGTCATGCAAAGGGGTTAGGGTGTAGCACAATAGGTCATTGACCCAGGGAGGGGTAGGCGAGTGTAATTCACTGGACGACCGCTTACACGTAAATTGCTTGTGACAACACCGGCGCGTATGGCAAATAGTGGCGACAAAGTTTCATAGTTATTCGTTCAGAATTTATTTGCAATAACATTTTATAAAGATACATTGCCATAATTAGAACTACTTTTATTGATGTGTAATATATATTCTACGAGTATCTGTGCTGTAGAAGTGAATTTTAATTTGTCACTACGGCGTAGCAGTACTGCGTACGTTGGTTTATTGCTCTAAATTTTTGTATGTAATTTGTAAATATAATGCATCGTTATACGAATGTATAAAACATTATTTTTGAATTGTTACCATTTATAATCCCCAATCAATTATCATTTATTTGAAAAACCTACGCGAACTTCTACGAAGCGAAATATTAATTTGAAATATCTCTTGTATTTAATTTCTTCAATTAAAGCTCTATGAATATTCATCAGAGAATTTGAATGGTAATCGCTTTTTTCAAATAGTCCTCTAATGAAATATTGATAGCAGAATACCTAAAGGAAATTCAATTATTGCAAATAATTTATTAAAAGTTTACTATGTGGAATAAGTGGGATAAATAGCTGTTATTTCTTTTATTCATAAATAAAGCATTAGGATTATAAATAATATATTATTTAAGAGATCTTTTTTGAACAAAATATTGTATCAAATCCTTTTTTCACTAAAAACTAAATCAGATGTTACGGATTTTTAGCCACTCATCACTATTTGATCAATAATCCTCAGAGGGGGGTCTATAATACTTTAAAACACCAATCTAAAATTTTAATACAATTCCATAAATAACACCAAAAGATTTTATTGAAAATTAAAATATAATAAAATTTCTACTCAATGAAATTCGCATAGAAACGGGGGTTTATTTGACAAAATCTTGTTACAATCTCAAAAGGAGCTTTACTTTACAAGTTCTCAGTAGCTATAATTTTGTACAAAATATTCCTTTGAGTGAATAAAATCAAATCAACGAAGTCAAAAGTCGGTTAGCGGCGGAACAGAGCTGGAGCAATTCAATTAAAACAGAAAAGCCACGGCGATATCTCTGTAAATAGATTGCTCTGTGGCACATCGGTCTTGTTTATGATAGCTCTGTGGTCTATGTCTTGAAAGTTTGTTCTGAAGTCTGTATACAGCAAAATTAGTTTTAGTCTCCTTTCGGAAGATACCTACTGGACTTTGACTACGTGCTACTAAAGTACCTTATGTTTTTATAATTCAACAGTAAAACTTGTTTCTTTAGAATAGAAGTATTAATTGATAGGTAGTATAAAAAATGTTACGAAAAGTAAGGAGTGGAAGCCAATATAAAAACTAATAATAATACCGTTCGTTCTACCGTTTCTCTATGATTATGTTTGTACCATATCAGTAATCTTGCATTAAGTCAATTATAGTGTGGACAATTTATCGTCATTTTCCTACAAATGTTGTTTAAGTATAAAAATTTGATTAAATGCCTTCGTCAGTTTTACGTCGAATTAAAATTCTTCAATTGATAGGAACACGTAAAGGAAAACATCCAAACGCTCTTCAGTATGCACTTCGGTATTCTGGGTGAAGTGGAATTCCGATCATCTGACGATAATTATTCGTCCCCCCTCGATGTCGTAGCAGAGAAATTTAATTTAGCCAGGCATTAGGAAAAAGGCGCCTGCGACCGATTCGATTATTAAGCGATAAAGGATCGGGTATTCGTTTTGAAACACGGTTGTGGCATAGGGGAGTCTTGACAATGTATTTATTATGTATTTGTAAATTTCGCTACACTTTCGTTTACACTTTCGTTTACACTTTCGATTACACTTTCCACTTTTAATCTATTCAAGGAATCTTATCTCTGGCTATCTTAATAACACTACTACAAATCTTAATATATATATAAATCTCCTGTCACGATGTTTGTCCGCGATGGACTCCTAAACTATTTAACCGATTTTAAATTAAATTGGCACACCTTGAGCAGTCTGGGCCAACTTAAGAGATAGGATAGCTAAGATGTTTAATTATAGTCGCAATTTTATTTTGTTGCAAATTATTTGTTTATTATTTGATACAATTCTAACAGATGGCGCTGTGTTAAAAGTACCAACGTTTCACAGACACAGAAAGCTATCTACCTTTAACATAAGTTTTCCTACCGTTTCCCTTGAATAGTTTACTACTATGTAATAACAACAACCTTAGCCACAGCAACGCTTGGCCGAGTCTGCTAGTATAATATAAAAATTGATTTATAATAAATTAATAAGGTATAAAAATATTGAAATAAGGAACACGTCTATGGAAAATTGAGCAGGATTTTTGCTGTTTTCATACTACAGTAATGACAGCACCACATTCATCATCATACAATAAGTAACTCATTAGTTTTTATAGTCTATTAATTACGCCCGTATTATCACAAGGAAACGTAATTGTGTTGTTTACAAAAATATCCTTGTTTATCGATCGTAAACATAACGAGAGCGGGTCGACGTCAACACTGTCGTTAAATTAATTCCTGATATTCATCGCACCCTGTGTCAAGAATGAATTACATCGTAAACAAACACATACTTCATATTGGTTATGATAAGCGAATATATGATGATGTCATATGAAAAAAGAAAACTTTTATCTCAAGAATCAATTTAAAACAGGAATGGCGGCAATCTATTTCTGATTGTTCAGACAAATCTCATAAGCCAAATTAATTATTTAAGCTTGAGCATGAGTTAAAGGTACAAAATTGTTTAAAAAATGTTCAAGCGCCTACTGAACTTCGCATTCAAGTAATTTTATGGGTATCATTCGTTTAGACTTCTTTCTTACTATACCGACATTTAAATCAAGTCAATAAAGTCAGCGTTTGCCTAATTAAGGTAGGTAAACAACGTAATAAGCTTGTGTTTATATACAATGAAATTAATGTACTAATTGTACCCATTGTACACATAGCTCGAACTGTTCTTCAAACACTTTCGATGGCGGAAAACTTAGGTCACGTATATGTATAGCCTTATCTACTTTAACTGTGCTGTAGGGTTGATATACATACAAACACATATTTAATATTTTACAGAAATAAACTGGTTTTACATCTTTTTAACTTGAGATAATATATCAAGTTACTAGACACTCTGTGTGTTACCTTTTTTGAACTTAATTTGTTGTGATAAAATATGGTCGAATAGAATCTTTGGTTTCTACTGCAATATAAGCTGCGCTGGGAGTGCGTTTGTATGTTTGTCTTATTACAAATATATATAGAGCAAAATCATTAAAAGCAAGTAGAGCAATTGGCCGGGACTTTTATTTGCCCAATGTGACTACTATCGATAGTAATTAATTAACAAAACAAATGTTATAGTCATTAAAAGCTTTAATTTTGTGGTTTTATTAGTTATAGAGTGCATATTTATATTTTGATTATGCGTATAGCACAATACAAAATCACTTTCACGGCTATTAAACAAAGAATATTTTTTATGACGACATAAAAAGTACATAAAATTTAAAGGGCTTCAGTTTTCATAAATACGAATGTGATTGCTTGTTTACTGTTTCTGGGTAAGTGCAAAAGCTAAATTGTAGAATTTAAATTGAGATGGTATACGGATAATCTTTTCTTAGGTCGTAAAAAAACAGAATTTAGTTCTTTATTTTAAGAGGAACATACATCATACGTCTGTCGCTAAAGTGACAGTTGACATTGACATCAAATTTGTGATCCAATCTAAGTAATCGTATACAGAATTTTCTTATTTATGAATTAGATTTATTATATGTTTTAGTCTTTGGAGTTTTACTCCTTCCTCATGGGGTGACCTTCCATTTGTTTTAATTTTTTATGTATGAATTGTCGTATTTAAAAATATATATTAGACCTACTTAATACTGATTAAACTTTAACTTGGATACTGATCTTAGTTTATAAGTATGTAGATGTCACTATAATATTTTGCCTTCGGTGACAACACTATCTTTCGTTTGGATAGGCTTAGCGAATATCGATCTGTCTAATAATAGACTTGCCTCGACAACGAGCCTCTGTATATTTTATCACAACCTTTTCACTTTTAACTATTGCTTTAAAATTCCATTTCTCCGTTTTTAATTGGTACGACGTCAATTAAAATTATTTACGGTTATATTTTTATTTCAGTAAAAAAGGAAACTATTTAGAAATATTTATTTTTAACATACTTTTTACGTACTTGGTTTATTTTCATAGTATTATTAATAGCAAGTACTATTATTTCTATAAAATGTTACTTGGCCATATTATTTTTAATTACCACTTAAGGATTTAAAGAATAAATGTTATAAATATAAATATTATATTAGATTTATTAATGTAAAATTTGCAATTAATTTATTACTTTAGGAATATTTCTAAAAATACATACATTAAAAAGTCTTATTATATTCAACAATCTACTTCAATGTTAATAAAATAATAAATACGTAAAAAGTACTAGCAATGTTTCGTAATAACCAGGATTATTATCAGTTATTAAGAGCTCTTGAGGGCCTCTAAACGCCGCTCTAAGTAATTACTAAGACAAAGAAAATTTAAAACAATTGAGGCTAATACGCTTAAGTAACTTTGAGTTCAGTCAGTGTAAAGTCTTTTATATTTCTTATAATATATAGAGTAATAGAATCCGTCTGTAGTAGCTTTAATAAAGCTTTTTTTTGTTAGTAAATTAATTTAATAGATAATACTGAAATCGGTCCTGTCATGTGGTGTCTTCGGAATTTAGTTTATTTAAAATTTAATCAATAAAGCATGTAGCGTTAAAGAAATTAGTAATGTTTTTAAACAAATATTCTTCTTAATTTCCCTTTTCAACCTCCTTTCGCGTACCAGGCAATTATAAAGACAATGGAAGTTCAAACCAATTATCTGCGCTGTAATGAGCCGTTTAAGTTAGTTACAAGTTTGAAACAAGTTGGGTTTTATTACAATAATTGAGAATCATGACTATAGAATATTCCTTTATATAAGCGTAAAAACAGCTGAAATAAAAGTAATATTATTAAACAGTATTAATTACATTAATTTGTTATAGTTAAAATATTTAATACAATGTAAAGTACGGTTTATAATAAGCTCTGTTCGTAACAATGCCTTTTTATACTATTATTTGGTAGCCTTAACTTGACAGTTATAATAATTATTAAAATTTAAATTAGCTGAAGTATGCCGACCTTTTCTGATTACGTCAGTGTTTAAAATCTCAATATATATACAATGTAAATAAATTAAATGTACCACAATCCAATACGTAAACAAATAAAAGCCAGTATTTGCTCAACCAAGTATTCGCACACCGTATGGCGAATATCATCGTTATCACACAACAATAATTTACTGCCACGGTGATTACGTCACGTACTCCACTGATTGGGGGACGAACTTGTGACCATACTTCACGACGCCATGAAAATATCATAAGTTTTTGTGTTTTAACAAAAGGTATTAAGGTAGTTTTTACTAGATGCCTAAAATTTGTCGCTGACTTAATAATATTAGACAACTTGATTGTATTAATTCCATCCATATACTAAGGTAAACTTCAGCTTTGATTTTTATTGAAAAAAATACTATTTAATCGCCAGCCTAGACTTATGAGGCACCTTTCTCTCAGAATAAAAAAAAATAACAATAGTAAATAATAAACTTCAAAGTGTGTTTTATATTGGAATAAAGACCACACTTTTAATAAATTTAGAATATTTTTTAAGCTCTGAAAATCTGTTTTATGGCTTTACAGGAGAGTTCATTTAAAACTCTTTAATTTTATTTAATTCTCACGGTAGACGGTCCCTACCCTTTCGTAGGCTCTATTATAAAGTCCGTCCCCTCTCGACTTGTAGTGAAATATAAATTATTCAGTATTCAAATATATTGTCCTCGACCGAGCGATAACGTGCTTGCGTTTCACTATTTATAGCTTCAGCACGGTAAAAGGGATGATCAATTTAACTACCTGTCAGGGAACTCTGTTTTTAATTATATAATGGATACATTATTTAAGATTCCGACTTTCTGTAGGTAATTTAAACGATAAATTAAGAATAAGATGCTTATGTTTGAATAAACAATATATTTATTTATTTTTACAAATATATTTTTAGAGTGTTCCGTTATTTTTGTATCATCACCAGCTGACCTGGCAAACGTCGTTTTGCCATGTATATTATTTATAATAAAAAATAGGGGTTGATCGTAGAAGGGTAAAAATGAGGGGTTGTATGTATTTTTTAATGCCGTATCATAAAAAAAATTAAAAAAAAAAATTAGGGGTATGAAATATAGATAAAAGCCAATTTTCAAACCTACTGAATATGCGTATAATATTTGATAAAAATCGATCAAGCCGTTTCGGAGGAGTATGGTAACTAACATTCTGACACGAGAATTTTATATATATAAAATTACTTTATATATAAGATTATTAACTTATTTGAATGCACCTTAAATGTACAGTCAGCTAATGTAAACAAAGATGTTGTGTCTTCCATGATGTTGCACATCGGTTTATCTCTTTTACAGCAAAGAGTTAAGTTAGGTTAAGAAAATACATAGTTGTTTTAAAGTGGGTTACTAGTATATAAAGTAGAGTGATTCTCAACGCGGCCCGGAACTCGCAAGTTTTAATTAAGAGACCGTTCGCCATTGATTCATTGGTGGAGCAATAAATAAAATTTCACGGATTAGACAATAGCATTTTTTATGTAGTAACAATCATATAAGCAGGTATAAGTAGTATTGATCTGTATATATATAAGTAGTAGTAACCTGAATTTAACGTTCACTTAAGTTCTAATGCAAATTAATACCTATAAAAAAAAGTGTGTAAGTGGATCGTAAATAGTCATCCGGGGGTATTTTCCGTTCCGTTAATGGAGAAAAATATCAAACACAGTGCCTGAATAACGTGACCTTCGAATATAAGCAGACAATTAATTTTTCTAGTGTTTGGTTTTAAAGTGTCAAATGCGAATTTGCTATGGGACCTTTTTTAACGAATTTTGGTCAAGTTCTTAAATGCAACACAACGTCAGTATAATGCGACTCAAGAATAATATTACGAACACATTTCTTACAATATCAATAGCAAATCTGTTCATTCAGAAGTATTTACGAAATACCTTTCTGTAAGATCTCGTGTGAAAATACGTAAGCCTTTTAAATCCCGTACCACAAACAGGATAACGGCGAAATAAACATATTTGAACGCAAGAATAGCGACGAGCTCAGAACTTTTACAAATTTTTTATTCTTCACACTATATGGTTTTAGTTTTTTTTATAGAATAGGGGGTAAACGGGCAGGAGGCTCACCTGATGTTAAGTCATACCGCCGCCTATGGACACTCTCAATGCCATAGGGACCGCGAGGGCGTTGCCGGCCTTTTAAGAATTGGTACGCTCTTTTCTTGAAGGACCCTAAGTCGAATATAGTTTGAATGTAAGTACTCAGAAAAAAACAGTGTTCTCTCACTTGTAGGAAAACGATAGTTTGCCTTTTTATCAAACCCAATCCAGAACCTATTCCTTCATTTAATAAGTATAGGTGTGTCTGAACTTAGAAAACATTTAATATACCATTTAATTTTGTATTTTGAAGATATTTTAAAAGTAATCGGTGCATCGCAAGTTAATTAGGTTTGTTATTAACTTTTGGAACATCAAATAAGAATTACCAGAGCTTATCCGGGTATGAATGATCCGGGTATAATGCAGAAACTCGGGCGCAAATCCGTTCACATTAATTCCACGTTTTATTGTACTGGGCTCTATCAATATTTAGGTCACGATCAGTAACCATTTGTTTGGCCGAATAAAGCGGAATTTCTACATTGGAACTTGAATTTTATGTTCATTGAAATAGTGCTTTTGCATTGTTTATTTTAATTTTTACTTCGAAATGAATCAAGTATTGGAGCGAAATTGAATAAAGGTAATTGGACTTTGAATGTTAATAAAACATTTTTATATATAGTTAATCTTTTTTAAATAGTAGTAAAGAAATTTAATTTCAAATTAATATTTCTGTCAATATAACATAAATTAACAATGAATTGATAATTTTGTGTTTTATTAACGTCTTCCTTCATTTTCTTGCATTCTAAGGAAACCGGCATGGAATTGGCATGTATCGGGTACAGCTACCTATTAGAAGCTACTTTCTGATTAAAAAAAACAAATAATTACGAAGAATGGTTGTAAACCACCGCGGCATAATATGATACTTTTGGATAACTAAACCTAAAACTTTCTTACTATGTATGCAAGAATGCTCCGCGTTGCTAATTAAAAAAATGATGATTATTATAATAAATATAACAATAATAATCTGTTCTATCTAAAAGTTAAAGACGGAAGAAGGTTTTGAATACAAAATGAAATAGTTCATATTGTCACGCAAATATTTATTCTAGTGTATTTTGCATATTATATACATTATGAATATTGCGTGTGCGTTCTACAAAAACTTTACGGCTTCCTGCATTATATTGTACTCAACCTTTGACCTGTTAATGTTACACTCGCGGATAAAGTAAGTCACAGTCGTGCTAGCTACAATTTATATATTCAATTGTCTGTAATTTCTTTATTATTAATCTTAGGACCTTTACACAAATTATTCGAAATTCCTCGATCTAAGACCAGATATTTTCGAAACTCGGTTATATATCGTTATATTTAATGTCCGCAAATCGGTATATTTAATGCGACTAAAAAATTCTTGCAAAATATTTTAAAATCTCTGGTATCATTAAATGACTATAAAATAATGTTTAGCATTATTATCCTCGTATATAAATGCTTTGATAATAACAATGGCGGAAATCAGTGTTTCGTTATCCTGCGTAGTCTATACATAGAAATTGAACCATTTATAACCATAAAATGACATATGTACCTAACATAATTTAATTGTGAAACAAAATGATTGATACTTTAATGGCAACAGTTAGCAGAGTTATATAGCACTCTCAATATAAACACATAATAAATCAGATTTATCGTCGAACAGTAAACTTTATCGAATGGAATTTCAATTAGTTTCCTTCAATATCGTTAAATGTTCAATGTTTTAAGTAATTAAGTCCAATTATTCATGTATGTTTTGCTCTAACCGAATGATTTTGTTCGAAAATGGGGCATAAATTTAGTTAAGTTATGATTTTATTCCAAGACATTTCAATATTTGTAAGTTATCAATTGTTTAACTTTATAAGTATTTTTATTCTAAATTCAAAAATATATTTTATAAATTATGTGGTTCTAAAAAAGTCATATACCTAGATGTGCCTCATGTTTAATTCTAGACATTAGTGAAAACTGCAAGAAATTCCCTGCAGTAGTTATTGCGTTTAATGTTATGTGTCCTACATAGAGGCGGAGGATTATTTTTTACATAATATTAGGGTAGACGAATTAATTTTATTATTGACGTTTTGTAGGCATTAATAATTTCTAATACGTCTATCTAGAACTCGATAAATATATTTGTCATTGTTAAGACAATTCCCGTAAGAAATGTTTTCGATAGACGATGTGTTTTCGATTTATTTTGCAAATCCGTCTAACACAACAAAATATTGTTTTTACAGAATTAAGAAAAGCGGACATCACAGCGGGTGGGGCTATAAACTGGACGGCTACTTAGCTCCATTTGCCCGTATATATTTCATACAAGCCACCGTTTTAATCCACGTCCGCTAAAAGCTTTCTACTGTAATGTTTGGTCAGCTCTCACTCCCAAACACAATTGGTTAGACAGAGAGGGAAAACCTTTTGTGTTTTTTCTACCAGACTAAGATTTGCGAAGTATTTTTTAGCTTCTTTGATATGAACCTTTGTTTGAGATTAGTAAGAATTCGAATATACCGTCGGATATTCTCATAACTTTGACATTTCTTACTTCTTAACGTTTTAACATACCCTAATTAATTACTCCCCTATTATAATAAAGTATTAATGTATAGGTATTTAAATTGTAAGTTTACTTATGTATATATAACGCTAAAGTAGAATAGATTTATTAATACTATTTGCAAGAAAACGCTACGGAACTCGTAGCAACCTCCGCCTCGTAGACGTCTACGGTCATATAATGCGGCTCGTAGCATACTTAGAATTGTCTACGAGTGTTTGACTACGTTTTTAGACCATTGTTCACTGTATTCTGTTATTTCAACTGCTAATATTTAGCTTTTGTTCAAGCTTATAATACTTCTCTAAGTATTCCAGTCTCATTAACATATATTTCGTAAAACAAACGGTAATTACCGGGATCCTGTTTAATTTTATAATTACTCCACCCTTTAAATAAAGTCTTGTGTCTTTTAAATATAATTATATAAAAAAAACATTATTTTATATCCGTAGGTATCCTAAGTCCTTTCTTAAATAACAAGAACATCATGTAGGAATTGATAATGTAATGCCATACGCCCTCTATTAAAGAAATATAAAAAGAAAACGATAAAGCAAGACCAACATAAGGAGTATTTTATCTCAGTAATATAAAGTTATGTATGTTTTAAATTTGGGCTTAAATAATGTAGGTTAAGCAATAAATTATAACGGGCCATTACATCTAGGGTTCAGCACAGCAAGGTCTAACCTACTTGGCTCTTTGCCAAACTCAAACCCCTACATACACTCGTTGAACATGCTTACCCAGATCTCTATATAGATTCAGCTTATTTAATGATAAGGTTTCTTCCGATCGTAAGTTTTGAATAAAATTAAAAAAGGAAGTCACGGAATTGATCCAAGCTTGGTTATGCATATATATAGATGTAAACTTTTTATGATGAAAATTTAATGATTTTTTTCCACAAATTACTATAACATCAGTTTTATTATTATAATTTAATTAATTTAGATATTCTAGTTTCTCGTTAAAAAGGATGGTATAAAGAGTTTAATCTTGATACGGTATATTCTTTATTTACGATATAAAGTTCTATTTAGTCACTCAAGTCTTTTTAATAAAAGCTGTTGGCAAATTAAAATATAAGCAGAGTAAGAGTAAAAACTGCAGTAATTAAAAGTGACGCATAATTTAACGTAACCACATAAAGGATTATAGAACCACACAAAAGTGTATTAAACTATATTTATAAAGGCTAGTTTAAGATCACTTACCTATGAAATTCATCTTGGTTGGGTTTTCACTTATCCGAGAAAAAAAAGCCTTATCTACCAACTCATAACAAACTTGAAATATAAAAAATATTATTTATTTCCCTAATGAGCACCAAAGTTTTCTATAGAAAATACATGATACGTATCGTTAACTAGTACTATAATAGAAGAAGAGAGTTGGGATCTCGGAAAATTACATCGTGTTCACGACACGACCGGCCGCCGCGGGTAACGGAAGGCCAATGCTGGAAGTTCTGACATGCTACGCTATTTATGCCGTCACTAACGCACACCAGTATCGGGCATGCGTTCGAGATACTCACACTAGTGTAAAATTAAGTGCGAAGGGAAATGGAAGAGCCATTGTCAATCTGTAATGGGGAAGGAAAAGTTGGTTCCCGTCAATTTGTGTATAATGATTGTAATTGCCGATCCCGTTCTAATCATTTATGCGGATCTCCTGGGCGTTATTCAACCCTAGTACTTTACACAAAAAGAGATAAAAAAGCTTCTAAAACCGATACGATTCAATGATTCCGATAAATAAAAGAGTAAAGTAAGAAAAATTGGCCGTATATTTTATTCGCTATTGGTTGAATGTGTGCGTTGCGCATGTGTAAGAACAAAGAGGCCGCTGGCTATAGGCGTGGCCTTCTGCCTGTGTGTGTGCATTAAATCTTTTATAGGTCGATGCATTAAGTAATTTACTATAATATCATGCATTTGACAGAGTACACTGGAAATATATTGCAGCGCTATTCTAGAGAAAATAAACTACTCGATTTACAAAATATTTGTAAAATCAACTTGATAAAAAACTTGAAGAATAATACTGAAAATGTTAAAACGGAAAGAGCTCTCATTTAGAGATAAGAAATTCCTTTCTTTAAAAAATGTTATCTTTAAAATATTGATCATTCAGATGAAAAAAGTCAGAATTTATAATATTCATTGAAGAAGCAAATATATCACAATTATAGTATTTAAAATAAAATGTGTAATAAGACAATATATACTTTGTAGAATGTTGTAGCGTTTCGTAGCAATAAAGTTGTAACGATGCATGGCGCAGGAACCAAATGGTGGTTTGATCAGATATTTCTTATTCTTTAATTACAATACATTTATATAAAAAGCAATTTATTGTCATTCATTTCTAATAAATTTATAATATATATATATTATTTTTAAAACCAATATATATATATTTTTTTTTGAACCAAATGTGCAACCAACAATTCTATCGTCACAAGCACTGTTTTTAAGAATGAAATTTGTGTTGCAACTAGCTTTTATTCATTGAAATTTTATCAGCGTGTTACAGGATTATTACTGTATTCTGTGCAATAAAGATAATAGGAATAGGAGAACTGAAAATAATAAAAATCATAGGAAAAACAGAAATATTTCGGCCGTTGCAATTGTATATGTTATTAAGTTAAGATAACTGCAAGTTATGAGATTTTAAAGCATATTTTAATGAGTACCCTTCCAGGCTTTCACGTATTTAAAGTAATTCTTAGTGAACTATTCACAGCACGCAATTGAATATAGATTAATAGAGCATAAGAATTCAGATTGTTCCACAGCGGCGTAATGAAAGCGTGGCATTTTAATATAATATTCAAATTCAATGTACGAGTATATAGACGTCGCTTTTGGTATGCATATAAGGATATAATTATTGTGAATGATTTACATATTATTAAATGCGTTAATAAATACCAAGTTTAAAAGTAAGTAAGTTAAAATAGCAAAAAGTTTATTTAATATTTCATCTTTATGTATAAACTAAATAAAACTGATTAAACAGAACAATTTTATAGATCATTATTATTTAAATTATATTTTGTATCAAATTTACGTTACGTAAGTATTTTACGTAACATTTAAATTTACGTAGCAAGAAGTTTCCTACGGCCTTATTAATTTTATTGATGCCTATCAAGTGGGAATAGCCCGGAACCTGGGGATTGATTTATAATCTAATTAAGAACTAGCTACATAAGCCTACGAACAAATACTTTCCTTTTTAGGTTACAAAAATACTATCCACAGACAATATGTGGAAAATGTTTAAGACATGTCAAAACATTCTGGAAGCTCAAAAATATTTTTGTATTATTATTATTACTCTACATATTATATTGACAAATATGTGCACTTAGCATGTTTTTTGTAAATGTATTTATATTGTAAAAGTAAAGAATTCAACCGAACAGTGCATTTTATTGTTATCTAAAGCTAACCGCAGCATTCCTATTAGCATTTAAAAGAAATTTAACTAGAAAAGGCTTTATATATTTGTTGCACAATAAAGTTGAAAAGCAATAGAAAACTTATGAATAATATTACGGATAGTAAATATATACTTATTTGTTCTTTAAAAAATAATGGACAGTTAATTCACTTTTGACCTCTAGGTAAATTGAGATAGTGAAAAAAAACATCAACTCTTTATATAGTTAGAATAAGTTAGATGAACATTACCAGTTTTGACGAGAAACTATGTCACTAGTACAAAACAAAATTTCGCCCTGGGCACGTCATAAAAAAATATGTTTAATGCTTAATATTTGTGATGATTGCCTTGTCTAACTATTTATCAAACTAAAATATAATAAATAAAATAATATAAAACATAATACATGTGTATAATTCCCTGTGTGGTTAATTTTTTATTTTATTTTAGTAATATGTGTTATAGTATAGTAGAAGTTGTATTATATTTTATAACGTTAATCAGTATATAATTTTCTCTTTTTCTATTATATTAGAAATATTACGAAGATGAAACCTCCGATTGCCGTGTATATCAAAGACCATAAATAAATTAAATTAACAAACGGGAAATCAACGTGTCAAAAAACTCCATAAATTTAATTATTTCCCATCAATTGGTGGTGTTAGCATTGCGTTACATAATAATGTGTTTTTGAAAATTATCGGTCATTATTAATTTAAAATAAGAATTGATAGATTTAGGTCGAATTTGTATCGATCTTAAATCTGAACACGCAAAGCATGACCCACTAAATAATTTAATGGACAGCTATACCTTTATATTGCTACGATCGATGACAGAAATCTTCAAGAATAAGCTCTGAAAATATAAGTAACATAGTCTTATTATTTCCATTCAGCTATTTCCTTGGCTTTTCTTTTAATATAAATTATATGATGCGAAAAAACATCGCTTTTATTGTATAAAAATGAGTATGTTTTATATTTTTCGCATTTGTGCTTGCATAGATTATACCAATTCAGAAATACGCCTAATGAGTTTAAAACATAGTTTGCATAGAAGTGGTTCAGAGCGCTATTTAAGTCATGGCATTGAACTACTTACCCACACTTCAGCCGCTTTTCAACTTTAAAACCGTTTCAATTTAGTCTCGAATATATTACCGATCGTTTTCACCCTAATTCGAGAGTTCCTTTTGCAGCTCAAAACTTGGCTAGTCTGCGAAGTTTGACAAAAACGATGGTTTAAGAAAAGGAAAAATAATGCGAAATCCGAAAAGCGTTTCGTTGTTCAATGGTGTGAAGTAATTCGTAAGTTTATATGAACCCGGCCAGCGTTCTTCGCTTTTGCCTTTCAAAATAATTGCGTAATTAAAGTATGAATACTATTGGACCTTAAAGTATCCTTAGTCCTTTCTTAATTGAATCAACAGTCGCAGGCATCAGTAATTAATTAATTAATTTTAGACATGCATCTATCTGTACGGTTCCCTATGTTGATAAAGTTTTTTTAAACATTTTAGTAATGTGTGTTATATAGAAGTTGTATTAAGCAATCCTTCTAATTTTGTCTAAAAATCAACTGCTTAAATGTCTGAAACTAAATCCATCTCGTTCATGCCTACAGTAAAAATACACTCATCGTGCTCTAATACGGAATTTATGTGTAATGAAAAGTTAAGTGATTTGGAAGGGTAGCTGTAATGGCTTAGATATCGCCGAATTCACGTGTTATTGCTAAAATTTTGTATAAATTTTCGTCGTTAAGGCTTGATATTAGAATTTAAATACTGTTGGGATGTTTTACTAGAAGAAAACACTTTTTCAACGAATTGAAGCTATTAAAAATTTATAATTATTTTATATATAAATTTTCCGACGTTTCGCGTGCTTTACAGCGTGCGTGGTGACGGTGACTGAAGACAAAGGGGTGTTGAATGTCAAAAAGTATTACAGCTGTAGAAAAGTAATTATCTGTATTTATAAAACATAGCTTTTATCCATTGAAAAAGTATTTTCTTTAAATGTGTAAAAGTTATGTAATAAAAGACAATACTATGTTTTATATGAATTTTATAATTTGTATATTGAGGATATATATTTGTATAGTAAGTGAAAACATAAAACTGTGTAATTTTTGTCTGTCCTATTTTACCTTACAAAGATGTGTTTAACAGGGGAGGGGGTACCAGTCCGCATTTTTGTGCTTACCTGAAAATAAAAGTGTTAATTGTAATTTGCATATATGATACTAGGAGATGCAACAAATCATTCTTACTATAAAGAGCCTGTTTGACATGTACATCATAAGGTTTCTTTACTAAATGAAAAACTATTCAGATTTTCAGTAGTCAAAATTCAAAATCGTTTACTGCATCCTTACTAGCAATTACCGAAAGGAATAGATTTCTTTGTAAATTCTACTGAATACTTGGTGAAATTTCAAGTAAAGTCTCGAATAATAGTAAGACTTTAATATTGTTGATATCAGGTGTTTCGCAGTCGGTAGTGGAAGCGGACGGACGATAAAACGGCCGCCACTCAGCATTGATTTCATTTACAATTCATTTGATATACTTAACAGAAGGCGCCTCGGCCCTAGGGTTGGTAGAGAAAAGATTTTATGTTTACGTAGCTATACTTAAAAATTTTAGCAATTCATATACTAATTTAATTATTTTGACAGCAATTAAATTGTCAGTCAGTAAAATCTCAGAAAAACCATTAAAGAAACCTCTTATTAAAATTATATTATAAACAAAAGATAAACAGCGTTGCGTACATTACAACCTTCTTAATTCATTTTGGGTTGCAACAAAACAATTGGGATGAATTAAATTTTATTAATTGGCCTGTAACAGCCCTAATCCCGTATAAGGTTACACAGCACAAGTGGTCCGGGTAAATAAGCTTTCTTATTCACCCCCCTGCCCACTTTCATACCCCTCCGCCCGCGATAAGTGTTAATGGTCTGTTTGCTTTGCTAATTAGAATAGCTTTTGTCTCTGTGTTTCGGCTTTATTTTTTACATTTCGGTATAATTACGTAATTATATTATACGGAACACGATCTATTTAATGTTTGCAATGGTCCTATAATATTCGACTGCGTCCTTACTGGCCGAACAATTTTAATAATTCATACAATGATAAGTTAATACTTAATTTTTAACATAAACCTACAGGATAACCTAAGGGTAAAACCCAATTTCTATGTAGTTTGTAATATCCGTTGTTCTGAGGTCGTAAATTTGGAATTAAATGGCACGAAAACTGAATTGCTATCGCTATTGAATGGCCTGAATGCACGTAGTGAAGAAGTGCGTTACTTTGCCATTAGTACTAATTAAGTTTAATAATAATAATAATCAGTGGCACTACAACCTCTTTAGGTCTTGGCCTCAGATATCTGAATATGTTTAAATCTAATAGGCAAGTAGGTGATCAGCCTCCAGTGCCTGACACAAGTCGTCGACTTTTTGGGTCTAAGACATGTCGGTTTCCTCACGATGTTTTCCTTCACCGTTCGAGCAAATGTTAAATGCGCAGATAGAAAGAAAGTCCATTGGTGCACAGCCGGGGATCGAACCTACGACCTCAGGTATGAGAGTCGCACAATGAAGCCACTATATATTCAGAATTAACTGATTCTAAAGTTATACATTAAAGATCGAAATTTCTAATAGGCTTGCTGAAAACTGACTCGAATTGTATTACGTTAACACTACTGTATTTTTCATAAAAGATGATTAAAGTCTGATGTTATACATGTAAAGCGAAATATACAATACCCGAAATCCTTTTAAAACATAAACGAATTTTTAGAACGCAATCCAACTTGTGTAGGCGAAAAAATAACCCGTGCGTCTTTGACCTATTCTGCCAAGCTCTGTATATAATTAAAAATAAAAGAATCTACAAACAAAGAGTACAGAGGTTTGCGAAAACAAAACGAGCAGTTTAAATACAGTTCCGTGTGCCTTGTAATAAAACCTAATTGCTCATTTGGGGCTGTAGTTACCAGTAGCAAGTTGTTTGTTTTATGTCTATGCTTTTGATTAGAGATATTCTAACGACTATATTTTATTTACCAGTTTGAATAGTCTCAATAAACTCCGTGAAATCTTTAAATATTACAAAATGGAATATCAAGTTTGTAAACATTGTGTTAACAGACATGCAAACATTCAAAAACATACATATGTGTGATTAATGTTTGGACATGCAAATCTCTCCTGTCTATTGTAACGATATTTTAACTATGAAAAGACACAAGGTTTTCTTAGTTATATTTCATGAACACGTTCGTAATAATTTTAAAGCTATGTATATATGTATGAGTTATAAAAATGTTTGCTAACAATAAGTAAATTTTAAATTCTGTATTTCTTACGTATACGAGATAGAAGTAGAAACAATATTACCAGAACAAAACTTATTAAAGTTGTGGTACAATGTTTTCTTATAAAAATAGTAATACCAAAAATTCCCAACACACAAATATGATTTAACTAAATAAATTTCTTGCTCTTTTATTAAAATTAATTTAATTAAACAAAAAAAAATCAATTACAACCTTCAAATATAATAACTAAAATATTTTATTAAAAGTCCTTTTAGGCAAGACTCCGAAGATAATGGCGTTCCTCCTTAGAATAACTAATTTTTTTTTTTTGAAAGAAATAACTTTATTAGACACAAAATACATTAATTGTTTCTATAAAGTAGAGTGCACTGGCCCCCACACTAGGATTCCCTGTGTTGTGGGCAGCCAGTCTCTTCCTTTTACATCTAAACGTTACTTAATTAATTAATTCTACTTAACAAATTTATACCCATACTATTTGTACGATAAGAATGTTTTCTGTGTTTATCAAACTATAGTAAGTATAGTTAGTATATTCCAATTAATATAGTAAACACTATATATTACAAATATCAACTGAATAGTATATGGTGTTCAATATTATAACGCAACCCGACATGGGTGTCATAATTTTCACTACGTATGCTTAATTATTTTTACTTTAAAAACACCTCTGAGATCTTTGAAAGTGTACATTTGCTAGATAAAGTGTAGAAACACATCGAGGCAATTGCAAGGAAAATAGTTTGGTTTACAAAGCTAAGTTGCCTTAGTAAATAGAATGCAGTGGAGTGGGCTGGACGGAAAAAGCTAACGTAGACGGGACGTACGTATCAAATTAGCGTATATTCTATCCGCTATCAGGCTGAGTGGCCGATAGGAGGCTACGTAAGTGATAAGATCTTAGCTTTAAGTAGAAGCCACACTGAAAAAAAATTGTGATTTGCCAATCCTTATTTCAAATCTCAATCAGAATACGCTATTTTAATTATAGCAGTAATATTAGATATAGTTTTTATGAACGGGTAGGTATATTATCATTTAATGACATTTAAGTCAACCTTAAGATAAGATTTAAAAACAAACTTCATGTTTTGGGTGATACATTATTACTTGTTTTCCATGAGTTCAAATTAGAGGTGTGGTAATTTCTCTACCCGCATTCGCCTCACATCTAAACTAAATTAACTGAGTCATAGCTTACAGTTTGCACCACTCCGTATTTTCTTTCGTATTAATTCATTGACAGAGAAGATTGAAAAGCTTTCTCGGGTTTATTTATTAACGAACTTACCTTTTATTTTTTAAGACATTATCGTTTATGGAACAATATTCGATAGCTACCTTCATTTTTAAATGTGAGTGATCGAATAATTCGGATATGTAACATATCGAACGGTTAAATGGCTTACAATTTACATAGATTAGAGTATCATATTACGAAGATATGTAGAAAAGAAAGATATTAAATAGTAATTGTAGTCGAAACAATTTCTTTATTAGTTGTTTTTGGCCACGTATTCTGATTATCCATAAGCATAACTAAACAGAACTGTAGCTTTAAATATAACAAATACAAAAAGAGAACGTTTTATGCTGAAAACCTGAATAGGTTCTACTGGAGGTCCCTCAGGATATATGCGAACAAAGCCGCTGCTATACTATTATTAGACCCTGTTATATGACAGATTTACGTAAGGAATATTATTAGAATTCAAATACCTTCATATTATACAAGTATAAACAGGTTTTCAGTTTGACTCAGCTTAACGAGCCAAAACGTACGTATAATTAATGAGTCTCTTAATGAATTTCTTTCACATACAATATTGTAAAAGCCGAAACATAAATATCTAAATACAAATTTCTTCCGGTATAAATACCAGGTAAATTTATATAAGGTCTACTTTCAAATAAAATATATGTAAGTTATAAAGTTACTATTACAATTATCTATATTGATTATACACATTTTGATATCTATATTATCCAAGACATTATGCATTTTAATAAATTGAAATCATCAATTAACATATGGATAACAACAGGTGAAACGATCCCTGCTTTATGACTTAACCTTTAGATGTAATCATTGTTGCATAAATGTAACATCTATCATATATATCTGCTATATTAACTACCTTTTTGTACGATTTGCACTTAGATGACTATTACAAAACCAAAGGTAGAATACATACTTAGGTAGAATACAGATAACCAAGCAAGCCATATTATGTATAACTATAAGCACCTATGGTACTCAATAGCAAAAAGTAATAGTGACAATTAGAACTAATTATCGTATTTTGTTTACACAATATCATTTCTTGTATTTAATTTTCACCATGATTATGACGATGATAAAAATATAATATGTTTTAACTACTAGTCTGCATACACCTAGTAGTACATTTAGTACTACTAGGTGTATTATCGTAGTAGTATCATTTTATAAAAAGAATAACATGTTTAATCACAGGCTTCTGACATAATGCGTAGCGTAAGTATATACAAAAAACAAATTAACAAAAACCTTATTTTAGTCTAAGATTAGAAATTCAAAAATGATTGCGTATAAACAAATATATCAGTGAACTAAACATTACTGATCACCTGTAAATTATTGTTCACGAGACACGAGTTAGCCTAGTGATTCAGTGAACCACTATAAATCACTTTGAATTAGCATTTACAAATTCGAAACGTGTCGTATTACCATTAACAATTCAAACACGACTGGGCGTTACCAAATTATTTAGTTTAAAATTTTAATATGATCATTTCAGTCATAACGTAGTAAATTCATATGGTGAAGGAAAACGTTTATAAATTAACACACTATAAATGTCGCCTCCGCTGCTTAGTGGTTAGACATATGGGCCCTTACTCTGAAACTTTTAATAGCAATACCCACAAAATTTACGAATTTGCGACATTGAGAGAATTACATCGTCGTTCGATGTAGTTCTCTCAATGTCTCTCTCGTGGAGAACACAGGCGTTGGTGTTTTTTTTTCAGGTTGGCAAAGATAGCCAACTTATATAATATATTATATGGAAAATATGTTATGTGAGTAATATATAAAGGAAGTGCCCTTTTTCAAGATGTTACTTAAATAAAACCTAATATTCTAAGAGCCACTACAATAAAATCACAATGGAGCTGAGAAATAACCGAATCTCAGTAATTTCGTCCATAGTGATCCGTCATTTTCATTAATTATACGTATAATTAATCACAGGGGCGTGGGTTCGGTACTAGGATAACAACACACCGAAGAAATTCATTTAATAACCCTTTATTATTCATTATTTTACTCGCCAAACCTAATCAGATATAATCAAATTAATGATTCCACTAGTAGTGATGGCGTATGCCTCTAGTTATATATTTATTATTATATATATCAGAGCCAAATTAGAAATTTAAATAAATTCTTATTCTAAATTTGTTACTGAATTATTGCATATTGTAATATCTTTGTTATTCTCTGAGGAAAATGTTTAATTAATTCCCAATTAAAATGATTAGGGTTACAATTATTATAGTATGCTCGCGACATAGTTAATAAACATACAATCTGGAATCATCCTAATGTTACCGAGAAAAATATTAATATTACAACAAGTATCTTCGCAAAATCAAAACAAAGATTAAACTAAAGATTATTCTTCACTGATTTATTATGAAAAGACACTTGTTGCTAAGGGGCCTAGAAAGGGGGAAAGGGGGAAGAACAGACGGAGGATTTGCGGCGATGTCACGCGCGCTCTATCTACCCTTTTACGATGCATTATAGGATGTCTAGTATCAGTCATAGGTGTGAGCGATTACATCAAAAGTATTGCCAGCAATATATATGAATGTGTTGATAAAATCTTTAGAAATACATTTTCCTAAACTTTATTATTCTTATTAAAAAGATTTTATATTAAAACAGAATCTGGAAGTAACCAGACCATATTTCATCTTTCTAAGAATTTCTACAACATCATTTACAAAGTGTTAATTATTTTTAATAAAGCATGCTGTGAGCAGCTACTCTTTATTATACTATTCTTATTCCTACCATCTTTGTTTAATGTAACCGTAGTTAATGGTTTTATATCGTCTCTGTATCGAATTATATTGCAGGTTTTTCAACGTTCAGTTTTCCGTCTTATCACCTATAACTTACACCACCCAAACAATTGCTCGGATAGAAGATGGCACGCAATAAGTTAGAATTTTCCTAATAGTGTTCGGAGCGAGGCGACCGGGAGGGAAATGGCGCGAAAATGATGCCGACAATGTGTGAGATTCGTGATATCATCTTCTTAAATATACCTTTATAATTTACTATCTTAGCAGTGCAGGAACTAAACAAAATATTTTTATTGTTACATAGTTTTTACCACATACTTATTTAAAGCATAAAAAATGCCAAAGAATACTAATTTAAACTGCTAGCATATTGATTACTATTGAAAAATAAAATCGTGTTACAGTCGTCTCTAAGTCTTCTTACATCTGTCACTAGATATATTCATATCTAGTTCATAACTGAGGAAATGGTTAAGTAGCGTTATCATGTGCGGGATTGGCGATCGCTGTAGGAGGCAATCCATAGCTCCATTTAGATACCAGGGCATGATTCAGGGATCTAAGCTGTCAGGAAAATACATCCTAAGCAATCCTTAAATAAAAGTACAGTCTGTACTACCAGTTAAAATATATATTATTTAGTTCAATCGAATATAATAGAAAGCTAATTGTGTATTATATAATACTTTTGTATTCTCAAAGCCCCTTTACCCTACCAGATAACCAACAAAATTACTTAAACAAATTCCTCATTATGTTGAGATTTATTCGATCGAGAAACTCTTAGGGAGGACACTTCAAAAATTCAGGAAAAGGGTACAATCGTCGTCCGGGCGCTTGTTAAAACTTTTAAAATTATCGTCTTAAATGTTAGTTTAAATGCTTTGGGATTAATCCTTTAAATTTTCTAAACATCGCTGAATAGGTTTCGTTAAAATGTATAAAACAATTCTAACAAAATACGCAATGTAAATTAAGTGTAATATTTGAGACATTAATTATAGTCATCGTTTTATTTAGCCCTATATAATATAACATGGGTAAATAACTACAAAATACTTATGATTACTTATATTTTTTTAAATTAAGTTGCAGAAAAGGCTATTTATTACTTGCGTTATTTAAATATAAACGTATTGTCTCAAACAATTCTTAAACACGAGTTATATTGGCAACTATGTCGATTTATCGCATCTTAAAAAGGCCTGAGCCTCCAGTCGTTATCTATAGCGCAATATATCACAATAATGGAGCCGAAACACAGTGCGATTGGATTTAGCAAACTATCTGTCTATTGAATTTCATCTTTATTTATTGGGTTTGAGGAAAATGGCCCAAATGGCTTCTAAAGGCATGTCCACTTCCGGTCGTGGGCCAAGATGGCGTCGCGACAATTTCCGGCCCTTGACCGCCATTATTAACTCACTTTCTGCTTTGATTTTACGTTTAAATTGCTTTGATAAAAACTTTTATCCCTCATTAAACATTGAAATAAAATGTATTAAAAATTAAGGAAATTAATATTTTCAACGAAAACTTACGTCTATGTATGAATTTAGAAATTAAATTTAAAGCTATTAGACAAACAATGATAATAATGAAACATAAAAATCTTTTATCTTGAACAATGATGTCTATAGGTTTCATTCTAACTATTTATGTATTTACGCAACGAATTTTGTTCGTAAACATTATCACGGATTAACTATTACACTCGATAGTAATTTCTTGACATAATGAAAATGCTTTATCACTTAAAGGGTTACTGGTATATGATTTCAGAATGAACACAAATAATTCATAAGGATATCCATCAGCTCGGGTCATTACCACTCACAATGACGTATCATGTTATCAATCTTCTACCCCTTGATCAAATTAATATACCAAAACTGTGTTTATTTGAACCAAGAAGCCTTTGTTATAATTTAATGACTTTTATTAACATAACTTTTACACATTTAAAGAAAACACTTTTTTTAACGGATTGAAGTTATGTATTATTATTGAGAACTTATATTTATTTAAACAAAATTTTAAATTTATCCGACGTTTCGCGTGCTTTACAGCATGCATGGTCACGGTGACTGAAGACAAAAGTTTACAATAATACTAACTTCAATCCGTTAAAAAAGTGTTTTCTTTAAATAATTTATTGATTTAGCTTGTTGTATTTAACTAGAACCCCTACTGGCTGTGGTCTAGAATAATAGTGCATGGGTAAACGGTTCGAAACCCAAACCTGTTGTAAATTGTATTTACGCAATTGTATATATATGCAAGGCTATAAAGCCAAGGGACCTTAGAATTTTAGTCAAATGCCTAAGATGTTTTTCCTCAAAATTTATTAATGTTGTACTCAAAATATAAAAAGGTTCGTTAGTATATACTATATTCGCAGCCATACATATTATCTTATATCTGCTTAACTTGAAAATATAAAATGTATGTAAAGACTCAGGTGTTCAGACTCATATTGAAATTGAAAAATGTGCCCGGCCAAAAAGGTTTATGATAATGACATGTCAAAAATGATAGCTGTCAGAATTCTACGGAATTAAAAATCAGAGTATAGTCAACTTAAAATAACTCAGGAATTTGGTTTACTACTTTATCAAACTTCTCGGTTTCGGATTCAGGTATATATATTTGTTTAATTTTATAACATTCATTAAGTGTTATCAAGTAAGAACAAAACTATACACAAACATAAACTATAAGTACGGCGGTATAAGTTGTGATCATCAAAGTAACATTCGTCAAGGATCGTTAGTTATCTAAAACAAAATAATGAGACCCTTAATCGACGCTAGTTAGAGTATGTTATCGTTATATACTTTAGAAAGAAAATAGATGAATCACCGAATTGTATGTATAAGTATGTTTGAAGAAAAACAGAGAACAAAAAAATCACAACTCAGGTGACCTATTTTAACCTTTTCCCAATTCCTATATCAAATAGCAAACAATTTAAATAAGAGCCGACAATAAATCGTAACAGAATCTTTGGGCAGTGTTGCCATCAGTATAATCAATATTCTCCCCAAAATTCGGGAAACGAGATCCATCAGAATCGGACAGATAACACGGGCATACGTCAAGGTGAGCACCTCATGTTAATGCATTTTGTGTTACCGTGATTTATTTAAGAGAAAATAGTTTTGCGTTTATATAAAAATATCGCTTTATGTAAATTATGTAGTTGATGTTCTCTGTTCGGCCATCTACATAACAAAATACACAAACAAAAAACGTATCCATAAATTTGTATTTACAAATGAAACCTCAAAGTTAAATATAGAGAGAGAGATTTAGGAAACACAATTTCGTTATTCTAAGATTAAAAGCAGTGAACTAAGGAAAATATGTTTTTAAATAGAATTTAATTATACTAAACGATTTTATTAAGTTAACATCACGCGCTGGTAACAAAATATCTCTGTTAAAATAAAATTATGTGAGAAACAAAACAGTGAAAAACGTTTATTTATTCGCTATTCAACTTCATACAAAATAATACTGTCTGAAATAAAGTTAATAATTTCTTAAGAGAAAGTGTGGACATCTGAGGAGCGTTTGCATTCACGGACGAAGTGATTCCATTTTCAAAATATTCGAATTGGGTAAATACATATTTAGAATATACTTAAATATCCCGTAAAATGCCTTCATTTAGTTAACATTAACATTCAAAATTGATATCAAACCTTATATGAAAGTATACATACGGTAAAGCTTTCACAATGAACACAAACACATCAATTTTTTTTTAACATTAGAGAGTTTTACTAAGCTCTCCTTCAATATAACATCATTTGGTAGATTTAATTTTTGCACATATAAGGTTACTGAACCTATCCAATTAAAACCATTGTCAATTCTAACAAGGTAGGTAGGAAAGACCGAAGCAGGCTAAACATATGAAAACAAATTCTTGAACTTGCGCCATAGTGGTTACAGAAAGGTAAGCGTAGTGAATAGCTGGATCCAGTTACTTGCCCGATAACAACGATCGATGACGTAATAAAATTAGTCCCGGCGGGGGTCGTAAGAAGCCTGATTTGCGTAATCAAAGAGCGTCTAATCGGATTTGCTGCGATACACCCTTATGTTTATATTTTACTCACTTCCTTTGTCGATTTTAATGTATGTATAAATTTAAGTTTATAAAAATATTAGCCGCCCTCGCGAACTTCGTTTGTTCTTTCCAATAAATGCCTAGCGTACCTTTTTAATACATACCAACATGGAACATTTTGCTATGTTATCCCAGAGACTGTTCGGTTTCCGGAATTAAATTTTTCACAGATTTTTTGGTTATTTTTCTTTTAGAGTTCAAGTTATAAATTCTTAACTAACAAATAAAAAATGGTTGATCGTAGAGGGTAGATGAAAATTAAGAGTTGTATGTATTTCTGTATGCTGTATCATAAAAAAATAACAACAAAAAATGTTGTCTAAAAAATAAAAATAAATTATTGGGCTGGACACCCCTTATCGCTTAGGATTCCAAAGATAGTAGCCGATTCTCAGACATACTAAATGTATATAATGAATTTCATAAGAATCGTTTCGAACGACATGGAAGCTAACATTGTGACACGAGAATTGTATAGGTATAGAGATAACGAACTAAAACGCAAAACTTAGAACAATTAATTGATATTGAACGTGTCTCTTTAAGTCCTTGTGAGGCATCACTTTAGATATTTCTCAAGGTAAGTTAAGTTCGTAAACTTTGAGAAAAAATTTATTCAATACCAATACCCTTGCGTAGGAAGATTAAAATTGAGAGACCTTTTCTCTGATTAAAGAATCAAACTTTTTCAAGTCAGAGAAAATAAATGATTAAATTTTAAATTAGATATATTTAAAAGTATGAAACGGTTACGATAAGTTTAAAAATAATCAAACGTCAAAAAGGCTCGTACCAGCGTAGAATCTAATCAATATGAGAATGGCACTCATTCCCGCGATAATTTCGCTTCCGACAAGATGGCCGCCGCAATTTCCGCGCCACACTTGAAGCGCGTGCATTTGACGTGATAATTGGCCTTTTCTCTTGATATTCATATCTTATTTCCCAGTTATTTGTGCTCAATCGTCCACTGTTTGATATTGGGGGCTTGTGTGATTTTTGGTAGACAATGGAAGGTTTAAAGGGTTGATATCTCATGGTTCACTATATTTGTATAATTTTATTAAAATTTATAAACCATAGAAAGCATTACAATTAGCAACCAACTATTCCAAAATTGAAAAAAAATTATATATTAAAAACTTTATTTTTATCTATAAAAGACAGTACCAGAGTAATTAAAACAAAACTAATAACCAAAACACTTTATAACTCTTGCATTATATCCACAAAAATAATTGCTTACCTCAGTATAGTGACAATATTAATAAAGACTTCTTCTAAAGACAACATTCGTTATTTTTATCAAACGGTAACTTTAAATCATGAAAATGTATTGTGAATGAATCTTTTGTGGTGAGGTTAAGCGATTGAGATTTGAAAATGTATTTTTGTCGTAGTCTGTGAATCTGCAAGATTAATTTGCGTCGCGCCGAGAAAATTAAAAACTGCTCGGATTATAGATCCCAGCCCGCAATCCGATTACAGGATGTCTTGAGATAGCTATGCTCTTCAGATTACATAAATTACTATTAAATACCGCAATTTAGACTATTATCTTTATAAGTCATCCAACAAATCAAAAATAATTCCCAAAGTATCTAATAAGATAAAAACTCAAATCATTACATAATATGTAATCTTATTAAACTTTACAAAGAGTTAACGTCGGTAATATAGAAAACTTATCTGTTATATTGAATGCAGGCTGTCTGTTAATACATAATTTGACAGTTTTATCCTCCTCTCTGTTCTTAAACTGAACTACCCCGAAAATCTATTCAAAGGCAAGTTCAGAGAGTCCCAGAGTCACAGAAGCGGATAGTAGTAGCGAAGCGGTTTACTGAAGCGAGTTATCTCTCGCGGGCAGCTTTGCGATTATTTGTCGGTAGGACACTTTGATATTAATAGCATATTGACAATATTACGGACTCTTGTCAATTTTCTTAAAATTGAGATACAATACCATAAATGACCTTATTTTAAAATATTAAAAAATATAAACAATTAATTTTAAAATATAAAAAAGAACCCCTCAAATTAAACTACGAAAGTCATAATTCAATAGAAATTATTTCACAAAAATACAAAAGCGTTTACGAGATTCTGAATTCTAAAGCAAAATCATCAAGGTAATTCAAAAGCAAGCATAGATGTCGCTAGTATTTTTCCAGTATCTTTACAAAGAGGGTTTTATGTGCGCGTAACCACAGCAACTGCTAAATTGTCTGTGAAATGAAAATCGCTTCTGTGAACCGTTAAGCCTTCGCGTTTCCACACTTGTGTCAATCTAATTTTTTTAGTGCAAATTTTGATATGCACGAAGAAATGCCTTTAGTAGCACTTTTGCGAAACTTAATTTATTTAAGCTTATTAATCAAAAAGGGGGAATGAATAAATAAATTCTTTTATAGTAAAATAACAATTAAATGCAAAAAAATATTCACGGGTATAGTCTACAGTTTACGCGTCTTCGTGACCCTGTTACTGGGCATAATCTATGTATGTCAATCATAATTAAGTATTAAAAAGAAAGTTTGTCTACAAATAAATAACGAAATAGAAATATCAAAGTAAGCAGCCCTGGCATCACGCGTAAGTATGTCTGGGCTACGTGACGGACTTTCAGACGACCCGACTCCGACTTGCAAATATTTCGCGCACTTTGAGTATATAGACTATGATTTAGAATCTATTACTAGATAGAATATAGTATAGTTGTACAATAATATTGTACGTTACATAAATTTCAAACATATTTCTACATATAAAAAAGAGTAAGTTACTAATAACTCTAAATCTATTCTCCTGATTTAGTGTAAACCTTTAACAAGAATATATTTTGATAAGCAAAGAAATTTTAATAGTGTATTATATAACTTAAATTAAATTTCTTTCTTAAACACCTAATATAAACCGCCAATTTATATGTGGTGCTAATTCTTTAAAAAAATTGAGGAAAAGTATCCAAATTTTTTCTTTTCAAATTTTTCTTTTCTAAATTAAAACCCCTACGTGACACCCAAAATACATGCAAAGACAGTTTTCTAAATTCGTTTGACTCCAACATAATACGTAAATAAAAAACCAACTGAGCCGTAAAGAAAACGTAAAGTACATTTGACGTGAGGGAACAAAAGGCATAAACGCTCTAAATCGAATAACCCACTTTCTTATTTAATACCCTTATTGTTCTAGAGGTCCCTCTCGATATTGACGCTGTGGTATGCGGCAGGTCCCAATATGGCGTCGGCAAATATCACACCCCCCTCAGCAATGTCGGGAATTTGTGGGCTCGCTTTTAACTAGGACGTGCCTTGCCTCACGATACGCTCGGGCGACGCTTCATAAAATAAATGGACTTGAAGAATTCATGTACCACGCTTTGTGCTTATTTAATGTCGTTCTTAATTATTATGTGTTTGATAAAATAATAATATACTTCTTTGCTTAATATAAATACGTTGACTAATTTCTTTTTACTTTTTATAATAAAGATCCACTTAAAATTACAGTAAAATGGAATCTTATGTGTTTTCCATACTAATATCATGTTCTCATAAAATTCTTCGATTTTCATTAAGGTATTACCATACACACATTTATACATACCATACACATATTATCTTCTTTTGTTTTAATAGACTAATTCTATTCTGATTCTAGCTGTATTCAAGCGATATACAGTTAACTTATTATACATTTTATAAGAATTTGCAATAAGTATTGGACGTTATAGGAGTTTCTCAGTATTGGACAGAGATATTGTTTACATAGAAGTAATTTGCTAATTATAGTCATTTGTGTACAATTAATGGTCCGTTATTTGGAAATCAGGGTACAGACAGGTTTGACTAAAGTTCATTTTACCTACAGAGGGTACTATAAATCCATATTGTTATTCGTAAGCAAATTATTTTCACACCTATACGAAACTAAATATGGTTGTTTTTTGTTTGAACGCATTTCATTGGTTAAAACAACGAACAGTGTGGTCTGATACCTTCAAATCTGAGTCATTTTGTCTTTTTCATTCATCCGCATAAGTTGTTCGTGCTAAAACATTTAGTTTTTGCAATTTACATTTGAATATGTCTATCTATAACAAAGAATTTATTAACGTTGATGAAGTTTACCAATTGGTAAGTTCTTTATTATATGAATTATTACGTGTTTTTAAGCAAGTGTAGATTTATATATAATATTGACTATTTAGTTAGTAAAAAAGATGGTGGACTTTTTGTGGTGTACATATCTTATGATACGTTCAAATAATAATAAAAAGTGGTACCTTATCAACTGAGACCCACTCAGTTTTGTGTATTTATTTCGTGATAATTAATATTTCTTGATAGACATGTAGTGTCATCTGACAAACTACTTCGATTTTTCGATAAGTCAGTTTCCTCGTCATTTTATCCATCTGCGTTCGAGCGAGTTTTAAATCCGCACTTAGGGAGAAAAAGTAATTTGTGCACAGCCGTGATTCAAACGCACGTCTTTGAGAGTACGCCTCTCCACCAGCTAAGCCAATACTTTTGCGTTGTTATTATGTTAAAGTATTGAACTACATATATAAAAACCGTTCAAATATACTTTCAGGATCTCAATATGCAGAACAAGAAGAAAGAACTACTTAGAATGTTGGATGAATATGAGCTGGAGCAGTGTATTGTGTGCTATCGGCTCAGATGTTCCTGCCATTCTAAATACCAGCCGATCCAACATATAAGGCCCACTAAAGACGACCACCAGGCCTGGGTAATGGCCAGTACTCGTAGAGAAGAAGCCGACAAAGAAAAAAAGGTTCTGCAAGTGAAGCAGAACCTTGTCAACAGCAACAGCTGTAGTGAGGAAGCTATAGATGCCTTTTTCAAAGCGTTCAAAATGTCTTCCAATATATCTGTGACGTACCTGTCAATTAGACTCGCGGATGCATACTCACAAATAAAAAAAAAACAAGAGTATCGTTACTTCTAATTTCATACAATGCATAACTGTTGGCTAGTGTTACGGACTGTGATAATGTGATATTTTGATACTGGGAATTGTAATAATATGAGATTAATAAAGCTATTAGCTATTTATAAGAGGTAAGTATTAATTAACTTGTTTATAATGTGTGCCATTTAAAAATTGTATCAAGACTGAGAAAGCCCGGATACTTAATATTGCGGCTATTTTATTAAGGTAAACGGTTATTAAAAATCCATTGACTGAATATTTTCTTCAATGATTCCATAATGGATAACAAAAGATTTTGAATTATATTTTATGTATGCCTAGACAATATAGCTTTTTCACAGTGATTTATTTGTATACTTATATATTTTATAGTAACAGAAAAAGTGTTTATCGCTATTTTTGAGGAATATTGTCTAGCTTTTTACACCTTGTTATATTAATAAGAAACTATAAAGTTCAAAAAGACGGCTGATTGTAATTATCTAATTGAAATATCAGTTTTATAATACGTTATTATTTAGTAATATATATTTTATGACTTTTGATAATTTACAAATTATATACAGATATATATAGAAAAATCTTTAATTAAAAATAATATTACTGTTTGTGAATCTTTTAAAGTCATAGGATAGTACATAAATCGAAATAAGCGAGAATAAAAAATTAAATGATTTAATAGCCAAAAAGTAATGTATATGGTACAACAGAAGATTAAAAATGAAAAAAAAATATTAGACCATGAGAAGTAATGTACAATGTTGATAGTATTTACTTGTAATTCTTGTAATAAACGGGTATGAAAACGTGTTGTTTATTGACTACATTAATCCATAACTGTAATTAAAAATATTGTTATTCGACTTTTTCATGATTAACCAGGTAAGTATTCCGATTAATTTAATTCATTACGACTTTAAATATACTATATACTTTAGAGAATGACTTGCTAGAAAGTTACACATAGTTGCATTGTTCTGAACATCTTAATTAATATTAAGACTTGTTTCCAAAAATAAAAGCACTGGCATGTAAAAAAATATAGTTATACATTCTTATGTCAATGGGCCACTTCACACCAAACAAGACGACACCGAAGACTGAATAATAATCGATATGTAAAAAGTGCTCAATAGACAAATTGTAACATTAGACCGAGCACGATGCTGAAGATGTACCAATAGCAAACACACAATATGGGAAATCGAAATTTATATTATCGCATTCGTATAGGAAATACTTAAGTTTTATACTACCACTTATCTCTCTTAATATTTTTTTAACATATGCCAAAACTCGAGAATTTACTGCAAATTCGACTTATGACAAAGAAATCCTTTAAAATCGCAACCCGACACATACGGGTACTTTTATTCAAACTAATTCGCAGAAGGAAACTATCTTTCATAAAACTTGTAAGACTTTAAATTCAAATCCGCTCTTTGAAGCATTGTTTGAAAGATATTTTTAAATTCTTTTTAACTAAAACAATGGAAATTATTTATTTGAAACTGCACCCAAAGGCACCAGTTGTAAGTTTTATTTCAAATGGATATAGGACTTTATATTTATAAACTTAGATACTCTATTTATGTTTTACCTTAATAAAAAATTGAACAAAAGACACAGTAATAAGATTCTTTTGGGTTGTTTGGTTATAATTAACAATAGAAATTAATGTAAATCATAGACCTACGTATTCATGATCATGCTATACTCTAAATATTCATGTGCATGAAATCAGTACAATGTTACATGTTTAAATACAACAGAAAACTGGGATCTTCTCACTTCATCAGATGCGATCTTTATGCTTATTTTATACTTTCTTGATTATATTATTAGTAGTACCTACTACTAAATTTCACTTTCTCAACAGCACATGTTTCAAATGAATATACCTAATAATCATCCCGGTTAGAAATCTTTATTTTATTTTTATAGAACAGGGGGCAAACGAGCAGGAGGCTCACCTGATGTTAAGTGATAACGCCGCCCATGGACACTCTCAATGCCAGAGGACTCGCGAGTGCGTTGCCGGCCTTTTAAGAATTGGTACGCTCTTTTCTTGAAGGACCCTAAATCGATAAAAAGTGTAAAATGGAAATATGTACTTTCTATTGAAAATGTTCTAAAGCTGATCGAACAAAATTATTGGATTATAGCAACAGATTCCGTAACATAAAAATAAATAATGCAAGTTAATTGAGTTGAAAAATAAATAAATATAAGAAAGCTTGCCCAGACTTATTTTTGAATTACAAGCATTCAGTCTTTTTTGTGCCAGTCGACATCAAACTATAAATATCGATGGGAATCGAAGCCAGGACTCGTACTAGACGAGCAATCAAATCGCTTCTGCTTCTAATTTTTTTTTACTTGACAAAAGCTATCTTAAAATTGAATATTTAAAATTACAACCAAATGTTATAATAACTGTTAGCTAATAATACACGTATACCTAAAGTAGTAAAGTTTAAAAAAAAGTAATAATGACGTTTACTCTGGTGGCTGTTATGTCAAAGTCAAGATGATAAATGCTCCAACTTTTTGACAGATCTTTGATGTTTTTGCGGATGACAGCTACTTTGTTTTATCTAAAACTTTATGTAAAAACCTAGGCTGTTGTTTGTGATTTGTGACGTCTCCCGCTATTCGAATCTCGTGTGTCAGTAGATACTCGTCAGTCAACAATTGATTGTCGTTCATCAATAGGTTTGCCTTTGGTCAGTTTACATCGACCTGGCATACGAAGAGCACGCATTACGGTTTTTACGAAGATGGCGGCTATCACATCCACACCAATAAATACAATTACCCGCGATAATTTAACTGTGCTCATCAGGAATAACAGGTTGAACGAGTCCTTGGAATTTGCTTCGGATACTGATAAGGTAACTATATTTGGAGTGACATTTGTTGATGCGAGAAACTATTAAACAGTGTCTTCATACGTATATTTACTATTAAATTAATGTATATTATTATAGTTAAAATGGCATTATTTTTATAAGAAAACCTTTGTGTGCAAAATTAATCTAAAATGTTCCGTTTCTACTGTCTTAAACGCTGAAAATTATAATTAGTAAATAAAATTAACAACACAAAAGGTACAGCAGATAATACACCTACCTATGTTAATTAAGGGAAGAAAATTAAACCATCTATTACATTAAGTATGAACGGTTTCAATAAATAACATATACATTATAGTTAAAATCTGTTATAACGATATCGAAGGGACAATAGCCGATGACGTTATTATTAAGAACCTAATAGAATAGAGTTCAGCGTTTGATTTTGCTCAATATAACCGATATGTTGTTTTAAAAGATGTTATCGTAAACGGTTTTGACTGTTATTATGAGTGTGACTTTTACAACATTTCTAATTATCGATTTTCGTTTAGGTGTAGGAATATAAATTGAAAGTAGCAGGTACTTCTACAAATAATACAAAGCAGCAGGTAGCCGACGAACGGATGGTTTGATCCTTTTTGCCCCAACTCAAATCGTGTGTCTTTTCTATCTTACAACGTGTTTATTATTCTGCGAAGTTCCTTAATAATCCATAGACAATTTGTTGTTGGATTCATATTTATGCGTTTTACACATTTATATAAACCTAATTTGATATTTAAACGCGAACTGATAACTAGATGTTTTGAATGTATACATCAGTTGTGATAGATAGGGAATAAGTTATATTTTATATAGTAAGTTATATATCTACGTACTACTGAATTTCTCGACTTAATTTTTTTATAATTAATTTATTGTTACATTTTATATATTGGTCGTAAGTTGAAAATATAAGGGGACAAACAAAAACGTAATTCGATTGTTAGATTGATGACTTGAAAAATCTTTCTTAATAACTTAGTGGCATCTAAAGCGTTATTTCAAGTACGAAGCTTACTATTTAGGTCACGAATAATTCATGAACTCTCGTAGAATATTTTCTCGCGTTTTTGTAAATATGTAGGTACTTCAGTTTAAATCTAGGTAATACCTTTTTGACACAAAAATGAAACATTTGAAAATATTTGTCATGAACTGGCTGGTTAGGTTAGGTTTTGTGTTAATTATTAAAAACTAGCGACCCGCCCCGGCTTCGCACGGGTGCAATGCTTTTAATGCAATGTACAATAGTTAGTACATTATTTTGATAAAACTCGTAGGGTTCAGCCTGCGTCTGCAATGTAAGCGGAAAAAATGTAATTATTTACGACATCACATTAGAAACCTCAAAAATAACAGTACTTCCTCACTATTTAATGGATGTTATTATACATATAAACCTTCCTCTTGAATCACTCTATCTATTAAAAAACCGCATCAAAATCCGTTGCGTAGTTTCAAAGATTTAACCATACATATGTCCCTTACATATGGACAGAGAAAGCGACTTTGTTTTATACTATGTAGTGAAATATAGGGTATATAGGGTTTTTATGTATTGTGTTAAAATAATCGCAGCACTATTTACGCGAATCAAAGATATACCTACTCGTAAAATAAAAATAAAATATAATGTTAATTTATATTGGTTCTCGAAATTATATCATTTTCTATTTTTGTTTAAATCTGTATGTATTACAAATACATTTTTTTTATTTTCAGATGGAAACTGATTCTCCTGTCCGAACACCTCTAAATCTTAAGCCGATAAGCAAAAAGCTATTCCATTCACCAGTCGAGGACATTAGTCCACAGAGGCCAGAGTTTGTTTCTAGGAACGACCGAAGAAAGCAGTTAAAACGTAAATTAAGAAGAAGAAGTCTTATCCCGGATGATGAAGTAAAAATCAAGATGGCGTACGTTGAGGAGTGCAATAGAGAGGGATATAGCCCAGAACCATACGGGGGGATGAGAAAGAGAGTGTTAATCAGTTTATTTCACAATAAGGAGTATTGTATGGATTGCTGTGATTAGTATGAATCTAATATTAATGTAGTTATGTTATTATAACTTTGATTATGTATAAAACAAGGTGTTATTATGAAATAGGAACAAAAAAAATTATGTAAAATAAAAATAATTACTGTCTTCCAGATTAAATGTAACTATAAGTACCGAATCTATAATAGATTAATTTTAAGGATGTATGGAGTAATTTTAAAGATTTATAGGAGTATATTTAAGGTAACATTAAGATCAACCCTTTGGTTTATGGGATAATATGTTATATTGCAATAAACGAGAATACAGGACTGTAAAAAATATTTAGATTAAAATGTATTGAAATATAATAAAAAAATTAAGTCTTAGTTTTATTGAGATTTCCTTATATATGTCTTTGAGATGTGGATATATCAATATTGGGAGCTGGTTTTGGCCACATATACACAATATAAGATTATTATCTAAAATTCAAATCGATAGTATTTAAATGGTTGTGTATTGTATTGCGTAATACCCATTTGGTAGATTACTAGACAACTTAAGACTCATAATAAATTGTCGTTCTTACAACATTGTATACAGTGAGCAGGTATTATTAATAACAATAACATTTTTCAACGGGAATCGCTTACAAGTAAACCCACGGGGAAATCAGCGTTTAAGCGGTTTTTATTCATTAGTCGCATCCGCAAGAGACATTTATCTGTGTCTGCTATCTGGGGTGTGTCTCCAGAGACGATGCTATTATATTTTGTTCTACAATAAACACGATTTTAATGAAGAATGTAAAATCTTAAGACGTTTGACAATCATCTTTGTATTAAGATTTTTTTATTGTAAACCGAAATATTTAAAAAATCGCTCCTTTTCACGAAAGTGAATGAAAACTGTGAAGGAGAAAAAACAGTAGATTTTTCATTGCAAGTTAAAATAAGTATAAGCAATGATTAGGAGGTTTAGACAACAGTAGTGTTTGTAAAAATGTTTTTATTTGTAATCTTAACATATATAAATCTCCTGTCTCGTTTTCCGCGATGGACTCCTAACTTAACTACTTAACCGATTTTAAATTAAATTGGCACACCGTCAGCAGTCTGGTCCAACTTACCTTCTTTCCTCTCCTACCGTTTCCCTTGAATTGCTTACTACTATGTAATATAGCAAAAACCTTAGCCACAGCAACGCTTGGCCGAGTCTGCTAGTAGAATAATATAATTGTCAAGAAGAGTGGTCTCTTTTTGGTGTTGGTGTTGTGGTAAGTTAGGGTTTTATAGTTTAAAGCTGTATATTGGACAACTCATTGTTTCTGAAGCCGAGATTATGTATACGTAATATGTTATACTTCACATTATTGACTTTCGTTTTCAATTATAATAAATAGTGATCTTCTAAATAGTAAGATTCAGAGAGGCCACTTAGCACTATGACTTATGACGCGGAGTCACATTTTACAATGCGTTTCTGAACCTTAAGCTTACTTTCTATAACACACAAATAATTTACGACCTTTGTTTGATTCGTAAGATACAGTTTAACTTATAATTCAAGCTGGCATTCTTTTACCAAAATAAATATTTTAATTAAATTATTTAACTACTAATATGTATGTTGCGTAAAATTTATAATATTTATGTGAAATCAGGAAAAATATTAGGGAGGGTTTATCATCGGACGACGGCGGAATACGAAATTCTACGCATCACCTCGACGTCCATCGTTCCACAACTAATCGTTACTTTAGGCATTTTTACCACTATTATATGGAATTCACTGAACTTTCAAACAAATTTAATCTTAAAAGGCCGGCAACGCACTCGCGAGCCCTCTGGCATTGAGGGTGTCCATGGGCGGCGGTATCACTTAACATCAGGTGAGCCTCCTGCCCGTTTGCCCCCTGTTCTATAAAAAAAAAATTGACTTATGAAAAGAGCGTATTATTTCCTTAAAAAGCCAGGAACGCACTCGAAACATGAGTGTCCGTCCATGAGCGGCGGTATTGCATCCTACATAAAGATAAAAGGTAATCTTAAAAAAAATAAACCTTTTGAGGTAAATTTAGAAGTAGGTACAGTTAGGTAAACAATAGTTTTGGTATTTGATAAAGACGATAGCACAATACAGCGCACAACAAATATTGGCCAAATAAGCATTTCTCACGATCTTACGACAATCGCTAGGTATCATTCCTTATAATACATTTTATATTCTTATAAATTGAGCGGAGATTGTAATATAAAATGATACTTCATCGTTTTGAGAATAAATGCTATAATTGATGTACCTATTATTGGTACTCCCTAGATATTTATCTAATGCGACTTACATATTAGAAAGGCTAATGTTTTTTTAATTGTATATAGAAACGGTTGTAGTAAAAATTAAGTCTTTATATTATACTAGCGACCCGCCCCGGCTTCGCACGGGTGCAATGCTGATACTAAATTCACTACAGAAAATCTGTGAACGTTGTATATAAAAATGTGGGTTATCCATAAGAGATAGACATATACCATCAGGGACTTTTCTGTAGACCTTTTCAATGTGTACAATACTTAGTACATTATTTTGATAAAACTCGTAGGGTTCAGCCTGCGTTTGCAATGTAAGCGGAAAAAATTTAATTATTTACGACATCACATTAGAAACCTCAAAAATAACAGTACTTCTCCACTATTTAATGGGTGTTATTATACATATAAACCTTCCTCTTGAATCACTCTATCTATTAAATAATAAAAATCGCATCAAAAGCGAAGTTGCGTAGTTTCAAAGATTTAAGCATACAAAGGGACATAGGGACAGAGAAAGCGAATTTGTTTTATACTATGTATTATTATATATCTCGGTCTAACACCCGAAGTCGGATTTGTTCATTAATAGTTTACTTCAGCCCTTGGATGTGTTAGCTAATGAATTTTTCAACTAAATTGATCAACTTTCTCACTCACTGTTTTTAAAGCTATATTTATGTGTACGTGTATGCTGAAATAATATATTACTACTATAAGATTTAATATCCAAACAACTTCCGTCACAGATACCTTCGAATAAAAGCGGCGGATTGAAAGGAAACAATTTAACTTTTTTTGCACAAGGCCATAAGAATAATATTTTTGATAAATACACACCTTTAACTGCGCTCAACTTGTTTCCCACCATCTGCTTTGCTACGAATGCCGCCATCTTGTTTTTTGTGTGATTACTTTATCTGAAACAGATTATTTTTTATTTTATTAACATCATACCAATGGATGAAAAAATTTCAGTTCTAACAATTACTTAATAAAATTGTCAGATTTCAATTAAAATCGTTTTTATGAAACAAATGTACTTTACTGAGTAATTTTATATTTCTTAGGGACATTTTATTTCATAAGTAGTCATTAAATTCTTATAATCGTTAAAAGCTTCCATTTTGAAGTCCATAACAATCATAAAAGAAAGTAAATTTATGAAAAAGCCATTAATTTTAAACAGCATCTTACAATGAATCATTTTATCTGTAGATCATTAAAAATTGACAAAGTAGAGGTGTGGTGGTCATTATGCCAGTTTAATACAAGTTTAAGATTTCAAATTGCGAAGAGTTTTAACTTTTAATCGTTTATTTAAGCGGAGAGGTTATATAAGTCAGCGTTAGATTTTTATATAATTTCGTATAAAAATAAATAAAGTATAATTTAAATAATATTTACTTAAAAGATACTGAAAATAATAAGAACCCTATATTACAATTCGAAATCAACAGTGTTTAATTTTTTATAAAAGATTACAGTAAATGTTGATCTGTAGATTTATTAGACCAAGTAATTAATTTATTATTAGAAAATTCCAATACAATATTTGACAATTAAACAAGATATTATTGATAGTAATCGGTCTAAAAGAAGACCTGCCATCTAGCGGATCTTGTAAGAACTACAACGTTCCGTTCGAGGTCCTGTAGGTACGAGATTTTACTAAGGTTACTAGATGGCGCTTCAATAACTTGTAAGAAACCAGGAATATTACGTTTGAAAAACAAACTAGGGCTAACAATCTATTTTTATGAACTGGATTATTACTTATTGACACGACTTAGTTTTACACGTTAATATTTAATAAAATAAAACCACTCATGTGACACTAGGATGCCAATCATTAATATAAGAGAAAATCAATAAAGGTTTTTTTTAAATAAGACGTAATTTCTATTTAAAAAAATCATTAAGTTTTTTTTAAGTACATTGAGTACCGTAAAAATACTAACTTAGATTAAAATCTTTCCACCACTTTCAGCCACTTCAAAACTTGACATTTTCCCTGTGTTTGATAATGATTAAAATTGGGTAACTTTTATATATTTTTTTAGAAATACTGTAGAGGTCATTTTCTTAGCTTGTCGAATTTTAATTCTTATACACTCTTCCTTCTACGTCTTACACATGTCGGCTATATATGCTTAATCCTAACAAAAAATATTAAAAAAACTCAAAATTTACGTAATCCACAGTTAACCGAAAAGTTCAACAAATTCAGTTCAATATTTACGTACGGATAAAACAGTTTTTGCTCATTTGTAAACTCCACATATCATAGGATTTGTCCCAAACTTCGTACATTTTATTCCAACGTTGATATATACGCGCCACTATTGTGCTTCATACAAAATGAGGACATATAAATTGCTGGCATATTTTTAAAAGTAACGATTCAAACTGTAAAATTACTCGTGAACTTGTTTGTATTACAAAATATTTGCATGATATACATTTCAATTGCGGCACTAATGTTAATGATTTGAGTGCATGGAGTATAGGACTTGTAACGTCTCTATGGGCCATGGGTCAGATCTGTTTGGGTCAATTTCAATTATTATTATTTTATTGACAATCGATGCCATCGGCTATTACTACTACTAGGCTGATGCCACATATCTCTTCTTCCCTAACAGAAATACTGGGAGTGAAATGTTTTAGTGTGCAGTGGAAATTATGTATAAGAACGCCCGAAATATTTTGTACGAGAGTTCTAACAAACGTTACTAATTCACATTATTTACGAAAGAGGATATTATATTGTAACGTGTTTTTATTTTAACATAAAATAATTTTGCCGTAAAACTTCTTATTATCTATATATATAAAAGAAAGTCGTGTTAGTTACACCACTTATAACTCAAGAACGAAAGAACAGATTTGAGTGAAAATTGGTATGGAGGTAGCTTAGAGCCAGGAGACGGACATAGGATACTTTTTATCCCGTTCGACAGCGTTCCCGTGGGACTTGACATGAAAAGTCAGTCACTATAAAACGTGGTATAACAAAAAAGAATAATAAAACGCAAATGATAGCTATGTAATTGACGTATAATGACAGCTATGTAATGACGTATATATGACAATTTGATATTTGTAAGAAATCAATATTCAAAATATTTCTATTAAATAAATAATTAAATGTAATGATAGTGCCATTGCCCATTCGTATAAACAGTGAAGAGAACTATAAAACTCGACATGGTCGTTTGTATTCAGTTCATCCAAATAATGATTAATGTTTCTATTTGTTGTTGTTGTCGAAAGACGCATTTAATCGAGTATTGGAGCGGGAACGTGAATATGATCACCAGGAATTAGATTTAGTAGTTCAAACGAATGTAACCCTGTTGAATTACCAACAAAAGCAAGTTTATGATACTTTAATGAAGGCAAACGATGATGAAAATGGCAAGACATTCCTCATGTCATTAGTTTTAGCAACTGTTCGGGCGAGATCCAACATAGCGGTTGCAGTTGCTTCTTCTGAAATAGCAGTCACATTGTTAGAAGGATGCCGTACGGCTCATTCAGAATTAAAATTACCGTTAAATCTTCAAACTATTGAAGAACCAACGTGTAATATTGCAAAACACTCAGCAATGGCAAAAGTTTTAGCGGCATCGAAAATCATCATCTGGGACGAATGCACAATGGCGCATAAACGTGCATTAGAAGCACTTAACCGAACATTAAAAGATTTACGCAATGACTCAAGATGTTTTGGAGGAGCAATGATTTTACTGTCTGGCGATTTCCGCCAAATACTGCCAGTAATTCCAAGATCTACGGCTGTCGACGAAATAAACACTTGCCTCAAGTCGTCAAACCTATGGCGCTATGTGAAGAAACTGCAGCTGACAACAAACATGAGAGTTACATTGCTTAATGATACATCTGCTGAAGATTTCTCGGAGCAATTGCTGACTATCGGTAATGGTCAAGTACCTGTCGATGAATGGAATCAAAAGACGATTTTATTAACAACAAGCTGCCCCGGCGAACTTTGTTCCGCCTTAATGGCAATAAATAAGCAGTTTGTTTTTTTTATTGGAAAAAATACAAAAAAATTAAATACCTACATTAATCATTCATTATTATTTCTGTATTTTAGTACATAGGTTGTTCTTCACTTAAGTACCTTTTGATACACGACATTTTTTGTTTTATTATCAGGCGCAAAAACAAACAACGCTGATGGTCTTCCGACCCGTGAACATGCCACGTATAATTGACCATGGGAAAAACATGAATGTTCTAGATTTAAACCACAAACTTTTAAGGATTGGCCTTGTGATTTGTTGATGGTCATGGCAAATGCAAGACGTATCGGAAATTGAAGTCTTTTAAATTCAAACGGCATATCGGTTGGGATCATCGGGATCCTCGGAATAAGAACTTCCTCACCTTTGAGATTTCCTATCATTATCGTAGCGTAAATTACATTGTTCTTCAATTTTCTAACCACCAAACGCATACCGTTGCAAAACTGTGCAACGGTTGGTTTATGTTTCGAAGCATGATTACTACGGAGCCAACCTTTAGGCGTAAATTGTGCGGTGGTAAGCCAGGCACGTCCAAAGAGTTTAAAAATTCAATGGGATAGTTGGTGGCTTCATCTTCATTTGTGACGCAGTCAATAGATTTGAATGAAGCATTGTTCCAATGATCTTATTTTGAATTATGTAGTTCAGGTCATCTACATCTTTATTCTTAGCCGCTAAAATTGCTCGCTCACTCAACCATTCATTATTTTTGTAGTTAGAAATAATGTTTGGAAACACATTGTTAATAAAATCGTCTTTTGATTCCATTCATCGACAGGTACTTGACCATTACCGATAGTCAGCAATTGCTCCGAGAAATCTTCAGCAGATGTATCATTAAGCAATGTAACTCTCATGTTTGTTGTCAGTTGCAGTTTCTTCACATAGCGCCATAGGTTTGACGACTTGAGGCAAGTGTTTATTTCGTCGACAGCCGTAGATCTTGGAATTACTGGCAGTATTTGGCGGAAATCGCCAGACAGTAAAATCATTGCTCCTCCAAAACATCTTGAGTCATTGCGTAAATCTTTTAATGTTCGGTTAAGTGCTTCTAATGCACGTTTATGCGCCATTGTGCATTCGTCCCAGATGATGATTTTCGATGCCGCTAAAACTTTTGCCATTGCTGAGTGTTTTGCAATATTACACGTTGGTTCTTCAATAGTTTGAAGATTTAACGGTAATTTTAATTCTGAATGAGCCGTACGGCATCCTTCTAACAATGTGACTGCTATTTCAGAAGAAGCAACTGCAACCGCTATGTTGGATCTCGCCCGAACAGTTGCTAAAACTAATGACATGAGGAATGTCTTGCCATTTTCATCATCGTTTGCCTTCATTAAAGTATCATAAACTTGCTTTTGTTGGTAATTCAACAGGGTTACATTCGTTTGAACTACTAAATCTAATTCCTGGTGATCATATTCACGTTCCCGCTCCAATACTCGATTAAATGCGTCTTTCGACAACAACAACAAATAGAAACATTAATCATTATTTGGATGAACTGAATACAAACGACCATGTCGAGTTTTATAGTTCTCTTCACTGTTTATACGAATGGGCAATGGCACTATCATTACATTTAATTATTTATTTAATAGAAATATTTTGAATATTGATTTCTTACAAATATCAAATTGTCATATATACGTCATTACATAGCTGTCATTATACGTCAATTACATAGCTATCATTTGCGTTTTATTATTCTTTTTTGTTATACCACGTTTTATAGTGACTGACTTTTCATGTCAAGTCCCACGGGAACGCTGTCGAACGGGATAAAAAGTATCCTATGTCCGTCTCCTGGCTCTAAGCTACCTCCATACCAATTTTCACTCAAATCTGTTCTTTCGTTCTTGAGTTATAAGTGGTGTAACTAACACGACTTTCTTTTATATATATAGATGTGTTTCCAAACATTATTTCTAACTACAAAAATAATGAATGGTTGAGTGAGCGAGCAATTTTAGCGGCTAAGAATAAAGATGTAGATGACCTGAACTACATAATTCAAAATAAGATCATTGGAACAATGCTTCATTCAAATCTATTGACTGCGTCACAAATGAAGATGAAGCCACCAACTATCCCATTGAATTTTTAAACTCTTTGGACGTGCCTGGCTTACCACCGCACAATTTACGCCTAAAGGTTGGCTCCGTAGTAATCATGCTTCGAAACATAAACCAACCGTTGCACAGTTTTGCAACGGTATGCGTTTGGTGGTTAGAAAATTGAAGAACAATGTAATTTACGCTACGATAATGATAGGAAATCTCAAAGGTGAGGAAGTTCTTATTCCGAGGATCCCGATGATCCCAACCGATATGCCGTTTGAATTTAAAAGACTTCAATTTCCGATACGTCTTGCATTTGCCATGACCATCAACAAATCACAAGGCCAATCCTTAAAAGTTTGTGGTTTAAATCTAGAACATTCATGTTTTTCCCATGGTCAATTATACGTGGCATGTTCACGGGTCGGAAGACCATCAGCGTTGTTTGTTTTTGCGCCTGATAATAAAACAAAAAATGTCGTGTATCAAAAGGTACTTAAGTGAAGAACAACCTATGTACTAAAATACAGAAATAATAATGAATGATTAATGTAGGTATTTAATTTTTTTGTATTTTTTCCAATAAAAAAAACAAACTGCTTATTTATTGCCATTAAGGCGGAACAAAGTTCGCCGGGGCAGCTTGTATATTATATATTTATTAACTTCTCTGCTATAATGTATTTATAACTATCGTAGTTGTTTAAATTATCTTTAAATTCGTGGGGCTTAATTCTTAATATAAACTTGATTTTCAACAATACCCGCATACAAGTTCTGTATAAAATAACTGCTCTATGCGGTAAGTTATAGTAAAGACGTCTTAAACCCGTAACGTTCTCTTAAAAACTATTTTAGTATTGACCTGGTCTAACCATCGCTAATATTTCATAGTCCGATAAGACTCGGGTCAATTCTGGGTCAAATTTACGAGAGCCGTGCGTTTTACTACCCTTCCTACCCGGATGTGGTACGCCCGGATATAGCCGGCTCATTCTGGTCGTACAATAAACTCCGCACGGTTTTGTCAGATTAAAGCCACCGTTATGGTTATAAATTTGAAAACTATCCCTTGGCTTTTTGTGTGAACACTATCGGGTTATGTAAATTGAATAATATAAAATAAGTATCGGTATTATTAGAAGAATTGGGATTTGCCAGGTCTAGACGAATATTTCTTGAATCGCAGAATTCTATTGAAAAAGTTTTATTTCTTGTTAGGTCTAAGGTTTGAGCTTATGATGGTCTTTATCGAGTAAATTCCAATGAATTACTATTTCATATTCGTAGTTTATGGTATCTAGAAAAAAATTATGCTGTTATATACTTCTAAATTATATTTTCGTGCATAAAAAAAGAAATGTACTGTATATTGATAAGGATTCGAAAAAAGTATCTTTGCAAAATTTCTAACAGTTATTTTATTTCGTGTTGAAGGATAACAAGTAGTAGCAACTAGCAAGCAGCGAGCGCTCTGACAGTTTTGATGTATTGAACTCATATCGCCATTGACGTGTGATAAACAACCACTGTACAACACTACACTATTAAAGCATGTACAGCATGTGTATTGATAACTTTATGAAATGTTTGGACATTTCGTGAAGTTACCAGCTACGACTGGGCATGTCGTTGAATAGCGAACATTTAAATATATTATACGATATACTTACAATATTTTACATTTTTGAAGACAGATAATTAATAATGTCATTGTATCAATCACTAAACAGTGTTTATTATTTAATTTCCCGATTAACAGCCATATTCAATTGTATATTTTTCATAAATTGCCCAGTTTCAATTATTAGCAATAATACTAGTCCGGTACAACTTATAGTTATAACTAAATCTTATTATAAAAATCACCAAATTTAATTAAAAATAATACACAAGAAAATAATTAAATACAATTTTTTTTTGTTTTTAAAAGCTTGTAGATGAGTTATCGACGGTAGATTGTATGGAACTTGGCCATCCTATTCCAACACTTTATGGCGGAGATTCTAAACGAGTTGTTTAAGAAGGAGAAGAAGAAGAAGAAGCTGTGAGATAGAATTTCCAAAACGCGTTTAAAAGAGCGTAACATATAGCTAGAAGGACCTCAAAAATATGAATTGTTTTTTAAGATAAGAGGGATTTGGGATTAATTAGAATTGAATATGTATAGAAGTTGAAGGGTAGGATATTTACTTTTTTGTTTTAAAAGGTTCATTTATTATAAAGTTCTATAACAAAGGACTATAGTAATTGCAACATTCTACACAGAATATGCAAATAAAATAAGAAATATCCCAAGTTTAATAAGTAAGCATTACGCTTCAAAAGAACTCAGCCACGCGCGTAAATTATCCTAATTTTGTACCACAAATCCCTGTTCTTGCAACTTTTTGAATTACCATTTCTGTAATATACGAGTATTATATTTGGTATGAGTTGTGGCCCAGAATAATTTTTAAGCTACATAAATTCCATCGATTGTACCATAATTATAATTATAAGTTATTATTTTGAAGGGGTTTGAAGTACGAATGAAGGTCAATTCAAAATGGATGGATGACTTGAAAACTGGAACAATTTTAATCAGCCTACTTAAGTTCGTTCAAACTAATACTAGGTAGTATTAGTTTACTACATAGAGTAATTAGTTCTTCATACTTTAATATTCAAATTAACCAGTTAAACCTACAAATTCCCTTAAAAAGGGCCAGTCCCGTACATCCTTTGGAGCCTAGAATCCTAAAAAAATAATTTTACTACTTCTATTCTTAATTTGTATAACAGGGGTCAAACGGGTGGGAGGCTCACCTAACCTTAACCACTCACGGACATCGCCAAAAGGGTCGGATGTCCGTAGCCGCCCTTTGAGGAATTAGTATTCTCTTTTCTTGAAGGACCCTAAGTCGAATTGGTTCAGAAATAGGTTGTCATTGTTGTCAGTATCAGTTTTCCAACTTCAGACAGTGATTACTACGCCGGGAAACATTGCGCTGTATTAGAAACAATGCCTTAGCTAAGCCGTCTCTTGTCAATTGTCATCTTGGAACTATTTGTTTGTATACAAATACATATCTTATTCAGCTTTGATAAAACGTAATTGTACGCAATAAAACTTTATGTATCAACGATTCAACCTTTATTATCCTTTGACTATGACTTGCTAAATTGCATTGACTAGTTCTATTTCAATGCAATTTTTCTGCAATGCGAAATGTAAAAAGAGTTACCTTTGTCCGACTGTAGTGCTGTTTAAATATGAAATCGATATCTGGCATACTGCCTAATGCTGTCCTTATTACTTATTTTACGTGGAAGGACAAAAAAGACCTTCTAAGTATTAAAATTTTCCCTTATTAAATTTATAGAAAAATGTCATCTAATATTGGTTTAACTAAAACCTTTTTGTCATAATTGATAAAGGAAAAATTGGGATCTTAAACTTATATACCATATAAGTATATGGTACAGATGTTACCGTCTATGTATTACATAGACGGTACATACATAAACTTATATGGTATATTCGGTCCGCGCTCATACATGCGTTATTTATTAATGAAAAATAAATTTTATTATATGTAATCCTAAATTATATAGGTATAATATAAATTACATTAATTTATAATTCCATTTCAGTAATAACATTATAAAAATGTATTTGTTGATTTGTTTGAGTAATGTTATAATAAATGAGCAAAAGCAATACACATCAAAAATAAAAACGATACCTCATCTCGGCAATTATCCCTTCGTTCCGCCATATTTATCACACAGATTGGCGGCACTGTATGTAACCGAAATAATGTTGCCCATTTAAATATTCATACAAACGTTACAATTCATCTGTTTACGACTGCCTTGGGATACATTTTTAATCTATAGCTTTTGAACTTTAAATGATAATTTAATTTTAAAAATTGATATCCGTCAAATGACGTCGATTTAGTTCTCTGGATAACTTTGCAGAATATTGAATCTAGTCAGAGCCACTGAGACTTTCTATATACGCGTACGAAAGAGAAGTACAATCTTGAGATTCCTTTTAAAAACTTGTCGAAAATTGTGCATTTCATTTCAAATAGACTTCTGATACAGTGAGCACTCAGGCTAAATCGGTTTTGAGTCAAACGGAATAAGATCCGTCTGTGATTCAATACTAGTTCGGAGCTCGTGGTCATTACGGTAAAGCTGATTGATTTGCTCATAGACGCTGAGCTTAGTTTACGGTTACATTGTGGTTACTAAAATTAATTTAAAATATCCTGGAACATGAGTGTTTTTGTTATAAAAATAGTATAAAAACATTACGTTGTTCTAACACATCGGAAGTTGTTATTCTATTAATAAATAAGAAAAACATCCCAAACAAGGTACAATTTCAGATTAAATTTTGTGCCGTTTAAACTTTTACAACTTTTTTCATCGTTACTGTAATAGTATACATACGTTATAACTCGTAAATGCTTGCCTACTCTATCACAGCATTAATACAACTAATTAAATAAAATTATCTTGAAATTTCTCACTTATATAGAGTAATCAGTCACTGATATACTGCCATTGCTACAATTCTCACGTCGGAGTCGTTAACTGAAAATATTAGACAGGCGTGACTCATCGGAAAAATTTTGTGTGACGGAAGCGAGTTGCAATATAATATATTTATTTATTTTGTACTCCTACAGCTAACACAAATTACATATAATAGCAAACAAATACACCGAGAACATAGCCACAGATGGAATACATGATACATTATATAACAAAAAGATTTACAAAAGGGAACAAACAAACAAAGTATTTAATACAATTAACTAACTGATTAAATTTAATTAATTAAGCCTAAATTGGTTGTGTTGTGTAATGGTGTAAAAGTGATATAGATATAGTTAAATTAATATATTATTTAGTTGAAACATACAACGTATACTGGGAATTTAATTTATTTGCTTCCGGTTTGTCCAAATAAACACGCACGGCATCTTTTTCATATTTTGAAAAAAAGTATGTCACCTTTGGATAATATAGCATTTTGACAATGAAAGTATTTTCTTAAAATCGTTCCCATACTTTTCGAGTTTCATGTAAACAAACACATAAAAATACAAATGTTTCTTCTTTATTTTATTTCTTGTATACATTAATATACTTCAAAAGGGTGTTAGGAGAAAATTTGTAGTCAACCCCATTTAAAGCAATGACAACAATTAATTAACTTTCTCAAGATTATCTTACAAAAAATGTTTGCCAATTAAAATTAATGTTTTCAGTAAAACAAAGTGAATTCGATTAATGCTGTTATTTTTATATATTAAAATACAGTTTTGTTAACATTCGAACAAACTATTTAAAATATATTTAGAATTTGCAAAAGCATGTTTCAAAAAATATATGTTTACCTGAGACAACCTATACTGGTACGATCGCGACCGATACAAGAATATTTTTTTATTTTAAATTCAATTAAAATTGTAATGAAAACTTGTTTTACAAGTTTTCTTAAATTGTCCAACACATATCAATAACAGGAATATCTTTTATACATATTATGATTGAGACGATATCGGCAGTTTTTGGGAATAAGATTTTTTTTATGTTTAAGTATTGTAATTTGTGTTCTGTTCGGTTTCTGTGTATTTTCTACATGTATACCGGTGAATACAAATGATTTACTTACTTATATTGTACAACCATGTAGACTAGTACCTCTACCTACATAAGCAATGAAACGATTGTGATTCATCTGTAATCTTTTTTGTACAAGTTTAAAACTAAAGTTTTAGTCGGATTGACTAAGTAGTGTCCGGAATCTGGCAGGTATTAACAAAGTTCATGGCATGGATTTCCTTTTAGGAATGCAGAAAAAGTACTTAAGCAAATTGTTTGAGTGGAATTTATCATAGTTACGTCATCGTCTGTACTTTAATAATTAATATAAGCTAATTAATATAAACAGAAAAGGTAGATTTTTAAATTGTCATAAATAAACTCCAACTCTATCGGTTGTGGAATAGAAAATTATACCCGTGTATTTAAAGTTTAAATAAAAATTATAATGGTTTCATTTGAGGGTAACTTTTAGTAAAAATAATTTGTAATGAAGATTCTATGAAACTAATTTATGGTGGTGACACACCGATCACCCACAGTGGTTTATCCAAAGATGGTGAAGGAGGAGATTGTTAAAACTACGGCCATTTAAATTCTTTTTAAATTTATAGTAGATATTTAATAAAAATTCAGTCTCAGTCAATACATAAGTCATGGCACACATAATGCAAACCACGCATAATCGACTTTTACTTGCACTAGCAGGTACTTCTAATTCGCTCAAACGCAATGGCTCAGATGTTCATTACCATTTGCAATTTAATCCTTCTGTGAACGCAAATTCACTGATTCAATAGGAAACCATTTTGTGACTACGAAAGAGCGCTAACTATAGAGTAATTTCTCCTTACCGAGTATTGTGTCACTGTCATTTCTCTTTATTGTTATTTTGTTACGCTCTTATTAATAAACTAATTAAAATATCTTTGTCTTCGAGGCAGAATACATACCACCTCGACGTCTGTGGTTCCACAACTGAGCGTTACTAAGCAGATTTTCTAGGCATAATCACTATGTGCAACCATTGAAGTATTTTCGAACCAATTCGACTAAGGGTTCTTTAAGAAAGGAGCGTACCATTTCCTTAAAGGCCGGCAACGCACTCGTGAGCCCTCTAGGATTAAGTGTCGATGGGCGGCGATATCACTTAACATCAGGTGAGCCTCCTGCCCGTTTGCCTCCTATTCTATAAAAAAAAAAACAAAACTCAATATTGAGATTACGATTAAGTTTGTGAAAACATTTGAAACAATATGAAACATGTACATATTTATGATCACGAATGAAATCAATAGTTTTAGATATTCTTCCGTTATATAATTTTCTCCTTAACATATTAGGAATGAAGTAAGATTTCAATAGAAAATTTTCGCTTTAAGTCTCTCTTAACCTAACAATGAACGCCTCTCTTAGAACCTTCGCCTTTGTAATTAGCCCTTAACTGAGGAATGACGTGTTAAACGATGTGAAATTACTCAATTATCTTTGAAATTAATTAACTAATGTAATTAGACAACTGAAGCATACATATTTCTTTGGTTATTAAGTTGATAAATTAGTCACACGTATTAATATCATGGTTTTAGATCCTATATTAAAATGTAGTAAAAAAAAACAGTGTTGGTCTTGTGGATTTTGCAACCATAAGAGTCAATGGAGTGTATCTGGCACATCACTTAATTGCCTATCAGAAAAAACAAATGTTCTCAAAACAGGCAAAGAAATCTGAGGCGCAGACCTCAAAGGTCGCAAGCACCATTGGTTTGGTAATAAAAGAGATCTCTGAAAGGCATCACTTGAGAAAATCTCATTTTAAATATTAAAATATTCCGTTGGCCTTTCTTTTCAAACGTCCTGGGTCTAACATGATATGCCGTTATAATTACAACCGTTACGCATACAAAGAAACCGGTCCAAAGAAACCAACGACTTACGAACCAAAAAAAACGAGTATCTGGTTTTATCCGTATTAAATAAAATATGTGTTTTTGTTTACATATTAATACCAGGGGCTGGTAAGTATAAGCCACGCCCATATGGGTGCCAAACCCATTTATTAAACGAAACACGATTAAATAAATGTAATTAAATGTGATGTATATTCGTGTAAAGTAAGCAATGTACCGGCGGGAGCCTAATCAGGTTCTCCTAATATTTGCAAATTTAAATAAATTCAAATGAAGGTGGGATCCGGTGTTGTGGAAAGTGGCTCTTTTTCAAATTATTCCAGACCCAATCGTAAGGTACCTTTGACCTTTATGTTAAACCCAGATTACGAAATTTCCCAATACGAAGTTCGTACCGGTTTTATAGTGGGGAGTTCATTTGATTGTTTTTAGAATATTTACGTTCGAAATGTGAATGAAAATAATAAAATGTTAATTCTACGTCTAAAAAAAATTACTTAATAGTAATATCTAATTGCTATTATACATTAAATCTAAACTTTAAAAAGCTAACCAAACAGCAAAGATATTAATATGTATATACATATATAAACATATTTAAAATGAGAGAGACATTGAGTAAAATAAAATAAACGAGTTTTAAATGAAATAGCCACTGTAATGCTTATAAAATATCAATTTTATGTTCAATAATCCAAAATTAATTAAACAATCGACTTAGTATATAATACACTAAGTTCAAAAGTTTTCTGCTAATTTTATACCTGAAGTGAGATACTTCAAGTTTTATTTATGCATATCATGCACAAACTGCTCCCGCTATAAAAATAAGTCATCGATATATCACTGTTATATCAGTCACTGTACATCAAAAAACCCAAAACCAATTACAAAAATATATTGGAAAATTCAGATACTCCACGACTAGGACATCAATCAATTATGCGATGTCAATCTATCTTTGGAAAGATTTATCTATGAAATTGAATCACGATAAAAAATATAAAAATTGTTTGCGCTTGGATATGACACTAAAAAGAAATTAAATACCCCATTTATTACTTTAATGACATTTTAAGAAGCTCCTGGTCAAAGTATATAATGTAGAAACACTTGGATTCCGCCATCTTGTAATTTTAATGGAATGTTTATGTTGCCGTAAAGTAAAAATTTATGTTAAATCATTTTCGAAACATCCTTGATTTCCACGGTGTACATTTTCATAACAAAGAACGGGCGAGGCATGAGACATGACAAGAATGCGACACAGCGGGCAACAAGAAACATTTCTTCGACAAACATTCGAGAGATTTGAATACTGTTTTCGGAGTGCAAGAATATTATTATGCATGGAGTTGTGTATAAATTTAAAACATTTTAATTTGGTAAACAATTTTTTTAAATGCCTGATATTCGCCTTATTTTGTTCGAAAATGATAATTTACGTTAAGTTGCGTGCGTCATGCAGGTACAAAAAAACTTTTCTTCTCTTTCTATATAAACAATTAACATCTACCTCACATCTCTTCTTAATTTTAAAACTACAACCTTGTATAACATGACCTTTTTTGTACAAAACAACTTTTACATTTGGCAATGAAATAAGTTCCATTACTTTTGTATACTTAAGAGACCCTGGGTAAGTAGTTATTCGAAAGAAGTAGTGTGGTAAAGACCGTAAATAGAGAATTGATATATTTTAGTATTTTAAAGTAACTACTACAGTCTTATATAATTAAAACAAATTATGTTTTTCTTTTATGATTCCATTTCTATACTAATATTTTATCTATCTTTCGAAATTACATTTATTATATACATAGAAATCAACTTATCGCCTAAATGTTACAGCCACTAAATACACCATTGAACGTCTCTTTCCTGCCAAACATACTGTCAGTTAATACAAGGACGGAAAATGGTACTTTAATGTCGTCCCTGATACAGATAAAGCAATGACTTCCTTATTTAGCGAGGTAATATCTCTACGGCCCATCGAAAGACATATTTCTTGGAAAAATATTTTGGGATTTTATGATCTATCAACTGTTTACATCAGATAATATCTATAGTTTTCCATTCCTATAGACTATATAACTGAATAGAAAGTACAATCTACAACTTGAGTTCTAAATAGACAATTTTTATTAAAGGCTCAAAGAGGTTATACAGAAAAGTGAAAATTCTGTTACAAAAAGGAAATGATGATATTTTTTTTATATTATGGCCCGCACGGTTTGTGCATTGTGGCCCAGGGTCAAATGATGATATTTCTATTTAGATACATTACGATTAAATTTGAAACTATGTTTTTATTATATATGTAATAGGTAATTTCACTCAAGAAAACAATTAACAAAAACGATACGTCTTATTGAAGTTATTTCTACATCAAATAAAATAAATTATATTTTATTTGACTCTTAGAATTAATGTATATATTGCCTGCACCAGGCAAGTCAATTAAGTATTTAGGAAGTATTTAAGGTATTAAAATAAACTTGAATAATGCTTATAATCTGAACCAGATGATATTTTCCTAATATTTCAACAATTCATTTTCGTTGTTGAAATCTGTTTGCACCGCGAATAATTCTAATTTCTGTTAACATTTCACGTACGCCAACGTACGTTGCCGTTGAAAATACTAAAGCCAACACGTTAATACGATTAAAACTTGCTTAAACAAACTTTAACGCTATTTTAACACGTTCAGGGAAAAAGCTTTTACATTTTTATTATTATCTTTTAATGTGGCATGTCTCAATATCATAGTTTTATTTTAAAATGTAATAAAACTTCAACAAATTATTATTATAGAGTATATAGAGCTGTTATTTTCGATGTATTATGTTAATCAAACGTAATTTATCTCTATAAAATTATTTTCCAAAAACGTTTAAAATTGCGAGTGTAATGGGAGCTATTATTTAAACGATTAATTAAGGTTACCTTATGTAATTATATCGTTTGGCTTTGAGGTTTTTTAACCTCACTTAATGAAGACGTGTTCATAATTACAGTCTCATTTATTTAAGTTTCTTGCAACCTATTTCATTAGAGTATCTACATTTACATCCAATAGAGTCCTAATCATAGACAAACCTAAAACTTCAGCCGTAAACAAAACGTGGAGTACGTATGGCATTTGATACCGTTATTTTTCTAAAATTATTGTCATGTAAGGATGCAGGTGCCACTCAGTGTGATTGTATAATCAAAGATGTAAGACGAAACGTTGTGTTTAATTGTGATAGAAACTGAAATAACATCCTGAGAATCAGCCCCCGTACCCTGTAACCTAGCGATAGTGATACCGATTCCGATGTGTTAGTGTGCAAGTTCGATGTAGCTTTCTGAATATCCGTAGCGCTGGTGTCGTAACCTTTGCGCGGTAAAATTCATGATTCGATTGAACAGACCGGCATCGCTTTCAACGCAATTTGAAGATGGACCAATCACAATCGAAGAGAATGAAAATCGTTTCGTCAATTGTTTTACATTCCTACCGAGAACTTAATTCAAAGACTCATATAATCGTGGGGTGGTTCTACATGTTCTACATTTTCTAGAGTTATATGTGACACCCAAAAGACGCACACATATAAGAATATTTTGAAACTGCGAATAAAAACACTCGAGATTAATATCACAGTCCATACATCAATAGCGAGCTCAGCCAGGCGTCACAGGTCGGGCCCATAAATATTGCACCACGTTCATTTACCTTTTGTTTGTTATTGATATAGTATATTTATACGGCCCTGAGTTATTTTTTTATCGGTCTGTAATATTATAGACTCGAAATGTATTATAATTAATATGTGCTAAATTGTGTGGCTATATAACGGTTTATAGTAGACTAGTTTTAGACTGGAGCAGATTTGGCAAAGTGGCTTAAGTGTGCGACCTTCACGGCTGAGGTCGCGCGTTTAAATCCCGGCTATGAATTTCTATGTGTGCAATTAACCTTAATTCGTACGACGATGAAAAAATCTAAAGGAGCCAACCATATCCCAAATATCAACATATATCTATCAAGCACAATAGGTTATGAAAAAATGTTAAAAGAAATGTTAGCACCTACGGCCGATGCCCAAATAGGGTTACAGTAACTGTGTTATTATTATTTTACTGAGCCTGTTCGAGTTTTCACTATAATTTTTAAAGCATGCCCAATTCACACATGAATACTAAAGCTGCGAACGTGAAATTAAATTTTATACCAGCGGTCCGTCCCGACTTCGAACGGGTAGAAATTAATTTTTTAAGTATTTTTTGGTGATTTTGATATGTTTTTAATATTATAGAACATTTTTACCGTCAATAGTTTTCGCAGCGCCATTATCACTTTATTGCCATTATATTTTTAGTAGGGATCCTTATTTTATTTACTTTACTCCTTATAATATTATTATGTATTAGTAAAAATGTCGTCGGGCTCTTGAGTGGGTAAATATTGTTTAATATTCTATTCATACAGCAATGAAAGCCAAGTAACCCGAAATAGCCAGGATATCTAACTTATTATATTTATAAAGAGGCTTTTAAAACGATGTAAATATTAAAACGCAGGGAAGCGTAGGGCTTAAGGCGATAAGGCTTCCACTTCCAACTGACCTACTTCACTGAATATAGTGGCTATGTAAACGTAGTATGCAAGGTTCGGTGACTAACCAAAATTTATGCAGGTTTAAGTGTAAGAATTTCTTTTAAAAAAGACGACTGTTTTTTAGTATTGAATGCGTATTATATTATACTCTTACCCGATGTATTCAATTTTTTATATAATTAGAATTTTCGTTGCATAAATCCTTACATACACAGTGTATAACTAGTCTGTAGGCAGTCGCGATGCGCCAGTAAAAAGCACTGAATCTTTAACGATCAAAAAATATTACGATTGAAGAACACTACAATAAGCAAAATCAAGTTCTAAAGGAGCTGCTAACATGGTCGGAAAGGTACAACGCTGTCATCATTCTGTGTTATAGCCTGTCTTATCAAGGAGTCACAAAACTACATTTTTGTGAAAAAAGGAGTGAAAACTTTAGCTAAAGTATATCAAGATACAGTCTAGGATCATGTTGAAAAAAACATTGCAATTTTTTTTTTAAATTACTATGGCCCTCATCTACCTACCCCAGACCTCAATCCTTCAAATTACTATACTTTAAAAATAATTGCTAAATATGCGTTGCTGTCTTTTAGTTTAAATGGAAATCTACCGCAATTTAATATTTAACATCTGAATTAAAGATAAACACAAATTTAGGTTAAAAAAATTAAAAACGTTTGTTACAGTGATACTATAGAAAGAAACTAGTTCTTTAACAGCAATGTATCAAAAATAATTAAATTATTTGACTATAAACTAACTCCTACGTCAAATTAAATAAAATTAACAATATACGTTCTTGAGTATAAAGCAGAATGGACGTAATTTACATATAAATGAGAGCTTTATCGATGAGCATCGAAGCGTTACGTTTTCTGCCTTAATTTCAGAACAAAATTAATAAAAACTTTATAATAACTTATTCCAAATAACTTTAAATTACTGTCGAAATCGTCCATTCAAAGGGATAAAATTTGCGAGGAAAATTATATTTGTACGAGCTATGGCTGTTCATTTTTCTCACTCAGGATTACTTAGTTTTATAAGCGTGACGATTTCCTACGTCTGACTTCCGGCCCGACAGTATAGACTTAGGCACTCTCTTAACATTTAATTATTATTTGTATACTCTATTGATTTACGCGAGTAGGTGATATAGAGTAAAACTAAAATCCTCTATTATTTAAAGCACCCGATGACCATGGACCCGTACATTAATAATTTATTAAGAGATTCCACTTAAAGATGAAGAATGCAGGTTGAGACTGGTTCACATTTAGAACGTAGTTATAAAGACGCAGGTCAACCTACGTATGTGCGTGTTTGATGACTATAAGGAAAATAGATAGAGCGAAGGACATATATCAAGGCACTCAAAGGAACTATGTGAAATTTCAGAAAATAAATAAACAATATCCCAATTTTTATTTTTATTTTACGCGACTATATCCCCTACGGAATGTATCGGATTAATTGGAAGAAGGCTTGGCTAGAATTTAATAATTTCCATACATGTCTGAATTAAAAATCCAGTTTAAAATATTCTCTATATGGTATATTTTTCCAATTAACTATTAAGTAGAGAGAGAGCAAAAATATTAATAATGAGTCGTGGGTCGCGAGCCCGCTAATTGTTAGTTTGCCTGCACATTGTGCACTGTGTATTGTGACGAGTATAATAGTTTATACTCATTGTTCACTTTATTAAATAATTCAAAGACTTTCAGTTAGGTCACCTTTAAACTAAGCAATTAGTTCCTCAGGTTCGCACAGATAAAAATACCTAAACAACTTTTTCGTTAAATCAATTAAGCCACTAAAACTGAATGCTGCAAAAGCGTTATCTCTTAGATACTTGAGTTTTTTGGATTGATTTTACTATCTTAGCAAGATTTTAACAACTAAGTTTCTAGCTATTACTTATTTTGTTGTGAGCAGTTGTTAGCCTAGTGGCTTCAGCGTGCGACCTGAGGTCGTTGGTTCGATCCCGGGCTGTGCACCAATGGACTTTCTATGTGCGCATTTAACAATTGCTCGAACGGTGAAGGAAAATATCGTGAGGAAACCGACATGTCTTAGACCCAAAAAGTCGATGACGTGTGTCAGGCAGAGGAGGCTGATCACCTACTTGCCTATTAGATTTAAAAATGATCATGAAACCGATTCAGAAATCTGAGGCCAGGACCTAAAGAGGTTGTAGCGCCACTGATTTTTTTTATTACTTATATTAATCAATCAGTACATATACAAATACCTAAAACATATAATATCATTGGGTAAATACTTTAAAGTTCACAACGAATTAATCCGAAACATTCCGTAAATTAAAATTTCACAATTTTATTAAAAATAGTTAAAACCTCTTTAAACTAACATAAGCATCGGAAAGAAAATAAAATAAGTAAATTGACAGGCACAGCGCAGTGCGCTCCACAAATAGTTATTGTTCACTTTAATTATACTTATTTCAGTTATTATGCTGCTAACATTACTATTATACATTTGCGCAGAGACTTTTGTATAGGTACCTTTGTGTTTGAGTTCATAATATATAATGTGGTAATGATGACGCGGTTAGTAATGTGATAAATTATTTTACATCGTTTATATCTTAAAGGAACTTATCGATTTATTTTATACTAACATTTACTATAGAACCGAAAGTGGGGCGATGAAATAACCTCGAGCACTTAATAGTAATATTTGAAGCACTTCGACAGGAACTAAGTTAAAAGTTAGCGCTCCGTGTCTGGACCAAGTTTTACTTTAAACGGTCCGAAGTTTCAGTCATTTCTCACTTTAAACTGTGGACTACTTTTATAGTTATAAGCAGATTTAAACGTACCCACGAAACTCAGAAGGTATAGATCACAAAGCACACAACACTTCCTAATATATTTTAGCAAGGAATTATCGAAAACTGTGACAATATAAAGTAAAAGTACACAAAGCCTAGATGTTGCAACTAAAATGTGAAACGGATTATTTAGACATTTACAAACAAAACGGTTCATTGTTATTAATTAGCCTTATAATCCTTATATTATCTCGTTTGTAGGCCTAATAATACAAAAAATTAATAAGCATAAAAATTCTGAATAAAAAGCTTTTATAATAATGAGAAGACTGGAATGATTATTATAATATATATTTCCTCTTTCTAACATTAAAGTGATTACTCTGAGCCTACGCAAAGTATATTTTTATCCCTTAATATTAATCAATAAATTACTAAATCAATGTCATATACAGCTAGGTGATTTATTTATTTTTGTGTGATACATATTGATATGGGTAAGTATTTTCATTGTTTTTATTTCTATAATAGACCACGTGGCGCTCTCTGCATTCATCTATACAAGCAATATCTACGTAATTATTTACCGTAGATGATACAATTATCACAAATTCTTTTATTATTTATCTAGAAGAAATTATATGAGTCACAATGCAATGATACTAGTAAAAATTTGACCAAAGATAATTGTACAAATAAGGTATATTCACGAAATATCAATTAATGAAGAGATGGTATAGGTATTAATCGAGGAGTCTAGTCTGTTTATCTAAGACTCAATCTAGATAATCGAAATAGCTAAAAGCGTACAGTCTGTCTAGATCGAGTTTCTGGGCCATCTCATTGACAGTATAGCGATAATATCAGAGCAAACATATTAGCGAAGATCTATTCACTGCAGTTACCCTATTTATAGACTCAGTGATAGCGCTCACCAGAATATGAAGTATTTTCTCTTTACTTTTGTTTAAAGGCTGGCAACGCACTTGCGTGTGGCTGAGTTGATAAATAAAATACTTTTAATGTAATGATTTATTCGTATAAAAACCTTATGGTTTTCTTTAGAATATAACCACAGATTAACGAATGTTTGTTGATATAGAAAATAAGTAACTTTAAGCTTTAATAATATAAAATAAATGAATCACCAAATTTCTGAATTTATTTTACGGTCATATTTCGATCTAATAAATGCATCTACTTCATCATCAGCCTCCAGTCGACACACGCCGTCGACTTTTTGTATCTAAGAGATGTGGTTTCTTCACCGTTCTATCGAATGTTAAATGCGCATATGCGCGATAATGCAAAAGAAAAATAGAAAGAAAGTCCATTGGTGAATCGATCTTACGACCTCAGGTAGGGTCGTATGCTGAAGCGATTGGGTCAATATTGCTCCTCATTTAAGCTTTGTAAATTGTTTTTGATTTATTCATATTAAAACACACAGAAAATAATATAGGCCGATTGAAAATTTTTTAGAAAGCATATCTTCTATACGTGTATGTATTACCTTAATATAATACTATGATGGTAGTATTAATGTTGCAGACAATATATATAGACCGATGTATGAAAGGACAACTTCTAAGATGGATCTGATCTATTTAATTAATGACGATTCAAAATTTTCAGTGCTAAGCGGAAGTGTCAGAATTATTATAATATATTTTACATGTAGTAGCGTAAGTAATATGTGTCAGTAGTTTAAAATCATTCTGGCTGATGACGGGGCTACGTCATTACTACCTTTTACTAAAGTCTGCACTGTTAAAGCATTTCTACTGTTCTCATGTGTCAGCGTATGAATTTATTCATTCTTTTCATTTTCATTTCTACACCAGACAGTTTCAAATAAACAGCGAACCAATTCGTATACGAGAATAGAGAAACAATGAGACGGATTTCTAAGAAACAATACCATATATTTTTAGTGCAGTCACAACAAATTCAATCCGTACAACAAAACTGAATTCAGCTCACGTCTCGCCTAGACCGAGACTATATTACTTCAAGTTTTAACACACTTTCTAAAGAATGATTATAGTTTTGAACATATATTATAAAAGTTCCTATGCCTTGTATCTTGAAGGCTACAAGTTTTATTAAAGAAATAAATATATATAAAATAATATTTATTTAAATTTAATAATTTTAAGATGATTATACCGTGGTCGCATTACCGGATGCAACAATTTCACAATTTTTTGTTGTGATTATAAGTTTGGAGAAAGTTATAAGAATTTTTATGAAGAAAATATCAAGAAAAATTGAGCAAAACATTAGATTTGAGAAAACTTAACGACTTTATTCATTTTACGTTACTACGAACAAATTAGTAATCAAATATAGTTTAACACAGAGCATCACAATAATAAACACTAAGCTTTTGAATAATTATACCAATTTGAAATAAATATTCACAGATAAGACAGCACAACGTCTGTCGGATCAGTTAGTTAATTAATGATTGGGCTTCATCCCCTATCGCTCATCTAGTTGTGAGCTTCACACAAGACTTAGTCCATGTTTAATATATAATGTATCAGTGATTTGTAACTTGATACGATCTCATCGCAACAATTCAATCAACTTAGAACTTTTTGCTAGTATCGGTATCACAGTTATTAATATAAATTTATTTAAACTCTGTTTCGTATAATCAGCCAAGTCATGTAATGAAGTAAAGCCTATTCAAAAGATAATGGGTATACCTATTATAGGTAATATTTAAATAATTTTACATTTAGTCTGTTTTCTATTTTAAACAGTCTATAGTAGTAAATAGCAACAAAAGAAGTACGAGAATAGTTAACGTAGTTAAACAAGTAAAAATCTCGAGGTCGTTACAATAAAACTGTATATTATGTATTCCCAGTATACGTTTTACAATAGCAGCACAATAATTAACAACGATTGTAGCAAACTTGTGGCCTATTGAATACAATAGTATAATCAAAAATTAATATCCGCTCCAGGGTAAAAGGAAATATTGTATTTTACACAGTAATAAATGAACCCTCAGGTCATTTAACAATTCTCGTATATTTCTTAGTATTAATTGTATATAGTTCATAATTGCTGTTGGTCGTTATCGATTTGATTATCGCGGTCGCATTAAGGTAATCACAGTTGACAGAGATTTTCTATATATCTACATATAAATATGGAACGTTTAACAGTTTTACTTTGGCCATAGGATATATATTTGGATGTATACATTCTAATCATCCCGAGTAATTCTAATATAACCATATCTCACAGGCCTTTCCTTGCACATTCCAATATAACGAGCCATTGGTCCGACCACGTTTCACAAAACCTAGACATTAAATTTGACACTTTACACTTAACTGTAAATTTTCAGAGAAGTAGAGGTTTTGTAATCAGCCACAACGAAATTGAGAGCATCATGACGTTGAGCAGTGACCAAGCGCTCCGAGAAGATTGGTACACCACAAGCGTGAGAGTGTGTGTGACTGAGTGTGTATACACGGAAGTTCGAGGTCAAAATAGACTACAAGTAAGAAGCTCGCATTTAAGGGACTTAATCTAACGATCATTTGATGTCTCTGACGCAATAGTATCCTTCATAAAGTGGTATTATTCCCATATACATTTTAAACTATGAGGTCTGATAGGTTACTAAAAGTTCTCAAGCATCCCGAGGCAGCAAAATACTCAATTCATAAGATGTCATATAAAACACACAGAACTTATATTATTTTAATGCAAATATACGTCATACGTCGATAATTTGCTGAAAGGCGTAGCAGTAACTTCGCATGTCTTTTGATGTGATTCAGTGAACATTGCGACTCAATGCACTAACAAGATCAAACTCTCGCTCTTTACTATATTAAGTTGTTGACACAGCAAATATTAGTAGTTGTATGTTTGCCTTAACGAACTGATTAATAAAACGAATATTGTATTGCAAGCTTAAACTTTGAAGTGTGTGTGTGTGTCTCAATATCAGAACATGAATCTCGAAACTTCTTTACGAAAAAAATGATTAAGTAATATTTTTATAGAAAATCTAATGGTTTTACTAATCTAACCTTATGTTTATTACCTCAATTATTTGTTATCATGATCTCTTGAATGTGTTTATTTGTTGCCTTCACGCGTTTAACATTATTATAGAACTAAACATCAGAAAGTATCTACGATATATTCTAATTGTAATACTAAATCAGGAGCGTAAATATATTTAAAATAATCAATAACTACGTTACAAAACCTAAATCATTTCCAATGCATGTATTATGACGAAAAAGTGATATTAATAATACATCGTACCTTCATCTACACTTAAAACTTTGCACAGCATACTTAAAGCAAAATGACCAATAAAATAAAACACGTCTGAAGTAAATAAGGCCACTCGTTATATAGGTTAATTCTCTATGTGATTACGTGGCCCGCTTCACCGAGACTTACCACTTACATACTTCTTACAAACTACACTTAACACACCGCACGTTCCTATTTCAAACTCGAGTTAAAATCCTTTGTTCTCTACTTGACTCAACTCGTATAATTGTAGTTTGTGCCCTTTACTATTTCAAATCTTTAATATGCATTTAGTGTACATAGGTAGCTTTAATATAAAATGACAGTAATAAAAATTCTTATTTGGCAGTATATAGTGTAGGTTATAACGGATTACCTTCACATATATTGACTAACTAATTTTTTTATTATTTCAGTGTAAATAGTACTTACTTGCTGGTTGATTTGTATTTTATCGACTTGGTATAAAACTTTTAGAAAAAATGTATTATTCAATAAATGATTATTTGCGTGAGACAGTGTTGTGAATATTTATTTAATAATGTATGTCATGATATGTACGATACAAATCATATAAGAATAAACTAATAATGTAAAATGTAAAATGCCTTTATAGACAAATTTGCGCGCCATTGAATGTGGCAGAATATGCGAACTAACGATTGTACCACCGTACACATTTTTGCACCATATTCTTGCAATATTATAATTACAGATACTTATATCTTATATATTAAGAGCGGTACATGTTGTACAATTAAATTTACATAAATAAATGAAATACATTAACATATCAAAAATACTGTTGCTATTTTTGATATATTAAACTATAGATACAAAGATCATTATTAAATACATTAATAAATAAATCCGCATTGCTTTATGATGAGAAACGGAATCTAACTTAATAATCATCTTATAAAATACTGAAATAATTAACTTAATACTTGTATGGTACCGGATCTGAACAAAAATGGTCAACAGGACTATAGAGTCCTGTTGACCATTTTTGTTAATCACTCGATGCGTCATGTTAATGTCTGTTCGTTTATTCAAACGCAACGTTTGCCTTGCGTCTGTTGATGTCACCACCCAGATAGTTCAAGAATGAAGATAACTCAAAGAATGCCAAGTAATGTACATGTATCCTAGTTTTCTCTTAAAGTATTTTTCGATACGAGTTCAAATATATATAACATATTTGAACTCGTATCGAAAAATACTTTATAAGAAATATTGGAAAAGGATCGAAGACCATAAAAATAAATTATTCAATATCATAACTCAAGTCTCAATACAGCGATCTCTATCGGGATTCCTCGCTTGACTCGACTTCATAAAGCCCGCTTTATAAGTCTCTTATACACACATTCAGGACTTTAATGTTGCGGCCAGTTATATAATATATGTATATCTTTTACATTCCGTTGAAATAGGACCAACTAACATATATATTATAGAGACAGAAAATATGTAACTTAAAAAAATATTTAGAACGTTTTAAGCATACGCCTTTTATAATTTGACAGTGAATAAAAAAAGTACTATAAAGAATAGAATGTTATGACAAAAAGAGATAAACATCATATTTTAATACACACATTTTAAAGATACAGCTGCTACTGCAATGTCTGGAAGATAGCCATAAAATCAAAAGAGAATAAGAAATATTAAAATATCATCTTTATAAATTACCTTAGATTTAACCATTCAATGGTTCTCAAGGAACTGTTATCAGGGAAATCAAGGAAGGCGTTACGCTCCCTCATATCCGCATTCGCCGGGTTAACGTTATACGTAAATACGCTCGCGCCGGAAACGCGAAATGAGTTTCATAAATAATGGAGTAGGTTATTTTGAAAATGCACTTCTCTACCCAACGGTACGTCATTTATAACGTTATAGTCGCGACGAACGGTAATATTTGTGGCGCAAGTATATATTATTTTTGCTACATTAAGCTGTCTTACTTGAATGAAAATAAATATCATTAATGCCTTTGGCGAAACCACTGCTATTTTAATTTCATTTATGGACAGTTAACATTGACACTTGAAAAGTTAACAATAACTGTATGATGCTATTCAAAATGTTATCGCTAACAGAATTCTCGACGACGTTTTGTAGGAAAGGTACGTCAACAGAAATTTCTACGCATATGTAGCATTATACAAGTTCCAAAATTAATAAACATCGTGATTTTTTCTATCGATTTTTATTATGATTAATATTTATCCAGTCCAGTAATTATTTGGAGTAGACACGTTTTCCGTCTATGTCATGTATCGTTTTCTTATGAAGCAAGTATGATGATCAGCTCAAAAATGTTTACGTCAGGTGTGCAATACAAAACTTTTTGTTTGCACACCTCGTTAATAAACTAAGCCCCCCCCAACCGGTCTTATAATTCTAATAACAGTCCCATTAAAATAAAGATTAAAGATAGACCACGCATAAGGTTAAGGCCAAATAACATGAAAATAATCCGTCACACTCTTAAGTGATAGTCTTTTCATAAATATGAAAAAGAACAACAATTCCAATAACTCATCTAGACAATTATCCCTTCATCTTTCAGGCACATTCATCACAGAGATTGCCGACACTTTATGTAACCAAAATGTTGTCGGTTATAAACACTCGTATTTTATCTTTTATTTTAATATTTAATGGAAAATCTAAAACGTTTTAATGAGTTAACTTTGTGTATTTCATTGTAGTTATATTAATTCAGTATATAACAGTTTGTTATATTAATGTGTAAATATGTATAAATAAAATGAAAATGTTTTATAATTCCTAGTAAACCACGCGGTGCACACAAAAGTCGAGAAGCTATTTACGAACTATTTGCGAACGAGTTAAGAACCTGCAATCCCTTGTACTACTGAGTGAGTGTCATGATAGTTGTATGCAGAAATTACTTTTGCTATGGGGCGATATAACTATACTAGAAAAGAAATCGGCATACCAAAAAAGGTAAAGGCGTCACAGAGAAAGAACCTTACATTTCCTTTTATGAAAAACAAATGAAGGCGAAACCGATACAAACTCTGAGGCCCTGACCTGAAGCTTCAGCCTGAGGTTAAAGCGCCATTGATTTTCAATAAAACTAGTAAACGTTTTTAATTCGTGAACTAAAAGATAAACAAGAATAAACTATAAAATAATCACGAAGTCTCAAAGTTATAAAGATATCACACCGTGACCAGCGTTTTATGTGTGCAGGGTTCAAACTAAAGTGGCTATATTATAAATGATATGTACTGATAAGAGCTAAATGCGTACTGGCAATGAATTGAAACAGGAACAAAGCTCGGCCATATAATAGTACTAAAGGATCGGGTCCCTTTTCAATCTATTGTCCCTCTCATAGTGCACACTATAGATAAGGACGTATTCAATTTAAGTTTTCTATGTTATTTCACTAAAATATTGCATGTATATATACTGACATAGATCTAAAATATAATAAATATTTTAGTGTAGAGCTGCGTCAGAATTATCGCTGCATCACATTACTGAGTAATAAAATTGGATCGAAGTAAAGGGTTTAGTTAAAAACTAGTGACTCATGGTAGGATAGACACACTGTAGGAGAGACAGTTTTGAGTGTTTTGGTGGTTCAAGGCTGGGGTTTTGATCTCGAGTGGCCGGAACCGCAAGTCTGTGAATGTGAGTGAATGAGCTCTCTATATCGCATATTAAACCGGGTCCCTTGGGTTAAATGCCTGGCGAACCCAGAGGGTCCATTTTAAGAGCGTGTGAAGGGCTGCGCTGATTTAAGTGGGTGGGATCTCGTTACCCCTCTGAATAGCAGAGGAATTTGCAGCCCCACAGTCCCCGCGGCAAGCTGATGAATGATGAATCCATGGCGCGGAACTGCGCATTTTCACCTCATTTAAAAAAAAAGACAGACAGGTTTATCATAAATAAATGTAAAGTCCTTTTGAAGATTTTTACCCTATTTAGTAGGTTCAGCCATCCCTATTTATTAGAATAATACTTTAAAAAGCTGTCAACAAGTCACTTTCAATATCAACAACAGAGCCTTTTGCGAATGAATTTTAATATTTTCTGAATACTTCGATAGCTTTTTGCGATGTGCCGCGGTTCAAAGAAGACGCTCGTTAGGGATTCCTTCCTACAATTTAATAACTCACATTTTATATTACCTAACGGAATTTTACCAATTTTTACTTTAAAATTACTTTTATACTTGTTGAGTTGAGAGTATAGTTTCGTCGTCGATCAATATAGTATTTTAGCTTTCATTAAGGAAAGTAATGGGCTCTTATAAATAACTCGAATTAATAGAAGCTCATAAATTACTCGGTGTTCAATAGATGGCAATATTAAGGTGAAATAGTCAATAATAGGTAATATTAATTTATTTGTAGTATAATAAAATTATTTATACATATACAGTAATGTGAATTTTCGTCTATACGCCGTTGTCATTGGCTCTTATGAGATACGATACTTAAACATTAGACTCGACCGCTAGCGACTGAGACATACTATACAGCGAATATCTGGTCTTCATATTACTAAGTTTAGCATATGGATTATGTAAATTAAATCCACCATTTACCAATTTTTAAGAACAGCCTAGTCCAAGAAGAATGCCTGATATTGACGCAAGGCGAACGATATTCAATTGACGAGCAATAGCTGGTTATATATTTATTTATTAAAACTTCGTTACATTACAATATAAAAGTTGAAAACAAATTAATGAAAAGGAGGGCAACTGGCGGCCTTCCAGGCAACCACTAGTGGTTACTTTAAGGACATTTATTAAAATTGTTTTAAAGAAAATACAAGATAACGAAATTTTCTTGAAGAGTGCTTGCCGATACAAAGTCTTGTTATTATAAAATTATTTTATTGTCTTATAATACAATAAACATACATTAGAAATTTGCCATTACATTCGTAAAACCGTAATCTACACATACATTCAGCTGAATAAACATTAAACAAAGCTCCAGTCCCCAAGCTCGACTCTGTGAATCCGTGAGACATTCGCATACAAATGTCCCCAATTACTTGCTTCACTGTAATGACTCGGCTGATTACACGATGTGGTCACGGGCACTCGCTATATAACTAAAACTTTTATACGTTATCTACCACTTAGGGGTAGAAAGTTGAAACGTTTTGATAGCTGGCAATTATATTAATATATGTAAGATAGTTTTATCTTTTGTGGAATATTAAACGTTCAGGTACCAGGTAATTCTTACTTACTTATATAGCCTCTAACAAGTTATACATAATTTAGACGTTTAAAATTTCAATTCCAATTATAATTTTTCATTTGGTCTTTTGTAGTTATTTTTGACAGCAGTGTTGGCCAAATGACTTCGACGTGCGACTCTCGTACCCTATAGATACAAATTTAGTCCGACAAAAAGATTCGTCTCACTAAAGTACAAATTAACTAAAAAGCTTCGGTTGAAGGTCAACAACCTCTCAGGCAGTTTGGGAAAAGAACACGTAGCAATTTATTTCTACACAAATGTATTAGAGCTTTCCTCTAGCAATTATTCTAAAAACGTATTTACCCTCTATGTTAATTGCTGGGTACTATATTAAAAGCAGTTTATTTGTTTAAGCGATAGTAATAAATTGCAGGTCCGAACATTTAATAACATATTCTCTCTAGAAAAGTTCAATTTTATTAAACTTATATTGTTTGTTAACAAGTATAAGTTGTAAAGGAATATTGCGATTTTGCCACAACGCCACAATAATGAAACTTGTCATACATTATTTACTGACCTTACATGAGCCAACATGTGTTATTAAATTATTATGTGGATAATAATGCATGTTAAGTATAATTAATGCAATGCATCGATCCATTGAAAGCAATTATCGGGTAGCGAGTATACCAATTACAGGATAGTGGATTAAACGTGGTAATGCGGCATTGAAACCTACTTTGATGTCAGATCGCCTGGATAATAACTAACGTTATAACACACGAGCTATTTAAATAATTTTTCATTAAACATAATTGGCTTATACAGGGGTTATAATGAATGCAGACAAAGGAAAAATACTTCCATATTATAAATTCCATTAAAATTACCTAAAACTTAACACCCGTTAACCAAGGCACATATGTTTTTAACCTAATTAATTAATTTTTTTTGTGTGTATAAGCTTCATTAAATCAGAATGTTTTATGCGCCTATAATTTGGGTAGCACTAGGCTTGTGTTTGTGTTACATGCATGTATCAGTGTCTACTTTGTTGGTGCAACAAATAAATAAATAAATAATTAATTAAAAAAATAAATAAACTTATCTAGAGTCAATTTGAACATAAATCTATGAACCAATAATATTTATTACCTAATTACGGTTTTACCGCTTTATAAGAACAACGGCAACTCTCTGAGTTGTAGCTGAAACGTAGCAATCTCGTAGCGTAGGTGTGACTTGTCGTAGAATTCAACGGCATGATTGTCTTCTTTATGTCCTATAACCCCTAGGTGGGGCAGAGGGCGTCCACAGCGAGCCTCCATCCCGTTCGGTCTTGCGCCTCGTGCTTCACCTCGCTCCAAGTCCTACCAGCTCTCTTTACCTCGTCCGCTACTGTACGGCGCCAGGTTTGTTTGGGACGGCCACGCCTTCGCTTTCCTTGCGGTTTAAAATAAACGGCATGATTGTAGATTTATACTATTATTAATTTCTTTAGTTATATGTAAACACCTATCAACCGGTTTCCAGTTTACTCAAAGGAATTTGATACAAAATAGCAAACTCCGTGAAAGAAATATGAATAGTTAAGTGACAAAATGAAGACGACAGAATAACAACAATGTGGAACGTAAAAAAGTTTTATAAGAGTTTGCATAACATAATTTCTAAAATGTATGTAAGAATTTTATTTCAATATATACGATACACATTTCCGAGTACTTCTGATCTTGACTTTCACATCGCAGTATGTTTGCACGAATCATACGTATGGCGTTTTCCCATGTGTGATGATATTGTATTAATAATATATGACGCAGAAAGTCCCTTATTAAGTTTCGTTCAGTATCTGTGAAATTTTATTTACATATTTCCATTTCAAGAATTATGTTACACTTTGTTAAAATTCTTTATTCCATTTGAATGCATTGATACTTCCTGTCAAGAAAAAAATAAAAATATAAGGCTACAAATATATTTCTTACAAAAATTCAAGTGTCAAGTTTACTATAATATATTGATACCAAAATATTTCATAAAAATGTATTTCTTTCAAATTTATCCTAGCGCTAGTTTTTATATTTTTGAAAGTTTTGCACTACGACCATTGAATAGGTGTACCGATAAGCTATCAAGGTTTGCGACTAATGATCTTACTTTAAATTTTAAACTTTGGAATTTCGGCTCCATATTTTTTTATGTTTGTATTATTCTACAACCTACCAAGCGAAGGAGAGGAAGACCATGTGCGCGGTGGGCTGATGACTTTATAAAAGCTACCGGTCTTCTGTGGCAAAGACTTGCCAGGGATAGGAAGCACTGGAAACAGCTGGAGGATGCCTTTGTACCAGAAAGGCAAGCTGTACAAGATGACAGCTGTGCAACAAAACCTTAAAGAACTTTTTTATATACATATATATTTTTGTTAACTTTCTCTTGTATTGTAATAAAGGCTTTGAAATTTGAAATTTAATTATTCTACAAATGCTTATCATGTAGACGTCTATGGAATAACCGGTATGCTTTATTGAGGGCTTACGATACTCAAGTGCACAATTATGTATCTAGAAATCCGTTTATTGCTGAAATCTCCATACACAAACTTATTTATAATCTTTGTAACACACGGTTAATATTGTAATTTTACTGTAATATATCACATACATGAATATTTACTAATCTAAAACTTTTACTTTCGCCTTTGATAAGCGAAGCTTGAACCTTTTCAATATTTCTCTTCCACCTGTCGACTTAATACGAAATTATATTCGTACCAACTCTTGTGAGCAAAGATTTCAACTCTGGTTTTATCAAAATGAAAATTTGTTTAAATGTTTATCTGACGACATTATGACATTATATTATATTTATTGACAAGTAGTTCGTACTAATATTTGCTTCTTGCCAAATTTTAGTACGAAATAAAATGAATCCCAATAAAGAAAGATTAAATAAATGTCCAATGAGGTAACTAAAAGAAAGAATAGCCAATTTAAAATGTATAGTAGGTTCATGGGCATAATACCATAATTACGGATTCCATACGAACAAATAACTGTTGTATACACAAATAATGAGAAAAGATTTGTGTATATTAATTGCAACTATATTTTATTAAAATACATATATTGTTGATTGCGTGTAATATAAGGAAATACGTTTAAATTTTGAAAACTACGAAAATCTGTTCCTGTATACATTAATATCTCTGTGTGTTTCACTACTTTACTACACGAATAAAGTTACTTCTCTGTAAGATTAGAGAGCTTTGTCAAAATCATTATGAGAAAAACATTTTCTTTACTAACTATTGTGGTACTTGTATTTTCCAACGGCGACGTGGCGTCGCGCCGTATATTAATTTACATTGTTTGTTCCATGTCTATCTTCCTTCAGATTGAATCAATACAAAATAAACGCCTCTATTGCATGAATTATATTTCATGTAAGAATGATGTATTGGCATAAAGTTACTTCAAACAACCTCAAATAGACTATATGTAAAATTTATGGCGTGGAACGAGAATACATCTCACCATAACTGATACAAGGTATTTTATATTAGGGGGTATTTCTAAAGCAATCAATTAGATTAGTAATTAATTAAAAAAACAATTCATAAAGATCTCCTGTTACATATAACAAACAACAAGGAACATATTCCTAGCTGCCCTCGCGAAATTCATTTCCTCTTATAAAATTCTTACTTACGCACCTTTTTATATGGAACATTTTTTCTATTTCCCAGAGAGCCTGGTCAGTTTTCAAGTGATAAATAGTAAAAAATATTGGCACTCCACTCGAGTTTTACACTTAGTACCTTATTTTGCGATTCATATTTATTTATAAATAAAAAAGAGGGGCCAATCCCTAATTAAGGATGGTATGTATTTTTATATGCCGTATCAAAAAATAATATAAACCGGGAGGATGAAAAATAGATGTTGACCAAATCGCAGCCCTAACCAATATGCATACAAAATTTTACGATCCATTTCGCAGGAGTTTAATGACAAACACCGTCACACAAGAATTTCATTAAATAGTATATATATTAGATATATATTATTTGTTAAATTTAAACTATCATTAAATTAATCTGCCGCGCACGAGACCTTTAATTAATAACTGAGAATTTCAGGAACAAATTGTTTCTTATCCTATATCCGTAGCGCTTCCGTTGCACGTGTCAACCTTACAAATTAACTGCACTCGACGATTTATTAGCAAATCGAGCACACATTTTATACGTTCAGGGATTTATTTCTGGAAATGACTTTACACAAACCAATTTTCAGTTTAATTTTTATAGAAATGCCAATATCAAGAAGTAAAAGAAAGAATTGCAATTTATTATTATTGCAATACAGCATCTGGGCAGCAGAGATAGTTAAATATAGTGATGGTGCAGTAGTTTAAGAGCTAGTACTAATTTTTATTTATTTTTGTATACTTATCCACACTCGTTATTTTCTCCGCAAAATTGAGTTAAAACAGTAAAGAAATTGGTAAAATTATCGTGTGAGCAACACGCCGTATAAAAAACAAGGGCTAGAATTTCTCGATACTTACATAAGCTATTTAAGCTCTCGAATTTCAGTCTGAAACCCACAGTGAACCTTACAAAGCCTTAACACCTTCATCGATTTACTGTAGAAAGACATTAGCATAAACAAACGTAACTATCTTGTAACTAGGCCATTCATATTCAGATCGCATTGAGGCGAGATGTCACAATTCCATTGCAGCTAAAATATATACGAGAATCTCGATAATGTGCTAGTAAATATATATAATAAAGATAATAAAATGAAGAATAAAAGTAAAATATATTAATGTTTGTAAAAATGGTTTCAAATTTTAGTAATTTAAATGGCAGTATTGGTTCATTTTTGGCAATGTTTTTCACATAAACGCAGACATCAAGAAGAAGGGGACATATGTTCATCGCTTTTCAATAGTCATGAGGTTCATTTTACTACAACTACATAATTACATAATCTGCGGATAAAGCCTACAAATATTGCATACAATTTGGAGTGAGTCAGTTGTAGTACAGATATTGTTGGAACAGAAACAATCGATACACCTTGGCTCGGCGCCAGCCAGCCCCGTCATTGACCGCGCTCACAAATATATTTTATGTGTCATAAACAAACTTGCTATTCTACTATTTATGGTAGTTCTTTTGTTTATGGAAAAGTAACTAATTACTGTCAGAGGGAGCTATAACAAAGTCGAAGGTAAAAACCCAATGACGCATTAGGGTATATTTTAAGTAAATAGTTTGTTAATTAGTCACAGCCCTAGCTTTCGGGTAAGTGCCTTTATTATTATTTTTTTGTACCTAATTAATCACTTTGCACTCCTAGGTAGTTTTCTTATATAAGATATTTTTCAAATTGTCTTTTTGCTTATTTAACTAAATGTGATCTAAGTGTAACCAGTACGATCATGAATAGATAGATTATGTTATGGATTCTTCACTAAGAAAATGTTTGGTCAAAAAGTAGAGAAATAGTACCTGTATTTATTTTGGAGGAAACCTAATAAAGCTGACTTTAACGCTCCGTACCTGAAAAAAGAGTAAACTTCTTTTTATATTGTTTAAGATGACATAAGCATTTTATTATTATATTTATTTAGTGAACTGTCTGTCCTAAGCTTTATAATATAAAATTAAGGTATGGTAAGCCATAAAATAAAGACTGAATATCTGAATAGTTACTGAATAATATCTTAATCTAACAAACGATTATTTTTTTAAGTTTTATAAATAACTATCCCGACAGACGTTATCCAATACACACGTCTTACTTAAAAAAAACATATCTAATATTGTAAATCATTATCGGCTCTAAGAACAAATGTTCTCATTATATGACATTATGAAAATTAATATGACATTTGCATGCATATTTTGTATGTCTGAGGATTTTTTAAATTATTCAGTCTAACTGTCCACTTTCATGGTAAAAAAACGATTTATAATTATTATTTTAGAAATATCATCAACATCTGTCCAGCCGTTTAGAAGCATAGATACGAACACATGCACGGAAGATTTATATATACCAGCTGTTAATTTGCTGTATAGATAAATAAAATTGTTACCCACTGCAGCGCCATCAAGGCACCATCCAAAAAATCATCAAATCGGTTCAGCGGTTATACTTACTTGTGTATGCGTTAGTGACAGTGACATACACACGTAAAGTAGAATTATATAAATATATAGATTTAAAATAATTTAAAATTATCATCTATTTATTTGTATTAAAACTACTTTGTATCCATATACTTAACAAGAACCAAAGAAAGAAAACGTATTTTTTACGTAAATACTTCTTAAAACACCAGCCATTCGAATACTATTTTTAAATTCTGTTAGAAATTTATAACAATATATTACTTCACATGCCATCGCAACGCAGCGGGTTCATAAATCTATCATTTCACTTTTAGTTTTATCTTTATGACAGCAAACTAAGATTTCAAATATGTTTTCAAGTTGTGGTCTAAAGCTTTCGTTAACAAGGTTTGTTTTAAACTTGTTTGGTGTAGAGTTGTTATTAGTCAGCTCGTAATGTCCGCTGCAGCGTTGTTTGTAACGAATTGTTCGTAACTTTGGTTAACCAATAATTACCATTGTCTATGAAATACGCTCTTTAATTAAAAAATTGACCTATATTTGAAATTATTGTTTATTCCAATAATTAAAAGCTTTCTGTTGGGTTATAGCGGACCCCATACCTGTGGTACGTTTGAATCACTACACACCTATGGAATTTTCTTTCTATGTTCGCAATATGCACTTGCAAACATCGCGAGGAAACTGTCTCAAACCAAAAAGTCGATGATAAAGACAAAAGACAGAAGTATACAGACGACTGATCACCTACTTGTCTAGGAAAATGAAAATGATCGAAGAAACGGATGCAATCTGAGGCCAAGCCCAAGGTTTGTAGACTACATCATATTAAATATAAGAATCGCCAAACTAATTATTATAAGCGTTCTTATTTTCAGTGCAAAAGACTATAGCCAGTCGTGTAGTTCGTATCTGAAGTCTCAAACTCGTAATGCCCATAACCTAATCATTCCCAATAAAAAAAGATCGACATGTCTTGAAACAAATTTTGGGTTTGTCTGTTATTTAAAAATAGGCAAGGGATGATAAGATTGCTAAAATCTAAATTACATATGTGATATAAAATCTTTTTTGAGTTTTATGATAATCAAAGGAATACTAAAAAGGTTTTTTGCTATGATATTAAAAGGGAGTAATCCCTCGGCCCGTCCCAACATCTTGCGTATTGTGTCGCGTTTTATTACATTTTTAATACATTCGAGGAAACAGAAGCTACCTTTTATGTTAAATTTCTCGCAATCCTCTGAAATTGATGAATAGAATACTATAAAATATTCGTGCGAATCAATTTTGTATGATTTGTGTAATTTACGAAAAAGTTTTGATTGATATTTTCATAACAGTGATACATAAGGTATGAACTATAATGACCTGACTGAGGCTGACCAATAATTTTAATATATAACAATTATTATTAAATTAAATAGAAAAGTGCTCCGTGTTATTATTATACACGATTTAATTTTGAACAAACAATTTTAAAGTGATTTATAAAGCAAAAAGAATATAATTCAATATACGAATTGATAAAAAAAGATAATAAAAATCAATTTAAATTAGTAAGTACAACTTTAAACTAATTTTAGTAACTTCAAAATAAATACGTAAGTCAAGTCAGCTTACACATAAAATTATTATGCTTCATCGTCTTAAACACAACAAATTTGCTAAAAACATCCGAAATATTGACGAGAAAATTATAACTAATAATTATATCCGATTGCCAATTGGGCATAATTGTGGAATATCAGCTATCACAATTGAATTGTATTCACATATCAAGGCAATAACATTCGGCTGCAGATTTGAACAATTGAACGCATAACTCGCTAATACGCCAATTCACACAATAGACATGAGATTACACTAGTGTCTATGCTAATGACTCTTACCGCTATGATAACATTCAATTTAAGAGCATTGAATAATAATCGTGTCAGACATAAACATAACACCATAATGGGATTAACACATTATTGAGTTTATTATTGACCATTATTATGACCTTTGCCGCTTCGTCCAGAATCTCTGATACCGTGAAATTCTCAAGGTCGATGCATTTAACCACCACCTCTGCGTTAATATATTGTTTCGCGTGTCTATTAACATTTATTTGTACGATAAAGAATCAATCAATTTATTCAATCACGATACAAAATCTACAACGTGTGCGGCACGACGCACCTAATATTACCAAATCAAAATTATCATATATATATGTGATGTACCTGTATAAATGTAACATAATATATATGTGAGTTTTTTGATCGCTTTTTTACTACGTGGCATTTTGTACTGAATTTGCAAAGCCAGTACCGTCCCTAATTCATAAAATTCAGTATTCATCACAAAATATTGAATAACTTTTATTATATAAAAAAGACACAAAGAATATATGGTGCTGATTGCCTAATACAAATAAAAATTCAGTAAAAAACATTCAATTTTAATATTGCACCTAAATACATACCTCAGTAATGGGTCCCTTAAAATAAAAATAACTACGAATGTAAGGTAAGGCGATATATAAAAGCTAGTGTGTAAACAGTTCAAAATGAACGATTTGCTGTCTTTGTTTTGCTAATGCATATTTCATATTGTTAACACGTTTGTTAACGAAAAAACCTTAGCTTTAAAAAAGTTGCATCAAAATGATAAATTCCATAATTATTATTTATCTAGCATATGAGGAGTAAACTCGGTGTAATACATGCTTCGTCTACTTTTTACTTTATGACATAAATAAAGCTGTCAGTTTGAGCCGCAAATGGGTACAAGCGGTTAATGAAAAAGTTTCAGAGCTTACGAAGTCTAAACTTACTACTCTAACCAGTATTATGTTGGACCAAAACTTTGCTCTTTATTTCATATTCATACATTAAACTGCTCGTCCAGACTTATTTTAATATATAATATTAAAAATCAGCAATATAATATATTATATGGGTAGTGCGTGCGGCAACCTTCAATACATGCTCCGTCTTACCGATATTATTAAAAATATTATTAGTGAATAAATACAGAGTTTCAAGAAAAATGGCCTGAAGAATTCTTTTTTATCTTGCACAATAGTAAGCCTATTTGTTTGCTGTGTTATGAATCCATTTCAGTAATTAATGAATTGTAATGTAAAGAGTCATTACTCAACTAAGCATACTACGCTGCACTCACAGACAGGACAATTAAGAATAGACAAAATCCAGAACTTACCGCAAATTTGAATAAAAACAGCAATGATTCGAAAAAAGAACACAGCTTGATAAAGTTGTGAGAGCTAGTTAAATACTTATCTCAAAATTGGCAAAGGCATTAAAAGTTTGCGGTATTTTGTGTCCTGAAATGAAAATTGATTTTGAAAGAATTTCATCGTCAAGACGAACTGTTGTTCGACGTATAGGCTAGGATGGCTTGTGATTTAAAAACAACCTTGACTGACCGTATAGCTGGTTTTTAATCCTTTTTCATAGCATTAGACGAGAGCACCGATCTGTCTGATACAGCTTAACGGGCTATATTTATTCGAGGTCTTGTAAAGAAGTTCAGTTGTTACTTGTTACTTGGGAATTGCTTTCTTTAAAACCGTTAAAAGGAACCACTACTGAAAGAGGATACTTTTATTGAAGTTCAAAAGATATTCACAAGTTTTGGCTTGCCATGATCTAAATTGAAGTATGCAGTGATGGTACGACTTCTATGGCAGCTATAAAGGTCATCTGACTTCTGAATAAAAAGCAACACTGTTAAATGACAATATATTATCATAGATAAACATTATCCACCAACAGAGCTCGTGTTGTCAGTCCATTCGAATCCAGAATGTTATGAATCTGGTAGTGAAAACCATCAACTTTATTCGATCCCGGAGCTTGACCATCGTCAATTCGAGGCGTTTTTGGATGAAATATCAGCTGAGTATAACGACGTAACTAAATATTGTGAGCAAAAGAAAAATGTGAAAACGGTTTTACGAGCTTAGAAATGAGTTAGCAGACTTTATGAAAATAAAAGATAAACCACTATCTGAATTAAGTGATTCTAAATGGAGATTTGACTGAGCATTTCTAGTCGATCTAACTATCTAAACAATATATATACTAAATTTAAACATAGTTGACAAAAATGAGACGGCTAATGGTGACGTGTATTTCGCTCGTATATACCTATTAAAATTAACTTTCTTATGTAAATAAAATATTTTTTTTGTAATGAGTAATAGAGTTCTTTGAACATTCTCACGTATATTATGTGGCGATAGGATTAAATGTAATTTATTCCAAGCATTTGTTATCTAATGACTATTTAAATATAATTTATTATCACTTCTTTAATAGAGTAGTTTACAAGATTAGAGATTATTTGTTAATTAAAACGTAATAGGAACATCATTAAAATCCTTGCACGTAATAAAATAAAGAAACCCACTGAAAAGTTCTCGGCAACGCGAGAAACAAAACTTACTTTGAAAATATTTAAGAATTGGAATTTTTGTAGTAAAAATATAAAAAAGCTGTTCCACAAAGTTTTAATACGAGTCTGAGCTTATACGGGAAAACTAAAAACTGACTAACGACAGCTTTTCTGCGTCGTTCGAACAAAATAGACTGTGTTATTTTGCTTTTGCGTTTACGTAAACTTTATCCTACATCTATTTTTCTTCAAATCATAGTGATATAATTTGAAACAAAGCAATAAGTACTTGCAGCAGCATTGTACAGAGCAGTGTCGTCCAGAGGTTTAACGAACGCCTATAAATTCCGGCAGGGAATTGATCTATTTCTTTCTCTATGTGGGCAGTATATAGCATATTATCAGTTGCTTGACCGTTAAGCATTGTGAAGAAAGCTGTATGACTCGAGAACATAAGGGCTGATCGGCTACTTACCTAATAAAAGAAAACTATCAAAGATCGTGAGATCAAGGAACCATATTGTAACGCCATTTAATTATTTTATATTTTGATAGAAATAATATATTCGGCACAGACCTGCCCAAATAAATATCTACTTAGAAGATGTATTATAAGCGTCCTACTCATTCTATTTATTTGAATTTAGCTACGTTTCTTTACAATGATACGTAACATATGCGGGCGAAATATAATATTGATTTGCTTTAATAATGCAAACTATATTTATAATAACTAGACTTGTTTAACTAGGATAAGGCGCCTACAAAGGTTAACTTAAGGCAAACCTAAGCATAATAGACCCTAAGGTAACTTAAAGTTTAATATAAATAACTAGCGAGTAACTTGGACGTATTAACATTTATTTAAGGTTATTAATATTATTACCACCACCCATCAAATAAACGAATTCATTCATTATTCGAAGACACAAAAGTATCGATAATATTTAATGGGATTATAGGTATTACAGGCTTCACATGAAAGAACGTTGTAAGAAAATATAACACAGCGTAAACAAAGCGACATAATAAGTTGCAAGTAAAATCTATCGAGCCTGGCTCGAGGCCAGTTGAAGCCAATCTTGGTATTGCCGAGAAAACAATAATTTACGTGCGCTCGTGAAAAGAAAAAGCTGTCAGCGGTCTACGAGTCGCGTTTTTTCTCTATTCTTTTGGTCACTTGAGACAAACTTCACTTCACTTCAACTAAGAATAAAAATAACTTTAATAACCCAGGCATGACGGATTTTCGTTATACGTAACAAGGCGGTCGTTGGCGAGCTAGTGCCTTACTATAAAAAAACATTACATTGAATATTGAATAAATAATGTATTATATTTTACTTGTAGAGAGTATGGAAAACTTAATAAAAAAAAATTATGTGTAAATATTTATAACAAAATATTTATACAAAATGCATTGCGTATTTTATTTACAAATAGTTTAGTTTAGTATAATCATTTTAATATTTGCTATATAAAAATCGAATCGAACCGTAAATCGACGCCAATAAAGAATGATTCTCAGTACGCTACCATTAATAACATGATAAAATCAATCTCGGCAGATACAGCAAATACTGGGTCACAGCCTCACTACTCACTCTGACTGTTACTTTAACAAGAATGAATGAATTACTGTTATGACAAAACCTCTTAAAAATAGACTAAAGTACAGCCAAAAAAAGTATTAATAAATAAGGCAAATCTTTAAGGCATTTCAAAATAATCTTATATAAAAAATTTAAAGTCTGTTGAGTTGGTTTGCCGAGTTTTGCAAAGTGGGTCATGCCGAGTGTAATATTATGCGATCGTTTCTCATGTTTAAAGAGTTAATCTGGCACAGATGAGAGATTTGCGCTCAAATATCTTATATTAATTTAATATAGAGTTACATTTTCAGAAGTAAGAATATGTAATTATTAAGTTGTGTGTATGATCATGTAAGCAAAAAAGAAGCAGTGTTGGCCTAGTGGTTTCAGCTTGCGACTCTCATCCCTCAGGTCGTGAGTGCACCAATGTATGTTTTGTCTATGTGCGCATACTCGGTGAAGGAACGCATTGTGAGGAAACCGATATGCCTTAGACTCCAAAAGTTGAGTGTGACAGGCACATAATGCTGAACTCCTATTAAAAAAAAACAAAAATGTAAAGTCCTGATGGTTGTTGAACTATACTAGTATTTTTAATCATAAAATAAAAAATAATACATACCTTATTTGATAAATTATCCGTATTTTTGGTATCGTTAACTCGATGACATATAAAAATCATGAGCAAATTTTATAAGTTTTACAATGTATGTAAGTATGAAGTATTAAAGATTTTCAAGACCGCCACCTCAATTTGGTAGACGATGGAGTATAGACGGAGCAGGGCGTTGATAGAAGACTCTTAGATATGTTGTATTGGGGGCTGGCGGTTTGCCAAATACTTTTGGCATCCTGCCAGACTTGTGTCGATGTCTACGAACGAAGCCTTATTTACTATACTTTAAATATATTTAAATCAAATATCATTTGAAACATCCATGTTGTAGTTAGATTGGACAAGGATTATAATAAAATAATTGTTTACCCTCAAAACGTTTTCACATTGATAGTAGTGATTTAAGAGATGCCTGAAGTGGCTGTGCCTGGGGTGAACCCTGCCTTTACAACAGTATATTTTATCACTACCGTGTATATTTTATGAATACGTACATACCTACACATCAGAAGTTTTTACGTTACGTTAAGTTTTGTATTAGTTTGGACTTATTTCTAAACTTATATAATTAGATAGACACAGTAAGATTACTTACATAATTATAATAAGTCTAAATTAAACAGACGTAATATATAATATAAATTAAAATTAAGTTTTTATAACTTCGAAAATATAATTTAAACAAATTCATGACCACTTTTTGCTTATTTAAAATCCCAAGTGTTATTAATATTTAAAATTAAAAAATATGAAAGTGTATTTAGCAAAGTGGTGCGAGATTACAGCGCTTCCTTCCGCTTCCTCTCGTTAATTTTAATTTAACAAGATGGAAGTTATTAAAAAACTGGATTATCTTGTTCGTGTCAAGTGTTTGCGTTTCTCTTAAACATGTATCTCGCGAGCCCGCACAGCGGTCAAAACATTTCAAATTGGGTTCCACCTTTACATTAAAATAATAACATCAAAAAACCGCGATTTAAATTGAAAACTTATAGTGTTTATGGTATGTACAATAGTAGTAGTACAATATGTAATACACAAAGACATGATGACTCGATATGATGTTGTCTTACAAAAACATATCCCCGTAAACTAACTGTTGTTTTAGTTTTATTAACAAGGATGCAAATTCGTAATAAATTCACAAATCTAAATGAAATATGATACCGAAAGAAACAAAGATATGGTTATTAGCTTTTTATCTATTTCACGATATCTTGAAACCCATAAGAGACCCGCAACTAGTAAGATTATATAATAATACTGGGTTAATACATATATCAAATACTTATTTTATGAAAATAAATAGGTAAAAATCAGCAATGTACATCGATATATTCAAAAACCATAATAAAATAAACTGGATTCGAGTACAAATAGAGTTGTCTCAAAACAAGTCTGCAGCTCGTTGTGCATTCATTGCTCGGTCGTTTCAGTCTTTCGTTGTTTGTACACTAAAATTTTAAGTTTACAAAGTATATTCTGAGCTTATCATTCTTACTAGCTTTAGAGGACATAAAATGTTTTAAAATTCTACGAAGATTTTAAATAGAGACACAAACAGTATACAAAATATACATCTTAAAGTAATTAGACTGATTACAATAATGCAACCATTCCGCTTATCATTAAAACATTTCAAACCCTTTACCACTTAAATATTAAACACTGCTCTAGTATTCGTAGCAAATGTCGTAGAGGCTACAATATATAGTAGCAACCGATATTTGTCGGTAAGATGTAGAGAGCACGTGCTGCAAATGTCCCTAAGAGAACAACTTTTGATAAGTTATTTCAGTTTGACTTTTGGATATGTTTTTCTTCTGAGAGAAAGTTTCTGTTATTAATCGAGGTTTAGTAATAATATAATGCAGTATTCAAATATTTTCTAACCGATAGAAAACATTTGCCGTAATTTAACTAACATGTCAATAAAAGTCTAATCTCGTGAGTAATATATAATATCAAAATACAAATATACGCAGGTATCCAAAAGTTTCACTATCTGAGAAACAAAACAGCATCAGAGACATAAATTCCACTAAAGCTCTCCCACTCTCTAAAGCACTCGTAAGCATTATTGAAGGGTATCTTTCTTTACACTGTCCGTTATATTGTAATTACATTTTCATTTAAGAAAGGAATTGCATTTACACAAATTGGAAGGACAATTCCAAATTCTCCCGTAATAAATCCATGTTCGGATTGCATTAAACGAAATAGTGTCGACTTGCCCACCGAAGACTCATTAGCATAATTGCAGTTAAATTCGTTGCTATTTGCACGACCAGTTTAGAATAATCCTGCCGTCAGTTAAATTCATTCTGACTAGTAGGTTTAGCTTGACTGGCTATGCCGAAATAGTTTACATAATACATTAAGCTATCATTGGTTGACCTAGATCTAAGTCGAATAGTTTATTCGGGTATTTTTAAGCGAAAAGCGCTGTTCTCTTTGAGGTGTTATTTTTAGAGTTAACTGTAGTGATTCTTTAAAAGAAATCAATTTAAGTGAGTATAATTCACTTATATTCACTTCAATAATATATTCACTTCAATATATTCACTTAAGTGACTGTAGTTAACTGTAGTGATTCTTTAAAATAAATTAATTTAAGTGAGTATAATTCACTTATATTCACTATATTCACTTCAATATATTCAGTTAAGTGAATACTTAAAAAAAACCCAAAAAAATATATAGAGTACGTTTCATAAATTTGATTTATTATAATATTAGAAAAATAAAGTTTCGTTATATTTATACTGAATATTAGTATTTTGTTCACAAGAAATGTATGATGTAATGTAATAAATTGATGACATTAAACCAGGGTATAATTGTGAGGTATTAGAACAAGAATATTAATAAGTGGATTTAATTTCGAAGCCTTTAATCGTGAATAATGTTGGAGTGTATGTCGGAGTTAAACCTAGGGATTTTGTAGTGAAAGATTTGACAACTCCTTTTGTATGTGCTACTTATACAGGTTACTATAGTATCAACGTTTATTTGTACAAAATATTCTATTCAACCTCAATTACTTACTAAATATGATTATGTACTTATCATTACCCTAGATAATGCAAACGGACGGACTCAAAAAGCCTTAAAACCTTATGTACGTTATAGTAAAGTGTACTTGGCACAACAAAACAATGCAAACAACTTGCTCCGAATTCACTAGCAAATATACTGTTAAAATCCCGTAATACTCAAATATCAAAACTTTTTCTGTTTATTCATTAACGTTCTAAATGGTAATAAAAAGTTTTATCCTCAGTATCCAAAAAAATCCTAAAAACACTATATCCGTAACCACTGTTAAGGAACACAAGTACACACAATTACACAAACACTTAATTAGTACATACGCACAGTATACGAGTATATTATTATTTTGCTTAATACGTATTAATACATTTTTGTAAATAAAAGAAATAATTCAACCCCGGCTGTACATGACAGCTGTTGCCAGCAGCTTTAACAGGACAATAGGCCTACATTTTGAAAACCTTTGCCAAAAATATTCCGAAAATCGAGATACTCCTACATGCGGGACATACGTTTTGAAACCAAGTAAAAATATTTTGCTTTCTCCAATCTCATAATCTCGTTCACTTTATTTCAAGCACAATATTATGTACAATTTATCTCTGTCACTCGTCACACCCTTAATTAATGCCGCTCAGACACACCATTTTTTACACGCAGTCCATCTATTTTTTCATTGCTAGGTTTTATTATCTTAAACGATATATTGCAGAGAAAAGAAATACCCTAAAAAGTACATAATATACATGTAAAACGTACAACTACATACAGTTGTGGCTTTAATTCCGTGTAAATATTATTAAAATTAATGCTTGTCCTAAGTGGAAAATCTCACTAAATAAGAAAAAATTGCTAAAATTGGCAATTAAAAAATACTATTTCAGCTTTAGATGATTGGAAGTATTATTTCGATTACAATATCCTTTAAGTCCGTAGCGCTGTATTGTATATGTCTTAATAAAGGCCAAAATACTAAAATACAGATAATGGGGAAGCGATTTTAAAATTAGGGTTCATAAAGATATTTAACTCAAATAGTGTTTAGACACTACGCGGGCACGTAAAATAACACTATCAATTATTATCAATATTATATTATTATTGAATACATTATCAATCTCAAGAGAGAATATTGGCAAACGTCAGTATAGTTATGTTTGTGTGCACTTGGGACACATATGCATCAAGTTGACTAGTTGGCTATTCGATTCCTACTCTCCAAAAGCTTTTGTATAAATAATAAAATGTGTATTTCCCCATACATGTTTCTTTTTTTAAATATATGTTATGTATCGTATTTGTTGGCTGTCGCAGTAACGACACATCATTATACAAAACAACATTCATGTGGGATAGAATACGCCTCATTTGTTCTTCATTTACTTACATTTTCTGGAATATCATTAAAATCCCGATTCTATAAGAACTTGTGAAAAATAAACAAAGAGCTTTTTATTAGACATTGAACAATTTAAGTCATACCCCTACATTTATAATAAAACAAATCACTGCTGACTGCTGCTGCATTAAACTGATTCAGTTTTTTTGAATGAAGTAGACTATTGGGAAGAAAATGGGTAACTGTTTTTTTACAATTTTTTTGATTTCATCTATGTTTTGACCGTCGCAAATACGAGGTAACTTTATAATTTTTCAACCTATTTTTGTTATTAGTTTGAGGTGAAGTTATTTTCAGACTTATGTGTATTAAAAGTACACTTAAACATTGTTTTACTAATTTTGCTGTTAAAATTTTATTAGTGCTATATAGTTAATTAATAGTTTCCATAATAGTTATTCCCATTTCTTTAGCACAATAAAAATACTTGGCTCAAAAGGTTAGCTTAGACACAAAAATAATATATCCCGATTGTTATATATTAACATACCTCAGGCGGACAATTAGAGAACTCTGGGGAAGCTTTTTACGTCATAATATTTTTATATAATCTTTTTAAGAATATTTCTGTCTTATCTTTTTAACGAGGAAAAGGTCCTTTAGATTATTTCTCACTCTACAACCGTTATATTAACAGTTCTTAGTATAATTTACTTAGGTAATAGTATATGTTTTATATAATAGATGATGATGGAAAATATAAAAGCAGGTTGATTTAATAATGATACTTCATATATTATGCGAATATAACTTTTTTAATGCGGCTTTTTAAACACGACACATGTGAAAAAATCTAAAAAAAACATGGGTATATAGATTAGAACTTTCCCAGCGCAGTTACACACCAAAGTTTAATAAAGCTTTTAATTTAACCTACATTATAAGTTATCTGTAACAAGGTCAATGCCTTAACATAATAATGCGTCATAAACAAACTTATGATATATAAGATGATTAATTGTAGCTATTTAACGGTTTGTATATTTATTATATCATCTTATATCACTTTAAAAATAAGTTTTTTTTTCATTCATATCTCTTCACCACGGTTCGTTTCTTCTTCCCACGGTTAACGTAACAAAACACAACATAATTATTCAAGTCGAACCAGTTTATGAGATAAGCGCATTTAACCAACGAATCAAACCCTTCAACTTTATAATATTCGAATGGATTTATGATTATGATCGTATACGGTATACGTAGTCGAGCAAGTAATAATTGCATAACACGGTCGCCTTGAGACATCAGTCAGAGTGGAACAATTATAGTCGATATTGGCAGAGGGAGTCTATGATTAATGACCTTGGTCTTGCTCTCTTGACAATACCTAACCAAGTTATGATGTGACGGGATTTAATTTCGGTTCAATAATTTCAGAAATTTCCTTAAATTAAAGATAAATAAATATGTAGTTTTCGTGGCAATTTTCTTTATATAAAACATTGTTTTGTATTCAGAAGTTTATAAATTAATTACCTCAGTAGAAAGTTTTTGACGCCAACAAATAAAGTTCACCTCAGAAACCAGTTTTTGTTTTTCTCAAGATTCCCATTATAATTGGGTGTTTACCATGAACAATTTTCCTTAGGCTAATAACAAAATCGGCTTAGAACCGTTTAAAAATTATGCTATAATTCACTTTCATAAGATATTTTTGAAAGTAAACAAGGGTAGGCTGGGGGAACCTAATCGTTTAATTATGTTAAGTGTTCCGCCGATATTGATAAGTTATTTGGAAACACTCTGACTCCTCCCATTGTTTAACTCTAGGGATTAAATTATTATTAATATAATAAATAGGATGGTACATGTAGAAGAGCAGAGTTGGCCTAGTGGCTTCAGCGTGTGACTCTAATCCCTGAGATCGTAGGTTCAATCCCCGACTGTGCAGTGACATTTATTTCTGAGTGCGCTTTAAACATTTGCTTGAACGGTGAAGGAAAACATCGTGAAGAAACCGACTTGCCTTATAGCCAACAAGTCGACGGCGTGATCACAGGAGGCCGATCACCTTTTTGCCTTTTAAATTGTTAAATGATCTGATGCCTAGACCTAGAAAAGTTTGTAGCGCCACTGTTTTTTTTTATTATAGTAAATATTATTTATTATTATATTTTATTAATTATTATATAATCAATAAAAGGAATAAGATATCGAAATCTGTTAAAAATTCTGCAACGGCTGAAAAGAAAATGACTGAAATGCAACAACCATTTTTGGTCTCCAACATACGTCTTTAACCTTTGAACGTGTCCTCACAAATCACCGAAGGCGGGGAACAAATGAAATTATACGCTTTTACACAACTGAGACTTAGTTTAATGTGCACTGTACGTATAATATAATGAAGAAATATGGACGTCTTTCAATCCCAATTTTTATTTCATAAATAGTTGTTAATGATTTAAAAACAAAGACACATTACTGTTATAACATTACTTGAGAAAATCTTTGCACGAATCGCCATTACAGTTAATATATAAATTATTTGTATTTCAATCAATTTTTTATCTATGTCGCAAATATATTCAAGTATGTCGCAAAATCTTCCCCAAATACGTCTAGGTATTTTTGTTGAAAGTGTAGTGACAGTGACGAAGTGTCATCAGGGCCCTGAGAGAGGCGTCCCATGCCCAATCCATTAAGCTTTTAAGACTGCAGAGAGAGCTCAAAAAAGAAAAAAAATTGCCTAATAATTCAATATTATGTTTTGCATAAAGTGTCTTATTTAGGTTATACGGAAACTACATTTTTGCACTCCGAAATGACACTGACTGAAAAATATTATTTAATTGATGCTTTAAACATTATTCAATGTTTCTTAGTTACTCTACTGGCACAACGATTTAATTTGAATGTTATCCTTCAAGACGAGAGAACGAAATCTTCTAGAATCTTATAAGTTGAAAAGAAGTTGATTCCGTAGAATCACTTTAAGATAACTTTAAAAAACATTTCTACCATCCCTTTTTTCCTTCTCAAAAGATGTATGATGCTTATTCCTATTATGTTGAACAATTAATCAAATTCTCCAATTCCAAATAAATAATTAACCCCCGCCCCCACGAGAGCTCGGCCATCAGACAGCAATTATCGATTGGGATCGTTCTGAGTGACAGACAATTACGGAACCCACATCACTAGACCAAGGGTCACTTGAAAATGCTACACACGTTTTATACCGCTTTATAAGCCCCCCTAAATTAAACTTTAAGATAGGAATCATTCTAATTTTCATTTGAAGGCAAGGGCACACACTTTGCATACATGGTATAAGAAAAAAGTCGGTTTCCTCATCTGCACATTTAAATATTCTAATGAACGCAATAGGTTTTTGAAATGAAAAAAATATTAATTTTAATTACATAACTTTTTAAGATTTTCATCGCCTTTTAACTGAAGTATACAAAAGCAGATGGTTTTATATTTTTTTAAGGTTACTTTTTTCATTTAACCCAGGTCACTTCACCGTTAGTATTATGGGTATAATTGCCCGTCTGTCCCACGCGATACAGTATAAACGAGCCAAATTTTCACCAAAACACATAAAAAGTTATACTTTTTGCAAAGCTCGTTTAGCGTACTAGTTTTATTTGGTAGGTTCGTTATTACTATGTGCTTCGTTTTAAATCCAAAAAAAATAAGTGATATTTTTAAATACTGCCGTTCAAGCGACTCCGCGTTTTTCAAGGCAGTTCTTTTAGTACTTTGTGGAACCAGCTGCCCACTAAAGTATTTCCGAACCAATTAGACTTAGGGTCCTGCAAGAAAAGAGCGTACCAATTCTTAAAAAGCCGGCAACGCACTCGCGAGCCCTCTGGCATTGAGAGTGTCCATGGGCGGCGGTATCACTTAACATCAGGTGAGCCTCTTGTCCGTTTGCCCCCTGTCTATAAAAAAATAAACTATAGATACCCGAAGAAAGTGTTTTTGCTAAAATAGCACTTACTGGGCACACAATTACAACAATTGAGAAAATATTTCTTTATGCATTTTTTAAAAGGCCTTATGTAAAACTAAATATGTTCGACTCCACATTTAAGTGGAACGAATTAATTTCCTTATTACCGCTATATCAAAACTTACAACTATATATATTCTACATCAGTGTAAAGTTAGTGACATAAAAAGTTTTAACGCCTCCAGAGAGCAATAAGTGTAAAATGTACGCTTTATGAGTTTCCTCCATTAGCCGATATCGTGTAACGACTCTACTCACAACTTACACAATACACTCGGAGACAATGTCATATAAACTAGTGATCATAACGGATAAAATAAAAATAAGACTTAGGTTATGATAGTTTTATAAAAGTATCATCATACTATGAACCCATCGGTTTTAAGTAAGGAAATATATTATATATATCCTGAAGAACAAACAAGATATTTTCTCTTTTGTAAGACAAGTAAAACTAATTTACACAAAATTAAACTCCAACTCGAGAGCTATATTCAACTAGTTTCGCAGTTATTACCAAACCAAGCAACAACCTAATTACTCGATTCCTAAATCGCCTTATGATGCAGAAAATAGGATTAGATTCTAAAACAATCATTATTGTTTTAATTAACCTATCTGAAAGTCTAATTATGGCCTAATTTGTAAGTTTGATACTTTTCTTAAACATTGTTTGCCAAATTTTCGGCCCGTTTAGTAAAATAACCACATCAATTAACTGTTGTTTGATTAGAACATATAAATATTCGTTTCACATAGTTTTATCTTACACATAAATTTTCTATGAATAACAAAATTTAATTGGCAGTTCAGTATAAAAGTACGAAAACAATATAACGAGACAAAATTGGAGTGCGTTAGAAAGTATCGTAGTTCCGGAAGCGCGGGATTATGCGCCCGCCCTCCACAACTCCCCGCCCGCCCTTGACATACTTCCGCTTAGCGCAGCCTACACAATAAATGCTAGGCTATAAAGTGTATATATGTAGTGTGGTATATAATTAATATTTTGTTAGTATTACAATATAATAGAACAAAATTGGACATACGTGTTGTTATATTATATGCACTTTATTTCTATGTACGCATTTAACATTCAGTCGAACGGTGAAGGAAAGCATCTGAGAAAACCGGCTTCTCTTACACCGAAAACGTCGACAGCATGTCAGGCATAGGAGGCTGACGCGTGCCTATTCTATTAACGAAATGATAAGTTGTAATGCCAGTGATTTATTTATTTTAAACGTTTTCATCCATTCATAAACAGTTAGGTATAATATGAATAAATTCTAGGTTTAATTTCCGTTAAAATTTAAATATTTTGTTAGTAAAATATTTAACAATGAAGTCTTATTTTAGCGTTGATAAATCGCTTGTTGCTTTCAGTTGGTAAAAACTCTGTAATAAAATTTATTCTAACCAAAGACATTAATATCACAACCTACGTAGTCGTCGCTCTCAGTTCGTTTGCCACAACAATACAAAGAGAGGGACAAATTGCTTGCATTCAACTCTGCATCACAACTAGATATTCTCAGTCTAGTCTTTTATAGTTTTACAGCGATAAAAGTAGATCAAAACTCTTAAAATTTCAAGATATAAAATTCTCCAACAGTATGTCAGCGAAATACGTATCTTATATCTTTAAACGAGCAATTCTTGTATATATATATATATAATTTTATGAAATTTAGTATACGGGGGGTTTCGGGGGCGATAAAACGATCTAGCTAGGAATCATTTCCAGAAAATGTCATTTTATTCGTGTTTTATCAACTTAAACATAGAATTGCTCGATTAAAGATGTCAGTCAAATAAAAACTTAAATATGAATATAATTTTATTTATATATGTATGTAATTCGTACTAAAATATAATTTCCAAAAACACAATTTATAAAATTCAAAAAAAATACCATCATCATCATCATCCAGGTACTTGAAGTATTAAATATGATCTGATTTTTATTTCGCGTGCCAGTTCGGTGCATAAAAATGCTCTTTTTCAGTTGCGCTACAAACTTTGTTGTATCTTGGCTTTCGATTACTACAAGGGAGAAACTTTATTAATATGCAAAACTTATACAACATGGTCACCATATTTGTTTAAATTTTCAAGTAAATGTTAAACACTTTGACGTAATTTCTTGCTATCTATGTAATAGCGAACACAATCTGAGGGCTTTTCTCTTATCGCATTCATAACTACTACTGTTTTTAGTTTTACTTTCATCCAACTTCGATTTTGTTCTCTTCTAATTAGACTCTTGGGTCGTGGGGTTCATGTGCACAGGCTCTAATTAAAGATTAAAGTTGGCGCCTGGTAGATAATTTTGTAGGCTTCTCTCGCTCAACGAATAAGTATCGCAATACAGCGAGGAAATGCTGACAGAGTTTGAGGTACACTGTCACAAGGACAATTTTTTTTATTTAATTTTTTTTTATATTTTATTAATTTCTATTTTTTTTTTTTTCTATACTTTTTTAAATTAAAATGAAACTATGACTGATCCAAAAATTCGCTTTGCACATACAGTATATTGTTATTGTAAAAATAATTTAACGTACATAACAATTTCTGGCATATGGTACGTTTAATAACAAGTCCGTAACTTTATAGTAACAACCCTAACATTGGCTGTAATGTATTTGTCGAGCTACGGTTTTATAAATATTCGTAGCCAAGTGCTACATGCTACGTTTTTCTGCGATAACATCAACAGAGTTACAAATAATGCTACGAAAACATAGATACTAGATCGCAAAATCGCTCATTAAAGGAAAATAATACCGTTTATTTTTCTGTATTGAATAGTAGACGAGACATTTTTATATCTCTAAAGATAAACGGTTTTTATACTTATCTACTCTATCTTATGAATGAAACCCCGCAATATAGACGTCTAATAGTTATTTGACCAGTCGGCTTCTTTATACCCAACGTAACTTTCCTTTTGTGAGAAGCTTACTAAAATATTTCGTAACTGCAGCTGAAGGGCGCTTAACATAAATTCCACGCTTGGACGGGCTACGGTCGACAGCGTTCGTAGCCACAAGCGGGTCATTTGTTAGCTGTGGTTGTGATCTTATCTATACAACTTATCTTACAACTGCTGTGCAAGGATAACAGCCGTTATACATTATGTATACGATTATTTTTATTTTAAAGCATTGTGAGCACAATAGAATCTTTCATTGACAGCTAAAATGTATTCGAACCTAGTTTTGAACCAGAAAATATTGCTTTAACGTAACACAACCTCTGTTTTATTTTTTATTATTAATTTAGTAAATAATTACTTACTTTATTTTAATTGTTTTGCAGTGAAACAATACAGTTTAGTTCTTGTGTTTTACATAAACTATACCGCATTCATTACATTATCATTTTCTATGGTCACCGTAATGATAATGTAATAATTATTGTTGCATATGTTTAAACTATATAATTCGTATATGCTATTATGCGTATTACGTTGATTTTTTAAATATAAATAGATCAAAACAGACATGTAAACTGACCTTATTGAAATATCTTGAGAACGTACACACACTGTCTACCTGAAAAGATAAATGTGTTAATAATATATTCGTTATATAAAAACAGTTTGTATGCAAAATCCATGTTCGCTGAAACTATTCAAAAATTTGCATACACAAAATACACGAGTTTGCAATGTTAGGAAAACTATTGCAAGAGCGTTCCGAATCCCGGGAATTGTATTGAACCATGCACATATATACACATACTCGTATATACAATTGTTAACAATGCCGACGGAGGTGTGTACATTGCTTGCTTTAAGTAAAATATATGTAGTTATTGTGTAAAAAAATTACAGTATCTTATGTCTAGGCCTCAGATTTCTGTATCTGTTTTGTGATCATTTTCTAATAGGCGAGTAGCCTTCCTGACACACCCCGTCGACTTTTTGAGTTTATGGCATGCCGGTTTCCTCACGATATTTTCGTTCACCGTACGATGGTTATACGCGAACATAGACAAAAGAAGCATTGATGCACAGTCGGGGTTCCAACTTGCGAAATCAACAACTTCAAGGATGAGAGATGATAAACTGACGCCACAGATCTATAGATAGTTAACGTAAATATAAAATGTATCTATAAACTAGCTGACCTGGCGAACTTTGTTCCGCCTTAATGGTAATAAATAAGCAGTTTGGGTTTTTTTATTGGAAAAAATACAAAAAAATTAAATACCTACATTAATCATTCATTATTATTTCTGTATTTTAGTACATAGGTTGCTCTTCACTTAAGTACCTTGTGATACACATTTTTTAATTTTTTGTTTTATTATCAGGCGCAAAAACAAACAACGCTGATGGTCTTCCGACCCGTGAACATGCCACGTATAATTGACCATGGGAAAAACATGAATGTTCTAGATTTAAACCACAAACTTTTAAGGATTGGCCTTGTGATTTGTTGATGGTCATGGCAAATGCAAGACGTATCGGAAATTGAAGTCTTTTAAATTCAAACGGCATATCGGTTGGGATCATCGGGATCCTCGGAATAAGAACTTCCTCACCTTTGAATTTTCCTATCATTATCGTAGCGTAAATTACATTGTTCTTCAATTTTCTAACCACCAAACGCATACCATTATGTAGTTCAGGTCATCTACATCTTTATTCTCTTTCTTCTTTTTTATCAGTAAGCAATGTAACTCTCATGTTTGTTGTCAGCTGCAGTTTCGTCACATAGCGCCATAGATTTGACGATTTGAGGCAAGCGTTTATTTCGTCGACAGCCGTAGATCTTGGAATTACTGGCAGTATTTGGCGGAAATCGCCAGACAGTAAAATCATTGCTCCTCCAAAACATCTCGATTCATTGCGTAAATCTTTTAATGTTCGGTTAAGTGCTTCCAATGCACGTTTATGCGCCATTGTGCATTCGTCCCAGATGATGATTTTCGATGCCGCTAAAACTTTGGCCATTGCTGAGTGTTTTGCAATATTACACGTTGGTTCTCCAATAGTTTGAAGATTTAACGGTAATTTTAATTCTGAATGAGCCGTACGGCATCTTTCTAACAATGTGGCTGCTATTTCAGAAGAAGCAACTGCAACCGCTATGTTGGATCTCGCCCGAACAGTTGCTAAAACTAATGACATGAGGAATGTCTTGCCAGTTCCACCAAGGGCATCTAGGAAATATAAACCACCATTTTCATCATCGTTTGCCTTCATTAAAGTATCATAAACTTCCTTTTGTTGGTATTTCAACAGGGGTACATTCGTTTGAACTACTAAATCTAATTCCTGGTGATCATATTCACGTTCCCGTTCCAATACTCGATTAAATGCGTCATTCGACAACAACAACAAATAGAAACATTCATCATTCTTTGGATGAACTGTATACATACGACAATACCGAGTTTTATAGTTCTCTTCACTGTTTATACGAATGGGCAATAGCACTATCATTATAATTAAATTGTAAATTGTAAAAATAATTAAACGTATTTATTTAATAGAAATATTTTGAATATTGATTTCTTACAAATATCAAATTGTCATATATACGTCATTACATAGCTGTCATTATACGTCAATTACATAGCTATCATTTGCGTTTTATTATTCCAAGTCTGATTCTTATTTGTTATACCACTTTTTATAGTGACTGACGTTTCATGTCAAGTCCCACAGGAACGCTGTCGAACGGGATAAAAAGTATCCTATGTCCGTCTCCTGGCTCTAAGCTACCTCCATACCAATTTTCACTCAAATCTGTTCTTTCGTTCTTGAGTTATAAGTGGTGTAACTAACACGACTTTCTTTTATATATATAGATATACTGCATATTTCAAATATGAAAGACGTCACCCAGTTTTTCGACATACTTTTAAAAACGTCATACTACTATTTTCCGCCGACCGCGACGATGGCGCTTGAACTTATTTACCTTTTTTATATACCTAAAGAATTTCCACATAACTCTTTTAGATTGGAATATACCGATGCGGCATAAAAATAGCATCATTAAGACTTTGTAAGAGCGGCGAGACTCGGGCCGCAGATAAGTGGCCTGCATTAATCTGACCTCATTAGAGTGTAACTTTGCCAGAAACAAACTTTGAAATCACTAGAGGCTTTATTTTAATAGACTTCTTTTTGGATGTGTGATTACAGATATTATTTTCAAAGTTAAAGATGAAAATACTATTTCTGGAAAATAAAATGTTTTCATATAATTAAAAAGACAAGAGTTGTAAAAAAAACTGGGGTTTTTGCGGAGGGAAATGGGGGCCAGGCACTGCCTCGAGAGGTAATTTCAAAAATGTCGAAATTTTAAAATCTATGAAAATGAAATAATTTTTTACATCAAAATGAATTAAAGGGAACAAAAAAAACTTGTTTGAAACGGTGCAAACACAATCAAAAGATTTACTGTAAAAAAGCAGTTTTTGATCAAATTTACTGTCAACCCGTTAAATGGAACCTACGGAACACTTGAACTTTTATCTATGATAAGCAAAATACATAAAAAAATAAAACAACAAAGGAACGGCTTGCAGTGGTACGGCAAATTGCTCAAATGCTCTGATATTTTGAATCGGTCGGTCATCTCAACTTACTCCGCGGTCATAAAAGTATTGACCAACATTTATACTTTGGGCCTTCAAATGACTAAAATTTTAGGGGACACAATATTAAATAGATGATTTATTAGTCACTGATTAAGAAATAAAGTCAGTGTTATATTTAAATAGTTTGTGCTTGTTAAGATAATCATTAAATATTCAGAACGAAATAATAGAGAACCTAAAAAACTTGTCAAAGTAAGAACAGTCTATTTGAGTCTACATACCTTATCTAAAGGGTTACTTTGACCATATATTTTTACTGAGCAAGTATAAATAATCTAGGCCAAAAAATTATACGTATAAAATACTCAAAATACTATCTATACGGAATATATCGAAATACAAGTGTGCTTTTAAATTTACTGTATTGTACAAAACCGAGTTCAGTATAAACTGGGTCACAGAACAAACAAATAACGTGATAAAATACTCAGCTAGAAAAAAATATGGAACTCCTATAAACTCCATTCAACGAAACTTGAGTATTATTTTGATGTCAGGGTAAGGTTTCAGAAGTCAAATTAAGTTTTTGTTTTACTATGTGAGTCGTTGATAAAGTTTTCAACAAAAGTAAATCTCTGAACAACAATAATTATATTGTCTACTTGAATACACTTCTTTGCGCAATAGTCGTTTGATTCATAAGTGTATTTGTGTTCATTTGTTCACCTGTCGGCTCCGTTACAATGTTTTTTTTTTCTGTAGAGGTTGTTGATTAGACATATAGAAAGAATAATACCTAAGTTTACAACTGAATGTACTCGTATTATCATAAAACTTAATACACTATAATTAACTATTGTAATACTGCCTTCAAGAAGGTACTATTTTGTAAATAATATATGCTAAGTAACTGACCTTATGAACATTAACACACAATCGATATGTTTAGTTTAAATTTAAATTAATAGGTACATTTGCTACATCTTTCTTTTGTGTGATGGCTGGAATAAACAAATATTACTAAATCGCTACTAAAATTTAAATATTAAAGTACATGGATGGTAAATGAAATATTGTAAAATACCGTTTAATCTAAGCAAAATTTAGTAAAATCTTTAAAATGTTGATATTATTTTTAAAAAAATGTTGTTATGTCATGGTTTTCACCATTAGATCATAATATTGTTCAAGAGATAAGAATACATTTATTGTAACACAAAATGAATTCCTTTTCATAAACTAACGAATTAAAGAAAGAAGTAACTATATATATTTTTTTTACAGGTACAGTGTACACTATTGTAGATTTACTCTTGTGTTGTACCGAGCGGTATCTAGGCGGCCGAGGGGCGGTAACATTTTACAACGGTTGTATATCTCCTTTATACTGCCACTTACAACTAACTACACCATTCGCTCCGTATCTAGTTGATTTATTGATTTAAGCGGCTACTAACTATATTATTCAATGCAAATGTTGTTGTTCAATACGACTACTGTCAATCGTAAGATTTTATGAAACAGTATGAAATAGTTTCTTAAACAAACCTTGTTTCTAAATGCAGATTTTAATAACTTTAAAATGACGCCAGGTTTTGCAGTAATAATTTTTTATTGTTTCTTGGTGCCTGTCATATTCCGTCGGGATATTTTTGGGTATAAAATGTGCCGGCTTTCTATTGAATTTTGTAAACTTCGATCTCATGAACTCAGTCTCTATACATTATTTTCTATATAGCGTTCTAAATATAAAAAAAAATTTGCTTTTTAAAATATTAAGGGCCTGTTTCACAATGTCCCGATAAGTTCCAAATAAGCTATTTGTTACTTATTGGTATGATAAATAGTATTTTTGCGTTTCATGACTGTAATTTATGTGTTGCATAGCTATTTGGCACTTTATCCATACATTGTGAAACAGGCCCTAAATATTTTAAACATTAACCTCATAATAGAAGTCTATGTTTTAATTCTCTTCAAAAATGTTTCAAATGAAAACTTTATCTGAAAAAAATTGCGGAAATTCAGTAACACAATTTCACAGAAAAGCCGTAATTTAAGGAGGTTAAGTGCCGTTTTATAAAAAGCTTAAAAGGCCGTGTTTCCTACTTTGTAGAAAAGGCGCAGAGCGGTCGTTAGGAATCACGCAATTACGAAAATGACACAAACCACTTCCAAATTTCACTTATACGAGGTATTGAAAATCGAGAAATCATGTTGGATAACGAATTAATAATAACTACTAGATGTTATCCAAATATTAAATTAATTAAGCTACGAAAAAATAACACGGAGCAAGGATCTGAAATTCAAATTCAATTTAAATTTAAAATCATTTATTCATATAGGTAACTCAATGTACACTTATCAACGTCAAAATAAAATTCAATGCTTCTTATTTTACATTTACTGCCAGTTCTAAAATCAAGGCTGTAAAATGGCAGAGAAGAACTGGCAAAACTCAATTTTTACAAATAGCGAAGTATTTTTTTTTTCACAACGTTTATAAGGTGCTGCAATCATTACACCATACTCCACATGATATATTATGTAATGAATCATAATAAAATAAATTAAAAACAAAGATTTATCCTCTAGCTGCAGGAGGCATGGTGAAATAGGAGCACGCACATACATTCTCGTGGGAACAACACGAAATCATACTCATAAAAGTAAAAATATTATTGACTATAGAAGGACATACTTAAAAAAACATATATTAAATCGTACAATTATTTAAGAAAGCTTTAAAATATTAGAAACAAAATGATAATATTTACCAAGCCGTGCACAGCTCATCTCTATTGAGATTTGCTGTGTACGTAGAGGCAACTACACTTTCTATTCTTTAACTTATCCCTCTATAGAACGGGTTTGCGACACGGAGAATCTCGAAAGCAGGCGAAAACAGCTCTACGTGCTAACTTTAATACCATTGAAATTTTAATCTAACGCATTTTCGGCCGCATACAGAGTTTGCAATAAACTGATTTGCAGTCAACCATACACTATATCAATAAGGCGTTTATAATAAAATATCCGTTCCTAACGACTGTAAGCCTAAACTGTAATATATTACCAGTAAACGAGAATATATTTCACATTTGCCAGCTGAAAAATTTAATACATTTAACAGAATCTTAAATCACACAGTCAGCTATTTTGCTAAACTAAGCTATGTGTACGGGAAGCGTCGTATCTAAATCTTGTTAAGAAGTTGTGAAGGGCAATTAATCAGGAGCTATCTAAATCTCTGCATTAGCGGCCCGCATAGGCCGTGTGACATTTATCACGCCTACAACTTCGCGCCTCACGCAAAGGTTTTCAAAGCTTCCTAAGCTTACGGCCATTAAACCTGTGAATTTATCGAACAAGTATGAATCAAGTAAATAAATCTCAAAAAGGAATATGTTATAAAAAAGGATATAAAAGTGAAGATTGTTGAATTAAATAAAATCTAAAATCATATTTTAGAAAGTTTATTAGTTTAAATATAATTAAACATTACACGTTCTTTTAACTTTAAATTTAGATATTTCTCGCCCGAAGAATATATACATATACTTACGAACGGTAGGAAATAATGAACTAAATCGATGATGAAAAAATTACTTAATGCAATGTGGGAAAAAATTACTATTTAAAATGTCTGTACCTCTAATAGCGCATGGGCAAACATATGTTTATGTCTATTTCATTTATGGTAATGTCATGTATGTATATGTAGGTGATGACCAGTTTCGGCCGCAGTAATTTTTCGCCGCTAATCAAATTCAATATCTATTACGAGCCACGTAGCCGGCAGTCAATTTAAAATGCATCAAAGTTAACAATGTGGCTGGTCTTACAAAGCTACAGACGCTCGTAGCAAGAGTTTCGTGGCCAACTCGTAGCAGGGTGTCGCGAACAAAGTTTAATGAAGTGCTTTCCGCCTGCGATTGAATCTGTAGCGTGGAAAGTTTTACGCTGAAAGAATATACGAACGATTTTTTGTGCGTGACTTTTAGATTTACAGCTTAAAATATATAATATATGTATATAAAGGAGTGGGTTTAAAGTAGAATTGAGTATTAACATTAATTAAACAGCTTAAAATCTCAATTTTGATAATCTTTACCAAATGTAAACTCACATTTGCAATATTTCGGTTAATTTAATAAAACTTCAACTAGAGCAATTACATAACAAGACGCAATCTAAATAAAAAATAATGTAACGAAAATCTTTCTAGCATTTTATTAAATACTTGTAGCGAGACTGTAGTTATATCAAAGGAAGCAGTCTTTTAACACAGTTCGCAATTACAAAGCGAAAATTACAAGAAACATTAACAAGAGTTTCTAGACTAGTTTCCGCGGCTTTGACTGCAATGTCAGACATTTGTGTCAGACACTTTTGTCAGGCTCTAACGAAGATCCGTCAAGATAAAGTGCCTCCGAGAGCACTTTGACGTTTGTTGAGATAAATGTGTCAAACGCTACATAGATTGCGTCCTAAGCACAGCTACTTGTGAATATATTTGACAACATTTGTTTTCTTTAGATTTATTCTAGTTGTTTTTATTTTGCTAGAGACTGTCCAATTACGTGTATGATGTGATGAAGTAGTTTTTTGTAAAATGGATACCATTAAAATGATTTAGTTTTTAGTAATTGATAATAGTTAATTATGTTTTTAAAATGACAAACCTGTTCAGTGCTACTGAAAGATAAGTGTTAAGTTTTTAAATGATTTACAACTTTTATTGTTATGCTTGACATACAATATAATACTAGCTAGTAATACATAATAATAATAATAATCCAGCCGCTCTCATATGGGATTGAGCGAGCTGAGCTTAGCCTCAGAATGCATCTGTTTGTTTGATAATTTTTATTTCATAGACAAGTAGGTGATCAGCTTTCCGTCTGACACATGTCATCGTCTTCACGATTTGAGACAAGCCGGTTTCCGCACGATGTTTTCTTTCACTGGACGAGATAATGATAGATGAGGACATAGACAGTATTAGTGCAGCCGGGGATATAATCTATGACCCAAGGCATAAGAGTCGCACGCTGAAGCTAGTGGGCTAACATGCTCAGTGATAGATATAGAAAAGGGATAGTTAATAACTAAGCAATGTGATCTCCTTTATTTCGCGTTACCCATATTATATTTATTGAATTGAATTTATGATCCAACTGCTAGTCCCATACATAGCTCAACACACTCTACAGTGCTACCTAGTTTGAGAACGAACAATGTTACTAACGGAGTTAGTATAAAGCTCAGGAAACTTTATCAATCTGACGATGGAGTGTGACACATCTGTAATCTGATTGTCTTCAGAAATATCCACTTGACATACGAGTATAATTGGTTGTGTATAGTGTAAAGTGGGTTGGTATGTCTCTTAGTTCGTGTTAAGATAAAATAGATTACTACACAATGCACTATTTTTTTAGTAATATGCTTTATTTAACCATAATAAACTTATGTGATAGTCCTAGTATATTACTATTTTTAGTTGTACTAATTTGTTTAATTATGTATTTCCACGCAACTTTGATGTAATGAAGCATCTTAAAAATTAATTATCAAGAAGTGTCCGAAATAGTGTCTTTTAGAATGGAAGAGTTCCAGCAACGCCGCAAATAAACCCCTCGTTGGGAGTTTGAGACTTTTGAAAGTTCTGTCCTTTTCTGCATAGAGAATCTTCAGGTCCAAACGGCGAAACTATTTAGAGTACAGGACGAGCAGGAGATGCGCAGTGACAATGGAAGTCCCAACTTTATTGCAAACATGATATGCGTCCTAATGTAATGTTCTAATATAACTGAGCATTGCTTAACTCGATGAGATCGAATAGGCTTGAGAATCAATGGTAATGGTAAGCCTCGGCTTATTTTAATCAAGTATCACAGTAGTACATAAGGTACGAATTTCGGATGCCGAAACAAGCTTCGAATGCATAACATTTACTTCACTCCCTTTAATGATCTTATCCTCTATATTTAAAGACCTGCTGAAGCAACACTTTAACGCTGTACAAATTATCGCTCAAACTGTTTCAAAGCCTCAAACTCTTATGCGAACCGTCAATATTTTGTCATCTCTTCTTAGTCCAAATTTTTTACAACTGAACGTGAAGTGGAGAGTTGCTATCTCGTTGAATAGCTTTTTATAATTAATATATCTTTATGGACGCCGCCAACGTATTGAAACAAATTGAACCCATTCCCACTGGAATAATATTAATACTAGTGTTTGGCAGGGCGACGTACTTCTTTATATATTTGCTATCTTCATTAACTCCATGACAGCGTATTAATCGGCCCACTTGTATGGTTTATTCATTCGACATTTGATCAACGTTTCTTCCAAGAGCCATGTCATCGTCATCGGATTAGCCCATCAGCCCTTATTTTATTTTAAGAGTCAACTAGGCTCAGCTAGGAAGCGTCAACCTTGATGGCGTGGTCTTAACGCTCAGTAAGGTTGTAAAAAATATTTGGTGTTATCTTCGACCAAACGATGTCCTGGGTTTTGTCTTTGGGTCCGTGCCTTGAGCAGTGCCTTCTGGTACTAAAACCACCTAGCCGATGGCGTTGTTTATTTTTACTAAAGAAATTTGATTTTAAATAATATGCACACTGTGCATGCCTAGTGGCTTCTGATTAAGCCTCAGCTTCAAGTTATTTATGATACAAAGTGTCGAAACCGCGCGAAAAATATATGAACAAAGCAAGAATAGATTTTTAAGGTTATTATTTACTTCGTCCGTGAAACGCGATAGCAGTCCCGAGGTATTTATGCCTGCTTGAAACCTAAATCATGTCGCTTACAAAATATTTAATTTGTCCTCCGATATATTTCTCTACTTTTTTGTTAACAGATCCTAGTATCGTTATAGGACGGTAGTTGTAATCTTTCATTCCTTTTTTAAAGGCAAGTCTTACACATCCTTGCTTTTCGTTGTTTGGATAAAACCCGTATTTAACTTTGTTTAATTAGACTTTTTATTGCAGGAGTAACTTCGTTTTTAATTAACTTTACGTCGGATACTTTTATATTATCAAGGCCCGGTGTTTTTCGAGCATTTAGATTTAGTATATTTTTTTTAATTTATTTATCGGTCGCGGATTGGAACAGTACCTTGAATTCGATTGGTCACACATGATGTGTTTGATTATTTTGTATCACAGTCAACGACACTTTTTTTAACAGCAGTGCTGAAATGTAGGGCAAAGATGTCAGCTAGATGTTTAATCGGGATAACTCTAGACACCCCGTCTTTGTAGTCAATTAAGCAAAATTCAATACTTTCCGTGACCATAATAAATGTACAAAATGCATTAGAAATTGTAACAGCAAGGATCTATGTAAGTTATAAGGCATTTAAAATTAAAATATAAGTTCTTTAAATAGGCTTAGAAAAGACTGGTGTTTTTTTATATACTTAGGATGTCATCTAGAGAATTAATCTGATAAATTTTACTCTCCTTTGTTTTTCTCACCAAGACACATATTGCCTTATTTCATGCCGAGTATGAATTCAGTGTAGTTTTAGTGTTTTTGCTTAAAGATTCCTTTTCATAGACCCTATTACTGATGTATTCTTTTGGGGATTCTGGTATATTTTGACCTATTCTTTGACACTTAACTATACTGGCAGTGATCCATTGTTGCTGAATATTTCAGGAGTTAAATTTTATTAAAAGTAGTTCAGGTCTATCTGTATCTCTCTATCTGTCTTTTTGACCTTTGGGTTGACTGGTTGACATCCTCACATCCAACACGTTGTTCATCTGCACTGACGTAGAGACCGGAAATCCGCCACCTTTAGCGTATGACCCAGTATCCCTTGTTCCAATGACGTAAGTTGCTGCTCCACAGCACATACCATAAGTTCTAAATTTTTGTTTATGTTTGGAAAATCGTAGTTTTTCTTTTCTTGTTTTGAAATAGTTTCTCTATGGACTGTTCCATTGATGTCAACTGGTCTGTTAAATGTAAAACTATACGATCTTTTACAACATACTACTTGGAAATGTTCTGAGCTATATTCAGTTTGTTTACTGATAAATAGCTTACATGCAAACAATATTACTTTACTTGAGGTGGCATTCATTCACTCAAAAGGGTAACCTTTGATCTATATATTAAGAGTTGTATTGTTTGACGCTTTGTTTGTCAAGGGCTTTATGTAAGCATGTTACCTCATTGTGCCAATATTCTGTCACAGAATAAATAAGGCATTCCTTGTATAAGCAAATAGACTTTAATAAAAGTACAACTATAGTCAAATATAATAATAATGCGTGTTATTTATCCCGGCTGAAACGATATATAAAATTTCTTAACAGTAATATAGGCCCTAGTTAGGACATTAAAAATAATTAGAAGTGAAACTGTGGGTACTGTTCTTACAATACTGCAGGCGTGTCAGACATATCCAGCTAAAATATAAAATCGCTTTAGATATTATTCAGTGTGGCGTAGAATGATAAATATATGGCTGGACAATATTAAACAATATTGCTAAATAAAATTTGTTTAATTACACATATTCATTTAATTATTCCATTAATGCCCAAACCTTTATAAAAATCAAGACTTCATTTTAAGAAACATGCTAAGCTCTATGATTTAATACTTAAGAAATACTGCACGAAAACTGTCGGAAATGTTCGGAATGAATGATTCTCAGTAGGCCGACGAGGGTACGCTACAATAGCGGGATATAAGCAAAGAAATGGAGACTCTATTAAATCTAACACACTATTCATCTTGCAAAGAAAACCCATCAAAATATATATAATTTACCTATACTATGTATATTGTGAAAACCATAAAATTTTCTTCAAAGGACAATGCTTTGTATTGCATAAAACATTTTTAAATTCAGAAAAAAAATTGGATAATAGTATGCTTCATTTGTAAAGGACATGATACAAAATGTACAATTACCACACAAAGGCACTTTAATTAAAATATACAGCTCACATTATGTCTTTCTGGCATTCCTCGCGTCGCTTTGTTGATTGAAATAACTGCGAGCCGGCCACGGAATATGAATTATATTGCGAAATACCTAGGGACAAAACATCACCTGCTCCTTAAAATTATAATTTATTTTTGTATAATATTAGTCTGAATGAAATAAAAGTCTTTTATCATAATTGCTGCTAAGCATATTTCATAAATACCATTGTGGTTTTGAATAAATGTAGTAAATCGTAATATGAAAGAATTAGAAAAAGGAGGGATTAGGGGCGGCTAAACAAGGCATCTCTTCCATACAACCATTGTAAACTATAAAATCACAATACCAATCAGCTTTGAAAATTTAATCTTTGATTTAAATTCTAATAAGTCTCTTAAGTTTTAATAATGAAAATAAAAATATTTTCTTTACGGAAAATAATATAAAAAGGACAAAGTCATGCGCTCATTGTAGTATGAATGAAATTTGAAAACAATGAGCCGTTCTGTTGGTGACACAATTGGATAAAGCTGGGTTGGCTAAGGCAGAAAGTGTCGAGGCAACTTGAGGGTTTTATTCGTGAATTTTTAACAAAAACTGTCGGTTTTCGGATACACTTAGACATCGCGACGAGAATATTTTAAATCCAGTGGTGTTTTCTTGAAAACATCACAGAATAATATTTATCACTTCGACCTTATATTTAGTTACAAAATAGGTATGTATATATATATCTTTTACAATTAAAAGATGAAATTATATAAGACAACCCTATTCCATAATATATTATTTTATTTGTAAGTAATAAAAAAACATCATATCGGATGTGTGTAATTAGGTTTTACGTAGTTAGTATGTATTTTATATATTATTGATGTTTTCCTTTCGTCAATATTTCAACCTTTTACCAATACATAATATATACATATTATGTATATCATACATAATATATTAGTAAGTATATATAATTTATGATGGAAATCATCGACTATATCTTTAGTATAATTGTTTTTATTATATATAATTTGTTATTTGTTGGAGAATGAAATAAATAAATAGATATTTATAATTATGTATTTAATTAAAAATACAAAGTGTTATCGTGAGTTGTGTGCGGGCTACTCGATTGTGAGGAAGTCATTATCACACGTTCTATAACATATTTCCAGAAGTATGTAATAGTAGTCAACATGCGTGATGTTTGAAAGTAGTGCTTCAACCGTTTTTCCAATGTCCTGGTTTGGGTTTACTGTTTCTTTGATCATGTTTCCTTTGGTATGCAAGTTGGTGTCAGAATGACTCTCAGTGTTGATTTTTGTGTCTAAAATATACCAGTTTTCTTACGATGAAGTTGTACTTGTAAAAATAGAAAGAAAAATTAATTACATCGCCGGAGTTTGAAGGCATAGCCTCGGGGTAAAGAGGCGCACGCTTAACCACCGGCCAAATGCTGATCATACCACCAAAATGTATCAAAACTAATTAAGCAGATCAACTCATATCTAACTTAGTACCTATAGTAATAATGAGACAGATAAATTATCCTTGAATCTATAAACCAATTTAAAGGCTGCCGACCTGACAATACAAAAAAACTTTAGCTTTCATTTTCGCCACTCCACACTATCTAGCAAATCCGTCAACTGTCTCTCAGCTGTCAGATTATGTGTGACGTCATTGTCATTGGCTTAAAAGTTTCGAGAGAATAGGTATAATATTGGAATGGAAATGAATTTTCGCTAATAAGACGAACTATATAATTTACGAATTAAATTAAATGTAGGTCAAAAATTAGACACCTTTCCCTATTATTTGCAAATAGATAATAACACGCGCTTTATATTAGGTCATACATCAGATGACGTAATTAATTAATATAAATTTAGGTAAGTTTCGGCCCGTCCAATACAATTAAATTGCTCATTTATGTATTACTTAAAAAAAGGTAGGTTTATTATTATTACGTAAGACTTATCAAAACAGTATTTGAATTCGACATACATACAAAGGTGGTAATTGTACCGTTGTATGCTCTAATTACTATACGCGATTTCAATTGAAAACTAATTGAGTTAGCTGTCGTTCTTAAGGAAAACTTACAACTGCGTACTACGTTTTATCATTGCTTCACATTGATAAAGAGATAAATCACGATATCCAATATTTATATTGCATTGCAGTGAATCGCTGAGAAATAAACAAAGCGAAAGTGTATAAGTGTCAGTGCAAACGTTATGACTCATTTTGCGATTATCGCAGGCTTGTTCAATAATTCAATGTCTTATCATACGTCAGTTGAAAGAAATAGTTTTACATGGACTTACCAGCTATATAGTAGAGTAGCAGCGCGGTGAGGTTATGGCGATAATGGTCACACAACACCAAATAACGTGCTCCCCATACGGCGGCCGGGCGCCTACTGCCTCGCGTCGATCGATACGGCGACATGCTGCGTTGCGTTCACAGAGACGATGTTTTACTAGTTTTTTATCTTTTAAATTCGGTCATCACTCTAATTTTAATTGATTTTCAATTCATGCGTTTAATTAGCCAGGAACACATGCACATCTGAAAATTATGGGTCAGCGTGGCAACTCTTGGCGAACTTAAATATTATGTATGGAATATTTGGCGAACCGAAACGTACAACCATTTGAAAATATGAAGTCATGTTTGCGTAAGAAATTTTATGAGGAACTTCTTTAGCTTAATTTTATTTCTCTATGTAAAATGTTCTTATATATTTATATAAGCAGGTTTTGTAACCAGCCAAAATAATAACTATACGAAGAATGCGGTGCGCATTCTTCGTATAGTTATTATCCAGCACTAGAAATTCATATATTCAAAAATATGTATTCTACAATGTAGTAGTTCCGATAAAGGCACATTTTTAAAATAAGTTTAATCAGCAACAACATTAAGTATCTTCGGGTTAGTTAAAGACCTTTACTATTAAATTATTTACGTACTGTTCCATAACTAAAAATGGAACAGTACGTAAATAATTTAATATGGATCAAAAGGGAGACCTCAGAGCCGACCCTTAGTTCTTACTAAAAATAAAAGTCGCATTAGTATTCGTGGTACCATATTCTTAATAAACATTTCACAAGTTATTTAAAACATAACCTTTGTCGCTATTCCTCTTTTTTTATATAGAACAGGGGGCAAACGGGCAGGAGGCTCACCTGATGTTAAGTGATACCGCCGCCCGTGGACACTCTCAATGCCAGAGGGCTCGCGAGTGCGTTGCCGGCCTTTTAAGAATTGGTGCTCTCTTCGGAGCTAGAGTCAGCATCTCTATACATAACGAATATTTGTTGATATTTGGAAATGTAAAATTGCCAAATAGCCTCCAAGAAGCATGGTGTGCTCAACTGAAGCCGGTTCACTCCGGACAAATGCAAATGTATAAACCGCTAATTTGTCCACACATGGAAACCTGTTCGAACCTCTGGGCGGGAGATCCCCAGTACCAGCTCCTTCCTTACTTGACCGATTTAACGTCGGGTAAATTGCGTTGGCGTTGCGTCTTTCTGCATTTTCCACCCCACTTGGACGTACCCCATTCAGTGGCAACTCCACGGATTTATATCATCGTGACAGAATACGAAATCCCACCCATATCACCTCAACGTCTATCGTCCACAACTGAGAATTATTAAGGCATTTTGGCAGGGACTTTGCCAATAAATTCTATAAAAAATCATAAATATAAGTGTATATATTATAAAGATACCTTACCTAGGAGACCTTTTAGAGTTGGGTGCACTAGTCGTTATGAGCGATCTTATCAACAAAATTTTCTTTATTTAATTATCTATTGACAAATTATTTTTATGTTGGGCAATTATTTTAATTGGAAATTATATTCAATACAAATTCAAAAAAATTCCACAGAATTACGCTACGACTGATATAACGGAGGTGAAACCGAGTGGCATTATGTAAAGGCTTTATTAGAAGTCCGTTTAAAAGTGATACGGTAAACTTATTGCATAATGTCTTTGTTTATGTAGCTCATCAGAGGTGTCGTGACAGCGTAGAACAGTAGAGCATAATTTTCCACATATTTCAGAAGTCCCAACTCGGAGCGTCACCTGCATCTAATTTATTGTTGCACTTCCTATTAAACTTCATTGTTTAGTTTCGGCGCTAGTAAGGATAACGTGATTAAATTTCGCTTTAATGTATTATATAGAAGGAAAATGCGTACAAAAACCGAGAGATCTTATCAAGAGATTCACCGAAGCATTGTATATATCCAAGTTGAATAATACTCTGATCCCTTACCGAATTTAGCCTAATGGCATATAAAAATACAATGTTTTTTGAATATTGTTTAAGCATTTATCCTTGAGGCAGTATTTAAGAAACATTTTTAATTTTAAACAAAAAAAAATTTTTTTTCTAGAAGCCCTCAATTACATACTAAACACATCCTTGAAAAACATCAATAAACCCAATTATCTTAAAACTCCTGTTTTATTGAGTAATTGATAAAATATTAATAGAACAAAGTTCACTCAAATTTCCTTCAGATTTTAAGTCTTATGATAAAATGTAATGACATGCCAAGTTTGGAATAGCAAGTATATCGACAAAACTAAACCTTAACTACTTGCCGTTACTCCGCGCATTTGGAGTTTCAGTTCTTTAGTAAATAACATCGCAATAGGAACACTATTTCAGTAAAGAGTTTCAATTCACTGTAACGAAGTAATTTTTAAGCATATTAATAGTGATTTCTTATATCATAGCTATGATTATAGTAGCTTATTACTGTGTTTATGTTTACGTAATACGACAATGGAGTATTTAAAGATATAGAGCGAAAATGGCTTTCTTCTGACTAAACAATTTAGCTGATAATGTCTTTAGCTGAGTTTGAGAATTGGGCTCCTAATGCCCCGATAGTAATGGAAACTAGCAGTCACAGTGTGACTCTAAAGTGGTCCCCTGGAGACTATAGGCATCTCCAGAACGATCTCGTGTATACGGTGCAGAGGAAGGAGAAGATGCCACCCTGGGTCACTGTATATAGGTAAGTTCCAATCATCAGATAATGTAATATATTTTATGTTCTATTGATCAGAACATGATTATTAAATGGAATGTCGCAAGCGAACCCCTATTCAACATATCCTTTATAATGTAAGCCGCCTTCCTTAAATGTCAATTACAATTTAAATAATTAATTTACCCTGAAGATAATATTATTACGTTGTAAAACGGAATCCAATGTCTAAGGTAAAACTTAGGAGTTTGAAAGTAGCTTTTATAAAACACATCTCCTTTAATAGGTAATTATTTTAAAGTAATTGTACTCACCTGTTTCTATTTTAATTTTAAGATTTTGATGAGTTATTGTATACAAGTATTCTTAGATATACAAAGTCTTACTTTTTAAATGAGGTCGACACTTTTTAAGTTTATTTTGATGATAAAGGCGTAGCTCAAAGTTTAGCTACTAAATTTTTGGCGTACCATAATTTAGAGTAATCTAATTTGTATTGACACTAAATTATAACGAGCAGTCAACCGCTGATTGCGCTAACAAACGGTATACTATAATGTTATTATTGAGTACAAATTATCAAGCTGATCACATATTCTGTCATAACCGCATTATGCTTGCTGTTGTAGTTTATAAGTTATGGACCATCGTACTAACATACATAACAGCAATGATTTATAACCTAATATTAACCAACCCGTCCTCAGGGGCTCTATATCCATTTAAGGTCTTTATGCGTTTGGAAATATTGAATTCTATTTTTGAACAAGTTTGAAAAAACTTATTCTCTCATTTTGAATAGTTACGAGGTTGGATCTTACGAAGAACATATTCGATTATGAAAAAACGAGTATTATTTTAAATTTCAACGGTGACAGATTTATAGTTTCTATTTTGCTAATTACTACTTCATGAAATTAACATCCTGTTTAGCGAGCACCCTTCTTTATATCCCCTAACCGACAGATACGCCACTTAACAATTAATACGACATTAACAAGGGACTTTACAAGGGATTTATTAATAGAAACATCATAATATAATTATTTAATCGAAATTAATTTTAAAGATCGTTGAATTAAACTTATGTTCTATATAATATTGCTTAAGTTTACCATACCTTATCTTGTCACAGATCATCGTGATTTTTTGTGAAGTGTTTTTAAATAAATGAGATTTTATATAGTATACTCGTATTTTAAAAGCTCTTCATATCTGTAAGTGACAATATACTGTCATAAACAATTTCCTTGTTAACGAGATATAAAGGTATATAATAGCAGTCCCACCCTAGACCTTGATAGGATTTTACGAGGCCCATTATATTATGTAGTCGTGTTGGCGACTAGTTAACCCTTCGTTTGATTTACAACTGAACAGCCATATATTAGTCGTTACAAAGGATTATTAAACAGATTTTCACATGAGCATTGCATTGCCGTGGCTTAGTGGTTAACGCTTATGTTCAATTCCCGAAACAGACTGATAGGCGAAAATAACAGAAGGGAAAAAGTAACACGCTTTTTGCAAGGGTTAAATCTTTTAAACCAAACAAAAACGATTAAGTATAAAACAGTAAATGGATTAATAATATGACAAACAGTAAAAGCTTTAACTTAAGTTTATTTTCCGCAAAATATATTTTTTATCGTGATAATATAACACAATTTATTTGTGAAGGTTGTAATTATCTATGCACTATATGTTATGATTGGACATCACCAGAATATAGATTAACTCTTTTCAGAAGATTTGGCATACGTATCATTCTGATAAAAAATAACTAACAATTTAAGACTATATTTCTAACAAACACATCCCCATCCCAATATACATTGAGACACAAAGAAAATATTTGCTCGCAAAAACCGTTCAGGTGTTTGACAATCTTCGTGATATTTCAGCGGCGGGAAAACATTGAAAGCAATCGAGAACCTGGCCCCCACACAGCCTCACAAATTCCGCCTCAAGATCGCTTTCAAACGTAGAGCAGCGAATAATCCAAAGATGAATGATCAGCCTACGGATAATTCACAGTTCGACGCGAGGTTACGGTATTATTTCTACGGTATACGTTCTTTACAATGTATTTTCCAAAGAACAAGGATTTGTATGTAATTGAATTTTGATGACGATTAGAATACTCTTCATATTATTTATATATTATCCCTCCATAAATACAACTTATATGTAAGATTTTTTGTTACTATTTAAATATATTACGAAAATATTTACTTCTCCATTTATAAATAGGGAATATACAGATCCGAATAAGATTTTACAGTCACTGTGGTCTGACGAGACTTGGGCAAATACTGCCAGTGATGGCACTACAGTTGCTTGTCTGTGCATGGCGGTCCGTTGCGGATATGGCAAACAAGTAAGCAATATTTTCTATTATGCATAGTCATTTTATTATTTATCCGTTTGGATTTCATAAATATGAGATTAAAGTTTACAACCATTTATAAAAATTCCTCCTTCACAATGCACTGTTTTAACTAAAGTTTTCTTTTGTCTCTTTTAAATAACAAGGTCATCTTCTCGGAAATATTGATTTCTTAAAGAATAAATGTATGTTTTAAAATATTATCTAATAGTTCTGTATACTAATAAGATTCGTTACAAAGTTTGCACCCAGAAACCCATAGTATTATTTATATAACATTTTATTATACAGTGTAAACTCTATATAACGATACGAAGGGACTGTGCATTTTATAGCGCTATAGAGAGCTGTCGTGAAATAGAGAGAAGAAAAATCAGAATTAGAAAAAGAAAAACTATATTTCAGGCTAGTCTTAGTAGGTATGTACACAAAAAGAATCTTATTTGAAGACTATTGCGTATAGTCTGTTATTTTTGACTGACTTCTTTTGCTGCACCAGTAATTTTGTTGTATTTTTTTACTTATTTTATTCATATCTTGTGATATTGAGGCATCTTGGTGATAAAGGAAATAATTTTCCAATTATTTAGCTGCTTTGAGAGATTTTTAATGCTCTGTAGAGTGTATTATTGTATGGTAGACAAGCTAAACCAACCAAAGTCAATTGATTTCGTCGCTTTAGACAGTCTGTCGTTAAATCAAGTAATGTTATATGCAGTTTAAACTGTACATGTATATAATTGAAACGAATAAATGAAGCCAGTGAACCGCCAGTTGCACAGAGAATGAACAAATTAATTATCAGTCACTAATTAACTTGTCAACGACAATCGTGTCGCGTCTGCACTGAGCGCAGACATTCATTTGTGTTTATTTTGTTTGAAAAACAATTATGCAAGCGTCAAATGGAGACTCACTTGATTGGTCGTAAAATTGGGTGATTATCTTTATGATGTATATACATTGTACGTGTATGACTTATTTGTCATACTTTCTGTTTTTTATATGATGTAAGGTTTCGGTACGACGTTAGTGTCAGTGTAGCTTCTTCTTCAATAAGAAAATGTATATAATAGAAATCTATTTATTATGAAATTCAAGTTAAGATCGCCGTACATACATTAAAAGATTTGAAATGCATGTACGAATAACCACAAAAACGTTATTTATTAAACTTAGGTAACATTTAAATGGGTGATATGGACCTCTAATAATACAATTGAACCATACCAAAGTTTCAAATAGTTGGCATTTATTCCGTTTGGAACATTTTAGATGAAAACGGAATATCATCTGGCCGGTTAATGAGGACCACTTTGTCAATTATTTCGTGATTGAACTCGTCTGGGTACAAAGGGATTTAGAAAGTTATTTGTATTGAACAGCTGAGCCTTCGATATAAATAAAATTCTATTATGTGCGGAATGAACGAAACTTTGAGATATTTCTACCAAATGACTGGATTATTGGTTAAATGTTGTTCATTATGAGATATTAAAAGAAAATGTTTGTAAATTGTCTATTCTCTTTATAATATCTTTTGATCGCCTAAAACCTTTTGACCCTTCTGAAAACAATACAACGAAATTTAAGCTATTTTGCCTTTGTATTGGGATTGAAATTTTCTGGAACTAAATGAACAAACTTACTTGGTTTGTTAAATAGAATCTTTATAAAACAAATATGATAACAAATTCCTACAACTAAAACTCTTCAAAAGCAAGTATATCATCATAGTCATAACTTCTGTGACTAACGATTTGCATTTCTCGTTGAACAGGTGCAGCAGATGCTAGATGAACGCCCAATCCTTCTGTCTGCCATTAACGCTGCGACAGGCCTAACACCGCTTGCAACTGCTGTTATAAAAGGTAAGATTTTGACATAGTTAATGCGAACGACTTTATTATTTTAATAATACTTAACCTTATAAAAAGGCAATAATTAATAGTCTTAAATAAAATATTCTGTCGTTTTCTCTGGCGAATTATGTTTCCGCTATAACGAACAGACTGTTAATTAAAACTTTGATGGAGTAAAGTTATATTTATTGTTTCGCAATTAGGTCTTAAATTATTTTTAAAAAACACAAGTATCATGTCATACAATTTGTCGTTATCTAAGAAATTAAATTAATAAGCTCCTTATAGCATTATGATTGTATGAGTGCAGATTTTTTCGTTTGATTTTCTACAAATTAGGATTTAAATATTTCAGGTGATACCAATATGGTGGGAATTCTGTTAGGTCGAGGCGCAGACTTGGAGCACCGTTCTAGTATTGGACGAACACCGCTACACCTAGCCGTTTTAGCTGGACACAGCTTACTTGTAGAACTACTTATAGATCATGGCGCTGATATAGAGGTATTTACAGGGATGTGTATTTCGAGATTTCAAACCTAGTCCCGATCCCATCATTGTATATTGAATCAATATACAATTTGTTTTATTCTGTTAAGTAAATTTTACTATACGTTAAAGCTATGTTGCAGTAAAGTAGTTAGATCATAGAGTTAATTGAATTTTGATTGAATATCGATCTTTAATAAACTGTCTAGAGACTCAATTAACTCTCTGATTTAACTACTTCACTGCGACAGCTATAGTTATTTTATAGAATTGTCGCTTTTTTAGTAAGCACAAAAATCTTGATCTCAAAAAATTGTGTCCTCTTAACTACACTCTTAAATAATTAAACAATATTTGTAAAGTATTGTTCGAATACAGGCTCGAGATATAAACCACCTAGGCGTGGAGCACCTTGCAGTAGACTCTGGTAATCTAGAAACCCTAAAGTTTGTTCTGGACCGAGGAGACCTCAATGTTACGGATAATAATGGGTGGACACCCCTATTCAGAGCTAGTAAGTTTAGAACTTTAAATGCGTTTCTTTTGTAACTGAGGTTTTTTATGATTCATTTGAAAATCTCGTATGAAATTGCAAGTGTTTTAGTCCTTATTTTACGCAAGTCTATTAGAAATATTTAAAAAAATGTTCTATCTAGTTTATATATTACGTTGTTAGTTTCTATATATTGCGTTATAATAAGCAATATCTTTAGCAATTTCGCACATAAACCTTCAACCTGGACAATACATTATTAAATAAATACACGCAAACTGTTTCCAATATTATCACTTTCTACCTACGGTTTGACAGTCTTTTAAACTTATGTAAGCGAACAACGCTGACGTAAACCGCTTAAACCCCACTGAAATAAACGTTATCGAAATGAAACATACAATATTCCTTCTCTATGCTTTCACATTCATTGCTGGAGCCATTTAAAAACGATTTCATGAATATTTTGAACTTAATCCAAACGGGTATTACGCTTTACTTCGATATATTGTTGACGAATGTGGATTTTCATTTAAAATATTATCGAACATTCCTACTTAGTCTTATTAAAATCCGTTGTTTGCGGTTTGTAAGTCTAAGTTCGACGATAAATTATTTTACTGTAAATCTAATCGATTTCTAAAAGATGTTTTGTTTTGCCTTATGATGAATCACAGTCGATCAAGTCGATCGTCGACCGAAGCATGAAATTTCCTAGTGGCACGGTTATTAAGTTGTACATACAATTTACTATACAAATAATGTAATAAATGATTTAAAATACAACTATGAATGATGAAATTACTTATAAATCAATTCTTTATACACTATTTCAAACATATCTAATGTTTCATCCTTATTTCACTCTTCACTTTACTTTTTATTCTAAAATATAAATTGTATATTTATACCCAGTTTGTCAAGGAGCAAGCACGGGTGTTATAGAGGAATTAGTGAAACGTGGTAGTACTTTGAAGGTGACTGACCGCGCTGGCCTTACTCTAATTGCTGCAGCCAGACTTCTCACTGACAAACAGTAAGTTTAGCTTAATACTTTAGGAGAGTCTAGTTTTTCTGTTAAATTGGCCTTCTACACTTACCTACTTCTTACTAAACATGACTATTAAAATTTTCGTCTTTACTAATTTATATTGAAGAATTTATCAACCACTATGTATTTGAGTGTATAAACCTGTTATTGAAAGAGTTATTGTTTCAGAGTTCGGACCCAGGTCCTTTGAATAATACGCTATTGGTGCCAACTACACTAATATTGTTTTATTTTAGTGGTAAGCGACGTGACTCAGTTTTGCGAATGGTTGACGCACAGTTTCATCACGAGAAGGTGGTCGCCAGCTTCACTCGAGTCACTAAGAAGATTTCCAGTGTTCAAGCTCTGCGTACTAATAAGTGATGCACATGTTGTGTTGTGCCTTTTTAAGTTAAGTCATGGTTGATCACAGTTGTTGTTTATATAAAGATTTAAAACCCGTATTATAATAATTAGAAATGTTGTAAATCTAATCAAATAGGTAAAGTTTCGTTGTGGTTTCATGTCCACGATATCTGAAAAGTACCTGAATTGTCGAGATTGATAATAAATACAATAATATAAATTAAGAGAACATTTTATTTACGTGTTTATATCGGTATAATATGTTTTATTTAAATCTGGAGGACCTGGTTTAATCAACTACTGATAAAACGAGTTTGCGTATCCAATAACCACATTAATGATTAATCTTTTAACCCCCTCCTACGTGTATATGTGATTGAATTGCCTAAATTCGTGGAGTTCGGACTCTCGTTTTAGCGTCACATGATTATTTTGACAATAAGACACGATTATAAAATTAAATACTAACTTTATTAAAATTAATAAAAGAAATATATTTACAACATCTTTAAAACTAACAGAGTATTGAATTGCATTACGCGAAAGCTGGTAATCGAGTAATAGAAGTCAGGGACCTGAAGAGTTGGTGGCGACTACTCGCGATCCTGTCGCATGTGCGAAAGACGCCACAGCCTACATACGAAATGCATTTGATGGCAAGCCAATAATTTAAACCAATAAATAAATAACTCACTTATTTCTTAGCACACCTTATACCATAATATTAAAAGAATAAGCTGCACAATTGAACTCGTCGAGTAGTCGTGAGTTACGGAGCTATTAGCTTGAGTCGATTGCTCCTCAAACTCCATCTGATTCATTTTATTGTTACTCAATCTTTCAGTAACTTGCCTCTGTTCTTCCATTTCAGTTCTCTCAAACTGTGCAGCTTTAGTGTCACGTTTTGTCCGTGATTGTTCATCTGTGTCTAAATCTTCTTCATACTCTTCCAAATCTTCATCTTCGTTGTTTTTATCCGAGTTACTTTTTGCTGTTTTTTCTTTTATTTCACTTCCTTCTGCTTCCAAGTCACTGGTTATTTCTTCAAGTTTATGAGAAGGATTTACCAACTTTAAATGAGTTGTCCGAGTATCCTTGAAATTGGATATTGGTGCACTTACTCCGTCTCTTTTTATATGTTCCATTACTTGTGGCGGTATTTCACCTAAAAATGGGCCAAACTGTGGTCTCTTTAATAGCAATTCTGTATTAGCTGGTAATTTTGCTGAAAAAAGTTTCACGGGGGTTTTATTTATATCTGGTATACTAGTTAAAGTATCTGCGGAAACTGTTTTACCATCATATGTTGTAAACGTTTGATCATTAGATAGCTTTTGTGAGTGTTCCTTTGGTATTTTAGGATCTGGCGGTAAATAACTTGGTCTGATTCTATCTGACTCCATTATTAAATCAGATCCAACTTCTTTTTCCATATTTTGTTTACTGAATAAAGCATTCAGTTCAGACTCAGTCTTTACATAAACTGGATGTGGTCTATCTTCTTTGGCGTGATTTTTTGGAAATATTTCTTTTGTTTTATCATTAGTTGACAGCAGATGATCCGGAGGAGATGGAATGAACATGGGTTCAAAAGATTCTGTGATTTTATCGCTCGTATATGCATGGTTGGTGTTGATATATTGTGGTGATTCTTCATAGTCTTCTTCAATGTCAGTGTCTTCGCGTCTATTAGCATTGCCTTCATATTCGGCAATTTTGTCTTCACTTGCCATTAGAGGTTCCCTTATTATGGGTTTGAAACCACTTTCAATGACTATGGAATCGGGTTTGAAACCAGTATTCAGGGCAGGAGGGAAAGATGTGTCTGTAGATTGACCAATAAAATCAGAGGATTTAACATCATTTTGTGAAGAATGTGATTGTTCTACAACTTTAACTTGATTTACTGTAGGTTGATGATATTCAGGTTCAAGGGTCGAAGGAGACCCGTTTTGCTGACTTATTAATGCTATATGCTGGTCCAGTGACATCGGGTGGTCCATAGGTTTACCAAGTATTATTTGTCCAGGTTTAGTGAAATATGTTTGCTGTGTGCTCTGTTGTGGTACTGCGTCATTAGATGATCCAGGTAATGTTATCTGACTTTTAACAACTTGATTTGCTATTATGTCTGTGCGGCCTAAGCTTAAAGTTTGACTTTGTTGAGATGGCACGGGCACATTGTGGCTAGGTTTGCCCATAATAATCGACTGTGCTAAGTTATTTGTCGGTTTTTGTGCAGGTTTTGGTGCCTGTTGAAAGAAAGCTTTATGGGGGTGAAGCGGTGGCATAGCTTTCATTGGAGGAATATTCGGCATTTGTGTCTGTCTATTTCCATTCATTGGTGGTCTTGTATTAGGGTACTTGTTTGGTTTTTTTGGGACTCCATGAGATATATGTGGATTTGGCATTGGTAACGGATAACCTGAATTGCTTTTCGGGTAGGCAGGATAGGGCCTACGTAGTTTTATTTCAGGTGGAGCTGGACGCCTATATGGTGGTCGCATATTTCCCGTTGGTTTATTTTGTAAGTTTGGTCGCATAACAGCATGAAGTGTTTGCGGTTTTTGGTTCGGAGGCAACATAAAAGTTTCGGGTACTTTGCTGGTTTCAATGACGTATTCATCACCTCTTATCGGTTGTTCTGAGGCAAAGCTTTCCTTAACATCTTCATATACTTGGTATTGTTGTGGAGCTAGTGGATTAGTGGAGTTTCTCTGGAGCTCGCCATTCATTGTTTCTTCTAAACTCTCCACTGCTTCTATAACATCTTTAATTTGTCCATGAGATATTGGCAATTCATACTCGTGTCCGTTCGTATATAATTTTCTATCGGGGTCAGGGTAAATTTCTCCTTTGAGACCGCCTTCACCATTATTACTACTGAAATCGTTATAATTTTGTTTCGTATTGATTATTTTTTCGAATTTCTTGCGATGATCAAAAAAGCTAGAATCCGGTTTAACGCGACTCTGTACCTGTATTGACTCTTCACCAAGTAGATCTGTAGGCAGCGCTACGCTCTCTACAACCCGACTCTCCTCGGCTTCAGTGGCGTCACACTCATCAACAATATTTATTTTCCAACCAAGATGTCGGTGTGTGAAACACTGAAAATATTAAAAAAATGAATAACACGTTACAAATATACAATTAAATCTATATAATCGTCACCATCTATTGAATAGAACCTCATGCGAAAGAAGATTTGAAGAGCTGAAACAGAAAATGGATGGATTATATACAGAAAGGAAATCAATTCAATATGAGACCAGAATGGCTTTAAGAACTGATTATTTGATAAACATGACATAGTTAAAAAGTGTTAGAGTTCACAGTGAAATAGAAATTAGATAAATGTGTGACACCATTGTAATGTAATGGTACCTGATAGTATACAGTATCCGGAGTATTCTTGTCTGGGATCCAAGTGACTACACCCGGGTTTCCTTCTTCACAAACAAGTGTGAGAGACCGCTGGTAAGCACCGAAACTGGGGTATTCATCGGCACTTGGACCTTCTGAATCTGGAGTCCAGTTGCAAAGCCGACCCACGCCCGTGGGTATTAGATCACCGCTGCGCGTGCGACGTACTCCCGCATATATTTCAACGCCCTTCACGAGATAAATAAAATTAAATTGTTGAGTTTGTGTATTTTTGGCAATCCATACATTTTTGGATTGCCTGTGTAAAACCTCCAAAAATGTATGGATTGCCAAAAATACACAAACTCAACAATCCTTTAAGACCAATAGTCAGTCATATCGACTCACCCACATACAAATTAGCCAAACACTTAGCATCAATATTATCCCCTCTCAGGGGGCACACTAGTGCTTATGTCAAGGACTCTTACCATTTTGTGGAAACATGTAGAGATCTCAAATTACTCCACAACGAAACTATGGTGAGTTTTGACGTTGAGTCACTATTTACAAACTTACCACTAAATGACTGCCTAGATATAATTTCAAAAAGACTTAAGGAACAGAACATGTCACCAGATTATGTAGATATTGTAAAACACTGTCTCACATCAGGGTACTTAATGTGGAAAGATGAGTTCTATGTGCAGGTTGATGGAGTAGCCATGGGTTCTCCGGTGTCACCTATAGTCGCTGACATCTTCATGGAGGACTTTGAGGAGAGAGCTTTGGCCAATGCCCCGGTTAAACCTAGACTGTACAAGAGATATGTCGATGACACATTTGTAGTACTCCCCAATGACAAAATATCTACATTTCTAGCGCATTTAAATTCAATACACAAGAACATTAAATTTACTGTTGAAAAAGAAAACAACAACTGTCTGCCCTTTTTGGACATTTTAATTATACGCAAAGCAGATGGCACACTAGGTCACACAATACACAGAAAGGCAACCCACACAGATAGGTACCTCAATGGTGAATCCCACCACCACCCGTCACAACTGCTCTCTGTCGGTAAATGTTTGTTTCAGAGAGCCCAACGTCTTTGTGATGCGGCCCACCTCAAGGAGGAACTACAGCATGTCAAACAGGTGCTACACCGAAACAAGTTGCGCATCCCCCGGCTGCATCACAGAAACAAAAACAAGACACAAACAGTTCCTCGCCAGCCAGCTTACCTGCCATATGTGAAGGGAGTTACAGATAGAATTAGCCGGGTCCTAAAACGAGCTTCCATTAATACAATTTTCAAGCCGCACAAGAAGATTCAGCAATTCCTAAGACCAATCAAAAGTAACACCCCATTGCAAGATGCAGGTATATACAAACTGGATTGCGACTGTGGCCTGTCTTACATAGGGCAAACTAAACGCAATATGTCCAGCAGACTCAAGGAACACATCGCGGACATAAGACATAGACGACACACAAAATCAGCAGTCTGTGAACACACACTAGATAGGCCTAATCACTACATACGCTTTGACCAACCGAAAGTACTTGCGAAAGAAAAAAGATTCTTCCCAAGATTGGTACGCGAAGCCATTGAAATCAAAAAACACGCCAATTTCAATAGAGAGGACGGCCTAAAATTATCGAACACCTGGGATCCAATAATATCCAAATTAAAATCTCAAAATAAACAACCCGCGAAAATGGAGGACACCGTGAGCAATTTCTGCAAAAACCCTACATCTTTTAGTCGATACCAACTCCGGGGAAATAAATACAGATAACACAACATTTTCTGCAGCTGTAATACTTTTTGACATTTAACACCTTTGTCTTCAGTCACCGTGACCACGCACGCTGTAAAGCACGCGAAACGTCGGTTTAAATTTAAAATTATGTACAAATAATTATAAGTTTAAATATAATAATACATATCTATAATCCGTTAAAAAAGTGTTTTTCTTTAAATGTGTAAAAGTTATGTAAATAAAAGACAATACTATCTCTCACCTTCTTCTCCGCATCGTTCTTGTGGAAATACCCTCCGACCGGGTCATTAGTGATGTAAAATGGATGAAATCGTGCCGGCTCAGCTGAGTTAGAGCCTCCCTCAACAACAAAAGTATACTTCTTCCCTCGCACAAGAGTCAGTTCTGGTATCAGTAGACCGTTAATGTACCACGATATACCCCATCCGACATGGCCTAGAATGCAATGTATAAATATGTATAAAATAAAGAAATAATTCCAAAATTTAATGTATTTTAAAATTACCAATCTCTATGTAACAATATTATCGTAATAAAACTTGATGAAACATACCCGTAATAGCGGAGTATCCCTGTTTACCACCTGTAGGTCCCATTTGAGCGTAAAAAACACCATCTGGTGGTTCATAGCATTCTATTCCGGGGATCTCCCAGGGGACAGACTTGGCGACAGGCGCAGGAGGAGGAACTGGATTTGGCTTGATGACAGCCTAAAGGAATAATTACATAGTTAATGGGCTTAACCCTAGTTTAAAACAAGCTACTTATATTGTTTCTGTAGAGTTGGATGTAAAAATGAAGTGTGTTCTTTCTTTTTTTGCTAAAGTATGAATTACTAATCGATATTTGTATATAATATTCTGAATAATCGCCATTTTCATATAAACAAAAATTTATTCAATACTGTAAAACTTTAATTATAAAAATGTTTTTAATTAATTGTGGTGCCTTGCACAAACATTGATAAAGACTTATCAGGTGAATGTTTGATTTTTTATAGAGGTTGTTTGAATGTGTTTTAAGCTTATAAGGGTATATCTAAAATAGAAATATTTAACATTCAAATTGAAACCGAGAACATTCTATGTACGATAAACATATGAATACATTTACTTCTTTGCAGGTTGAAATGATACAAATTTAAACTGAATTTATTTTACTATACTTATAAGATAAATATTGTATATACACATACATAGAACATCTTGATATTTAAAACATAAAAATTATTTTATTGAGTTTAGCAACGTTCCGAAAGATTTAAGTAAAAAATCATATCTCATTCCTGAATATTTATGAATATTTTAATATGGAGAGAACAGACCTGTGAGCTGGTTTCCCGGTCTGGCTCCTGGGGTCTGGTGGTAGGTGAAGCAAGCTCGGGTGACCCGTCTTCTTCTCCTTCCGGCATTGGACAGTTCCATAAGGGAGCTCGACCGAACTCCAAGAACTTGTCACCCTGTAATGGACACATGGTATTTTTTTTCAGAGCTAATTTGATTCTCGTGATTTAATTTGAATCTACGATAACAATCTCATTTGTTTCATCTTTAACTGTAAAATATTATCGTATTTACTCTATTAACATTTCAAAAAGTATAGCGTTAAACCGTATAACTTTCTTCATAATAAATAAATTTATTCAATTTGTAACTGTATAATGATTTTAAAATAACAAACCTTAGTAAAGTATTGATGGTAGGAAACCTGGCCCGCCGAGTTAATTGGTCCTATAGCCCAGATAATCGGTTGCGATGCGTTTGTAAATATAGGCAAGTCTAGTTTATCGGAAGCCCGTAGAGGTCGCTGGTACGTCACTATCGAATACCCGTTGACTAGTGCCGCATTCAAAAGACGGATGGAGCCTGAGTGTGGCTATGAAAATACGATTAAATTCATATTAATCTATATATATAATAGTACACACCAGGGTTGGCTTCAACGACTAACATCCCTGTGGTTGTAGGTTCGATCCCCAACTGTACACAAATAGACTTTCACTAAAAAAAAACATCATGAAGAAACCGGCATGCCTAAGTTGACGGTGTATGTCAGATACAGAAGGTTGATCACCAAATTGATCACGGAATAGATACAGAAATCTGTGGCCCAGACCGAGAAGGTTGTAGCACCATTAGTATATAAAATATATTATAATAAAAATGTTCGTCACGGCGTCACGCCCCGGCGGCGAAAGAGTTATCAAAGCGTACGGTCCATATTCTAATTCGTTGACGACACAATCTCGTCTTGAGCTATGTTAAATCAAATTCTATCAGAAAAAAAAATCAGCATCTGTAACTACTTCTAAGTATCTGACAAAAAAAAATAGTAGACTTGAGTTAAAAAAAATTAGTACAGAGTTTCGCTCAACCTATCAAACGACGCGCCTGATTAGTTTGACCCATAACTTTTGACATGGAGACATTAATTTTCCGTATCAAACTCTATCCGTATCTATCTAAGATTGAGAAACCGTCATGTGCCATTAGCGAGGTCTCGAGCACACATGATCCAATCTCAATATAATATGGTTTAATTCAATCGAGGCAAGAGCCGAGATTATTATCGACTAGTAATATTTAGCTGCGAGCACCTTAACTTAATTTGACAGCCATCGCTATTGAATTACTAAACAAAATTATAAGCCCTATATGTTACATCTTAAGGCAGTCCTTGGTATGATGTATTAAGTAAAATTATGTTTATTGTTGCGTCACAGGGTATAAAGTTAAGTATGAACTGCGTCGTAGCTCATAATGTCGCAATTCCACGAATATGTTTGGAAGTAAACCGCATGAACTGTATATTGTTTAAGATTAGGTGAAGTATTCGTAAGTCGTTTTAATTAAATTAAACTTAGTTTGTAGATATTTTCGCACCGCGTATGAAAGTTGACTTAGGTTTAAATAGCTAAAACATTTCTGCTACGTTTTACTAAGTCTTAGGCCTAATGAATTCTTTAAACTGTTGTGTTTAAGTTAGGAACAATATCCATTAAATAGTGAAGAAGTACTGTTATTTTTGAGGTTCCTAATGTGATGTCGTAAATAATTACATTTTTTCAGCTTACATTGCAAACGCAGGCTGAACCCTACGAGTTTTATCAAAATAATGTACTAAGTATTGTACACATTAAAAAGGTCTACAGAAAAGTCCGTGATGGTATATGTCTATCTCTTATGGATAACCCACATTTTTATATACAACGTTCACAGTTTTTCTGTAGTGTTTTTAGTATCAGCATTGCACCCGTGCGAAGCCGGGGTGGGTCGCTAGTGGAATATAATTCTGACGTCTTTAAGTCAATTAGGAAAATTTTTAAATGCATCCTTACAATTTGCCTTTATACAAACGCCTGTTTCGCCACGTGACGAACCTATGACAACTCCAATATCTTGTTTTTTGTCAGCCCTACTTAATAACTAGCTTACTTCAAAAACTTCATCTGGACAGGATCCGTGTCTACCAGCGCATTGGCTCTTGGACTCGAGGAAGTAGTCGTCAGCGTAGCCCTTTAGCGTTTCCTTGTCGATCCAAGTCACACCAATATCACCGCCAATCATTTGGGACTTTTCTGGATGGCCCGAAATACCGAACGACATGTATTCACCGTCCTCTGAAAATTAACGATGGATGATTAGATCGCAATTAAATTAGAGATTTATCTTTAGGTAAAAAAATGTTTTAAGGCTTTCTTTTGGGCAATGGATTACTCAACATGTCTTTACAAAGATATTTTTTCACAGAATCCGTTTCAGGACTTCCATTTATTTGTCAACTAGAATTTTTTGAACTAAAATCTCCGAGTTATACCTGTATGTTTTCAACTAACCTACGAAAACCTTACTATGCCATAAAGGATATGTTATGTTTTAATTTTTTTACCTAGTTTAGCGACGAGTTGTATGACGACACTGTCCCCAGCGACCGCCCACCTCACTTCGAATGCCAGGTCATCATATAATACTTCACAGTTCAGCTTTGACTAAAAAAAAACATATAGATTATTATTTTATTAAAACGTATTAAAATTAAAAAACACACATGCAAATCGATTACGATGAAATTATATGATTAATGTTTATGTGTTTAAAACATATCTGGCAGACAGTATACCTCAATCTTTGTAAAGTTTTAAAGTATTTATAGATAACAAGTGCTATTCTTATGAAAACTAATTTTAAGTTAAAATAAGCATTAAATTATTATGTCATGGCACTTAAATATGAAATTACGTAAGCGCTCTCGACATTTCCCTTTATTACTGAAGTGTCAATAAGTCTACGAAGTGGTCTAAATAGATATACGTAGACACGTAACCAGGTTATATGTTACAAAGGCGGCCAATTTGCCTCGGGTCGGCGGAACCTCAATTTGAGGTAATAACTATCTGGCGACAGGTTTTCTAGTTCACATCGGTACTATAGTTACCACTTGGTTTCGTCTACCGATTTCTCCAACATGCCTTTATTAATTAGTGGTTTAATGATTAATAAAAAGTCAATATAGGTATTTAAAGTGTATTGATTTTTGGTAACCTTGATAATTTTCTGTGTATGTTTTTGTAGTTTATGTAATTTTTTTTGTTTAAGAAAAAAAGGGGTAGATAAAATAAAATGCAATAACCAACCTGTTATGAAACAAACTTGCACGTGATGCACATTTGTCAATTGCTAAAACTGCAGTTAGTTACTGAATATAGTTAATAGAATTTTAAGGAAAACCCATAAATATACCTATTTTTTTTTACTCAAATAAGATTTATTTGAAATAAAATACACGACAAAAGTTAAAAACTAAATTCTCCTTTTAATTTTTTTGTCAATACTTGCCAGAGAGATTCTCAATTATATATACAATAACTATGTTAAAAACCTCAAAAGCTCTAAAAGTATGTTGTATGTATGCAAATTTGACGTCGGTTTTAAGAAAATGCAAATCCATATATAATTTAAGAATATAAATATGAAGTTTAGTATGAGACAGATATTGGTTCGTTTTATGGCGTAAAGTTATTCATGAGGGTGAATCGGGTCACTTTGGGTCACTGGGCCTCCGCAATGCGTACAGAACCTATAACTCAGTCCTTTATTACGTTTGTCAATTTGCTTAACTTCTTAAAAAAGGAATTTAGACCTCTAAATTACAGTGAAGATGGGATCATTATACAAACATCATATAATACACACGCATACACAAACTATTCCTCATAACAATTAAGATATAGTGATTTAAAAAAAAGTAAGAACTTACTAAGTTATATAGAACGTACTATGTCAGCAGTGTAACTTCTTTGTAAATTAATTATTACTAGTATATTATTACTCTGTTTTTCTATATCTATATTCACACTGTATACATCCTAATGATAATATCAATAAATAAAACAATTTCGTTTAGTGCACTAGATGTTATGCGAGAAAATTGCCATCTAAAGTTCTAATAAGTAACTACTAAACGAATAGACAAACCACAAGTTCTTGACGTTAATATTATTATTATTATTGCGTTTCATCAAAGATTTTACTGTTATGAACCTAAAGAAGTTTCACTTCAAAAACATGAATAATTTCAAACTAAGCATACAGCATCAAGCTAGAGTTGTGTTGGCTGAGTGGCTTCAGCGTAATACTGTCATCATTAATGTCGTATGTTTGAACCCCGGCTGTGCACCAATGGACTGTCTGTGTGTGTAGAATTTTAACACTTACTCGCTGTGAAGGAAAACATTGTGAGGAAACCGCCATGCCTCAAATAAAAAAATCATGTGTCAGTAGGGTGATCACCTTAATAATAATTATAGTACCTAAATATAAAAATAATTCAAGTCCAAGATCAGGCAATTTCAACAATTGAATTAAAAATTAGCTAATCTGATGGCATTACCACTATTAATAACGTCATCTTACAAGGAAATACAATTAAGACGTAGTTCTTAAATAAAGATTAAAATTAAAATCTTAAATAAAGACCCTTGTGTTTTCGAAATAATTCTTGATACAAATCTAGTTGAGCAATAAAAACATAGAAAGATGAATAAAAAGTAATAAATCTAATTCAGTTTTTCTAGAAAGTACTATTCGAAAGCCGGGCATAATAAAACTACAGTCGTTGCCAATTCGCTTTGGAATTATACATTATATAGATCCTATTCTGTGCGACCACTGCCCTACATGCTCACTTATTTATTATGAAGCCTACACTGTGACAATGTAGATAATTGTTTCGCAAATGAAGTGTTTGGTATGCATCGTATATTTCAAACCTATTATAACTATTAGTGTTTCAGTGAGTTTTTACTAGTGAAAAATTATTTAGTTCCCAAATAAGCGCTATTTATCAAACGTATATTGTTTTACGCACCTTTACGTTTGTAAGATTAAAAGTACTTAATAGTTCAACATCATTCATCAATCAAACTATATTTATAAAAACATTACTAACCTGGTCGCTATCGTCAATCATCATCATCAAAAACCCGAAGTTTCTGATAATATATATTTGAACTGTTTGAAAAATAAAAACAAATCCTTAAATTATGCAAACTAACCATCTCGACTTGTTCAAATTTAAACTATCTAAAACTTCTTTCTTCAACTAGAAATATACGTTTCAAAGTATTTTTCAAAGAGAAGTTTCTTTATAATTCTTAGAAACAATTTATCGTGTTTTCATGAAGCATTAAATGTAATGGATAGAAATGAAACGAGAAGTGCGCGCCAAGCTTTATTGCTATGAGTATTTATCGTTTATTATATAAGTTTACAAACTATAATATAAAATGTAGAAAAATAGTAACAACTTACAGTTATTTGATATCACAAAGAGTACAGTTGTCTTTAGATTCACATACCACGAACACATACTTGATTTTCTCTGTAACACGGCACTCTTAAGTAATTTGAATATTTCAAAACTAAATAAACAATAAGCTATCGGAGATAAATTATATTAACTGCTGTTATGTAAAAACTTTGAAATCGCACAATATGAAATGGATCCAATTGTGCACGTGCATATATTTTCATCAATAACAACACGATTTCAGAGCTGTGTACAACAAAAATCAATAATGTTAGGTATGTTTTCTCATGAAAATCTGATGAAGCGAACATCTCTATAATTTATGACTTAATAGAGCAATCACTGTGCGGCTTACAAACTCACTAGACCTCACACAGCTATAATCATAATAATTAACATCAGAATATAATGTTATCTACATGTAAGCCGTGCAGCATTAAATGCCTACATAATATAGGCAAGAATATCTTTAATTCTTATAGTATTCCAAGATAATGGTATGGCGAAGCAACTTTTGCATATGTTTATTTAAGTTTTTAACGATAATTTGAAAGTCAAATATGAAACAAGACTAACTTATTTAATGTTTAATGTCATGTTACAAAAAGGAATCGATTTACGAATAAGTCTGGTAGAAGTATAATTTTCTTCAACACGGTATAACTTTTTACTAAATCAAAAATCAAAATATTTTCATAGGAATATAAAAAAAATAGTCCCCGCATAAGAGCATCTGTACTCAACTTAAAAAAAAACCTTTTTACGAAGGCGCTTGAAAACTTTTACGACTATCCTAAAATAATATTTTATATGATATAACTATTATATCACTCTTCACTGGCAGTGCAATGTATGCGGTAAATCTACGTGTAACCGTAAACATTATGTGTGTAATTCTATCAAAAGTTAACGCACTTCACAATTTCAAGGATAAGGAGGCAAGACTATCACGATCTTTAATCAATTAGTTACGCTAGATGACATGAAGATTCATACAAAGAACCTCATTGCATAGGTGAACGCATCGCTAGTGTCGGATGGAACGGGACGAGCGAGGTCAGTTGGTGAGAGGAGAAGGGCGGTTAGGCAACACCAGCCGGTGGGGTTACAGAGACCTCCCAAACGGGTCAAGGTCAAATCTGTAGTCCTGAGCAGCGCTTATAGGCACCCCTTGATAATGTTGGGCAAGCCGTGCCTGTTCTACGTGGCCATCTTGTACATAATGCGGACTATTAGAGGCACTTCGTAAATCAAAATCTCTTTGTTGTCGCAGTAACTCGAAGTACTGAGCCTGAAGAGCTCTACGTCTCTGTTCGTTAAAATACTGCTCAGTTAATAACTCCTGCGTTTCCGGATACAACAATGTAAATGTCTGAGGCTCAATTTCAACTTCATATTTTCGTGTATCTTCTTGATATGACGTTGGTTCTGAAGAAGGTTTCGAAACTGGTTGTTCAGTGGAAACTTTTTGCTCTTTGTTCTCTGTAGGTTTATTGTCTTGTTTAATAACATATTGATCTGCACGACGTTGTAGATGTGAGGGTGCGGGGGAATGGTCTAAAAGAGGAAGTGCAGCACCAAGCCGGGAGGGACGGTAGGTCGTGGCTTCGAGGCGGGGTATGGGCCGAGTTCCACGTGCCTTGGTCTCGCGGGGGGTACTCGCCGACAGCTGCTTGTTGCGGCTCTGCAACAGGAAACTCCGCTCAAGACAGGATACATGGATGAGATGAGGAAAGGAGGTGATAGATGGGTATTAGTTGCTAAGCGACCGGTTTTACCGGACTAATAAGCTTAAAGCGAATGAGGTCATTTGTTTAAAACTTATCTAATTTAATACCTTGTCAAAAAATTACTGCGCCGTGTTTATATGAATCCTGAATTGTGCGCCTCGAATATACACTAAATAAATAAAGTTAATACAATAAAGCTAAGACAACACGCGGTTACAAAACATTTGCTTACAAAATCTCGAGGAATTGATTAAAGAGGCTGTTTAACGCTCTCGAGTGTCGAGTGTCGGTGCGAGGTGTCAGCGGCCGCAAAACTAATTGGAGATGTTTATTCGATTACCTCACAAAATTTGCTTCGATATTGAGAAATATTCAAGTTTCGCAAAATATAAATATAAAGGTTAAATATAAACTATTCAAAGCTAAGTTGTCTAATAGAACCGACGTGAGAGAATGAATTACACAAATGAACCCGTTGGCCTTAATCTATCGTTCAATTAATATCCAACTTCTATTGATGCAAAAACTGCTCAACATTCAATAAAGAGTTATAACCTTTTGTCTGCGGTTTTGTAAGCAGTCTCGGTCGTCCTCGGAATAAAATAAGTCTTACAATATCCTAATTTTAGTGGTACGTTTCTTAATATAAGATAATTAATATAAGCCTCGATTTATCCTGCATCAACTCTGGACAGATTATATAAATACATGGATACAAACGTAGTATGTAGATGTAGCGTTCTTTGAAAGATATCGAAAGCAAAATCTCAACAGATTAAAAATACATAAAGGATGTCGTATTGCTTGCTAGAAAACATTTTTATCTAGACTAGACATGATCTATACTCTAGATTCACTCAGCTGACGAGTTAGGTAATGTTATGGTAACGACAAACATCTCATAAGACCTGTGAAACTCGTTAAAGGAAAACACGTTGCACTTTTCTCGGTGAAATTTCACAAAATCTTCTGCTATTCACAGAAAAATGCACGTATGGATCACATTTTTAAAGATATAAAACGTGTTCCATTACATGAGAGTTAGCACTTCTTTATATAAATCTGCTATGTTCATATATATCAAGTACAGTATACTTAGATTTTTTGTCTTGTCCGCCGCATCGCATGTCGGGAAGCGGATAAGGCTCTGCTGTTACCGCATCCCGCATAAGGCGATTGTTGGTGGCACCTTGGGGTTTTAGTGGGTATGCACAATAGCGAATCCCAAATAACACTTCTGCACTAAGCAGTCGCGCCGCGGAAGGGTATGCGCAATGCATTTCCCCAAGTAAAAAAAAAAGATTTTTTGTCTGTTAACCATTTATAAAGTTGTGTCTCCTCCATCCTCAACTAAGAGGTAATGGAAATATATACAACAATATTCTAAAGTAAATAATCGGGATCTTAAAATTAATTATAAATGCAAAACCCACGAAATCTCTTGTATTCCGTTTACGATGCGCGTTTAATGTTGTTACGACTTCATAGTATCGTCAGTGTTATTACGTAATGTGGAACTTGCTCCATATTGTATGAAGACAATTGCAACGAAGCAATTTGCGAAGGGAGTGGGAGTGGGGGTGGATGTAAAGTTTTTATGTAAGGAACATTTGGCCCCGCGCCTTTATTATAGTAAAGCCGAGCAAACACGAGCAATTCTAAAAGAACATTTAAGTAAGACTTAATTTAAGAGTAAATTTTATTTTAGAACTTTTACTTAAAGAAACAAATACTATGTTGAGAAAATGCTTTCCAAAATCTTATAGTTTTGTCTCAAAGCTTAATTGAGATATGTTTTCGTTTAAGCATTTGCTTATTTGAAAATAGTCAAAAACGTAGACCCGTTCACATTGTTATTAAGAGTAATATAAATTTATTCGGAAGCAATCTCAAGGTTTTTAACAAAGTGCATAGTCGAAGCGTCATTAAAATTCTATTTTTTACTAAACATAAAAACACTGACTGCTTTGTATGATATACAATAATATCTTGAATATATGCATTAATAAAAACATATTTTTTTTGTCAATAGCTTGTAAGAAATAAAATAACCGTATCATTAGTATAATGGTTAGCATTTTTAACTGTAGTTCTATTGGCTTCAAATCACCGATAGGGACGACAATATATGTTATATTTCATCTCACAAGAAAAGTTAACACTTCCGTGTGTCAAATGTGCCTGTGAAGCTGTTGGTCTTGTTATGGCGTTACAGTAAACGAATTATTATTATTATTATTTAATAATAATCATCAGATTATATGTTATAATTTTGAGGCAATTTGGGAATGCAAACCCAACAAATTGTTTTCCCTCCATAACTAGGCCGCTCATATTTTGCTGTGTTCTGTTTTGAAGCGGCTGTCGCATTGCGATATTAAAGCGGCTTGCTGAATCATTATTATATTTGTGTTAATACATACATTGATACATAGATGGTAAAAAATATTCGTATCATTCAATAGTTATGTACTTAAAAATATCAGTTATTCTAAAGTTAGCCTCCTCGTTTACATAAGGCCTAACGTCGAGATGATTGGAGCAGATCCAAGCGGTCCGGCCGCTTCGACGCCGTTCATTTCGCGATTCGAGTACACTCCTCGCCACTTCAAATAAGTCCTAATTAGAGCATTGAACACTAGACATTTTTAGACAGTTTTAGGACGGCTTTACAAAATATATTTATATGTCACAAGTAGTAATTTAAGACTTCTATTAAGAACAATCAATGGCTAGCCTTGGCTACCCTCTACATAAAGCCAGCTTCTTCTAGACCTTGTTGTAAAATGAAAAAAGTGCGTACGTACAAAGTACACATATGAGAAGTGAAACTTCTTTCTAAATTACTTATTACTCAGGTAAAAGCCCCAATAGATGGTCATGTATATAATCACTGCACGTATTTATAGATATATCTACATTCACATACACTGTTTACATAATATATAAGTGCCAATGATAATATAAATACTTAAAATCTGCGTTTACTATAGACGTTGTGCGACAAAATTGCCATCTATAGTATATATCTAAAGTAATATGTAACTACTAACGAATACAACAACCAATTTTCTCAATCTCCCTTTCTCACTTTCTCTTAAACGGTCTAAATCGTTATCTCCCTTTTCTTCATCAAAAACGCTGCACATCTTCGTGACGTTTCATCCGTAAAATATTTTACTCTCAATTTTACTTAAAGAAGTTTCACCTCAAAATACGAAATATTTTTTTATTATTAATACTAAGCTATGTCCTAATACTAAAAGCATTTACTACGAGGCCAAAGACGCCCTTAGCCATATCCTAACTAAATCCAATTTCACGGCTGGCTCCACGCCCAACTTGACGTTAGCATGTAACTGTCAAGACCACGGTTGCAAATTTATTACAAAAAAATAAGCATTTTTTGCAAATCCACTAAGGAATATTTAGTATAAAATAAAAAATATTTTACTGTTTACTTTCAGCTTATAAAAATTTTCCAAATACCCTTTTCAGAATTTTTATCATCATATCATATCCATTGCCATACCATAATAATAGATGTTAAACTGGCTACAATATGAATATTCCAAACCATAGCTGTACCGCCATGCGCTGAGTTTAAAATTTCCGCTTTACGCAGCGATTAACATAATGTTATCAGGTACACTAAAAATACGCCAAATACGAAACCAAAAATATAATAAACTCAATTAATTTTTAAGCCACTAATGCAAATGTAAATAATAAACGACTATAAAAGCAGCCGCGTCGAGGCTCGCAATGCATTAATTTGCCAATATAGTATATAGTATTGTTTGTGGCATATTAATCGTGTTCGATTGCCGAGACGTAATATATGAGTTTACCCTTGGCCCACTTCTGTTTATTAATTATTAGTTTCGTTAGCCTGTATGATATGAAAAAGCTTAGTATCAACCGTACAAATATGTATATAAAAACCCTAAAAGATTTTTATTCAAATAAAATCTGTACCTTTGTCGTTTATAGATACAATGCAATCTGTTTCTATTATTTAGTTTTTTTAATACACGTTTGCAAATTTATAAATATATCTAGACCAGAGAAACAAATCTAAAATCCAGTTTCTACAACACATACGGTGCCCTTGAATAGAATCGCACCCAACCCAAATTAACCTCAGAAAATATCTGGCTTTTGGCTGATAGCCGATTGCAGAACAAACGAGAACACAAAAAAAAAATACATATAAATATGTATGAAATGATTTCTTTCTTCAGGGTTGAATGATTTCTTTGGATGCCGCTTCATAATTTGCATTCCTTTTTACGTATTTGTTTTGTAAGTCAATTGTCAAAGTCAAGATGATGTTGTACAAACCTGTGGTGATACACCAAGCATCTTGAGGCTAGGCGGGACGTTGGAAAGGACGGCACGCGGCAAGGTCACATGGGCAAAGTTGACTGTAAAAGCCTCGCACCAGATTGCAAAGTGTCCTATGTCAAATACGGTCAGCTCCTGCGAAATTACAAAAATCTAAATATTTATATATATTTATTTAACAACGAAGAACAGACAGTTTTGTTATGAAATCAAACCAAGAGTTACACGATCAAATTAGCAGCTTCGTATCTAAATAAAACATTTTCTCTCATCTACATTTACATATACATGTATCTCTAACTAAACGAACTCAATTCCAACTTGATATGAATCACGTATAAAATAAATTTTTAATTAATAGATATAGTGATGGAAATGGACATACCCCTGGTAATGTTAACACAATGGTCTTCTTGTCATATTTGCGAAGAGGCGTCTCTTTCCCATTTTCGTCTGGAATTCGGATCCCCTGCGGAGATGGCTTGTCGCCACGTCCTACCCAGAACTTTGCATCTGTAGAAATTTTATTCATTAATTAATAATATCAATATGTAAAGTAACTTTAGATCATTTTTGTAAATTATAATGTAACTAAACCTTATTTTCATCCCTAATAAAGGATTTTTATTTATGTCATTCCTGTTTGTGCTACGTTTACACAGTACTGAGAATTTTAGTAATATAATATAAAATAATTATTACAAGTAGATAAAATATAACATATACACACTATTACTTCGTACGAATAACGTAAAATGATATGCACAGCAGTATTCATTATAGATCATTGAAATAAATAGCATTGATATCGGAATTGTTTCAATCCCAACATCAGGACGGGATGAAATTCAATATGAAGCCGCGATAAGACCTCTCCCCCTTTCCCCCTATCAGGGTACACCCCGATATCCGGATAATGTACATTACCCGGTCACACATAGGATTCCTTTTATTGCATCGATTCGTGTATCAAATGATAATTTGCTCTATCCGGTTTTATCGGGGATTTAAGATCATTGTGTTCGTTTCTATTGAGACTGATATTTGTTTGTTTTATATATATTCATAAAGACATCTATAATATGAAAAGTAACAAATTATGAAAGTATGTAAGTAAGAAGTTCAAATAAAAATTAATAAATTTATCATTCGGCCTTCATTAATACCTATTCTATCTAAAGCACAGATCTACGTCAGTCCTCTAGGTAAAACTTTTTTTTTGCAACATCAATATCGATAGAAACACATATGTCGTTAACTAGGTTTTATTATTTTAATTTAAAGGCTAATTTTAAGCCTCAACAATTTTGTAATGATGCTCTTCATACTCTTGTATACGTTAGTGACAAATGCACGTACGGCGTCGTTTATTGATATTTACGTAACTCGACGTGTTTATTTACTTAAAACATCTGTATGCAAATTAAGATTTATAATTAATTGTTATTTACTCAACATTATCATATTACAGTAATTATTATTGACAATATTCGTTATGTGCGATAACGCTTATTGAAGTGTTAATAATACATTTTGTACAGTTAGCAATTTTACACAAAATAAAAACCACAGGTGCTACAACCTCTTGAATTCTAGGTCTCAGATTTCTGTATCATCATAAGTAAGTACTTATAACGTAAGTAGACATAACTATGACGTAAATAAATAAAAAACAAATGAACGGTGTTATTTTAACTTTCCTTTTTTGTTTTATGTTGCCTCAAAAAACATTTGACATTTGATGTTATTGAACCTTTATTTGCACTTTATCGGGTAAAAATCTAAAAGATTCTCCCCTTGACCACCATGGCTGAAAAGCACTCGAATTGGGTTATGTAAATAATTTAAAAACAAAAATATATCCCATGTTTAACTTTTCGTTATGAGGCCTATAATTTTAATTAAATATTCGGTGTTGTATAATCGTACTTAGAACAAAATGTCGCAGCAGCATGTACAAAACAAACAAACAACATAACTGGGACTTGATAGATTTGTATGACACAATGAGGTCATCTAATGAAAATACATTCGTTTTTATCGCCTCTATATCCCTAGTCTTTGTGCCCGCCAACATTCCTTTACACCTTTTAAATCCAATTTATTTTTTATTGTTGAAGGGATAAAGGAGCTGAGACTCGCTTAATAGCTAGTTGTGATGAACATACCAACACGTATAGTCTGCAGTGACAAAATCTTTTATTAATTTAAGTTGATAACATTTAAAAATGTAACATGCTTGTGGTATCGCAAAACCTATAATAGGATTAGGATTGATTTTTGTAGCAGGACACATTATACATAATTATATTTAGATTTTAACAAAGTTCTTTCCGTAGCCCGTAGCTCACTAGTACTTTAGCCACGTAGCACACGTCTACAAATGCTTGTACTGTTTAGTTACGCCATGTACCTTAGAAAACATTGTTTCGAACTTAAGTTTGAGTCGTAGGTGTGAGATTTCTTACTACTTAACAAATGCATTGGTGAAAATGTCATTGTTAGTGCAATAATAAACAAAACACAATACAGTTTTTCCTAAATAATACTAACACGCAAATTATTTTAAGATTGTGATATGACATCACCATCACGCTTGCTTACCATACAGTACGGTTACCAAAGCACTTATTACTTACATCGATAAAGAAATGTGAGATAGTTAAAAACTTGACTTACCAGGCGCCTCGCCATCATAAGAAAAATTAGGGATGAGTAGGGTCTGCGCATCCACCACAACTATGGGGTCCGATGACACACCATGTACTCCACGTAGTGCCCCAACCTTTGCTGGTTTGGGATACTCCAAACTCTTGGGTATCTCCACCGAACCAAAGTTCACCTGTAACCAATAAAAAATGAGTTACCTACAACTTACTATGTGTATGTATTGTAATAACACGGAGAGGATATTGACCCCATATAAAATGAAATATGATTTCAAATATGATTTCAAATATGGATAAAAAATAATTTGTAAAAGAAATAAAGAAGGTATTCCTTTTTTGAATTTTTGAAATGTCAAAATTCCCAGACACGGCGCTATCTATATGTGGCTTGTCTGTCGGTGCTAGTTTATAGGACTACAAACAAAGCGGGCTACTGTTCATTAAGTAAGCGTTTACATAAACTGCATCTTGTCCAACTCCACGATAGTTTCGTCTATTTATCTTAGCAAATTTACGTTTCTCCTGAGACCACCGTATGTATGCATAGTGCATTTATATATACCTATTAATAGCTAGTTTTAACATGACATTTACAAGTTTTATCAAAAAGTTAAACTGTATATTTTCCATTGCATTATGGGTTCGTTTAATATACGTTTTTTTTTTATCTAGGTTTCTGTTTGGTTTAAAGTTAAAGTGAAGTAAGTTATTTAAAAGCAACCTTCTGCGTTTAAATGAACCTAGTCAGTTGTAGGCATAGCACCACCAGGGACTTTTTGTCAATTAGAGCATTTAACTTGCTCGTATGGTACGTCGTGAGAAATCTATGCCGATGTCTGTAGACGCAAAACGTCGACGTCGTATGTCAGGCACAGAAGATTGATCACCCACTTGTCTATTAGAAAGAAAAAAATAATCACGAAACAGATTTATAAATCTGAGAGACCTGATAGTTAATTTTTAAATAAGACTTCAATTGAAATATTAAAAAATACATGTGCATGTAGTTATGTATACGCGTCAGAAGCTATATTTCTGTGGCGTAACAAGATAGAATGTTTTCAAAGTTATCTTCTTATTATCTTTCGCCTTATTTAACGTTTGTAGAAAAAATGACACTAACAATAGAAAAAAGTTATTACATATATTGAACTTTTAGTTTTTGCTGTTTAATTATATCCCACTACCTACTAAAATAAAGTTTGTTTAAGTATGACAAAAATATATCTATATAATCAAAGAAATTGAATTTTTTAAATGTTGACTATGCTAACTCAGGGTGTCGGTTTTTTGTGACGGTGTGCGCGCGCATCGTAAAAATATCATATTTCCCTAACGTGCCAGAGGAACTATTATAAAGAAGCTTTTCTACTTACGGAATAGTCATCGCACCAAACTGAAAACCAGGCGTAGTCCTTAAGGGTGGAACCATCTGGCAATGATAAAGTAATACTCTCTCCCCGGTACTTTCGTAGAGGACTAGTCCCACCACGCTCATCCCGTAGTCTCACAGCGCCTCGTGCGCTCGGCGTCTTGCTTGTCCCAACATAGAAATACGCCGCTGAAAAAATACACTCATAAGAAAAGAAAGATCACAATTTTACATTAGTATGTATGTGTCAGTCTGGTTGGTTCGTGAATACCTAATGCTTCATAGTAATTTTAGCTTCCTCACCTTAGTACGTGACTTATTTGCGCTAATATTAGAAATATATTTTAAAAAGTGAGCTAATATGGTTTAATATTTAGATGGAATACTGAAATTTGATATAATCTATATACGGTTCAGTAGAAGTTATTTGGTTTGTTATAAAATTTTATATTAATTATTTTATTATATTAAATTTAACATAGTATGCACACGTCTGTAGCGCCCCACAATCTTAGCTCATTAGTCGTACATTATTAAAGAACATATACGCGAAATAAAACAACAAAATCCATATGAGAATATAGGAGTTTTATATATATTATATAAAACTCCGGATCCATCGCTCAAAACATTCACGCAAATACCGCAATGTTATTGTTAAAGATAAAAGATATCTTTGTTACATCAACAGTATACTGTCGTGTTTATTGAATAGGATTGTTTAAAATCAACCGATATTGTTCTCACGCAAAATTTTATACAAATAAACGTTTTATCAGCGACCCGATTGTTTCACGCATTTCTCGACCAAACCCCTATATTCCAAAGGCACTGACGTGACGTCATTTCAATTCGCCTGATGGCGAGGGAATTTTAAAGGCAAATTCAGCGGAACAGTTTCTATTCTGTGAGATGTAAAGTGGATAGATTAGTTTGCTGGCTCCGAGCTGACACTTCACGTCTCGCCTCACTGCCATCTCCGGAAACTTTAAATTCCTCGCACAACCCCCGGATCATAGAGAACTTTGTTTTAAATTTAACTTTTGACTTTCGAATCCCGTTTACCGGAGAATATAAGCTTTTTCAATAAGAAATGAAAATAAACGCAAAGTTTTGTCTAAATTTTTACCTTTCATTACTACGTAGCATTTTATCTCCGTTATATTTGTGTGCGAGGTGCAGAATATAATAAATTAGTTGCAAGTATTATTATGAAACGATAGTCTCTTGTTGTTACGCTTTAATCATGAAATTAAGATATTTGTCTCTTCTATTATATATTATAAATATTATCACATTCTATTTAAATACAGCCTTTAAAATAGAATTAAAACATTTCAGTATAGAATTTACGATTTAGGGAGCGTTCAGGTATTACGTCACTCAATTTTTAGAGATCCTTGACCCCCCCCCCCCATGTAACGCGCCGTAACGTTTTTCTGTACCCAATAGTAAAACGTTTCGTTACCACCCAGTGACTCATTAAACCTAATAGATATACGTGGTGTATAGTATTGGAAAGTCGAAAATAATATTGACTAACTAACCCCCCCCCCATCCCTAAAATTCCTGACGTAATAATTGAACGCTCACTTAAACTAAAGAAATCAGTTATAGTAAAATCAAACTTTAACTAGCGGTGTCTTTTTTAATTAAACTAAGGCCACGTTGTTAAATTGCGTTTAAAAAAATGCCAACACAAAAATATTTATATAATATATGTATATAAATATACACAATATATCGATAACCTGTATAACATTTTGATACGAATCTATTTACCCTTATATTAACTAATATCTCCGTATTCGCTCTCACTGTATTCGCTGCTAATATTTGAAGTACGGGCTGGCACTTAGTCGCCGAAGAATGAAAAATAATGATAAAATACATTTACGCGGACATCGGCAAGGCGGCCAAGAGGCTATTGGATTTTTCCTAACCTTTTTATGAGGCCCTCAAGTTTATAACCACTTGAGAATCAAAGAGGTACCTCCCGAGGCGGAGAGGAATCAAGAGAAACGGTAAATAAATCGAATCTGAACGACATTTCATTGTGAACTCTTTTATTCGAGCACTTCGAGCAATCAAGTAATCATATTACTCCACTCATTAAAATCCATTCTCGGAGTACTGTCATGAAAGCCAATCTTATGCTTAAGTGATTTGCTTTAAGTCTGTAAATTTTTCATAAGGTAATATTATACTATTTAATTTCGATGTCATTTTTATATATAACCTATTATGGTAATAAGACATATTTAATAGAACATATTATGCTTAAATGTGTGTCTAATGTACATTGTACAATGTACGTACATTAAATTAAATTAAATATTAAATATGTAAGATCTACATATATTTATTTAAACTATTTCTAAGAACTTTAATAAAACGCCAAAAAATAGTACAGTTTACATTATATAACATTACGTTATTGACTGCAACTTGAAGAAAGTTTATTTGAAATTATGTGTAATATTTAAGATAATGGTACTAGTATAAGAATACTCATTAATCATTCTTCCTATTTGTGTTTGTGTGTTACACTTCTTCATTCTGTGTCCATAAATACAAAGAACTTGTAATCGCACGAAGTTAATTCATTTGAAAAATTCTTCGCTCAAAAACTTTTTTAATTTGCTCGCATTGTTAACTGTTCAAAAATTCCGCTCTTTAATTTTTCTTTACCTGCTTACAAATATAAATTCTGGTTTTAATAAGGTGAATTGTATCACAAATAGACAATGTAAATTATTATGGCAACATTACTAATATTATCAAGGAGAACCTGTCAACACCATGTTCAGCTGTCACTGTCACTCCAATAATATCTAACGCCGTGATGTACCCGTGACCAGGCTACAAGAACAATTATTTAATTTATAGCTAAATATTTTTATATTGAAATGCGTAATCGGTGAAATCTCTATTTATAATGACAAATATTTTCGGTTTTTATTAGCCCAAATATTATTGAAGTGGTTGCAAAAATAAAATATTTCAACATTTCGCAATTACAACTTAACCTATATGAAAAATGGAATTATATTTTTACATTAAATTGATCAAAATGTCGTAGCTCCAATTAGTACGAGAGCTACTCATTGTAAAGGTCATATGATTCTCCCGCCCCTGGCCTCTCCTGTGACGTCATTTCTATCAGTCATTGAAAAACGATTCGGGTTACTTAGCAATTACAGAATCTATAACTTCGCCATATCACTACACCCTATGCTTCCTTAAATTAGACGTTAGCTGATTAGGTATTAACATTCATAGCTAAGCTGAACATTCTCTGTTCTTTTCTTAATTATTATATATAATTTACGATATACGAGTATAGTCTTTTTTTTTACTCTTCTCCCCTGCCATCGTGTCCAGGGACTTTATATATCTCACTTTATTTTATTCAACAAACAAAAAATAAATACATTTCACTGCTACAATTTGTGAAATAGTGTATTGGAAGTGTTACGCGTCGGGAATTACGAGTATAGTTAGAGATATTTGAAATGACTTTCTATATTTACTAATTTACAGATATTTTGTATAAAGTATTACAAAATTATATGAGGGATATGGTTTTCTCAATACATAGTTGATGATCGTAATGGTTTTTCAGAAATATATATTTCAGATTATTTTATTCATTAAAAATAATTTTACAAATCCGACTTATATAATAAATTAAAAATATAATTGTACTTAATTCTAATGTACTTAATAACTAACTTTAATATTTAATAATTAAAATATATTATTAAAAGCGGGAGAAGGCAAGGTTCCGAAGATACTAGCAACGGTTTCCCTATGAATAGCTAGACTAATTAAAAAAATTGAAATAAATTACTACATTTAACACGGAAATGATTGCATCGTTAAACCATAATAGTAAATAATTTGTAGAGTTTCTAATCGGTTAAATCAAAAATTTAATTACTGTGAAAGTGTAACCATTTTACGGTGAAACGGGCGTTCGATATAAGAAAAAGTAATTTTTGTGATTGAACATTGAATAAAATTAAGAAGTTTCTACTAAGCAACAATGTTTTGTTGATTAATAAATTGAAATTTTTAAAACAAGTAGATGAAAGGATTTAACTTAATTTATAAAGGATTTTCAGAATAATAAAAAATGCCTTCTTTTATCAAACTTGCAATTCCAAAGTAAATTATTTTTATAATAATTATATATGATATCGTAATTAATAGTCACGTTATATTCTGTGCTGTGCTAAAACCACTAAATGGTAATATTAGTTTTACACAAACATGAGTTTATTTTCTTGTATCACAAGCGCACGAAAGGCGTTCTTTGAAAACGAAATTAAGTTCCACTCGAGAGCTGTGAATTCAATCATACAATGTATTATGTATGTAAAGACCTACATTATTAGTGTTCGCGAACACGTTTGTTTAATTAAAGGTAATCTTCCATAAGACTGAAGCTTGCAAATTACGTGTTTTCAAAGATAATTGATAGATAACTATTTTGCTTGAGTAAAACGAGCTTTAAGGGCTTTTAATTGTGAAATAAGTTTATGCAATATTTTTAAAGTTCAGCATAAGCTTTAAAAACTCAAAACTATTTATCTTTATACATATTAAGTTGTATTTAAAACACCAATTTTCGTTGGTATGAATCGTATATTTTAACAACCTTTTGTAGTAATTACACTTAACTGTTGTAAAACGTTACTATGCGACTTTTTTCATTTAAATTACTAATAATAATCAGATTAATTTGGGTGTAATAACATAAAATGTGAGTAAGTAATAGGAAACAACTCGCTCAATAAAGCGAGTACAAAGTGAGCCAGTATCGAGGGCCTTTGGCAGCACAGCTCTTGGGAAATCTACCAAACGGGAGCGCAACAATATCATGCAGAGAAATATAACGGAGCAGACTTAAATAAAAATTAAGTCGGTATATCTTAACTACCGATACAGCAAATAAAAGCAGCGTTTGGGGACTAAGCGGCCATATGTCCATATTTGTACCATCTACGAAGGCTGTGCACCGATGAACACTTTTACACTATGTGCGACAGTAAAACACATCCTATACCTGACCAGGACCGTAAGAAATTAATAATGAAAGTAGAAACTGAAAAGCAAATAAATTTTAGAGACTTAAGTTCATGAATTAAATTCTTAATAAATTTTTACTCCAAGCGTTTAATATTCTTACCCCGAAGGTACGTGGCTTACGTAATTTATTTGACGAGATTTCATTAGACCGAGAGATTTCAGACCGCTCTCTAGTAACGTCATATAAAAACTAGCAATCTCCCCCGGCTTCATACAACAATTGCGATCTTGAAATTTAGCTATCGTAAAATACCAATAGCGAATTGACTTCCAACAATTATTATTATATTACAAAAAAATACAGAAAAGCTTGACAAGTAAACGTAAATATTACTGGTGAATCACTCTATGTTTTGTATAAGTATAAAAATTATGTATAAGTATAAAACTGCGTGACAAATGGTGTAGTACTTTTTTAATTAAGCGCAATCGTCTGGTCGTTCAAGCTACGGTTGAGGACTTTTACATTCGTAGGAAAATAAAAAATCTTATCCCATGACTGTTATCCCTACTTCAGTATCTATTTGTTTAACAACAAGATAAATTGCGAATTATTCGTTGCTCTATAATTACGTGATTATTATCTTACATTACCATTATCATTATCATTACTGCTGAAACTTAAACTGTGTTTGTAAAACTCATCGCGAGACATTAATGAGCTCGTTATTCACACAGTCGACTATATATCACTACCCTATACAGAAATACAGAGAGATACTAAAATAAGGAATAACATATCTGTGTAACATTAATTATTGTATACAGATGCAACGCATAGATTTGGTGAATATTAATCTGTTAGACTAATCACTCAAAAAATTGGACATTTTTTTCTTTACTAGTAGATGATTAAAAATTAATTAAATTTTTTATTTATTAATTTTTTATTTTATTTATTCCAATACATTTTTCTATCTTAACAGTTAGAATTCTATCTCAATCGATAGAACTCCAAAATAATTCCCACACCAATTATCCTACATAAAAACACTTTTTTAGAAAACTAGTGTAATTATTGCAAAGATTTAAAGGGTCCAGTGTAACAGTTATGCAAATGGAGAACACGGAACTTCTTAGGAGTGAGATTCAACTTCCAGAAGAACAATTATAGTTTCGACTTGGAAAACATGTAACTGTTTATTATCTCTGCCAGTGCAACTTTAAACATAATAAATTCTTTTTAACTGAATTCTTTTGTTAAGGGGTTTTTCTTAAATATATTCTGTTAAAAACAATTAGATTTAAAAAAATATATTTTAAAATGTTATGCATCCATAACTCATTTCTTTATCAAGGTAATACTCGTTTATGCAATCGGATAAACTGGTTGTAAAGTGTAAATGCAACCCGAACACGGAAAATTATACAGTCGTACAAATTCATACTGCATTATGTAATAAATAAAGCTCTTTTTACAGTTTCAAGTTAGAAATATATCTCAGAAAATACATGGAATTCAACTAAATGTTTCTCTAAGTTTTAAATAGTTCCGTATGCTTAGTAGCCTGAAGGGCCAAAGACTCATTTAACTTTACTATATTATGTACGTATGTCAACCCACTTATTTTAAATTTGACTTCAACAAATATAGTGTAATAACATAAAGGTGACAGCTGGTGATTGTAATTACTGCCAATTCAATGTCTACATAAAGATATGAAAAAATAATCTAATCTACTCAATTATATAATTAGTATCGATCCATTATATATGTGTTGTATTGCTTTTTTATCAATAAGGAAACATCACAAATACAAAATATGTAAAACATATACAAGTTATAATTATAAAAGTGCCCTTAAGTACTCATAAAACAACAAAAATTAAAGAATACTATAATAGGCACGAATATATAAACCCAAGAATTTATAGTACCTACTACATATACACAAAAAACAACAGTAACACCAACGGGCTCTTTAAAAGGCCCTTGACAGCAGTCGGCGATAATAAAAATATATCAAATTGGAAAACTAAGGTTTATAGGAATAACAAATTATATGTATATGGGCACAAATCCCGATTTAAGTATTGTGTTCTTTGATATTTGAGTAGCGTAATTATATAGGTAGTGTGTAGAATACTGACCTGGCCCAACACCGTCATAGTTGAAGTCCTTGAGGTAAACTGTGCGTGAGTCGACAGCGTAAAGTCTCCCTCGCACGCCGTGTTGAAGCTCAGATAGAGCACCAACTTCAGATCCATACTGGAGGCACTCGCCCAGTCCTGAAGACAAAAAAATTGTATAAAGATTGCTGCAAGATATCAAAATAGTTTTTGGATAGTATCAACAGAAATACAGGGTCATAATATATGAGAACTAATAAAATATAACAGTAATTTCGTTTTTAAATAATTATTTGAGGAAACTTCTTTTAATACAGAACAACGATTCTTTACTAAACTTTGTGACCAAAGCCTGTGCACTTCCTTGCTAAATATTATTTTACTTCAATATTTCCAAACATTATCACACACACAAATAAAATTATACACAAAAATCTAATGTAATAGAAACATAGAATATAATGAAAACTTTATTAGTTGGTTATTGTTTCAACAAGTATCGAATAAATTCATTTTGAAAGTTCGTGTACGAATTAGGGGCATAAAAGTTCAATATACTAAAAGTGTATGTGAACGTCAATAAACCAGTTGGTCAGGTTCTACTTCCCATAAAAGAATAACGTGAATCCATTAGCAGCGGGAAGGAATGTGCAAAGAGGTTGGAGGGAAAGTTGACAGGAACACTCTCACTTCCGTCAACAAACCCTTGCAATTTGCATGAATAACTTTTATTTATATAGACACATTCAAAATTTAAAACATCGTGCGATTATTGAATATTTTATTTTTTTATTTAACTTTTTTATCTTTCAACTTTCGTGTCGTTAATTTAAATTATGCTCATACATAGATTTTGTCGTTGAGAGCAGTTGGCAATTGGCCTAGTGGCTTCAGCGTGCAACTCTCATTACTGAGATCATAGGCTCGATCCCTGGCTGTGTACCAACGGACTTTTAGTCAATATGCGCATTTAACATTCGCTCAAGCGGTGAAGGATAACATCGTAAGGAAACTGACTTGAACTGCCTTAATCCGAAAAGATCACCTTTTTTCCAAAAATATTTTTTTTCGTTTGATTCATATCGTTCACATGTTTAATACTGTACACGTTTTACAATCCCTTTATTTTTTTGTAATAATTTATTGTTAAAATAATCTTTTTTAATACGTTGCACATTTGATCTACGTTGATCGCATTGTGTACGCGTTTGATAAAGACATCAACGCGTTGACGTATAAACAAATCAATATATAAAACCAACCTCAGCTTTTCATTTTTCTAAACCAATGTTAAACGATTATACTTATAAGCAATCATTTAAAATCAGTATGTAGTAAGTACGTGCAACGTTATAGATTCTACCAAAAAGTGATATTAAGTATTCCTATTAATGCAAAAAAGTTAACAACTTTGACCTGACAAGTAAGACAAGAATGTCTATGTACGACAGCAAGAAAGTACTTTAAAGAAAGTGATCTGCCGTATATGGTCATAGAAAAATCTAACGATGCTCCAATGGTATTTAGACCTAATGCATTAGTTATAGAAGCGTTTGTCGTACACAGTATCGGTAAATCGAGGTGAACCTTTCAAAAGGCTTACAATAAACCATTTCATACAACCACTATAGAACCGGTAATTTTAAGCACGATTATATAAACAAAAACACACTTCAATGATTAGTTTTTTTAATACTAGCAATGTGTTTTTGCGTATTGTAACGGTGAATTTAGTAAATAGACCAGTGTCGATAATTTTTGAAACCAAAAAAAATTACAGTAGGATGAAACCCATTAGAAATGCAGGGGAATATGATCAAAATGAAAGGAAAAATAAATTACGGTCGATCCGAGTTCGGGAAGTGGGAGGGGGGTGACTTTTAAGGGGGAAAAATTGTTTATCTTGATTTCCGGCGAAACTACCAGTCCTATGGAAAAAAGTTAAATGGCAAAGTTGTAGGTCATAAAAAGATCTACAACTTTGGTATTTACAATTTTTTCACATAACCTCGAAATTTAGGTGAAAAATTCAAAAAACCAAGTTTTTAGTTTTTTATTTATATCTTTTTTAAAAAGTTTTTTTTTTCTACGAAATTTGGTGAAAACTTACCTTATTATGTCCCAAATATACTGTAATTTATTTGATTAAAAATATTTATTTTTTCGCCTCATTTTAACTTAATATCAAAAAAGCACCCTAATTTTCAATCGAAAATTCTGACGTCAAAATTTCAGCTTTTTTCAAAAAGTTTGGGGGCTTTTTGTTTGTTGAAATATCTACTTTCTGATGGTGTAAAAAAAAATATACATTACCATAGGAAATATTATTAGAAAATGCAAAAAATTGAAAAAACCTCAAATTCGAAAATTTTCTTTTAATTATGTACAATTTTGAGGTATTTATTAAAATTTACACTTTAATTACTCAAAAAACGTAAGATTTCATGCTTCATTGATAAACGAAAAAATTGCAAATTAAAATATACTTCTATAATTAACAAACAAATAAGTTAATAAAGTTAATATTTAATAAGACATATACAATATTTTGAAAAAGTTGTAGAATCTTCTGTAAATAATATTTGTAGATGCCTATTTATTGCTGTTTTAAGATAATTTATATACCTGAGTGACCTTCGGTGAATTTAAGCCCAGTGTAAGTTATTTCATTGAGAAGTGGGGATAGACCTAGGAGGGTCTGGGCCTTACTGCTACCTGCTATTTCGTAGCAGCTGTAAAAACCGTTAGCCAGTATTCGAGATACAGAGTAGTGTCATCGTTTTTAAAAATACACCTGCAGGCTGAGTTACTCTAAGTGATTTGTGAGAAATTTACTTTATTCAAAGAAAAATTCAAAATTCACCGAAGGTCACTCAGGTATATAAATTATCTTAAAACAGCAATAAATAGGCATCTACAAATATTATTTACAGAAGATTCTACAACTTTTTCAAAATATTGTATATGTCTTATTAAATATTAACTTTATTAACTTATTTGTTTGTTAATTATAGAAGTATATTTTAATTTGCAATTTTTTCGTTTATCAATGAAGCATGAAATCTTACGTTTTTTGAGTAATTAAAGTGTAAATTTTAATAAATACCTCAAAATTGTACATAATTAAAAGAAAATTTTCGAATTTGAGGTTTTTTCAATTTTTTGCATTTTCTAATAATATTTCCTATGGTAATGTATATTTTTTTTTACACCATCAGAAAGTAGATATTTCAACGAACAAAAAGCCCCCAAACTTTTTGAAAAAAGCTGAAATTTTGACGTCAGAATTTTCGATTGAAAATTAGGGTGCTTTTTTGATATTAAGTTAAAATGAGGCGAAAAAATAAATATTTTTAATCAAATAAATTACAGTATATTTGGGACATAATAAGGTAAGTTTTCACCAAATTTCGTAGAAAAAAAAAACTTTTTAAAAAAGATATAAATAAAAAACTAAAAACTTGGTTTTTTGAATTTTTCACCTAAATTTTGAGGTTATGCGAAAAAATTGTAAATACCAAAGTTGTAGATCTTTTTATGACCTACAACTTTGCCATTTAACTTTTTTCCATAGGACTGGTAGTTTCGCCGGAAATCAAGATAAACAATTTTTCCCCCTTAAAAGTCACCCCCCTCCCACTTCCCGAACTCGGATCGACCGTAATTTATTTTTCCTTTCATTTTGATCATATTCCCCTGCATTTCTAATGGGTTTCATCCTACTGTAATTTTTTTTCGTTTTTTACTATTTTTGAAGGCTTCGGCACTGGTCTAAAATATATGTTTAATGTTAAGAAAATTAACCAGTTTACGTAGAATAAAGTATCTTTAATGTATAGAATTCATCAGATGTAGAATTATAAAAGCAACTTATCACAGTGTCAGTTCAATAGTCTTGAACTAAACCAATGCATATTAGTTAACACAACAGTATACTTATGTATATTTAATTTAAAACTTATTATTGTTATCTATGATATGAACTTAAGATTTCTGAATATAAAATAAGTGCGTGACCAATAAAGCCATGAAGGTGGGCAGGTACAGCTGACAGCGTGATTATATTCAACCGGGTCTGCCCGTGAACTGAATACACAAATCTGTGCCCTGGTTTGTTTTAATGTTAGTTGTTTATCGTGTTTCTGTTATAGTGAAACTTTATATTATAAATGCGAAAGCTCATAAGAATGTATGATGTCAAGGTCCGTGTTCTAGAATGTCTATTATCTTATTTTATTTTATTTTGACAATGTACAATACGGGATTGTGACTTAAGATGTGATGTGTAATACGGCTCTTATTCCTTCAGAGGCCGTTCAGACGCAGTTTAAGAGGAATACCTATAACTTGTATTTCTTGAATAGGAGTAAACAAATAATAATATGACAGTTTTTATAACTAGAAATAGCCTTCTAGTATCTGTGTTTGTGAGAACTTGGTATAATCGATTCAATGAGAAAGTTTACATTAAATAACAATGACAAATTCAATGTCCAACTGTGCACTAAACCTTTCTGTAAAGTACCCAAAAAACTATATTACTATTAACAAGCCTTAAAAACAACTCACACCTACCATAACTTAATAAATATATCGTTCGCATACAAAAAATATATTATTATGTATGTATGTATGTTATAAAATAATACTAAGTAGGCTAATAAATTAAGAAAACCATTTGTAAAAACCGCAGAACTATCATAAATGATAATTTGTAAAAACGTGAAGGTCTACCTCTAAATCTATCTAAAAGTATTCTCATAAATATATTATTATTTTAACCAAACACCTCATGCAAAATATAACAAACTACATTGTTATAATATATGAACCGCAAGCCATAAGTAATATATAATGAAAATAATTTGTAATAACCGCAGCACTATAAATTACAATTTTAACAAATGAATTATAATTTCTAGTTCAAAAATGTTATTTCCGGTCGACCCTAAAATTACCTCTGTATTATAACACGATTTCCTAATTTATCTTATTCAAGGGTGCTGCGTCAAGATGCTACAGATATGAACATAATTAACTTAATCACGTCATTAACCTTCCATCTCTGTGTCGAATGGCTCTTAACTATTATTGCAATGATGTAAACGAAAGCTACGCAATTCGGCACAGTAGGGAACATGGCATTTAAAAATTTCTCTTGCAAATGACTGTTCAAATTTAATTATGTACAACTTGAATACATCAAAGAGATTTACTGTGTGAATCCAACTGACGTTATTCTGTATATATGTCTTGAATCAAAAAAAAATATTTATTTATTTATTTAAAATACAGATTATAAGTCTTAACTATTCTCGGGTCGATTAAAAATTTCACAAAAATCTGCTTAGCCGTTTAGGAAATAAACGCGCATAAATATCGTCCAACACACATATGACTTTTAGGGCTTCATTTATTAAACATTACTAAGATAATAAGACGTTGAATAAATATAAATTATTCTTGTAAAAAAGTAGTATATCTAAAGTATAGGTATAGGTATAGGTCAAAGTTCACCCCGCAATTTCCTATTATACTGAGAAACCTTTGACTTGTGTATCAGCTCTTCATGGTGCATTGGCAGGCATCGAAATTACGTTCAGTTCGAGCCTTCTTAGGCTGAGGTTTATAGTGCTAAAAGTCTTTCTCACAAAGAATTTCAACTATCGCAGTAAAATAACGATTTGAACATTGTTTTATCGATTATATCTAGAACGGTAGGTGTCGCGTGATTGGAAACTAAATCAACATTACTGTCGCTCTCTTGAATTTCATAATATTGTAATATTCTTAAAAAAATTGCATAGACACATTACTAACCCAAATTTTTTTATATAGTAGGGGGGCAAACGAGCCTGCGGGACGCCCAAATAGGCAGTCGTCACTGCCCATAGACACCCATTTTTAGTGGGTGCGATGCCGGCCTTTAAGGGAGGAGTACGCTCGAATTTTGAATTTTTGGTGGTCCGATCTCTCAGGGAAGATCCCCGGTTAATTATGAGGTTAATGCATTTAATAGACGAAAATTTGAGATATAATTTATGGTACATGCGTATCGTTTCCACGCACTGTTCTGGTCTTCTTTTTTAAAACAAAGAACAAGATAAAGAACCACCGACAATAGCAAAAGAAATTTTAACCTTATGCAAATATTTCTAAAATAATAACCAAAACAAGTTCTGTGTGTTTAATCGAATAAAATTGATCTACAGCCAGTTAATTTCATCAATGTTCTGTCTGATTTGATCTCAGTGACTTTCACTTTTACTTGCTGATTGATCGATACGGATTCTTCGTGAGAATATTTTGTAGTGACGTTATGTCGCCTGACGAATTACTGCACGACATAGAACTTTACATTGGGATTTAAGTAGGAAAAAATGATTATAGGGTACAAAACTTATAAATAAAATCGTTTTGAAATCGTTTATTTATAATATTTCACTAATAACTAACTAACTAACTAACTAATTAACAAGTTTTTACTGCAACCGCATTAATTTAATAATATATAATATATATAATTATTTTACTTTGAATGATGAACGCAGTTAATACAGATGGCACAGTTAATGCAGGACCACAGTTAAATACGCTAAATGTAAACATATGTCTTATACTCGCGATTAAGAACTCAATGTTTCCTAGATAAATAATTCCAAAGACAGTTTAAAAATTGATGTTAACCACTATGCCACTTATTTTAGTAGAAATACTCGAAGTTATGAGATGCATCCACGTGACATTCATCAGATGCCAGCGCATCGCTTTCCTTTCGCTCTCACTTTCTATGCGTTTTTGCCAATCCTTTCTTACCCCTCTCCTCATCCCATACCCCTGTAACTGACTGACTTTAGATATTTATCCTGCTTGTATGACTTGTGAAATGATGTGCAATTTAGTAAATGTCATTATTTGTGCATTTTATATCTAAACGCTTACTTAACGTTGTTGTGTTGCCAGAGACTACACAATTATTATTGAAATGTGTTGTTACGTCATAAAATGCTACATTGACGATTGAGTAATGAATGTTGGTTACTGTTTGTTTCTTAACAGGGGTAAAAGGTTCTAAATGTGTCGTAATAATTAACCTTTTAAAACGAATATAAAAATAAATTTAGTAATTTCTTTATACTAGACTGGTTTCAGCAATCTTGATCAGAGAGACTTTAAACTAAAACCAATATAAAATCTAAACTCTGTATCATTGTAATGCGAGACCAGATTTATAGTATTTTATGGTGGACATAAAGTAATCAAATGAAGGTAAATAAATAAATAAAACTTTATTTATGACAAAAGGGTTGTGACAAGATTCATCTAACGCTAGTCCCCTAGGTCTTGTCTATTATTAGAATGCATTTGATACATATAAAAATTAGTTTATTTTGAAATATGCCATTAATTTACGGTTATCTCGAATTTATATATTTTTTAATCAACAATATATTTTTGACATGGGGAAATATTAATCAGAGGTAAGTCTCGTCTATGAATTTTACCCTGATGATAATCAGCCTTGCTATTAATTATTTATACCTAATGATCCAGGTGTGGAAGGTATATATGCGTATTTGTTACATCGTTATAATTTAATGAGCAATATATCAAATTTCACTTTGAACACCTGCTTAAAGATATCATTATAGAATTATATCATCGCCCTATATAAAATTAAATAAATTCACACATACCTCAAAACGCAAATACAATTAAATTTACATTAAATCTGTTTGTAAATTAATTAATTTAATTAATTCTTAATGTGTGTGTTTTATTAACATGTACGTTGTTTTTATTTTTAAACCTTCCTTAAATAATAAGTGCTATAATAATTATGGTAGGTACTATGGTTTCAATATTGAACTAATGAATGTAGTTAGAGGGAGTAGCAGAATCGAGTGAAGTCAGACGAACTTTGTTCGTGGATAACTTCACCCTACACTCTTACAATGCCGTACAACCCTCACTATTTGCCATTGTGGCTGGCCCAGACAATACGACATACATTAAAATGAGAATATAAAGTTTTGTTCACTTGGGTTTGTATGAATGAGGAATTGGAAAAGTTGTGGTTTCAGCATCATACCAGTTTGCATTTGTTCTGATTTGGCAGTTTTATGTGTTCAACTTTAGCATTAGGTAAGATGATTTAAAGTAAAGAAATTATCAGAAATAAACTTAAGGTAAATGATAGTAATAATGCCTCATTTGCAATTATTTTTTGAAGACGGTTGTTAGTAACGTTCAATAATTTTCATCGAAGGCTGGTAATATAATTTAATTGTTACATTCGTCTAAAAGCCTGAAATACACATTGAGAAGAGCCATGCAATAACACATATGGCAAGACGCGTATTGCATCAATAACAATGATTGCATACATCGACTCCCACGCTGATTGCCCAATACTATACAATACCGGAGGCATTCTGTCAGATTTCTGAAATATTGCAATGGGTTGTGTTAGACTATTTAGGGCAGTGTAGGGCGGCAAAAGGTAAGGGCTGTATGAAACGGTGTAATGAGTTGTAAGACAAGAGTAGACATACTTATCGCTTTATAGCTACATTTCTTGGACATTTTCGCATTCTGGTTACATTTTTCTTTACATGGGTTAAAGGTGAACGCTTTAATGGTATAAGACGACACCATGTGATTTATATTACAATTGTAAACCACTTTGGTATGAAAAATCGAAGTAAATCCAGCTAATCAACAATGTATTAAAATCTAACGCTGACCTGAGGTTAAACTAAAATAAATGTTTTTTGCAACATTATTATTGCTTACCTTAGATATTGTGTAAGAAGTGTACAGCATTTCGGTTAAGAAATACAATGTGTATAATTAAAAAAGCATTAGGTATATAATGTCTTCTATGTTCGGCAAAATCGACAATACAAAGATCATTTAAAACACATTAAACGACTCCCCAGCAAAAGCGCGCGTCTAAGCTATTTGTTTGTTTGCCGTTTATGAAACCATGGCCGTAAACAATATCTTAGAATCATATAGGCCTAACATTTATTACAAATGGCTATTAATTATTTGAGGCTTATATTATCTATACTCGAATGTATGTATAGTTTTATTATTATTATTAGTTATTTTATGTTATTTATTACAAACAAAAACACACAAAATAACAATAATCAAAGAGAATAAATTAAATAAAAATATAATGAGAGGTATATATATTGTTTTCCTTTTCCCATTCGGTTCGTCAATCTCAAGTATGTAATGCGTGTGTGCTGTGGCTGTAAATGGCCATGCCTCAGCATTTTGCTGAGGAGCAGAATTTTCCACAGCCCTGGTCATTCTGCCAGAGACCACATCAGCTAGTTTGCGCCTCAGACGCAAAGAAAAATAATAAATTAATACTTAGTAATGAAATGATAATAATAATATTATTGAAAGTTAGCAATATCGGTAATGAAGTCTTGTGTCATATGGTGTGAAGTAAATAAAATTAAATTAAAGGCTAAAAATAAGTATATGTAATTGTTAAGATTTTTTTTTTTTGGCGGATTAAAAACTTTTTTTGGATTTTGTGGGATTTTTGTTGTGTTAGATTAATTTTATACCTGCGACTAAAATTAGACTTTAATAATATAGGATGTACATCTATGATTTTGATACATTAGGTCCAAGATTAGTTTCTCTGTGTTCTTAAATATAAATAAATCTGAATTCAGGTAAATATATAATAAAAAGATGTATATATTACCGACAAAGGTTTACACACAAATTTTCCAAAAATAGTAGTGGAATTATACATTCATCTTTAGCTTCACGACCAACAAGATAACAACATATAAAGCATTATTTCTGAGTAATTTTTTTCTCGGCTACTCAAAATTATTTAATATTTATAGATATGTGCTAGTGTCATATTATAAGTGTTATATCGGCGCGTGCACCGTTCAGAGTACCGTTGTGCTTGCCGAGTGAGTGCGAGGAATGTATGCGGATCACTGATCGTCGGTGAACACTGTTCTCTATGTCTTTAATATCGAATTATAATTCTTAATTTAAACATTAAAATAAAAACTTTAAATGTCAGTACTGCTTAAGTTTGGTTTGAATGTAAGAAAAAGATCAGACATTATATAGAAAGAATAGGTAACATTAGTTATTGAGTTTCGCGCTATATTAAATTACTTCGTTTTCCCAGTTAAGTAAGTGTATTTTAAAATCAGTTTTTAGTTATGACATAATACGAAAAGATCTTTTACATTCATTGGAAAACATGGTATTCGTAACTTAAACAATTGTTGAAGTACAAGAAATTTACGCAGAAGAAATGTTCAATATTTTTTTGGTTTAGTAGACACAGGTAAAGAGAAAACATAAGTGAAACTCCTGCGAAAATTCCCCAGTCCTCGCTGGGGAATACGGGACTTCACTTTCACATCACGTCAATACTTCTTGAAAGCCCGATTCTATTATCCGATTTCACGTCCTGAATTAGTATGGTGAATAAAATAAAATAGGTAAACTTCTTTAAATCTTCGTATAAACATTTGTAACACGCCCTTCTTGTTAAGAGGTAGGCAGCGTAAATTTCCTGAATCCACACAATGACAGATCGTTGCGTCACAAAGGAACAAGCGAAAAGGATCGTTATCAGTCGTTAAAGCTAAGAAGTGCCGTGCGGTGAAGATGTAATCAGAACACAAGCGTTTACATAATCTCACCCTGGGGTCGTCTAGTGCGAGTTTATGACAAAGAATAATCCATGTTTTGAGAAGTTTTGAAAACGTGCAATCCTACGTAAGAAGACAATATGACGTCATAAGGCACATTTTAGTTAGGTAACTGTAAAGATATTCATTTGCCGTTAATAGCCTGTCGATATACGAAAACGAGGCAGTAACGTTTTAATTCTAAACTCGCACTAGGCACATACATCACCTGTAGGTATGAATTGGCGGATACTGAGTACGCACTGCAATTACTATTGTGTAAGGCATAATGTACTTTGCAATAACTATAAAAAAAAGAAATCGCTGAATTGCCTCAAATAACCAATATTATTATAACGTTATTTACAATTATCGTTACAAACAATATAAGCAAACCGGTGCTTAAAATAAGCTCCAATAATCCACTCAATTCATTTCTGCTAAATAATATTATAGGCCATTACGAGGTGCTACTGGTTAGATCATGTTAATTTTCCCCCTCCCTTGCTGCAGCGGTGGAGGGTGAACTGGTTGGAGACGAGAGACGAAAAAAGAGCAGAACCAGTAATGCTGGCGCCGGCGCCCGCTCACGGTCCCTTGCATGAGAAGAAGCGATTACAAAACCGTGATAAAGAAGTTTTTGAGATAGAACATAATACAACCTATATTCAATGAATGCTGTGTTTGAGCTATTTTTTGCTTCCCTACAAATATAGGTAACGGTAATAAATCGATTTCATAAGATTTTTTTTTTATTTTAAATTACATTATCGGTATAAGCAGTGTATTTTTATTATCGATCACAGTTTCAATAAATTTTAAATAATAGCCGACTGCATATAATATATATAATTACTAGGTGCCTCCGCGAACTTCGTTTCTCCTTAATGAGATTTTACACACACACAGCAGGTAGGCTCACTACCTGTTTAGTACGTACCAACATGGAACATTTTGCTATGCTATCCCAGAGACTGTTCGGTTTTCCGGAATGAAATCTTTTTAGGTTGTTCTGTTCTGTGAATTTTTCTCTGTATAAACTTCAGAGTTTCAAATTTCAGGGTTATATGTATATTTACTAATGCAGTCTCATAAATTTTTTTATTTTTTTTTTATCTAAAATTGAATGCAAAAAAATATGCACACAAAATTTCATGAGAATCGGGAAAGCCGTTTCGGAGGAGTTTAACCACAAACACCGCGACACGAGCATTTTATATATAAGATAAATAATTTTAATTACATTTATTTCATTGGACGATTGTGTAGGATGTTTCTTTCCTGAAACAACATCTCGGCAGCTCACGTGCTGTAACCCTTTATAATTTAGAGCATATGACACGCTCTCAGGTCATCGTTTATACCAGACATTCAACCACATTTGATTACCATAACTCGACATTTAGCCTAATACCGACATAAATAATTATCACAATGGATGTCTAAAATATTAACACTACATTAAATGTGAATGTCAACAGAGCTCTAAATATTTTAAACGCAATAAAACTTTTTCTTTTGAATAAAAATCTTCTAACAGAAAAAATATTTAGAACTTAATCTCTATTCAGACATAATACATATTTAACATACTTTGTTTTATTATAAATACGCTGAACTTAACTAACTTCACCCGTGTGTAAGTTGCAAGTTTAACGCAATCGTCTATTTGAGAGATTTTGTGAAAAATCTTAGTTTTACACTAATATTATTCGTACAATTTTTTATCTTGTCACACCTATAAGTAGAACTCCGAAAGACTCGTTTATCTACATACTTAAGTGAAAAAAAACAATTGTAGTAGAGAGAATTGTGTCCCAGAGCCGTCCAAAAAGTATTTTATTGACGTAACGAAAAAGCCTATTGTTTTGTAAAATTATTTAATTGTGATGAAATAAAGTTTTCTCCACATTTACAAAGCGTTTGATTACAATAACACATAATATAACGGGACAATTCAGCTTCACTTTCTCACGAGAACTTCTCAAGGTGACGAGAGATCTTGTCATTGTTAGTTTAATATTATTTACATTTTATATTGCTGTCAACAAAAATAGTATTTATATATATTTACATGGTGTAGTAGTTACTAGTAAGCCAAACATATAAGCTATCTTTAAAAATATTCTTTTTATTTCTTAGACTATTGATAATAATGTATTATGGGAAAATAAGATAAGATGCACAAAACATTTATCATTTCCCATAAAAATAGCGTGCGAAAAAAAAAATTTTTTATTTATCAATTAAAATTACAGTACCTGCAAACTTATTTTGTAATATAACGTCTTTAGTTGTATGACATAACGGAGTGTTTGCAATTTATTTAGGCTAAAAAGTAGGACATATATCTCGTGTTCTTTCTATTTCTAACATGTATTAAGTGTACGAAAAATTAATTCCGAACATACAACGCATTAAGGCACAAATTGTTTAGAATGTATCGTCATGACAGTTAGTTCGCGAGATTAGGTTACGATATAATATATAATTTGGAGGGCAACAGGTCAACTTTCGTCGTAACTGTACAGGCATTGGATGTGAGAGGATTGCGTATAATATCCAGGTTAATCGTGTGTAACTAAGGCTAAAACTAGGCGTTCCTGAATTCAGGAATCGCAATTGTGCGAAATACTTTTTTACATAGAAAAATATTTAAAAATGTATCGAATGGGTTATACTAGTTGCATACTTAGATAACGTGAGTTAAATTTGGGAAGCAAATGAGATTAACAGTTGAAATAAACATAAAAAAATGTTATCTTAATCTCGGAATAAATATTTTTTATAGTTATATATAACTTATGTATATATATACGGATAGAAGATATGTTGAGGTGCCTAGTCATAGATTATTTTTTTTACCAAAAACAATTTAGTAATTTTAGAGGCAAAGGAAAGGAATAAATGTGTCACTAACATTTTGGTTACAACTTTACTGGCACAAGAAAGTTGCCGCGTCGCATGATTCTCGCTTATGAACTCATTGATTTGCAGCTGAACAACATGTCTACGGTATATTTACAGTTAAAACAGCGGAAAATATTATTTTAATCGCTCAATACTTGGCTTAATCCGGAAATACATCTTAAATTAATTAAATACAGCGAAACGGTTTCGCTGTATTTAATAAGATATGGCTCAATCTAAAACTATTTTTTAATGTAGCTTTAGTCTGTATTTCTTTTCGTTATGATGTAATTAATTATAAAAAATTAAGTATGCCGGATTCGCCACTTTTTAGTGTAATTATATTTCTCTTCGTCTTATTCTATACAGAAGAAAGCCTAGGACTTAATTCTTAATTAACTGTAGAAATTTATATGGCAAAGAAACTCACCAAAGGCCAGCAGCAGCGTAAACGCCGCTAAGCCCAACATCTCGTCTCACTACGCGCACTATTTGTATTGCACGGATAAGCGCACCGAAGGCGTGCGCGTGCGCTAAGTCACTGGCAACAGCTGTCGTGTTGACTAAGACATCAGCCATCATCCGACCGTGGGACCGCTCTCTCGAAAGTTAGCTATGAGCCCTGACTGTACTCGATTGTGCCTCATAGTAAAATTTGTATCAAGTTGACATTTAAGAACTCAACACAAGATCATCTTATATACTATTTAATAAAGGCGTTTATTGTTCTAATGAGAATAGAGAGAATAGGATACGTCTGTAGTCCTGATAATGTTCTAAATTTAACCTGTCTTCATTGTTGCGGATTATATTGTCGATATGAAATAAAATATAATCGTCTAATTTCTAACATAGGCTGAAGTTAAATATTGCAAAAGTAAAATAATAAGTTTCAGTTTCTTATAATTCATTGTTTATTTAATCAATATAATTTAATTAAAAAGTAGCCAAAATGATACACCAGCATGTAGATTTGCGAAATTAAATAATAGTGTGTGTTACCCATCTTCTACCTATTTTGATATCATATTCTTTACCTAAAAAAAGTACTTAATAGATATATTAAGAAATAATTCATAAATATCTCAACCACCAATTAACATATGTTTCGCGTATCAACGTTATTTAACGTCCCCTATTTAGAAGATAAGCAAACAACGAAAAATATATAAATAAGAATGTTATAATTCTTTATAAATAATAAGGGAAGACATAAATGAAACAAAATTTCACGAAGATATTATTTCGTAATGCAGCATCTTCAGACGATTTTAATATAATTTAAGTTCTCGTTCCAAACTTCTTCGTGTTGTTTAAATTGTTAAATTAATTATTATTTTGAACAAAGTATTAATAAGAGAGTGACGTTTGATGTTTTGTCTAAAGATGTGGAGAATATTAAAAACGAAACTTGGCGCTAAGTGTGACTGGCGATTGTCAAAATCCGATGCATTTTTGACGTATGGCGTTCAGACTTCGCGCTAACTCTCGTTTCTGAATTTTATTCTTAAAGAGTAACACTGTTACAACTGAATAAATCAAACTTCGCATCTATTATAAGATTCTGATATCGTACTAAGGTTACTGATATAGTTCTAAACGTCATTTATATACGACTACAACATATATCTTTATTCTCATAATTTACGACCTACATTTATAAATTGGAGGTATTTAATTATAATTTATTAATGATTATTCAAATAATGAATTAATAACTTTCACAAATCGTTAACATTCGCAAACCACTTTACCTTTTAACATAATTTAAAGATTAAATTATTCGCCAAAAATAAGAATACATTAATGTATTATAGGAATTAATTATTATAAGTGCTAAATTACTAAAATAGATATATTTCATTATTTATTATTTATTACTCCTTATTTTAACTCTAAACATTTAATACGGCAACTTAAATAGAATCTACTATTACTCATTTTAGAACTACTATAAATAAAAAGGAATGTGGCATTCACTAAACTGGCAACTGGAAAAATATAGCCTTCGCTGTGCTATCGATGTAAAAAAAAGCATAAAAGTGAAAGTGCAGATTTCTGATTGGTTCTTTTAAAGATGATTTTTCCTGCCAACCAACCAGAGCTAAACAATTCTTAGTTTTATCATGTTGTTTGAGTAAACGAAGGCCTAGCTGGCCTACCTGTTTATTTCTTGCTGCGAGTGACAGATCAAGTTGTGCTTAGTTTGAGGAACCGGAAGTGACCTTTTTGTAAATAATACTCGAACAGAAAACCATGTAAAGTTCTGAAAAGTATTTTTAAATAAATATTAAGGATATAGAATGTACAGCATATGGTTTATTTTCCTCACATTTATTGCTAAAGGTGATGATACAACTTTTATTTTTTCAACAACTTTCTCTTTTAGAACTTGGCATTGTGAATCATCTTGTTACATTAAATTGCAGATTGTTCGTCACAAGATGACGAGGGACCCTACAGAGGAAAGCATATAGGAAAATTGAATTCATATCATCATCAGGTATTTTATCTGTATTAATGACCTTTTACTTTTTATCACATCAATGTTTTCTTCATTCCGATTAAAACTTCGTTAAAAGACGAATAATCGTTATCAAATTAGTTTAGACAAAGTTGTTCCCACTAGTACTTACTTGCAAATATGATCAGTATTATAAACATAAATATTTATATAATTTCAAAGATATTGAAAGTCACATTCAGATTGAAAATTTTGTCAATACTTTAGGAGTACAAACTTAACAGTGATTGTACATAATCTATAAATATTGTTTCTTTGTACAAATATAGAACATTACAAAATTTAGACAAATTGTATCCTAGATGATTTAATGTTTTTATATTTGGCAGCATTAAAATGTGAGAAGAAGAAATATATACTGAATTTAAATTCTGGGATAATAAAATAATAGTCTGTACTTGCCTGGTTTAATTATTTAAGGTATCGGGAGATGTATATGCTGTAGACGATTGGACCCTACTATTGGTGGACTTTAACTATGATGGAACAGGGGATGACACATTCTTTTGGGCCGGGGATTCTGGGCGACCAGGGCCTTTAGGTTTTATTGTCCCTGATCAGCATGGCAAGTAAGTGGTGCATTTTTTAGTGAAATAAAACTACTACATTACTGTGGAATATAAAACATCTATCAAATTGGCGATTAAAAAGATTGGTGGAGAGTTATTGCCAGTTCTTCTCTTCCATTCTACACCCTTGGTTTGAGAACTTGATTAGAGAGCAGTAAATGTAAATTCACAATTAATTAAATTTTTGAAGTTCATAAGTGTACTTGTTTACCTATACAGATATTTTTTGTTTGTATATTATAGAATAGATAAACTCTAAAACTTTTTGAGTACTGCACATTTTGCATATAAAATCAGGAGATATTATGCTTCTTCAGGTTCTATTGTTTATATTGCAAATATACTGTTTTCTTCAAAATAAATTTTGGCTTAATAATAACTATACTATAAAAGAAAATATGATAATCAATAAGTATGAATTTATTTAGTTCTTGATTTATTTAGTTAACAGAAATATACATTTTTTCAGGACAAACATATTGGAGCGGTATAATAATGAAGAGGTGAGATTACGTCTACCGGACGGCAAGCGCGTGTCAAGATTGAGTTGGTTCGCGATATATGACCTTGCTTCCCAAAACGCTTTTGGCGATGTCTACGTGCCTGAGGAATTTGAGTCGCCAGCGCCGCGTGCGCTCACACCGCTTACACAACTGGGAACCATAGACGTGACTAGCGGTCCCGTCCGTTTCCTCGATGCTAGCACGGTGCTAATACCAGAACTGCGATTTGACCCGGGCGGTGAAGATGTGTACTGGTGGACCGGTGTGGGCCCTCAACCGTCAGCGCGGGGTGTGCCATTACCCGATGACCTGGGATACCTGGAGCCGCTGCGAGCGCATATGGGCGAAGACGTAAAGTTGCGATTGCCAGGTGGGCGCTCCGCGGCGGACATTGACTGGCTGGCACTATGGCATCGGGCGAATGGGACCGCACTGGCAACTGTACTAGTGCCCGATTCACTTAATGTGCCACCGGCCGCCGCAACCCTGCATCCTTTTGTAACCCGACTACCACGATGTGAGCAGCTGCATCGTGATCTACAGGTTTCCTGGGACATCTTTGGTAACCAGATTTCTATACAACTAGCAGGAATGGTAAGTAACTAATAATATTGGGTGTTACATATCATCATCACTTGTGTTAAAATGGTATTTAAGAGATTCGCATATGCTTAGTCAAATTTGATGATTTTATTGTAGCATTAGCGTTTTCATTTGTTGGGGCAACCTTATCAGCCTAAATGTAAATGTCTAGGTAACAAATACCATCACTAACTATGTTTGTGAAGTCCATAGCCATTAATAATACTGTTATATTTTTTGTTTAAACTGAAAGTATGTATTAAGGTGTACTTCACAATGCATAAAGCTTTGCAAAATAAGTAGTTTACGACACATCTAACAAAGGTTTGATAATTTCCTGAAAACAAAATTAAAAAGGGTCCTTGGTATGTTTTAGATTTAAAGAGATCAACTTTTAACCAAATATAATTACTGGTGTTATATGTGCATATTATTTATCCGTAGATAGGGGAGAATGAGTACATGGCGTTCGGCATCTCTGGCTCGACGACCCGGTCACAGATGTTGGGAGCCGACGTGATCGTAACCAGCTGGGACAGCGCTCTACAGCGTGGCCTCGCGAGGGACTACAATGTGAGCGCCGTGGCGCCTTGCGTGCAGGTGTTAGGCGCCTGGCGTGGAGTCTGTCTAGATTCACTTCTTGGTGGAACTGATTCCGGGCAGGTTCTGTTCGCGGAACGCACCGATGGGCTCACAGTCATTACCTACCGCCGTCAGCTGAAGGCTGACGACACGCTGGATCAAGAGTGGCCAACAGACCGCGCCGTCTTTGTCGTATGGGCCGTCGGCCCGCTGGACCACCTCGGCGAGCCCGCCTACCATCGCCTCAGGCCCGCGATCGATCATCAGCTTGTATTGCCCCACGATTCGCAATCAAAGTCTCGATCGCAGTCGGAGTGCCAGCGCTTCTCAATCGCGCGACCGACACCCTCGCGTCCCTGGGATCGTGCCGAGTTATTCGATCCAGCTTTGCGTGTGTTCTCGTTTAGCGTGGGGCCAGCGGGTGGAGAGCGAGGACTGGCAGCGCGAATTCCCGCGGCACCGCAACGCGCGCTCTACGTCAACGGACAACTCGCGCCTGACCTGCAGCTCCGGCGTGGCCTGACTTACACGTTCCGCGTCCGCGGAGGCGACGAGCCGCACTCTGCGACGTTGTACCACCCGCTAGTGGTGACGAGCGAGTCTCACGGCGGACTAGAACGGCTGGGCGACGCCACCCAGAACGTTGTGCGCGTGTTGGCGGGAGCGCGTCGAACTCGACGCGGTCGTTTGAACCCACTGGCGGCGGGTGCTTTATGCCTCGCGGAGAGAGATCCGGCGGCTGACTCGCGCCGCGACGCATCCTTTGAAACGTTCCGGGCTTTTAACCGTTCATTGCGCTGGCGATGCGGAGATGGTCGTGCTGCCGAGCTGCAGGTGACACCGAACTCGACGTGGCCCGATATGGTGTACTACCACTCGTTCACACATTTCGACATGGGCGGCCGTATTTTCGTCGTAGACCGTCACCGCCGAAACATCGCACGTTCGCCCGCTACTTCGCTTCGTGTCTCGCTAACATTGATGCTAGTCGCCCCGATACTTATCGCTGCACGTATAGTGTAGTGGGCTCGAAACTTTTTTTTACAAATGACAATATCATGAACCTTCTACGAGATATGAGAATATTTTGACGTTAAAAGACGTAATGAGGGCATTGAATGCAGATCCCGACCAAAGCTGTGATACATAACAATCACTGCCAAGTTTTTTAAAATTACGTGTTTATTGTGCAGCTAAAAGGCTATATTAAAAGAACTGAGATTATTTTTATAGAAATGTTAAACTTATACCAGTTACTACCACAAATAAATATTGAAAGTAAACCGATATTTGTATTATTACTTTTGTTATGATTGTTACTTTCAGCTTTTGCAAGAATTTGTCAAATGGCCGGGAAGAGGTTTGGATGAGGTGGGAGAAAGTGCGTAGTTATTCCTTTGATGCTTATCAATAAGATTTAAAATCTTCCGTATTATTTTGTTTTCCTGGGACAAGAAGCGGTTGGTCGTTACAGTCGATGATATGGATAAAGTTGTCTTCGTTGTAAGCGATATGTCGCTGTATCCGGTGTTGTTATAGACGGTATGTTTGCTGAATAGTTTACTAGAGATTCGGGCGGGACCTTACAATCTGGCTGTAATAACCGATCGGTCGTTGTAAACGATGACGTTATAATCGGTTTCAACTTTACTTCTGTTATTACTCTAACATAGCTAGTCTAATACTTTTATTGTCTTTGATAATATACAATACGGTTATTTTAGGTATTCATACATAAAATCTAACTCGGTTAACGAGGCAAAAATAAGATTTTTTCCATTAGATTAACTTTTAATTATTTCCAAATATACAAGATACAATATATACATACATACTTATGAATGATAAGGTACTTATAATGAGCTACGGCGGTAGCATGGGGCGATGAAGATCCAGAAAATCGAGCAGGGTGCGCGGCAGCAGTTGGGCGTAAAGCGTTTGAGCAGCGGGCAAGTGTGGAGGTGGCGGTGCGGCCGCAAGCAGAGCGCGAGCTGCAAGACATGCCAGGGTTGTGTGCATCAGAGTCCGTATTCGTGCCCCACCACTCAAGGCCAGCAACTCGCCCGCCGAGTCGCCGAACTTGTTGGGCTGGTCCAGATGTGCACCGCCTGCTAACAACGTCTCGACCATTTGTAGAGACTGATTGTAAGGAATGGCCGCCACATGCAGCGCCGTCGATCGTGCCTCGTTGCGAACACGAGGATTGGCACCGCACGCCAGCAGTAGTTTAGCCACCTCCACACTGGGAAAAACGCCCGCCTCGTCCGTGAAGTACGTTGACCGCACCACGTTTAGCCGCGAAACCACCAGATGCAATAGAGTATCGCCTGTGTGAGCACTGCGTATGTCGGCCTCCACCAGACGCCGAGCGGCTGCCGCTGTACTCTCGAGTTGCCGGTCATCGCGCGCTGTCGCCAGTAGTAGATGTAGCAAGTGTGTCACGCAGCGCAGAGCACGATCAAACGTCTCCGCCTGTTTTTTGTGCATCGGTCTCGCGTTCAAAGCGCGACGGCACTCCGGTAGGTGATCCGCGACGAGTGCAAATACGCGCGCCACGTCCTCGTGACGCGGCAGACGAAAGGCACGCTCAAGACGACCCGCCTGCGCGTCAATCAATAGGCGAGTGAGGGCACTGGCAGTATGACAAGCGTCTGCGTGCAGTAGCGTGTCGCGCACGATTCGCACGTGCAGCGCCCAGGTCCACAGATCGATACAACGCTGATACCGGCCGGCGTCGGCATAAGCTGCGCCTCGATACATGAGCCGAAACATGCAGTCCTTGTGCGAGGGCCCTAGTGTCCTTGAAGCCACCAGCAACGCCTGCGTTCGCAGCAAATCCGCATCGGTTGCCAACTCCTCGAGTTCTTCTAGGGTGCGCCACTCGTGGGCTCCTTCGAGAGCGTCGCCGGCGACCGCCCAAAGCGCTTCCCCGTCTGGTTCCTGCGGCAGCCAAGGCCGCTTCTCGATGTAGCCGTCGACCTCGTAACGGATGTCAGTGGCCCGACGCCAAGACGCTAGAGCCGCGGCGACGTCATTGAACTCGTCGAGCTGCGTAGCACCGAGCAATTCGTGCGCGTCGGCGCATCGCTCGGTCTCGTACGGTACCGTGGACAGTAGGAGCGCAACAATTTGTGAGGCACCTTTAAGGCAGGCAGAGCGTAGAGCGTCGTCACCAGCGCGCGACGTTAGATGGGGCGATGCACCATGGCGTAGAAGCAGGCGCGCGGTTTCAACGCGGTGCTCCTGGATTGCATAGTGAAGGGCAGTCTTGTTCTGGGTATCACAGGCGTCGACTCGCGCACCGTGCTGCAATAGATAGGCACAAAGACGTGCTGACTGAACTGAGTTAATGAGGCATGTACCTCCGTGATGGTTGGGCCGGTTAACGTCAGCGCCCCGTTGCACAAGAAATTCTACAATGTCCAAGTGCGTCATGAAGCAAGCGGAGCGTACAGGCGTAGAGCCCGAGTCGGAGGCTGCATTGAGGTCGGCTCCCGCATCGGCAAGTACTGTGAGGGCAGCGAGCCGCCCGGCTACGGCGGCGCACCACAATGGCGTGACAGAGTGCGCTGAACGATCATCTGGTACTTCATAGACACCGCGCTGCTCCAGAGGAGCATCACACACGTGAACAAGATACTCAGCTAACTCAGCGTTGCCCCTACGGCACGCGACGAACAATGGGGCACAGCCATCGCGGGTACGAGACACAACCTCGCGTCGTTGGACTGGAGACAATCTATGAAAAAATAACGTTTTTTTTAGAAACAATCTGGTCATGCAACCTTTTTTCATGATATGAAATTTTAATTTTATAGTCGGCTGCAGTCTTTCCCAAGTCACAAAATGTCCCAACTTAACAATAAAAGGAATAGGGAACAGGGAATCTGAACCATTATAAAAAAAGATATGTTAACTAAAGAAATCTCCTTAAATTACTTTACTAAAAGGACATATTACACTGAGTAAAAAATTTAATAATTACATTAATAACACAAATAAACAAGTACAGGTATGAAAACCCAATATTGATATATTGTAATTACCCCATAGATCTTAAAAAATTTAAATCATATCTCTTTATGTCTAATGTAGATTATTTAAACGAAATTATACCTCCACAAAACATCATTAGTACTTTTTAACAAAGTTTAATTTGTAACAATTTTGGGCCAAGTGTTAATATATCAAACATACAACAACATACACTAGAAAGATCACCTTTCAAGTGCAGTGCGCACTCGGGCAGTAAGACGAGCTCCAGGCGCGCTATGCCTGCACTCCTGCATAAGCTCGTTAGCTATGCTTTCTAGCCGTGCCTTCTCTGCTCCTTCGACTTCGCCTTCTCGCGACATCTCCCTTCACTGCCACACTTACTTACTTCTTATTACTCCTCCTATCAGAACAATTGACCCATTTCAGTTTACTCCGTCATCACAAAAGGATCCCTTTGTTTCAGAACAACTGTATATTTTACCTTTCTACGCATTAAATGACGATGGTGCTCCATTTAAACGAATAAAAAAAATTATCATTTCGTTACTTATTTTATGAATATTTTACTTAAAATCCATTAAATCTTCCTTTATTTCAATCTCTTAATACAATATTTTCTTTAACTCTTGTGAAAAGTAAAAATACAAAATATTGAAAATAATAACAGAAAGTGTGAACTGGAAACCACAGATGAACATTGAAATATAGAACACAGGTCACAGGCTAGAAAACATTATCGGCGATAGAGTCGTGTTTGTTGTGTACTACACGTTTGGTCATTTCATTGTTCAAGAGAGTAAGACGGCAGGGGACAATTAATAATAATCGGTAGAGAAAAAATGAAGATAAATCATTCCTATATAGAACATTAGACAATCATAATATGTCGATACTTATCAAAACAATAAATCGGTTCGAGCTTCAAAAAATATTTCAAAATTTCGGGTCAGTCGCTTTAATGTTGATAACGTTGAATAATTTTAACTAAAAATATAGTACATATTTATTAAATCAGGTAATATTGATCTGGATATAGCTAATTGTTTCTTTTGTAGAGCGCTTTTTCATTTTCGCAAATAAAGGCCACTGCATACATGACGGGTAAATACTTCGGACGGGCACGTGATTGCCTCGTTCAAAACGGGAACGTGGTGCAAACGCATACGCACCGTGACATTGATTCGGATCTAACGTGCTAGTGTTGTGAACAACGAAAGATGGATTTTTCAATTCAAGAATTGGCTTTAATTGCTATTGCTCTAGATGACGAAGAAGCTACGACCGTCAAGAAAAAAAGGAAATATGTTCATACGTAGCGAAATCACGGGCGGGACGGGGCACGCGCGGGGCGGGACGGGACGGGGACGTGCTAAACATCGTCGCGGACGATATTTTTCCCGTCCACGTTCCCGGCCCGTCCATATTTCCGTGACATATACGTTTTTGGATACATTTTGTATGCAACGATGTTTCCAAAACTTCCCGTCACGTCCCGTCCGGATTAAAACCCGTCACGTATGCAGTGGCCTTAATTCCACTCTTCGCATTGGTTGAAACGAGAGGTGACAGATTGTCGTTCTAAAATCTAACTTCTAATAAACAGTAAACACTCTCACCGTATAACCTTACTAATTATATAGACTTTAATTGATTGATGCGAGTTAATTAGAATAAATAAATCTAGTTTTTTCTTCAAAAATGGATGTCAAGTCCTATTTACATGCTTGGACGACAAAAAAAGGTTTAACACCGCAGTTTGATATTCGTGCTACCGGTAAGCGTTTTCATTTATTTCTGTGCTAATCGTAAGAATAACGATGGTTTTAGAAATTAGAATGCCGATAATATAGGTATTATTCCCTACGCATGAGTTTGTCTTTAAAAAAGTTTATGTGGATACTATAAGTAGGAGTATCGTTAAAGATCAGTCCACAGTCCAGTAAATCACCACTTCTACCAGTGGTCTTTAGAAAAAAGAACTACTATGCTACTGTGATAGGAGCAGTTGGCCGATCAATATTTGCATTCAGAGAGCAAGAATAGAGACACAAGTTTCGCAAACTATACACTACACAATATACATTCAGTTTCTCACACCTCTAGACTAGACCTCAGTCTGCTTGCTTGTTTCTCTCGTCTTCGAAGCAGTTTTAATAAGTAGGGTCCGCGTTTTTTGCTTTTTGTAAATTTACAAAATATGACATTTATTTTAATAATAGCGTGAAATTATTTCTTATTCAAAAGCAGCTGCTTTGCACCTCAGCTCAGATGGTATTGAATGGGTTAATGGTATTTTAATTATTTCAATGGGGGCTTTGAGATATAAGCTATTTGACATACAAGTAGGCTTATGGAATGAATTATACTTGTATGTCGAGGTATGACTGTACTGTTTTATTTAACCAGGGCCTAAACATCGCCAAAGATTTCTGTGTGAAGTTCGCGTAGATGGCTACACTTATGTTGGTGCCGGCAACTCAATCACAAAAAAAGAAGCTCAAAAAAATGCCTCCCGAGATTTTATTACCTTTTTGGTGCGTTCGGGAGAGGTAACAGCAACAGAAGTTCCAGCAGATGTACTGATTAAAAATGAACCCTCAGATATTACAACCCCAGCCTCAGGCATTGATAATATGCAACTTAAGGCAATACAAAATAAACCAGTTTTTCAGGTATTTGTCAAATTTGTGTAAATATTTTAAAACACTGCAAATGTTTCAAATATTCAAAGAATAACGTATCTTCGAATATCTTATAGAATCTTTACTATACTAGCTTTAATATTTTAGGAAGGAATGGGACCAGAAAAGATGGGCCCTGCTTACCAAGCTTATGGTGGGTCATCTGAGAATTTTACATATATAGATAGAATGCAACAACAAAAGAATGTTGAGGAGGCTGAAGACCTGGATGTTAATGCTGCACTACATGGTAATTGGATGATGGAAAATGCAAAGTCAAAATTGCATCAGTTCATTCAAGTGAATAAGATCAATGCTGATTATGTATATAAAGCGGTTGGTCCTGATCACACGAGGTAGTCTTTGTATTTAATTTATATATATATATATATTTAGTTTATAGTTTCAGTTATGAATAAGTTTGCATTACAATTCACACAAGTTGTCATATGCCAAATAATTGATTTGACTAAGAACTGTTGTGTTGATACAGGCCTAATTACTTGTGTTAATACATTTATGTTAAAATTTCATAAAATATTTATTTATTTAATTGTCATGTCAGCATTAAGACTTGAGTTTATTAAACAATAAACTCAAGTCTTTTTGCTGACATGGTAATTAAGGCTGAGGTCAGACAAGCTTTAAATTAAGGTTCACCAATGCTTCCTTGAGAGATCTAACTACCCATAACAAAAACTGTAGAAAAATTAAAAATGCTATTTTTTGTCCTGTTCACACATCTAAAAAGCAAGTAACACATTTTAATTATACCTAAAATATTATTTAACATCATTTACCTGTAATTTTTTACTTTACATTCAATCCTTAAAGACAGCATTTTACATTATTTTTTTACAACAATTTTTTTAAAGCTTATTTTGTTTAGCACCATGCATTCTGCATTCATCTAAAGATATAGAGGCAAGTTTAAACCAGAACTGAGAACTAACTCACCCATATTTCTTCTCAATATTGGTACTAATAGTTTTCATTGATAGTGTTTTTTTAATTGCATTTATATGTCACAAAATTATTTTTAAAATAAGTGTTTATTTTATGATGACCTTATGGGAATCAAAAATAAATCTTAATGTTAATATCCATAAAATATTTTATTTTATATATAGCTATTTTTTAAAATGATCATTTTAATCAGCCAGCTATGGCATGATCACAAATTTTTCTAAAGTCGTAATTCATATTAAACACTATCGTTTTATTCGTGATCGTAATTGCGCTGTGAAATGCTAAAATAGTAATGGCTAGCTATCTTTATTGGTGTTAATAGTTTTGCAATATACAAAACTGTTGAAATCACCAAACGCATTAACACTTTTATCCATAATGCCATAAAGAATTACTGATAAGCTGTAAGTGTTATAGAGCTACCTCAGCTTTTTAAGCCACTGATTATTCATAATGTTTGAAAAGTTAGTGGCAAATTTGTGTTAGAACAAGTACTTCTGTGAATGTGACCAGTGGGATTAAGTGGGTTTTTTCATGTTTCAAGCACATATTAAAAAATATATGATCTTAAAATAATTTGAAGTGATCTTTGGAAAAAGGTAACAATGATTACTTCTATTGGTAAAATAAACCCAAAACAGTCTAAGAACGATTTGATTGAGGTTCTAATACCATCTTAATTAATTACTTAAAAGTCTAGTTTCAGTATTAAATAACAAACAAGCATTCTAAAAAGTAAAGAACTAACTTTATAGAATGCTTATCTGTGTTTTTGGGTGGTTTTAGACTTCAGCATAATTGAGCATTTTATAAAGTAAATTGTCTTAGATTTTGTTTTGGGTACAGGTTCGTGCGCTATATTCGTGTCTAAAAACTACTGGTCACATTCACAGAAGGTTCCTACCACACTTGGTAAGTAACTGTAATATATATGCATGTTGCTTGTGGAAGTAGATAATAAATTTTGATAGCTCGACATACTAAGGATCTGACTTTAATCAATTATCGTTACGTTTAATTGTAACTACCATAGTAAATGTAATATAAACAATATCTTTAATACTAATCGGTAATGTATCTTTTATCTTCAAAATAGAGAGCATTAAGTAATACAACCGATTAGGTCAATAAATTAAGGGATATTGATTTTCTTTTCCAGTGCTTGGATAAGATTATAATAAATGTACATCATACAAATACATCTCGTAATGTATGACTTACCGATTGTAAATTACACAATTCCCAATTGAAATTAATAAAAAAATAAATGCATGCCTAGCTACATAATCATAATTGGGCGTGGCTTTTTAACGTTATGACTAAAAGTAATTTTAAAATTGATTTATTAACCCTTTCTTCTTTTATTTATTAACTTTCTTAATTCAAAAGTATTGCGTGGGATTTTGTGTATATTAACTTATTAATACATTGGATAAATAAACTTTAAATTAACAGATATGTATGAAAAACTGCATTTTCAGGAGTTTCTGTTGCGAGATGACGATTTATGTACGTCAACTCGGCCGCAATGTCACCGGCCGCGAAACAGCGTCTAACAAACAAACTGCGAGTAAATCTTGTGCGTTATCGTTGGTTAGACAACTATACCATCTTGGTGTAATTGAGGCCTATAGCGGAACACTAAAAAAAGACAGGTAAGATATACCTTATTACTGTAGTGACGTAAGTTTACACATAGTCAAAATAAAAATATTAACATTTTTTATTATTGGTGTGCTTACGGACTACCCTAAAAAACTTCTTTAAACTAATTAAATATATTCCTAAACATTTCACTTCTAAAGCAAACACTTTTGCTATATATAGGGTGGCAGAGTTGCCAGTCCTTCTCATCCGCTCTACGCCCTTTATTTTGGTAGTAAATGTAAATTTAGACTTCCCAATTAATATGTATAGGTACATTGTTACAATTAGTAACAATCTTAATAACCTTATCGGCTCGAAAGATATCCAGAAGTGATTGTTAGATTTATTACTTAATATTTTAGGTCTGCGGAAGGCTTGATGAAACCATATCCTGTGGCTATCGATCCCAATCTAGAACGACAAATTGAGGAGGCATTGAGTGGTATGGAATCAAAAATTTACTAGTATCTAACTTATAAGCATACTGTAGCCGCTAGGCGACATAAAAACCTAATTTATTATTAAAACATTAGTGATGAAATGACGGCTTGGAGTGATCACGCTTCGGCAGCGCGCAGATGACAAAAGCCGCAGGTCAAAAGGCACTCATATTTATAATAATTCGCGCGGCCTGTATTAATTTTCTCAAAATAACGCTCAAAACAAGCATTGTTCATTTAACATTTGTTTAAGATAAGCTCATTTTTGTTTAGAAAATATACTTTGATTCGGCAAGTAATTATTTACTTAACTTTATTATAATGATACCCTTTGTTTATTTAAAAAGTAATAATATAATAATTGCAACTTCACATTAGTATATCTTTCGAAAAAAAATTTTGTACATTGTTAAATAATTGGCTTGTTGGTAGAAAATTTGTATCGATTTTTATTTATTTTGACAAAACTATGTATAAGGGAAATGGATGTAAACAGATGAAGAATATATTTCTGATAGTTTAAATAGCGCACTGAGGTTCAATCTTTTCAGAGTAAATTTATATTAATCTTAGGGCCTGTTTCACAATGTCCGGATAAGTTCCAAATAAGCTATTTGTTACTTATTGGTATGATAAATAGCATATATTTTTACGTTTTACGACTGTCAGATAGCGCTATACGTCATGAAATTCGAAGTATCTTATTTGGAACTTTTATCTTTCGAATAATTTATGTGTTGCATAGCTATTTGGCACATTATCCATACATTGTGAAACAGGCCCTTAGACTCATGTATACCTAGGTTACCTGATAAAAGTATGACTAGAGGTAATGTTTTATAGAGCTAGATATCGTGCCGGTGGATGTAAATGCACCACAGGAGAACTCTGAGGGGCCGGGAGTGACGATAATGCAGACGGACCGAATTAAAGCTATGAAAGAAGCCAAGCAAACCGCATCTGGTGTTGTGTCATGGTCGCCTCCGCAGCCCAATTGGAACGCGTGGACTGCGTGCAATATTGGTAAGTATAGTATTGTCTCCGCAATTACAGTATTGATTACTCAAAATTTGTATTAATATGTAAAAAAATTAAGAATCATATTGCTGTCTCAGTGGTAGTGTCAATTTTTTAAAAAGGCATGAAGATTATATTTTATCATGTACTAGGTGTTTATCTACTTTTTTTTTCCCCAAATTTTTGTATGTATCAAGCCATAAATAGTTGACAGCATTATCATATTTTTTGTTAATCATAGACAATATATGAAATAATTTGTAACATATACATGTTCAGGCTATAAGGAATATCATGATTATTAATTACGAATCTCCTTTTATTTACAGATGAGGGACCTCTAGCCACAACAACTCTAGAGGAAATCAGCTCTGATCTAGAAGGATGTCACAGGAACGTGTGCCAAAATAGCACAATGTATCAGGTATTTATTCAAACATGACCAACTTAGACTAATACAACAGATATAATACACACATTTCTGAAGGCATCTAATAAATATATATAAAAGTCATCGCTATTAGTATTTAGTTTCCTACCAGATAATAAGATTCCCAAATTAGCCAAATCGGTCAAGGTATTCTCGAGTTTTAGCAAAAAAACATACAGCAATTCATTTTTATATCTATAGATTTGTGGAATATTGTCGTAGATTAGGGTTAGACATATCTACAGTAATTGATATGGGCCTATTTCTTATTTGGATTTTTCCTAAGTCTTATTTGTTTTATTTAATATATATGTACATTTGGGGTGTCAATGGGTTTTTTAAATGGATGCTATTTAAAACTTTTTAGTAGAATAGAGATATTTCTTGTATTTTTACTGCTTGTTTTTTTTAAAAAAATGAAAAGGCAAGTTATTTAGTTTTTTTTGTTATACATTTTAAAAGCTGTAATAGAAGATTAATATATTTTCAGGAAAGTATTCGCGAAAGAGAAGCATTGCCAGTTTATGGAATGAGGTCGAAAATAATGGAGGCGATTAATGACAACCCTGTTGTTATTATACGTGGTAACACAGGTTGTGGAAAAACTACTCAGGTATGAAAAATTCTAATAAAAATCCCAAATAAATTTAATTATTCTTAAACTGTTTAAAAAACTGTAGATTTTTAAGGTCTATTGCCGGTTTCCTCACGATGTTTTCCTTCTGTCTACGACTCTGTGTGTGCTACTGTTTACACACATACACATACACGTTTTAGCAAATAGGAGATAAATCAAGGTTGCGACCACCTAGTTAAGGAAAATAAAGTTTTTTTTTTTTTCATTTTTTAGTCATTGTTTTATTGTACGCTTTACTACGTGCAATATTAAATGTGTGGCGTACCCCTACAAAACGTTCTTTCTATTTAGTATGAGAAATCTTAGTTTCACCAAACCATCACAGGACAGTGTATGATTTTTTAAACAAATGAATAAAGACTTATTTACTCATAGTAGGGCTATAATGCTTTAGTTAAAACAGTGTCATTGGATTTATTTAATGGAATTAAAGTCTGATTTGTCATTCCGTAGAATTCTGACATTACTTAAGTGTTGCTACTGAAAAAGTTCTACACTAAAAAGGGAAAAATTGGGGACAATTGGGTATAAAAAATGTAGCTTAAAATTTATTTTTCTCTTAATAACTATTTTATAGCGTTTGACATTGGACCAATCTTCGACCCACATAGCTATTTACCTGGTCTCCGAGTTAATGTTAGATATCGAATGCCTACTTTAATGTTTATTGACGAAATATATACGACATTTTTTAAATTTTCAGGTATGCCAATTCATATTGGATGATTACGTAGCGAGTGGCCAAGGCGCATGGGCGAACATATGTGTAACACAACCGAGACGGATATCCGCTGTTAGTGTCGCGGAGAGAGTAGCGGCCGAAAGATGTGAGGACCTTGGGAATAGTGTGGGGTGAGAAATATAACCTTTATTAAAAATATAACTAATTAATAAACTAGTCCTGAATTTATATACTATACACTTGGGAAAAATTGATTAATGGGGTTCTCATTGAATCAACAGTTAAGTTAGTCACAGATTACTGAAAATGAGAATATTCGTGACAAAACATGGCTTTATCTTATTAATTATTTAAACGAGCAATTCTTGTATATATATATAATTGGAATCTCGGGATCGGCTCCAACGATTTTCATGAAATTTAGTATACGGGGGGTTTCGGGGGCGATAAATCGATCTAGCTAAGAATAAATGATAGAAAATAACAAAAAGGTGGTGTTTGAGTAGTCCCAATTTAAACTGAAAAATGTATCTTCCTGACATCTATCGGCGAATAATAATACTATTTTGTTTTAAATTTGTTAACGACACAAAAACACTAAGGGCCTGTTTCACAATGTATGGTTAAAGTGCCAAATAGCTATGCAACACATAAATTATTCGAAAGATAAAAGTTCCAATTAAGATACTTCGAATTTCATGACGTATAGCGCTATCTGACAGTCGTGAAACGCAAAAATACTATTTATCATACCAATAAGTAACAAATAGCTTATTTGGAACTTATCCGGACATTGTGAAACAGGCCCTTAAGCTATTCCAGCATATATAATCTATATTGTTCATATTTCATCATTTTATTAGTATGTAATTCGTACTGATATATAATTTCCAAAAAACACAATTTATAAAAAAATAAAAATACCGAGCAAAGCTCGTACATCCAGGTACTTAATTTTATTAGTCTAAATAATTATTAAAATTCTATTAACTGAAGTTAAACGTTTTAGATACTCTGTGAGGTTTGAGTCAGTCCTTCCGCGTCCATACGGTTCGATATTGTTTTGTACTGTGGGTGTGTTGTTGCGGAAACTTGAAGGAGGTCTAAGAGGCGTCAGCCATGTACTTGTGGATGAGGTAAGGTACAAATTGTTAGACGTACACACCTAGACTTATGGTATGTGTAAAAAATCCTGTAGCACTACGCCCATTTGTCTTGGTGTCATATTTCTGTTTCGTTATCATTTGTTTTTTCTACGCATGTAGGTGCAGCCTTCTGTGCTTGACACACGCCGTTAAATCTTAATCTAAGGCATGCCGACTTCCTCACTGTTTTCCTTCACAGTACGATGGCGCAAAAGTAAAGTATAGGCGCACATAGTAAACTCTGCAGCATATATGCTATTTAATACTTTCACATATTTATTGTTGAAAAATATATAAACTCAACAAATTTAATTTCTTCATTAATCAATTCATCGACATCTTTTTATCGACAATCGCACGCAACCACAAAAACTAAAAACAAATTACCTGGAAGTAGTGAGTTGTTGGATGCTCTTTATTGTAATCGTTAAAAAAATTTTTTTTTAAATCGTGGTTATTTCATCTTCATAGATCGGCACAGGGCGTATACTATGAATTTTTTGTACTATTCTGTGTACTAGGCGTTAAGAAATAATAAACATCTATCCGTCCTTTGCGTTTAGTACGATTTTCTTATATTTTTTAGGTGCACGAAAGAGACGCAGATACAGACTTCGCTCTCATTCTCCTACGTGACATGGCGCATACATATCCCGATCTACGTATAATACTCATGTCGGCCACCGTAGATACTACACTATTTGTTAACTACTTCGGAAACTGTCCCGTTATCGAGGTAATTTGAGAAGGATTAATAACAGTTTTAGTCTTAATTTTTCAATTATGGCTTATTTGACTGCTACAAAATTGAAGCCCGTATTTTAGATGGCATTCAGTTAATTAGAAGCTATGAAGGCATAATCCTGAATAATTATGACATTTGACTGCGATCAAGAGGAAATGGTGATTTGAGATTAGAATGAGAATATGTCTTAACTACGTCTGAAATACCTTAAGTCTATGATTAAAGATTAACTTATTTTTTATATTTTGTCGGATTAATTTATGAAATTTTGGGTAACATTCCGAAGAGGCTAAATGAACGTCCAAATATTTAAAAAAAAAATTGGAAAAGGATTTTGAGCCTTATGTACTTAAATTTAACATAGTACTAACAACTTGTGGCTCTAAATGTCAATACTGTAACTTATGTAGTCCTTAGTGAAAAATGTAATAGCCTTTCTGCAATCACATCTTTGTCTTAAATCAAACACAGTCAATATATTGTTTCAAAAGAATTAACCCACTAGCAAATAGATCCTGGGACGGCGCAATATATTATTTATCATTAAATTCTAGGTTCCTGGCCGTACGCATCCAGTCCAGCAATATTTCTTAGAAGATTGCGTTGAGCTTACCAACTTCATGCCGCTACCAGATACGAGAAAACGGAAGGTATCAGGCAAAAAGGCGAACCGCAATGAAGAAGACGACGATGATGAGGAAGGTAGGTTACGGGAATATTTAAGGATTTAGCATGTGGTCGAAAAGTTCCACATTGTTCTATTGTTATTATAATAATTAGGCTATTTGACATATATATATGAAAAATACTCTGTATATACGTAGAGAATACAAATAGCTTGTAATAATCATGTTTTATTTATAAAAAAAAACATAATATTTATTTTTATACCTCAGTCCGGTGATACAAAATTGCCTGAAAGTCTCATTGACGATGACGTCACATGCTTATAAATTTTATGCCTTCATCCATAATCGCAATACAGTCTTGTCTTTTCATCGTAAAAACCTTTTTTAGAATTTTGATTTCTGTTTTAAAGCGGCTCTTGGAGAAGAAGAGGAAGATTTAAACAAGAATTGTCAGCTCGATAACAGTTACTCACCACGCACTGTTGAAGTTATGTCGAAATTATCAGAAAAAGACGTAAGTAATCCTAAACAATTATAGTGACGTAGTCAAATAGTGTAATAGTACTAATAAAAAAAAATAACTACGGAAATCAGTCAAACATTATTTTAATCTAATCAAACATAGGGTGTTCAATAAATATTAATAATGCGATTTTCTTTGGAGAGAAATAAATACTGGCAGGCACTAAAGTCGCCGCATTTTAAACCGAGTTGACAGGAAATAAATGTCACTGACATTAGGAATGTACGGGCAATGCCACCCGTTATATAATACTTATTTGTTCGGTTGTTACGAGTAAGGGTCGTTGTTTTTGTATAAATACAAGGTTTTTTGTTATGCCACTAATTACATTACTAACGCTTCGTTACGCAATTCGCACAATGAAGAATTTATCTCTAACGTGGTTTTGAAGAATTCAAATAGTTTTTTTTTTAATATAGAACAGGGGGCAAACGGGCAGGAGACTCACCTGATGTTATGTGATACCGCCACCCATGGACACCCTCAATGCCAGAGGGCTCGCGAGTGCGTTTAAGTGACATTCTTCTTACAAATTAAAACTATTTACTTTGCAGATAGCGAAAAATTATTCTTATTAAATACTAAACATATTTGATTATATCGATCATACCTATCCATTTATCGATATGCACCTCTACAATTCTTACTCACATCACTACACCCCTATAATACCTGCAATTCCGAGCGAGACTGTCAGATCGATATGATTTATCATTAGGTTCATAATGCGTCGACGATAGATATAATTATAATAAAAAAGCTGATGAAATTTTTTACTACAGAGCTGATAAAAGAAAGGATACACTTTGTTTTAACACAAATCGAAAACTAAATTAACCGAGTTTAAAATCAGAAAAGCAAATTCTCGATGGCGTTAAGTTCCGAGTTTTCTTTCGTAAGCTAATAAAAATAAATTGCCTTTTAGCTAAGTTTCGAGTTGATCGAAGCGATTCTTCTCTACATACAAAGCCTGGGTCAGGACGGTGCGATTCTAGTATTTCTGCCTGGTTGGAACCTGATATTCGCTCTAATGAAGCACCTTAACCAGCATAGGGTTTTTGGTAATCAGAACCAGTTCCTCATACTACCACTTCATAGTCAAATTCCACGAGAGGACCAGAAGAAAGTCTTTCTCACACCGCCTCCAGAGATTACGAAGGTAAAAATTTATCTTTAAAATAGCAATAGCATTCACTGCGAAAAATCATTATATATTTCAAAATTATACTTTTAATTTATTATTTTACGCAGACTTTAGCTCTTTTCCAAGTAATGAATAGATACTGAGCCAACAAACATAATATCTTGTAGTTTACCATTTAAATATGGACTCCTACATGTTTTTTAAATTATTATTAAATATTGGTACTAATTCTGAAATAATTCGGAAATATCGCTAACTGGCCAAACAATTTTCATTTATATTAAAAATAAAAGACATCTTGAATTTGGCATGATGATTAAATTTAACACAAATTTACATAATTAAGGCATTCGCTCCACCTAATTATACCTACAAGAAATGAGCTTAATATATTTTCAGGCAAAATTTTAATATTAACTCTTTAGGGTTGTCATCGGAACATTATTAAAAGATACACTTTTCTCTACTATTGAATTCTAAGTACTAAGAAATTATATTTTTATTTTCAGGTAATCCTGTCTACAAATATTGCGGAGACATCGATCACTATAAACGATGTTGTATACGTTGTTGACTCGTGCAAGGCAAAGATGAAATTGTTTACGTCACACAACAACATGACGTCATATGCCACTGTCTGGGCTAGTAGGACCAATCTTGAGCAGGTATTAAAAATATTTTAATGTATAATATTTCTGATAAAATATTCGTTAAAATTTAAATATTCCTGATAGCTATTGAGTACAAAAAAAAACTTATTTATACCCCGCCATTTTGTCCTGGTACTTCTGTGACCTCAATATTAACATGTATATTATTCAGCCAGCCCCTAGTTGTATGGACACGAAAATTCACAAAATGTAATGTTTAATTTTAGAGTTTCAGACCAAGCAAAATATTTTTTTATACATTTCTTTAAGCAGTAGTGAAGTATTTTTGTATCTGAAAGCGGGGATCGACCTCTAGGCATAAGTCAGTTAGGCGGATATACTCAATGGCTAATCAAATAGTCTTAAATTGAATATTTTATTTATAAAAACAAAACCTTAAGTCTAGGCATTGATTGATATATTAATTTTTATAGAGAAAAGGTCGCGCCGGGCGAGTACGTCCCGGTGTTTGTTTCACGTTGTGTTCGCGTACGCGTTACGAACGCCTGGACGAACACATGACCGCTGAGATGTTTCGCACTCCACTGCACGAGCTGGCTCTAAGGTGGGAAATACAACAATTGTATTTATATTTAGAATTTAATTTTCTGCTTGTATATAATATATGTAATTTTAATAATAAGAAGACGGTATGGTACTGACGTATATGAATAAATTTTGTTTCAGTATTAAGCTCCTTCGGCTGGGTAACATTGGTCACTTCCTCTCAAAGGCCCCGGAACCACCACCGCTAGATTCTGTCATTGAGGCTGAAGCCTTATTAAGAGAATTGGGTTGTTTGGACTCGAATGATGCCTTGACTCCGCTTGGTACTATACTTGCAAAATTACCTATTGGTAAGTCAAAATTATATTGTTGAAAAAAAAATGATATACTTTTTTTTTGAGCTGTCATTGCAAGGTTAATTTCGTATGGTGGACATATTTCTGTATAAGGTTTAGATATAATTTTTCTAATTTACGTTTTAAGATACAACAGTTATTGTAACTTATCTGGGTAAAGAAACTGAATTAATCAATTGAAGATGATTCTTTTTTTTATATTTTTTTTTTTAATTTTCAGAACCTCGTCTCGGCAAAATGATGGTACTTGGTTTCGTGCTAGGCTTGGGTGACGCACTCACAACTATGGCGGCCAATTCCACTACATTCCCTGAAATATTCACTGTCGAAGGCCGACGTCGACTTGCCTTACATCAACGAGGTCTCGCCGGGGATAGGGCTTCGGATCATGTCGCTATGTTAAACGCTTTTCAGGTACATGCAAATGGTATTGACATTTTTAAATATATAAATTTAAGCTCACTATATATATATAAGTATATAGTGTAGGAGCTATTTATTTATTAATAAATTATTAACCTGTCTTCGGATGGATTACAAATGCATTCATTAAGCAATAATTTTTTGACAGGAAGTACCTTCGCAAAAAAAGGGAATTTTTTATTGTAAATTATTTGCAGTTATGGGAGCGAGAGCGATCTAAAGGTGAAGAGGCGGAAATGCAATGGTGCGAGTGGAAAGGAGTACAGCATACGACATTGAAGGTCACCTACGAAGCCAAATATCAACTTACAAGTAAGCTTTAAAACCATATTTATCAACTTAGAACTGGGCAGCCAGTTTCAAGTTTTATTAAATATGATTTTAAAAAATATAGAAGCCTTGCAAAACCATTACTTTGATGACGGTTTTCCTGTTTTAAATAAATTATATGAAAAATTCAAATGATAACATTGAAATGAACTTTGGCCTGAAAATAAATAAATATGATTTATTTTGTTAAGCATTTAATCCAAACATTATAAAAAACCATTTAATCAAAAATGGGCCCAACTCGGCATATGTTACTATATACGATACGAACACATAAATTATATTTAAAAAAATTACTACATGTTTTGACTATGTGTAATTTTTTTGCAGATATTTTAACAACCTCTGTGGGGTTTTCTGAAGAATGTTGTATTCCACAAAGATGGAACCCTTATGGAGAGGACGAAAACTTGGACATCGTAATCGCGTTACTCTGTATGGGACTTTATCCAAATGTCTGTGTGCATCACGGAAAGAGAAAGGTATATATAGTCGTATTTTGTTTTGTCGCTTACGTCATTAGCTTACGTCACTACTTTAACTAAAAATGGTCCTAAGTTTTATTCTATAGAAACGTTACGTTAATAAAGAAAATTTGTGTGCCTTCTTTAATGCTAAGTAAAATTATTTAAGAAATGGTGACAAGGACATGTTAGTACAAGCAAAACTTAAAAATCAGATCGAAATGCTCAGACTGACAAATGAATTTCTGAATCGATTTATCGGTTCCTTATTAACGGAAATAATTCTTATTTCACTGTGAATCGATACAAACTAATTTATCTGCAACAAATACACGCCAAGACACCAAAGCCTTCTTCATCAAATCTGCATAGACTCCAATTTCGTTCTGAAATTTAAGAGCTGCAATTACGATTTTAATTTAAAAGTTGGCTCGTGTAACTGACCGTTCTGCCTTTGCTCTGGTCGTGGTGGAGATCCGCCTCATCGGAGGAACAGTCATGGAATAGGGAGTGCACAACAGATCAGCCAATTTTTTGACAATAGATAGAGATTTTCTACTTAAAATTTTCAGGTACTAACAACAGAAGGCAAACCAGCCTTGATACATAAGACGTCAGTCAACTGCAGTAACCAAGAACAGAAATTCCCTTCACCGCTATTTGTGTTTGGAGAAAAAGTACGAACACGAGCGATCAGCTGCAAACAGACGACCATGGTGGCGCCTTTACATCTATTACTGTTTGGATGTAGGAAGATTGAATGGGTATGTATGGAATTAAATAAACATGGACTTATAGTTCCATGTTGCATAAATAATGATGAAAGTGTTTTTTTTTTTAAGTAAAATAGTACTTTGTATGAAACGCATAATTCTATCCCCGTCCCACATCGTAACTTCTCCCCCCCCAAATTCGTTACGTTATATACTTCTAAATACTTCTCAACAAAGTATGTGGCAGTTCTCAAGACAAGATTGGGACGAAAGCTATGTTTCTGATTGGAGTAATATTAAGAAATGCGACTTAACGCTATCTGTGAATCCCTCATGTCAAACCTTACCATTAAACTTGATTTCTTTAGTCTATGTAAATTCTCTTTTTTTCTTCTTTTCTTTTTTCCCAATCTTTTCCCAATTTGCTTATTAGGATCCTGAAATATTTGTGGAAGTTCAGTAAAGGTTTAAACGGTACATAAGTAAAGAACAATAGTAAAAACTTCATAGCTGAGAAATATTGTATAACTCTTATATTTTTCTTCCGGCCTTAAGAAATTTGTGTTTAATATCTGTAGTATGATTTTTGATCTCTTGGTCCATTAAATTAAGTTATGACACTAATATATATAGGTGAAATGAAATTCACCTAGTACTGTAACAAATACCTGTTTAAGACGTTTAATGATAAATAATGATAATTATAGATAATGATGTTTTCAACCAGATTGACAACGTTATTCGTCTAGACAACTGGCTTAACTTTGAGATGTCGCCTCGTACCGCGGCACTGATAGCAGCTCTTCGGCCCGCCATTGAACGCATTGTCGAGAGAGCTGCCGCAGAACCAGATGCTGCTTTGCAATATTCACCGACTGAACAGAAGGTAAACAGGCAAATAACATTGTCTTAGTCCTTTTCATAAAGGTTGATCTCATTATTATATTTATGATTTGGGTAATATGTTTTTACGACGATCTATTAACGCTTCTCGGCATGTGGGCTATTTTTTTAGCAATCAAAAGGCAATTCAAAACAGTACAGCCCGTAGAGAAATAAAAAAAGGATCTCAATAAGTTAAGGTTGAAGGATCTTGTAAAAAAAATTTAACAGTTATATTAAAAGACTTAGTACTGAAGACATAATGGGTTAATCGGAGTGGGGTCAGTAAGAAAAGCAATAAGTTATCACTCATTTTACTAAGAACTGCCATAGTATATGATGAAAATGAATTGTAACATAGACTAAAAATAGTCTGTTAACCGTTACCATAATTATAATAATAATGCTAACTACAGCACTATACTAAGTTCACATTTTATATCACTTTTAATTTTCAGGTACTTAACTGTGTAAGGGCTTTGTGTCAGTTCACAGCCGGTGATTATGAAATACGTAGAGAAATATCTGTACCAACATTCCGGTCAGATGGACCGAAACGAGGCTATAATCGAGGCTGGGGCACTAATGGACCAAGGGGAGGTTTCGGAAGTAGCTCCGGGTTCGGTGGAAACCAAGGTTATGGACAAAATGGCAGCTTTGGTGATCGTGGAAGTTTTGGTGGTCCAGCTGGATTTGGAAACCGAGGCGGTTCCGGCAACCAAGCTGGGTTTGGTAGTCGAGGCGGTTACGGCAATCAAGATGGTTTTGGTAGCCGAGGCGGTTACGGCAATCAAGCTGGTTTCGGTAACCGAGGCGGTTACGGCAATCAAGCTGGTTTTGGTAACCGAGGCGGTTATGGTAATAATGGGGGATACGGCAACCGCGGTAGGTTTGTAAACCGTGGCGGTTATCGTGGCAGGGGCAATATGTGGTAGATATACTTTAAGTCTCTAGATTAAGTACAATAAACTCATTGACATTCTTAAAATGTTTTATTTTCTAAGAATTAAAGTTCCTAATAGTGTTTTGAAATAAAAGATAAATCTATAATGCCTTAAGGGCGAAAGCCTTCGTCATTCAACTGGGGTTTGAACGACTATCAAAATAAAGTCTTTATCTGGAGCAACCATCACTTCACTTTTCTTACTTCGAATACGTAGAAATGTGAGGTCGTTCGTAGGATCTAGATCACGGACGACAGACTTCGCTTTGTCCACCAAAGAGCTAAGCAGACCGGCGTATTGCACAGAAACATGATTATCCAAAGTCGATTTAATGGGTATTCCTTCACCATTCACCACTACAACTCCTACTACTCCTTTGTGCATGGAAAGCTTGCGTATAGTTTCTTCAGCTTCGTTTGCCATTTGATAAATATAGTTTCTGGCAAAATTGATCCCAAATCTTAAAATTTAATGACATTCTAATTGGAATTGACTTTTTATAAATAATATGTTTTTTAGATATACAAAAAGTATTTATATATTTTTAAAAGTGACTAGGAAATGTTAAGACTCCTGAAGTACAAGTCGCGTCAGTTCAGACCCTGCAATACATGTTATGACTATGTTTGTAAATTAGTAAGCATTTAAAAAACTTAATGGGTATTTATGACACTCATTAAAACAATTCCCAGCATCGTAATTTCAGTATACAGTATCGTAATTTTATTTAATAATTTTAATTAATAACTTTGGTTTTTGTTTCAAAATTTGAAAAATAAATTTCTTCAATATTTTAACCCAATAGGAATAGTTGGTTTAACACACCAGGGAAACAAATTAACGTAATTGTACTTATCAGTCCCTTTTCATAACTGCATCAAAATTGATGAGGTTTAGAATTTTTATTAGGATAGACTGATTACAGACATAAAATTAGCCTTAAATTTTAGTCACTGGATGAATGTAAAACTAAAGTAAACATTTTTTTAATTCAGCTTTATTTCTTTCTTTGTCTTGTAGCCTTTTTATTACTTTTATATAAGAGATTGCCTGGAAGATAACACCAGTACCTGTGTCCACCCTTATTTATAAGGATTTCTATATAATAATAATTTTTAAAATGATAAATTTTAAGTGTCACAGTGTTTCTTATATGCTATCTATTTCTCTGTATTCTTGCTGTTCCTTTTGCATTTGTTGAATTTGTAAATATATTGGCATCCTACCACTCCTTAATTTCTCCCTTTTATGTACTTTTAATTGATGTTTCATCATTTGCTTACGATATCCAAATGCTTTGTTACATATGTTACAAACATGTTCCTTAATGCCTCCATGATCAATTCGACAGTGTTGATCATATGTCCTTTTATTATGAAAACCCTTTCCACAACATTCACATTTAAAATCATAACTATCTCTATGGGTTAAACTATGCTTATTGAGATTACTTTTAGTTAGAAAACGTGATGGGCATTGTGTGCATTGATAGGGCTTTTCACCAGTATGAGTACGCATATGTAATTTTAGAGATTCGGGAAATCTCCCCCTGTAAGGACAAAGAGTACACTTAAAAGGAAGGTGATAGAAATGTGTCAGACGATGTCTTGTAAATTCGCCTTTGAAGAATGAATGTTTACCACATATATCACATATGAACTGTGTTTTGTTATGTAAAGATAAGTGTCTTTTAAAGTAAATTTCTTTGTATATCTTGTTACAAATAGGGCACTGGCGAGAGGCATTTTCATGGTCTATAGAGATGTGTTCAGTATACTCCTCAAATACCCTAAATGTTTTATCACATTTTACACATATATAACTTTCATCACGGGTTGTTTTTGTTTGTTTTCTAGTGCTTTGATCTTCATATATGAAGTCATCTGCATCTTCATTATTATCTGAAGGCAATTCGCGTAAAATTTTGTCTGAATCTTTTGCTGTATTCCTTAAGTCTATTGCATTTTGTAACTTGGAATGACATTCATCGCACAGATACTTTGGAAAGTCATCGTTTTGGTCTATTACAATATCAGTGATTGAACGAAAATTCTCAGATATATCGTCCAAAAATTGATTCCCAAATATAGGAACGGATCCCTCTTTAAGACAAACTCTGCATTTTTGGTACGTATCCTGGTTACTTCCTGGTTGCTTTGATGATTCGTTTGTAGTTGAGTTAGACACAGAGCTATGACGTCGTCGGTGTAGAAAATTTAAAAGAATCAATCCTCCAATGCCAACCATATCTATTTTATATGTTTAAGCAAAATCCAGATAATTTTATTTTATTTATTTATATATTGTTAAAATGACTATGCCCGGATTTAAATTTCCTACGTTCTCTCCAACTATGACTTTCTATTCAATTAAAAACAAATCGTATTTTAAGAATGCGGTAATATTATATTATTATTGTAATAATATCTCAGTTTTGCATTGGCCATGTGCATTATCCTTGTTTGGTTTTAACGTTATATTGAAATTTTAATCGTTGATTATTTATAAATGATAATACGGTTAATACCTAAGAGTTAAGACACGTCAAACGAGACTTGTCAGTTGTCTAATGTCTTGCTGCGTCATAGACTAACGTAGACGGACTATGGTATTGACCAGGCATCAGCGTACAGCGTGGGAGATAGCGAATATTATAATCCAACTATTTATAAAGGACATGAAGTGTGGCAACTACCTGACGTTGGTAACATGATTCGCAATTTAGTCGGTTTACACTGGAAAATATGTTTGGATCCACCAAGCTGACCAAGGGCTCGGTGGTAAACAAATAAAACCCGATACGCAAACAGAGACAGAAAAACTGATACTCTGATTCGCTTGCACTTAAGTATTTCACGTTAATGTCTTATCTCTTTAGTTATTATTGTTATTTTAGAAGCTTATCTAGTTCTATACTCTATCTACGTATACTAAGTACTAACTCGGAATTCGGATAACTACGAGTCTACGACTCCCGTATGTCAAAATCGATCACTTACATTATTTTACTTGTATTCAAGTTATAATTGTCAGCCTGTATTGTGTAGGATAAGAAGATTATGTCAGTTGTCTATTCACATTGTGACATTTGTTATTTAAATTTTATATCAATAATATAATCAAACATAACCTTAGCAATTTAACAAATAATAATAAATTGTTACATATTTGTGACTTATATTTAAAATTTTGTTTTAAAATAAATAACTCATCACGTAGAATTATGTTCATTTAACAGACATTATTAGTTTATTACTATCAGACATTTTCAGTACTGCTAACCTATAAGAAAATGAATTTCGTTAAAGTATGTGAAAGTCCTCGGAATATATTAGATATTATACATACAAATCCCTATTAATTCGCTTGGTAAAAAAATTTCAGCAATTATGGCGTTCAACACCAGCCATTCGAGGCGCATTTGTGATGAACTATTCCCCTCTAAGACAGATGTCGGCTATTTCAATAACACCAATGAAACTACTGGAAAGCGTACCGCCAAGCCCCGTAGAGCTGGATAAATTATACAAACGTGTAGAGCTTGAGATGAGAGGCATAGATCCTGCAGTGTTATTGAGCTATTCATGGTTTTGTATTGCTGCTGCATCACATTTAGGCATTGAGGTCACCAAAAGGTTTGTGTATATTTGTATAATTACACACGCACAAGCTTTAATTATGATAATCTATAAATTTTGTGTTCCATGTTATATTAAGCAAATATTTTTAGTCTATTAATTACTACTTTAACAGAACCATTAATTGAGATTCATGAAATTGATATGATATTACTGTTATATATATATTTTGTATAAAATGCTCTCCTAATTTGCAGTTGGACACTCAGAAAAGCTGAAAAGGAAAGACATACATTGCTCCGTTGTGTCCATATTTATAAAAAGCACAGAGTACAATATGAAATCAGAACTTACTTTAGATTTTTACACATACAACGATTAACAGGCTCCACTTGCGATACATATTTGGAGTATATTGAAAGAAACTTGCCTGAGGGTTGTGCACTGAAAGTTACGAAAATTGAATGTCAACATTTACCTGACCATATTAAACCCCCAACAGAGGAATAACAATAAAGTGTAGTGTAGCTTAGTAAATAAAAGAACTTAAAAATTGTTATAATTTTATTTTCTTAATTATTATTCTGTGCTTATTTTTGCTAATTCAAAGAAACATTTATCATAATTATGGTAATGTAATTAATTAGATATATTAAGAAGAATGAATATTTACATAATGTGATCCTAAGAAATTGTCTTGGCTTTTCTAGGTAAAGACATTTTTATATGAAATTCAGCTATTTGTGACAAAGATTTCATTCAGTCTTATAGTCATATATAGTCTTACTGTTCATGTTCTGGTGAGAACATGACACAGCCATGTTTATTTAATACAGCATAATGAGACTGATTTAGTTTTTATGAATATTATAAAAAACTGTATTTTTCAAGGTACCTCCTTTAATAAATGTATAAAAGAAAGAATCCCTGCGAAATGAAGTAGGATAAAAATTAATATTTTTTTGGCAAGGAGGTACTTTTAAACCTATTCTATTCATACTGATGATTTTTACACACTGTAAAAATGAAGAGAATAGCAAAAGCTAGCTCTAATGCATGAAATATTAACATTACAGCACACCAAATATATTCAAGTCTTAGAATATATGTTTGATAAATAAGAAAATAGCATACTCCAACAGCTGATGGTATTGTTAGGATGACTGAGAAAAATACAGGTACCTCTGAAAAATAATTACTATTTAATCCATTTAGAAGATTCACATAATGCATCATATTTACTTACTCATCATTTGAGTCCTAATATCAGAGCGTAAAAATTGATTTATTATACTAGTTTTTATGCTAAGACATATGACCACAAATATCTGGTTAGGATAGCTTAGGAGGCTTAGTTACGTAACTTTGTACCTTTTAGATCAATAATCATAACAACTTACTTTTACTAGCAAGGTTTCCTCTCCTGCCAAGAAATATACGCATGACTTCTACCAAACATAACGCACAAAATATACCAGCTTCAGTCAATAAAGCATTTTCTGGGTAGGAAACATTTATCGCTTTTAAAATACCCATGGCCACTTCGCAAACGAAAAACATTCCTAAATAAAATGAGTTTAGGTACATTAAGATTTCGTATGCAAAACTGGAATTAACATTTGCTACTTTAGACATCGTTTTGTATATAATTTAAGTGTAAGGTGTAATAATTAACCGTGTTAAATATATTGAATTTCGGCGTACTTGGGTCTTGGTGGTTGTCATGACAACATGCGCGACGCGGGTTTGTTCACATTTGAACGGAAATGGTAAATGAAAAGCGGTGAGCGGGAAGTTTACTAAAATTTATCGCATTTGTTAGTTATAATTAATATCTTAATGTTTAACATTTATAAATTAACATTGTTAAATGAATTTAATTTCGGTGTATTAGCTACAAGGTTACGGTGTCAAAACTACATGCGCGACAAGGGTTTCGTTCACAATTGAACGGAATCGGGAAATCAAAAAATGCGGGATGTTGACTAAAACTTATTGGTTTCTAAATAAATAATAAAAAGGCAATCAGGTAAGCATTTTCTTGAGGAAAAAAAGGAAAAACTTGTTTTGGAGAGCAAATCTAAATGAAAGAGTTACTTATTAATACTATATTATTTAACTCTATTATGATGGTTTTACCGTTGCACATCAATGCACTTTGCGTAAAATTCTATGTAAGAAACAGAAAGTGGTTATACAGGAACACGGAAGATAAGAAAACCTATACAGGCTGTTTAATTTAATAAAATATTGTCTTGTTTTTTACTACATATATTATGTCAAATGCTATTTCTTTATTCATTTTTTATGACAACAAGTTTTTACCTACGTAACATTAAGTAATTATATAAGTAATTATCACAAAAAATACTATATACTAGGGTATTGTAGTTTTTATTAGGCTTTTGAGATTGCTAGAAATAAAATTTTCTAAAACAATTATATCACCTTTAAGCAATACGATCGTGTCATTCACGTTGAAATGCAGACAAATATATTTCAAATAGTAAATAAACTATCCAAAAGGAATGTGAACACTCCATTTAAGTGAGAGTTAAGGAAAACTATCCACGCAATAATATAGCACGCAACCAATAACCATTGCGTTTCCCTAAGAGGTGGCCACTGGACGTCTTCTGTGTAATACTAATGTTAATTTTTTATCTGTGAATATATTTTTCAAAATGAGAACAAAACCGGTGTTATCCTTTTCGAAGTTGGACGAAGAAACTGGCGCCATGCTGGATAACATGTTTGATAAAAAAGATTGCATGGTAGAAATTAATCCTGGCCGCGTGATTTTACCAGCGGATTATATGACTATCGGTCAAGATATACTAGACATGGAAGTTTTGGATAGCGATGTCTGGATGTGCTCGTATCCACGAACGGGTGATTCTTTTTTGTACATTTTTTTCTTCTGAATTTGAATTCTAAATTCTTTCTAGGTTTTTGATCTTGCTCAAATATCTCTTTTTATAAATCATATCATATCCATAGGTAAATATATTTTTTTAAATGTATTTAGTAGTCAATACTTCACTTCATGGGCATTAGGACACGCCTTTTATGTTCCATTAAAATTTGTGTTGTTAATATAAAAAATAATATTGTTTTGAGAATTAAACGCAGGATTCCCGAGCAATGAAATGGACAAATTATTTTTTAAACCTGTTTCTTAGTTATTAAAATAGAATTATTTATATTTGCATAGCATTTGGAAATAATTGTAAAAAAAAATATTTAAATTAAAGGCTCAACGTGGGCACAGGAAATGGTGTGGCTGATTGGACATGACTTGGACTATGAAGGAGCCAAATCTATACAACAAGTTAGTTCCTTCACTAGTGCGTTAACTTATGTGCCATAAAGTATATTGTTATAGTACTGACAATCATTATATAATGATATAATAATATGCATTTTAAAAAGGCTACAATTATTGTTTTAATATGTAATTTTTGTTCCATTGTCTGTATCCATAACTCTAGCACTCAACTCTAGGTATGGTGCGTACCTACTATAAAAAAAGTGGGGCCAAATCAATAAACAGAAATCACGCTGTGTATATCATCCGTTTTGATGAACGCGTTTATAAAAATCTATAAGATACTATGTATAATTTAAGTGTAAAAATACTGAGGTCGAGTTTAGCAAAAGCGCTTTTTAATTTATGATTGCGTTTTTATAGAGTTAGATATATTTTTACAAAACTAAAAGTAAAAATAACGACTACTAAAGTCCTCAAATATTGTGTTAACGTATATACATATTTCAGTTATAAATATTCCAAAATAATATTCTATAGCTTTTCAAAATGGCGCCTTTTGATAAAAAAATTCTAAGTGGGTAAAAGAAGTAATGGATACTAAATTCATACATATATTGTTATAAAATATTCAGATCCGGTGTCCATTGGTGGAGCTAAGCTGTATAATGGTGGATGGCCACGCGGAATGGCATGACGAGTCTGTAAAAGGCACTTCAGTGGATCTTGTAAAGTATCGTCTACCTCACCCCCGGTACATCCGTAGCCATCTACCCTGGGACCTGCTCCCCACTGAGATCGTGAAGGATGACGGGACTACAAAACCGAAGGTCGGCGTTCAATCTGCCAATAATCTAAATAATCATTTTATACAGACTTTTCCAAATCTAACTATTGCCTTCGATTAGCCTAGCGGGTAATTATGCGATTCTAAATGAAACTGACATGACTTTTTTTAGTTTTTTTTTAAATTTACAACATCACAGAGAGTCATCATCTACTTGACGTAAATAAATTATGAACACAGATGTAGAAATGCTTCTGTCTATGGCGTTCGATTATTTGTGTTTATCGTGTGCTAGACGCTTTTGCCACTAACAGATGTGTTTTAAATGTTTGTAAGAGAATTTCCACTGTTCTAGTATTTGATGTTCTGTAACTGTTCGTATATTTTCTAACGTGTTCTTCAGGTAATATACACGTCCCGTAACCCTAAAGATATGGTAGTATCCTACTACCACTACTGCACGTTGGTTCACGGATTAAAAGGTAGCTTTGAGGATTTCTGTGATTTGTTCATGAGAGATCATGCGCCGTTTGGTCCAGTCTGGAACCATATACTTGGTAAGTCAAGGCTATTAACGGAATTTATTTCATCTCATACAGCTATTTGCTTTTCAACGATTTATTTATACCAAGTGCAATTTTCTATGTGAAGGAAACTTATCTATGGAAACGATATTTTATTTCCATCTATAAAATTAACGTGTAATTTTTTTACGATTTGCTCCACTAGGATTCTGGAAACGTCGCCACGACCCGAACATACTGTTCATAAAGTTCGAGGAGATGAAGCGCGACCTACCAATGGTTGTTCGTAAAACAGCGACATTTCTCAACAAAAATATGTCAGACGAACAAATAGACAAGCTTTGCGATCATCTATCCTTCCAAAACATGAAACAAAATCGCGCCGTGAATTTAGAAGGCATCTTAGAAAAGTCCTTTGGTAAAAGCTACTTGGAACAGACGCCTTTGCGTTTCATTAGAAAGGGGGAAATTGGAGATTGGAAGAATTTTATGTCTGATGATCTGTCTCGGCGATTTGATGACTGGGCTGAACAGCATTTGAAGGGAACAGAGTTGAGCTTTGAATAATATTGTATAAAGAAATAATAGTTTAATAATTTTGTTTAATATATTATGGATAAATATTTTTTTACATAAACTTCAGTGTTCATTTCATAGTTAATAACATTTATATTATTACTGTCCAAGCAGTGAGGTGCATAATAAAATTGTTTTAAGGTCATCTTATTGTTACAAATATTTAAATATTATTAAAAAATATAAATTTTAAAGTAAAGGGTAAAGGTTGTAATTACGATGTTTGACCTCAAGATTACGATTTAATTACGGTTATGAAGTTATTCTGAAATTTATAATAATAAATGTAATACATTATTTTTTGTTGTACGTAGTACTTGTTATATTATTTATTAATAAATAATAATAGTTTGTAAACAACGTTTTGCTCAATACAGCTTTTTCGTTGAGTTATTTTTAAGCAGACTTTAATAACAAAACCCATTTATACAGTAGTTTTATTTCTTAATAATAAAGATTGCTAAGAACGTTTTTTTTATTTATAAACATTTTGTAATGTATTAAAACATGATTCCCGACGAAACAACAACCCTTTAAAAAATTAATGATCTGTTCAACGCAGGTACTATCTACTAGAATATCGGTTGTTTATTTTTTACCTATGGCTGTTACTTCAGACCTCTTTAACAAAATTTGTTGTGCTGAAACTTCTGAACATATTGAAAAAAGTCAAATAATAAAGAAAAGAGACTTGTATACAAGTTTCTCTTCTAGTCCTAATAAAATATAGACACTTAGATATCTGATAAACTGTTTTCGATGACTAGATATTAAAACACACATAATTAGATATTTAACACACATAACTGAGGAAGTAAGAATGCCCCATCGGATATCACTTATAAATAATGCACGTATTTAATTTGATTTGGATTAATTACTGATATTTTGGTTATTAAAAAGCATAGAAAAGTCTCCACATTTATTACTTAAAAACAAGAGTCTATTTAAATATATTCGATGTACACATAGCAGAGAATGATGCTTAGATTTGTAGTAAAACAAGAAATACTGTTGTTTAGATTACATATTCAATGGCACATTGACGAAAAGATAATTTCAAGAGACGTAATTGATTGTCACTTTTAGAAACTCTTTTGTTTCAGTTCCTACAATGGATATATAATTACAATTTTATACTATTTATATTACATTAATACACATTACAATGTTGAGATTCGAGTACAGATTATGAAAGATATCCTTAGATGAAGTGTCTCGTCATAGTAATGATATATTACATAATTTAATCACTAGGTGCTTGAAGTAGGGATATCTCAATCAAGCGATTAAGCAAAAAAATCCTATCACTGTACTACAATTTGTCTTTAGTTTAAGAACTTTAATATTTTAGTTTAACGGCTTATATGCATACATCAATACCTGTCCATAAATTTGCATAACATCAGTTAGGTGACTTACATAAATATTTTTATAATATACAAGACGATTCGTATTCTAATATAAAATTGTAAACATTTAAGTACAATATTAATCTCAAAACGACTAGAAAAGTTGTTTAATTGACCTACATCAATTTTTCCCAACCTATATGATAATGATATACATGATATTAGTAAGAATATAATATATGTGTTGACCCAACAATAAACGCATACATTGCACAACAATAAGCATAAATCGAAGATTCTTTCGTTACAGCTTTAGGAAATCGGTGCTCTAAGGAGCAAGGTATGTTAGTTTTATTAATGTCTTTGTAGATTATTATAACTTTAATTGTAATTGATATTATGTAGACATATATAAATATCTTAATTTAAAAATAATATTAGTAAATAGGTCGAAATTAATAATTTAATACAAATATACAACACTACCTAAATATAGTTTAATCGTATTAAAAGATCTTTATAATATTTGGAAATTTAATATCAGATATTCATACTGTTAAACAGTAAAACAATATAGTTTATCTTATATTTATTTGCTATTGTCATTAAGTAAAGCTCGCGTCGAAACGGTATTTTTTTTTGGAACATCTTTGAATTTGATTAACTGAGATCTACGTAAATCTAACTTTATATTATCTAACCTAGGTGGGTTTCATTTTTGGAAATTTGATTGCGATATAATTTGAGTAAAATTTAAAGCATTTGGTACTGTATTTGTAACATTTGTGACGAATCTTAAAACTAGAAACTTAAACAAGCATTGAGTAATAAACCACCATATCATTAGTAATTGTGGTTAAATTAAAATATAAATCTAATGATATCTTCAACATTTATATAATACTCATACAAAAAATTTTAAATGACACATAAATCAAGCCTTTATAAGAAATAGAGCTGCCTACGGTAGCCTTAAATATACAATTGTCTAAATTTTGAGTATTTATGTATTTTTTTATTTTAAACACAGACTGTAACAACAGCTACAATCTACGACTGTAATCACTCCGATGACGTCATACCCTAAAACACGCTAACCAAGTTATTTGGACTGCTAGGGATATACACAATTTCTAGACCTTAGCAACTGGGCCGGTCAATTACTAGTTAGACTGGTGGAGATTTCTCTATTTTCTTTAAACTTTCTCACAAATTATTAATACTTCCACCAACGATACCGACTTTATACAATTGAAATGACTAATATATTGGTATAATACCACGTTTTGGTAGTAATATCAGTAGTAATATATTATTATATATGTTATATTTTTGCAACGTCATAATATTTCATATGTTTTGTATGTGATAAATAAAATGGTAGTAGTCTAAGCGACACTGGCTTCCATTTAGAGCAAATAACCTTCCTATTTAACTTAAGAGATACTAAAGAATTTTTAATGGAATGTCGCGATCTCTATCCTTTAGCATGTGTTTTTTAGCCAGCTTACGTCAGCCGATAATAACATCCACTTGTTCGCTAGAAAGTGCTTTATAGTCCCTGGCCCGTATTTCACAAGATTTTGCGTGATTAAGACAGTACAAGTAGAAAAATATAAGAAAATAACCATAGCTAATTCCTGCCTGGATGCACTTCATAGACAATAGTCAGATATATAATTCTTTCAATACCCTTTTCAGCATAACATTTAAAATAAAGAAAACGTGTGTACACGCGTTACTAGTTATACTTCTTTGGCGTAAAAAGATATAAATCTTTTCAAAAATTTTATCTTTCGGCTTTATGACTCTAACAACAGAAATAAGAATAAATCTTTAAAAAAAAAACTTCAGGGGGTCGGTTTTTTGTGACTCCCATCATTTTTCCCTAAGGCACCAAAAGAAGTATAATTTCAATTATGGGTCCGTCAAATTAAGTCAATTAGAGAAAACCCACATAGCAATGTTCTTAAACTTCATTGTTTGTAATATCTCTAAAATTAAGTGGCTTTAATATTTAATTTTTAATCCAGTAACTCTACAAAACAACGTGATTCTCGCCGTTATAAACCTTGAAAAACGCGACAGCGATCCCGTCCTTTTTCTGCAATTTTGATGAAATATCTCAAAATCAATATAACATCGGACATAATCTATTTTATTGGAACTGCACAATTGCTTTTTTTTCAATCCAAGTACATATGTAATGACAATAGTAGGTAATTTTTGCTTTTACCTACATTTGTCACTATTACACTGTATACTTATAAACCATTTTAAACAAAAAAAAATCCGTTCTGAAGAGGGAACTGAATGTCATTAAAATGTTGTTAGAGAACTTACAGAGAGCAAATGTTATCTAATATATTTTTCCTATTGTAGTTCTCTTTAATACCCATAGTGCTGATGTCGCACTAATGATCGCGCAGTACAAAATATAATATTGAAATCGTGATAGTCATTGAGAGTTACAGAGTACCCGTACTGATATTAAAAATGTAACCTTACTTATGGCCTAAAGGTCTAGATACCAGGCCATAAACTCCTAAAAATTAACCTTACTTTGTACTTTTGAAATATTAAAAACAATAAAAAGACTAGATTAAATGACAACTGGGGTTACTAGATTTATGTCTCACGTGTGGATTTCCAAATGCGCCACAGCACTGATGATGATTAACATTTTTTGTATGATGATGGCCATGAGGGTTTGTCGGAGTTTGAGGTTTTTCTTTCGAGTCTTTGGGATTTTTGAGGCATATTTTGTGGTGTCCTGGAGCTATTCTCGCCCGAAAACGCCCCACTTTGCCCTGTTTCGGTTGATTTTGTTCTATATTTTCTGATACCGTACATATATGGGATAAACCTGTGTTTGCGTCTTGGTATTCTGTGTCGGTTTCTGTGAAATAATTAAAAAAATATTAGTAATGAACACCATTAGTATTTGCCATAGAAATTCAATTAATGGTACAGCATTTTCCATGATTAGTATTTTCAAGTTTAATTAATGAGTAGGTACATATTGCGCACTTCTCAGGCAAGGCGGGATCCTATAATACGGATCCTGCCTCCTGGATCCACCTTTGTTCTCAGATCAGTGTATAAAACATAAAAGGGTCTATTTTGATCCCATTCTTCAGTTCGTTAGTAATAACCGCAAATTGCACCATTATAGTTTTTAGAAAAAAAGACAATAAGAAATGCTACCTATCTCCTCTCCATTTTGTGATGCCGCCCGAACATGTGTGATAGTGGTCTGTGTAATGTGAGTATTGGGCCCATATGCGGTGTCGTTACCCGGCGCCGAACAAGGCGGAGACAACCGCTGGAAAGAAATAAATATTGTAAGAGTATTTCGGGATTGTAGTAAATGTTAAATACACATATGTTTTCTTAATTATTAGTTGTTGTTGCAATAAAAATCACCAAAGCAATGTTAAATTAGCATTTATGACAAAATATCCATGAATGAGCCAAGGCTGTACATTTCGTTCACTCAGGTTTCCTTAGTTTTATAAGCATGATGATTCCCTATGTACGTGCCCTGGTTGTACATTTGGATCACTTATATTCGTTTATTTTCGTGTATTTTCGTTTATCTTCGTTTATTTTCGTTTATCTTCGTTTATTTTCGTGTATTTTCGTTTATTTTCGTGTGTTTTCGTTTATTATCGTCTTTTAGTTTATTTTCGTTTATCTTCGTACTTTTCGTGTATTAACTATTAAATAAATCTTAATAAAGAAATCGTGAACTCCAATAGGCAGCGGTGGCGGAACGTCATGAAGCGCATCACATCTGCGCCTTCTACTTCTACCACATAGCGATCACGACCGCTCTGGCAAGAGCGTACCGAATGAGAAGAAGAAATAAATCGTACAAGACTCGTAAATAATTTGGAAAATACTTTGTCTTTTCAGTGTTCAAACTTTCGTAGTTTGTAACAATGTCAAATTTAACGAATTATAATTGTACAATTTTTTAAAGTTTCATTTTCATTCATCATTCATCATTCTCAACATGTCCAAGGTTGCCCATACCTGCCATAGACAGACTTGTATACAATAAAAACTTTAGCGTCAGATGTTTTAAAGTAATAAAAGCAAAAAAAGAAAGTAAATATTTTAGGTTACAAATATTTATTTACTTACGATATTTTCAGTAAAATATTCTTTGTCCTTGTTTATAACGGGGGTTGTTCCCACTCTGCATGGAGATGTTGAACTGTAACTAGGAAATAAATTATAAAAAGACCTAAGGTCCTAAGAGTATTTTTCATTAAAAGTGAAGTGTTTCAAGATTCTTCAGGAGTTAGGAGTTTCATTCTTATTTTATACCCAAGGCATCACATTAATTTACACCTTAAAGCCACAAAAAACATTTATAAGATTTTATTAATATTTGAATTTAACATTAAAAAATCAATACTAACTGTGAAGAACTGTCTATAATAGCAGCCCTGTTTTCAAAATAATTATTGTTTAATCGAGAATTTAAATCAATCCCGTCATGTCAATTTAGCCTTAAAAATATTACCAGAATGAAGAGTTAAGGCTATCTAAGGTCCGTTGAGGTTCCAAAGATTCCGCGTCAGTCCACACTGCACCAACACTCGCTGACGTCGACCTGGATTCGGGAAACGGCCGGAATTCTGGAAAAATAACTTTCATTATAATTAAAGACAACAGTAGTAGTAATTACACAAGTACCGCGCGAACTCCGTACCTACACACCAACACGGAACATTTTGCTACGCTACCCTAGTGACAAACTTCAAAAACTGTCAAATAAAAAAATAGGAATTAATTGTAGAGGGGTGAAGATTAAGGGTTGTGTATTTTTATATGTTGTATCATAAAAAAATATATAAGAAATTCGTGAGGTGGACGTCTCATATCGCTTAGGGGTATATTAAATTTGATAAAAATCGGTAAAGCTGTTTCGGAGGAGTATGGTAACTAACATTGTGACACGAGAACTTTATATATAAGATATAATATTATGCATAGCTCTTTCGGTGAACGGGAAACATTATACATATATATTTATACGTGCGAAAAGTCACAAATATCTTCAACAGTTAAATCACGCTGAAAAATAAAGTTCATGAAGTGTAGTAACGTAAATCAAAACTTTGCATTAAAATTTTACTGAAATAAAATACAATAAAGAAAACTTGCTTTTAGTGACTTCTTAGTTATTAAAGGCTTAAAATGTTATATATTTATTTTCATAGTGTAATTCTATATGGGTTCCACCTAAATTCCAACATAAAAACCAACTTTCGGATCACGTTCTCATGTCGGCGACATAGCCCCAAGTTTTATTTTAATGAAACTATTATTATTTTTTATTATTTATAAGTTAAGTGTTAAGCCTGTTAGCTCTGTAGATAATTATCTACAGAGCTAACAAAATTACGTAGTAAACTTACTGCACAAATATTCACAGTTTGATTTAATCTAGAATTAATGATAATGTTTAATATGTCTTACCTCTGTCTTTATCGGTTCTATTCGGCGAATTGGCAATGCTCCGTCTGGCAACATCTTGGAAAGTGACAGGCGAATACATCCGTCTCTCTTCTGTGGGTGAAGTTATAATCGGCTGTTTCAAAGTTGGAGAAATTACATTTCCCGTACTAATCAATGATGTTGCCGATGTCATGTTAAAATCTTTATGGTTCAGCTGCTGAGCTGAATGTTCTGCTATGCTGTCTCTTACATCAGCTGCTCTCTCCCATTCTAACTCTTGTCCTGGTTGTATTTGAGAGGAGATCACTTTTGTTAGAGATGGGCGGGACTCTCTTCCTTCAAGCCAGTAAGTCTTCATTGCGCCTGAATTTGTTAAAACACGAATCAGAAAAAAAAGTGGTGGGAGGCTTGGTACATATTTTATTTCAGACATATATATGAACTTGAATTATTTGAATTTATTTTCATATTCCCCATAAGTTTCTATCCTCGATACAATACTTTTTATTTTGCTCATACAATATTAGAAAACAATAAGGTAATAATCAAATTAATGTTAAAATTAAAGTAATAGAGAACACTATTCGGTAAAAAAAAGGATGTGTAATGAAAAAGAAATGTATCAGGAAAACTTTGGCTCTAATAGAAAAAAACATTAAAGCACACCCACTTACAGCACATACCTTTCCCTTTAACTTGTATCTCCCCTCTTTCAGTGACCATATACGATGGCGATAACAACTCTTGAGTTGTTTGCGATATATGAATTCTCATTGCTTCTGAGGTAGACTCCATTCGAGAGGCAGTGTTAACAGAATCACCAAAGAGGCAATATCGCGGCATCTTTAAGCCTACTATTCCAGCTACTACAGCCCCAGAATGGACACCAACTCTGATTGAAAGATGGGATCCTGGAAAATATTCGTGGTCAAGTGAGCTTCGCAATTGTTTCTTCTCATACAACAAAACCGGTTACAGCAAAGCAAACGAAGAACTAAGCCATTTATTATTATTATTAAGCATTTATTTCCATGTGAAACATATATCTATAAAATTACACATATGCTTTACAACAATTACAATTGTTAGACGTAGGTCGGGGAAATAACCTTAATAACCCTTAAATAACACCACAGCTATCCATAGGGATCCCAGTTCTTCCATAGCAATGTTAATGATATAAATTGTACTATAATATTTCGATAATATTTTTTACTACTAATTTTTACAACGTTTACAAACGTTGATCTTAAATACGTTTAAGTTGAATTTAGGAATAGTATTTCGTACTTACCGGTGCTAGGATCCTTTAAATCCGTGATAGCATCTACCATGTCGAGTGCCATATCGCAAACCTTCTCAGCGTGATTGTCTTCCTTCTCCGGAGCACCAGAAACAACCATATATGCATCTCCTATTGTTTCCACCTATATTGGATAAAGTTTTATTATTATTATACTACTTATATTATTTCACCATAGTAGAGTATAAGCGTTTGTTCTTGGTACAGATTAAGAATTATAATTGTTATGAAAGCTATTTATAGTAAAATATAATTGGTTCTTAATTTGGTACAATTGCATCTTCATAACAAAAACAATAGTTTTCTATTTATTTATTTATTTACATAAAAACATTTATTATCCTTTCAGACATGTATGTCTATAATTAATGTATATTTAAAATATGTGTTTATCAAAAGTTTAGTTAAATTCGGATAATATTTTGATAATAACAGTTAAATACATGTATAAATCTTAATGATAAAGGATCAGATATTATTATATACAAATTGTGAAAATAAAATAAATACATAAAAAATAGTTGCCACGTCACCACAGCACTGACTTTTAGAGGCCACTTATGTAATTACAAATATTATCAAGCTAAGAACGAGCACTCAATAGAAAGATGTTTTAAAAATAGTATATAGGTAGTATTCTACTTTGTTTTTTAATTATGATTTATTTAAGAGAATTAACCTTGTAAACTCTGTTCCTCTCAGTCAGTGTGTCGAATATGGAGTACATAGCATTCAGCATGGAGACCACCTCCATCGGAGTAATGCGAGAGCATATCGCTGTGAACGTGACGACGTCAGAGAAGAGAATTGATACGCTATCGAACATCTGGAAAATAAATTGTTATTGTAGTATACGAATTTAATATATAGCTTTTTATTTTGAGTGATTATGATTAATATAAGATATGCGTTGCACCCAGCATTAAGTTTTATTACCTCTCTTTATGCGGGTTGGTATTGGTTATCTGTAAAGTCGGTTTCCTGACGATAGTTGAACGTGACAACGTCATAAGAAAAAACTGATGGAATGGTTGCATTTCACAAGTCACAAATAACAATCATATTGATCAAGTTACATTTATTTGTACGCATAAATACAACTATGTAAATGTTTTTACGAACGAACGCTGCCGAACGCGGCGGCCGATAGTGCCACTCGTTCCGCGCTCTCCCTTTCACTTCAAGCCTGAAATGGAACGCCTCAGAGTGAGGTAACGCCGCATGCGTCATGTTTTTCAATTAAGAAATTTTTATTTTACTGGGACAGGCGGCAGAACTTCTTTAATTTGATTTGACGATTTTATTTAACTTATCTATGTCTTTCGATCAGAACGTAAATACAATTTCACAGAAAGAGACGAGAGTACTTTTGTGAAATGAGTGAGAGAGAGTTAGACTGATAACTTTTTATAAACAAGGAGTTTTACTCCGTAATTACCTCGCAAGTATCAATGGGATTCTCTCCATTCCTCAATCTGTCAGCCACCTGTTTCGGTATCATCTGGTAGAGTAGCTCGTCTGTTCTTTTCATCTCTTCATCCAGTTTGCGCATAGACTCTTCTAGTTTCTTACTCTTCTGCTGCTCCTGGTCAAGTGCCAGTTTGAGTTCCACAGACTGCTGGGTACCGGCTAACATAAGATCTCTGAAATATAGGTAAGTTATATATTTTATGCTTATTACTCAACTTTACAATTATATCGAGAAATCCTGTCATCAATTTCTCTATGGACGTAATCACTTCTACGATGAAGGGAAAAATCGTGAGGAAAGTACTATGTAATAGACTAAATATAGATACTTTTGATTATTATACTTTTGAGGAAGTCTCTTCTAGATTAAGATTCTAGATTTCGTCTTGTCAATAGAAAAATAGTCGACGGAACAAACGCAAAGACAAGAGAACGCCCTCATTAGAGGCATTCAATGGAACTTTATACACAATCATTTTTCTATTTTATTTGGTTTCTATGTTTGAACCTTGTTGTCTTTGTTCAAAATTAGACCTCAACCTTGAAAATTTACTGTTAAGTATTCAGAATAAACAGAGAAATACCTTTTTCTTAAATTCTAGTTTTAATGTAAAAGTCTCAAAAAAAACAAATTTCAATTAAATTTAAAAACATTATTTGTAAATTTATACGATATTTAAATAAAGTTATGCATGGATGTACCTGCTAAAATCATGCATAGACAAATCATTGATATAGAGTCCAGTGGACACGAGGGCAGACAGATCTGGCATCACTGGAGTTCCTAAATACATCATCATTCTCCAATTGTCCATATAAATCATTTGACCTAAAAAAAATATAAATTGTATAATACATAACGTCTTTATGTTTCTGATAATTATATAGAATTAGGATTACTACGAAGCACCAATGTAAATAATGATTTATAATACATATAACTAACAATGCGCGATAAATTGGAGAGGATGGCCACAGAACTTAAGTCGGAAAGCAGAATTATCAGAAGAATATACAGAAGTGAAGTAATACTGTTAAACAATAGTATTATATAATATCTAGCTGAATACTCGTACTTGGTCAGATAGTATCTATGGCAGATGCAACAATAAAATAAATCTTCACAAGAATAGCAAAAGAGTCTTACACAAGTCATGCACAATTAGAAAACGAGCGTGGTAATTAAAAGGAAGCTTTTCAATACTTGTGTACTACCAGTACTCATATGGATCTCAAAGCACAGCATACAAATCTACAGGTGTGCCAAAGATCGATGCAACGTTATAGGGGAGAAAAGAATACATAAAATCAAAAATACATGAATAAGAAGAATAGCTAGAGTACCAGATAGTGGCTAAGGTAGTCAGAATAAAAATAAATAAACTTAAATGGAAATGGGCGGATCAGAAAAGTTGAGCAAGAAAGTATAAAACTGTTGGAAAGGTGGAAAGACCAGATTAAGGAAATAACAGGAAACAAAATGGCCAAAATTGACACAGTTCAGACAGGAATGACGGGGTTTGGAGATGGTCTGTATCAAAAAAGGCCTATGTGCCTTATATCTCAAAAAAATTAGATGCTATAAATAGTATGTGTTTGTTTTTTAAAGTATCAAAAATAAAAGGCTTTTATTATTTTTTATTAATATACCTAATTAATACTAATTACTAATATATTAATTGATATTAAAAGTTAAATTTAGGTAAAAGTCAATGCAATAAAACAAATCAGCAAAAGTTGAAATTATTATTTTGTGATACAGTTTTCAATAAATCATTATTTTTTAACTATAGTTTAATAATATTAAAATATTATTAAAAAATCTAACAAATGTCATTATATCTAAAAAATAACTTATCGCATCGTACCATAATAACACTTTTGTGGCATAGGATGTATAGACCTGAATTCGATACAAGAACAAACATTGGTTTCGAGATGAAAAGCCTGATTACCTGATAACAAAACGTCATTTGTTTACGTCAACATCGTTTACGGGATATAGGTTTACCCATCTTACTAATGTATTATAAGTACTATAAGTAAAATATTTGAAGGCCGCAAGTTTTTTTTTTATAGAACAGGGGCCAAACGGGCAGGAGGCTCATCTGATGTTAAGTGATACCGCCGTCCATGGACACTCTCAATGCCAGAGGGCTCGCGAGTGCGTTGCCGGCCTTTTAAGAATTGGTACGCTGTTTTCTTGAAGGACCCTAAGTCGAATTGGTTCGGAAATAACTAAAGTACATAAAGCAACATATCAAGACGACGTTATGTAAATCTCGTCGTAGTGTTTCCTGGTGTATGTAAAGTATTACTACTATGTGCAATAGTGCTTTTCACTTGTTGAAAATGGCTATATAGTATTTTGATAGCCAATTCGCATGACAAAGGTACCTTTGAGATGTAAATTGATAATATCGGGTAAAGGTCGTCCATCGTATGCAAATCGTTTCTTACGAACCATACCCCGCACTGAAAATTGCCTCAGATATATCGTTTAGCCGTAGTAGTTTGATAAACATGTCCGATTTGGTTCAAGTTATGTTTAAAATTAAACGTATTGAAATATTTATAAAGGAACGAGTTGGAATTATTCATGCATTTTGCTATATCTCCAAATACTTTTCTCGGAAGAAATAAGAAAAGTGAATGGATTTTTAAGACGAGCTAAAATCCCACGCACATCACTCACACCTCATTTCATCTTAATAATAGCTAAAATTTTGTAACAAATGGCAATGTGAACATTGAGGTGGTTTTATATTTAAAATCTTTAAAAACCCGTAGACAACAAATAAACGTTTTGAAATAAAATCTCATTATTATTATTTAGCAATCATTGTTCTCAGGATTTGTTTCCCAAGTAATTCGTGTTCCAACCGGCATTTTTTTTATAGAACAGGGGGCAAACGGGCAGGAGTCTCACATGATGTTAAGTGATACCGCCATGACACTCTTAATGCCAGAGGGCTAGCGAGTGCGTTGCCGGCCTTTTAAGAATTGGTACGCTCTTTTCTTGGAGAACCCTAAGTCGAAATGTTTAATTTAATTTAAGTTTTATCGAAAACGTGACGATTGCTAGAATAAAAGACTTTTAAGTAAAATGTAACGACCAATGTTAGACTCGTAGTTTGAGTATAAATTCCGATATTGATGATAGTCTAAGCAAAAATATGATGACAAGGGAATTGGAGCAGGTGTATTTTTGCACATCGTGCATTCTTTGTATTGGCAATACAATCTGCACATACGGTTATTTGTTGTTAGTTCAGCAACCAAGACTCAATTAAGTATTTCAATATTTTTTAAATCTTCGGTACTGGTTTATAAAATAATTTATAATATAACTATAAAATAAAGTCATTGAACCAGTTGTAATCCGGTAATTATACCTTTCAATCGCAGGTTCTCTTCAGTAGTGCAGTCGGATTCATCAGAGAGCCGAAGCAGATTGTTCCGTCTGTCTGGTGCCTTCTCATGCATCACCGCTTCTACTGTCACCAGTTCGAATATATTGTTGGTGCGATTCAAAATCTAAAATTTAGATGCAGTTAGCGTTCAAGTATTACGTGACGAATTTGGGGGGGGGAAGGTTTGGGATAAAAAGTCGCGATGCGGGGCGGGGATTTAATTATGTGTTATTGTTAAAGATAAGGGTCAAGAATCTCCAAAATTGTGTGACGTAATACTTATTAAAGTATCTTCTTAACTTAATAAGAAATCGAAAAATTATTATTTAATAAAAATTATTAAATTATGGCAATTCTAAAATCATGTTTGTAAATTACAATCGTTTTTAAGAGGGCGTGGCCAAGGAAGGCTGTTCAAATTTAAAAACAGAATACATTTACCGTTTGAAACTTGAAAGCAATAAGTGGTCGGACCAAATCGAACCAGTTGGTGATTTTCTTCCCCACCAGGTCTGGTAGAATCACCATCAGGGAGTTACCGATACTACGTACCACCATATCCGATCTAAAACCATTTAAGTTAGACGTCAACTTTCTCTTCTCTATAATATACAAGAAGATTGCAATATTTCTAAATTTTGTTAGGCGTTTTCTATTTGAACCCATAAAATAAGAATAATGAATGCCTAGTACAATATTAGTGCAGTGTCCGGGAGATTCAGAGATCTAAATAAAAAAAATCTCCATCTCTTTCGCAGCCATAACAAACAAATAACATATATATTATTAGTCTATGAAGTAATCACAAACAAAAAGTGAATATGTACTTAGTACCTATAACTTTATTTACTAGCCAGAAATTTTCGAATATAATAACGCTAGATTCAGTTTGAGTACATACCCAAATACAATACAAAAAGGGAATATCTCAAAAAGCACCGAAGCGCTGATTGGTAAATGCTTCTCTTCTCTTGTCATTGCGAGTGAGGCCAGTGTGAATGCACGATTGTCAAATGTCAATTGAAACGTCACATGGACAGTATCAAATAGTAACTCTTCTCTAAGTAACTCTATTCGCATCTCTTTATGGTAGAAGTGGCGAGCCACCTGAAACAATGTACGTTAAATATTTAATTAACTAATAATAAAATTGCTGGGATCTTTGTTCTTATCGAACAATGGAGAAGTATATATAAAAAGTATTTTACGGAATTGGATTAAACGTGGCTTGAATCTACTAATATTGTTTTGCTAGTTATTAAATTAAATTCTTATATTCGCTGTTAAATTAACACATATTTTAAATAAAAAAAAACCGAAAAGGCGCGAAAATCCAAATACATCATCACGCATACGCCCGCGTCCTATTTTCATAGTTCTAATTACTGTTCTAAAAACGATAAATAGAAGATAGACTTCAAATTATATTATTGAAGAATATTTAATATTATAATCATGGTATTTGTCATAGAAATGGTTGGATTATCGTGCTGTCAAAATCCTTATTACAACTTTAGTTAATTTTTAATAAAATACAGAGAAAATAATTGTAATTTATAGTAATATAACTTAAATAAATAAACACATAAATATTATAATTATAGTTTTTGAATGTAAGTAAATTGTATTTTTCATAATTTACGGCTTTATAAATCGTGTTTCATATTGTAATATATTAAAAAAATAAATAAACATAACTTAACACGTACTCAACTCAGTATGTGTTAACACAAGATGGTAATTTTCAAAGAAAACAGTACAGAATTTCTTCTTACATTTGCTTATCGAAAAGTATTATAAAATCCATTATCACTATCACAAAAGGAGGTAAGGACCTCGTTAAATGTTAGTACCTCTATTGTCGATGTCGACTTACAAAAGGCTTTTAGAATCTAGACTAAGTTATCCTCTTGGGACTATTAGCACTAGTCTCAAGTATAACAAGTCTTTAAGGGTATTTTAAGAGTTTATATACTGAATTATTAATTATTTATGTTAGATTTATAAACTTAATTTGAGTTTATACTAGATTTAAAATTGACTGGAATAAAATGTGTAAATTTGCTACAATCATAGAATAATTGATGTAATATATTTATCCTGCCACTGTACTGAACCTTATTCTATTATTAATTATATAATTTTGATTATTAATTTAGTAGCATAGCAGTTTCCTTACTGGAAGATCTGATGGTAAATTATTTTTTCTAAAAGCGCCATCTATGTTACGTAGTTATTATTAATTGCACACAATAAACTCATGGGCGCTGGTCACTACGTATCTTCGTTTATCATAATCATATAAATTTACGGATAGTGAACTATCAGGGGGCGTAGCTCAGATGGTAGAGCGCTCGCTTAGCATGCGAGAGGTACCGGGATCGATACCCGGCGCCTCCAAAACAGTTTTATTTTTTATATGTCATATTTTTTTCGAAAAACTTACCTCTCTTATTTGTCCCATAGCATAATAAACAAATCCTCTTCTCTTCGACCGATAGTGCAATGTGAGGCCTTGTCTTGTTTCATTTTCACATATGAAACTTGGGGCCCGCATTCTTGGGTAACTAAATTTTAAATATTCATGTAAATTGTCTAGGCCGTTAAGAAAATCTCTCATGTGTCGTCCTAAAACCGATAGAACGCGATCGTAGCCATACTGTGAGACGAATCCAACGAAATATACACCCATTTGATCCATAAATTCCTTTTCCGTTATACCAAGAACCTGTAAACACAAATTAACCGTTTCTAAAATTGATATGTTATATACCTTATAATAATTGATATTGAAGGTTATATAATAATTTGGGTTCCAATAAAAGGAATAAAACATTAAAAGCAAATACAAAAAAATCCTACTTTGGAATAATAATACATACTTATACGTGTTGTTGTTACATATTATGTTACATAATTTGTACTTAATAAGAAGTTAATAAATGCAATCCAAAATCAGTACAGTCAAACATTAATGTTCATCCCGTCGCGTCGTTACGGTATATCAGAATAAATTTAGAGTGTACAAGAACACTATCCATAATTTCGTAACTAATAGTGTCGGGGATGTAACTCAGTGGTAGAGTGTCTGCTTCGCATGCTGAAAGTCCTGGGTTCAAATCCCAGCATCTCCAACACAAATACCTTTTTTCTAATTATTTTTATTTTTATAACCATGATATTTTTTTTGATTTTGCAATACAACAACTTATCAGAAAAATTATTAAAACATTTATTCAGAATGAAGTAATTTTTGGTAGGACTTATTTTTCTTGAATTTTATTTCTGTTTTGTAGTAAGTACATATATTTCCAAATAATTTATGGTAGGTAGCATAATTATATCTGCAACAATTTAATGAATGTTCATATGTGTATTATTTAAATCATTTTAAGTACCTATATGTGATATTTCTGCAAAAACCATTTATAATGAAGAGGAACAAATTCATTTACTAAAAAAATAATACAAATTTGATATGTCGGTTAAAATTTTAACAAAACTAAAAAAAATCGTATGTGGCCCATGAGGGGATCGAACCCGCGACCTTCGCGTTATTAGCACGACGCTCTAACCAACTGAGCTAATGGGCCGTTGTAACGAAGTCTGAAAATACTAATCCTGTTGTTAATTATCACTCTTTATAATCAAATCAAATTTTACGTATATTATATTCATAAAACGCGCGATATTAATATTTCATAGAAAAAGGGTCATTTACCTAATTTGTCGCAAGATAAAGAAAGAGTTCACTCGCTAACACATCAAAGAGTTTATTTCAATCGATAAATATTATAAATGTATCATCACCTCACTCGATTGCTTGCCCATTAGAAATATTTTTAGCTCAATATTTTAGCATAACGCAATCGATGACGTATGCATACTTCGGTAAATCTATGTATTCAAATATCAGCAAAATCATTTCCATTAGTTTAGCTATTAGGTATTTAAGATTAAGAGATAGTTTTTCTAATTTACTTTGTTAAACTTTTATATACGTATACCTACTATAATATTAAGTGATTTTTGGATTTAGGTAATATATTTTGTTTAATAGTACCTATTTTGAATTTTTATGCTAATTTGACACATCCGGTCCTGTTTTTTGATATACATATATATGTCCGAGTGCACCATTTTACTTTAGAATGAAAGCATATATTTAGTATGTTATTTAACGGATATGACACGAATTTATTGAGTTATTTACATAACTTGACCTTTCAAGTGAACTTTGTTACGATGTTCAACGTAGTCAGCAAAATTAAAATAAATAAGTTTTCTTTAAATGTGTGTCGCATGAACCTAACAGCCTCATGATTTGTGTTAGACAGATATGTTTGAAAATTCTATAAATATACATCAGTTTCCGCGCTTGTATGGCTATTACCAACATCAACCAAGAAACAATTTGAATATCTACACAAACGCGTAGCTCCATCGCACCACCAATGCAACCTAATTGGTGCGTCATTAAACTAACCATATCGCCCTACTGATCGGCTACATCAATATTAATTAATATTAATTTGAAACAGTAATCGATACCTACTCAAACGCAACAAAAATATAACATAAATTATTGGTAATTATAAATAATGTAATTTTTATATGCCAGTACAAATCATTAGTTGTAAAAAAAACAAGTCTCGCAACGAACGCAGTTGTTCTATTGTAAAAAGTTTTCAAATCAATGTAAGTAATACCAAGTTGGTCAATTTATTCAGTCGCACTTAAGGGACTTTCAGCTTTAAGTTAATACAATATTAGCTTACCTAACAAAATCTAATAGTGACCATATAAATATTAGAAATATTATGTTTTAAATAAATACTACAATGAATTTGTACTATACCGTGTTTAAACAATTCCTGCTTGGTGACTGAAAATTCAAGCTTCTAATTTTAAATAATTTACTGAACTGCTTCGATAGTGCCGAATTTTCGCTCGAAAGGGCGCACTGCCGTGCCCCTATTAAACGTAACATTTGTTATGGTGGTCTCTCACACCATATAATATAACGACGCTTATCATGTTCCTTACCTCTTGTGCCGTCTTGGCCAATCGAGCAATGAGATTCTCAGGGTACACCTGATGAACGGAGAAGGAGGGTTGCTCAACACCCGCCTGCCGTCTGATGTCCTCCCATTTTTCTTCGCCATACGTCTGCCGGATGTACTCTGCCATATTTTCTAGTAATAGCCCGTACATCTTGATCCTAGGAACAATAATAATTATAAAGTATTTTGACAATAAGAGTGCAAAGTATAAAGCTTTCGTCGATTGGCTAAAGGCCATAAAATAAGAGAAGATGGAAAAGGTTTATTACAAAAAAGAACGATATTTTCGTACACACGGAACTATTAAACTAAGTTAAATCAGTTTTTTGTCACTACATAATTATGCACTTACATAATGGTATATGTGAGAAAAATATAACAAAGCATCCATTAGAAATTCTATTAAATTTCTTCATTACAAGCACTAAATATATTTCTCAACAATTACTTACCGCTAAATGCCTTGTGGGTAGACTAAAGCTGGGGATAATGGATAAAAACAAACTTAATAAATAAGCAAAATATCTGCTTCGCTTTATTAAATTACATTTAATATATAAATTTTAATAAAAAGGGTTTGAAAATGAATTAATTTATCAAATTGAGTTATTATATTGTTGTGTAATATTTGACCATGTACAGACAACATAATAATAAATTTAAATTTTATCTATTTAGATTCATTATCTTCCTAAGCATTTGTAAAAGTAACTTTTTATATTATTTTTAAATATTTCTATGGTAAAGTCGGGTTGGTTTTTATAAATGTATTTTTCTATTATTATAATATGTAATATTTAATAACTAGTCATGTTATTCAATAGATCAAATTAATAAAATATAAGATGACATTTGCATGCCTATTCATATGTGGCGGATTTTTGTAATTTATGTAACTAATTGTAGCAAATAAACGATTTGAATTTGAATTTGTCACCTTCTCGGACATTTGTGGACCAAATCCAGGCCGTACCTACTGAAGAGGAATAAGCCAAAACCAACGAGCATGGTGAATGTCATGATAATTATTATAGTGATATGTCAGGACCTTAAGGAAATAGAGATTTCTGGCCTATACCTACCCATTCGGAAAAGGCCGATAAAATTTTATAAGTAAATCCAAAATATTTGTAAATTTTTATTTTTTCGAAAGACTACTTAAAGTTAACGTTTATGTAACTTTTTTTATATGTAGCAATAAAATAGTTTAATGGATAGGTTTTATAAGATTTTCTCAGTATTAAAGTTTGTAGGGCAATCCCGCCCACATTCAATTTAGTTAGACCGAAAATCCCTTTCTATCGTAAAAATGGATACCTCAACACATTTTCTTGTTGAAAAGGTACACTGAGTTTTCTTTTGTTTTCCACGTTTTTATGACCTACCTAAAAAAAGTTTAGGCAAAATTTGTATTGACCCACTGTTTTACAGTTCTTACTGTTCTTGTGCATATTCGTAAACGTTGCTTATGTGTGTGCGTAGGTACTTACGGTGCGTGTGTTGTCATCATTAATGGTCCAAATAATAAAAATATCTTAAACTCTTTGAAATGTCGTAGGCAACTAATCTCCCTCAACCATCCCAATTGTTACATTATCAAGCGAAGCTTTACTTATTAAAGACTGTGTTGCCATAAGTTTAATTAATTAACGAAAAATAATAATCTAAGTAGAATGCTAATCTTTAAGCACAAACGAATTAGTCTGCCAATATATTCGATAAATCGAGAATCAGAGAAATTTATATTCTGAAACCGAAACCCCGTAATACACGACTCTAATGAATTATGGATGGCGTTATCGAAATGGACTTTTTACAAAAATCACTGAAGTGAACATTGGTAATAGCCATTTAACACTGTATATTTCCATTTAATAAAAATCAATTTCAATCAAAAGTAATTTATCATTATATTTCAATCAACTACGAACTATCAAAATAATACGAATATTTCATAGTCAATTTTCGAAATATTTCTGTATAAAAACTGCACATCTTTGATTTATAAGAGGGTTCGTTACGGATGTACGTAAATCACTCCCAAGCTAACCCATGGGATCGATTCCTACTATTTTTATGACGTTTGAAGGCGATTGACTAGTAAGTGTAGTATATGGGATAAAATTACTTCGGTGTCAGAGAAAACTTGACATATAAATTTAAAAAAAAATCATATAAATTTATATGAAATAGAAGAGCAAACAATATAGTATAATTATGTACTATACTACTTCTGAAACTATAAAATAGAAAGCACGTGGCTTATAATTATGTTATTTAATATCATTCCTTCATAGTATTGTCTTTTATTAAGATACCTAACTTTTACACATTTAATGAAAAACACTTTTTAAATTATGTTTAAATACAATAATACATAACTATAATCTGTAAAAAAGTGTTTTTCTTTAAATCATTCCTTCAGTTTCCATTTTTAAATGACACTTTCTTATCAATGTTGAATATACTGCGCTTAAATTTCTGTTCTCGAATACTGGGGTATAGAAGGATTTCTTACTTTACTTTTCTCTTCTCTTCTTTAGTCTAGTTATTATGGTTTATATATTTTAAGCTTACTAGCGTATCACAATCCAGTATAGTAATATAGCGACTGCTATAATCATTATATCCCACTTTAAGGATATTGACTAAACAAATAAAATTTTGTAAAAAGATGGTTTTTTCTATGTTTAGCCTTCGAAATTTTCAGCCCACCTACTACTTAATTTAACGGCAATACATTAGGAATCTATAAAAAAATAAAATAATTGTAACACGAGACACGTCTTAGCAATGCGATTGACGCAAACCATTCAACTATATTCGACAAGTTATGGATATAATGTTCTCATACAATTGTTGTTATCGTCACATTATTACGATTATAACTTCCTTAATTCATACAATTTTCAGTTATTTAATTGTTTTAACGTCCTGGTACTTAAGGCGGCACGCTAACATTGCAATCGTAAAAAGGAAACATAACATAATTTCATTAAAATAATTAAAAGTTTTTAAACTTCATTGATTCGGGTACCTATTTTTTCGAAAACATTTTGTACAACACGATATACAAAAATCGTGACCAGAGAGACTTGCACACTGAGTTGACAGATAATTATTTGATATTATACTTTGAATATAGTTAATAAAATTTAAAATTATATTAAATGTTGCCAGAGTAACAACATAGGTACTTCCAAACCGAATGGTTCATCCATATTTTGTAGGGAATAGACAACTATACTAGTAGTACTATCGCCTTTGAATTTTGTTGATTTTCTGTGTGATGAACACATTCAGAACACAACTACACCACCCAAGAAGGTCACAACCCGCTCTCCGCAAATATACCATACTTAAATTGACTTATTGTTACTCGTTGTCTATCGAGATCATCGTAACCCTACACTGGTCAAAGCAAAGGGCAAATCTATTATTCGTTTATTTCATCAATATGCAACGATTCCTTAAAGAAGCCGAAATAGACGATAGATACTTTTGTAGGACATACATTGTTTTTTCTATGTATTTTTTTGTCTTCCTTTCTGTTATGTATACTCTAAACGTTGTGATTCAATAATAAACGTTTCTGTGTATTTTTTAGCAGATATAAAGATACTATAACCCTTATTTTTCTAAGCGACGGCGATCAGCGATCTGTGAATTGAAACTAAAACCACAGAGCTTTGTTTTTGATACCAAATTTAATCAATTGGCTTGTATAAAATATGGCTATATATTGGCAAAGGCTATGGACTTAAAACATTAAGTATTCGCCGAACGTAAAGCTCATTAAGCCTGTAGGCGTTTTAAACCTCATTGGAATTTACGAATACTAATTTCATGGAAACGACAGATTCAACACGGCTTACAGTGTTCCGACTTTTCTCATACAGAAAACAATAATTTATTTTATTGCTTGGTAGCAAAACATACGCGCATTTTGACGCCTATAATTAGGCGGAAGATAATGCCGCAATTAACTTGTAAATGTACAGCCGGCTTGTGAGTAGTTAAACTACAATCCTAACCAAAGTTGTATATAATAAAAGTAATAAAAAATATATAAGTAGAAACAATTACATTTAAAAATTGGGCATATTATGTAGCGTGCCTAATGCTGGCTACATTTCCTTGCTGTATTGCGATGCTTATTTATTGAGCGAGGTAAGTGTCAGCTCTGGGGTCACGGGTAGAATTATGTAGAGTTTAAAGTAATAGTAGGCGGTAAGTATGTAAACCGAAAGAGAAACGATAGTGCGTTTCGTTTGATTGTCATTGGTGAAGAATATATCACATACACATCAACATGATAAGTCATCATCAACGTTTTCTTTTTACAGCCTCATGTCTGTGATTAAATAACAGATTAATTGAGACACAGGTCACTCGCCTAATAAACGTCAATGATTTTAGAAACTAAATTTAGCATCAGACCAATTGTCATTCAATGTTCATAAACTGTCGTAGTATTGTATGATAATACACATTCACGCATACAAAATAATAGTATCTCGTATTTGGAAATGACATATAGTGTGTAGATGAGATATTGAGGTACGTATAAAAGTATTAAATAATAATTATTCAATGCCTTAATTTTAAATTTACAGAAAATGGACTCGATCAGAACCCCATTACTTAAAAGGCGAAGTTGTGACATTAACATCAATCTTTTTGATTTCAGCCATTTTTTTCAGACGTGATTTTTGTTATTTTATTTGAAACAGTGAATGACCCTTTCATCGGATTATTTAATTTAACATTTCTTCTCATTGTTTATTCAAAAATTGTACTGTAGTAATGCGATTTTAAAGACTCGACAAAATAGAAACGAAGTTCGATTTAGCGCTAAGCTCAAAGTATCTTTCATTTGTTTTATTGGAACTGTGCTTTGGTTTTTAACTATGCGCTCTCCTTTATGCTACTTGTTTATATTATATTTCAATTAAATGATCTTAGGCAAATAATTATATTTAATTTTTTAAATGTGGATATTAGTTTCATTCGGGTCAGGCTTAATTATAAAATTACTACGGTACCAAAAACGAATTACCAAGAATTAAAATACCAAATACAGGTATTTTTACAGAAAATACTAATAAAAAAAAATCTAATATAGATTTCCAAAGTGACAACTTTTTACATATATATGACACAAACAACCTAATACAAAAACATAGACAAAAACAACACAAAATACAAAATATTTACAATAAAACTATTTCTTACAGTTTGTCAATTCACTAAATAGACAATTAAAATTATTAATTACTATTGAAACTGCGTCTATACATATTATAGCATATTTTTTGCTTTTATAAAAATATTACATTTTTAACTAAGTTAAGTAACAAAATATTTAAAAATTTTCAAGCATTTCTATATATTTTTCTTCATTGGACGCCGGCACCGGGTGAGATTCGATGATACTTCTCATTCATTACACTCTTGCGTTATACGTTCATAGTCAAAAAATTCTGTAGCTAAATTGTGTTCATATATATACAGTAGGTACTGTTTTTCTACGCAAATGAGCCTACGTATACGAATAAACTTTAGTAATCGCTGTCTGCGGTCTCAGCGACACTACGCTTTTTGTTTAGTCTGTGGCCTTATGAATGTCATTAGGCTGTAAACAGTAAGATTTCGTAAACATAAGTCATACCATATCCATGTTTTCAAATCACGTTCAAAACTTAAATTGCTAATCCGCATTTCGCCAGAGTCATTCATGAGTCCATTGTATTAAATACACCTCCAAAATATCGTATAGTGTTCAAACAAAATTATCACGCGCTTACCCTTTTTGACACAATAGGGAAAGTGTTGCGAATAATAAACAGATATCAAGGTTGTTTCTAAATATAACACGTGATAACAATATCTAAATATTGAAAGACGACTGTGTATTGAAATACGAATAAGTAAAACCTTAAAAAGGAATATGTGGGTGTAAAAGATTCGGTATCTTCAATGGATGGATTTAGAAGTGCACATAAACATAAAGATAAATGTAAAATGTAGTAAAAATATAAGAATAGAACATAAATAATATGTAATGATTAACTAATAAAAATATTTTTTTCTCCAAGAGGTCACAAAGTATAAAGTTGGTACTTAGGACTACACCGATGAAACATTAACGAAAAACTTTAAAAAAAGCTGTTCTGATGTATCAGTGGTAATATTTCGTGCGAAATTTATGTGACACGAAAACTCCATTAGGTAAGTTGATTCTAAAAGATTCGGTTACATAACCTTTGGCACGACTGGTATTATAACCCTTCTACCTAGACCTTTAGCCTTGTAAATCGGTTTCTATATATTCTACAAATGATATTTAGGCTTAAGGATTGAAGCTATCAAATTTTTGGGACCTAGGTCAAAACCTTGACTGTGTACCATGCGGTAAAAGAAAAAAAATCGCGATGGAACTAGGCTACACTCGATCTATTAATATTTGGTGTTGCTAAGTAGACACCATCATGTTTCCAATTAAAAAAACCAAAGTAAGAAGCCAATTGGAGTGCAACGCAATGGTGTGAGCCCCATATGAGGCTAAATACAGTCTCATGTTAGTGCGAGTCGCTCGCTGCCTCCCTTGTATCCACTTTTGTCCCCGACTCTGTTTGTTCTGGATATGGTGGGTTACGATCAGCTACGCCTCAGAAGAGAGCTATCTGTATCAGTGTATTTATTTAAGAAACTTACGGTTCGGATTCATAATCTGGGTATAATGGAGAGACTACCTGTAGACCCGACGGGTACCTAGTCGAAACCTGTGGCTTCCATCTAAACTTTGTATTGGATGTACCGCGCGAACATTCCAACTTGGTTAGCAAAGCGCCACTCACGCGAGCAATACAAATAATCAACAAAATTTCTATTGAGGTAGACCTATTTGTTTGTAGACTGGCTGAGTTCACAAGAGTTGCTATATTATTAGTTAAAGATTTAGGCATATAAATTTTTAATGTAAATATATGTTTTTTGTGTAGGATAATCGATGTGGGTTTTATTTTGACGATCTATCGAATTAGTTGTTACTATTAAGGTAGAATAATGAAGTGAAATAAATAAATAATATTTATTTACGTACATCGGACCAAGAACTGACTAAAACTCTCCACAACTATCTTTATTCGCCAAGATTTTTTTATTTCACGATGACAGATAAATAATTGATAACTAGCCTATTCACGTATACCTGCATACTTTTATATTTGTCAAATAGATAAAAAATGTTTTATATTGTAGTCTATGTCAAAGAGAACCGGTATGGCGGTGGCGATTGGACATATCACCATAAAAGCAAAATAATTACAAAAAAGAAAAATATATATATAAAACCGTATTTAATATGAACTGGTTAAGGCGGAGGCAATAAAGTTAAAAAAAGGGAGAGGCTATCATGGTCTAAATCAGAAATCGATACGAGAGGGGCGGACTGCATAAAATGGCCGGCAAAGTGATTAACTGTAACGTTTTACCTATAAAATTATACTTCAGTAGACCTCTTTCGTAAAAGCATACAGTTCAGCACTTCGATGTTTTTAGTTTAAGTTTTATTTAGTTATTAAAACTTCATTACATTACAAATGAAATCAAATAACTAAAAAAATATTTATTTATTTTCCTTATCTCCTATTTTTGCAGTAACTTAATACTAATACAATATAAAACTAATCTAAAAACAATATAAACATAACGAGTAAAAACTTAACACCAAAACCATTTTAGCCAGCCAGAAAATATAATAAAATATTAAAGGATGAAACGGGCGACCTTACTGCTAACAAGCGATCTCTTCCAGGCACCCCTAGTAAAGAAAAAAAGGGTAAAGTTCAAGAAGTGCATAACACACAAAAATAAAATTACAATTAATGTTGAGAAATTATAATTACCAAATTAAAACTAAAATACAAAGAAAACAATATAATAAACTAAAAGCTAATCTTAAAGTTCAAGAATTAGAATTCAAATTGCAATTATGTACAAAGAAATATGAAAATACATGAATTACAAAAAGTCACGGTTCAGCAGGATAGGATATGGTTAAGAAGTGTTTACGTAGACGACATTTAAAAGCGGTCATGGTTCCTCCATCGTATGGAGTCCATGTACATATGTCGTATGTATTTCACAACTTTATGGTATCATAAACGACTTGTCTGAAAAGGATGAGCTGCGGAATTTTCAAAATGCATTAGAGCAGCGTAACATATGAGATAAGAATTTTTAATATAGAAGGGTGTTTCGGTATTGAAGAAGATATTGATATATTGAAACGATATATTCAAAATCAGAAGCTACGTGCTAACTATTTCATATACGTGTTGTGTTAGTAAACAAATAGTAGCAGATATATACAAATTCGGTGAATCAATGCGATATTAGTGAATTTCATTTCCATCAATACACGCGAAATATGTGGTCGTTAAATTCGCATTAGGCAGTATTTTATGTCATAATTGATTATTACTACGTCATTTCACAAATAAGGTTTAATATGTTTTGTTTCATTATCGAAAATAAAAGGTAAAGAGTACGTAATCATTTTATTTAGAAAATTATTGGTGTTTCAGCTAGATATAGGGTATTTTCTGGTATTCTTAAACTAAATGCTTCAATATAATTTTATGTAATCAAATTTTATTGTGATATAGTTTGTCATTTCCTCTAAAATCGGTGAAAGTCTCGACTGAATTTATTAGTATATATATTTATACTATAACTAGGAAGTTCTAGTTCTAAAGTATTTTAATAATATTATGTGTATATGTGTATTAGATATCTAATTCGATTTCAATTAAAAATTAATTTATGAACGAATTATTAAAGCTATTTATAGCTGTATTTGTGCTAAGCTCTCTTTAATTAAGGAAAAGCTATTATTTTTCATTAATTTTTCAAAAAGGATTTTCACTAACGTAGCTTAACACGTATAATTTGTAACTATTGCATGTGCTTGTTGTTAAATGTCGTAATAATAAAATATTTATCTATTTAAAACAACAACATATAAAGAGATAATGAATCGTGTTGTTCAAAATCTATGTGTCAATGCGACGTGATATTTTTTAATCTGTTCTACGGCCTCGGATATATTTTTTACAGTCACATTCTTTAGCGCTCTAATAAGAGCAATATATTTTGAAAATATTTATGACATTACAGCATAATAACGACATTCTACGTTATTTAACCAAGTAAGTTTTGGATAAAACCGGTCTGCATTAAAGGTTTAATAAAATTTCAATTAAGCCTTTTCCTCTAACTGCCTACTAATTAAAATGTGGCGTAACTGGTCACAATTAAAAACCAAATTAAAACTTTTTAATAGATTCTAATTTTAAAATTCTCATTCCATCCACGTGTTCTAATTTCAAAATTAGTTTGATTTCAATTTTGATCGCGAACTAATTAATGTCACCCGTCATCAAGCGATATGACGAGTCAATATTTGGGAACGCTTTGAAGTAGCAATGCAAATAAACGCGGGAAAGGCGACAGCGCCATATTGCTACCTTATTTTCATACAATTATGTTATGTAGCACAAAAGAGATATTGTACGAAATATAGAAGGTATGTATGAACTTCCTCGTATTTAAGTGAATTTAGTATGTCTTTTAAATAGTAATGGAAGCAACAAAAATAATTACTAGAATATAAATTTAAATGAATTATAGAAAAAGTTCTATATACTTACCTATAAGATATCTATGAAATTAATTTATTAAAAACAATTATGCAAAGATACAATCAACTGAAGTTGTCATAAAAATGAAAACCCATAAAAACATAAAAGTTGCCAGTTTGTCGATCAAATTAGATTTTATGGCGATCATTTTTACTTATAACGACACAAATTGTCTTTGGCCTTAATAGACACTCATAGACACAGGAATGCCAGTCAATTATCTGTGGCAAATTGAAAGCATTTTTTTATTAAGCTCATGTCCCTTTGATAACATTTTGTGACTAGGAATTTAATTTTCCCTGATGTTACATAAATATGTATTGAAGCTAGAAAGCAAAATATGAAAATTCGTACAAAAGTTTATTATGAAGCGAAATGTAATATTTTTACGGGTACTCGCTCAATCATCTTTTTTGTAGCTACATAATAATCCTCGAAAACTGTGACTTTTTGCTACAGTATAAGCCATAAGGTATCTTTCCTAAGAACTATGGCTTTGTAAAAATACTCCGGCCTTAACAAGAATAAAGAATAATATGGAATAGATCAAACAGGTAAATTTATATAGGTAAGTACATCATGATTATGCGTACCACGAACCTTTTTTGGCTGTTCCGTACGCTTGTTTTTCCTCCCACATAAAGTATAATAATGTACTTGCCTATAACCAAGCAATTCGATAAGTGAAACTTTTGAGTTTAGTACGCAAAGAGTCTTAACTACAGTAACGGTTCAACGATTTTTAAGGTGAAATTTCAGGATGGAAATGCGACGTGAAACTAGTGTCGCGAAAGGGCCTGTGTAGTGTGGACGTGTGTATTTTGATGCCACTACACGATGCCACGATGCCTGAATTCATATGATAAAGACTTAAAACTGGAAGTAGTAGCGAAAAAAACGCAGCATGATTTGAAGTTTAAAATTAAATTATTTTTACTCATTCGAAAATAGTTTTTATAGCTAATTAATAGATTTACTACATTGCACCGAAATGCACTCTTGTATCATGTCCTCGAATCCACCAACGTCTTTTTCCTTAACAGTCCAGTTAATAGTCTTTTTTTATATAGAGATTCATCTCTTTAGCAGCATTGAATATAGAATAATATTGCTTTGATGCTGCTGGGGCCATGGTTACTGCGATACTGTGGATTTCACGACACTAATTATTTTACGAAATCACTTTCGCATATATCGAAACTACTTTCGTGAAACTGATATCACTTGCCTGCCACTAATTTCTTAATGGAATTCCGGCTTTAGAGTACGTAATTATCTGTATGTCTTAATGTCACTTGTGTTTAGTAAAGCGTTATCTTCTACAGAATATATAATGAAAAATATTATCAAAGTCATAAGTATATATCTGTTTTTATTAAAAACATAAAGCAATGAAAGGTTATATACAAATGTAATAACTAATTTGCTATGCCTCGAGGCTTAGACTTTGTGACATGACCTCATGAATATCTAGTAGCTATAGACTAAACGACTTTACAAATCGTTGCAAGTGAACACAGTATTTCTACAGAATTCAATTAAAGTCTATATTGCAACGTCTAAGAACTTGTGCACCTGGACCTTCGAAATGAATTCTAAAGAATTATATTATCTTTGGGTGAAAGAAAAGTGTATTTTTTGATTATTTTAATTACATACTTAAATAATTTCAAATATAGATATGTACTAACAAAATATTTCTGTTATCATATGCTTTTAATTTTGCAATTTTCTGTCGTTATTATTTCGTGAAGTAACAGAACTCAAAGATTAAACACTTAAACCTTAGATTAATCTGATAGAATCCGAATACTACTTTCAACATAGTATAAGGTATGGAATTTAATGTGAAAGGTGCTTTCGCTGGCAGGGGTGAAATTGAATTTGTTCGCGCAGTTAATGCTTTAACGTACCTCAAAACGTGAAGAAGTCATATATAATTTTATTTATTAGATGTTTATAAATAAAATGTCAGGAATTGTATTATATACATCACACAGTATTCAGTCAGTCGGTGTTTGAAAGCTAATATTAATCAAGCATAACTCTCTAGCATCGAGAGTGTCCATGGGCGGCGGTATCAGTTAACATCAGCTGAGCCTGCCAGTTTGACCCCTGTTCTATAAAAAAATAACACGTACACGTTGTAAACTCTAGTTAAATATCATAAATAGTCTAAAAGTGTCAAGAACATTTCATAAACAAAAAAAAGTTCTATTTGTAACTTTTTTACAGCTGTAAAAATGCCAGTATTGCATTGTTGACTTCAAATACTTGCTACGACATCTACGAGAGTGTCTACGAGGCTACGAATATCGCTGCAAACAATGATGGTTTTTTTTTGTGTTTATATGGTTAGGACCGACTAGAACCGAAATATGCCGTTTCACGATAGAATGCAAGTTGCAAGCAAAATAATCCTTATAATTAGTCCTTTTCGATACCGTTATTCAATGCATACATTCTGAATCTATTTATGTACGACAAGCAATATTTCAATATCTGATACAGATCCGATTATTGACTGATGGTGCAGATCACAGTGACAGACCCTTCGATTTGACCTTAACAGTGACGATCACGATTCACGGTCAATTGAGTCGTAGTCAAATCATTTTATAAGTTATATTAAAATTATTTAATTAATGAAATAAAAAGATGTTTTTCTTCATAACATTCGTTTCATTACCAAAATCATCATAATGTTTACAATAAATATTTTATTGGAAAACTCAAATCAAGAGCAAATTGTGTTTATTTGAAAAATAATTTATGGCCAGCGCGTCTCCTTTGTTGGGCTCAGGCCTCCAGACCTCTAAACCGGGCATTGATTATCTTTTGATAATAATCAATCTTAAAGTAATCATTTAACACTCTTTCCTTCTACTGCCATTTGACTCTTTGGTCTGCTTGTACAGGCACTTATCGGTGCAGTCCTCACTCCTAGTCTCGCAGAAGACTAAAAAAAAACTAAACTAACTAAAAACTTTTCGTGGGAAAAGCCCATTTCCGGCACAGGTACGCTCGTTAAAACAGCCCGAGCTGAGCTGTCAAGGCCCATCAGACCATCAGCGAGAATCTATTACAAGAAAATGCAGTCTCAGTTCGATTGAGAACACGAACCAAGCAGAAGCCTTTACGTACGAACAAAGGAGACTCTAAAGTCTGATGCTAACAAACTAATTTATGAACTTAGCAACGCGGACAAAACGTTTTCAATAGTTTACCTGTGCTATTTTTGTTCATAATCAGGTTGTGCTTCGCTTTTGCTATAGTTTTCCTTGCTTTTTGTACGTCTCTTTTTACTTTTTTTGTCTAACCTCTCATTCCGTTCTGCATATCGTAGAAATACTGCATAATGTTATAACGCACACAAGCTGTATATTTATGTAACCCTATATATGTTTTTCAATTTAAAAAAATCTTAACCAGCGGTGAGGAACGTAAAAGAACAAACAAAAAACCGAGAAACAACATCGAAGAGAAATCGTAGATTCGTCTATAAGCCTAGACTAGAAATAAACAAACTATTTATCTCAGTATCATTAGCATTTGCTGCAATTATCCTGTTTTGAGCGAATTCACAGAATCACAAAATTACCATTCGAATACCAAAAACATAGCAATATAATTCAGAGCTCCGTTAACTTCAAATCCGCTAGACCATGTAAAGCTTTACCGAACTTCGTTGTATGTTTGTGAAAAAAGCAACATTACTGGTCACTGAACTGAGAAAATTTGTACTTAAACTGCAAGGATAAAGTATTGTACTATCATAATATTTTTTGTATGAAGTCCTGTAAGTCCCAATAAACTGACTGACTGATAACTCTTTAATCAGTAAGCTGATTATCTTATATATTCAGGCTTAGATATTGTCATATACTACTTATGATATCCAGAAAGTATATGACAATATCAGAAACAGGACTAGCAGTCCCGTATTACTAAATCATATTTTATTGATGTTTATTTTTTTTAAGTGCTTCTATATATTATATGCATTGGTGTTGTTACTCTGTAATCTTTTGACTTGTTATTTGTGTTGTGTAACTGTTAATAGTCTGTGAAAATAAATAAATTAAGGTATATAAATGTGTGCAGTATCTTTAGAAGTTACAGAAATAAAGATTCTACAACCATAATACGTCACACTTAACGCTTCGCCTCGTCTCTGAATCTAAAGGTAATTCCGATTATCACACGATGTTTTTCCTTACGATCAAGTTAACTGTGCATGTAGAAAGTAAAACGTATTGGTGCACAGTCGGGTCTTAATCTCAGACAATTTATATTGATCTCAGAGCTCAGTATTACGTGTGATGAATATATTGTGTAGTCTTCTTCTATGGGTGATCTCTAATAGCAACGATGGCGGAACGTTGTGAAGCGATACATAGCGATGACGACCACTGTCAAGGGTGTACCGGATAAGAAGAAGAAGTCTTTTGCAATGGAATATCCTAATGCAAACCGTCAGAATATATTTTGGCATGACTGAGGGTCAAAAACCAAACGCAGACACAGCGCACGCTTTAATAATTAACTATTTAGCCACACTCAGAACCAGAATACAGACCCATCTTTATACAAAAAAAAATATTTTTATTTTAAATTTATTTTATTTTATTTAATAAAAAAAATATTATTAATAAATTGAAGTTTTTATTATTAATATAAATATTAATTGAATCTCAGCTTAATTCAGTCCTATACTCAATTGATAATAAAATATCTAAAACAAAATAAAGCTAATAAATCTTAAAAGCAGACATTGTGAGCCGAATTAAAAAGACAGTGATAAGGGTCCGTAAACAATCGATACGTAAGCCAAAAAACTGATGCAAGATTGTAAAGATCTGGCAAAGTCAATCTTCTAAAACCAGAGAAACCTTCATCGGGGAATCTGAATTGGAATATTTTTATAAACACTATTGGTGTAGGATGCATATGAAATATTGATAATTTTGTAAGTATTAATGTCTTTATTGCCATGGTCATAAATTTAATAACGAACTAAGTTTAAGAGATTGGCCAATAACACGAGAATTAATTTCATTCTATGAATTGTACCAGTCAAAAAATAATAAATTAAACATGAATGCATATTAAAAGACCAAGAAGAGACTTAGAGAACATGTTTCGTCCCGATATCAATCTACGTATGTAGCAATGCTACGTCGTCATCGGATTAAATATGTAATTTTCATCTCAAACAATGTAGCAATTACGATTATTTAACCCACTTTATACAACTATGTTTCTTTGTCTCGAAAGGAACAAGATTGTCCTTTATCGATTTAATTTATTTTATGAACATTTCAATTTAAATATCTCTGCATAAATGTTTTGTTTAGAGGCGTTTATCCCAGCTTATAGAAAGGATCCGCGGGATTTACAAGCACACTATTCTAAGCACGTTTCAGGCCCTTCTACATATTGTATAGCCAAGCTGTTAGGTAATACATAGAAGTTATTTATATCTTATCTCTCATAAGTGAAATATGTTTACTAGTGTGTTTAGTTTCAATAAATGCTTACAATGATGCAGTTTAGTATAAAATATTAAAATGAAGCATAGTTTATTGACATTTACAATTGATTTTATAACGTGAACAAAGATATAGTCGGAATTTTTTGTAATTTCCGTAAATAAGTTTAGTACTGAACTGACGAATGAAACGACTTTTCGGGGTAGCTTTCAATAATAGATCATATCACTGGTGTTATTACTGGTGTCGCCACATGTTAGATAAATGGCGGTGACTCAAAGGCTGTATTTGACATCGTCACAGGTGATGAATCCAAAAGACAATCAGCTCAATGGGTGTTTCTTTTCGAGGATGGGCCAACTAAGGTAAAGAAAACGAAAGTAGTCAAGAAAAAAATATGTTTGCCTCATTCTTTGGTTGGAAAGGACATTTCGCGACAGTCCTGTTAGAAGATGGAATAACAGTTCCTGCAGTCTGGTTTCTTAGTCGCTGTTTGCCTGTTGTCTTGGAAAAAAATTGACAGCAGCGCCCTCGACGCAGGTTCCTCCTTTATCACGAGAAAGCTACAGCACACTCCGCAAATATGCTGCTGAATATTTGACTATGGCAGGTATAGAGATAATAAGTCATCCGCCAAACAGTCCTGACTTGGCGCCCTGCGACTTTCATTAATTCCCAAGAACTAAATATAAAGTTTGAGGGATTCGCATTACGATACCTGAAGATGCGGTGAAAGCGTACGAAAATGCCATTAAAGAGATCCCTAAGGAAGTATGGGCCAACTGCTTTTCTCAGCGCTTTCATTGAATTCATCGATTTGTAGAGAGGAACGGAGATTACTTCGAAAAACAATAAAAGAAATGGCAACTTTCTACATTAAGCCGTTTTTCATTTTCTAAACATTTTCAATGTAATTTATACCTAGGTAAGGTATAAATAAAGCATATTGTCAATATTAACATGCACAGGAATTGTTTTAACTCAGATACAGTCAGACTTCTTAATAGTAGCTTAATAGCACTTATAATATACAGTTATTATCATGAACTCAAAATAGATCCGAGAGTAGGATACAGAATTATTGCTATTAAAATTTATTTAACGTAGGTTAGTTTATGGTTCATTTCTGTATAATTAATTTACAAAATTTTCTTTTTTTTAAGTTAATAGTAACGAAATAAAATCTCCTTATTTCAATCGAATAGTCCTAGGCATTGTTAGTTGGGTTGTGATCTGTAGTATTCAGTACAATTATTTGTAAAATGAATTGTAATTCAACAATATGTACAAGTTACTTTCACAACTGAATATAATGTTTTAATCTGATAAAGTCTACCCCTAACGTTTAGCGAACCCTTGTGAATATCACTTAATATCCTCCCAGTAAATGAAATCTTTCAACTCAGTTTAATTTAACTCTTAATAAGTAGGTACGGTTTAAAGGTGTTTTAGCTTGTAATATTGTCATTGTTCTGGTAAAAAAGTGAAACGCATAATTTATTTTAAGCTTCCGTTAGATAAATTACTAATGTCATATCGTCGTTTCATAAATATATAGACTGTATCTAAACAAAATCGCTTTAAATATTAATAAACCGATCAAAAAGTTTGTGAAATCAGTATGTAAATAACATTGTAGTACGTACATTTCGTGATGTTTTTGTTAAGATTTATTTTTTTAAACTAATTGTATTGTAACTATTCCATGTGCGTATATACTATATATCCGTAATTATACGTAAGTAATAAAATAGGAGTTGTAGAGAACTTTATGACCTTTTATACCTATTGACTTTTATAAGGGCCTTAATAAAATGTTAGATGTAGAATAATCCCAGTAAAGTTATACTTATTGGAGGATTTTATGAGCTACGGGAAAATGGAGTCCAATTAGGTATATTTCACCTTGATTGTATCGCGCCTCGCCGACAAAAGATATATATTGTATTGCGTAAGAAATTATAATATATACATTTACAAGCAAAGTTTGGTTGGTATAGGTTATTAGTTGATATATTTAGACTTTCTTTAAACAATGTTTTGGTGTTTATGGCAACGTTAGGTACAATTTGGTTATCGTAACGCTTTTTATAATACTTTTGGGGAATAAATTAAATCTAGTATAGCTAGTACCAGCTTGTATAATCTATCAATCGTATATAATCAAAATTTGTTTTCCTTTCTCGAATAGGCTAGTTTTAGACTCGCTGATATCTTGATATTAGTACTCTAAGATATGACTCGCATGTTTAGTACTGTCAGATCTTTCTAACATTATATCACCTTTAAACAAACTGTCGCCTGAACGAGGTTGGACAAAATATGTAGTATAAAAGTAAAGGTGGTGAAGTCAAAAAAGGTTCCCTATAAGTGACCTACTTTGTTTTAGTTTAAGCTGACTAGTCAATTGAGTTTCATCGGAAAACTTAAAAGCACTGTAAGTTTTTGCTTCGTAAGATATTTTCTTAATACGCCGTATCTGTATCTACGACACAATCGAAAGCAAACTTTCTGCATGTAAAAGTCATTGTGAATTGGTTTGCTAATGTTTCAATTCTTTATTGCGAGTTATGTACGAGTATGTGTGTGAACTATATTAATTGCACTCTTTATCATAACTCTAATACTCCGATCACACTCCCTCACGAGAGCCGGCGTACGAGTCTAACCGACAGATTTACGTGCTACGTCATCTGTATCATCGGTGGTCCTGTGGTATTCGAACAACGCCATTTACCAGGTTATAAAATTAAAAAAAAAAGAACAACGCCATCTTCCTATAAGTTCACCAATACAAAGGTGTTTTACGATAGTAATTTATTCCACATTCTAATATAAAAACTAAATTAAAAGTAATAATCTGGTCAAAGAGCTTGTAAACAACAAAATATTCACGAAACGTTTGGTATTCCATTCGGCAGCCTTTTTCCATCAAAGGCTTTGAAGGCATAACGTTTATTTTAACAAAAAAATTAGTTTAAGCGAAATACCAGGCCACTGATTTAACTAGAGACGTATTTTGCGAAAATTTTGGTTGTTGTATAATTCTAAAGTTTTGAACCAAATAATTATTAAAATTTTGCCCGGTCTTTATGAGTAAAAGCCATGACCCATACATAGCGTCTCACTGTGTTACTAGAATTAATAGAATCTATAGTTAATTACCCCCTTGACCAGGTTTCGATAGCAGAAATTGGAAAAGATGTAACTTCGTTTACTGTTTAAAGGTAAAAAAAAATATTTTACGTATATATTATAATGTTTAAAAATGATTAAATCTACAACCATTGTGCAGAAATACCAATATTTTGTATCTTACCACGTCTAGGATTATAAACAAATAACGCCAATCTTATCTTATTAAAGTTAAAGTAATAGTAATAAAGCTCCCTAATAAATCCCTAGCTTTGCGTCTCAAATGAAGCAAAATAAAATCAACAATATCACGATTTAGATAAGACGTGGCTGATTAAACATAATAAATAATTAACATAGGATTGTAAAGGTTGTACTGACATCTGGGTTAGCGGGATAAAGGGATTTTCAAACGTTTAGGTAAATAGTATGTCGTCCCTGGTTTGAACGCATTGTCTTATTTAATTTATGATATTGTCGAAGTATTGTTGAATTATATATCTTGATGACAAAACAAAATAATAATACATATAGCAAAAAACAACCCCTTCTAGTTTCATCTTTTTGTAATTTATCTTTCGTTATTGTATAAATTATTTTAGTTCTCCAGTGTAAGCCTAGTGGCTTTAGCGTGCGACTCTGAGGTAGTAGTTTCCATCCCCGACTGTGCACCAATGGACTTTCTTTCTATGTGCGCATTTAACATTCACTAGGACGGTGAAGAAAACCGGCTTGACCCAAAACGTCGATGGCGTGGCAGGCACAGGAGGCTTATCACCTACTTTCTTAAATAGTCATTACTTGCCTCAATAGATTAGATTGACAAATTACCGTGAAACAGATACAGAAATTTGAGGCTGAACTAAGACGTTGTATCGCCACTGATTTTTCATTTTAGCTCTCCGTATATTATCTAGATAAGATAAGCGCTTCATTATGAATAGATCCATATCTACGCATTCTTGTGCCACCTCTTTGAGGATAAAGAAATAAGAGCTTAGTGATATACACGGAAGTTGACAAGTCTATGGTTTGATAATAGATACCATTGACAATGGTTACCACGCACGTAAGAAGGTTACACGCGTCAACAATTACTTGCCTTTTAGAGAAAATTATGTTTTATGTCCTATTGTGGGGGATTAATAAAATGTTTTCTTAAAATACATACAGATTAGGAGCGTGTACGCACGTTGGCTTATTCGTTCGTGCAGAATATTAACTGGTTTTATATTTGAGATTGTTATTTAAGTAATATTTATGACTTTAGTACTTCGGAATGAGTTTTTCACTTTTGAAAATATATTTATAATATATTTTTCTTCTGATATAAAAATAATGTCTATATTCCAATATTGTGATGTTTTTTTTTATATGGCAGAAGTTGGATTTAAATAGTACGTTTAAATTAAGCTTTCAAATGTTGAATAGTTTTATTTATCTCAATTCGAATGTAATGTCACTTTTATTTACATTTATAAGTATACGAGTGTGTTTTACGTCCATTCTATAGTAGAAATAATATTATAATATTATTTCTACATTCTTCTACATCAAAGCCCACCAAAAATAAATTAAGCGTCATAATTAAAGAAAACAAACTGAAAATAGCTTTCGATTACTCAGAGTAAATTGATTTGAACTAATAAAATATCTTCTGTTTCGTTTTTTGCTTAATATCATTATTCCGGATATTGACCTTATATCAAAAATAAACACTTATAATATTTTACTTGAAACTGACATAAAGTTATAACTTTTGCCATTTAAAAAAAAACACATAACATCTACATTTAGCATAAAACATATTTTTAATAAGACTTTTTCATTTAAACGCATTAACTGTATTTCAAGGATTGTTACTATATAAATTTATTTCAATAATGAATTCAAAATATGTACCTATTACATTATTTTACTGAAATATGTACTTCTAATGAGTAAGTACTTAGCATAACGTTACCCAATATGTAGGCATAAACAAACCTTTAAAGCGTCCAACTGTTTAATAATCACCTCAAGGTTTAAACCTTTTTAACTTAAAAAGACACTGAAACGTCACAAAAATAATTTTTTCATAGACCAACTTTGCGCGGGAAAAAACATGTCACGAAATGTCACTGAATTGTGGCGCGATCGAGTGGCTCGCCTTGAGTCTATAGTTCGACTGTTGTCTTTGTCATCTGTGAAGCGCCCGCAGGCGCGTAGCATCTCCCATCTCTATCCAGGATTAATAGCGAGACTTTTAATACGGCACACTAGATTATGGTACGTGGGTACTAACCTAACTGCACAAATGTAATGTTTTTATTGTAAGGTAAAAAAAATCACATAGTATATAGTATATACTGTTACAACCACCTTAATTGAAAAAAGAGCTCCCTTATATAAAAATATAATTATTTCACAATTCTAAGTGACTTTTATAGTACTTATTTAATAGCATTTGTTAAAAAATGATGAAATTTTCTAAAAACCTGAAGAATCTAATATTAAAACGCTGTTATTCTCTTAAATCGGTTTAAATTTCTTATTGTTCTATGTTTTCAGCTAAACCACTGTCAGTTGTAGCCCTTATTTAATGGACACTTATCCACGGATGCGTAAAGCTTAATCACCAATTTTAGGAAATCAATAGCAATAACAACAGATTAACTACATCTTCAGATACCCAAAGTGTATATTAATAAAGAGTACAGACACCTATATTTTTGTTTCAGCATTATTAAAAAATATCGTTAAGTCAGGATATAGAACGTTTACCGTTCTAGGCTTATTTTTTTGTATGTATATAGACCTACATAGTTGTAATATAACATGAGACGCTGAAATATCAAAAATAATAATAATAATAACTTTTACAGTCTCCTATAAAAGTTATTATTATTATTGATATAAAGAATGCGATAAAAACCAATAAAAATCATTCAAATAAAACCAAAATCTTTATAAGCAGATGTAATATAGAATAAAGCATTTATTTTAATTATTAAAGATCCTTGTTTCCTGTTTCTTACTCTCATCTCACAGAGTTTAGTATCGTAATTTAAAATAATCACTTCTTTTATGCCACATTTAGACAGATTAAGAAAGGTAAATGGATCTTCGCCTTAAGATAAAAAGCCTTTTAAACATTCGTAGAATAAAGAAAAAAATAAAATACACTTATTTTTGTCGCTCTGTATACTAAAAATCTCTACGTTTAACCGTACAGAAAAATGGCGTTCTTATCATACACGTTAAAAAATGCACCTTCCCCTACATTCATAGTAAAGATATAAAATTATTATATCATGGTCATGGTCCTCATAAAAGGACGCACGATTGTTACCTTTTTGGATGACATTAATAGACAATGAAGCGCTCACGCGACAATGATACCCGTATACCATTGTTAAATATTACTTATCACATGAAATGTCATATGAATTTTCTGTTGTATTCTTCCAGGGTTTATGAAATACCAAGTATAAAATGCCTTGTGATACTACTATAATCCTATTGTACGCAACCTATGCTAGTTACGAAATGGAGAGAAACTGTATACGTACAGCACCTCTGTACCCATGTACAGTTTTGTTACATAAATAAATAGCCCGCTCAGATGGAAGAGTTAGTTGGAAGCGGTTGTGGTAAAAGAAACTGTTTATGAAATGTACTTAGTACCGGGCCCGAATGTTCCTCTTGGGTTAACGCATTTCTCCATCGCGTCACTTAATTGTAACGGTAACATTCTAGCGCATTATACATTTTCTTTAAAGGCAAGGTAACCAGATAACCTGGAAAAATTAACGGAAGTGGAAGTTAGCATCTATATATATAAAAGAAAGTCGTGTTAGTTACACCACTTATAACTCAAGAACGAAAGAACAGATTTGAGTGAAAATTGGTATGGAGGTAGCTTAGAGCCAGGAGACGGACATAGGATACTTTTTATCCCGTTCGACAGCGTTCCCGTGGGACTTGACATGAAACGTCAGTCACTATAAAAAGTGGTATAACAAATAAGAATCAGACTTGGAATAATAAAACGCAAATGATAGCTATGTAATTGACGTATAATGACAGCTATGTAATGACGTATATATGACAATTTGATATTTGTAAGAAATCAATATTCAAAATATTTCTATTAAATAAATACGTTTAATTATTTTTACAATTTACAATTTAATTATAATGATAGTGCTATTGCCCATTCGTATAAACAGTGAAGAGAACTATAAAACTCGGTATTGTCGTATGTATACAGTTCATCCAAAGAATGATGAATGTTTCTATTTGTTGTTGTTGTCGAATGACGCATTTAATCGAGTATTGGAACGGGAACGTGAATATGATCACCAGGAATTAAATTTAGTAGTTCAAACGAATGTACCCCTGTTGAAATACCAACAAAAGGAAGTTTATGATACTTTAATGAAGGCAAACGATGATGAAAATGGTGGTTTATATTTCCTAGATGCCCTTGGTGGAACTGGCAAGACATTCCTCATGTCATTAGTTTTAGCAACTGTTCGGGCGAGATCCAACATAGCGGTTGCAGTTGCTTCTTCTGAAATAGCAGCCACATTGTTAGAAGGATGCCGTACGGCTCATTCAGAATTAAAATTACCGTTAAATCTTCAAACTATTGGAGAACCAACGTGTAATATTGCAAAACACTCAGCAATGGCCAAAGTTTTAGCGGCATCGAAAATCATCATCTGGGACGAATGCACAATGGCGCATAAACGTGCATTGGAAGCACTTAACCGAACATTAAAAGATTTACGCAATGAATCGAGATGTTTTGGAGGAGCAATGATTTTACTGTCTGGCGATTTCCGCCAAATACTGCCAGTAATTCCAAGATCTACGGCTGTCGACGAAATAAACGCTTGCCTCAAATCGTCAAATCTATGGCGCTATGTGACGAAACTGCAGCTGACAACAAACATGAGAGTTACATTGCTTACTGATAAAAAAGAAGAAAAAGAATAAAGATGTAGATGACCTGAACTACATAATGGTATGCGTTTGGTGGTTAGAAAATTGAAGAACAATGTAATTTACGCTACGATAATGATAGGAAAATTCAAAGGTGAGGAAGTTCTTATTCCGAGGATCCCGATGATCCCAACCGATATGCCGTTTGAATTTAAAATCCGATACGTCTTGCATTTGCCATGACCATCAACAAATCACAAGGCCAATCCTTAAAAGTTTGTGGTTTAAATCTAGAACATTCATGTTTTTCCCATGGTCAATTATACGTGGCATGTTCACGGGTCGGAAGACCATCAGCGTTGTTTGTTTTTGCGCCTGATAATAAAACAAAAAATGAAAAAATGTGTATCACAAGGTACTTAAGGGAAGAGCAACCTATGTACTAAAATACAGAAATAATAATGAATGATTAATGTAGGTATTTAATTTTTTTGTATTTTTTCCAATAAAAAAACCCAAACTGCTTATTTATTGCCATTAAGGCGGAACAAAGTTCGCCAGGTCAGCTAGTTAGAGATAAACTTTATTAAGTTTAATTGAATATATTTTTGGAAAAAAATTGTGCGTGGTTAACACTTTTAGCTGTCCAGAAAATTTAGAAAATCTTATTGTGGTATACTTAACGCCAAGCAAACTCGCTGGACCAAGTAAAGGCCCTCCCAGTCGCGGAGACTTATCGACGACAGTGGGAAGTGTATGAAATTGTGCAGCGTCACTAACACAACGTTCTGAAATGAGCGTGACGTAAGTTAATCACACAAACACACAAAAGAATTCATTAAGGAAGTAATTTCTATCCAAATAACAATTACAAATAGAATAAATATTTGCTCACAAAGTATTCATTAACTCTATATCTTTATTGTTCTAGGTGTCTTTAATTATAAGTCATGGTTACTTCGACAATTAAGTCAAAATTGTTTTGTTAATGGACGCCTCAAGCCTAGTAATGGAATATCCTCTAGAAAATTATACGATATTCATTAAAATCGATTTAATGTTACTTTTGAAGATATAACTTGCAAATTAATATAATACGTTGTATTGTGTTAATTATAATTCATATAAGAATTGTAAAAGTTTGATTCTATCTCGTTTTGGAACTTTTAACTAACTATAGTTGAACTATAGTTGGGATCATACTAGTGAATATCAAGTAATGTAGTCTAATCTAGGATAGCCAAGGATACTTTTTTCCCGTGCGCTTTCAGAATGTAGGTTTTTTTAGGTCTATCCGTAGCTGAAAAAACTGAAGATATATAAGCATAAGCAAGTTTACCGCGATGTAATTCAGGTTCAGTTTAGCTTTAAATGTCTGTCTATATCATAAGAATTTGTTCTTTTTCAGCTATTCTTTCAACTGTATATTGTAAGAATGTTGACTATAGAAAACTACCTACTTCTTTGTGAATTAGTAAGTTTTCTACAACTCTCATCGTTTTCGTGAGAATTATTAGCGAATTAAATTGTAATATAGAATGTAAAATCTTTATGAAATAGATTAGTATTCCCGACTTGTTTGTAGAAAATAATTGTATTCTCGCGTAGTTCATTAAAATTACAAGAGCGACCCATCGATATTGTTTTCTGCTTCAGTGATCGTTTTAATACAGATTAAAAGAGAAATTATGTTCTGTAATAAAATTATTATTTTTATGCAGCAATTAAATTTTTAACCACCAACGTTATTGTGGCAAATCTAAATCGCAACATTTTCAATTAAACCAAAAATTGTCAAGCACAGGACTCATCCTGTCTGACAACTCATGTGTTTGACAATTCCTGGTTCCTCAGTCCTCTTATATAAAGAGAAGGGGGGCTATATTCTTAAGTTCATGTTCTTAAGACTGATTCTATAGAAATATATATGCATTACTTCGTATTTATAGAAATTTTCATTTTGTCATGTTAAGACGCTATGACCACTCATCTTAATACGCTGCCTAGTAGCAGCAACTGTTAACAAAATTGAACTAAAGTCTTTCTTATCTGATTAGAACTATTTATGCGCAGTTATTGGTGATTTATAAATGACTTATATTCCAAAAATGATCGGTATAAATACTACATTATAAATGTATCTCATTAATGGCATTATTTAAACAACGTAAACAATAACCAATGAATGCGACAATATTGTTAACTTAGAACTAGCTGCCCACTCGAACTTCGTTTCTCCTTGATGTGATTTAATAATATTACATTTATAGTGCATTTTTTGTGCATTTCTTGTAGTGCATTTTTAGTACAAACAAATTTAGTATAAAACAACATTTTTAGTATAAAAACGTGGTTATAATATTTATTTACGAAATAGAAAGATATGTCAAACTGAATAAAACCTTTTATTTTTTTAAAGTCTAGTAAAATGTCATTAGTTTCTTATGTTGATATATAAAACAAAACTTTCTTTAATATCCATAACTTTGATTCTTTGATTTTTTATAGTAATATTATGTGTTTAATAATAATTTTAGTTCGTTCGACGTTCTACTTGCCAGTAATTCTTACTTAACATAATTATTATGTTGTTAAACTGGATGTGTGTAAAAGGTACTACGATTTCAAAGACATCAAGTTCTACGAAGTCGTTTCATCGAAATGTTCCTAAGTGTTTTCTACGGTACTACAAAAGCGAAGCGAAATGAGATGAGATTTACAAAATACAATGAATTACAAATACATTATGCTTAACTTTATAACGTTACTTTTTTAAGGTAGTTTGCTTTTTGAACTTTGCTAAGGTAACGTTTAATGATTTCTTCCTTAAAAAAATAATTTAAGAATATATGTAGCTTGACTACTTTTTCATTAGAAAGTTGAAGATATAGAAAATAGTTTAATTAAATCCTTTTAATTGAAACATCAGGTCACCCCGCCCTATCGCTCAATAAAAACAACAATTTTGGGGTTTATGCAACTTGGTATTTTGCAGCATCAAAATCGACTCAATCCAATAGGTAATTGATATTGATACTCAATTCGTACAAAAGCGATTACATATACACTTTTTGAAATAAGTAACAATGTATTGTATAAGTTTATTGGATGAAGCATAAAGGCTGCTTTTATCTCCTAAAAATATAAAATATGTAGTTTATTATTTTATATCAGCGCCATCTAGTATATAATATAAACAATAAAATAATAAACAAAATAAATATTATAATAAGTCTACGAGATAATATGTTGAGTCGTTTTACAACTAACTTAAGTACATAGATTAGTTCAGAGATGGCGTAATTTCCGTGTATAGTCTTCCTTTGTCAAAAATTGTATGAAATAGAAGTTCATCTTTGTGCATAAAAATATTGTTTATATATAAATATTCCTTAAAAGATAATCTTCGAGTTTTGAAAATTTTTCAATTATTTTATGGTTTTAATAAAATCTCAAAGCGCTCGTCCTACGGTTTTCAAAAATAGTATACTGTCAGTGTCAATAACTCATATTTTCTCAGATCCTCGAATTTGACATTTTCCAAGTCTAGTCATTTGTTTGTTTCTATCGGCGCGTGGAAGTATATTAATTAAAATGTCTAACAAAAAGAATAAGGTAGAGGATGTTAGTGAAAGTGAAGAGGAACAAGAGTTAGATAGCGAGAGGGACTCCGATGTTGATTCTGATGGAAACTATGTCGGTGAGAAGGTAATAACATAACCTATAAGGCACATGTTCTTTTTAACTTAGCATCGTGTTAAACATACGAAACATAAAGAGGTTTTTCTAGAAATACTAAGAAGTGATGTTTTCGTCTATTAGGTTTTCTAACGTTAGCAATATTACTGTAAAAATAGTTTTCTAACGACAGCCGAAAGTCAGGATTTTTCCGGATGTATCTAAAAGTATCAGTTTCAGTTATGCGTTTGTTTGAAGATTTTTGTGTTCTTAGGAACTCCAAGCAGACTTTGAAGGCAGAAATCCAGAAGTCTGTGACTATCATGGAATAAAACAACTGTTAAGGCAGCTGTTCTTAAAATCAAATGTTGATCTGGGAGCACTAGCTCAAATCATTATTTGTAAGTATACATTTATTTAAAATACTTTTGACTATTCAGGTACTATTTAACTATAATTTGTATCTCTTCAAAACAAATAATTTCAGCACAAAACTATGTGGGAAGTGTAGTAAAACAATGTTTGGATGATGGTATTGATGATGATGACGATGATGTTGGCGATGGTGTATTTGGAGTTACTACACTTATTAATATTACAAAGAAAAAGGTAAATTTACTAAAGAATTTAATTTATTACAATATTAAAAATTTCCTCTGTAAAGGTTAATTCCCACCTGACTTGTATGCCACTAATTGGCCATATGATTTGTTAATTGGTAAAACGGTTTATGAATTATGGGACTTCACTTCAGTTATCTAGACTATAATGCTTACAGGATGAGCAATGTATCAAACAAATCAGAGCTCTACTAACCACACTAGCGAATGAAAATGCTGATGAAAAGACAAAAACTCTACTCAACAAGGTCTTGTCTGATGATGGTAGCCAAGTTGGACTAATTATAAATGAAAGGTAATATAAGTTCTCAATTTTTTTGTGAATATACAGATAAAGTATTACTTTTTTGTAGTATCAAGAATAGTAGCATTGTTATCAGATACCTGTTAAAGCTATTAAATTAACTACTTTATATTTCATTCAATTACTCACACATGTTGATCTACTGTATGTGTACATTATAAACCAATCAGCAGTTTAGTTTGTTGCCTAAAATAAATTATAGAAATAGATAAACAGGCATTTAGCAGGTTAAAGAAAAAAATTTTTCTAGGATCCTAAACATTCCACCAGCAATTAGTGTGCCACTTTTCTCATCATTACAATCGGAGGTGGATAGAGCAGTAAAACGCAACATGCCTTATACATTCCAGTATCTCTTATGGATTTGCAAAACTTATAAAACTAGTGGTAAGTCAAAGTAATAAATATGTTTAATTTTATAATAAATTAAAAGTATTCAATCAATGTTCCATACAACACGAACAACTTAAATTCTAAAGGTAATGTTATAATCATTATTTTATTAACAAAATAACATTGATGCTTAAACTTGACTTATATGTATTATTATAAAATACTTATCTTGAGAATATTTTTCCAGAAGATGAATCTGATATACTGTTTGCCAATCAAGAAGAAAAACCTTTATTAGATGTAGCAATCGCTAACTTTGAAGTAGATGTAACCGAACAAGCAGAACTTTCTCAGTGGGAATATGAAGGAGGCGCAATGACACCATACCGAAAGGTATAGCTTTAATTTAAATTTAGTTATTCCTTTAACAAAGCAATGTAAGCTTGGTTTCTAAAAATAAATTCTGCGTTTATGTTCTGGAGACCTACTTTTACATCAATGAATTTCTCTCTGTATTTAATACATACAGGCCTAGGATTAACTAGTACTTTATAGAAATTAGTTATTAAAGCAACTAGATCCTATAATTAGTTTAGACAAGGAAAACCTATTAAAGAAACTAATACTTTTAAATTATGTAATCTCAGTTAAAATAACAAAGGCTTAGGAATTCAAGTATATCTATTATCCATCTTTTTGTGTGACAACAAAGCTATTTAGGAACTTATGAAACATTAATTTCAGGTACTCATATTTGACGGCAGCAAATTTAACGAACTTATAAGGCTCATGAAAGAAGAGGTAGAGAGTGTTTAAGTTATAAGTTGCTGTTAAGTTATGCCATACAAATGTATCGTATTTTTCATATTTATATAATTAAGTCTTAATAAAATGTGATGTAAGCTTTATTACTGTATTACTTATTTACCATATTCCATTTATTATTTCTTCCTTAAAATATGTTCTCTATATAAATTACATAACTAGCTTAATTGTGGAGTGGGGCTGTAAATCAAAACAGACAACAGACAGTAAAAACAGCAATTTTCATAATATATTTTATTTTTATATAAAATGATTGTCCCTTATCCTATATGATAATCTTATACTAATTTTAAGTGATATAAAATTTTAAACAATCTTGCATACCTCGAGATTTAAGAATATGATTTAGCAAGAACATAGGCGTCTTTCATCAAAAAATCTCTTAGAGAGCAAAGCCCCTTCAAAATCTTTGTGTTTTGATCCATTTTTTGTATATCTGTCTCTGAAAGTGTCTTGTCATGAGCCAAGTATCCGTTGACGGCGTCTTCTGTCATCCAGTGTGCCGGTAGTTTGTGCATATTGAAATGCGATGGGTCCGGATTTGCTGGCATCGGGGTAAGCGATTTCTCCCATGGGGTTATGTACTTTTGCTCTGAATGAAGACCTTCAATGTATCTGTGAAGATTATGTTTTAAAATTAGTATCCTTTATATTATATATTAATAATAATATGTTACACTGTGTACAATTGGCATAGTTAATTTAAGAACTATAAACTGTAAAATTTAACAATAAATTTCAATAGTAAGTGAAGAATCAGAGTCGAGACTTAGCGCGAACTATGACTCCAATATTTGTAAGACACGGAAGATTACTCTAAAAACGGAAAATTGGCCAGAAGCCTACCACGAGTATGAATGAAGTATACATCTGCTGAAATAATTTCTAACTACAATATTGTTTATAGATATTTTGGATATACATACATATTATTTTACCCAATATTAGCGTTTAGTTCGTTTTCAAACTCAGTACAGTTACATACAAGGCATATATCTTCTTCTTCTTCAAGTGCCACTCCATTACTGGCATATATAGAGAAGATTAAATAGGTACCTGATGTATGTGTCGGAGTGTGTAACACGTTGCACTCTGGGTGGCGCGGAAACGAAAAGGGGCTCCAAGGCTGGTCGGGCTCCGGTGGGGGGCACTCCACCTTCGCCGCAACCCGGACTTGGCGTGCTACGAGCCATCGGCGACATGCCCGAAAGAGATGCTAAAAAAAAATTTAACCTCATTTACGCCCAAACCCAATAACCTAACTCAATCCATTTTGACCATCTGAGATAGACATCTTAATCCAAATATTGATAAATGTGTGCCAATAACCAATCGATGGATTGTAATAGACATCTGTCGATACAAGCTAATCATGGCAGGTCCGATCGGTGTATATGGATAGACCTTTGTATGAAAATGACATTTTAACTGTGCCAACATCCTATCTTAAGATTTTAACTTACACCAATTTTACCAGTTTTTACAAATAACTTTATTTGATTTCTATTGATTATCAAATATGAGTGTAAAGAGTGAAGAGATTGTATTCTATCTGTTTCAATCTGAGATTGTGGATAACCCAATAATTATTGGGTTCGGGCGTTGACAATTTAAAAAACGGCATGAATTGTAAACAGCCTTCGGTTTTTGGTATAAACTATAAGCTCTATAAGTAGCAAAATATCGCTTAATATTCTATTAAGGTAATAGCATATCTTTATATAGGCCGGAAGAGCTAGATCAGACATGAATAAAAATAAAAAAGGGGGCAAAGTACTTGTCTCTCCCTTTGAACTTATTAAAAAAATATTATTTGTTATTAAATGACATTTCTGTAAATGTTATCAATTGTGTAATAATTACCACCAGGTGACAAGACCCCTGCACGTAGCGTCGTTGTGTAAGCTTTCGGCGGCTTCTTCGTCGATGGAAGAAAGTTTCTGCAGATATTAAAGTACATATTTAATTAAGATAAAAACAGTAATTCTGTAAAGGCAGGCAAGTTCAGCATAAGGATTTTTTGAGATGGTAATTTTATGCAAAATGATTTACGTCACTTCAATACATCATATGAAATTATAGCTTTCCGTTGTAGGAAATACACTGAAATCTATATTGAGGTATTAAAAGGATTAAGAACTCCATACTGATTACCTAATATTCTTTAAATTAATCAGTACTCAATTCGTACAAACAAAAACGCAAGTATGGCCGCGCGGGTAAAGTATTGCAAGGAGCCCAAATATAACATTTTGACACAAAATGCAACATAAAAATATATGTGTGCGACGTCACACCAATTTGTTTACACGAAAACCTAAGTCTTACCTTGAACGTTCATGTACGGCCGTCAATTTTCCATTGCCCTTGTTAATGTGCAAGTCCCGTACGTGCCGTAGAAGCCTTGGCAGATTCGGGAATGGCGCCTGTCCCTTACGTACACGCATGCACGTACGCCATAAACACGGATACTCTTTATTCTCTGTAGCGTTTGCTCCGCTTCGGTAGTGTTGTTGCACGTGGCCCGCTGTAAGTGCAAATTTATTATTTTATACGTACATATATTTAATTTTTATAATCCATAAAAAAGGACATGCTTTAAGGACAAAAAACGTTAGCGTTTAGTGGTTAGTGTAACGTTTCGTGGTGATATTGTTACGAGGATCGGATAGAAAACGCAGTAGTATCTCAAGGGTTTATTTCTTAACCAATAAAGAATTTGAAAACACTAATTAACCGATACTAGCTCGTTGAAAGGCACTTTTAAATTCCCCTACTATAGGAAAACAATCGAGAAGCAACTAATAATTATTAATATAATCTGGTTGTAGAATAATAAAAAAATGTGAAAGCACCTTAAACGATACTTACGCTCCAATTTGCTTTTCTTTGTTTCAATAAATGTTCCAATCACTAGCAGCGTTAAAATTTTATGTCGTTAGTACATTATAAAATGTATTGCATACATTAATCACAACATCAAAAATTCTATGTATGCATAGGTACTTACTATTTCCGCCCTCCCCAATGCAATGTTCCATACAATCATTTAGGTCCTCAAACTGGTAGTCACAAGTGTCCCATGCGCACTCGTACGTCATTTCCATAGTAGTCTGAAATAATAGAGATATATAGAATATCTATATATCGTGGCCGGATTTCAGAATCGTTAACTATCGCTAATTATATGTATTTAAAATTATATTTTCTGTTAATCAATTCTATATGAATACCTACACTTTATAAATTAAATATTAGCTCTAGTTCTTATGTCAATATAGAATTCAATTCCAAAAATTGAATTAAAACTAAGCTCTTACTATCGCTTATATTCGGCGGCATCTCAAATGCGATCATAAGCTTCTTCTTCTATTATAAAAAAATACAGAGCTGGACAGACTTTTGGTCACAATCCTACCTGATGTTATTTATTTATTTATTTATTTATTTCCAGTAAATTTTCCTATCTTAACAGTTACAACTAATGCAATAGAATTCCATTATAAGTTAAGTGAGATAGGGCCTATTGGAAGGGCAGGCGATACCTATTTAAGCGCCGCCTCCAAAATTATATTAGTACTCACATGTTGAGCGAGCTCTTTCATCTCCTCTGCAAGTCTTGCTGCTGTCTCTTCGTTGCACCTCGCAGCCCTCTCTTCCCAACTCTGCTTCGTCGATCCCGGCAGAGACCGCCATTCATTGCCGACTATTCGAGATATTTCACCTGAAAAATAACCCATTTATTAAAAATATAATCTTTACTGGGATTATCTGAATTGTAATCAGTGATGAATCAGTCATTTAATTATATAGATGTTAAGAAGTGCACCGACAATTCTAAAACCTACCAAAGGTTTTACGTACACACGTAAAGGAAAACAATATGGCACTGGACCACTGCCAGATTGTTTTACCATTTGCCGCCCTGAGGCCTAGGCCTCATGCCTCGGCAAATGGTTACGTTAGACGACCGCGGTTTTTATTCGTACCCTCAATGGATACTCACCTCTCAAAAAGGGCACTCATGACACAATGTATGGAAATAACTAATGAACTGTATAGGTTAACCGACATCATGCTTCTTTCCTTACATTTACTGCCAGTTCTCAAATCAAGGGCGTAGAACGGAAGAGAAGAACTGGTAATAAACTCTCCACCACTCTTCTTAATTCTTTTTTTAAAATTAAAATAAGCTTTTGTTTTACTGACAAAGCTACTGTAATAACACATACTTATATATAGTTTAATTTTAATAGTTTTCTTGGAATCATTTAAAAGGTCTTACCAAAAGTACACTCTGGGTTATTAGCGACAATGGCTTTGCGAACTTCGCTTGAATAAAGAATATATCCAGTTACGATCTTCTGCTTCTGATCTTTCTTCTTCTTGCCGGTTGTGGGTGTAGAGGAAGTATTACTCTTCTCTTGTGTTGGAGTTTGGATGAGAGATGGATTGTATGGATTACTATTACCACCTGAAAGAAATAAATTTTCACTGCATCATATAATTACATAACTAAACATTATTAATTAAAATATATGTGCCTTCATCAATTTTTTTTACTTTTTAATTATCGTTATTTTATTATTATTAATTATATTTGTTGATACATAAGTCTAGTTTCACCATTTTAAAATATCACTTTTCATCACAGCATAAATTCAATTCGAAAGAAAGGGAAAAAATAGTTCAATTGGACGGTTTAACTTTTAACGGGTAAGGTATGGAATTTTAAAGAGTTAATCACATATCAACAGCAAGTTTTAATTTATTAACATTAAGTTACCAATTGACAAAGGCGTTGCGGGTGACGCTAAGGAATCATCGAGAGAGTTCTCCAGAATCATTTCCACGTCCTGGCTGCCTATCGTTGTGTTTATGAGATTCGTAAATTGAGGCTTTACATCCTGGAATAATTTATTAACCCTTCACATATATTTCATACATTTTTGAAGTAATTTTTTTTATAATAAAATTGCTGGAAACTAGTCTTTAAAATACTAATTATAATGAAACTACATAATAGAATTAATAAAATTAATTTAATTGAGTTTCTCTCAAGTCTCAATACATTTATTATCACGTCTACTTACCATAGAATCGGAGCTATGAGGATTATACGTTTTCTGCGCAAACGCAACTGCCGTTGTAACTTCTTGCGTTGATGCAAGAGCGGGCGGACCCAGGGGTTTGGGGAAGTAGTATATCTGAAAATGTTAGTTATTTAATATACGTTGGAGGAAATCTGCATGCCTTAGACTCAAAAAGTCGACGGTATATATTAGGCACAGAATACTGATCACCCTATGAAACCTAGGGTGATCTAGGGTGACCTAGGAAAAACAAATGATCAAGAATCATTTTTTTTTTGTTCGCTCGAAAACGATAAGGCTGCCAGTTGCTTTTCATTAAATTATTTTCAATTTTTTTTATGTAATGCAACGAAGTGTTAATAAAACAATAAATATTTGGTAAAGCCTTCTAACAGAAAAACCGGACCATTTGAAATCTAATGATAGCTTTTGCGTCTTAAAATATTTAAATATAAAAACTTATTTCAGCACGATTTAGAATCATTTATTTACTTAGAAGTATTTTTTAGAATCAGCTAATAGAATATCTACACCGAAGAGAAAAATAAATCCTCACAGAACGCCCTCTTTCCACTTACTTCATCAACAGTGACGTCTTTCGTGTGTTCAAACTTCCTCAAACCAGACTTAAGTTTCCGCGCAATACGATTCGATTCGTCGTAAAGCGACTCACACACGAATATGTCGTTCTCTGAAATCTCTGTAGGGCGGCCTAAAATAAAAAAAAAAGTTATTTTTTACAAGCAAAATTATTATTACTTTCAAACTCCCTTGCATATCTACTTGTTAATGTATCTAATGTACCTATATCAAATAAAGTAAAATTGTTTTGTTAAAATAAACTTACTGATTATATTTTTTATATAATATTTACAAAAAAATTATATTTTTCTTTTTTTAAATAATTTTGAAAAAAAACTTACATTTAAGATAATCATCGTAGTCCAAAACCGAACACTTCCCAACAATGCCAACCAACGGACTGGTGTCATGTAGCGTTGTTAGCAACACTTCTTGCTTGTAGAAAGGCTGAAAATACAAGTAAATACTATATAAACAAGTGATAATGAGACACATCTTTAATTGAATGCTACTTTATTTTTCGTCTATAGAAATCCTTAATTGTTCTGCTACATCACGATAAAATTTCAACTTGTTAAGCGGTTGGACCGCAGAATTTGAAGGTCCATGAACTTAATGTTGGCACTTCTTAAGGCTGGCAAGTCGTGATTTATCAGCTCAAATATTCAAGCACCACTTTTATTATTATTATTATATCTAATTCCAGTATTTACAAGTTCTTTCTAAGGATAACTTATCATTAATATCACTATTTATTAAATATGGATTTACCTTGCTTATGATATTGGATACCTCTGCCGGGAAAATAAAGAATGGACCGCGGAAGTAGCATTTGTTACTGAAACAAAAATATATTCATTTTACTTATAGAACAAATAGATGTTATAACACAAATTATTTAGACTAGATTTATTCCACTAATTGTTTCTATATTAAAGAAAAGTATATAACATTGTATGGAAACAATTCCAAGCGAATATTTATTTAACGACACAGTGTCAGCATTTTCGTATTAAAAAACTATTTTACATTGATTTATATAACTTTACTAGCAGGCTCGGCCCAGCGTTGCTGTGGCTAAGGTTTTTTTATATTACATAGTATTAAACTAATCAAGGGAACCGGTAGGAGAACTTATGTGAAAGGTAGATAGCTTATGTGAAACGTTGGTTACTTTTAACACAGCGCCATCTGTTAGAATTGTATCAAATAATAAACATATAATTTGCAATAAAATAAAATTGCAACTATAATTAAAGATCCAAGCTATCCTATCTCTTAAGTTGAACCAGACTGCTCACGGTGTTCCAATTTAATTTAAAATTGGTTAAGTAGTTTAGGAGTCCATCACGGACAAACTTCGTGACAGGAGATTTATATATATTAAGATGCAGAAACGTTGAAAGTATATTTGGTTTTATAATTAACTCACTCTCCAGTCTCCCAAATGGTGTCGACCTGCGCGATGAGCTGAGTCCCGCCATCAGTGACGACGTACACGTAGTCTCCGGTCTTGATGACGCCCGAACACACTGTATTATATTGTTCATAGTATGTGTTCTCATCGTCCGTACCAAGAGGGTTGTACATTACCACGTCCTATAAAAACAAAGGTAAACATATTGAATTAATTATTGATCATTAGAGTTTTAGTATGTATTTATACTGTGTTGGATGGTCCATTTACTATGTAATACTTTAGCCATAAGCATTCTCTAAAATCACTAACACACAATCAATTATCGGGGTCGAAACCACGGGGCACATATAACTGTGAATATAGTTAGCGTGAATATAGTAAGTGTTTAGACTTATTTTTTTACAGATAGATAACAATATAGTCTTTATTTTATTATAGTTACTACATAGTGTTATAATGAAAAAATTGTTATTAAAAACTCTACATATGTGATTTATCCATAACGATCCATTGCCATGAATGACCTTAAAATAAAAAATAACTTCAAATGATATATTATCCATTTATTATAAAGGTACGTACCGGTCTATCTTTCTCTTGAACATTCTCCAATACTTCAAGTTCCGCCAGCTCGTCTTTATGCTTCTCAACTCGTTCACGGAATACTGACACTGTTCTATTGGGTTCCAACGGTACCTGAATTTTAACATATGTTTTTGTTAATAATCCTTTATCGCAACAAATATCAATTATTGGCTTCAAAAAAGATCGAACTGTATTTTCACAACTGACTTAATGACCCCGTCATCTTATATATTTGTGTGTTAAAACTTGTTAGGTACATTTTTTTAAACAGACCAAGGAGATCGAACTTCATATCGTTGCGGTTCATGACATTTTCCTTTGAATTATTGTTATGTAGAGGGAGAGTAAAACTTGCCGAGTTTCTTGCCCGTTCTTCTCAGAACAAGGCCTCCTGGTAGTTTTGATCTTTCACGAATTTTGTAAACGTTTTTGACATTCATAAGCATGCCCTAAGACGCATCTAAATTGAATAATTGAATTTTGATTGATTGATATTAAAGTTATGGAACACAAATTTCTAAAGCTTATAAATGTATAATAACCAAGTAATAAGTTTTATTGGCAAAAGTACATCAAAACTTCCAAGATAAGAACAGTTTTTACTGAAAATAAGATTGTTGTTTTTTAGTATTTTATTTACTTATTATTTATGTTTTCCACCTTCACTGAATATCCACAAATATTTCAAGGTCATAATTAGCCAAATCGATACAGCCATTCTCGAGTTTGAAGTTCGAAATGAGCCAAACATACATAAATAAACTAAATTCTCCTTGCGTCGAAATACTAAATCCAGTTGAAACATGGAACTTCCTATTAATAAAATAAATAATAGTCTAATAAATAGCATTATTTCAGTACTTTTTGTTTCATTCTATCAAATTGTGTTTACGCTGTGATGAAAAAAGATAAGAGCACTGTGGTAAAACGGTGTTTTTTTTATCAGATATGTATAGGAATCCAATATGTGTTTGATATACGGGAGCCTATGTGACACTGACCTCTCGTGGTAAAAGTGTAGCCTCTTTCTCAGCCCCTTCCCAAACCTTGATTTTCTTGAACCAGCGATGTTTTGTATTGTATCTGCTCTCACAGACAAACACGTCCTTGTCAGAATAGCCTGATGACAAGGATTAGTGATAATAATAAACGTAAAAACTCCACTTAATATTCTAAACTTATCATATCAAAAATTCAAATTTAATTTACTGTTTTTTATTTAAAAACATCCTCTTATCTATTAAAAAAATAATTGTTTCAAAATTTTAAAATAAAAATAATTTAGACATAATATTAAAGAAATAAATATTGACAATAAGTATTCGTACTTTAGAATAAAATTATTTTAAATTTTATGAATGGGATTAGTATGAATATCAAACCTTCAGGCCTAAACTTGAAGTACTCCTTGACATTCATAACATAACACCGTCCAATCACTTGTTCCAAAGGCACACTGCGGTGCGTCTCAGTCTTGAACACTTCCTGTTGAAGGAACTTGCGCGTGCGCACATGGAACGTTTCGTGCGGACTGAAAGTTTTATGCGACAATTATTTAACTTTAATAAAAATTATAATAAAAAAATCTCTGATACTACGAGTTGTTTTTTTCTAGAAAAAAAAATGTGAGCCGTCACGGGACGCCTGGTAGATGTGAAACATCGACATTATTTTGTAAAAGTAATATGCGGAAAAGTTCAGACTAGTAGAAACTAATAGGAACTAAATATGTCATAATGATAAAATAAAATATTACGATTTTTTTTCCAGATAACGATGACTATTTGTTGAATAAATTGATAATTATTTTCATTAAATATTTTTAATCTGAAATTTACTACTGCATTTAGACTGTATATCATATAGCGTGGCGACGCGTCGCCACGCCAGAAATCGGTTTTACGTGCGGCTATAGATGTTTCACATCAAAATGACATATCCAAGGAGCAGTTTATTTTTATGCAGCTAGAAAAAAAAGCAAAACATCAGGTGAGCTTCTTGCCCGTTTGCCCCCTGTTCTATATATAAAAAAAAAAACTTCAATAAGACTTACCGGAAATACACATTAGCGTATACCATAGGTACATTATCCGTATTGGTGAACAACCTCTCGATTTGCACAATAGTTGCTTCTTTTGTTCCACGTTCAGGCTGGATATACACGAAGTCTCCTTTCCCATATTGTGTTTTGGGAGGTGCACCACCCGATAGAAGGGATTCATCTGTGCTCGATCTAAAATATAGATTTAATTATCATCTTTAAATGTTGTAATTGAAGTTAATATATTTTCGATGACTATACAGAGTATGAGTATGAGATTTTTCAATTGCTTAAACCCAAAAACTTGGGTTAGTTAATAAACAATTAGAGGTTCATGATATATGATGCAAAATTTAAAATAAAAATTAAATAAATACAGATAATACAACATTTTCTACAGCTGTGATACTTTTTGACATTTGACACCTTTGTTTCAGTCACCGTGACCACGCACGCTGTAAAGCACGCGAAACGTCGGTTTAAATTTAAAATTATGTTTAAATACAATAATACATAACTATAATCGGTAAAAAAGTGTTTTCTTTAAATGTGTAAAAGTTATGTTAATAAAAGACAATACTATAAAAATTAATTCAATTCGTTTAGGACTTGTATTTCAGGATTTTCTGACACATACCTGGTCTCATCATCTTCATCGTTCTCTTGCAATAGCTTGCACTGTTTCACCAGTTCCACTGACGTTGTCATGGTATCTCTTGTGAAGTTCAACGCTGGAGTTACCAAAGTGTTTCGACAAAGAATGTCACGTTGTTCTATATAATAGGCCTGAAGCTCCACAGAATCTTCAAAGATTTGACTGTCCGTACGTGAAAGACGACGGGCCCTAAAAATCATTTTTATCCGACTTAAAAAAACGAGTTCCACGTGTATTTTTTTCGCCCAAACATCTTCATACCTTGTATACAACTAAATAAAAGTTTATCCATTACATTCCTAGTCAATACAAATAAGAAATACTTATATTTTATAATGTTGAGTAAATCTACTAAAATAATTAAAATGTTATTTTTTTAGGAATTATTTGACATGGATATACAAAATGAGCGAAGTAAATTTTGTAAATGTAAAGAGAAAAAAAATCAAAATATTTAAAATAAAACTAATTTTTATATACTGTTTTGGCGTTTAATTGTAATATTGAAATATATCTGGTACTTATAGCAAGAAATGTTTTAAAATAAAATTGTTGTAGGCATAACACAAACCTCTCAAAAACCGCAAACATATCCTGTTGGAAGTTATCCAATCGTTTGTATAGACCCTTGTCGAGCCTACGTTTGACAAGATCCAATGAAATGGCGCGCACTTTCTCGCCATTCGCGGCTTCATCGTGTTCCGGAAGTTCAGCCATACTATCTGAGTAACACCTGAAATATAACATTTAGTTTCTGACAGATTGAAGCATATTATTTATATGATTACGTTCTAATTTTAAAATAAGAAATTATTCAAGCATTTTAAATATGGAATTTATTTCATTACTACGATGCACAGGGGCCGTTAAACTATTACGTAAGCAAATTTACTTTACCCCCCCCCCCCCCTTCCGATTAGCAAAAGTAAGCAAAGCTCATACATAAATGTATTATTTTTTTGTAAAAATAGTATTTTGTAGTAATAAATGAAAATTGCATTTAAGTATATCCTCAAGGATGCGGTTTTTGTCGTCTTTGTCTTATAATATTTTGAATAGTCATTGATCTTTTGAAAAAGAGAGAGAGAAAGAAAAACTCTTGAGAACTAGTACTTTATATACAATCAATACAACTGATTTAGAATATATTACCTTCCTTCCTCATCCTGATGATTATAGACTGTAGTGAAAAGATTCAGTAAGAGATCCTGTACTGCCGCTGGCACATCTGGTACTGCATCGTCATCCTCCCTATAGAAAATATGTCATTAAATAAAAAACTATTAAAGCCAAAAAAGAAAATAATTCGAATTTGGCATAGAATACGCTTAAAATATTAACTTAATAGTTTAAATCATAATATTTTCTTAAAGGAAAAAGATGAGCCCCGAGATGATGTTTCAGGCACCAAACACCTTAGTGATTTATGGTATCTTTGTACTCTTAAAAATTTATTTATAACTTTAAGCATTAATAATAATAAAAAACTAAAAAATGTTACACCTTGTTATATATAACATGTCAAGTAACTCTATATACAACTTGTAATCACGAAATGCCTTAACTAATTAAAGGAGTTATACAAAAAGTAATTATCGGATTAAAAAACAAATTATTTCGAGTATATAACAAAATTTCTAACCTCAACATTTGCTTAGTCTGCAAACAAACTCTTTGCAGGATCAATGCGTCCTTATATATCTGCGAATCTGGCTCGTTATATTTGCAAGCGTTGTCAAACATTAGTATGAAGTCCGATGCCAACTCGTTAACCGAGGTATAGACACTGTTCTTTAGTTTATGGGCGATTCGTTCCATGTCAATAGGATTTTTTATCAGCTCATAGTAATCTGGGTATTCCGTTTTACTTGGAAGCTTCATGAATATCAGTGCTAATTGTCGATTAGCTAAAAATACAATAGAACTTGACTATTAAACACATTTGATACTGCTGATAAATAGCGAACGGGATAAATCTTGAGCAAAATTATTTCAGACAACTGTCATTGGTGTTTCGTAAGAATGGTCATCACTACCGTAGGTAAATAAAACTTGGAGTTATATAAATGTTATAAATTCGCTTATTAGATTCAAAATTAGCAAAAAATCAAAAGACGTAATTAATTTAACGCGACATAATATAAGGTATTGAAGTATACATATATATAGCCTGCATAAGTCGTTTTGTACGTATGTAGTTGACATCTTACTAAAAAGTTGACAGGTTATGCCAGATGACAGATCAAAATATTAAGGACGGTATTGAATTAGATAGAAGAATAAAGCTGAATTATTATATTATATTATAAATTCTTAAATTGAGATATGTAACGAGTGTGCAAAATGTGTCATGTCAGAACAAACAGCGGACAAAAGCATAGACAAAAATGTAGTAAAAAATACCTTTAGGATCTCTATAATCCCTGATTGCGTCATACAATGTTCGTAATTTTTGTTCAAATGGTGTGAGTTGGCGGGACTTGGCTGGCTTCATGGTCTTTATTGGAGTTTTCCTTTCGACGCAACTGTTCAAGTCCTTCACCTTCTCATTCAGCACGCGTTCTAGTAGATTTGCGTCCTGCAACAAACTTTTAATCTACAGAACTTGTAACAAATCAAATGTGAAATTAGTGTAGTGTTTAGCAGATATTAAGTGTCAATAATACACACACACGATGGAGCTATCTATGGATTACTCTAATTATAGGCAAATATAGTTCTCGGCAAAACTACCCAGGGTTTAATGGTCATGATAGAAATCACTATTGTGTCGGTCGAATGTTGTATGACTTTAAACTGCATGCATTAATACCAATAGGTTTACATCATATTGTATATGTCATATAAATAAACAAAAATACAAAGATGTTTTAATGACTTATGAATACAAAACCGTATTGTTAAAATATAATCATTGTAGTCTCTATTTGATAATGTGTGATAAAGACAGCATCACAGACTAGAATGTTCCATGAGACCTTTTAAATCTTTTTTAAATAAGAACACTCGAACCGACAACCACTAAACACCATTTACTAGAATTCACTCGAAAGACAAGCTTTACATTCACGGCATATTATTTTGTACGCCCATGAGCACCGACTTTACATACCTTTACGATAGACTTCTGCTTGTATGGCATCCTCTTCTATAAACAATTATGTTAGTGTTAGACAAAATAAAAATGATGCATGACCAGGTTAGATAATGCAGGAACTATGAAAAGTGATGAAATTAAGAACACATACTAAAAAAAATACAGCTATCTCTGTCTCTACGTGCTATACATATATTTCATCGGTAATATTGACATAAGCACTTACCCCTTAGTCATAAAAATAAATTTAGGCTAAATCCAGATATCTAAGTGTGAACTAATGGAGTCTTAACTCTGACACTTGTCAGAAGTTTATTAGATTTAGAGCTCTGACATCTGTCACGTGGTCACATAATTTTGACACATGGGAGATTAAGTTCACACATAAATCTATACTAATATTATAAAGAGGAAAGGTTTGATTTTTTGTTTGTTTGTATGAATTGAATAGGCTCCGAAACTACTTGGCAGATTTGAAAAATTCTTTCACTGTTGGAAAGCTACATCATTCCTGAGTGACATAGGCTATATTTCATTTTCAAAAAAAAATAGGCATCCTTACTAAAATTACGATAACATTAACATTTGTTTATTATTTGATACAATTCTAACAGATGGCGCTGAGTTAAAGGTAGTTTATAATATCATAAATGGAAAAGCAATTAGATATTTTTTTACCTTAAAATAAACTTTATTCTATGTAAACGAAGTCGTGGGCATCGACTAGTCTTACATATAAGAATACGTTCCTTTAATGAGTTACCGGTTAAGGTTTTTTTTAATTTATTTTACGACGTTGGCAACTAATTTTTGCATTAGCATTCTCAGGCCGTAATAACAAAAATATGCATAAATGTTAGTATACACTATGCGCTAATACTAACTACAATGGGTTTCTAAAACATAAATGTTTACCTCATAAATCATAGATCCTTCTTCATTAAACTGACGACAGTTTGAGAACATCAAGCGGAAGTCTGAGACCATTTCATCCACGGAGGTATAACGATCGTTCTGTAAGAAATAATTGAATATTATAGAAATTGATAAGGAATTTATGTTTTATAGAAATTACTTTTTTCAGGGTTTATATATGTATTAAATAAATAAATCAGTGGCACCACAACCCCTTTAGGTCTTGGCCTCAGATTTCTGGATCGGTTTCATGATCAATTTTTACTTCTAATAGTCAAGTAGCTGATCAGCCTCCAGTGTCAGTGTCGAAAATGTTAAGTGCACACATAGAAAGAAAGTCCATTAGTGCACGGCCGGGAATCGAACCTACGACCTCAGTTTTGAGAGTCGCACGCTGGAGCCACTAGGCCAACACTGCTCATTTTATATATATTATTAAGCTTAATTACCGCATAGATTAAAGATAACCGATTTAAGGTTGTGTATCTTATGTATACTGTATTGGCACGAAATATTAAGAAATGAATTTACGAAATTTCTTTGCTGAGATATTCATACTTGTCTAAAACATTTAGTAAGATACAATAAAGTTTAAGTTTAATATTACATTTATCTAATTGAAATTGTCTCTGCATAAGGCCGTAAACACACGACAGAAAGAAAGACGAAACTAGTTCATTAACGAGAGAACTTAGTTAAATTTAGATTTACCTTGATATTAGCCTCAATAGTAAGCATATCGATCGGCCGGTCAATGACATTATAGTATTCGGGATACAGCTTCTTGCTGGGTTTCTCCATGAAGAGGAGCATGGGCTGTCTTCCATCAGAGCAGGTAAATTCCACCAACTGCTTGGAGATGTAATGTAGTTTCTTCTTCAGCGGCATATTAGGTTTGAGTGATGGTGATGGAGACGGCGATGGTGCGACGATTGGATTAACGCGTGGACGACCTGACATATCAATTAAATTTTTACAGAACGATCGATTATTTATTCTCGACACCTAGGTTATAATAATAAAAAAAATATTAATTTGATTTTAATTTTAGCACCAAAAGAATACTTTTAGACAAACACAGTTCAAAAATATGCATCGAATAAAGAAACTGATATTTTTTTAGAAGCGAAAAAGAAAAGCATTTGCTATAGTAATTTAAATGCGTCGTTTCTTACCTCTAGGTCTAGGAGTAGCTTGTGATTGGTTCTTGACAGATGACAGGCTTTCATCATCACTGGAGGAACTCTGTACGATATCCAGCAACTCTTGGACTCGCTGCTGCATTATTCTGTGAATGGAAAATTGATGTTAATGTAGGTAAATGTTAATACCGGGAATAAAACTATTAACAATGAGCATTTTACATTCATTTCGAATCACATGACTTTAAACAAAAAGTATTTTTAGTAGTTAGTACCGGACTATTCGTAGTTTAATCTGCATAAAAACGGCTTAAAAACGAAAATAATAAAAATGTATCAAAAGAATCCATAATTAAATGTGTTTTTTTTATACTTCAATCACGTGACACTAAACAGTAACAGATTTGTCGACAGATGACGTAGCAGAATTAAGAATGCTAATTACTACGTTCGTTTACGTGTTCTAAAGCATGGTATTTGAAATTTTAATTTAATTTCTATAAAAATAGAAAGAGCACAGCGTACTTTACTAAAAGTTATTAAATTTAAGCCATTCAGATATCCGACATCCGATCTTTACGCAGAATGCGACGTCCTAACAATCAGACGGCTATATATTAAAAATATAGTTATCCAACAACATCAAAAATTAATTTATGATGAGGCCATCGCTAGTAGACGTACACATGGAGTCTGTCCCACAATACAAACAAAAACAAGCTATATCCAAAAATTTCAATGCTATACAGGCCCCATGTTGCACAATAAGCTTAATAAAATACTAAATATTTATCCCCTTAATACCTATCAATGCAAAAAAACTAGAAGAATGGCTAAAAACTCAAAAATATTATTAATTATATATTATTATATTGAAGTTGAAGACTTGTTTCTTAATATAAAGTAATAAAATTAGGTTTTTAATTTTTTCTTTTTCAATTTCTTACTTCAGACTTAATAATAATATATTGTTGTAAATTTAATATAAAAATACAATCTTTATAATAAATATTAGTTTCCATACTAAACAACGATACTAACTTCATTTCATATCCAAGTTCACTCATTCACAAGATTTAAAATAAAAATATTTTGTCGAATTTCACACTTACACCAATCTAACTAACTACAACAATTTAAATTTGATTCCACCTCCAATTGGTTAAATGAACAAAAATAAACGTCCAATTGCAAACAGTTTGGCTAATTTCTTGATGACACTGGAAGAAACTAGCGTTTAAGGTACAGGCTAGGCCTAGTTTAAACGCTAGTGCTCATAGATGTATATTATATATAAGGTTGACCACAATGAATGTTGTGTAATGTGGTATTTGTTTTGGGTCAAATAAAGAAACTTTTTATTAATTTTTTTTCTTATATAATAAATTTAAGCTAATAAATACATTATATGTAATGGTCATAAGCCCATTGTGATTATTTAATTAAATCTGCAAATTTTTAATATTTATAACAGAAAAATACTAAAATAACTTGCACTTTCTTTTGAAAATCAGGATTTATAAAAATTAAATAGATGCTTTAAGGCCATTCTTTATCCAAATCAATATATCTGAATAAATTCATAGTATTTACGATATTAATTTTTTAATGAAAACAATGACGACCATAAAACGCAGATGCCGCAGATGTAACCTAAGTTAGCGAATGCGTTACCGCCTTGCCGGCCAATAAGATAGGAATATTGTACTTTTTTTTCAATGTGGAAGTCATATCTCCCAAGAACTCTGCTGGAAGTCAATTTCACAGCTCCCCCCAATTCGTAATATATACGTTAAATATTATACGTTAAGATAACGAATTTCTTTAAAATAACCTTAAAATTGTAGGACAATTACCTTTGCAGTTTAACAGCATCCTTGTAAATCCTTGATGTGCCGACATTATACTGTTTGGCGTTCTCAAACATAATATTCATGTCGCCAGCCACCTCCGACAGAGTCCCATAGTTGCCTCGACGTATTTTGTTCTTTATTTGATTCAAAGATACCGGGTTCTTGATTTCTTTATAGTAGTCCGGGTGATCGCGTCTCGATGGCAGCTTCCAGAATGGCGAAGCTAGTGGGGCATCTATAAATGTTATTTTTGTTCCCTTCTTAAATATAGGTATGTATTTAGTCTTTGAAAGATGCCTGACAAACGTCGCCGGAAGAAATACAATATTGAAAATAGCTTGCAACTAAATGCTGTTTATGTAAAATAAATTTAAGACGGAGATGGTAGCTATAAATCACACTAATACGCGCCAAATTATTAATGCATTTTTTATTTACTCCGGCATAAAGTGAAAAAACCTATCTGTCTTGGGAAGTTTAAATTATTATTCAATATAAAAATTATTTATTTATTTATTTAAGACATTAAATTTGAAATAATTTAGAGCTTTGAGACATTTGAGCCGTTCAAACGAACTAGTGACGTCACGTAACACAGAAAATATTTGTTTTCTGTAGGCGTTTCAGTAATTTTACAAAAAATTGAGAATATCTGAGTCAAATCTTAATTATATGGATAACCCCCATTGTAAAATATGTTTTATAGCTAAGTTTTAACTGCAGGAAATTTGACTTTGTCTTTGTTGAAGATGTCAAATCACCTAGATCATATTTGTAAACCTTAAAAACTATTTGAAGTGCGTACATAAACTTCTTCTGCTTAGCTGGCATAATAGAAGAATAACACCAAACAAACACGAATATGCTAAATTATATTAAGTTATCCATAATAAATAAATCTTTAGGTCTTGGCGTCTGATTTCTCAATCTGTTTCATGATCATTTTTAAATCTAATAGGCAAGTAGGTGATCAGCCTCCAGTGCCTGACACACATGATATAGTAAAAAAATCTCACCACCTGGGCCCATATGATGCCAGACAGATTCTAATAACTTCCACTGTGGCGAATCCTCATTTTCATTCTTATCTTCATCACTTTCGCTTTCGTCTGATGGCTGAAATGTTTTACCTCGACCCTTAAAAAGTTTTAAATGCTTTTAAGATTTTTGTTAAATATCTTAACTTGACTTTATTGTCCTAAAAGTAATAATTGTATTGTTACGAAGACGGGTCGACTGTAATGTTTTTAGATTTTTCCACTACTTAGAGAACTGTTTGTATGATACGCGAGAGAGAGGGAAGATCAGAACCTTCTCGAAGCTAGATCGAGAACTCTATAACGCCGTACGACAAGCTCGTAGCAGTGTGCGAAAGAGATAGCGAGTACGCGCGTTCTAGAATTGTGCGATCGCTACTCAGTAGTTCGAGACTATTTCCACTTTAAGTGACTAGTGACAGTGTTTTATTGTGTGTGTGATTAGAACCTTTCTGTGCGTAATTTACGTTTTTTTTAGTGTAAACGAATTCCTCGTAGATTTTATTGAAATAAACTCTTGAAGAAATCGACGGCGTTTTCTATCCGATGCCCTAGCTCGTAACAGTATATTTATATAGTCAAAACTGTTTACAACTATCGGTTTTTTGCGACCAAATATGAGTAGTCCCTTCGATGTCGTTATAATAGATTTTGACTGTATTATATATATTTAGAATTTATATCAGATCTGATTTCATTGAGATTATAATCTATTGTGCTTATGTATTATTGTTATATTGTATGTCGTCAATGGTTTTTTGTATTTATTTTTATTTCATGAGATAATAAAAATAAATCTCACAATATTTACATTTTTATACTTAACTATAAATATATTATATAATAATTGATTTGTAGTACTGTTTTATAAGTAATAGTTCCTGAACATGTATGTTGTATGATGCTTGTAAGCATAATTTAACATATATTTAGTTTTGATTATCATATCTTTATTACACAAAAGCTTAACATTAGTTTTGATCTATTGATCAAGGCCTATTTGTGGCAGGCAAAATTATTTAGGCAACACAATAAATTAGTGAAGTACATATATTTCCATTATATGTACTTCACTAATTAATTGTTGTGAAATAGTACTAAGGTGTACAAAGTTCTAAAAATGGGGCAGACACATGTTTATATAAAATTGAGTGAATAAATTGATACTGAAAAAATGTATAGTAAAAACATGAAGTTTGCTTAACTACACGACTAATTTTATTTATGTTTACCGTAACAGAGGGCTCTCCATCTGATCCTGGGGGTTCCATGATGGCCATAGTTCTACTTGATAAAAGTGGAACAACACGTGATGATCTCTTACTGCGAATACGCTCAGACACTTTGGGTCGTCCATGCTGCTCAATTTCTTGCTTACGAGTTTGGATTATCTGAAAAATATAGAATATTTAACACATTATGATGAGATGGAATATAAAGGGGTTTGAGTTTATATTTACAACTAGTATTTTGTCAACAAAATAACCGATTATTACTTATAATAATATGCACATTACATTAGTTTAAGATGACATTTGTTTCACTTCTCAATCTTTTGCACAAAAGAAAGTTTAAATTTTTTTAATTTCTTAACTAAAACTGACAATGCAGTACAAAAAAACACATACTTTCTTTAACATTTTTGCATCCTTATATATCTGGCTGTATGGCTCATTGAAGAGACAGGCATTTCTAGCCATTAACAGTAAATCTTTCTCCAATTCACTTAAGTTTGAGTATTCACTTCCTTGTATCTTCTGTGCTATAGTCTTCAGGTCAATGGGAGTGTCTATTACATTGTAGTACTCAGGGTAGCGGCGTTTTGATGGAAGGAATTGGAATGCAACATAAAGTGGTCGGCCATCTGCATTCGCTGTCATTACCTAGTAATGACATACAATTTTTAGAGATGAGATTTGAATAATGTTACATATTTCTGAAAATGTTCTCCTCATATTTAAATAGCAAGTACAATTCCGCTACCTACAAAATACAGATTTTTACATTGCAATTATTAAAAACACTTACAGCATTAAAAAGTTCTTCAAAAATGCTGTCCTCTTCATTATTAGTAGAAGTTTCTGACATATCTTCAGCCACATCTGATCTTCGACTTGATGAGCTTGTACGAGATACCTTAGGAACTTTCACTTCTTCACCTACAACGTTGTAAAACATTTCTTTACTTGTACTATACTCATATAACAAAGATAAATGATTACATACTGCCAACATTAAGAAACATACCACTTTCAAGACTGTGTCTGGTTTTTGTATACAATTTCCACATTCGGTTAGCGTCTTTATATTCTTCTGACTCAGGCTTATAAAAAGCTTTAGCATTGTTTACAAGGAGTTCAATATCTGCAGACAACTCATCTATATCCTCATATGTATCAGTTTTTAGTTTCTGCTGAACCTACACCGAAAAACGTGAAACTATCTATTAATGCCATAACATTCTCCTTAATAAGCTAGACTGAATTCGGGAAAATTCGGATTTGCATATTAGCAAGAGCCTAAGATGATTTTATTCATTACTTGCGCCAGGTGAATGCCATGAATTAGATTAAATTAGCAAAATAACCTTAACTACATAATTATGAACAGAGTAGTTGGATCAAATTCTTTACTGTATTTAACTCACTCTAAGTAGATCAATAGGTTGCGATACAACTTCATAGTATTGGGGTTCCTGACGTCTTTTAGGCGCTCTGATAAATGAGTCACACAGAAGAGTTCCATCTTCCTTCTTGAAAGTACGAATTGTGTCGTACAATTGTTGACATATTTCACCCTGCAAGGTATTTATTCATTTATATTTTAAAATATCTTTGAAGGACCTATATAAAAAAAAACTGGTTTTTGTGCATACCGGCTCCAATTTTTTCTTCTTGCGTGATGGTGGAGGGCCTGGATTGCTCAGCTCAACATCATCACTATCATCTCCATCAGCTCCTCGGCTTGCAACAGACGATGCACGACGCCGCTTACTCATATTGGGACGCCGAAAGAAATTATTTTAGTAGAGCTAACAGTACTAAAATATAAAAGTTTTTCAAAAATTTAAATACTACAACGTCAATTCTCACGAAAACAAACTGGTTAGTAAGATAATAACATCATATTTTTGTTTAACTTCACGTCAACATTATTTAAAACCATTGCGCGATTCGACGCATTTGATGCTCGGCCCGACAGCTATTAGTTAAAAACTTTTTGACAATTGACATATGTAATATGCACATCACAGTCAACAATTTAATTGTTTGCAATATAATATGTACTTGTATTCTAAAAAGCAAAACTCAAAACTAAGAAGTAAAAAGATAGATCGATAGAAATTATATTAGTTTTTATATGTAATATTTGTGAACTGAAAAATGCAAATGAACTCACTATTATAAATATCACTTTTATCATTATTTATAATATATTATAGAATATAATTTTTGTTTGTTTTTTGTGGGTACCCACATAAAGAAAAATAATTATCTAGCTCAATCTTTAATTCCGCATATATTAATACTAGTATCTGTACAACGTGGCTACTGTTCTTATTAAACGTTTTTTACTTTTATCTATCGGATCCCTCATTTTGAATTACAAAATGACTGAAGTAAAGTTTTGTAGCTACTTTAAGAATTTTATTCTTTGTGGGGAAATAGATTTCCACTGCCTATTATGCCAAGAGTCATTTTTTTATTTAGAAACTGTGGATAAGCATCTGAAATGGGAGAAACATAGGAGCTTATTGAAAAAGCAAGCATACGATGAGCGCTATAGAAGAGACTTTTTGTTTAAGGTACGTAAAATTCCGTAACCGTTACTGTACAACAGCGGACATGGAATTAAAAGTTCATATTTTCTTTATTCATTTAGAATGAAACAAATGATACTTACGCCGTAATATCAATTGTCTTATTCGCACAATGTTGCGTATTTTTTATATTAGATCAACCCTAAATTACATATGTGATTTTCTAATGTAGAATAAAATTTAATAAGGGTAAAAAAATAACATCAGCCTAAAAATCAGACATGTCACCTTTTATCTCTAACGAAAATAGGGTTTTTGATGTTAACTAGTGACCCGCCCCAGCTTCGCACGGGTGCAATGCTGATAAAAAGCAGGTTTTTATTATGTATTGTTATTTCCGTCGCTGGAAAGCTCCGATAATATATGCGTTCGATCGCTGCTAAATAAACTGTAATGGGCTGTATAGATCTATATTAAATGAACAATGTATTCAAGGTATTTAATTGGTTCAGGATTAATGCTGTATTGGTTAAAATCGCTTTGAAAATTAGCCATTATTTGTGGTAAAAAGTAAATGACAAAAAAAAGTTATTGTGGGTTATCTATAAGAGATAGACATATACCTTACGGACTTTTCTGTAGGTAGACCTTTTCAATGTGTACAATACTTAGTACATTATTTTGAAAAAAAAAATCGTAGGGTTCAGTCTGCGTTTGCAATGTAAGCGGAAAACATGTAATTATTTACGACATCACATTAGAAACCTCAAAAATAACAGTACTTCTCCACTATTTAATGGATGTTATTACACATATAAACCTTACTCTTGAATCACTCTATTAAAAAAAACCGCATCAAAATCCGTTGCGTAGTTTCAAAGATTAAAGCGTACAAAGGGACATAGGGACAGAGAAAGCGACTTTGTTTTATACTATGTAGTGATGCCACAATTTTTTGTAAAATGGCGGTATCCGCCTACATTTGCCATTGTTAGTAACTACCTACTATGTATAATTTCATATTCTTTATTGCTTTTAAGACGTATTTATAAAAAAAATATTAAGCTTAATAGTAAAGTCACGATACGTCAATGTACCTTAATCTTATAGGAAATTCACATTATATATATATTATTACAGATCAGAGACGATTTTTACTGTGAGGCCTGCAACGAGCTGACTACTAATCCTAAAAAACATAGACAATGTAGTTCTCATGTTGAAGCTAAAAGTGTTTTAAAAAAACCTAAGTTTGAAACAACGAATTACCCAATAACGAGGCGTTCAGATGGCATAGTTTTTATTGGCGATTTCCAAGTTAGCGCCTTAGAATGGCATGGCATAAAGAAAGATTTCTGTACCGTATGCTCTAGACAGATTCAAGATGTAACGATTCATAATACTTTGAATGTCCACGTAATAAATCTGATACAATCAAAGACTGTTAAATGTAACGAATATTATTATAGAATGGTGAGATCACTTGAAATTCTATGTTTTAAGTGCCGGTAATAAATAAAAATTTATTTACTCCGAATACAATTAATATACCTTTATCGTATTGTTATCGAACGATGATGATTAATTTTTTTTTTATTCACAGCTAAGTCAAGATAAATTCTACTGCTTCATATGTCTTAACGTACATGATATTTGCATGATGGAAGATCATATGACTGAAGATTGTGATGTAGCAGAAAGATATAAAAACAACTATTCGAAAAAGGCATATCGAAATATGAAAAATTTAGTTGAAACTGATCCTGAACTTCATAGTGCACTTCTTATCATGAGCCAACAGTACTATAAAATAAATGATAAAAAAAGAGAAGCAGAATGTCGTATTTGTAACAAGACAGTTAAAGCTGATATAGCGGTTATGATCAAACATAAAGATAAACATGAAAATAAAAGGGATTCAGACTGTGATAAGCCATACAAGGTGAAGTATTCAGAAGTTGTTGACCACGGAAAAAGAAGGCACGAACTGGTAAAGTATGGCAAGGATAATTATATTAAATTTAATACACTAGTAAGTTGGGGTTATTGTACCATGTGCCACACGAGAGTCTCCGCTAGCATGCGACAGGTATTCTCTCATGTGCATGGAGGACGTCACAAGTGTTTTCTAGAATTACAAGGCCTTAGGAGACCGAGTAAACATGAAAAGACCTATTGGAGAAAAATAAAGTTTACAAGCTTTATGACAAGCATATTTAAAATTAACGGCTCTTTTTATCTTGTTAACGATCAAATACAAATACATTTTTCTTCGTTTATGCTGTTAGGAAACTATGGCATTAATACAGATCAGTACATATGTTTTGGATGCAATGAAGTTATAGAGAAATCCGACGCTCAAAATCATTGCAAAACAAAGAGCCATGTAAACAATATGTTAGCCTGTCATGTTATGACTGACTATGATGAAAAGTCAGAATTTATTCGATTGGTGAGTACCTAAAGACTAAATATTCTTTATTTGCTAACAGCCAAGAATGGGTCGTAAACTTATTCTTTTTAATTCTTAAAGAAGTTAAAGCATACCTACCTAATTTGAAATTTTATTGGTCGTCGTGATTACAAAATAGTTTATGTAAAGTATTAATATCCCTACTAATATTATAAATGCGAAAGTAACTCTGTCTGTCTGTCTGTCTGTCTGTCTGTTACCTTTTCACGCCTAAACCGCTGAACCGATTTTGATGAATTTTGGTATAGAGATAGATGGAACCTTGGGAAAGGACATAGGGTACTTTTTATCCAGATCCCGATCCCGATCCCGGAATTATGCGGGTGAAAACGCGGGGTGCAGTTATGTATCGCATAATTCAAATACTCCTAGCCAGCTTTTAGAATACTTTCTGCCTGACATGTCCATCAGGCCCATCGGCCTATACACTATGAATGTGTGAGTGTGACGATGCATGGTGTGGTGTGGCGGGGCTGGCGGGCGCGGGCGCGCTGCGCGGCGCGGCGGCAAAGACGTGCGGGGGACGCGGATGGCTCGGTGGGAGGAGTGTAGATCACAAAGTATGCTTACCCGAACGGGCAGACACGTGAGGGCAGACGTCGTTGGCGGACGCATGCGATATCTACAATTTTGAGCTGCAACGTATTCGCTTTCTTTACGTTTTCATTGGTGTTTAGGGTTTCTTGGATAAGCATTTTGTGTTATTTACTTCGTTGTTTTGGTTGTTATTATTAGTTTAGCATAAGTTAGGTAGGTAGAATTATAGTTAATAGGTAAAATAAATACTTTAATTCATTTTTAAGGATAGGTATAAAATTGTAGTAGATTAGTAGGCAGGTTTTTTTAAGTTTTTTCACATTTAGTAAGTAGTTACGGTACCTAAGAAGGTCAGCATAGTTTTTATTGAGTATTAATAGGTAAGTAATGTTGTTTTGTGAATAAAATAGTTCCAGTAGTTTCGCATATAATTTTATCGATTCATTTTGTTTTTATTCCATGTGGATAGTATATTTTTTTTAACATTTAGTTTTAGTTTAGCAATTCGTTTTGTTTTTGTTTTATTTCATGTGTATAAGTACCTATGCCATTCCAATTCAAAAGAGTACAATTTCCCCTGAAAGCAGCATTCGCTATGACGATAAACAAAGCTCAAGGACAGACACTCAAAGTAGCTGGTGTTCATTTAGAAAAAAACTGTTTCTCCCATGGGCAACTGTATGTGGCGTGCTCACGAGTATCGAGTCCACAAAACCTACATGTTTTGACCAAAGAAGGAAAAACAAAAAATGTCGTATACAAAAACGTATTAAACTAAGTTAAGTCAGGGATCAGGGTCAGGAAAAGTCTACCTATGTTAATCTCAATAATTCAATGTGCCGGCTTCATTAGAATCGTTTCATTATAGTTTCAGAGCCTATTCAGTCCAAACAAATTTACACGAAGTAGTAGTTCTACGCAGACGAAGTCGCGGGTAACAGCTAGTCTAAATATAAAAATAATAATAAAGAACAATTAACACAAAAACCATTGAGCCGTCGCCAACAATTTTTTTAAATCTTATTTTTCGTTGAATTTAAATAAGGTATGAAGTTATGGAAGAAGCAGAAAGATCTTTACATTTGGCACATGGTTCTATATCGATTAGGCTAGGATTGATTTTATTTTTATATCATTTCTATTTTTACTACACTCACGATGGTTGCTAGTTGTTTCCAACACACTAATCGTTAAGATTATTAGGATTTACTAAGGTATATGAGAGTAATAATCTTCAATTAAAACTAGACAAATGTAATTGAATTTCTATTTGTTTTAGATTCGCCCAAACCTATATCACTGTGCCGTTTGCGATCTTATATTACCATATTGGGATAATGTACGTGGACACATATCAGGACTTTCGCATGGTGCTCGTAGGCGTGTATGTCTTTTACCTTTCAATGAAGCAAGTATTTTACGGTCGATGCACGGTCCTACGTTAAATAGGAATAATAGTGTTAATATTCATCTCAAACGTCTAGGTCTCATTTAGAAGTTTATGCAGAGTTGGCTTCAGAGACAAATCTTTTCTTCTTTCTTTCTCTTTTGCCATTATAAATTCATATGAAATTTATTGGACGTAGTACGCGTTTAAATAAACCATTTCAAACCAATTGTTTCCAGCAAGAAAACGATTTTGTCGCGAGTTACATCTCTACATAAAGCATCACTTTTATTCAATATTGTTCTTAGTTCATCCTTATTAAACCTATATCAAAGTACATGGAGCTTCATAAACTTGTCATTTGTAGATCCTTGTCACATCAGAAATCAATTATTATGACCCCATTTGAAAAATGTTTGTATCTTCAAATTTGCATTTAGAATTAGACTTTTATAAATTTTTGCTGAACGGCGTTAATGGACGAGATTTATTTATTAATGACATGTTTACCACTTGCTGTAGCTGTACCATGTGGTCGACATAATATTTGGCCACATTGATCAATATATTTCTATAGCTGCTTGTCTGCTTTGACAAATATCGGTAAATATTTGTCAAACTCATGGTACAACTACTTGTAGTATTTTATGCAAAAGAAAAGCAAGTTAATAAAAACTACAATATTTTCCTTAGTCTTATAATGATAAAAATATTTTGAGAAAGAATCTTAATTTACAAATTATTCTAGATACAAGGGTCATGACAATGCATAATGTACTGGGATAGGATATATCTAAGCCTTTTTAAAACTATTAATACAGTTGTAGTCAAGACCATGTATTTATAAAAATAAAACCTTAACATTCACTAAACCATTGAGGAAAATGTGAGAGTAACATAATAAAATTCCTTGGAGAGATCTTTTGCATTTCATTTAAATATCCTATGGTTTTCCTTATATAATCTTGTTTAAAATCATCTGGTAAGTCTTGTATTTCTACATCTAGTAAAATAACTATATGGATTAACCTTGTAGGGTACAAGCTGGCAAAATGATCATTGCTTTTAGTTTTTATAATACATTTAAAATTATAAACTAAGTCTAAGATAGCTGAATCATAGTTGGTAGAGGTTAATACTGAATTTAATATGGAACTGCAAATTTGAAAGCAATTTGGAACTTCAGCACTAGTACACAACAATCTTTGATATGTAATGTCGCTTAATTCTAGATTTAAGTCAAGACTTCTATTTTCAAGCACTTTAACACATAAGTTTAATAATATATTTTCTATATGTGGTTTCATTTTAATAACAACATCTGAGCGGAGAATGTTTTGATCCCATAAATTATTCAATATAGTAGAACACCTAATATCACTTGTGTTCCAATTAATAATACTGTCTGATAAATTGTTAAAAATACTTGAATCTAAATTAAGTAAAGCTTGAACTAATTCTGGATTGATTTCAATATTATAACATGATTTCATATCAGTATCTTTGCAAGTTCTGATCAAAAAGGCACTTAACTTTTGGTCCATTTCACTCTTATTGTTCGAAAAAACTGCATGTTTATAAACATCTACAAGAACTGCAGTATGATTTTCATGTATATTTAAATGGCCTTCAGGGTTTACCTTGCATATTTTACGTATGTTTTCAAGAACTGATAGTCGTAAGTTTGTGTCCACATTTGTGTTTTGTCTTGAAGTCAAAACTTGAACGAAACTTTTTGATAAAGCTTTCGCAACGGCTGGATCTAATAAAGGGTCTTTGAAAGTAACTACTGGGCAGGATTCATTAAAAGACTTGATTGTTTTCTCTATTAGTTGAGGGTTCATTGTAATATTTAATTTCACCACTGTACGACTGAAGAGTGAAGGATTAGAATTAGATCCGTCAGCGGTCAGACGGAATCCGTCATTTTGAAAAATCCACAGCAAAAGAAGAAAGAAAAAATATCAGCCACAGACTAAACTTTAAGCGAAGTTTTGCTAAATTTAGTGCCATCTAGTATCAAGCAGCAGAGATATTAAATTAAAATTTATCATAGTAGAGGGAGCTACTATTTGCGATCACATGAAATCAGTGAAGTTTGCGGTAAGAAGTACATATAAACAATTAACAAATGGTTTATTATGGAATAAAGTAGAAAATACTAAGTCATTTTTTTATCTTCGCCTGGACTGATAGGATCTACTTGATACAAATAATAAAAATATAAAATAAATTAAAGACTAACAGAAAAATTATATTATGTATTTTTTCAGTGAGTAATTTCTATAATTTTGTGATTAATTGCTTTAACAATTAAAAGCCAAATTTTTATGTAGTTTAGAATTGCTCACTAGTTTAAACAATACTACTTAAACCTACTAGGCACTTTCAAGATAGAGCTATCTATGTTTTTGAATGATTTTATAGTAATAATAATACACCATTGGTTATGATTTAAAGACATAATTCTTAAATAATTTTATCAATGGCTTAGATATAAATTTAAATAACAGTATTTAGGTGATAATTTTATGTAAATGGTTTAATTAAAAAACATTATAGTTCCAGCTTTCATCATTGGCTGTAAAAGGTGAGTACTAAAAAGTAATTTATAGTTATAGAAGTACCTATTAAGGACCCCTTTACGCAATTTCTGCCTTTGTACAGACTATAAAATATTCCCACCGGCAATTTGGTGTTGAAATAATGAGCAATTCACATTTGCTCTAATGTTGCCGTCTTAAAAAATTCGAAATCACGAAAACGCAATAAAACATTAAATGTAATTCAAAATAGATGTAAGACGATAAGAAAGCTTCAAATGTTTGAATTAACATACAAATTCTGTATTATTGTAATGTCTTAATTAGTTTGAATTCGCACCGTTAGGCGGGAAATTAAAAAAAATAACCTCGATGATAATTCATAGTCTATGTTTCGAATGGACGTTTCGAAAGTGTGTGGGGCCCGCTTAATAAATTACCATCGGGACCTCACAAGAGGTACGCGAGAGGTCTAAATACGTGGGTTTCACCACGGCTGGCCCCGCCCTGACAGAGAGAGAAGATGCCAGATAATTCGGAGCAATTTATGTGGAGATAAAATTGTTTGCTTAGTGATTTTTATTACGATACTAACTTTCCGTAGATGTATGCGTTTTTAAAAGACCGGTTTATTGTTTTTTTCTATTACAATCAAAATTATTAAAACTAATGAATTGTTATTATACTTAAAACGTTTTCCGGTATTAAGTATGCCTCTTTTGTAGTCTTTCAGAGTGTATTAAAAAATAAGTGTCATAACGTTAATTCTGAAAAACGATACCTATACATGCATGAGTTACCAAAACGTAACACACGTTATTTACATGTATATATTCTGACAACGTGCGTATATAATAAATGGTAATTTTAATCTTTCGGACGGCATAATTCTTCGCTAAACAGGTTTTGATCACCACGTCTGCTAATAAGAAATTGACAAAAAGCTTTAATTTACCTCATGCACGATTACTACATAATATTAAACACGTTTATTACCCTAACAGGTAGTTTTATTAGGTTTAAAGACATTTATTCTCTATTATTTAGTTTTATTCGACATAGTATCTAACGGAATATAAGCATTTATTCAATAAAATTTCAACTGAAGATGTGTGGGTCTTGTACCAGATAATACCCTTTTTATCTGACTGTTCTGACCAGTATTAAAAAGATTTTAGAAAAATACTGAGAAGAAATAATAAAAACGTATTTTATCCATGTTGCATTTTCATTTTCAATTTTAGCCATTATTTTGATATAACCTGAGCGATAGATTTAAGCCCGAACCCAATAAATAATCCACAATCTTAGATTGAAAATATACCCAATCGGGTATATTTTCGTGACAGTCGATCGATCTCCTATCTGCATCCCAATAAACAAACCCTACGAAGACAATCCATTTTTGGCGACACTCTTTACACTCATTGATAAAATTATAAGTACATATGTTTATTTAAAACATATCAAATAGCATTTCAATTATTTTAAAAACTGGTGTAGATCATATTTGTATGAACTATGAACAGATCAACTGTGCCAAAATATCTATCCCAGTGATTCTCAACCTTTTTTTTTGTCACGGCACATATTTAATGATTTGAAAGTTTGACGGCACACAATTAAAGATTTTAAAATTTGGCGGCACACAAAGAAAAAGCTAAAAATTATATATTTACTACAACACACTACATAAAACTACAGATGCTATTAAATTCTATCACAAGTATTTTAATTTCAAAATAATTTTTTTTGTATTATGTCAAATGTATAATGTGAACTGTGATAAACTGATATATTTACACACACACAAGCACACAACCAAGAATCGACCGTACGGTCGTAAACTTGAGAATTTGACTACGGCCGCTGTTGTCATCTTTAATAATAATTATTTAATTAAGATCAGATAGCTTCCGCAGCTTTTAGTTATAAATTAATTCAAGTAGCTAACTAAAATCGAAAGTGCATAGTTAATGTTAGGTAAGCTAATGCAGAAATTGAACAAATCAATAGCGATGTCCGAGAATGATGGATCGGCCACCATTACCTGCCCCATTCGCGCCATCTCGCCCGTGTGAACTGCGCTTATACGAGATAGGGCTGTAAGTTTGCAGAAAAGTGTATCTATTTTGTAACAGCCCGAAAAGAATATTTGTTTTCTTAAGGATGTTTTAGAGTGACTGATTGTAGTATTGTACATTATATATAAAACAGATAAGACACACATAGGTAAGCATTGGAACAAAAGCCCACTACTACCCGATGCCCAAAACTATGCTCTAAACTCTAAAGCTTAAATGATGGCAGGGCATATAGAAAGCCTGTCAGATGAGTGATGGATAACCTGACTGTCCTGACCTGATTTTTTGGATTAAGTTTACTTTGATTTTGGAAGAAATAAAAGGATTTCTATTTTATTTTAGATAGTAGGTACGTTAAGGGTCTGTTTCACAATGTCCAGATAAGTTCCAAATAAGCTATTTATTACTTATTGGTAGGATAAACAATATTGTTGCGTTTCACAACTGTCAGATAGCGTTATTCGTCATGAAACGCGAAGTTTCGAATTCGGGACTTTTATCTTCCGAATAATTGATGTGTTGTATAGCTATTTGGTACTTTATCCATACATTGTGAAACAGGCCCTAATTAACATAACTTGACAGCAGTCATATTATAACTATTCTCGTAAAAGTAATTGGCAACCCTAAACAGTGCAGTGAAGTTATCATTTGCGTTACGGGACTGACATTAGACGAAATTATGATAAATATAAACTGTATAATATAAATATAAACAATGAAAATTTCCGTAGTCTTGGAAGCTGTAACGTAACTACGTCAGATTAACAGAAAAAAAGTTTAAAAAAATATTACTTCTAAAGTAATAAAAAATATAAAAGTACCTACTTCTCGCTTATTAACGGACTGTTTTATAAGTACTCTGCGATTTTTTACGCTTTTCATCTATATATAAAATGCCTTTATATTCTTTCAAAAGTACTTAATTACTGTTATGACTTATATTTTTTAGTTTATTAATTACTTACTTCAAAAATCAACGTCTTAATTAGAACCAAATACGAGCGATTACAAATGACACGTCGCAAATATTCATTTAATTTAATTTAGATATTCATTCGGTTTCGTTTATGAAATCTACATATTATGTTACTATAAATACTGAATAAAATAAACTTTCAAAAATTAAAACACTATCAGATTAATGTCAGTGAATCAAGCCAATTTTAACACACATGCTTACAGAGCATCAGTGTTGCCAGACGTCCCGATTTGTAGATTAAAATTTAGTGTCCCCGCGATTTATACCCAAAAAGTGGGAATAAAGGGATATACTTTTTGGGGATAACTCACCCACTAAAACACTGACATGATTTTTTTGTAAAGATCACAATCTCGCTGTTGGCCTTAAGGGCCTTTACAGCTCAGCACGGGCTGTTTTGGCGAGCTTAGCTCGCCCTGAAAGGGTCCACTGCCATTCACAGAAATGGCACCAACTCCAAAAAAAGATACCAGGAATATATAAGAAGTATCTTTCAATTTTAATTATTCTAACATCAAACTGCTCCTACAATAATTTAAATTGCCGTATGCCAGACATAAACTGTGCGTAAATTAAGCAGATTAGAGATAAGACTCATCGAAATTCTACAGATATCCTATGAAACTTTTTTTATCTTTATTAAAGAGAAAAGCGAAACTTTAAAAAAAAGTCTCACAGAAATATCATCCTACCTAATTCATATAAATAAATATTCACTCAATGTAAAGTGCAATTTGTAATATTAATTATATTCCAATCGAATTTGTTCGAAACGCCTTGTTTTTGTAACGGATAAAAGATTTTTGATTTTTTAAATTATAATAAATAAAGACTCAACTATTTAACGATAGTGTTAATCTGATTTAAAATATCAGTTTTTTACTAAAATAAACCTTCTATAGTTTTTTGCCTTTTGTAATCTATTAATAAATATTTTAAAACTTCTAATTTTATACTTTTTTTTACTGAACGAAACTCCCGCTTTTTTCATTTAAAAAGTTCCAAAATACCAATAAAGACCCAAATGCATTCTCCCCATATTTGGTTAAGTCTGTAAGCCTTCTAATTGTCGTTTCGATTTAAAATCATTTTGTGTTATAGTTAAGTAAGCTGTAAGGTACAAATTCTTAAAAGGCCGGCAACGCACTCGCGAGCCCTCTGGCATTGAGAGTGTCCATGGGCGGCCGTATCACTTAATATCAGATGAGCCTCCTTTTGCCCCCGTTCTATAAAAAAAAAGGTTTTTCTAAATAAATAAATATTCGATCGTATGATTAATTGTCCACGCTTCGATGTATCGATAAGTATGGATTAATGCAATTTTTATACTGTCACGTCCATTATTCCGTGAGATTTATTGAAGAGGTAATCATGTAAAAAACGTTATGTGGTGATTCGGCCATTCCAGTTGTCTCGTTACAGACCACCGAGTGCGTGCGAGGGAGATAGCATTACGATATGGGTGGCCATAATAAAGGCCAAACAATGATCTATTATTTCAGTACTTGCGCAAGATTGGTCTCTAATTTTCTTTTGCTATAATTCTAAATTCATAGTAGCTTTTATTTCAGTTATCGATTTGAAAGCTTGCCTCATTAAATCATTAAGTCTCGTTAAACAATTATAAAAAATGAGTTTATTTATTAATTAGTTGTCTGGAGGAAACACAATATACCTACAGTCTTTCTGTCTATTGTGTCTACTTATTACTATTAGCAATAAACAAATAAGTAAAACTCTTTGTGGCCCCACCTTATAAGGTATGGGTCTCAAATTTCTGTTTCTGTTTCATTATTATTTTTCAATCTAATAGGCAAGTAGGTGATCAGCCTCTTCTGCCTGACACACACCGTCGATTTATTGGGTCTAAGGCAAACCGGTTTTCTCACGATATTATCCTTTACCGTTCAAGTGAATGCGTACATAGACTGAAAGCTCATTGGTGTATAGCCAGGGATCGTACCTACAACCACGGGATGAGAGTCGCAGGCTGAACCCACTGGGCCAACACTGGCGTACAGTGTACCTACACACTTGACACTGTACTAGACGCTGTAAGATTTTTTAGGTAACTGTTGTTACTTAAGTGAAAAATTAAAAAGCATTTATTATTTTTTAAACTCGTTTTATAGCGACTATATCGATTCAGTAGTATGTATCGAGGAAATTTTGTGTTTTGATTTTTTAGCGCAAATTGCCAAACGTAACGAATTACAACTTTTCATCTATTGTTATTGATATAAACGTTATGGTACTTATTTAACGAACTGCTGTTTAGTTCACAAAATATGGAAGGCATCATTGGGGGTGGAGCTCACTTTTGTTAGGTTTTAGGAGATAAAAGGTTTTTTATCTCCCAAAACCTCAAACCCCACGTATTTTTCCACGTATTATATCCAAGACTATATCCAACATCAATATGCTACGAGTCGTTTTCTATTGAGATCGCACAGCTCTTTTTCATAAAACATACTACGCTTAAAACTTCGAGACTACTCATACTTACTACTTAGTTCAGATTTTACGCCCACTAACTTGGTACTTCTTACAAATCAAGCTAAATATTACAATAATATTGTAAAAGTTCAAAAAAAAGTCATTCCACTCGCGAGGTTTCTTTACTAAATAGGTAGATATGTGAACAAAATAAGGTCCCGCACCAAATTGTTCGGGGAAATAAAAAAATATCAACCTTATATACCACAATTTTTTTTAATTGTGAAACATTTTGTGGGTATTTTTTTAAGTTTTTTTTTATTGTAAACAGATGTATCCGATTTGTTTCCTTAATAAATAAACCGTATGTGCTATGTGATAATCGTACGTATATATAAAATTAACTGCCATTAATTAACTTGGACATTCCTTCTTGTCCAAAATGTTATTAACGGCAACTTCGACCTCATTTATTCCATAAAAGAAATGGCAGCGCTTCAACCCTTGGTCGTAACCTCGGTTTTTTGTTTCTGCTTCGTGATCATTTGCCTTTTGCTTTTAAGCAAATAAGTGATCAGACTTCTGTGCCTGACACGGGATCTTTGTGTCTGAGGCATTCCTCGCGATGTTTTCCTTCACCGTACAAGTGACTGTGCGCTGCGAAATGCGCACATAGACAGAAAAGTTGGTGGCTGGAGTTCAAACATAGGACCTTAATTCTTATGAATAAAAGTGACACGCTTAGGCCACTTTTCTATATCAATCTCATGATTCAGAGTTTAAGCGTCTAGCTACAATTATTTTTATTTTGACACTTTTGCAATGTTTAAAAGTCTATATAATAAAAGTACTATAAACCAGTTAAACATATATATAAATAATTATATCCAAGCCTATAGCCATGTGTACTCGTAATGAGTCTTGTAAAATATTAACGTTTACAGAAATTTTTTGATCACGCGATGTATTTAGACAAATTACAATCTTTACACAAACATGGCTATTGACATGGCATTTTATATAACAAATGGCTTTCCATCTTTCCATCATTATTAACCTTGACTTTGCTTCCAAAATTAATCATAAGAAAATGAAGAATAATAAAAATCACTATATGTAAACTGTCATGTAAACTAAATTTTGTTACAAATTTACATACCTTGATATTTTATATTACAAAATCGATTATCATTATCAGTAATCAATTAAATGCGCTAAAAATATAATTTATTAAAACTAACAAGAATTAAAATCAATCATATTTATAACCAGAATGACCTAATTTCATCCAGGGCGGTCTAATTTACCCAACGCAATAAAACCTCTTTTTGACATATCCGTGGCAAAATCCTAACCGATACCACCCTTTACTCCGTTAAGGTGTTAAGAAAAGTCTTGTTATATTAGTGAATTTGTACTTTATTCTCTAGGGCATAGAGTCAAGATTTATATCTTGCCATAAAGAAGTTTATTAGACTACAAAAGCGCCGCCGTGCTCGTCGGCTCCTTTGAAGCGGCCGCCAGTAATTACATAAGAGTGAATGCCTTGCTTATCGTACGAATGAAGTGAACAGGATTTCAAGAAATTAACATCAAAGTGATGAGATTGAAAAGTGTACTTAGCGTGGGATTTGTATGAAGTCTAGCATTGGTTATTGGAAAATAGATTTCCTTTAGGATATTAGGTTTCGTAATAATTCTCTCTATTTCCCGCGTCAGTTCATTTCGCCTCAGTCATGCAATATAAACTGATCTGAAAACAGATTCATGTAAAGGAACATTTCACGAATTATATTTATTCAATTTAATTGGGTTGTCGCATACATTGCAAATTGCAATAATTAGTTCTACGATTTTATAAACCATATTTTTAGCTATGGATTTTTTATTTTGTAATTCGGTTTTAATACAACTGAAAGATTCTCCAGATTAAATCATTAGTTTAAAGGGAGCCGTTCAAGTATTACATAAGTATTAAACTAGAAATTCTTATAAATAAACGTAAATAATATTTAGAAAATTATTAAATACTCTGTGATTACATAGAAAAATTTAAGTTTGTACGTATAATATCTTTGTACTTTTAAGCATTAGACGTTACAAATTGCGTAGATCAATTATTGTGTTCGTAAATTAACCTCCCAAAAAGATACTTAGAAAGCGGATTAGAATCGAGAACTATGTCAGTTTGAAAATTGCGTTTCCGATTGTAATTAAAAGCACTGTCATTAACTTGTGACGAATTAAAGAGGCGCGGGGCGGGCGCCGTGGGGCGGAGCTTTCACTTCAAAGGAGCCGCCGCGGCGGGACAAAGGGAGATCTTATTGACGTGTGAGAGAGATAGGTATATTCAACAGTAACTGTTGGAGTGAGACGGAGTTAATGCGTTCGTGTAGTGAGTTAGTGAGACGTCGAAAGGGTTGATTCAAGACAAAGTGGTGTGCGTGCTTATCGATATTTTAGTTTGATTCAGTATTTGTACATCGTTACTATGTTGTTGTGTCACTTTTGGGGTTAAATACACTATAATATTTCATGAATGCAAACTATATAATATGACATATTTTTTTTATATAATGATTTGTTTTAGAATAAAGTTATTCTAAAATATTATTTTATTATGTAGTAAAATTTCAACAAAATTCTATATAAAACTGATTCGCTTTTTTTACTTTATTTACTCAATCGCTAAATTTTAAATGTTTTATGTACCATATCATGTCAATATACAATTTACATAAGATAAGAAAATATCGACAACTGCCCAGAAACCAATGCGCACGCGCATCACTAGCAATAAATCTGAGCCGCTAAAGAAGCTTACGTCATTGACGTATTGTTTATAAATCAAAGACCGCCTCGCGAGTTCGTTAAAATATACGACCGAGTTTTTAATAAACCTAGTACTAAATTTATCGCAAATTTATTTATTTATTAATCAAATAGATTCTCTATCAAACAGTAGTCGAGTGGTTAAGCTATTTAAACCAGAAGACGGAAGTTTGAACTCCTTATGTACCTTAAATTTTTGTTCTATATTCATTACTAGGGTAGGAACATGATTGACCGAAGATTTGATTCGAATGAGTCACAAGACAAATGCGTTTTGTATGGAAAATTATACTACAAACACAAAAATGTGTCTGTTCTGTGCCTTCTTGAACGTTAGGTACGGGGCTTAATATGATAACGAAAGACAAAAAGATTTTTTTTAAAAACAATGAATATTGTTATCACTATACAACATATCAAAACTCGTAAATCGCGTTCCGGGATGGTTAATTTTATCTTTGAGTTATAGAAAAACCCAACAATACTTTAAATTCCTTAAATAAACAAATTTCACCGCACCTTATACACTTTTTTTATAACATGATCACAAAGTCGTACGAAAGACGTCCCTAATTCGATAATTAAAGAGCCCTGCCATTAAATCGAATTATCTATGACACGTTCACTCAGAGAAGAAAAGCTAACTACTCATTAGTCGTAATACGACCAGCTTAAGTTGACCTCAAAAAGTCATACCGCGTTAAGCAATTTCATATCGCTGTATCAGGAGAAAAGATCTGTTGTGACTGGACGCAAGTTAATAGAAAGAGTGCTGAGTCATCCAGGTAGACACTCCGATATTATAAAGTGGTCTCTCAAATTAATCTTCCCACGATCGCGAATTTGATAAACTCGTACCGATTTTTTGACAAGCTTTTAGCCTCTTTTGCAAGAGAAATGAGTTGCAAATTAAAGTGTAATTGTTGCGCATAATGTAATGATCTTTTTTGCTTAGGCGTGACAGTCATTGGAGCCACACCTGTTATTATTACATTAAACAAACAACGCGACGTTAATTTATTAACATGTTACATTTTATAACATCAAAATTAATTGAATTTTATCATTAATTTACTACGATGCACGAAGATTGATAATGACCAACTTCATCGGAAGCTAATGTTAAAACTGAAATTTTAATTGCACTTTCTACGTCACACTGCGCCATAAGTTTCTTAGGTTATTATTACTTAGGTACTTATACTTATTATTTAGGTACTATTAGTATTTTAGATCAAAAATCTACTACAGATTATTATTGCAGTAGCAAACCTCAGTGCCTTTATGACATCAGTGGGTTTATTTTTTGTCGTTTTGTTATATAATCGTCTTATCATTCAACTTGTAGTGGAAAACCGTTAAAAGCATAAATATTGTTGTGATGTGATGTGTATGTGATCTGCCTCCTGTGCCTGACACAGCCCGTGGACTTTTTAGATCTAAGACAAGCCGGTTTACTCACAATATGTTTCTTTACCGTTCGAGCGAATGTTAATAGACGATAGACAGAAAGTCCATTGGTGCACGAATGGAGATCAAAACCAAGCTCGTACCTTAAGGATGAGAGTCGCACGCTGAAGTCACTAGGCCAACATTCATATTTTACGTTCCATAAATCATTCATTTCAGATTCACAAGCTTCAAGCACCCACTTAGGTTTCTTCAAATGACTAATTTGAATCCTAAATTGGTCAACAGCTGGCCGATTAGGCACCACGCCCTCAGACAGTCCGGCAATTAGCCATCATTTATCTTCACACCTCTGTCAAAACTTTGTCGTTTCGGAAACATTAAAAAACGTACCACTAGATTAATTTGACCGAATGTTTTGGGCAAATGGCCTCTTAAGGTGTGAATTAGACGATTTTTCTCCTTGATAAAGGTTGACGGACTGTACCTTTGTTAATTATGCACGGTTATCCGTTAAATTTATTTAATTACATGATTCGGGACTAAAGTGGCTAGAGTCTGTTAGTTGATTGATGAGATGGTCATTTGTTATGCAAAATCCCAACTGGAAAAAATCCCTGGTTCTGTAATGGCCGATGTTATAAACGAGGCAAGACAATTTGTGTATTTGTATGTAACAGATCAATTGTTTATATCTTCACTTGAGTGCAACTGTCATTATTACATCACTGTCATATTATGCATTTAAATACAAATTACATTACACTGCCAATTATATTTTTTTCTTTATAGAACCCCATTTCCACACATACTTCAAAGGCATTTTGGGAATGGATGAATAAGTCTTAGGTTTATTCACGAGTGTAAGTGGCACAGATTTCGTTTCCCATTTAATTTATTCAAAGCGACATCTCAACATTACACTTGTTAAATGATTATTTCATTTGTAATAAATGTACGAGGCTATGTACCTATGTTTGGTGTTGGTGAAGTATTTGCTTAGGATTGGGAGTTCATTTTATAGAAAAGGAGGCAAACGGGCACGAGGGTCATCTAATGAATATGCCAGAGGGCGAGTGCGTTGCCGGCGCTTTACTCTGAGAATATTTTCAACAAGTAAATTACCTATTTGAATAATAATCACTTTACGATTACAATGTCATAATATTAGTTATTTTCGTAAAGCGTTTTATGCGAATGCTAAACAGCCAGTCAATAAGTTAATTATCGCGATGCCATCGATACGATGTCATTGTCCTCTCATTGACTGGCTCGTAAGCGACACTCTAACCGCTATTAAACCGCCTTGTCAATTTATATTGTCTCGTAAGTAATTCCACATTCCCGGGCCGATTGTGAGGCGTTATAATGACAGGAGGATGACGTATGGATTTGTCGCTTATGGCGTTTGGAGGCGCGAGCCCGCGGCCACATCAAAGAGGTGGCCTCCTTTGATGGTGCCGCGGTGCCGGTCTGAGAGATGTGCTTTGGGCGTGGGCTATCGATACTTTTGATTTGCGTGGGTCGAAGTGTCGATAGCGAAAGCTATTATAAAAGCGAAAGACATTATTAAATTTAATTTATATTACAATATAAAGGACTGAATTCCAAATACGCTTGCAACGATAAAGTCTTTGGCTTCGAAATGAGAAACTATCAGCGCTCCCCGTCGTGTGTCACCTCCTGTTAATTGCTTTCACCTGCAGGAGGTCATCCTCTCTGTACTCTAATACTTCGTTCATGTCCTTTGCCATCCAACCTTGTACCCTGGGTGCCCCAGCCAAATGGTCCAAATATACCTGGATGGACCTATAATGTTGACTCGACTATCTACTCTTCTATTTTGGATTTTTTTCCGGACTCTCCATCACCCGTCCCTCCTTCTCAGCCCCAAGATTGGGCACAAAACTAACTTCTGGAAATAAATGTAAATAAAAAATCTTCTTGAGAGGATGCACCTACAAATACTGAAGTTATTATATACGTATATACAAGAATAAGTAAGGACTGAGCTTAAAGTGACAAGTATAAATAAGACTTTATATATACTACATACCTATAATATTTGTCATGCTTTTCTTTTGATTTTTTTCCAAACGACTTGTATGAGATTACTATTAAATTATTTTAAACAGTGAACAGTCCTTATATCGATAAATAATAAGCACTCATTCGCATTCATCACTTGATAACCACAAAGCAAAACTATCGACATCGATAAACTTAATAATCTCTTTGCACAACAATGGCGGGCAATAAAACGAATGGAGCACGTATTTTGACGTGAGCGGCGCTTCTGGTCTTGCATCTCGCTCTAACGGCACCTCTCGTTCGCACTAACTGAAGTGTCTCGAACGCTATTATCGTGTTGGATTAGATATTTTCGAAAATGGAATAATAGATGTTGGACTGTGACTACGAATGGTACATTATAGGCCTTCGCCTTACTTAGCGGTTAACTTGTATGGCTGGGTTCGATACCCGACATTACGGCGAACCATATTTTGGTATACATTCGTTATATCGTCTGTAAATCGGCGTCAACCAGTCACTTTCCGAGTGGCTTTATCCCCTTGGTGTTGCGTAGAGATGTGGGGTTTTTGTGCATCTACTCGAGAATACGAAATTTCAGAACTAAATCGACCTACGCCCTTTTCTTGAAATATCCAGAAAAGGGCGTACTAATTTTTAAAAGGACGGCAACGCACTTGCGACCTTTATAGTCCATGGGTATTGGTATCACTTAAAATCAGACCAGAACATCATATTACCTCCTGTTTTATAAAAAAACAAAACTGTGAGTGTCTCTACGGGAATCGAGCCTCGCATTTAACACCGATGGATAAAAATTGTCTATTTTTGAATTACTAATGCCGGATCAGAATGGAATCGAAACAATTATTAAATGTCGGTAATGTCTGTGATGTTACAAGTATGTGTGGCTGAGATCACAAATCCCTACATCCAATCAAATGGACCGCCCCTTTGTTGACCTGTCTCGTTTCGATCAGGGATTGACAACATTTTTTAATCATACATTTCTAATTTACTACTAAATTTCTTTTAAAATATTAAATTCTAATCTTTCTAAATCTATATGACGCAGATACTCCGTAAGTCCAATCCTAAACCTATGTATTTGCTTGGTTGACCGTTTCGAGTCTGTTGTGTCTACCTGCATTTTTGTTACTGTATTTGTTTTGTGAATTTTTGTATAGGTACCTTCTGTGCGTTCTAGTAATAATTATTTAGTCTTGTAATGTTTTTTTCTCAGTAAGCGAATTTTTTTAATTCATATGAGAAATAAAGTTATTCTAACCGTAATATCGATTTAAAAATATTGTCAGATTGTCTTATCATTGTTTTTTCCCAGTTATATTATTTTGGAATTCAGGTGGGGCTGAATATATGTTTTATATTGCGTGTATTGTTTTTATTTCTTTTAATCATTAGACTTAAGTTATGATGTTAGTTTACCACCATGCAGCGTACTCGTGTCTCTTGCAATCATTACAGATTACCCTGGAGTCAGCCAGGTATATAAGTGGATTTGAGTGTCTGTAAATAACATTTTTTAAATGAATCTATAATATTACAGAAATAATATAATAAAGGTACCTGTAAAAGAAGCGGAATCATTATAATAAATTGTTAATTGAAATAACTAAAGAAAATTGTAGTGCAAACTGCATGTAAATTCGGGTGATACAAAGTTATACTTAACATCGATATTTCTAGAAAATATTTTTTTGAATCTTATAGCTGACCAACGGTTACGTAGCCCTGTATTGTCACTTATACTCTGACATGTATTTAATACATGTCGTATTAAGATATCAGCACTTCGGGTACAACAGTCTAATAGTGCCGACTAGTTTCGATAATAATTAACGCGTAACGGAACGTTATATTTATTTGTTAACTATACCTACCGCATATAGTATTTGTAATTTAAAAATCGAATATAAAATTGAAATATTTAGAAATGTGTTTTTAAATTTATTTTAGTGTTCATTGCGAACTGAATTTTAAATCTTTCGTTGTTAATTTTCTGTCTAGTCTATTAAGTATATTATTTACGAATTGTAACCTGAATTGTTTATAAATACTATATATTTATTTAATCCTCTGAAGCAAAATTATGTAAGCATTAAAGAAAAATCAATGACGGATGTAGGTATGAGATTGACGTTTATTAAAGGATGTTAATGATAATTTCAGAGATTAAAGCATCACGCTGCGCCCGCGCCTCGTAAAATACACTGTGGGCTAGATCTGCGTTACGTCACCTTTAACACTATAGGCCAAGGGCTAGCTGATTAATTGACCAGGGTATTGTTTTCAGAAGAAACAGTTCTTAGAGAAGAATTAATTATTTATTATTAGAATTATTATTTATAAGAATTGACATTACTTTTACATTACTTATATCATTGACCAAACGCTACTGGCAATTAAAATAATTGAATCAAAATCCTACTTAATAATTACCTAGAACCGTTCTTATAGACACAAAATAAATCATAATTTTCATGTGGTTTTAGGTGTCGCCTGTGAGACTCGAACCTCGGCTAAAGCCGTCGCGGGGTGGTCAATCGCCTGAACGGCAGAACGGAAGCTCATTGGAGTGAGCGAAGTACGCAGTAAAGGTACTCGCCTTCGGAAAGTTCGTCACCTCTTACACTACAATATACCACCAAACAAGTGCCTCACTTCAAAGGTGAATAAAATTACGATTATGATATTTCGTTTGATATTAATTGTAAACGTAAACAATATAAATTCGGACGCCTTTTGATATTTCATAGAGATTTATGTTCGTGGCGAAGTAATAAACTTCGTGTAAGAAGGAATTTGTAGATCTATTTTTAAAATTAGGTATATTACATATAGGTGCACGGCAGTTCTGCGATACCTGAATGAATAATTATTGAACAATTACAGAATAAATATTGAAGGAACGGGACATATGTAAGTATTGTAATGTGTGGTTAGTATTGTCCATGGGTCGGGTTGTCTTTCTTCCTACTAGAGGTCCTGCTAATCTGTAAAGGTCATGCTGGCCATGCATTGTACTCGTGTACGGGTGCGACATATATTAAACCAAATCATACGCACATACAAAGTTTAGTTATTTTAATAAGATAAATGTGTCCTCACACAGTAGTAATTCATCTAGAATGAAAATAATTTCATACTAGATGAATTATAAAGATTTCTACTTACTTAGTGTAAACTAAGTTTTAGCACTTAGACGCTCATTTGGTCTGTTGTGCGTTAAGTCCTGGCTAATTAAGCCCCTTTCAGAAGCTGAAAAGTTTATTGGGCGTAGCGATATCACCGTATCGATGGTTTCTGTTTGTTGGGACAGCGACGCAAGACTACGTGGCTGATTCCTCTGAAACAGTCTTATTGAACAATAAATACTTTGATCATTTAATTAAGAAAAACAAAAGGCATTTACAATCTCAAATTCAAACGCCATATTAAAAGATCACATAAAATATAAACAATTATACAATCGAATGCCGGTTTAGTAGTGAATTGGTCCTAATTATGTCGAAATAGGCGTTAATAGGACACCTAATGGCCACTTTTATTGCCCAAAAGGCACCGACAAAAGCCTTCCGTTGTTTTTATTGGCCCCTTTTTTGATACTAACTTATTGGGCAAACATCTTGGATCATCGATTCGACAATTTGAGCCTCAATGTTTGAGATATGCCTCAATATTTGCTCATGGAACGCCCACACTGGGGGCTGTTAATATACTATACGTAACATAACAGGCCCCTATCTCTATGGCGATTAAAAAATATCTTCAGTCGATAAAATATTAGTGTGCTTCACTTCACCCCTGATCCAGGATTTGATGACAAAAGTAATGAACTATATATATATATTGTATATATATATATTTACTCACACCAAAATATCTGTTGATTTAACCACCAACCCAAAATCTTATGTGGTCAGACATTAGTATCCCTAATATATCTCGGATGACCTATTCTAATATCATAAGCTACGAATCTAAAATAATGAAAGCAAAGGGGCTGACTGACATTACGAGTGGGCACAGACAGCTCCTTTCACTAATTTTATTAGCGTCATTCCTCTATTGAGATGTTTTACAGTCGCGTGAAAAAGTTTAATCCTAATTAAGATATAATTATATTCTAATTTGGTTTATTTATTTTTCAAAGAATATATTTCGTGTCGTGTGTATGAATTCAAAATGGATTGTAACTGAATCTTATAGATTAGCCTGCGGCTAATAAGCTTAAGCAGAAAGCTTTTCGGGCTCGTGCGTGTTCGTTTTAAAAATTGGTACTTACGCTCTTATCTTGAAGAAGTTAAATTGGTTCGGCAATGTATTGGTGGGTAGCTGCTTCCACATAGCAGCCACAACATACGCTGCAGAAACTGTCTTAAAAGTTATGACGGATAAAATCCAGGAAAAACGGTGCGTTGGTAGAAGGAAAAATCATAACTTCGTAAGCTTATGTTTTGACTGTTATTATGAAGAGTTGCTGCATCTGGCGCGGAACAAGACATCCTACACGAGACTTACTCGTCTACTTCCAGTATTCTCCTCGCCATTGCAGAAAAAATAAGAATAATAATTGTATGAACACTATGTTAATAAATGTATACACAAGAACTGCATCTGTTTCAAAGATACTTTTTTTTATTATAGGATAGGGTAGGCCTGTAAAGATTCGATTACCGTATTCGTAAAAACCGCCGATTTCCTGAAGAATTATTGAATATTGAATGAAGGAAATGATGAAGGAATTAGAATATTAATTTTACTAATATATATTTATTAATTAAAAGATTAATTCCTGTAAATAACTTACCAATCCCATAAAACAAATTGATAATTAAAATTTTATCCTCGACTGTACATTTCGAAATGCAAGTTTCACAGTGCACGATCGCTAATCGCCAATAAACGCCCATTACAACATAATTGTACTTTAATACAAGTCACAAACATGACAGGACCACTTCATTATAACCTATTGTCGTGTATTCATCTCTTTTGTCGCGGAACACTATTTGGCTCGACGCGTTTTGAGGCTTCCTAAATTTGCTACGGCTTAGTAAGGCTGATTACACACTTAATAAACTCGTTAGATATTTGTAATATTCCTTTTTTAAAGGAAATTTCGTAGTCAGCTTGGAAGAGTTTGAGGCACAGCTCGAGCTGTTCTTGAACACTTATAAATTAACTAATTAGCTGTTGACAGTGTTAGTGTAGTGGTTTCAGCGTGTAGATGTCATCTCTGATATCGTAGATACGAACCCACCTATGTAACAATGGAGACTGTACTGTCTATTTAAAACTCGCTCGGACAGTAAAGGACAACATCATGAGGTAACCAGCATGACATACATAGACTCAAAAATCTCAGAAAGCTATTGAAAAAAAAGTGATCACGAAACAGATACACATATTTGAGCTCCAGAACTTAAAAAGTTCTAGCGCCATCTTATAAAATTTATCTTACTTAAAATTGATTAGATGCATTAATATTATTTGTTTAAAGAACCTATGTGAGACTTCCGCTATAAATTATCTACCTGTACTTAGACTTACTATTTAGAAATATGTATTACTGATATGGAAGTGTATAGATGCCCTAATAAATGCATAATGGGGTAGCAAAATGTGCAAACGATTCGTCAAAAGCAGATTTCTCGTTAATTCGTCATAGTAGGCTGAAGAGCCTTTTCATAGGCGATTGTGAGGAAACACTTAAATACACCTTAATTTATTTTAAAAAAAGTACTAAGGCGAAACTTTTAGAGTGAATATTCTATTAGAATGAAAAAAAAACTTTTTTTTTATATACATTTGCAAGTTGTAGTTACCTACACCTAGTAAAAAAGTTTAATTGTAAGTATATAAAACTAATTAAATATTTATTTTAATATTAAAAACCATTTATAAATTATATTACTAGACTTAGTATGTTACTAAGTTTAAGGTTAAGCATGATGATACTATGACAACTAAAGGTTGTCACGTGGTTTTTACTAAAGCCTGTTAGAGGCTTGTTCTTACGTAAGAACCAGTCAAAATATGATGTGTCTGTCTCCTGCCGAATGCCAGGTTTCATTAATAGATAGCAGATGCCATAGCCAAAGGCGGGTCCAGATGCTAAAGTAATTCATCATTTTTGTTTTATTTTTAGCCCATGACCGCGTCCTTTTCCATAAATTGCCAACAGTACAACACCTAAAGTGTAATCCACTTTAATTTATTTTAGGAAACTAGTTTTAGTGAATCGTAGGATTTAGATTAATAGTGAAGCCTATGCTAAAGAACGCATACTGCTGATCAGAACATTATGGGCTCGTATGGGTTATATTACTGGGTTCTTTGTAGAATGCAAAAGTGGCATTGCGGGCCATTGCAGATCTTTAAATTGCTTTAGTTCACTAGTTCTTTATACAGAGGAATATATGAATGCATCGGGAACAAACCTAGGGTTGTAGAATTATTAATTAAAAACATTCTGGAATAATGATAGTCTATTAAAGCTATAGTAATTTTACTAACCCAACTATTAAAGTAAATGTAAACTTTGTTGTCATAGAATTGCATTTATTACACCCCCTCAACAAGAGGTTAAAATGTTTACTTACTGTTCATAATAGTCACATATTAATAGAATGAAAATAAGACATCCGCTATCATTAAAATAAAGAAATAATTAATACTTGCAAGACACCTTGAATGTGGGGTTCCACGTTTAAAACAAACGAAAATAACATATTGATTGTACGTAATTTTGAATTTCGAATTGCATTCAAAATCAACAACTGTTTCTTACCACTGTATTTTGGCCTGCGAATTCTTGCGCGCTTCAAGACTTACCAAGGTTCGACACGCTTCAGTTATAATCGTCATGTAATTAGGACAGATGATGCTGTTATAGCCTTTCTGTATATGCAATAAAGGCTTATATCCCTTGAATATTTTTTGGTTTATATTCAATTTTCTTGGTTTATCGTACACCGACGAGGGGCGTAGTTAAGTTGGTCACATATTACAAAGCACGTTACACCCTAACATCACGCGTGCTGACCTCAAAATTATAGCATTATTTTAAACAAAGATGCTTTGAATTTTTTGTAATATCGATTCTAATTACTTTTAGAAATTAACAGCTTTTACTCATGTTTTACCGCCCTCAATGTGTTTTTTATTTGAGTTTAATTTCTGCGGTTTCTTTGCTTATACAGCATACGTGTAATTTCTTTACCGTACAATTAAAGATGTTATGAAATAATGTTTGTACTTTGTATTTAATTGTGGTTTAGCTGTAACTTTTAAAGTTTCCTTACAATACGGTGGTTGTGAATTTTTTAAACTTCACTATCACGGGTTCATATATTTGTTGTAAGTACTTGAAATAATTATCTCATAAAAGCTCCTTAAACTAGTTCCAACTTCAAAAGTTTTCAACTCAAGTTGAAAATGAATTTAGCATCATGTGAGCCCGCGTATTGCCCTCTTACAAAAAAAAAATATTGCATATAAAAATATCTATTTACGATAGGTACTTGATATCTATGCAAAATTTAAATTGAACCCACAATCTCGCTTGGAGGTCCGCTTCCACTCGTCCATGGAGGTAACTTTCATATTTTAAGTGATACCAGTATTTACCAAATTCATTCACTCTCATTAAAACAATTATTTATTGTTTACGCTTCATTATGTGTAAAGACACAGGCGTAGTTAACGTATCAAATTAACATTTAAACTAACCAAAGTTTATGCGTGTTAGTTTAAAACGCCAGTTTGTGTAGAGCTCACGGTGGTGAAGATTTATAAGTAATCGGAGGTCAACAGTGTTGGACGTGGCGGTAAAGCAACCAATTAACAAATAACAAACTTATCCGTAACCAATTCTCGTACAGTTTTAACAATTTTAATTTTCGAACGCTCAGGCAAATTGACATAGGTTTTAAAGTAAGGTGTACACAAGTGATTTTAACAGTAGGTACCTATAAATCTTGAAAAGTGAATTTTCATTGATTTTTGAAGTGAATTAACTATTCAGAGTTCAATGACCTAGGGGTTATGACCATTACTAACCTCGCACAAATACGCTGTATATTTTAAGTAGCTATTTTTAGATGGAGAGCCAAATAAATAATACGATTTTCTTTTATTATTATGAATATTAACTGTGCAATGGTTTGGTATGTTATGGTTGGTGGACTCAGTTTCCGCACTTAGATTCTCACTAAATCCATTGTGCGTAACCAGCCTAGCTCCTTCTAGAAAGCCTGGGCACTTCACAGCCTTCACGAAGCGAGCTCACTGCTCCAAAGATTGCTGCACGTTGTTAAGCCTCGCATTCCAGGACTACATGGTTGACTGATTCCTCTGCACTGAAACAAAACAACCAAATTCACAGAATGCATACCTAACAGCCTTATCTTTTTGAAATAATATTGATATCATTTTGTAGATTGCTTGAGGGGTAATGGAGTTAATATATTAATTAATTATTAATATAACTCAACAGTAAATTACATAAACTACGCTAGAGTTCGATAAATCGCGTTTTGAAAAACAAAATATACTCATATTAAAAGGTCAAACATGATGATACTTACGACTATCATAAGGTATCAATGTAGACTCGCCCTATCCGGCTATGTGCTTTCGGCACGCGACAGACATCAAACAGAACAGCGAATACAGGAATTATGAAAGTATCAATGTAACGAATCGATTTCAAAAATACCTTATATCACTGAATTTAATTAATCCTTGTTCTGAGGCTATATCCATATTTCACATTCACTATACAAGACCAAAAGCATTACATCTAACGCTTGTTCTCTTTTATATTTCGTTCACTTTCGAATCATTTTTTATTTAATTCACTAATAAAATCTTAAGCAAAATCTTAAGCAAAATCTTAACGTCTTATGCTCAAACTGATACTATACTTGTGTTTTATTAAAATTATAGTAAGTGGTATGTAGAATATAATCGACGCATTAATTTGAAGACCATCGCTGCCCACGACACAGGGAATTCTAGCATAGATGACACTTTCACATTTTACTGTACATTTTTTGTTACGTGTTATCAATATTTTGTTCCTTATATAAAATAATACGTAAGATACCTTTGCTCCTCAGGTTACGCGGAAAACTAAAACGTACAACATAGTGGATCAACGAATACCTAATCTTTAATGCTTTAGTCCAGACGTCCTCCGTTGCACAAAAGCGTTATCAAGGCAGTTTTTGCCGCGCACCATCCCTATCTGGCCACTGGAGTAACCAATTCGACTAATTGGTTCGGATCCTACAAGAAAAGTGACAGGTCAGCCGCCTGATCGTTTGTCCCCGTATTTCTATGGAAAACCAAAAAGTAACTTTGGCTAGTTTCAGTAGGAAGCTCCCAATGGCTTTATTTCGACTGATGTAACACTTTGGTTGGTTTTAGACTTAGTGTTATGTTGCGTTTCTCATTGATTTGGTTTAGCAGTTTTTTTTTTGTTTGGTTACTTACTTTAACCTGTGTAAAAAGGCTTACTATAAAGTTATTGATTATCTAGTTCATAAAAGGGCCTGGGATTAGTGCTGGGCAGGCTACTTCTGATTAATTTGCTATATTTGTCTTAAATATTGTAGAATTGTTTGATGATTTGCTTTTTTTAAAAAGAGTACCGAGAGTTTATTACGCCGGCTTTTTCTCTCGGCCAACACATGAGTAGAAGACATGAGAGAACATGAGTAGGGATGCCAACAGGCTCGAATTTAATGATGTAGAATAAGTGATACCATGATGATCTTATGTTCTAAAATAAACGTATTTTTTTTTATTATACATTTTATTTGAACTTATGTTATGTGTTACAATATGGTCGTAGTATTCGTTTGAGATGTAGCGTAAATAATATAAGAATAATAAAATCAGCTGTGTATTTCAGTTCAATTACACCATCTTTTGTCAAATTGACAGAGTTTCACTTCATTTGTTTGATTGTCTGTACTATTTTTTTCTCTTTATAATAACTTTTTTTTTTACTATCTTGTAAGTCTTAGAGATTAATTCTGCAATAGAATATTTCCTTTAAGCAAAACTGTCTACGGTATTATGCATTACATTAGGTTTTCCAACGTACATTAGGTAACTATCACGAGCGACATGTTACAGCATTACACTAAAGAATATGTTTAAGATATTATTATGACTTTCTTAAGCATTTTTATTTTACTTTTGCTTAAACTTTATGATTCAGAAATTTCAGTGTGTGTCGAAATGTGTAAACATACCTAGGAATAAATTACAAGTTTAAGTAATTCTTAGGCACATAGAATTCAGATTAAGCCCTTAGTATGTATTTGCGTGTTGTTCTAACGAGTATGTAAGTGCGTGCTCCTATTTCACCATGCCTCCTATTTTTTATTCTTTATTACTCAATATGTCATATGGAACATGGTGTAGTGGTTGCAGCTCCTTACAAACATTGTATAAAAAAAACTTGTCGATTAAAAAGAGTGGCAGAGAGTTTATTGCCAGTTCTTCTCTTCCGTTCTACGCCCTTGATTTGTAAACTGGCAGTAAATGTAAAATTAGATTCATTTAATATTTCTTTTTTTGACGTTCATAAGTGTACATTATGTTACCTATATGAATAAATAAATTTTGACTTTTGACTTTTGTCAAGAAAGAACTAGATTCTGAGATACGGGAGTAGAATAGGATATCTACAAATAAAACAGTTTCTTCAAGCTACAGCTTAAAGTTTTTGGTTCGTCTTGTTTTTTTCAGACAGCTTTTGCATTCAATATTATCATTTTTATTCATCGGCAAGTTGGCCACGAAACATAGGATTTTTTTCAATTAGATTCGAAACTTGAATCTGTATTTATTAACAGTCGTGTATTACAAACTTAAACACCATTTTTCCCCTAGCTGTGTGCTGTGTTACTAAGCAATTGCGTTTTGTATGTATAACGAAATATATTCTCTCCACTGGCACCCTGTGGCTTTGAAGTAGCCTTGGACACCATGGCCTGCATTGCTAAAAGAGTGTTTTTCTCTACGTTCAACTACGTGACACGCGCCTCTTTTGCCTCCGTCAATGTTTCAGCCATTTTGGAGCCAACAGACACCTCTAGAGGCGATGGAAGCGGGCGCATAGGATGTCGTAGATCCCTTTGAAGGTGTGACGGGCTTTGGTATGGAATGGTATTTGTGTGGACATGTTAACCCCGTCTCGCCTCCCTTGGACAAGCAAAAAAAGGCTGGGGCGTCCGCAGAGTAGGCGGAAAATACTATACACTATTGTAAAGGTTAACGAGTAGTTAAAGAAACAAATAGTTTAGAACACATAAATTTTATTATTTACAAAGAACAATTTACGACAGCATAGCACATAGCTGTATAGCTAAGTAATAAGTATAGTAGGAACGAGATTTAAACACATATGTCAAGACCTAGGTTAAAATCGAGAGACACGTCTAATCTCTTGACAGATTTATCTCTATTAATTTTTCATTACGACAGACAGACGCGTCTCTGGGGGTATAGTCAAGATGACTTATCAGTAGTTCATGTAGAAAGTCGAAGACTTAATTTGTAATTAAATGACAGTACGTGTCGACATATTTTCATACAATTTTAGTTTTCGACTTTCTACATACGCTACTGTTAAGGCATCTTGTCTAAGCCACCTAATCATAAACTGAGCGATTAAAGCCGTCAAGTGTCAAATGTGTTGACAGTTGACAGATTTCCGCTTATGAGGGTAATGAGGGAATATTTCGCTACAACTTTACAATATTAACACCTTTTTACATTTAATACACTACACTTCTTATGTCATAGAGAAACAAATAATATAGACAGTAAAAATATCGATTACTATAATTATCATTGTATGAAGCACTTTTTGTTCTATCTTAACGATGACAAGTATTTAACAAATTATATATTGCAGTAGCTTTTCTTTAATATATCATTACAGTAAAACAATTAATATTGTGAAATTAAATGAAGTGTTCCTACTAATTATTAATAACAATATACTAAGTTTACTCACATAAAGAAAATTTACAATCACATTTATAAAATAAGTTATGTTTCACTTCAAAATTTTAACTAATATATATTAGAATTAATCGTCTATTAATAAAATAACAATAAAGAGTTGAAATTATAATACTGTATTTATTTCATAATTTACTAAGATGAACTTCTGTTAAAATAGTTTAAAAATAAATGAATTTTGAAGTGATCCACAGAGGTAACTTAACATTATGAATCTGTACATTATAATATTTACAATAGGGTTAATATCTGGCATGAAAGAAATTTTTATTGCACGTATGATAACAATAATATCCCAAGAATAATTCATAATAAAGTACCATGCGCATATCTTATACACGAGCGATCCAAAATGAAAACAATAATTTACGAATAGATTCGAAAATTTCACCTTTTCCAGGATTTATAAACAAACCTCGACTTATCAAACAAAACACGACTTTTGAAATACATGTAATTTGTTATTGAAATCTTTCTTTTATAATTGTTAATATAATGTGATTATTTTGTGAAATTTGGAAATAACTCATCTATTTTTTTAAATATTGACGATGATAAGAGTACCAGTGTGTTTAAAATCAATTTTGATTTGATTTTGAAGTTAGATTATTCGGATAGATTTTAACCAATATAAGTTGAAATCTGGGTTTAAATTCAGAATAACGACCTAAATGAGCCTCTGGAGTAATATTTAAAGCGAGGAATGTTCTACAACTTGGTCGTAATATAAGGACTGTTAACGCAGTTATTTTGTTTATAAATATTTTTAAAGCCCACGACAAGTAACGTAAAAGTTCGTATATGGGATATCATTGATTTAAAAATGAAAAACTGTTAATAAATTAAATTATATTATATTGTTGTATTGCGATCTTAACGCCAGATTTAATAAATAAATTAAGTATCTCTATTAAGTACTTAAATAAATCACATTTATACTCATTTGTACAGCGTCTAATTATATACATATTAAATAAAAAACACTAGTTCGAAGCACATTCGATAAAGTTCTATCGACAATTAAATAGTTCGATTCGATTTTTAAAAATCGAGTAAACGCCTGTCATAGACGTCTGGCGCGATAGAACGCGCCGCCTCGTTTCATTTAGACGCGCTCACAACTAAATTCGTCGCTGCTTCTTCACTTGCCCCTATGCTCATAGCTTTCTTCTTTAAAATGCCCAAGTCTGTCACATTCTCGAGGAAACTCTTGTGAGCTGAAAGGACTTTAGCGCTTTCTACGTCTTTTTTCAGCTCCTCCATGTCACGTTTCAACTTCGCTCGTCTATTTTGGAACCAGGTGATCACTTGAGCATTGGAGAGACCGAGAGAGCTGGCTATCTCATCACGATCGGCCGGAGATAAATATTTTTGATATAGAAACCGTTTCTCCAGCTCAAAGATCTGATGGTTTGTGAATGCCGTTCTGGACTTTCGTTTCTTTTTCGGTTGGGGCCTCGAGTTGAAGAGGTTCAGGTGATTTGACTGAGCATCTGAAACAAGAGAAGAATCCATTATTGCTTGCTATTTTCTGGAAAGTAGATGTCTTCTGTTATCTTATAAGGATGTGCATAGCATAAAATATTACAGCATTTAAACTGTATCACCATCTATCAAAGCTAACCTTTGGATAGCTTGTAGCTGCTATGCCCACAAGTCCGTAACAACATAGTTCTACGTATTTAAGGAAAAAAGTAACGAGGTATGAAGTTAATTGAAATAAAAAGTCAACATTTTGAAAGAGCGTCACGAAATTGTCGATACTACGTCCGTGCGTATCGATTATCGAGCTCCCAACTTTATTGATTATACAGCCCTAGCTAGTAACGAGATGCCATATTGATTACACGCTGTTCGACGTTTGAGCGAGAGGACATTTTAGAATCCTTTAGAATAAGAATATCTAATTAAATTAATCTGTAATTAAACTACAGTCTATTAATTAAACCGTTGAAAATTAGTAGCTAAGTATCATCAAGTAGTTCTTATTATGCTTAATGTAAAGGTATTTAATATTTTTAAAATAATATTATTTATTTAATTAAAAGTTTACTGATAATCCACAGCTTTTTAATTAAGATAACATTTAAAAATTTGCCAAAATGGTTTACACCATACATAGGTAAGAAGATTATGTACCAAGACAATTTACTAATACTTGAATGGTTGAGGTGTGTGTGGAAACGTTTGAGATTATTTTAACTTATAATTCAATAAAGAACGATATTTTGAACTTTTGAACCGTAAAAAAACGTAAATCGTTTAATCTGTTAGACAAAAACTTTTACGCACCCACCACGGTTGCAAGAACAAAACGTGATGGTATTTTGTTTCATTTAAATAATCGTGATACAGATGGGAAACTGTTAACTCACTAAATACCTGGATTACGATAACTTGACATTCACTCATAAACGCTATCGGCGTGATTGTCCTTTAGTTTAGTCGAAATTTAAAACACGAATATAATTGAAAGTTAGTGGTAGCCAACGACAACAGAACAAAATTGGCGCGAATTGTGCCATTGCGTCAGGTGCAGACTGCACACCATGACAGATTAAGAATTTTTTACATCACAAATCCTAACGATGTCTTTGTATTTTACCTTTTTGGCAGTTTGGGTGTTTTATTCAGACCTAATTGAGGTTCGCATTAGTTAAGGATGCGATTAGGCCGTGATTAATACGTGAATTGCCCGCGCGGCGATTCGACGCGATTTTATATAAATTGTTCTCTTTATTTCGATTTCTTTGAAATTGGACGTGACGGTGACTCAATGGAATTCTACCTAATGTGTTTTGAAAGGTTTCATCAAACGATGTTAGAATAAAAAATAACACCTTGTGGGTTGTGAATGTTTTATTGGCTAACCTTTAAACTCTATAATAAAACATATTTACGAAATAATATAACCAGCGGTCGATCGATGTATGCAAATATAATATGGTTATAGTAAATAATTATGATTATCACTACAAGACAATTATATTTTGAAATAAAATATTAAATAAAATAATCCAATTCCTATACACGCAAATATTAAATAGGTCTTCCATAACTTTTGTATGAGAAAATTGCAAGCATTGAATATTTTTTAATGACGCATTGCGGATACTTAGCCGCTAAGTTGTAAATAAGTTTCAAAGAAATTATACATTAGCACCTCTGTATCATACAAAGGATAGGCAGTTTAAGTTAACGACAACGTTAAGTTTTATTAATATGTGCGGTTCACCGCTGACATACCATTGATCTGAATAACACGAGGAAACATGTCTTATATTTCATCAATTGTTCTTGATATAAAGTATTATTCGAGCTTTCATAAATAGACAGAGTGATTTAAATGAAATATTTATAAGTATAATCTTTTTCTTGGTTGCTTGCATCGGCTACCTTGTATCCATCGATGTTTTGATGGGCTTAATAATAATGTACCGCCTTATTACGCGCCATTTAATAATTATATTGTTTATTTTACGTCCTGATGGACTGAAAAACTATATATAAACTATATATCTTAATATATATATTTCTTGTGTGCGTGTGTATGTGACTGAACTCCTCCTAAACGACTGGACCGATTTAGACGAAAATTTTTGTGTGTGTTCAAGGGGATCTGGGAATGGTTTAGATTCACAATTTGGTCCGCTGGACAATGTTTTTTTTAATTGATTTTCAATTTATTAGTTGTTGTTGATTTTGGAATGTTTTACATTGGATCCGACAGACGGCGCTACCATCGTAGTGTCAAATTTTAAATAATATTCGAATTTTAATTTTAGTCTGTCTCGAAATTTAAAAAAAGTTTTGTTATCATTGTGTTATATCGTGTGTGACCATGTGCTGGATCGTTAGATATTGTCATAACATTTGTATAATAATTTTCATCAAAATGGCTTATTAAAAATTGAAATTTTGAAATTAAAGACGTGTAGACAGGACAACGTCTGTCGGATCCGCTAGTGTATATATAAACCAATAAACATGCAAATTCAAAAAATGTATTTCTTCCTTCTTCTAAACAATTTAGAAGAAGGAATTTCCATACAATTTTCACCATGGGAAATTATGTACCTAGATAAAAAACTCGTATTGAACTTTCACGAAATGAAAAACGGGTGATACAATGTTGGCACTGATTAATTTTTTAATACGTCGAACGGGATGCCCGTATGTCATTGTGTGCTCGTTAAAATGTAGATAGCTGAGCGTATTTTTATGATACATTTTATGACAGACGAGTTACATTTTAGCCGTGCGGGCGCTTTATTGCAGTGCCATAGACTCGGATAATGTTTTAGTGCCTGATAACAAGATGAACGCTTTCTATAGACTATATTGTCATAGATTGGATTCCTTACATTATCTATGTTACCCTAATTAAGTGTTCCCAAATACGATGAAAGCAATTCAGTCCTACATTAGTAGAAGATACGCTTAATGAAGTCGTGTGAGTACTGAGACTCATTTGTTTTCCATCTAAATGGGTCTGAGGACAAGACAGGATATTCAATTACGCCTCTCAAGTTGACCCTTCGTTCATAAAACACTCAGTGAGACGACTGATAACAAAAGGTATCTACGTTTAGGTGGTATGTACGCAATAGTCAATATATTGAATAATAGTTTTCAATCAGTTAAATTACCAACGGTTAAAATATCAATTAATTCAACTAAATTTTAGACTCGTTAGCGAAAAAAGCGTGGCAAAATCAAGTGACGTGTGTTTCATTCATCGTTCACTTGATTGATCGGTTGATTGGTAGAAAATCGTTCGACGGTCACGGACCGATCTAGAAATAGATTTTTTATGTGCTACGTGGAGCTATTTTGAATCTTTGGTTCTTTTCGATTCCTTTTTTTGAATTCTTTTGTACGACGTGTCGATGGTTGTCAGCGACAACTAAACAGTAAATTGATAGTGTTGTATATTGAATTAAAAAGTTACGTGTTGTGCAGAGATTTTATAATGTTTTAATTAGTTGTTTTTATTCGTTATTTTTCCACAGTGAAGACAAATAAGAGGAGTGCATGAAAATAAGGTTGATTTTAATTTCGTTACTGAAGTAAATGCTATATAAAAATATCAAATTAAATAGTTTTATCCATCTGTAAGCTGTCTCAAAACAAACAAACATGGAGTCATTATCCAAAATTAACACACACATTATTCAGTCTGTATTTTTTTGAAAATGAAGCGGTTCACATTAAAAGCGGCGTCGCGAGTGAACGGTTCGACTCCCATCACGGGCGATTACCGCCGTTTGTAGACAGACAGACAGACATGCCGGCACAATGGCCCGTAACCATTCTCTGAGCTTCTTAATTGGGGATAAGTATCCGGTTTTTTTGGTGACAGATTTGATACAAATATTGTACACAGTTAGTGTTCGAAATTCAAAAAAGATTTGACATAACTCTTTAATCACGACAGAAATCTGTCATAAATAATTTCACTGTTTTCTTTTTTTAGCCATAAAGTCACAAAATGTTTCTTTTGTACCAGTCCATAAACCTTAAATAAACTTTTATTTTTTATGTAATCTGGTTATATAAACGCTTATAATTGTAATTGATAATTCTAAATACGTCTTGTGGTAGAGGTACGTGTATAATTAGCAAATCCGTCATATTGACATAATTTATAATCGATTTTCTGTTTGTTTAATAGCTTGTACTTCCAATATTTATTCAAACAGTTTTAATGTATGTGCTGATTATTCTAGGAACTATGTTAAACGTCAATATCTATTTAGCAAGAATTTCCAACCCACGTAGGAAATATTTAATAATGTAAACAATAGTAGGTTTCTAAGCACCATATAACCAAATTTATTTTATATATTTATTTAATTTCAATACAAAGTGATCCATAAACACATATGGAATAATCATATTTGACTGCCCTATATATAACTCGTCACACTGAGCTGTTTCATAGGCTTACACGTATTTTACATATAAATTTAAAATACACAAACATATGATACAGTTTACGTTACAGATATAATAAGGAGTACGCGAGCCTCGACTTATTTCCATAGTACATAATATCTCCAAACGCGTCAATCAATAATCAATAATCAAATCCAATTAATTTTTAAGATCACATTAAAATGAACACTCACACATTTATACACCCTTTCACATTCACACACACCTCCACGAATAACTTATTAATAAATTGTCTTGTTAAGTAAAATATTATTCTTCGTACCTGGTGTGATAAGTTACTGATATATTTTTTCATTTTAAATTATTAATATTTGTTGATAAGTTGATAAATAAATAAAATATTGAGTAGGAAAATCCCGCAAACCACATTCTCACGAGACTTGGGAGCAGGGACCTAGTTCACACAATATTCGGGAGTACAAGTCACGTTTATTGGTTTTACGCTCGTTGACCATCGTATTACCTATTCAATTGATCCAACATTACCGCTAAAACCGCAATTTTTATCGTCAATCGATCTGGGAATTCGATTAGAAAGACTAACCTCAAACATATAATGTAGGAAAGAGTCCTAAAGTTTTAAAAATGTAATTATAAGAAGGTGTTCTTTAATATACCAGAGGGCTTAGTCAAGATGCCTTAACATTAGGGTATGTAGAAAGTTGAAAACTAAATTTGTACGAAAATTAGTTTGAGTCGACAAATCTTTATAAAAATTTAGTTTTTGACTTTTTACATAAGTACACTATTGTATAAAGTCCAAGTGTGTTTCAGGTATAAATTAAATTTGGAATTAATTAAACTTTATATACGAAATAATATAAGAGAAAATGTAGTAAAACTGTTGATTTCAAACGGTTGCAATTTGGTCCACTTAAAAAAACTATGGTCTAACTTGATCCATTTACAAAAAAATCGTTTACGAACGGCTCAATACTGCGTTCATGTCTCACAGATGACAGTGAAGTGATTTTGTCATGCCTACGCGACAATTAAATTTAGTTAATTGCATATTGTATTTATCGTGAATAAATTTATGCTCTATGTTGCCACATAATCGTTTGTCTTGTATGTTAATATTCGAACAAGACTTAATTTAAAGATTTATTACCCACTTTTGTTACTAAAATTGTAAAGACATTTTCATAAGAATAATCTTTATTTTCACACAGATATTTAGTACTTTCGCTTAGCTTCGAAAAGGATTTTGATATTTACCAACAAATACATATTTAGAATTTCGAAACCATTTTAGAGACTTTAAAAAAATGAAAATGTATCTGTCAAAAAAATGTCTATGCTAAACTGGCGACACCGGCATGCACCAAAGAGGCGCTTAAATTCTAGAGCATCCATAAATTACTAGCCCATAAATATTACAAATATTTCAATTTTCAAATTCCGAACATTCGAAATATGTATATAAAAACAGTGCACGCGTAATGTACTCCGGCAGTTAGTGCATCGGCCGTGACAGAATAACGAGCGATGGTTATCTTAAGAAAAGCCGCTGCCGACTCCTACTAATGAATAGTTTTCATTCAACAATTAGCGCATTTGTTTTCAATGTATAATTATAGTTTACGCGTTGGCAAACTATGTGAAGTAGATTGTTAATCAACACAAGAAACTATTTGCATTGTAGTAGGTACCTGCTGACGAAAAATATTATAAATGTTCATCACAAACTACTTAATTATAAATATAGATTTATTTCATATATTTAATGGTTCAAGATGTAAAGTTTTACATTTAAAAACTCAGTGATATCGCAACCCGGACATACAGCAACCACTATTTAAGTGTCACTTGTTTAAGCTGAATCTGAAGCTAAAGCTCGCGGAATATGAATAGTTAGTATTAAGAATATTTTAGCACTAAATCACCTGCATCATGAGCACACCCCACATACTAACTATTACGTACCTACATATCCTCACATACCATGACACAAAACAGCCGAATACCTAATATTACTAGTTAAAAGTATTAAATATTTTTTATTGATTTGTAAATAAATGTTTGAACCTTTTTGTATTTTATATGTATTCCATCTTAGGAAATATCTTTAGTATAATTGCTTTTTGTTATATATGATATATAAGCTTATCCTAAACCTAAAATAAATAAATATTGGAAAAGGCCGTATTTGGAAATGTTCCCAATGTGATCTCCAAGTCCTTACGGCGTTCTAAGATTACGCCCCTTTGAAGTCGCTGTCGGCTGATAATATTTTTTACAACCTCTTCAAGCCCAAGTAGTCACAACAAACCATTTGAATCCATTTTAAGAGCACTTGAAGGATTTTATGTTTTATTTACTGCCTCCCGCTCGTTTGTGGCTCTGTTTTAAGAAATATTGATGCCTAATTAATTAGTGTAATTGATGTTTCGTATAAATCTTAATAACCATTGTATAACTGTCATATTGTAATGCGAATTTAATTTGATAATTGTTATATACCTTCATTATAAAGCTAATTATTAAACAGTTTTATCCTGAATTTAACGGCGAAGAAAAGAAATTGTATATGTTAAGAAATATTTAAAATCCTGAATTGTATATTATTATTATTTAAAAACTAGCTTCCAAGAACTTCGTTGCGGCCTAATGTTATTTATCCAACCTTTTTAAGCTACATGCCAACTTATAGAACATGATATGCTTTCTCATAGAGACTTCGTTATCCGGTATAAAAACCTAAGTGCTAAAGAAGTTTGTATTTTTCAAATTTTTCTCTCCACACAATTCCTCAGAGTTCAAGAAAAAAAATACTCGATTTGATGTAGAGATTTGAGCAACATATTTTGCGATTAATTTTTATTTATATAGATCTTAATCATGTACTTGGAGTGAAACACTTCCTATACCTTCATATTTTTATTTGCACCATCTGATAGGAATCAAAAAATATCTGTACGTAATCGCCCCATTGTTACAAACGCTTAAGAAATACACTTAGTTTATTTACTCTTATAATTAATATTACATTGTACTATAACTCTTGAAGTATCTCTACAGTTTCTTGAATAATTAGGAAAGACAACTATTATAAAGACTTGAAATAATTACTTTTAAATTACCTCCTTATCAAGTAACAAACAATTATGCAAGTCACGGTTAAAGCATAAAATATTGCTGATTGAATATTTATGTCTTTTTTAATTAACTCACAATACTAAAAACGTTTAAATCGTGGATTTGTTTTTAGCCAAACAACGATTATTTGATTAGAAGTTGCTAAAGCAACAGGCTTTTAAAAATGCCATTCATTGCACTTAGCCCCATCTTAGTCTTTTTAAAATATTTATGCCCCTCTAACATGCATAAATAAAAAAATAAAAAATAATTGGTTGCTCAAGAATCTTAAATGATAGGTTGTAGGAAGAATTAACAAGGAAGCTGTTAACGTAATGCTGTAAGTAAATATTTAAAACATATAATGTAAAGCTGAAATTAAAGTTCCAAGTAATTTTGGAGTAACCCCCTTAACAATTGAATTGGGCCCCGTGGGGCGTGGGACCAACGTTGGGAGCACTGGTATAAAAAAATTAAAATTCAAAACATGCACATGATTCCAACCCTTTTATTGAAAAAAACTTTTGGAATAAGTTCTTTAAAAATACTGGCAGCCTTCAAAAAGACGTCACTTTTTTAGAAAAAGAAAAATTTAGATAGCAAACTAATAGAATTGGTAGCAGTTAATAAATCACGGGAGAGCAATAATGTGGGCTGAGGGATCCCTAGGGACACCCCAAAGGTACACTTCCTTTTGTCACCTAATTGCCTAAATTGTTATTAGCGGGAATAAAGACATATGACTATTTATAGAGTGGATGAAAGATGCTCTTTTAATAGTGTCGTTACGGTAGGAGAATGACAAATGCGAGCGTCTGAAGTCAACAGAATAGTTGTTAATAATACCGGTTATTTTTGGCTTTCGATTTCTTGGGACTTTACAAATATATTTTGTATCTATGTTACGAAATAGAACCGGAATGATATTACTATCACGTGGTCGTTCACCAACCAGATGGACCGATCAAGTAAAGACTCATCGTCTTCAAAGCTATAATAGCAGTGTCATAAGAGAAGCGCTGGACAGAAACCGGTGGAAGCAGATAGTCCGCTCAAGACGTTTCGTTGCTGACCACGACGCTCAGACAGAGCTGCCGACTAAAGAGAGAGATATATATTACTAACTAAATAATACTATATTATTATTGGTATAATTTATATAAATACTCAATGATATCTCTTACTATATGTACTTACCATAGACTAAACAGAAAATATTGGTGGCATTTTGCAATTTTAGAGCATTTACAATTTACACGTAAGAACGGTAAAACAATGATAACAGATCATCATAAAATAAGCTAACAGACTTCAGATAAACGACTTCTATTGATAGTTTCCTTCATGCACTATTGAGATTCCTCTACCACATACCTAGGTATAGGTAGTCCATCATAAATGATATTTAAAAATCTGCAGTAAAACGTTTAAATAAACGACAAATACATCGTCGCCTAATAAAATATCCGATTTTGTGTGCGGTCTTAGGAAGTGTTACCATGTGTACCAAAACATAACGCCCCGCTGACAGATTTAAAAGTGAATTCGTTTACAAAAACTACGCTTTTATTTGTAAACGAATTTGATGAGCTAATGGGATGTTGTTCACAATAGATGTCTTCATTTTGTTAGTTCATTTTTATAACATGAGCCAAATCAACTCATAATAATATCGGCGTCATAATTGTCATTTATATTAATTACTAATTATGTTTGTATGACATTTATTGTTTTTGCAATTATTGTACAATAACAGGGACGAAATAAATAATTTGGTAAAATACCTCGATTTAAAGACACACGCCTAATTTACCCAGTGTTAAAATGCAAAGTTACACATGACAAATACAATAAGAGTTACACCACACAGAACTTTAAAGAACTTTTTATTACAATTCCAGTATTTCCACTGCAGTTTTTTCTAATGAAATATTAGCTACACTCGAGCAAATTGCTTGTCAGTGCGACGCATTATGTCATATGTCATGTTGACAGATATATTTAACGCCAGGGTGGCATTTTAGAGTGTGGCATTTTTATAAAAAAAAAACTTAAATTATTTAACATCTGAGTAGATATTTAGTAAATAAAAATGCAATTCTATAACTGGTTTAGTGGTTAGCATACCGGGCGTACTAGGTCCTAGATTCAAATCCCGGTGAAACCAATTTAGAGTTGACACACAAGTTTGACGACCTACTTGATTAACAAGAAACATGAAACGAACACTGAAGGCGTTTTTACTGAACAACAATTTAATAACTACTGTTATTCTTACATTTTCTAAATCTAATTTTGCAACTTCCAACATAATCCACAGTATTCAACATCAATACATATCACTCAATAATTGGTCAGTAGCATAACTTAAATTGTCGTAAGCGGCGAAAGAAATAAAAAAGCTAAACTTTCCTAATACTAGCCAATATTTCATTCAGCCCTGAGGGATTGAACGTTAGCTAATTTCGTCCCCCGCAATTTGTTACATGCCTGGCTAATTGAGACGTATGTCCGCTCTATGATATTAACATTAAGACAATGATCATTTAATGGTATATTATACGGACAAATTGATGACTTCTGTGTATCAAATATTCAACCTACTTTAATCTCGAATGGTCATGCAATAAACATTATATTATTCGGCTGAGTACCAATGACTTAATAATTAGTTTATTTATATTTCAAATTTAGGAATACATTAATAATATAATTTCCTTAATTTTCCTAGATTAAATTATCGATCTAGGAAGATCACAAAAAAATCTTTCAATAATAATGCGATACATTAAAAGAATTATTCAAAATAGTATATTATGTTGATACAAGTATTCGATTTCAATAAAATGGCGCCAATTTTCTCTGTCAAAGCCGCGCTTTGGGAAAACAGCGGGAAACAATCGATGCGGTGTGGGCTGCAATATAAACGTCAACGACGATTTAGATTTATTCCCTTTTAGCGATTTATCTCGCAGACTTTGATTCACGCTATCAGTGATCGTGATTATAATCTATGTTAGAGGGAAGCGTACAGATTGTTAATAAAAAAAGAACTTTGACAGATCGTGACGTCCATAAAATACAATCTGACAGAAAAGCGCGGCTACACAGGTATTATTTCGATATTTGGCATTTTCTTGTCTCGGAACCCAAGGCTTCTTTTGAGTCTAAGGAAAGTAAATAATTATTAATATTTTAGGGGCTATTTTACTTGTAAAGTATGTCATATATAAAAGGCTAAAAATATATATTTTTTTAATAATTGGTATTCTCGTTCTGAAAAAGTCATCTAACAGGTCATCTTCACTCAAGTCACGTAATCAAACGCTTTGGTATCCCTTTAGCAAACAAATGCGATACCAGCTTAGGGTGACGATTTAAAAGGATACCGGGTACTTCAATCGTATTCCATTTGTAACAATTACTTGCTCAGACAGATGTAATTGGAATTTACAAGGGAAACGTTACGTAATCTTGTAGGGAAATAGGGTTTCTATTCAAATTGTTTGATCGGTTTTAATAGTATTCGTGGTGTACACAAAACACAAACATTTATAAGTTCAACTAATCTATAGATTTTAATATTATGAAAAAAAATATCTGTAATCATATTGATGTACGTTTAAAATATATTCTTTGATTTAAATAAGACTGATTCCAAATTTGAAATTGAAACGAATCATGGACGAATTAATTTAAATTTAGAATTAAATTCGGATAATTGTACGTAAGTTAAAATGAGACAGCTCTTTACTAACTTCAAGAATTTGTTAGCGAACGTTAAGGGTCGGGGTATGGGGTATGGGGGTTGTCACTATCGGGGCGTTTTCCATTTCACGCTCCGTTCAACACTGATGACACCGCATTCCTACGACCAAATGGCTCGACAAATGAACAGAGGGCGCTGCAGGACACGCCCCAACACGTCATAACTGTCTCTTCGGCTGTAGGGACGAAATTGATTTGAGGACATTGAGAGGGTAAAGCCACAGTGGTCATTTGGCTTAACTTGCCCTGGTACCAAAGGAACTCTTATCCTTTTCATATAGAAACAATTAAAAAAAACATTTTTGACGAACAACTTCCGACGATCAAAATATTATATTTTAAATATTCCCAAACTAATAACTCATGGCTTAAATTGGCAGTCAAGTAAAGGCAAAATAATATATCGTTATACAAGCCTGCACACATTCAAAAAATTGTTTACTTATCTGTTTTAAACACCTTTAATATGAAATGCATTTGTGTATTAAGCATAGTGTCAATAACTTTATCATATTGTATTATACATATCACCTCCAATTGTGAGACAGCGCAATATAAATATACTCCATCAGCAGAACCTCAAATCCTTAGAGCAATTGTAACATAACCAAGGACGAAGTTTACGGACGCCTTAAAATGAGAACTATCAAAGAGGAAATTCGGTGACTGGCAGCTAAATACAAAGAGCGGTTAACCTATCACCCGAACGACCTGTCTCGCTACCCCATATGTGAGACGACTAAAATGTCACCATATTCTTGAGCTAGAAGACAGACAGTAGCCTTAGGCAGAAGATGAGTAGATGCTTCTAATGGGAAGCCACTCCACATGACAGCACGACAGACGGCTCGCTTCGCTCATAGCATTACGACTGATTGCAAATACCCGCAGAAAAAAATAGGTTTTATTTACTGCTGTGATTACTATCGAAAAGCACATATGCCTTTCGCTTATAATGAAATATGAAACAGACAGATAAAACCTCTCTGCCTCAGTTATATATAAATCAAATGTCTTAATACAGTGTTCCTATGTATTTGTAGCGGCGTTAGTTATGAATATTTACATAATTTATTGTTATAAAATATTCCGTAAATGGAAACGTATTTGCAAAGCTAACACGTAAATCATCACATGTAATTGTGTACCCAATTATTAATACAAAATAACAGACCAGAGACAATTACCTCTACAATGTTGTGAGTAACAAATTGTGCTATTAGTCAGCTTAGATAGCATTTCGTTCGTTAATTATTACTTTGTAAATTATATTGCACTTTACCAGACACCTGTAATCAAATATTATTATAAATGAACATGTACTATTGTGCAATAGTATTTTTGAAAACCGTTGAAATCTTAAAATTTGGTTAAATATTACTTACTCAACAAATAATTAAAATTAAACAAGTGATTGTAACGATAACATAATATGCTTTTCGGTATAAAAAATAAAACATGAAAGATTTGTGTTTTACTAGGTATAAAATGCAATATTGTCTACTATTTACACATATTACAATGAATACACATACATATATACTAAATCGCTTTCCTTTTTAAATTATAAAATTTTACGCTGTATGCTTTACAGCAACGCTTATGAATACCATAAGATTGCGTTGCCTTTTTATTATTTGACATGTAGGTATGGACCAAAAACAAAGGAGACAGTCTCTATGCCAATCAGACAAACAACAAGAGCGCTCGTCTTTCATGAATGCATTCTAAATTTAAATTATCCATAGAGTTATTTCCCGTTTTATAAAAGGGATTGCAGCCTACCATAAAACTAATATCAGATACATATATTAGCATAAAACACGTTCCTTTCCATAACTCTGAAGTGTTTAATCATATCAGATGTAATTTGAAATCGTATAAACAATGCCCACGCATTTGCATTTTATGTTCATGAAGCCATACTTATCTTGAATTTTATGCTACGTATCACCTTCTACTAATATTTTAAAATAATACATAATATATTTGGGTTTACAATTATTTTAATAAATATCATCACTGAACCTATAGATTTTGTATATCAAAAATAGTTCATATTTGCTAGGGTTCTAGATTGGAGCACTAGGTTTGTAAAAAGCTTACTTTATTTTATTCGCGTGTATTGATGGCTTGTATTTTACGTCTTGGACGTAAGACTTTGACTCTGACAATTTGCTTAAACTATCATTTATTCCCTAGTAATCCATTTCTATCGTAGTTAGTAATCATTACGATTAGATATTGTAAGGATGACCTTATTTAAAGCTATACGGAAAATTCCTTAAATATACTCAACATCCATCGTCTATGGTACATCTTATACACTATGGTATATAAAAACAGAATCGGAACGCATCAAAACCCGAGCATATCAAATAATGGAAAAAGAAAATGGTTCCATTTTCAAATGACTACCTTCCACCTGCGCGTCACGGGATTTGTCGCGGGCTGCGCCCCGTCGGGATTCTAATCGATTAGTCTGTATCGGTATTATAATCGATAGTATTCGATTTATTCAAATTGTATGTAAAAACGATTCATGTTACTGAAGGCAGCTTTTTACGCTTTGTGTTTTTTCAGGGGTGATTTTTAGGTGAACGCCGTTATCGGCGCACACAAAAAGTTGTTAACAACAATTATGGTGTAGGTAAATTTGATTTAAAGTTTCTTTTTATTATATACTATTTTTCAGGTTCAAACAACTGTAATTTGATAGCTATAGTGCTGAATTCATCTGTTACTAATGCTGTCTTAGCGTAGATTTGATTAAAATAGATATCATATATTCCGTGCACAACCGATTTAAAAGAAACGTTTCAATTTCAAAGTTCTTAAATGTCGATCTTGTCAACTAACGACCTAAATATAAAGAAACAAAAGCTATTGTATTATATTAAGACGTAAATATAAGTAGCAAAGTAGTTACTCTAAAGTATAATCGACAAAAAGCAAATCGATGTATAATGAACGAGTTCTCAGAACTATGAGGCACGCGCAGTGGAGTAATAGTTACTGATTTGTTTTTATTCGTTCCTTTGTGAGACAGTTGTCATATGCACGGCACCATATCTAATTTATACACAAGTGTATACTAACGTACGTTTGTGATCAAATTCTAATGAACGCCTCGTTCTGATACGTTAAGGAAAAATGTCTTGTACGTACGCACAATTGTAAAGGAATTTTGTATAAAAAATCCAGGAGCATCACCGATTACACGCCTAAGATATGTCAGACAAATTGTTCTATAGCGACATTAACATAAATAAAAAAAACTTTTTAGTTCTAGGCCTCAGGCTGTAGCTGTTTCACGATTATTTGTCAATCTAATAGGTGAGCCTCCTGTCCTGGACACACCTAGTCGAGTTTTTGGGTCTAAGACAAGCCAATTTCCTTACGATTCCTCCACCTCCATTTCCTCCACCGTTCGTGCAAATGTTAAATCCGCACATAGAAAGACTTTCCATTGGTACACGCCGAGGTTCGAACCTACGACCTCGGGGATGTAAGCCGCACGTAAGATAACACTGCCCTGCTGCTGTTTAAAGCTTTTTATTAATCTAATATCTATAAAGCTTTATTCGTAAATGGAGCTTAAATAACTAGATTAAATCTAAGAAAACTGAGATAATTTATGAGACAGAGAGACATAAATCTTCTGCAATCTGAACTCAGATCTTAGACAGATTTAGCTTCTGCAATCAGCAATAGACCGTTATGTTTAATTAGTATGTGTGATTCTCCCGCGGGGATTTGCATTTTAAAGATGTAAATAATATGTAGTTAACGAACGAAATAATTTTGATGATACATTATATTAACACGACATTATAGGACGAGAGAAAAAAGGTTGAGTTTTTGTAAACAAGTTTTAAACAATCATGTTTGGCAGATTTTTAAATGTGGAATTTAATTGTGGAAGTCAAAACCTTTCAAACCTTATTTATTATTTATCTATGCCGCGGATATAGTAGGTAGTAGTATTGAGGGGAAGTCATTGTTTTTTTTGTATAGTTTGCCAGTGATAGTAAATTACCTATCCTCTGGCTAATGCACAAACAGTGTTAGAGCCAAAATAATTACCTATCCTATACCTAAGTAAGTTATGGATATTTTTCTTTGATATTTTAAATAATATACTTCTTTGTTTTATTGTACAAGAAACCAAATATCTAACGAGTCGGTTAATTAAAATCTAATGCTTTATTAAAATTTCAAAACTATTATTGATTTAAATGCCTGTTCTATTCATAATTCTTTATTGGTTTTTAAACTATTCACGAAAAAAACTTTAGTGCATTTAGTTTATATGTTTTAAGAGATTTATCTATAGGTACTGCCCATGCTTCAGTCTTGATTGTTTGATATAAGATCATTTGCGTATTTATTTAGAATAATCATAGACTAATCACCGCCTTGCTTGTATATATTTGCGCCCTTTTATTATTGATTTAAGCGTGACTTTTTATAGCTTGCAGGTGCAATCACAAGTGTTTAGTATCTCGAATGAAATCATACGATTCGATGAACTTAGGCCGGGGTTAGATTTTACAGCATGAGACTTCTGGAACTATGAACGCTAGTAATAAGTAAAAAGTAGTAACTTTATAGTGTAACTACCTTTCAACCTACTAAACTATAGTGGTGATTGAGACTTCCTACCCAATCTTACTACTAGTAAAGTTTAGCGTTTTAGCCTTTTAAAGCCGTTTATTGAGAGAAAGACTTGGTTATTAACATGTAAATAATAAATGAAACATATTTGTAAACAAACTATTAAAACAACACTAAGTTTTATAAAACTGCGCCCGTTACAAAGACATATCATTGTATATGAAGGTTATTTATATTAATTCCTAACCGATTTAATATTGTATTTAAGCTTGTCAAATAAAATAAAAATATCAATTTAACGCTCCAAGTGAGAACAGTAGTGACAATTTATTGATATAAAGTTGCAACCCCGAGTTATCTGCCCGACCGCGTCGGGACAATCGCGGCTTTGTGACGGCAACACTTTGTTATTTTGTCATTTTACGAACCACTACGCGCGTTATTGAATTTATTCTTTTTAAACGTCACATTTTACGATAGACCTAATATAAATAGTTTTAGCTATAAATACATGTATGAAATATTCTACAAACAATTTATCTTTAGTTAAATGAATGTCATTAGCATATTTTTTACAATGTATATATGTATTTATATTTATGGATGTATCTGCAATTTATTAAATTAATACATATAATATAAATTAATAATTATTATTTTTTATATGTATTTTTAGAGAAGGACATCATCTAAAACAAGCGTAATATGATAAAAATATGTAGGTACATAAGATGCAATACAGTTTAAGTCATAACAGAAAAGAATTACTTAACAACATTGAAAAATCAAAAATCTAAATGTTTAGTAGAAAACTAAAAACACAAAATTATGCCTAATGACACAAAATCTTGTATTAACATTATGTCAAATTAAACTGTACAAATGCACAATCTGTTGTTGCCGCATCGAATCGCCCTCAGAACATTAGTTTCGGCATTAGATTAGGCCTTTGCCTTCGCCGCCTGCCCTTTGCTGTTTTAGTTAATTGTTAACAGTGTCACCCTTTGCTATTTTAAGCTTCTTAATTTAAATTGTGTATATTGTAATTGAATGTTCTGAATTACGTGTTTGTAAACGCACTCGTACTGAGTAAATACTTTTAAAATAAGATTTGTTAGGTGGATAGGATAAAAAGTTTGTGAGTTATAAATTAAAGAACTAACAGAATATACATAATCGTTATCTTATAGAATAGGTAAGCGATTTACCTATTTTCTAGCATTAATATATGTAACCAGATTACAATATAACACTTAATGTATGAAAAGCGTCATGAACTTGGAATGAAGTGTAGTCGCTTTCAAAGAAGTGTGCTTTTAAACATATGTCATTCAATTCCAGGAGCACTGTTGGCTTCAGCGTACGACTTAAAACCCTGATCTGGCGGCTTCGATCCACGACAAAAAAATTTCTGTCAATGCGCGCATTTAAGGCTCTATCGCAGCAAAGCAAGCATTGAGCCGTAATAACAATTACTTATGTAAAACATTAAATTAATATAAATTTATCTTCTTTTTCTGAAATGGATTACATGGTTTGCGTTAAAATATATCATGTAAATTTCAAAATCATATTCTATATAAATTTTCGTCATAAAATGAATTCAAATTGTGAAAAACTGGGCATGTTTGGTTTTTTTTTTTCTATCGAGCGAAGTTATTTAAATCGTGTATCGATCTTTCAAAATGGATACATAAACTACTCAACTCCACCACATATTTTTTTCTTGCCCTACTTTAAGAAACGATGACAAAAATAGAAAGAAACAATGAACTTAATTGGATTTTGGCGATCGGATAGGTCGTTAAAGTGCGTGGGTTGATGGAAAAATCCCGAGGAAACCAGCATGCTTTAGAGTTAAAGAAGTCGATGGCGATTGAAAGCAGATCACGCCCAGAGCTAAAAGGTTGCGCGCTGTTGTTTTCTTCAGTTACTGCAATTTTATTTGCTCATAACAAACAAAAATTATGTATACAATATACTTTAACAAAAGGGCCTATAGTGGTATAATTTATTAGCTGGACTTGCGTGTCTATTGAATAAAGATCGTCACGAATAACAACTAGATACTACTTTGACCCATATAGTTAGTATGACCGCCTCTGTGGCTTAGTGGTTAAACTTGTGACCTATAACCCAGAGGTTCTGAGTTGCATTTTCTAAAATATTAGTGTCAGATGTTAATGAATGGAGGGCTGCCCAAAATTCTTTTAAACACAATATTAAAGGATTGCGAGACTAAAATCCTCTTTCTTCTAAAGTTTTACGAATGTATTTATATTTGGTCTATTAAGAAGACTGTAATTATCAACGCGCGAAATAAACAAAAGCGCCTCCCACCAAACAAATAGGCTTTTTGTGTACAAATATTAGGCCGGACACACACAGAACGATAGAAAAAACTCAACCTTAACGAGTCCTACCGACTACCGGTCAAAGCGACCGCTCGGCGCGAAACAACGTGGGCGTGGCACGTCACGCACAAAACAAACAACCAAACGACAAGGACCGAAATAGGCTAAATATATAAGAGTAAACGAGACACCTTGCGAACACGACTAATTTAAGCCTGGACAATAATTGATGGAGACGAAAACAAACAGTGCTGACAAAAAACGATGGCGGACGAAATCTTCATTAGCAGAGAGCGCCACCGGATTCCTAATTTAAAAAGCGGTGATTCGACATTATACGTATGAAAAACCTATTTAAAACGGGAGCTGTAAAAACAAAGCAATGACAGGGCGAAATGTTGTGTTATACAGGTTGTTTTGTAAGGAAAATTTTGTTACAGTTAAGTGACTTCAAAAATCCTCAAGAATCATCCTACTATCCAGTGGGTCGTTACGACTACATACATATATGACATATGTCGTAGTGGTTTTCGGAGGTCTCGGGTTCGATTCCTGGCGAATCAAATTTTACTTTAAATAATAAATAATTGTGAGTCGAGATCGACTATTTGCATATTTTAATAAAACATACGTAGATTTAAGACGTGTTTAGACGCTTCAAAACTTTATACAAAAATAATTTTCACAGAAATATTAATATTTTACTTTAGCAAGGGACCCCTTTAACAATGATTTTATATTTTGCAAACCATTATCAATTACCTTCCTCAGAAATCACACTATTGCCTTCAGTTTGAAGATACTATTTTTGATCAAAAATGTTTTCCGTAGTGTTTAATCGTACATACTAACTCGGCCGACTTAATTTAATACTAATAATACAAGGATTAAACACGCTGTATAAAGTTATTAGCAATGTCCGTTAAATTTAAATTACTTAGCAGTAGCGTCAGTTTATTTGTAATTAATGGCGTAATAAATTTGGCTCAATCAAGTGGCAAATTAAATAAGCTTTGATCGAGGCAAATGTTAAATGTACCAAGATTTAATAAGTAATTTATATAAAATACAAGTGTTCTATAAATTGTAATCGATGTTTTGAAGGGACGAATATTTCAAGATGGCTACCGAAAACTTTATTACGTGATTTTCTTTAACCATTAAGCGTTTTGTTTTTGCTTTTGGGTTATAAATCCTTTGTTGAATCGTTGTTCTATCATCTTCAATTCTTTATAAACATACTTTTATTAATTTATTCGGTGACATGTTTTAAATAATATATTCCTGATCTATAACTGTCTATTTAATTCTTTAATGAATTAATACTATAGAGCAGTGTTGGCGTAGTGGCTTCATCGTGTGGCAGGCGCAGGAAGCTGATCATCTACTTGTCTATTAGATTGAAAAATGATAATGAACTAGTTCTAGCGCCACTGAATTTTTTTTGTCTGTGGGTGATTTATCTACTACACGATAAAAAAATGCGACTTCGTTTTAATCCAATTACTAAATTTGATATCGAAGGAGGTTTGTATCAAACCATGTTATTGAATCTGCACGAAAATCAACTTTTTATCTCAACTTTCCACGAAAACGGCTAAATATTGTCGAGGACAAAAAACTGTCTTGTTTTTTACTCTCGGCGCCGGAGAGCTTGTACCAAATGTTATGACATTTCATAAGTGGGCATAGATACGAACCTTTTAAGGCACGTGTTTTGTTTTAACACAAAATATGAGTGGTTTTATGTGTTTTGCAAAACATTTAAACTCTGAGACTATTAGGTAAAAATGGAATGTATGTATGGATGGGATATATCTAGTACATCTTTTTCAGTAATTGTGGAGATTGTTATAAGTTTTGAAACATAGATATATTTAAATATCTATGTTTCTCCGATATCGTATCCGACAACGTGCACATACGTGATATACAAACTTGAATATTTTTTAGTTAACGAATATTTATAAATTCCAGTGAAAGATTTTGTTTTTTAATATAAAATCATTCATATAGGTACCTAATCTTGAATCATATATCGAAAACATATTTGTTTCTATGTCTCACAATCGGAATAAAAAATAATACTAGTGTTAAATTTTTATCACCAAAAAATCAACACCTACTGGCAATAACATCCTTGATGACTTTGTGATCGTAGTGTATTCACAGTATCGAAACCCGTTTATAGCATCATCGTCTGGCCGAATTCGCGCCGGGATACCATGCTCAAAAAGTTTCAAGAATGCATAAACTGGCAACATTTGACACGGCCTTACGCAATGTGTGGTCTTCTTTTGTTTTACTGTTAAATAAACATCTCAATAACCCAAAGATGTTACTAATTTATTGTCTAAACAATATCCGTTAGTTTTTTGCACCAATTGCAATATATTTTGTGTGATATATTTATATGGCCGGCCGGCCTATTTTTAGATTATTACTGCTTTTGCTAGTAACATTTTTTCTCTATTTTAGCATACCTACCATGTAAGTAAGTTCTGCCACAAGTCATTTTTAATGTGTATTTTTTGTTTCTATATGGTATTAAAGACTTTGATTTTTATTATATAATTGAACTGTTTTTCTAAACAAATCTTTTTTATTAGTGTTGGAAATATGTATACTTAATTGGATGACCCAGTGAACTTTGTACCACCTACATATATATGTGTCAAAGTTTAAACAGACACTTATTTTACAAATTTTTCAAGGCAATAAAAAAATATATGACAACAACAATTTATTTCTAACTAAAAACCCAACAAATACTTCGAAGCTAGAAGCAGATGGATTAAACAGTTGTTGTTTAAGTACTTTCTTTACTTATTATTTGTGTATTTACCGTTCCCTGAACTTCCACAAATATTTCAAGATCACAATAATTACAAAATCGGTCAAGCTATACTCGAGTTAAAGCAAAACGAACATAAATTCATTTTTATATATAGGAAAAATACTGTCTCTTTTATACAAAGAAGTAACTTCATCAGATAATACAGAACAAACAAATCATTTATAAGAACATATTTGGTTATAGCTTTGAGCGCAGTTAATAAAACATAACACAACACCAGCTTTTCCATTTTAAAATCGTACGCGTTTATACGACTACCCTCTCGTTAAAACAAATTGGTAACTTGAGAATAATATCTTTAATACGATTTCTTCATAAATTTAGATGATTTGGTTTTGAATTTTGTTTGTCACAACATTACCTCATATGGACTTATGAAACGTACACAACAATCACGAGTAAATTAATCTTAAATACGTTAATTTTCTTCAAAGTTTGCATATTTAATACAAAATCACAAACTTCTGTTACAAAATACTTGTTCTAAATATTAATTTGTTGAGGGTATTTAATAACAATTAAGACACATGTAACATAAGATAATGTGAACAATTAGTGTAAGGATCTGTAATGTCGGCAGATTTGACGGATAATGGGATAACATGATCTTTTGTAATCCTCGATTGTCTGTGGTTTAAGTTAAAAGCGATGAAAACATGTCTTTCATTTGTAAGTTTTATTAGAACTCGAAATATAGCAGAGGTGACATTAACATTGACAATAAACAAATCTATGACCTTCTTAGGTTTTAGACTCAGATTTATATATAGAACAAACATCATGAGACTGATAAGAGTCATGTATTGTCGGCTTGTTATGTATTAGTACGCTTTAAGGGCCCTAAATCATATGTATTCGACATTTAGTGATAAAAATGTTCTGAAAAAAGTCTGAGTGATATAAAGGGGAGGTTCTATAGCTCTACAATTGTTACCATAAATATAAATAAAAAGTTATTATATAACATAAAGACTGCTAAGGTCATTGACATTTCTTATTTCATCTCAACAATATGTAACAACTCTGCGCTTGTAACATACGCCTAACCATACAATAACATGTTACTTAACTGAGGTTAGGGCAAGGGCGGGTTACCGCACTTCATACATGTATTATTTGACTACGAATTAACTGAGAAAATTATTCCCTTCGCAACATTTTAAGACATAATACAGCTTTTAGATAATTTATCTCTTTGTTTACAATACATCTTTTTTTTTAATTGCTTCTTACAATGTAACACTTTTGTGACAGCGTGGACGCTCAATTTTGTAGTATGTGAATTGTTTGATGCTTTTTATACAAAATATACTTAGGTACCCCAAGTCAAAGTCTAGGTAAAGCATAAAATCTTAATTTTTAAGCTTTAAAGAGAATCACAAAAAATCGCATATACAATATTGTTTTACGACCAGATTTAATCGACGGCTGTGGAGCTTGCACCATAACCATGACAGAGGATCAGAAGCTACTGTTGGCAGAACGCAATGTATTGCGTAACATTCTAGGGTTAACAGGGAAGCAGGACGGGTCATGGAGAGTCCGAAAAATTGCCCAAAAGAAGTGTTGGTAGGTTGGTTGGAGGCCAAGACAATTTTTGGGTCGCTCCAGATTTTTCTTCTCTAATATATCTTTACCAATAAACTGAAACTTACGATTCAATATGATAAAACGTTTCCAAATAAGTATATACTTAGTACCTGTCATGTTTTAAATAACAATCATTTTAAAGAATAAATTTAAAAAAAGAATTTGAACCACAGTTCAAGATACATAATACATAGGTATTGTTTATAGACACAGAGTTTCAAGACAACATAATATCAAGTTTCACCGGTTTTAACCATTGTTCAGCGGTAAACTTGTTCACCTAAATCGTAATGGCGCACTTTAAATACTAAATAGCCTATCGCATTGTTGTTACCGACGGTAAACTAGAAAATGACTGGATGCAAAACGACGCATCCACTTAGTTACGGTAACTCGAGTTTGCCTCAGGCCTTTTCAATTCCTATTTATGAAAGCTATTAAAGTAGGGAAATTTAAAATACATTTAGATAATTTAATTGCATTTGGAAGTGGCGACGATCTTGTTCTAAATAGGCTTTTGAGTATTACTCATATTTTAAAAACGCACATACGTGTACGTACGTACGTATTGATACGTACTTATATAGGTTTGACCTGCTCTGTCCTATGCTGATATATAAAATATTCTTATTGTGCAAAAATAGTTTAATTAGAAAACTGTGTTTTGTAGAAATCATAAAGTACCGTGAACATGTCAAAAGAATGAGACTAGATGCCCACAACAGGATCCCCTCAGGGCATCCAGTCTCATTCATCCTAGTGTAGAATTAGTAGAATTAGTCTAGCTATTCAAAGGGGGAACGCTGCCAGTATTTACGGAACCTTGCCTAAAGGGACTCCTTTTAATAATATATTTTAATTTTTACATTTTAAGGTATTAGGTATATTAGAATTAACTACAATCATATTTTTTCAATCTATATGTGTTAAGGAAGCGAATAAACTTATTTATATGTGTTTAATTTTTTTTGTTGAAGTATAACTGTAACAGACAATGTTTGATTTTTCATATTCCTTACGTAAAAATAATAACGACGTGCTTGGTCCATCTATCCGCGAGTTTGTAGTAACAGCAGAAATCATAAATAAATAAAGATGAACCAACTGATAATCAATAAAATTAATGAAGAAAAGACGTTGGATAATCAAATAGTATCAAAACACTCGAGTATTTTACTGCATTATAAACAGTAGATAAGCTTTACAGCACCGCTCCTCTATTTGGATGTAAAAAGGTGTGAAGTGAAAACTTTATTACCAAAACCGGTCAGTTGGTTAATTATCTGAATCAGGTATTTAACTGCAACTTTAATAAAGAAAAAGCATGCGTGACAGAAACAACTTATTCAATATTTTATTGAAAAACGGTAGTGGAAATATTAGTTATTACATCCTCTTTCGCTTTACTCCTCACATAGCAAAGGTTTATTGTATGACCTCAGCACTCACAAAACGAGTCTTTAATTTGGTTATATTATTTTTACATTAACATTCATGACGTTAATATTATAACTGTACATGTTTTCTCTTATAAAACTATACAAATTTTAAGTTAAAAGGTGTTTCATAGATAATTTGTAGACAAACATCAGCCTTCATACCCAAAACATTTATTGATTATTGAGGAATCGAAGACATAATCGAGCGACATTTCGTTAGTGCCGACTAGGGACGATTAATTTCGTATGTAACAAAGTCAAAATCATTTATTCATGGTGATAACGATGTACACATATGAACGTCAAAAAAGAAATATACATCAAATGCTTCTAAATTTAAAATTACTGCCAGTTCTCAAATCTAGGGCGAAGAACGGAAGAGAAGAACTGGTAATAAACCCAGAGGCTCTTTTACCTCTGCCTTTTAATAAATTTAATAAATGTATTAAAGAAAAGCTGTGTAAAAAGGCTTACTATAAAGTTAGCGACTAGTTGATAAAAGGGCCTGGGACTAGTGATGGGCAGGCTACTTCTAATTAATTTGCTATATTTGTTTTAAATATTAATAGTATTGTTTGATGATTTTTCTAAAGAGTACCGAGAGTTATCAACGCCGGCTTTTTCTCTCATCATACACCCTCTGTCTTCTTTGCCGATGAGTCGGGATGCCTACAGGTTCGAATTTAATGATGTGGAATAAGTGATACCTTGATTATCTTAATGTTCCAAATTAAACGTATTTTTTTTTTAATTCCCCTTAACATAATAGAAAATAAAATGTAAATCATACTATTAATACATTCAGAATTATATTAATAGTCAAGAATTGATTCTATATTTAAGTAGTAATACTAAAATTATCGCTTTTATTTTAAAACATGTAAAGAGGTGTGAACTACAGAATCTCAATTACGTAGTATCCAGACTATCTAATTATACGATTTCATATATTAACGCCAGCTTTGCCAATTACATCGTTAGTATGTAATGAGCCCGGTTCAAACTTGATTACTAGATCGAGATATTTCTAGACTTCATTATGCTAGTTATTGAATAGATACGAATATATTATTTGCGCTTTATCTTTCTTATTTTATATAACAAGAAATTTTTAACAATTTTCTAAAATCCAAAAAACATGAAAACTGTGGGTAAAACCTAATTAGGTCTGGGTCTTTTATTTTTGAATCTGTTTCAAGGTCATTTGACAATCTGATAGACAAGTGGGTGATCAGCCTGTGCCTCGCACACGCCGTCGTGTTTTTGGGACTAACGTGGATTTCCTCAGGTTGTTTTTCTTCACCATTCGAGCAAATTAAATACGCAATTAGGCAGAAAGGCCATTGATGCACAGACTGGCATTACATACGACCTCAGAGATGAGAGTCGTACTCAGAAGCCACTAGACCAACACTGCTTCTAATAGATTTCTTTTTTAAATTTTCCTTATCTAACTTTCGTATGATTACGTATTTATTTGGAATTAAATATCGCTCATCATTTGTTTTGCATTTGTGAGGTACAAAATTGTATTAGATCAACGCGCTACTGTCAGTTAATGAAATTATGAAACACCTGTAATGGCTAATCATAGAAATACAATAGGAACAAATTGTCGTATACTTAATTAACTTGATATGTGTACATAAAATAAATTTCTGAACGTATAAATTTTTGACAAGTAATGTATATATCAAACTTCTTACTTTCGTTTGCTAAATTCTAATTTTTTTTTAATCTACTCCATCATCCGAATATTGTTGATTTATATTGTGGAATCGAAACCTTAAAAATGGTCTTAAACTGCAGGGGATTTTACCGTACACTGGTATACTGGTACACTTAAATATGCAAAATACAAAAACGAAGTTTAAAAAACCATGAAAATTGTTCTAGCCATTCTCGAGTTAGTAGTCATCATTGTTTTATATATTAATATGACACACAGTCTTAATACTTATGTTGTCTATTTCATAGAATTGCCGTTTTCGCAATAAATATTGCCCGCATCGCATGTTAGCCAATCATAATAGTTTAATATTGTCGGATTTCATTAATTAGCCACAACTTTACGATATCATTACTTATCTAAAACCAGCCAGCAATCGTTATTTACGGAGACAGTTTGACAGGTCACAGTTTTGTTCACTAAATACCACAGAAAATTATTGTTTTACAACCAAAGATAATAATTACAGATAAGGATTATGGGCATTTCCTTTTAAATAACGCAAAATAGGATTTGTTTGAAAGGTCGTAAATTTTACTAAAACGGACAGAATTAATATTTATGAAGATTTGAATAGAAAATGTAAGGCTCAATGGTGTTAGTAATTGGATTCTTTATATATTTACTAGACGTGTTTTACGCTGAAGAAAGTGCTAATGTACAAAGTAGACTGAATACTAATATATCTATCGCTTCAAAAATAGATTATGTTATTATTTGTGTAGGTATATGAAATCCCCATATACAAATGATTGCAATAGCAAATGTTCTTAACATTTGCTATTATTATTATCTTTAATCTAAAATCTCCTAATCAATAAATATTGTTAGTCTTCATCATCATTGTAGCTAAGTACTATTAAAAACACCCAAAAGAAATTCTAAAAACCGCGATTTTCCGTGTCTACTTATCTCTATAAAAACCGTATTAATTTTAAATGGCTTCGGGCAACGAAATTATCGTTTTGAAACTAGCTTCAATCATGATGTAATGTCTTTAAATATGCCACGGTGTGAATCCATCAAGCGGCCTCTTTGATCTGTACCGACGGCCAGGAGGCATTGTCTTTTGCCCGCTTTTTTATACCCGCACATAACATATTAATAACTTGTTAAATAAAATTTAAAGTTTTGATTAATAAATAAGTGTTTGAAAGCAAAATACGTTCTACAGAGCTTGAATAATGCCTATTTCACTTCTGTAACGCAAAACAAGAATGAAATTAATCCTTTGTTTGAAAGAACTATTTAATAGTGAAATTTTGTTAAATCATAATTCAAGTCAGATTAATTAAAACGTATTAAATATATTGATTGACATTTTAATAATATAAATATGTATCGAAGAAAATAATTCAGGCAAAATGTTTTTAGGCCATCAAACCTAGAAAGACTTACTATATTATAGATTCTATAGTCTGTGATACTCTATAGTATAGAGTTAAGACTATAGTTTAAAGATGTCGTGGGAGTACGAAACGATTAATATCAAGCGTCACAAATCAACTCGATGAATTAGACAATTTAGTGACGTCACCTAACGGACCAAATCAGACATCAAACAGCACCGAATCATTACTGTTACGGTATTTAGTGTCAACTTTTTCTCGGATAATTATAAATGTTAGAAATTAACTGTGGAAGCTCAAATGAGCTTTCCATTTTAGCAAACTTAAAGTCACGAGGGTAACGCAACTAAAATATTATTATAGATGAATTGTGGTACAAAAATGTAGTTGCGGAAAATTATAATTAAAGATTTTTACCATATTCGTTGTCTAGATATATCTAACATATTTATGAAAGGTTCATGTCACTTGTGATTTCTCTAAAGATATGATCAAACAATATTGATGATTTATTATTGCATTTTAAACTAACTTTTTAGTAAATACCAACACAGAACATTTTGCTAACACTAAGCAAAACTACATTTTGTTCATAATTTTAATTTTTTTTTCTCTCCATAAAATAATTCCGCAGGGATAAAGGAATAACTCTCGGAATAATTACTCGAATTGCTGCAGCTATCTTCGAGTTCTGTCCTTGGATTTTTTTATATAAATATTTTTATAATCTATAATAATAACGCTGTCTCTCCCTAACTTGGAAAAGATATTCCATTCTACGCAGCAACTCATATTTTGCTTAACACAGACATTAAGTTATCAAAGCAATTAATCAATTTTAATTAAATTAATATTAATTGCGCACAAATAAATAAAACAATAAGTACACCTGTTTCACAGCAAATTAATGTTACCAAATCTATTTTAATAAAATTTTATTGCCATTTTAAAATTGAAAGCGTATAAATTCTCATTTGAATTCAGCATAAATTACATGTTGAAAAGTATAGAATAATTTAACGTGTTAATTAATGTTGGTAAAATTAAATTAAAATTAATCGGCTTACGAAGTCAATTTAATATACATACTTCTAGCCCTTTCTCTTTGAATTTGTGTCATTTATCTACGTATTCACGCCCGTGTACGACACACATTTTTTACATTGCTTCTTATAATAAATTTGATTAAATCTATAGTTTTCAGCATTTTTAATAATAATAATTTATTATAAGAATATGGTACGAAAATGTTTTGGTGGTACAAGTGAAATCTCGCATATTCTGCCACACGGCGTCCAAATTTTACATTTCAGTTAGAAGCCTACAGAAAGCATGTCTCCCATTGTTCAAAAAGCCAATGCGAAATATGTCTGCAAATATTTCAATAAAATATTTATTATTATTTTCGATTATATTTTATTCGATTATTCATTATTTTCGAGACCTTTATTCATTAACAAATGATTTTATTTTAAAAATTCCATTTATAACTCTTATTTTATATCAATTTTTAGGTTTGTGTCCAGAAATCGTACTTGTTCCTTGATCATTTTTAACAGGCAAATTTGTCATCAACCTTTTGTGCCTGTCACGCGCCCTCTGGGTCTAAGGGATGCCGGTTTCTTCACGATGTTTTCCTTCACTGTTCGAGCGAATGTTAAATGCGTAATTACCCAGAAAGTCCATTGATGCACAACCGGGGACCGAACACATGGATGAGAGTCGAAAATGTTTATGTTTCTATTCATTAAGCTGATAAGATAAAGTTTTCTACAATAAATAGACAAGGTAGACGTAAAAATAAAAAAAATCTATATATTCATTCAAAAACAGCATAAAAAGTAATGACCTAAGGATATTAATATCGCAAATGAGAATTTTAACCGACAGTTAATAAATAACGTTTTATTATTATAATCCGTAGACTATTAGGTTTAATACGATATTGGTTTTCAAGTTTCGACGTAATCGGTGAACGGACAGATTGATGTGTTTATTAGTGTGAATTAGTGCCCAAACCGGTTTCATGTAGGTTATATTATATATGGCGGTACTAATAAATAGAAAAGTATAACGAACGAAAATATTTATTTAAATATTATATAGTAAAAGTAACTTCGAACTGATTATAATAAATACTAATCATGTATTATATTTTTGCAACTTATTCATTTATTTTAGTAAATTTATCAAAATACAATGTATTTATAAGCATTATGTATATGTCATTACTATTTATTAATGTCAAGGTTTTCCGAATGTTATTGAATAAAATGCACAAAGGGTGTAAATAGAGTGTACACGTAAGAAAAGCAGAAGAAACTTTATGTTTATGTATCGGTTTCATAATCATTTGTCAATCTGATGAGCAAGTATGTGATCAGCCTGTTCCTGACATATGCCGTCGACTTTTTGGGTCAAAGGCGGCAGGCTTTCTCATGATGTTTTGCTTGGCCGTTTGCCTGTTAAATATGGACTTAAACAGAAAGTCCTATAATGCACAGCCGGGGCTATTACTGCGTTATCTAAGTTTATATATAATTTGCAACAAATTAAATCAAAATATTATAAGTTTGAGGGTTAGATAGTTATAAAACCGAAAGTTAGGAGTCAGTTCGTCTCGGGTGCCGGTTAATGGTACTTTAATAGCTTCGGCGTTTCACAAAGACATTGTGTTTCATTGACCGCAAGGTAGTCGATTTTTGAATGAACATTGGTATCTTGAATCGAATTGTCTATTAACATAAGCGCGGTGATGGGGCTTTCCTTGAAAATTTTGTGGGAATTAGGATGTATAAGGGGGCTTTTTCTGTATATTAATATTATAGAAAAAACCTCTAATATTATATTTTTTTCAATTTATTTACTTTATACTAGATTTTTATAACAAAAGATTTTATTCAATTTATATTAAGCCTAGAAACTAGCCAAAAAACTGAACTACTTAAACTCCACTAGAGGTTTTAACTGAAGTTTGAAAAATTTATAATACATACTTCAAAATCTCCAATACATACTTTTTTATACCACTTGATATGATGAAGATGGCTAAAGTTAATACACGCTAAAAATGTGAAATTCAAAAATTGACAGAGTGTTTAAGCTTAGCCACAATCCTCTTCTAAAACTTTTATTAAAATAATAATGTAATTTTATAACTTGGATAAAATGTCTTGTTACTGAGAACACAAATCTTCGAGCTCTGCTTTGTTTCCCAGTTAAGTAATACTGCTAAAGTAGATCCTTATTTTTATCTTTATGCTATTATTTTATCTATTTAACTCTTAAAGATATTTATGTCCGCTTCCGAAGCTAAAGCAAAACAAAATGATAATGTTTCACATTCACGGAAAAGACCGTAATTGGACCAAATTCTAAACATAAAAAAGAGTCCGTGCACTGAATGTTCAAAATTTGAATTTGAACATCGAGTGTTGCCATCTTGACCACTTTAAATAATTAATGCAAAATCTATAAACTACAATATTTGTTTACTTGGCACTTGGTTTTATCGATGTAGATAATACAATAATCTATCATAGACAAAACTTAACAGGCAAAGTCACATAAGCTTCGAAATTCAAATCAAATTTTTTAAATTTCGATTAACACCCGCTGCTCGTCATAACCTGTACGTGACCGCGGCAATGCTTTGATATTCAAACTTTTTTATTTTTATCTCGGCTACCGGGCAAAGGGCTATTCATGCAAAATCAGAATCGTAAAGATTTATTGTGTGTAGGTTGTGTTGTCGGGTGGGCTTTATTAAAATGCTTATCCTTTTCGGGTGTTGAGACATCGTTAGATATTAATGCTATTGTTAATACATGTAATATTAACAAGGTATTAAATAATATGTAGTTTATAATGTTTAGAACCTATTAAGCTATTTAAAAAATATTTCTTGCCCTTATTATCCATACTACTGAGAACATAAATATTCCGCGTTAATTATGGTTATATTTAGTTTGTCTAGGTTTAAAATTTTTTTAAAAAAGATTTACACCAACTGAAGAAATGATCATACTAAACTAGATTTGAATGGAACACTAAGATTGGTGAAACCGCATAAAGCCGGTCGGCAGTCGGCGGCGCGCTAATTGGAGGGCGCGGGATCAAAGCGAGCCGACTTTACGTACATTGATTAATTCCAAATCCGCAATTAGTACCTTTGAAAACATATTGGTACATCTAGATAAAATAATCTTAAAATTAAAAAGCGTCTATCGCACTATTTCTTTAAATGTTACAGCGATCAGACCTAATCTCAGATATTATGTGCATAATAACTGTATTAGCCATCTGTAACTGAGTCGTTTTGTATATATTCCAAAAACATCACCGGTAATTACAAATTTACCCTCATAGACAGGAAAACTATGAAAATCTTGCAGCTCGAAACTACGGACTAAAATTCGCGCGCCGTGCCACATGTAGCCCCTAAGATAACACTGCTTAAAACTATTATTATTTAATTAAAATGAAAGAATGAAATTGATCTATATAAATATAATAAATCAAATCTAATAGCAATAATAATTAATTAGTAATAACCTCCTATCAAACAGACTAAATGTTCTGTTACTTAACTGAATAAAAATCCGTCCCTTAGGGGCTATTCGCACCTAACGTAGTAAAAGCGGTCCTTTTAACAAGCTTAGCTCTATATTATGTCACAAACATACAAAAAGCTAAACGATTAGTCAATACCGCCGTGTAACTCTTACTAAGCTTCAAAAGAACCGCCCTTTTGTCCGTCTGCCCGCATTTACCCGTGAAGTGCTGAAGTTAAGTCAATTTCTTACGCCTTTCACTGTCGCTTTATGTCATTCGAATAAGGTTCAAAACCGCAATTAAATCTTAAATAGACTCATTACTATGGGATTAAAGTTAATTTCGATTAATTCACTTTGATTATTACTCGGAAAAAGAATTAGAATAGAACATAACATTCGAAATTTAAAACTCCGCTGTTATTGTTTGTTGAATAAGTTTTCGCACCAAAGAGGAATAATACGTACGTTACCTATGTGGTCTCCCAGCAATGTGAAGAATTTAAAAAGAAAACAAAATTTAAATTTCGAACTGTATAAGTGGCGGGTAACCATCCAAAGCGCTTCTAATTTATAATGAGCGGTTGTAATAAAATTGAACATCGATCTAGATAGCATCGATCGATCGATGAAATGGCTTAATCTTGCGCTTACAGTAGAGAAAAAATATAAAATAGCAAGCTTTCGTTATTAAACGCGATATAATAGAAATAAAAGTTCATAGTAATTTGCAATTATTTTCTTAAGAGCAAATTTTTTTATAGACACTTTCTTGCAACAATTTTTCTTTTTAAACTTGTAACCGGTTCCCTACAGATGTTGCGCCGTCGGTGGTCGAACTTGGAACTAATTGTGAGCCATTAACCCGATTAATGCTTGTCTTGTGAACACTTTAGTACAAATGGATCTTTAAAAAAGAATTTCATGTGGTTTGTGTTATATTCAGCCAATTAGAGACGTACAAATGTGATTGCTCCAATTTTAAAACTCTTTAGGTGTGTTACCAAAAAGGTCGGTCAGACTTGCAGCATTCCATTTTTGAATTAGCACTACATTCTATTTTTAAAACATCAACGAATTGTTTTCAGTCTATGCTGTAGTTATCCTTCTCACATAAATAAAGTCTGCAAAGTTTAAAACGGTAAAGAATTTAAATGTGAATATTTATTAAGATTAGCACTTGCGTTTCGATCTCACTTTGAGTTAATAGAAAAAAAACGAAATATCTTATTTTTAAATGACTAAAGACATAAAACCGAGAATTTCTGATTGTTTAGTAAATATGTGCTATAGTTAGTGCACTATAGCTGCCATTGGCCAGGCTATTAATACTCGCATTCAATCACAACCACGGTGGGTTTAATTAAAAACTCTATTACTCTACACTTTGCGCTTAGGGTGTTTTATATGGATAGTTTTACGAATATACCAAAGTTAGTTCCGTTAGTAACGGGGCCTATTTAAGAAAAAAATGCTCATTTTGACTATTTATTTGATGATTGAGCTTTTATTGTACAATGGATACTTGAATGTTAATACATATACCTATCTACGAGCTAAGCTGAAAATTTTTATTTTAGATAAAACAGTTTCCATGCATAAATAAATTGTTAGTTATAAGATTATACGTCGAGGTAGTTCCAAACATTAAATCTTAAAAGGTCGGCAACGCAGTTGCGAGCCTTCTGGTAGAGTGTCTGGACCCGTGGTATTAACTTGAGCTTACTGCCCTTTGTTTTCTATATTTAATTTGTATTCAGATGTTCAGGTACTTAATAAAAGTGCGCAGGCGTATGTGTTTATGTGGCCACCGTTATGAACGATTCCTAATAATGGTAGTCGATTAGTCAAGTCAGGATTAGAACAACAATACGGCCAGTATTGTGAGCAAATAGACGGCTTATTGCGCTATTTGTTTAATGAAAATACTTCATCCTTTCTAACTTACATTGAACGATTAAATATAATACTGGATAGGAAATAATTTTCCCATAATCCGGGAATATGGAGACATATATATTATGTTAAATTATCTTACTAAGACACCTTGACTATCACAAAACAATGTTTCGTCGAAGTTTAGATTAGAAGAAAAAACTTTATTACACTTAATAAAAAAGGATGTACCTATAGTGAAAAGAGAAATTAAACCCCGCCACACAGAATTCCTTGTGTCGTGTGTCCCTACCTACGCCTGAACCCAATAATTTATCCACAATCTCAGAATGAAAAAATAGGATATTGGCCCAGTTGAACTGTCATACAAAGGTCAATCTACATACACCGATCCGACCTTCCATGAATAGCTTGTATCGACAGATGGTATAATTGGTTATTGGCACACTTTTGTCAATACATATTTGGATTAAGATGGTCAAAAACAGATTGAGATAGGTTATTGGGTTTGGGCGCTAGTCTCTAGCTTATATGAATTGGTTAGGTGTCTAGGTTTAATGTGGTGTAGTCGGTGTTTGTTTCCAAAAAAGGCGCTTGATTGGAAACCGCAAGAAAAACGAAAGCGTTACCAGGATCCTGCCATACAGTGGCAGATGAGGCAAAGAGAGCCGGGAAAACTCGGACCGGGGTGAAATACCAGGCTCAAGTTCACTGTGTCTGCCCCATCTAGGGGTTATAGGACATTAAATCAAGTAAATACTTTTAATTGTGATGGCCTAGCTTCTGCATAAATCTATCTATCGCTCGCTCGTATGGTAAAGGAATATATCAAGAAGAAACCGGCATGTCTCAAATCGAAAAATTGATATTTCACTTGTCTATGAAATAATCAGAGTAACGGATGCAATACGAAGCCAAAACACATAATATAGGGTAAAGTGCCACTGAATATATTACTTTTCTCATAAAATAAAGACTAGGTAACAAGACTACCCGCAATCGTCTTTCGACACCTTCAACGTCTGTGCAGTGCCAAGTTAAAAGGTGAAGAAACCCAAACCATTATCCCCAACCGCCAATTAAATTATTCTCACCTTACAAAATCGCCAGGACAATAAAGAAGATATAATTTCGAGATGCAATAATGTTGCAAAACACTTTGTCATCTGCGGTCGTATTTGTACCAGAGGTTTGGTTGCGTTTTATTTCAAACCGCATTCAATTTGAGACGCGGAAGCCGATTCAATTGAGATATTTGGCAAATTTTAGGTCATATTTTTATATATATATGAAGACTACGTCTGCAAGGGATATGATTACTCCAAGGTAGCATGAAGGTGATGCTAGCACTTATAACTTATATTTAAGTATCGTCGTTTCCCAACGGGCCCACATCCTACAGGTGGAAATTAGAGTTGGCTATTCGAAAATTATTTAAAATTTAAGTTTCAGTTTATCATAATATGTTCTAAAAATTTACTTACTGTGTTCCGTTAATAATTTCTTCCTAAAAACTATCATATAAGTTTCTAAAAGCTTAAGAAGTTTCAAGAAAACACTGCGTTTTAATGTTCGTTCAACATTAAAATTTTTAATAAGAATATTGTTACTCAGTTTTCTGCCACTGATTGCTGTTGTTAAGGCCCACTTTAAAACCAAATTAAAAACAGTTTCCTCGCAAAATACAATTAAAAACAAATTAACTACAAATAGCGTTCTTCGCTAATAAAGATAGCGTAAAGTTTTCCATTTCCCGCCCTGTTATTTATCGCGCATATCTGTCATCCGTCCGCCATTGTTCTATATTTGAATCGACCAATCCGAGCGCGTCATTCTAATCAGAGTCACCAGAGACATAAACAAACATAATTCAATTAACTGGTTATGGTCGCAAGGCTTGCACTTGCCCCCGGCACGAATTAAAAAAAATCAATCAACTTGGCGCTCATGTTTAGTTTTCTTATCGAGTCTTATCATGTGTGACAAATTGTTGGCTAATAGATTGCTTTATCAACTTTGAATAATGTGTGAGAATTATAATTAGACCGTATTAATCGTGTTTATATACAACATTGTATTTGTTAAGATTGGTAATAATTTGTTACTGAATTTTAATAGGGCTGTACTAAAATATTTACAATAATTATTACTTATTATTTATTTAAATAGTACACAAGAACAAATTGCCTTTCATTCAATAGAGACAGTAAGTAATGTTATTTGACACTTTCTTATGTTAAATCTTGCTTAGAAAATTGGGTTAGCTTTTAATTAGATACTTATTAGTGTTAAGCTAGGCTATGTCGTAATATTAAATTATGTCTATGTGCAGAGACAATTTATTAACATTTAAAAAAGTTATTATATTATACCTAATCGTATTATCACCATTAACTTGTCTAGAAAAGTTATCTAAACACAAATAATAAACTTTGAATATTATATCAGTAGACATGTGTATATTTAATTATTGTTTTATGTATTTTACTGCAGAGCAGGCGGTAAATAATAAAATAAAATATTGTCTTATCTCCAAATTTGATTCTGTTCACTTTGGAGTAGACTCTTGGGTTGTAGGGTTCAAGGGCACAGGCGCTAATTAAAGATATAAGTTGACCCCAGGTAAACAGTACCGGTGACCCCAGATCTGGAGATTTCCTTATTCCACGAATAAGTAGGTATAGCCATATGCCAAACTAAATTTCTTAATTTTTAAATCAATTTTTATTATTATGTAGGTTAGGAATATTATAAGGATGTAAAAAATATTGGGTTTCATTGCATCGTTATACATATCTATATGTATTACAATTATGATTAGTGTACCAGAAACAAAATTGAGGATAATTGAAAAAGCATTTGTTCGATTCAAAAATGCATTTTTAACATCTTCAATTGTTAGTATTTGGAACAATGATCTTTATGCGTCAAAATATGTTTAAACAAACATGTTTCTTATTCTGTGCCCTTTGAGGTGATTTTAGCTTGAATGAGTATGAATGAACGATATGAATGCAACAAGTCGTGATGCGAATTGAATGAGATGCGCAATTTTTGGAAAATGAAGATTCTTTTGATTAGCTGTGGTTTTGTATGTATTACGCTGTAATTATCTGTGTACAGATGGCGTTCGCCACCATTGTTATAGAAGTATTAAATGTGAATAATTATTCTTTTAATTATTTTTAAAATGAGTCAACAGCATTGAAATATAAATCGCTTGCAAATGAAAGAATTTATAAGTTTTTATAAAAAAGAAAAGTGATATTTTTTTATAAACCTTTTTAAGATAAAGCAAAACAGGACAAATACAGGGACCAGTTGTTTTCAGCGTGTGACTCTCATCCCTGAAGTCGTAGGTTTGGATCCGGGCTGTGAACCAATGGACTTTGTATAGGTACGCACATTTAAAACTAGCTCGTACGGTGAAGAAAAATGTCAAGACTGGATTTACCTAGAAAGATCAAATGACCACACCTAGTTTTTTTTAATTTTGTACTTTAAGATATATATTAGATAATCAATACTAGAAAATATACGTAAAATTTACTAAAAACGTAAACCATAATAATAATTTATATTATAAGTAGATATCTTCAGTCTTAAATTACACTACCTTAAATAAAAACAATAAAAATCAATCAAAGAAAAAAATATATACCTAACTCGACCACCTGACGAAAACTCACAGAACCATCACTAAAACACATAATTATTGTAAACGTCGGCGTTGAACAAAGGAATCTATTAACTTATCTAAATCAATATCTTGAGAATTATCTTCGGAATTGGAAAGGTGAATCTTCGGACACATCGCTACACTACTGTGCAATTTGGACAGGTGTAAAATTTCGACCTTTTAACTACATATAATGTTTTTGAATAAGTGTTAGTATTCAAATATTATATTATTTGTTGATAGGTACAATTAAAAGGTAATAAATGCATCTTTTAAATTCTTTTCCAAGAAGGTATTTTTTTAATGATTTTGGATTGTGTCACCCTTTTTACTTTTTCTTAAAATTTTAAAAAGCCACAGAGTTTGTTATAAAAATATAACATGTACCTTATAAAACACTCATTTTATATGTCGGTTAATGTTCTATAAATTTGACCATTCGGTCGGTTTATTTACAAAAAGGCCTGTAATTCGGAACTCGGGGTGTCCTAATGTCAGGGTATTAAATAATGACTTGCTGCATACAAAATAACCCCCACGATGTAAAACAGTGCACCTTACATATAAATCTATAGATCATCATATTTGGTAAATTTTTTCATTGTATCGCGAATATCGAACTTTATTCACGTAATACATATAGTAAAGGTTTTTTTAAATTATTATTACTATTGAAGTGTATGAAATGGTACATGGTAACATAAAACATTAATTAAACTTAATAGGAGCAGCTGGTTATATTATCAATATAATTTTCTAATTTTTTAAGAACCTAAGTCCTAGCTTGTGGAAAGAGAAACGTTAGTAATATTTACAAAAGTCATGCACAAAAAATACCCCCAAAAGTTCATGAATGCATCACATTTCGTCGAATGACTTGTATTTCGATGGAGAAGATAGGACACGATGAAGGTATCCGAATAATATAATTAAATTAACCGCACCTGCCCTGCTCTAATTTTATATGAGTGAGGAAGACAAATAATGCACCTTGCAGTATAATTTTTGGGACATTACAAAATTGTATTTTTGATAAATTGATAGTCATTAAACAAAAAACACTTTCTAGGTACTAACGGTATTAATTATTGGATTATTTGCTTGCATATTTTATTAAATATTTCTAAGCGCCTTATAAATCGGCCTAATTGCATTAAACCAAACAATATTTTGTGTCTTCTCAACACAGCATGAACATAGTTTGCGTTAGAGACACAAAAAGCATTAGATTGATTTTATTTTTATGAATAAAGAGGGTTCTAATTTCTGTTCTAATCAAATAAACGCAATTTTTACCATAATTAAAAAAAACACGTATAATATAGAGCACAACTAAATACACGAAAAATGATGTAAAATTTATTTTTTAAAGCTCCATAATGGATGATCGACTGACAGGACTAACTGTCAAAATAATTTCATGACCATGACAGGTACCGCAAAATATGTACAGATTATATCTACAGACTTCGAAATTTCTTGTAAATAAAGGAAAGTATATAATCTATCATAATTATTTTACATGAAAAATTTATTCAACCCCATTTTCTCATAACAATATGAAACACCCCATCGATTTCCAATTTAATCGAACTACGAAATCAATTAGTCAGCATTCTATGGTTTACTATAAATGCGTTATAATGGCGGGAGCTTTTTGCCGCCTTTTTTCTTTTTTTCAAATAGAAACGTGCCGTTTCTGACACCTTTCGGACCCCACACGGGCAATTTGTGGAGTAATAATCTCGAACAGTGGGATTGAATTATTGAAACTTTTTATAGTCGTTTTAATTATTTTAATATAATGCTATGTAATCGTAGAAATAATTTAGATAAAAAAAACGAAATAGATATAGACTATATACAAATGTATGCCGTTGTCTTTGGTTTAGCACGCATTTTAATAAAGCTTTCTAAACATGTAAACTCTCTTGGTACATAATTCAACGTTTACTTACAACTGTCATTGTCAGCAAATGAGATACAAGATATCTTATAGAAAGCACTCTTATGCCTTACTATAATTGCTAAAAAGAGGATTTATGTATCTATTATACCTATGTGTCATATTATATAATATAAGGAAAAAATAAATCAGTGGCGCTACAACCTCTTTCGGTCTCGGCCTCAGATTTCTGAATCTGTTTCATGATCATTTTTAAATCTAAAGGCAAGCAGGTGATCAGCCTCCAGTGCCTGACATACGTCGTCGACTTTTGGGTCTAAGACATGTCGGTTTCCTCACGATGTTTTCCTTCACCGTTCAAGCAAATGTTAATAGCGCACTTAGAAAGAAAGTCCATTGGTGCAGTCGGAAATCGAACCTACGACCTCAGGTATGAGAGTCGCAGGCTAGCCAGCTAAGCCACTAGGCCAACACTGCTCTTATAATATAAGTATCGCGACTATTACGTATATCTATGTGCAGGTTGCATTTAAGTTAATACGTCTGAAATTAACTGGTAATAAACTAAAATATATTGGCTGAAAATAGTAAAAAATATATCTTGACACTATCATAGCAGATAATCTATGGTTTCACAATTGCTCACAACTTAAATATACTAAAAAATAGTCTATGCTGTAGTAAGTACAATAATGATTTGTAAAAAATATTCTACGTATTTAATAACTATCAATTTCATTGGTTTGTACATAGTATAACGTAATTTCATCTCAATTATATATAAATATCACCTAACAATGAATATAGTTATCAAATAGACATTAAATCTATTATTTTAATCCAGATCCTATCATAATAATCGCTTCATAAATATTAACTATCACTACAGGCAGGACATTGTTACACAAAAAATTGCTATATATGTACCTATTTATAAAAATATAAATTAAAGTAGGTAATTTATGTTGAAGCTATGAAACCTCAGTACTACTTATATATGAAATTGTCTGTAACAAAATCAATGTAATTTAAATATGACGGGAAACTCGGCACCGATTACTAATGGACTAAAAAAATCATTGTCTATGGAAACGATTTTACATCCGTGTTACATTTATATAATGGTTGGTATAATATAGATGTTCCGATCATTATTGCCCCCCGGTGGGGGTAAAAAACATTTCCGTTTAAGAATACAAGAAATTACTTCCTCAATCAACGGGTGTCAATGACAAATGACTTTAATATTTTTATCTTATGATAGAATGCATTTTAATTTATACCTGCGTTAGATGTATCTAATGAAAGGTTGTTTCACTCTTAAATGTAATTGAATTAAATAAAGCAAATCTTTCGTCTGAAAATCATAAGTACGACCAAAGATAGCCCTTATTATTATATATTTTTTTTAATTTATGTGTTGGTAAATTTATATTTATATCTTATAAACCTATAGGCCAGATAACAAGACATTTAAACCAATGTAAATAAAATGTTTTTTTATTTACTTACTTTTTGGCTTTGGATGGTCCTTCAGATGGAATAATAGTTTAAAGTTGACTTAAGATAACAGAAATTCAAAGCAGTAAATCATTAACTTTTTCGCATTGCACCAATATAATAAAATAACGCATTCTTAATTTAAACATCATCGATTTTATCATGGCAACATTTACACATCCCGCCTTCTGACGTTTTCAAATTTGGAATGCTCTTTAATATGATGTCTTCTTTTGTAAAATAACAATGGCGTTTTTGCAAGAACCGTATAAATTACACTTATAGTGTTCAAAAGACTGAATGGCTGCATATGCATGCGATCTTTGGAACCTCATTGATTTGCTATTATTATGCCATTATTGTTATATTTGAATTTAATGTTGAGAAATAAATTTACTCATATAAGGGATATTATTGCATCAATATTGTTTTTCGTAAAAGTCTTAAAGAATATCATGGTCACATTAAAGATTAAGAATGTAATAAAAGTGAATGTATGTACACGCCTCATGAATGTTTAATACACCAACATAGTAATTGCCAAAATCATCGATGACAATTTAAAAAAAACACGATCGAATAATGACAGAGCGCCTCGCGCCGCGCGCAGATGCGCCATTCAGAAATCTTTCAATTACGAAAGCCGCTCTGTAATCATAAAATAATCACCTATTCCGACACAAAGCACTCGATATTAGCCGTGTTAGCATATCTCTTTGTATTCGCCCAATAAGTGTACGCCTCAATGGGAAAGAAGACGTCGTGTGCGTCCGGAACTATCATTAGCGTTCGATTTTCAAATCTGACATAAATAGTTTTCAATGACAATTTTTTGAAAAGGCAAGATGTGATTAATAGCCAGTTTATATTTAAATATAGTAAAAATAGTAAAATGTAAGAATGTAATATTTATTTACGGTTTAAGTTTTAGGTTTTAAAATGGCCCAAATGTTTGTATCGAGATTTTTAAAACATGTTTTTAAATACATCTGCAAACTAAAAGTACATTTTAATGCAACTATTCAACGATATAATTGTGATAATTTTTCCCTAATTCTACTCAGACAAAACATTGCTTCCACTTAAAAGTTCTAATGAGTCCTTCTATAGCGATACTACACCATATAGGTATTATAAGAACAGATAAGTCGTACGTATGGCACATATACTTTTAAATAATAAAAATCGGCGTTATTTAATATATAATACTTCCGAATTCGAAGTTGACTAGATACCTTTTTTGCCCTACACAAGTATTTTCTGGCTAAACATAATGAAGCAAGTGTCTAGTGGAGACTAGACATCATAACGAAGCTGTAAATTCGTTTTAATAATAATTGCTGAGGTAAATCGTAAACCTTTAGTTCTAATGAAATAAACTCGAAAGGTCAAAGTTTTATTCGAAGAAATAAATTGGAAATTAATGAACTTCATACAAATAAAACTACTTGTTCTGACATATTCATTAAAATAGGAATTTTATAATCTGAACAAGAAATTTTGGCAAAAGACAAAAAATGTTTGCTTAAGATTTTTGGAAATTCAACACTAATGATAAAGTGTCTTGAGAAGTGAGGCTCTCAATCCCGAGGTCATGTTTTCGAATCAGGGCTGCACCAATAGATTTTTCTTTCTGTTTGTCTTATTTATTTATTTAATTATAATAATTAGCTGCTTTCACATATGATGAGAAGCATGCTAGAATGGTTACAGTTGCTTAATTGTATGTATATAATATTGTATCGTATAAATATTTTGAAAAAAAAAACCTTGGCGATTTAAGAGAGTGACTATATTTGTATAAGTTTGCCATTTCTTCTTTTCCGTTCTACGCCCTCAGGGGACTTTTAATGTAAATTCAGAAATATTTTCTGACTTATGTGTAGGTGGACATGGATAAATTATATTTCGAATGTATTTGTGAAAGAAAAAATCGTCTAACAAATTTAAAAATTACGTGTGAATAGAAGATTCTATTTGTCAAGACCCACTTTAGATAGGTTTTTAGCTTGTAGAGCCACTGGATTAATATTATCCCATAATTCGGCTAATAATCAATATCTTTTAAAATGATAAAACGCGTGAATTGTCACTTTGTTGTCAGAAACTTTGTTTTTGTCTGTCAAATTGTTTTATTAGAATTTGGGATAGCACCGAAGGCTGTATTAGAAATTACTTATTAAATACTATAGAATATTATTAATAACGTAAGGTGCTGGTATATGTTAGGAGAAAAATTAGAACAAATATTAGTATCGTGATACATTTCAACATACATTTCAGTTCTTAACCTGAAGGCAAAATAATTTAAGTCAAACAACAAGCTACATCTCGGAGACACTGTTGAAGACTTTAAATTATCCATTTTTGTTTCATTTTAATAGGTCTAATCTTATATATATTTCTATCATAACTGAAATGTGAATATGTAATATTACAAAAAATCTGGCAAAGAAAACTTTCTAATTTCACTTAAAATTCTGATTTCGCCATTCGGTTAATAAATCTATGTATATAAACTAAATACTAATAGTATTATAATTGAGAAGTAAAAGTAATCATAGGAATCATTAGTTAGGAGCCAATTGAAGTCTTAATACGTATTTGATGACGGTTGTATTGACAACTAGTATATACCTAGGTATAGACTGTAATTTATAGTTTATGTCCAGTATTTAAATGGTTTGTACCTGGCCATAAAATCTGCAAAGAATCAAATGGTTTGTTCGAAATTCGAATGCAAAATTTATACCAGATTTAGGTATGTGTAGTTGATTTATTCTATCCTGGTATTATGATTATCTAATTGTTGCTTCTCTTGTGTTGGGGAAAGTGGTTAAATAAACTGTTTTGATGTTGATTCTTATATTTCATATGTTGATGGCTATTTTATATTCTACGTACGAAATATGTACTATACCATATCATTTTTAATTAACCTTGTCTTTTTCACGTATCTTCGTAATTAAATTATTGAATAATATAGGTATTTAAATATTGAAATAGGTAAATAAAATGCTTTTACTGATTGAAACGTTAATATAGATAACGTAATTTGGACCAAGGACGAACTATGAATGGTAATTGAGCCATTAGGCCTTATGTAATGTACAAAATTATTTTTGATTTATATTATTTATTTAGCCATTATATACAACATTTAATGGAAAATATTTCAACGGAATTAAATCATTTGTTGTTGTTTCGTTGCGAGCACTTGTCAATTAAATTAGTCTTTGCTTTTTTGGCAGAGATTGTAAGTAGAAGTTACTAGAGACTAAATTATTAGGCGTACAGGTCCATAGACTCTTAACTGGCCTGATGGCTAGAATATATCTTTTTGCAGACATAATCATATGTGTAAAATAATGATAAGTGGTCTATATAAAATAGAATATACATAATTTGTTAATATCTAATACCGCGGAGGGCTTTACAACTAAGATAATATGACAAGAACGAAAGCTTATGTTTCTTAAATTTTATTTAAATTGTATGTCAATTGTTTTATAGTTTTGTAACAATTATAAACGATAACTGTTCCCATGCAAATATGGGATTTTGTATTTTATTTGTTTAATTAATTACGGTTAATATAAATTTTATAATAATAAAGTGGATGACGGAAATATGACTGCTAAGTTTCGGGACTACCGGATTTATGTTATAAAAAAAACTGCGCAACATGAAAGATCTATTGGAAAAAATATTTGTGGGAAAATATGTTTTAATTATACTAAATATTTATCTGATCTAATGAAATGTGTTTTTGTTTAGATAGATTTACTTAATGAACCAGTCTGTAAAGCTAAATGCAATGTAGTTATGAAACCCCTTTTTAGTTAGATAATATTTTTAATATTAAATAAATTACAAACATTCAGTTAATAATAATGACAGTTGAACTATTTTTAAATAATCATATGGTATTGGATTCCAATTGGAACTTTTATCACAGTTAGTTAAATTTAATAATTAAGCATAAAACATAACTTTGTGAATGTTATCAATGCGAATAGGATAGTTTTTCAAAACTTACCTCCATTGTCAGGACTGTTGGCTTCAAATGTTTTGCTGGTCATGTGGAAAAGGGCATCTAGAGGCGTATGGGCAGCAGAACCCTGCTGCGGAGGCCGCCGAGGCTCCGAACAGCAATCAGACGCTGAAGAAGACCTTTCCGACGCTGAATCGCAGCATTCAGCTGGCAATTCTCTCGGTCGTAAAAGACCTAGCGCTGCTAAACGCCATCTCTCTCCGTCCAGCAAGGCCGCGCCAGCTAAACGCTGCAACCGCTGCAAGCGCTCGAACCCCGACGCATCCCACGGCCTGACAATACGCGGCGGAGTCCGCGGACTGTGCGACAAAATGTCCAGAATCGAAAAACTTTTCACACCATCGCCGCGCCTCTCCTCGACCGGCTCGGAGGCCATCTTCAACCGTTTCAAAGGCCGGAAATAGTCCTGGGGTGACGGCGAACGCGACGGAGCCGGCGACGGTCGCCCAACACTGATATCGTCCTCAGAACAGCTGTGCCCTGACATTGACTCCTCCTCCATAGTTCAATTCACATCCATCACACAACTCACAGAAATCGGATGCAACATAGGATACGGCTGACAGATCGACGCGCCTCGATCAACTGACGTAGTGTGTGACAACCTTGCCGCGGGCGGGATGAGTGGGCGTGGCCTATTTTACGCCGACTAATCAAAGCTCGTGGCGTTAGTGCGAGCGTCCTCTAATTGGTCGATGCATGCTCGCTGGCTACACGGGGCCGTCACACATGGCGCTCCAATAAAAGTTTTTAATCGCGTTAGGATTGGGGGGAAAGATTCGTGGTGATTAATTTAGCTCGGCAGGAGCGGAGGCCCGTTTAATTACCAGGATGAAGACGCGACTCTAACTACGGATCCATTATTTAGCGCCGATAAGACTGACGTTTGTCACTCGAGAAATTGCCAGTTTTCTTCATTTATAGTTCATCGGCTAATTGTCTGTCGCGTGAATTGGTTATTAGATTTATAGTCGAGCACACCACATGCTTTGCCGTATCGTTTTTTTTTCTCTCTTACTCTGAGTTTTTAATATTTATGAACTTATTTATGATATCATTGGGTTAGAGTTGTGAGTTAAATAATTTAGCATGATATTGCTGTTTTGTAATACAATATTATTAAGATTATACAGTCTACCAAATTAATTTTAATAATTAAATTTCGTAGGTAGGTTAGGCCTTGCTTTTAATGGCCGTCAAATATTTTTTCTATGTATTTGAACTTTGACATAGAAATTTGACAGTGCTTAGGTGAGATTGAGACTTGAGGCAGTTGGAATACATATGGGCCATAAAGAAACTGTTAATTTGTTTTAGCTACTAACAATACTTCAACTATCATATGACTATCCATACATCGGTGGTCTTTATTATCAGACGAGCCTAATAATTCTTAAAATGCTGGTAACGCACTTGCGAGCCTTTTGGCAATGTAAGTAAGTACCTACCTACCCATGGGCACATTTTGGTTTATGGTTTTCAAAAACAAAAGAGGAATAATTTGCAAGACGCCTAAAATCTAGGAAAAGGTGCCTGCTAAAAAACCTTAAACGATCTTTCTACTTACAAAAATAAAATAAGCATTGCAGATTTACTTTACTATTAATATAACTTTTACGCATTAAAGAAAACAATTTTTAACGGATTAAAGCTATGTATTATAATATAGAATGGTCACCGTGACCACGCACGCTGTAAAGCACGCGAAACGTCGGCAAAAATTCAAAATTATGTAAAATAATTATAAGTTTAATACATAGCTTCAATCCGTTAAATAGTGTTTTTTTTAAATAAGCATCTTTTAGAAATTATGGGAAGATATATTCTTATAGTGTGTTAGACCATAAGTTTTGACAAAAATTATAAATAACTTTACTATTTTTACATTTTTTTTCTTTGGTTGCCTCTCCGTTACTGGAGATTGGCCGTTAGTCTCGTGAAAAGCGTGTACTCCTGTACCAGCAACTCTTCCATTTGTTTTTAAATATAATCCCGCTGTTGGTCTTCAGGGTCTTTGTAGCTCAGCCTGTTCTGACGAGCATAGCTCTGCCTGAATGGGTGCGACGTTGCGAATTTCTATCTTCTGCCAACACGGCATGTGGATTATACGCATTATAATTAATTGAAGGAGACGGTAGCAGTCATGTCTGTGGACGCCCTCTGCCCCACCTAGGGGTTATAGGACATAAAGAAGAAGAATAAAGAAGTAGCAGTCATGACACATAATGACATTTGCATGCCTATTTTTATTTGCGCGGTTTTTATACTTAATCTAAATGTTTCCATTTTGCAAAAGAAACGTTATATTTATATAAAAATCGAATCGCCTTTATTTAAATAATTCAAAACTGACACCTTACCCATCTAAATCACATATAACCGTATATAAGCCAATTAATTCCATTAAATTTGACACACGCACGGCGGCCATTTTGTTTGTTTACATTAACTTCACGCTTCGCGAGCAGCTACGGTGTGGAAAAAGTAATCTAATACATTGACTTGGGTTGATTATTCATTATTATATGATGATTTGTTAACCGCACCTGCTGTTAACCTATTGTTATTTACGAGATGACTTTTGCGTCTATGTTGTTTTTAATTTAGAATTATTTACAGCAGACCCTCAGACGTCGTACAAAGGTCTTAACAATACGCTATAGAAGAGTTCTAGCTTACTTTTCGAACCAAATAACCTGGGCAAGTTGGTTGTCGTCGGCAAGGTAAAAGGCAAAAGGCTGAAGAAAATTGTTGTGAGAGCTTATGACACCAAGTCACGATTCTCACAGGTAATCTCAACTAAGTAGATATAGGTCGAACGAAATGGAGAAATATCACTAGCAGGCACCTTACAATAACACGACTTTCAGCAATGAAGCAGCTAAGAACACTAGAGCGATTAATAAATAGAGCCATACATGTAATACACTAACTTACAACTGGTAGTACCTAAATGTAAATTTACAATTAATTTTATTTTGTTTGACGTTCATAAGTGTACTTGTTTACCTAGATGAATAAAGGTATTTTGTTTGTTTGTATAATGTAAAATTTGTGAACCCAAATGTGTGTGTGTGTGGATAAAAAATAGCTTCCATAACAATCTGATTACTTACCATAGGATTTTTTTTATATTGTTTCTTTTGTTGACAACATCTTTTTTCTTATTTTAAAAAAGCATCACATATGTATGTGTATGCGTGTATCAGTCTTAGGAGCGACTCCACCTCTGCGTAAGGTCTGTTCATAAGCTAGTCTTTTAACCGTTTCTTTTTTAGATTTTGGACGGATTTCTACGGAAAACCCCAAACTATTTACTATATCCAGTTCTGTAAAACTGAAACGGTTAATCAACTATCAAAAACGGTGACTGGCGAAGGAGAGTTCGAGAACGATATTGTATTTCATTTAAAAATTCATAATCAAGAATCAATTTTTTTAAACATCAATGACATTGAATATCTCGAAATCTTCCTAAAATTCAATTGTAAACCTAATTTATAAATACGATTATACACAGCACTAATTACGCGCCATTTCCCACAAAGCTAACTCGACGCCATATTGCACTTTCCCGCGCTATGATTGGCTAATCATTTCGATTTCCGGTCAATTACCATTCTCTATTATTACTCATTTTGACTTTTACATTTCCATTATACTTACAATTGTGTGATTATAGTGGGATTGTTATAATTGTAACGTTGATCTGTATTTTGAATAGCTGTTCTTAAACAACTAGATAATGTAATAAAAATACAAAATTTAATAATTTAATTTCTAATCTTACTACTACGTAAGATAATAACCTACTAAATTCAGGGACAAAGAACACAAATAAATTGCTTTATGTAAAATAGAATATATTAGTATCTATATATATTTTTTTTATTTACCTATTAGTAAAAAAATAATTACGAATTACGTAAGCAATTTTAATGTAAATTTAAAAGACATGGCTACCAACCAAATATATAAGAACTTTTTCATGAAAAGCAATGGTTAATATATTCATAACAAACGTCAGAGAGCTGTAATTATTTCCGAGTAACAAATACTATCCGAGCAGTTACCCTATATTTAATATTTGGTCGGAATTGTAAACGGAAGCAAGCTAACTACGAACCGTCATTAGGGGTCCAGCTTGGGTTAACTTTAACGCATCTAATTCTAAACGGATTTTTGGTTATGACGATGGATTAGACACCATTTTTTTAATTTCTACAATATTATAAGGAAGTATAATAAATAAATAAATTATATAAGCTAACCGTATACCATTTTAAGGGTGAACTAGAATATCGTAATGGTTAAGATACCTACTCGTTATTAAAAATTTAGGTAATCTATTAATTGTAATACATAACTGATGAAGACCCAAAATGTTTGTAAAACTTCGGTGTGTAAAACAATTCAATTTTACTTAAGGAGTTATTAATAATAGTAATTAATAACTCAATTTTATAAAAATCTAATTTAGTTTCCCAAAATATATTAGTAGGTATTGCTATTTTTATACATTTTTCATTTTGAGCTGCATTAAGGCTACTAGACAAGCTACAAGCTTTCGACATTTACCTGAAATATTGCTACATTATTAAGCATTAAATCTAGTGTGATTGTTAGTTGTGTGACTTCACTCAATTTTTCCCTTCATTATAAGAATACATTAAAGTTAATAAAAACTATCACTAATCCATTGTCCTTACCGAGACTGCCTCTAACCGCAACAATAATTTTGGGAGCGGTCATTATAACACATCTCAATTTAGTTTTAACACATAAATCGTAATAACCATGGATGCGGGTGGCCGTCCACGTGGAAGGTAGGCTTAAATTGTATCAATTGATTTGATTAATTGCATTGGTAATTAATAAAAACCTTATAATTACAGTGAAATTGAGTTATAAATTGTTTTTTTCTATGAAATACATTTGAAGAATATCCTAAAGAAAAACTAATATATTCATTTTAACTTAAGATAATATATTTCAGCTCTACATACTCAAAGAAAATGCGTAAATATAGCATTCCAAAACATCTTTTGCTAAGGTGTGTTAAAAATAAAACCTTTTTGCTTTCATAATCTTTTTTGCACGTTCCAATTTCACAATCCGGAAGTCCATAATCAAGGGCGTAGTAATTTCAAACTTTGACATCTCTATTTGTAACACAATGTGTGGCGTATATTTTTTTTTAATAGTGTTATAGTTTGTGGTTATTTGGCGCCTTTCTTTGTAATCTGTAATTATTTTAACATCTGTCATTATGCAGCTTTTTAAAATAGATAAAATAATTTAAAATTTTGTTTTAATACAATACAGCGATTTCAAACAACTCTTATGAAACAAAGTTTTTACCTCAGCATATTTCTGTTTCGGTTACTTATAAAGTACTTTCTACATACCAGTAATTTTCAAGTTAATTCATTACGAACATAAAATTTTAAATTAATACTTTTTAATTTTATTCTTGAATAGTGTGTGTTTTTTTAATATAGTTTACTTTTGTTTTTTTTAATCCAGTCATCTGTGATTTTAGTCATTACAAATGTGTACACTGAAATCTTTATAGTTATGTCCTTTAAACAGGAACATTTTCAGATATTGAAGTTCTTAAATTCGTTAAATAAAACCTCAGAAAAACTGAACCGAATCTGTCAAGCGTGAAGTGTTTAGTGACATTATTAGTTTCAATACCCGATTGAGACGTCGTCACGCCTAATGATCTATATTGTCACTGCGCAGATGTGATCTATTGCGACTATGTTTTAAAGAAATCGGAGATATTGCGATAAATAGCTCATTTAAGTATTCAGTGTTAGATAAAAAAAACGAGTGTGCTTATGACCACACGACTGAAGTGAAAGTTAAAACCTGAAGCTCCATCTGTATGTATATAAATATATATATATGGTGTGTGTACAATATAAACATTTTTGTACATATACATATATTAATTTTCTACAACTATTTAAATTTATTTTATGTTTTCATTGGTACAAACTATTCTTAAACTATACTTTCATTTACTAGCTATATCAGAGAAAGAGTGAAAGAAAATGTGCGCGGGCACTGCTGTCTCTTGCTTAGGTATATCCCCCACTCAACTTCCGTTCGCCTTGCCCGATCACACTTTTCGTAACGCGTTCGCCAACTAATCAACTGAGTCAAGTGTGCGTAAAGAAGTTTCAATTCAAAAATCTATGTTTAAGCGAATTTAACTTAGGTTTTTAATTCAAATTCTTTCTATTTTTTGTGTATGTTCTGTATTCTTACGTGGACTAGAATACCTGGCTGATTGTCACATGATAAAGAGAGTAAGGTGTAGGAATTATAAAGCTTTAATTTTTAATAGGTAGTTAATAATATACTTGAGTGATTAGGTGGCTCCAGTGGTGCGCTACAAAAATTATATAATTGTAACCACGGACGTCAATGTCGGGCGGAATTTAGTATTCTGCCTCGTTGTTTCATGATGAAACTCATCTGCCCGTATTAATTCAACAGTTTAGAAATAACTCTTCTGAACGCTCTCCATGATAAATGCGGTAAAAGATACAGAGAAACCCCACGTCTCTACGCGACGCCAAGGGATGAAGCCGCTCAAAAACTGACTGATCGTCGATACTCGCTCTTCGTTGAATACAGTCAAGTGAAAGCAGCTGGTAGTGGGAACTACCGCCCAGAGGTCAGATCTGCATTTGCGCTTTATGGACCGTAGCCCGAAATTAAGGACACTGAGCTTTTTGGAGGCTAATTTAGACTTCCCTTCCAAATGACCGCAAAAATATAATAATTAAACGAAATATGACAAAACATTGTCACCCTTTTATATAATTAAAAATGAAACATGTCAGTACCATTTAATTTGGTACCATTTATCACTATTTAATGTACTACCTTTATATACTATTCAACGGGAAGTAAATTAAATTTCATCAGAAATTATTACAAATTTATTTCATAATACATTTTAGCGGGCTCTGAATACAACGACCCTTTACTTTCCGCTCATTAAAAAATAACAAATATTTGTTGCATTTATAAAGTCTACATTTTATACATATTTTTCTTGTTATCCTAGTAATATTCTAACTTCCTTTAGTAGGACCTTCTTTGGTAAAGGGCTCCTTCAGATTTTCAAAAATATCCCTGGTTATCGCTGTTTTTCCCAATTCGCTTCCAGCTAACGCTTCAATCCACCTTTTTTGGGGCGCCCTCTTCTCCTTCTTGCTTTCCATATGGTTTCCTGGTCTTTATTGTTCAATGTATCCCTTATATAAAATATGTACGAATGGCCTGAAAGGGTTTTAATAGTTCGGTACCTAACTGTAATCGAAATAATTTCGTAAATTGTTAAACAAACAGTTTAAAAAGCAAACTCAATGAATCATCCACTTAACATATTTTGCCAACTACCTCAACTCCCGCTAATTTTCACGTTGAGCAGCGAAAACGGGTTCACTTCCTATCTTTATCAAAAAGACAACTAATATAAATGCATTCGTCTTTTAGCGCCTCTGTATTTAGGCATCGTTTGATCCTCCTTTACAAATATTTAAATTTGGAACTTTGATATCTATGGCCGGCGCACAGAGTTCGCTTTGTTATATTCTATCTATGGTCATCTGTCATCGACGGATGTCACGTTATGATCATTTAAAGTACACAAAGGAACATTTTTTTATTCGAATCTTTTCCAACCATCATTCAACATTTACATTACTGGTATAGTTTAATACTGTTTGAAATATTAGTGAGAACAGAGTAATGGATCAAAAAATCGCAATGATTACGAAATAGGCCATCAATAATGTTAAGCATTCTTTGAGCGGTGAAGATTGACAAGGAATGTGGTGATTGTCATCGGTTCCCAACTTCTGACTGATGGTTGCGGGACTTTTTAAAAGTTGTAATTGTGGTATTAGTATACTTAAGGAAAGTAAATATTTTAAAGGATCTCTATTACAGACAGTTAAAATGAGTGTATCCAACATTTCGCATTTGTTTTTATTTAAAGTTCGTATCCCGTCTACATATTTTTTATAAGAGGCTTACCGAATGTTATGTGAGATAGCTGTCTATGATAAAAGTATGTTGTCTACCTGTATACCGAATCCTTCGCTCTTTACTTGACCTTGACTTAGCCAACAAATAGAAACGACGGGCTACCAACACAATGCTTGTTCTAATATTAAAATGTCTTGTCCTAGGAGCTGACATCATACTGCATCTTAAATAGGTCTTAACAACCTTAAGGAGTGTTGGCTTTATGGGTTTAGGGTCTAATATCTGATATCGTATATTCGATTCAGGGCTGTTCCAATGAACTTTTCATATATGCTGGTTTATTTTAGATTGACACAATGTATAGAGTGGTGTTGGTCTAGTGCCTTCAGCGCGTGACTCGTGATCATTGAGGACGTTTAGGTTAGGACCTCGCAGGTTCAAACTCCATTGTGCACTAACGCTTTTTGTGCCTTTGTGCGTATTTTATTCTCGCTCGTAAGGTGAAGGAAAACATCGTGATTCAGGCATACAGGCAGCGCCTGTTAGAAAAAAAGTAATGAACACGAAACTCAAAAAATACAGAAATCAAGATTAACAGAGATTAAGATGTTATACAGCCACTAGTAAGCAAAAACCACACGCTTAGAAATTCAATTGAACTTCATGATATAATCGCCGTACAGATTTGTTTGAGTGAAACCAGATTGAAGATGTTTCAAAAATGACCCATTTGGAAAATGATAGCAGACCACTAAAATGTGCCTCTGATAAATAAACTTTATAGAGTTTAAATATAATTTATCAAAACAAACAGCGTTTAGGGTAATTGTTTCAGCGGGAATCGAAAACTTCATGTTAACCAACGATTAAATTATAAAGGAAATTAAGAAAGCTTTACAATTTTCCTATTTATTCACAATTGTTTTATGTAAAAGGAGTCAAACTTGCAAGAGGCTCGCAAGTGTGTAGCCGGCTTTTTACAATTTATGATATTATGTTTTTAAAAACTAATAATGACCTGATTGTATTTGCCTCAACACGCAAGGAAAGGGAATGGTCGCAGAATTTGACTCGGAAAACAGGATTGTCGGTCTTAGAATGAATGCCGAGAAAATAATAACCAATTTCTTATTTCAGAAAGGAACTTATTACGAAACAGAATTATAGAATATGTAGCTGAATACTCATACCTCAATGTATGTATGTAACAACAACATAATGTGTGATGTAACAACAAAATCTACACCAGAGTAGCAAAAGCATGAAAAGCTTTTTGGCACTTAGTGAAGTAAAAAATAAGAAGCTTTTCAATACCTAGGTACTTGTGTTCTATATAAACTATAGCCGTGTCCGACTTATGGAACGATATATAATAGGGAAGAAAAGACTGCAGCTGCCGATAATTCAGAACCAATTCGATTTAAGGTCCTTCAAGAAAAGAGCGTACCGATTCTTAAAAGGCCGGCAACGCACTCGCGAGCCCTCCGGTATTGAGAGTGGCCATTGGCGGCGGTATCACTTAACATCAGGTGAGCCTCCCGCCTGTTTGCCCCCGTTTCCATAAAAAAGACTGGGTAAAACTACTACATTAAGAGAAAAATAAATAAACTTAAGTGAAATAAATATAAAGTAGGTATTTGAAATAACTATTAACTTATATGTTTCCTTTAAGTAGACTCAGGTATCATTTTAGCGGCCACACTGCGATTAGCACTGCCTATGTCGCTTCTTATTACTGAACTCCTAATTATGCCGCAATACGCATCTCAAACGCGCCGACCGCTTTCATCTCGCCGACGTTGAGTAGGTTCACGTTGCTTAAGAGGGCGGGGGCATAAGCGGGTAGCGGATATAATAATTGTATACGCAATGTATCTTAACTATTTCTTTATTAGTAATCTTACAGCTAACATACATATCATAAAACAACAAACTTAAACAGTAGGTATACAAAGCAAAACAGACATTACATTGATAATCAATATATATTAAAGAGAAAATATTAGTAAGACAAAGAAAAAAGAAAACGAAAATTGAACATTAAAGAAAACTAAATTGTTACTAAACAAGGTGTGCTAAACAATGTCAAAGTCTACCCTTTAAATATTTCCTCACATTCTCTTTGGTGTGTTGGAATCATCAAGATCCTCATATTTGGTCGCATAGTTAGATAAAACCTGGCGAAAAAAATAGCGAATTATGCAGGTAATTCGTGTTCGTACGTGGTACTTGGAACGGTATCTTCTCGCATACGGTGGAGCGATTCTTAGAGAAATTAGCGACAGCAAATCTTATCATTTTTAAATTAAGAAAAAGACGTCTTGAAAAGAGTATTTTATAAAATTGTGATTGTAATATTTAAATTTTCTTTTTTGTAACTATTAAGGAAAGGATAGTTTGTAATATATACTGTAGAAATTGCATGCGTTCCAAATATGCCTAAGAAGCTTTTGGGATGAATTTTGATGTAGATAGTAACAGTAGTCCATATTTAGTTTTTCATGTTTTTAATAAATTTTGTTTCTCAGGTAAACCACGAAAGCTTGGACGCTCAAAAAATTTCATAAAAATCGGTAGAAAAAAAGGATTGGAACTAAAAAAAGATTTTGAGGTTGATAAATATTATTTATATATTTTTACTGAATTGTTTTATTAATTTATGTATTTAACACAAGATTGGATTAATTATATATTACTTAATTTTATGGACAATTTTACGTAAATTACCTTACCTAATAATTTTTGTTACATAACTGGAAAGGCAATTCAAAATGTAAATTCTTCACTAATGTGTTACCGAACAGATTCATGGACTAAGTAATAGCGATTTTTTTACCGTCAGTAGGACGTCCGCTATCGCTTGTACTGCGTAGTACCCTTACAAAGATTATTAAAATGCGGCCAATTTAAATTCTCATTAGAATGCGATCCTCGGATATTATAAGGCCCATTGAGTAGCACTTTGCTATTTACAATATTAGTATTTGTTAATTTTAAGGGTAATACACTTTACCCAATTGAAAAGCGTTTGATTACAGTCTTAAAATTGCTTCTTTTTGTAAAACAAAATAACACTGTTTCCCTAGTGCCATGGCGCCGTGGGGTTTTAGTGGGTATGCACAGTAGCGAGTCCCACATAACCCTTCACCACCAGGCAACCGTGCTGAGGGATGATGAAAAAAAAAGAAAAAAAAGTGCCTTGAGCGTGCGACTTTCATCCATGAGGTCATAGGTTCGATCCCTGGCCGTGCACTTAATGTACTCTCATTCTATGTGCGCATTAAACATTCGCTCTCGGCGAAGGGAAACATCGTGAGGAAACCGGCTTGTCTTAGACCCAAAAAACTCGATGGCGTGTGTATACTTGCCTATTAAGTTGACAAGAACAATAAACAGATTGAGAAATCTGAGGGCCAGACATACAAGGGTTGTAGCGCCACAGATTTTTTTATGAGGACGGACGAAAAATAAGGACGCCCGGATTACTCTCCATTAAGAACTAAGCGGCGAACCGGTGTATACTACGAACAAATGGATTTCCAAACAGATAATAGATAATGTAATAACTTAATGCTCCTTTTAACATTTAACCAATATTAGATAAATCAATCGTACTATTTTGTTTTATCGAAAAATCTCCCTTATTACTTAGAATTAGAGGTGAAATTTACGTGTACTGTTCAAAGATAGGTCGGATAATAGTTCATTAACCATTTAGGTCGCAAATGCATTAGTTGGATTTGGTTATGTTATCGATATTTCTCTATAAACCAAGAATTTTGATAATAATATTATGGAACAATTTACGAACGTATGAAATCTTAGTTGAAGCGCAAATTATTTGTAAGGTTCCTTATATTTGTACTTATCGTTTAAAACTGGAAACAGCTTGTGTTGGATTTGCAAAAAGACTGTGATGAAAAATGTCTTGACAGGAAATTTTCAGTATCTCCATAGAGGCCTTTAGCAGAGTCGTTTTAGAAACCTTGCCGTCTTAATTATTTGCTAAAATGATCTTCTTTATTCCTGCGACATTCGATATAACTTGGTGCTTTCCTCTCTCAAAGAATATAATAACTTTTTAATTTGTTTTTTTTTTCAATTATTATTATTACTTATTTGTGGGTTATCTTGTAAATACTGAATAAACAAATATTTGATTCCTAAACAGGAAATGATTAAAAGAAAAGAAAAAGACAATTTCATTTTTTTTTGTAGTGGCTAATTTCCGATGCGTTTTAGACGCAATTATATTCAGTGTAGACATAAACTAATTAGCCAATTAGACAGCCTCGCCCGTCCGTGTCGATGGACGGATATAATTGTGATTTATTGTCTGTGGTAATACGTGAAAATATTGCGTTTAAAAATATTTTTTCAATAAAAATATATTTTTAGTTGCCGTTATAGTTGAAGCGACATAAATCTCTAGGACCATAACTACAATTATCATATGCTAAAAGCTTAGGGTTTGGGCCTCAGATTGCTGTACCTATATTTTTCGCGATTTTTTTTTTTTCGACGACGAATCTACGATCTCAGGGACGAGATTCACATGCTGCAGCCACTAGGCTGACACTGCTTTGGGATGATTAAAACATTGTTAAATATCGTGTTTTTAATTCACTAGAGTTGACATTTTTTTTAGTTGAAGAATAAAAATTTAAATTAATTTTGGTTCCGAAATACTTTAGTGGGAAGCTGATTCCATGAGAGGCAAAAACTGCCTTTAAATAGGTACGCTCAGTTGTGAAACGACAGCCTTGATGTCCAAAGATAAAATTCAGTTGCTATAAATCTGAAAATAGGCCGGCAACGACTCGCTATTCTTCTGGCATTATGAGGATCTATGGCAGTATTTCTCAACATCAGAAGAGCTGTTTGATTTTTGTTCCATAAAACAAAAACAACGCTGATCATGAGCTTCTGCAATAGATAATATATTGTTTCGTAGTTCTCACAAAGGTACCACTTGTATTGAAAACTACTGGTAAACGCATAATAACAGGAATTCATTAAATTGCTAAATAACTCGACATTTTATGTAAACAACATATTATGATGTGTTTCATTTAAAAACAATAAAAAGTTTCAATTTACAGGTTAATAATACCTACTACGTACTCGTTTGATACTTAAACAAGATTTGTTAATACATATATGGACACAGACATGTGTTCAAATTTTTTAAATGTTGTTGTAAATTCGCATTAAAATCAGAATGAGTCTGGTACTGGTCACTTATTGTGTAGAAGAAATATATAATAGTATTACATGTATACACAACTAAATGTCACGGACGGCTATAAATATATTTATTTAAATATATTAATAATAAATTTTATAATCTATCTAAGTGGCTTGTCCATAAAATGTGCGATTAGATCTTAATTAATTTGCTTTGAAGTGCATTCTTGTTTCAGAGCAATGAGCATTCTCAATTGGCGAGTGGCCAAATGCTAATTAATATTGCTGATTAAACCAATTTAAATAACGTATCTTAAATAAAAGTAGCAAATGAAGTAGGTATTGGTTGATGTGTACTTAACATTTAAAATACGGTTTTTATAAACAAAGCTATACGTATTCTGTATCGGCTTGCTCTACAATATATTATAAATACTTAATCTTTACTAAATTCAGCTTAATGCTGCTTCTAAATAATATTATAAACGTTTAAAATTATATCATATTTCACGTTTCAACCGTGTGTATGTTAATTATAGAAGATAATTAAGTTAATGCTTAAAAAATACCGCATTGCAGCGACATCTAGTATGGATTAGCAGTATAATAATTATACTTCTGCTATTGAATACAAGATGGCGCATCAACACTGGCACAAATATTTATTAAACTGTAGAATTATAGTTATTGGTTGATTTAAAAATATATATCTACTTCAAACACATTTCAATTATATAAATGGGAATGGGGAAAATGTTGCTTTATTTTAATAAAACTTCTGATAATAAAACATTAAAATACCTTAAACATTAATTCTCAATTTCACGTTTCAAAATTGTTAATATTTGATGATAATTTATTTGACATAAAAAATTTTACTTAAAATAACAGCGCATAGCGACATCTAGCATTGATTAGTAGTATCATAAATATACTAAAGGATTATCATCGTGGGCCCTCCCAGCCCCACCGACACACAACAACGAGTGCTGCGAGAGCGAAGACGCTCCACAGCGCCTACAAGGCCCAGGGCCGCTCCAGGCCCGCTACAACGACCGCCCCGCCGTTGTGCGGGACGCCAAATTTACACCCCCCGCAAGCCCACGGGAGTAACGGGGCTCCCGGCGCCACCGCCTGCTATACAAGATGACGGTTTAGCACGAGCATACAATTTTATTAAAATGACACCTAGTGACAGTAAACTGAACGTATAAAGTGTTACGTTAAATACAATTTGGCTAGAGCGTTAACATTTTTATGTAGATAAGTAATTGATAAACAATTTAGTCAGTTGGCATGTTAGTTTTAATGACTATTCCACACAATTATACTAAATTTTAAACATTCTCCTGTATTGGGCAAGAACACAAGAAAATTTACCAGTAGTTTGTTCCATTCAGTTGAACGTAAAATATCTCCGTGAGTTTTATAGCAACATTATACGAATCCAGTCTAATTTCTGCTTAAAACAAGTTTTTCAATAAGTATTCTGCTTCGAAAAAAAGAGAAAAAAGAAATGAATACTTAATTTTAATATTGAATCTGAGTGACAACGAGTGCCGTTGTAACTCCTGTCGATTCTGTTACACCGTGATTGCAACTCATTTCACAAACCGCGCTCCCTTCGTCACGCACTTCATTTTTGGAATGTCACGGCATTCTAGCAATTTCATTTTTCGTTTTTGTTGTGTGTGAAGGGAGGTGGTAGATGACTTACTAAGTGAGTTGTTGTCTATGAATATCTTGACAATTAACCCATTTTATTTATAAAAAGAGTTAATTGTCAAAATTTTCACAAAATACATAATATTTACTATTTTATTCGAAATAAAAATAGAATACGTACATCAATCATGTTTTGGGGGACCTAGATTGAATTCAAATTAGATTAATACACTTGCTTAATGTAGTGTAAATATAAAAACGTCTTGCCAATTATAACCTATTACCTTATGAATATTGTTAAAATGATATTGATTTTGACCGTAAAGCCCATCTGGCAAAGGGGCCACTTAAAGGTAAGTTATAAGTTTATTTATTAGTACATCTTAAGTTACGTGTTTTATTCATAACTTCCAATGAAGAGTATATATTTACTATTTATTATAACCCTACAGGCGACCACTGACAAGCCGTGGTGTTTGTGGGGACAGACAACTTAAAAACATTAATTATATTTCAGCACGAAACAAACGATACCTAGCATCTGGATATATTATCACAATTTAAGAATATTATCTTAACAAAAAGATCATGTTACTCTTAAGTGATACTCTCAGCAAATGGTCTAAGGATTCAAACTAAAGAGATGGATAGATATCTTAAATTTCAAAATGTTACTAAAGGTGAGTACCAAAGGTTTCATATAATATTTTGTTCAGAATAAATGAATAATAATCATGTTGGATCAAATCTATAAGCTTTCAATTGCTCAAATTCATACCATTGTAAGTGATCAATGTTGAAATGTTGGAAATGACATTGCTAGTTATAAATAAGTTATTATTTTATAAATATAGAAGCAATCAATATTAAAAAGGTAGTCATTGCTGCTGACTCCAGTTTAGCACTAAACATACCCTTTATGGGCCTGAACCATAGATTTGTTTCATTTATAAATAATTATTTTAATGAAACAAACCTATGGTTCAGGCCAAACTGCATACTTTTCTTAGATTTTTGGGTTGACTCAAATCCAAATCAAAGAAAATCTAGGGCAAACCTTTATTAAGATATAGGATTTTTATTCATACTATTGAATCAAATATTATGTGCAAAATAGTGTAATCAGTGCCTTTCTTACCATAAAACTCTTAATAATATTTGGCTTATTTATGAAACTAGTTTTTAAGAAACTTTTCTTAGAATTACAATAGTATTCCATACATTCTTTTTAAATTTCACAAGATACTACACTACGCTTGAGGTTATCCTAATCAAAACAGTTTTAGTTTTTGTGTGATGTTTGTATTAATTACAATTAATAACTTGCATAAAACAATATAATTAAATTGCTATTGCTATGCAATATTATTGTGTCAGTATGGTCACATGCCACATCTCACTATTTACAATTTTAACAGATAACAATTGTCTTACAGCCATCAGTGGTAGTCGTCAAGAACGAGGCAGATAATGACCAATGATTGAAAAGAAGATATATTAAACTGAGATCAACAATTGATTTATATAAAAATTTTATAACTGTGTTTAAGATAAATGTGTACTTCATAATATTTTCTTTTTGTATTTAATAATATTATATTAAAAAATCTACTATTTATTTAATGACTGCCTAATAAAACCGTAGTAACCTTAAATACATGGCTAAGCAGAACTAAAAAATATATATGCTGCGTTTCTGTATAGGTAAATAAAAGAACAGAATAATAACTTACACAACATGATTTAATACAAACTTAAACTTAAGTATAATAAAAACTAATCAAACCCAGCCTCACATAGAGCTAATCAATTACTACTTTATTTTGTAGACAAATATATTTATTTATTTTAATATATTTTCTAATTAGTTAAAAGTAATTGTTATGATCAAAAAAATTAAAAAGCTTAATAAGTACTTAAACTTTCATGTACATAGTGATGGTATTTTATACTTGTGTAAAGCAGAATAATGTTTTTATTCAAAACCTTAATGTTATACCTATCAATATTTATAAAGATATAAGAACCGCCAATTTTGGTTGTTCGGGCTGTGATGTCATTTATTATAAATTGAAGGATAGTTGAAATTCAATTATTTGAAAAAAATGTCATTGATACAAATGTGATATTCTTCTTCAAAGGCAGAAAAAATCAACCAGGATTTCTTGAACATTGGAACTCTGAAATTATTACATTAATCATTTTAGTATACCTACTTATAAAATAGGATGAATCTACTGGAGACAAGACATGATGAAGAGTGCATTGAAAAATTAGTTATGAGACAAAAATTTATTTTATTGCTAAAATAATCAAAATGTTTACCTTAGATTATCTATTTACTAGACTCTTCGTTCATCTCAGCAGCCCATATAGGAAATGTTTTAGGTTTCGTAAATACCACATAATTTCTTGGGTATTGGAAACAAGCGATAGTAACCAACGCCAAGAAACCAATTGGTCGTTTCATGCCTTTTCCTTCGCCATCTATAGATATTGTATTTTTTAATTGTTTACATAATTTATTTATTGAAATAGAGGTTTAAAGTGGAAACGGGCCTTCTGTAAGAATAAAAAAGTTCTATTTTACTAAACTTAATGCTTATAGATATAAATAAATTTATCGTAAAAAAATGCTGCATTTATAAATATTAATTTATAAACTTACCACATATATATAGATTGTCCTATATTAGTATATTTTCACATAAAACAACCTTTAACTTCGCTAAAAAAATGGCTAACTCACTTGTAAGAGGCTTATTACACTATGCGATATTCAGACTGACTTAGTAAGACTGTCTTAAAATCTAATTAGCAAGCTCGCTATTACACTAGACTGAATACCGCATGCTAACTCATTTTTACTCATTTGCAAAGCGTACGTAGTCGGTGACGGATGTCGCCATGTGACTTAAGAAACTACCTTAGAGTAGGAGCTGCCGAGTTTGAATGACTATTTAAATGTTATATTAGTAATTTATATTATTATATGTAATTTAATAGATACTCCATACATTCAATATGGCAATAAAAATGGCATGTCTCGGTACAAAACAAGAACAGAACCAGGCTGGCACACTTTAGTATGTTGTCATTAGAGAATCGCAGAAAATTTATTTAAATTTATTGACACATCGTTTGCAGCTAAGATATTCTATAATAAGATTGATTGTCCGAACCTTCTTTCTAAATTTAAGATTCATGTTTGTTTTTACCAATGTATCAGTGTGTCGAGCGTTGGCTAACTTTATCTATAAAAAATAAAAAACATTCCAAAGTACTTAGTTTTCTTGCGAACACTCCATGGTGCACGCGGCCACAGAAAACAAACATGTACAAACGTCTTTGCTCTGCGACTGCCGCGCGCTGACTGAATGATTTAGCGTGCTAAGTCTTATTACACTACACGATATTCAGCAAGTAAGCCAGTAAGCACCGCCGAACCCATTCGGTCGGTCTAATTAGACAGGCTAACTGGCTAACTCTTATTACACTAGGCTGAATCTCAGTAAGACTGTCTGAATATCGCGTGGTGTAATAAGCCTTTAAATCATGATTTCACATAGGAAAAAGCAACTTTTAATTTGACGTAAAAAATCGAGTTCACTGCCGATTTTAATTCACATGAGATGTCAAATGGTAAAATAAGAAGACTTTTTGAGCGTAAAGTGCTTATTACACCACGCGATATTCAGACAGTCTTACTAAGATTTAGCCTAATGTAATAAGAGTTAGCCAGTTAGCCTGTCTAATTAGACCGACCGAATGGGTTCGGCGATGCTTACTGGCTTACTTGCTGAATATCGTGTAGTGTAATAAGACTTAGCATGCTAAACCATTCAGTCAGCGCGCGGCAGTCGCAGAGCAAAGACGTTCGTACATGTTTGTTTTCTGTGGCCGCGTGCACCATGGCGTGTTCGCAAGAAAAAAAAGTACTTTGGAATGTTTTTTATTTTTTATAGATAAAGTTAGCCAACGCTCGACACACTGATACATTGGTACACAAAATATAATTTTTAATATGACAAGCACTTGGTAAACATGACATTCATTTAGAGCACATACAAATATCAATCGAAACAATTATTAAACAAAACACACATTACAAAAAAGAAACAATTACAAAAACTAAACAAAAATCGATTTTAAAGTGTGAGGGGAGCAACTATGGATATCCAGACCAAGCTTGTTTATCAGAATGCTTAATCTGGATATCGGAGAGCTTTGACCAAAACGCGTTCTACGGAAATGAGGGACAAATGGAATAATGGGATGCCTAGGGTATCAAGAGGGTACATGAATCTTAAATTTAGAAAGAAGGTTCGGACAATCAATCTTATTATAGAATATCTTAGCTGCAAACGATGTGTCAATAAATTTTAATAAATTTTCTGCGATTCTCTAATGGCAACATACTAAAGTGTGCCAGGTGCCAGCCTGGTTCTGTTCTTGATTTGTACCGAGACATGCCATTTTTATTGCCATATTGAATGTATGGAGTATCTATTAAATTACATATAATAATATAAATTACTAATATAACATTTTAATAGTCATTCAAACTCGGCAGCTCCTACTCTAAGGTAGTTTCTTAAGTCACATGGCGACATCCGTCACCGACTACGTACGCTTTGCAAATGAGTTAGCATGCGGTATTCAGTCTAGTGTAATAGCGAGCTTGCTAATTAGATTTTAAGACAGTCTTACTAAGTCAGTCTGAATATCGCATAGTGTAATAAGCCTCTAAGTGATGTGAGTCTTAAATTTTAGTTCCAAATATAAACAATCTCATTTGAGCGGCGCTTTTGTCGCGGTTATTGTTTATCAGAATACTAAATTGTAACCTGACACCTTCAGGAGTGATTTGAGTGCGGAATCCGCTGTGAGAATTTGTAAAGTGAGTTACAGAATCGACAGGCAGTTGATAAAATCCACAATACGATAAATCGCCACGCAGCTATATTTTTGGAAAGATCAAACAAAGGTCAAACGCGATAGTCAACATCATTTATTTTTTGTATCCGTCTGCAAATCTTCTAGTACTTTCTTATGATACCAAAAGTAATTGAAAAATAAGTTAATTACAAAAACAATTTTATAATCAAAATACTTAAGTATATATGAGGTATAAATGTTACCTAATTGTAACATACCATATGTTACAATAAGGTAATTAATACGTAGTTTTGGTATTAGAAATAAATAATACATATAAGAAACACAGCAATATGTTTCTTTTAAATGGAGTGCAACATCTGTCAAAAGCAATGAATAGGCGCTACCGATAAGTGTATTGACGTACTATTTTACCCAATCTGTAACAAATTTACGCTATACATAACAAATGAGCTGGGGTTTTCCCACAAAGCAAGTAGATTAGGACATGTTGTGTGGAATATGTATTATTTAGAATTTAGATAGCCTCGTGTTTATATTTAAATAGCTTAGATTTTTGACTTTGAAACTTAAATTTCTATTATTTTCCTTAAATTCCTTTCCTACTTAAATTTCTATTTATATATGAAGTTATTATCCTGTAGTTTTGATATCAACGCTACGAATTCTAAAACAATATTTAAATAGGCTTTCCTTGCTAGATGACTAACTAAGTATGAAATAATAGAGCGAATTATCCCTGAGCATAGATTTGTAAAAATATAAAAATAGGTCTCAGGAGGGACCTGAGCTTTATGCTATAAAAAATTAATTTTTAATAAATAAACAACTAAGGTAAAAAAAATTATATGTAAAAAAAGTAAAAACTATGTAGCGGACGCCAACATGTATGGGGGAAAATTTAAGCCTAAAAACTTCATAGGACAATATTAAAATTTCACTTGTTGTCAACAAACAGTTGCAAAAAAATGGGGGACAGCTACTTAGATTTTTTTTTTAATTATTATGTAAAAGATTTATATTATTGAAAATGATGTATAGCAAATTTAATAGAAGTTAATTGTTATCTGTAATAATTTTGTAATAAACCACCACGTTCCTATGCGAGATCTACATCATGCGTCATCACGAACACGCTTCACGATAAACAAAAGGTTGGGGAGAGCCCAGTTTTTATCGAACCGCATATTTTGATAGCTATTATCATTCTACTTTGATTTAAAAGTTGTTTTATTTTTCTACAAATCTCTCTATATCTACAAAACAAAGTTTTACATCAACTGAAAAATTTAAAAATATATTTTATCATTATTTATTATAAAATACTACGTTCAGGTGTGATTTAGGCAAGTTAAATCCGGAAAATCCATTCCGTCTGCCTTGATTGTTAATTAAACATGATTAAAAATACATTAAAAATTAATTCTCATTTCACGTTTCAACTATGTTCAAATTAATTTTTATTTATTTATTATACAATATATACATTATATTTTATGTTTTTGTTTATCTACGATAACTGATTCTGTTTGCCCACGGGCAAAGGCATCATAAGTTAATTATTGATAATAATTTAATTGACTTATAAAATTTTAATAAAAATGTCTTTACTAAAAACCTTATGGCAGTAACATCTAGCATTGATTAGTAGTCTCATAAGTCTACTGAAGGAACATCTATTTCTATAGTCCAGACATTTAAGTTTAAATTAGGTAAGAATTTCGGAATTTAAGATACCCAGCAGTAGCTTGAGACAAATGTCACTGAAGTCTATAATGAAGACCAGTTTGAAATTTACCAGCATCCGGAAGACGACGATGAAAAGGAGGAAGATGATTAAAATTTTAAATTGTAGTTTTTGTACCCTTTATTCCATGTTTTTACTTTTAATAAAAGTAAATGGTATTTTTAATAAAAAATGAATTCATATTTTTTTTGTTTTATTGTTTTTTCATATTTAAGTTATTAATTAGGTTAAAATTCAAATATAATTCCTATATTTTCTTTAACAATTGTGCAATTACATGGGCAGATAAGTGTTGTTAAATAAATTAATACTGAATAAAAACTGGATAGGTTAGGAAAAAAATGGTAAAATATAACATAATAGTTAATAAATATTGACAAATATTTATAATCGATTGATTTATCGATAGTTCATCAACTATATATGTCTGTTTCCGACCGGAGGCCAGGTTGACCTCCGCCCTCTATCTCGAAAACTGTTCACCATATGAAACATTTTTAGAACAAAATTTGTAGAGAATTTCTACAATATTGATAATAAATACAAATAGCAAAAAACCCAATTATCAATGTTATTAAGTAAATCATAACAATGTTATTTACTAATGTTCAAAACTTCCTAACTAGTCCAGTTGATAAAATCCACAATACGAATAAACTCCACGCAGCTATTATAGGTATTTTTGGCAAGGTCAACAAGGGTCAAACGCGATAGTCAACATCATTTATTTTTTTAATTCCTTCTGCAAATCTTCTAGTACTTTCTTATAATACAAACGAGTAAATGAAAACACAATCTACCTATTACGAATTTAAACTCAAATAATATAGTCCCAGTATGACTGCCGTTGGGCGATGACGTATTGAAAAAGAAACAAATGAACAACGTTGTTGAACAAAAACAAATAGGCCAGCGTATTTGGTTTTCGTCTAAAGCAAGTTGGTTAGGACGTCATGTTGTGTGGAATATCAATTATTCTGATAGCCTCTTGACGTGTCGTGTAATGACCTTCAAATGCAGAGCATTTAATAAACTGACACCGTCCAAAACTCGGGCGGTGGCCTTGGACAGACAGAACAAAATAATTATTTAGCCGCTATCTGGTTCATTATTGTTCCTGTTGTTCAAATTTATCGGTATTTTTTCTATCATTTATGTATCAAAAAACTACAATAGTTATCACTTCCATTTATTAAATTTGTATGTTTGTGAAAAATATGACAATCTTTTATACATTACAAAAATAATTGTATCAAAAAATACTTACTGAGGTACTACATTTAAATCTTAGTTAATAACAATATTGTGATAAGAAATTTATATAAGGTAAATAGCTTTTATAATACATTTTTCCAATTTTATTTAAAACAAATATATGTATAAGTACTGTATTATTGGTATCATTCAAATCCTGGACACATCCCATGAAAAAACCATAAAAGTGAATTAAAAATTAAATTAGTAAAAATGTATTAAATAATTGACATTGATATTAAATGTGTTGACATTATTATATTAAATATAAACAATGATTAATATAAAAAAATAGTAATAACATAACAAAAATCATACACAACATTAAAAACTGATCAGATAAACGTATCAACAGAAATATCACTTGCACTAGTACCTCTTACAATGTCGCGTAAACGCCTTGTAAGTCGTTGTCTTGGATAACATTAACAGATATAACCAATATGAGATCGCAACCAAAAATAAATACTAAGTTTTAAGGACTTTAAGCATTTGTCAAACTATACAACATTCGTCCTTAAAGAGGTATCTGCAAATGGAAATGTTATATTATATTTACTTATTTTAACATTGTAAAAACATTACAGATAATCTAGATCAGTGATTCCCAAAGTGGTCTATATCGACCCATAGGGGTTTATAACAACCTGCAAGGGGTCTACGTCAGCGAAAAAAATTGGGGGTCCATGAAATGAAAATGGAAAAAAAGGGTCCATACACTGATAGTACCTATTTACTTACATCATACTATCACATAATATCAAAACATATCGTTACGTTATTTATAAAAGTACCTATGAAGTAAATAATATATATATATATATATATATATATATATATATATATATATATATATATATATGTATATATATAAAATCTCTATATATATATACTAGCGGATCCGACAGACGTTGTCCTGTCTACACGTCTTTAATTTCAAAATTTCAATTTTTAATAAGCGATTTTGATGAAAATTATTATTCAAATGTTATGACAATATCTAACGATCCAGCACATGGTCACACACGATATAACACAATGATAACAAAACTTTTTTTAAATTTCGGGTCAGACTAAAATTAAAATTCGAATATTATTTAAAATTTGACACTGCAATGGTAGCGCCGTCTGTCGGATCCAATGTAAAACATTCCAAAATCAACAACAACTAATAAATTGAACATTAATTAAAAAAACATTGTCCAGCGGACAAAATTGTGAATCTAAACCATTCCCAGATCCCCTTGAACACACACAAAAAATTTCGTCTAAATCGGTCCAGTCGTTTAGGAGGAGTTCAGTCACATACACACGCACACAAGAAATATATATATTCATATATATATATATATATATATATATATATATATATATATATATATATATATAATATGTTTATAATATTACGTCTATTTTACTTAAATTCAAATAATAAATGTATAAATTAACATTTTTTTAACACTAAACTTCACTACAGTCAGAAATTTACAGGAAATCAATATCTGGTAAGGGGGCGTCCATAAATTACGTGAGGTGTTTAAGGGGGGGAGGGGGTCGAGTCAAATCTCATCTAATCTTACGTTGGAGAGAGGGGGGTCTCGGCAAATATCACGCAATTTTTTTTCTGATTGAAACAAAAAAAAAATAATACTATTTTGGTCTATTTAATCCAGATTGTACATGCTTAAGATTTAATCTTAAGCGTAATCGTAATACGATTAAGATCACTAGTCGTAAATAAAAGCACGAAGCAAATTTGTTTTTTTCTTTTTACAATAACAATCCAACGCGTTTACGTAAGAAACTCACATTTTGAAAAATCTCACGTGAGATTGGGGGTTGGGGGAGGGGGTTGAATAAAATCTCACGACATCTCACCAGGGGGGGAGAGAGGGGCAGAAAATTAAAAAAAAACACCTCACGTAATTTATGGACGCCCCCTAAGTAGGGGGTAAATCTAACCAACACGGAAAATGGGGTCTACGACACAAAAAGTTTGGGGAACTCTGCTCTAGATTATAACTTAAACTGCGTTATCATATGCATACCTAAAGAAGTAAATACACGAAAGAAACTGATAAAATAATTACTGTTTAAATTTATAAAAGTCTACAATAATAATCTTTTAAAGTCTTTATCTTCCTTTTTACTCTTGCCTTATGTGGAGTGTCTGAAAACTAAAATATATTTTCGAGGCCGTCCCCAAACCATGGCTTATTAGACTTATAAAAATATTTTCAAATGTTTTTGAAAAGTCATCCTGTCAAGACTATTGTAAACTGTGCATTGTAATATAAGAAAAATGACCCAGAAGTTTAAAAATTACATAACTTTTATTCCTGCGTAATAATTATTTTATTAACCAAAGTTGTATAGTTATGTTTACCTTTGCGGGGTTCAATGACTTTCTAGACAGTTCGTTACAAACAACCACCAAAAACAGTTTTCATTTTGTCTTTAAAATAATAATTCTTATCAATTGCTGGCTTGTCTTGTAAAGTTGAAAACTATTTAGTATCTATCTAAAACTATCTATCTATCCCTATTTAAAACAAAAATCTTTAATTTACGTGAATTACACTCATTAATTATAAAATACATTGATTTTAAAAATAAATTTGTCACGGCTCGTCACTTAGAAATCTGGAATATTTATTCTAAGCTAATTTGAAAACAAACTGCGACTGTATATGGCGTTCCTATGTAAATTAACGCAACATTTGGTTTAGGCGAACTCAATGATTCGCCCAAGTAATTCAATCATTCATTTCAAATTTTTGTTATAGGACGACTGACGTCATCTTTCGCAATTGTGAGACCTTTAAGAGTAAATTTTGACCTAACCTCACTATAAACATAAGATACGTTATGTTATTGTATCCTTGGAAGGCTCGACATGTACGTCTATTAAGGTAAAAGTCAATAAAATAATCACGGAAACTGTCTTCCGACTACTTACAATCACTCATCATGAATTTATAAAAATAAGACTCTTCCCTCTTCAGTTCTATACTAAATATGCGTAAACAACTGAAGTACAAAAACATAGTATAATCCATAAGACATTAAGTAATTGGGTTCACTTGCGATAATTAAGCGAACAGTGAATGACGTAATCTATTTCCAGCGATCCAAGATCGTTGTTTATACATATAATGCTGGATCTCATATATTTTTCAATAAAATAAAGAACGACGAACAGCTTCTAAAGAATTAGATTTTTTTACAAATTATTATAAATAGGTTGTGCATTTGATGGATGTAATATGTATATGTTTTCTATAACTCAAATCATATTATCGCAATTTCTTTAGCAGTAAGGTTTCGTAATTGCGTAATATGTTGTATGAGTTGCTATGAGAGATGGTCACGCACGGGCTTTATGGAAAATGTTGGGGCAACCCAGCTGCCAGGGGCCCATCGAACTGGTATAGCTAGGTATTATTAGTATACTTTGTTTTAATAATTGCGGGATTTTTCTCCAAACTTTTCTAAATCCACAAAACAAAATCCTTACCACATATTTTGAAACGGAAAATTGTATGTACATATTTGATTGTTGACAAAAATATTTAAATTATAAAGCTTTTTAGAGAAATAAAATGTAGGATAACACTTCCAACCTTTCACGTTAAAAACATCTTACCTGCTGCTAACTATAATCCTATATACCTAAATAAATAAAAATTCGGGTTTTTCATTGTTTGCCATAACTAACTTATAGGGGTACGAAAATGGCCTGAACTTTTAAAGTCTTTGTGGAATGCCAGAATATCTCTGCACGGGTTCGACTATGAAATAATCAGTTTCTTTTGGGAGGTATGTATATCTCTTGACAGCTAAATTGACCGCGAAACAGCTGGAGGCTGGAACAGAGGTATTAAAAAAAACGACAGATTTTTATTTTATAGAATCCCTATTCCCCCCTGGGAAGCCCAAAAAGAGCAAGCATCGCAGACCATAGACACACTTTAAGTGGATGCGATGCGGCCGGTATTTTGAAAAAACGTACAACATTTATCACTTTATTTGTATGTTTGTAAAAAAAGATTATCTTCTATACATGAAAAACTATAGTAGACATAAAAACTGAGGTAGTTCATTCAAATCTTAAGTTATTGTAATAATTAATATTACAAGGCAAATAGCTATTATAATACATTTTATCTTAGTAAAACAAACCTTTAAGACCTGCATTACTGGTAAAATCATCATATTTCATAATATATACTTTTAAAACATTTCTCTTTTTTTTAAGTATAATTCTAAAATTTAAGAAATCTTTCAACCTTTGGAAGTTAAAAATATTTTCAACACTTGACATATATAAACGCTTCATATATTCGAACCCTGGACTCATCCCTTAAATAAACCATCACAGTTGCGATTATCACAAGCACTTTCCTGATGTAAAACCTGCCTAGATTTGTGGCGTATGTACGCAATAATTTATAACGATTCTACAATAAAATGGCACATTAAATACAAATAATGATTAACCTAAAAAATATGTAATAATAATCATAAATAATAATTATAAATAATAATCAAAAACTAATAAAAATGCAGTATAAAGGTAGATCATAGACACACTTTGACTTATGACAGAAAATGGGGAGACAATTATTGGTCCTGGAGCCTTCTATTTAAACTCTTCTATTTTGTTTAAATTATAAAGCCGTTTCTTGACGGACCTTAAAATATTTTCTTTTGAAACAGTGTCAAAGTCATCGCCACTGGGTCGCTGGATGAATCTAACAGCTTGTATCAAAATGTTTATGGCGTGTTCATCCAGTGAATTAAAATCGCACGTCTTTAAAGCTTTGTCTGTGAATACTTCGTGTAAAAGCATGCGACATAGGTCAGTCCTCGTTTTTGCCGCCCTTACAATGTACGACTTTGCTACACCATTTACATACACACCACTGTCAACTAGTAACTCGAATAAATGATCAGTTTCTTCAGGATATCTCAAAGTCCATCGAGTAGCAGAATTTTCTTTGGCATTTGCAAGCTTTGTCCCGTTTTCCTCTTTCAGTTGCAATTTAAGTTCGATGATTTGTTTTTCTTTCTCGTTGATTATTTCGATTAGCTTTTGGTATTTATCATCGACTGTATTCTCTTCATCGTTGTAAGATTTCAAATCGTCTATAAAATCTTTAAGCAAACAAGATTTCTTATGAATTTCTTTTTTAGCTTCGTCCAGTTCTTCCTGTTGTTTTTCATAGGATTCCAATTCCTTCGTTAAAGTTTGCATAAATTCTGGCGTTAACATATCATCATCGTCTAAAGCTCTCTCTATATTTATATCCTTAGACTTTCCCGATTCTCTAAGTTTAGTTTTTTTTTCGTTTTTCGTACGTCCTGTTTTAGCCTTCCGCTTTTTTCCATTTTTTTCTAAATCAGCTGGATTATCTTCAGGACCTAGAATATTTATAATTATTTTCAAAACCTCTAAATAACATGAACTGTTCCATTAAATTAAAGGTTTTAAACAAAATAGAAATTTACGTTGGATGTTACCGTTTGACTATTCATAAATTGCAATTACTAGTTTATTTATTTTATTAATTAAGACAATTTTTACATAGATAGTTTAGTCTATATGAAAGAAGCAGAAGTATAAAATAACCACCGTTTAAATCTGTTTCTTCATCATCTAGTTTCCGAGAGTTCAAGTCTCTACAAATATCTCTTGCCGTTTGTGCTGTATCTGAAAAATAAATTTATGTATATGCAAGTATATATTACTACTAATCTATTTGGAGTTACGCCCCGAGATTTTAGCCAGACGTAGGCACTCCTTTCAGCACTAATCAGCATAGCATAGCATTTTGTTATACGTGAGTGGTAAGGATAGTAAGTGAAAATTATATCCTCTGTTATATGAAGCTTTCCTCGTTGACTCAAGAACCATACACTAAATAATAATATAATCGGGTTTGTCAATCAATCAATTAAGTATATCATTATTAGGTGACCGATATTTAAGACCATTGTCACTTTTAACATTAAACCTTTTTGTTAATTCGCGCTCTTAATTCGTAACTTAGGGTTAGTGTCGCCGTACCAAAGCCTTTAACTTGTAAAGTTTGAGCACACCAATCTGCTAGACAAAACCAGCATTTTCGAGGGCCTCTAAGTTGTAGGAATTTATCGATCACAAGCTGACCTGACTTAAAAAAATAGATGTTGTCCGATTCTCAGACATACGGAAAAAGCACACAAAATCTCATTAGAATCGGTCAAGCCGTTTCAGAGGAGTTTAACTACAGACACCGCGACACGAGAATTTTATATATAAGATTATGCCAACAATGGCGCGTAATATGGAAAATAAAGGAACCTCAACAAGCTTAAACATATTGCAAACAAGAATTGATATACATATAATATGTAAATGCCTACTACATATCTACATTCTCTATAAAACATGTAGAGTGAATTTAAAATTATGCGTCGCGGCTCACGGTCACATCGAATACTGCTATTTGCAAACTAAATTTAAAAACAACTTAAAAAAAACTGTACGAGCTGACCGCGTTAGTATGTATATAAATGTAATTTTATAATAAATAATATTTTTGTTTTTTATCTGAATGAATTCATATTTAGACCATTAGTTTCATATGTTTGTTAAATGACACCTGTCTCAACTGCAAGAGTTAAGATTTACGTGTAGGTTTTGAGCCAACATTACTATAAAAATTTAAATCTATAAAAAAACAATAAAGCATAAAGCTATATAAACTGTACTAGATAAACAACTAAAGTAAAAATAAATATCGGACGCTAACATATTGTATTAGGGAAAATAGAAGACTAAAAACTTCATAAAACAATATTAAAATTTCAATTGTTGTCATCATACAACACTTGCGATAAAGGCGAACTAACAAACAGTGCATGACGCAATCTGTTTCTGGAATCCAACGATCGTTGGCGCCCAAATTTATATTATGCTTAATTTCGTTATAAAAAAACGGGATACAACTACTAAATTAGACTTTTTTTACAAATTATTATGAAAAAGTTAACGATTTATATTTCTATAATTCATTGTCATATACAGCAATTTTAATAGAAGTTAATTGTTAGCTTTCATTATTTCGTAATATACCCCCCGGCATTGCTATGAGAGATCAATACCATGAGTCATCGCGCACACTTCATGGTAAACAAAATGTTGTGGCGATCCCAGTTCTATTATTATTCTACTTTGTTTTAATAATTGTTGGATTTTTCTACAAATCTCTCTACCAAACAAATTTATAAACACATCTTTCGAAACTGAAAATTTTCAAAATATATTTTAACATTATTAAATAAAATACCACTTTCAGCCGTCATTTAGGCAAGTTTAATTCGGAAAAACATTCTGTCCGCCTTGATTGTAAAAAAATGGTGGATAGAAACTATAATTTCACTTCTTTGTCCCTTTCTGATAAACAAAAATATAAATACATAACATCTTACCTGCCGTACGTTTAACTTTACCCAAGAAATAAGGCCATTTATCATAATAAAATTTATTCTTCATGCCTGGTTCTATGGGATATGTGAACACAGTGTAATCTTTTTTATTGATTTGAATTACGTCACTTGCGGGTATATAAATAAATTCATCCAAAAAAGCATATGGCCTTTCTAGAAATTGCAGTACGTAGAATGCTTTTTTTGGTTTTTCGTCCATTATCTAGAAGAAAAAAATCATATTAAATTAAGTATCTGTCTAAATAAGTGTTAGCCTAGTGGCTTCAGCGTGCGACTCTCATCCTGAGGTCGTAGGTTCGATCCCCTGCTGTACGACAATGGACTTACTTTCTATGTGCGCATTTAACATTTGCGCACGGTAAAGGAAGGATCGTGAGGAAACCGACATGTCTTAGACCTAAAAGTCGACGACGTGTGTCAGGCACTGGAAGCTGATCACCTACTTGCCTATTAGATTTAAAAAAATGATCATGAAACAGATTCAGAAATCTGAGGCGAAGACCTAAAGAGGTTGTAGCGCCACTAATTTATTTATTTTTTATCTGTCTAAAGCTTTTATGAGGAAGAATTTTTAACCATATGAGCGTAATGCAATTTACGTATGCATGCTGAATGTAAAATTAATGAATTTTTGAACAATGCGCCATTAAGTGACATCGTACTTGATCACTTAATGGCGCACAAAAATAAACAAGCTCTATAGGCTACCGGCTATTTTGATGTTTGGGATATGGCGTTACGCTGCGGGGCGGGGATTTGGGAAATTATGCGTTATTGTTAATAATATTTTCGACACAAATAGCAACCTAGGTTTAATGACGAATTGGTAACGAAAACTTTATTCTTCAACGCCCACTTATGTTTTTATTCGTTCGAATTTAACAATCAACATTATTTTGGTGTTGGATCGAAGAATTACGGTGCTCCCAATCGGAGTAGAACAAAATGTTACAAAATACACACAAAAAATATTTTTCATAATAGAACTTACTATATATAATATAGATACTGTTGCACTAATTTGCGTTTATTTATAACGATAATTGCTGTAAATTCACTTTTTAGCAAACTAGTCATTACAAACAAACTGCACAACACTTCGCCTCAATCCCTTTTGTTACACTATTAATGATATGATAATAATAGAGCGCCCACTGCCCCCGGTCACAACTCACTAGTCAGTAGTCAATGTTCCACTACCACCAGATAAGTCAACGCGCCACAGTGGCGGATCTAATGTTGCCAGCTGTGGAAAATAATTTGCAATCTATTAACAATATTCAAGGAAAATATCAACGTGCTCCATATCAAACATTATTTAAATAACCATATGATGCAATAAAACAACACCAATTTTTATTGTAAATTACTGAAATTGTAATGTGTATCGAAGACTCTGAGATATCTCTATCACAATTTTTATAAAATAAAAGATATGCTTACCCCTGTAGCTTGGCTTACTTTTTTACTAAATAATAATAATATTTTTCGAAATATATTAAAATATAAATTTAATTTAAATCCACTAAATGTAAAAACTCCCATATAACATGGTAAAGATAATATATATTATAACATGCAACCCTTAACTCTACATAATTTTCCTGTCATGGCGGCGCCTTCCTGCGAATATTATGCACACGACCCTCCTTCACCCACAGTATTGTTAGAGCAGTACTTTTAAATACAGTAAAACCTTCCAGTAAAATCTTTTCCAAAACGATTTCACAGGGACCAATGAACGCGTTTTATGCGGGAATGAGAAAATAAAATTACACTAATTATTTTCTAATATCGTAGTAAATTTAAAATAGAATATATTAAATTATAAATATAAATTACACTAAATACACAGTGTAGTTATAATTATATTATTTGAAGCAATCACTTATTTTGGAGCGTTGTTGTTGTCAATCAATGGAATTATGCATCTATTTTTAATCTGGAAGTGACCTACAGCTACCCGTCCATGAACTGAATGCCGGTCATCCAAGCTCGAGATTGTGCGTAAGATTGCTCCCTGTAACATATTATGATATGTAACAAGCAATAGCAATCAAATATCTGGCAAACGTAACATTTGGTAAAGGCCAGGACAGTGTCGCTTTATTTGCTTTAACAGATTTACGTTATTTCCTTAAAAACAGAGTATTTATGGCATCAATTTATTCGTACTCATGTGAGTTGTCTCACGGATCGTAATTTCGCAATAATTCGGGAAGGGTTGCCATCTCGAATTGTATACTGTCTCCGATTTCCCACTGATTTAGCTTTGAACGTGGTGAACGCTACTCGCTGCCACAAAATATATGGTAATCTATATAATAATCCGGTCGATTTAGACATCCAAGGTTACAAAAATTCCCACTTCGCTGAATATTGGCAGGATTGTTCAATACACAATTATAAAGGAAATGTAAAAGTCATCAATCCGGCACGTGCAAAAAATTGTACTCGGGGACAAAGGTCACAAAACGGGTTTTTTGTTTTTAAGTTTTATCATAAAATTAGCTCAGATCAAAATTGTAGATCAGATGATCCATAAAAAATGTCTAAAAACATTTTTCCTATATATGCCACCGTTTTAAGATATAACGATTCCAAAAGTTGAAAGAGTTGTAATCGTCATAATATGCCCACGTTTCCACGCTACCTTTGAGCTAATGTACTTAGCGCGTTTGTTTAATGTGGTTTATAAGCTATCACCAACGGAATTCGCTTTCTACGATGATTACTACGATGAACTTAATTTTGCTGAAAGTCGCGAAAAACCCGTTTTGTGACCTATGACCCCGAGCAAAATTTTTGACACGTGCCGGATAGATGAGGACTTTTCACATTTCCTTTACAATAGTGTACTGTGTATTGAACAAACCTACCAATATCCAGCCTAGTGGGAATTTTTGTAACCTCACCCCTATTTTTTAGTCTAATTTGTTTTTTTTTATATTAATCAATTCTTTCCTAATTTTTAAATTTTAAAGTATTACAGTATTGATCATTGAAATTCACTTGATTTTGCGTTGAAAGATTTCATGTGTAATCTCTATTATTACTTAAATAAACGCAAACCGCAAATTTCAAGTTTACGTGAATGTGAATTAATTTTATTTAAATTTTTTGGAAACTTGCGTATATTTTACAACCGAGGTATTTTTATAGCACTATTTATTAATATTTAATATATGTTAACAACTGTTACCTTAATATTTATCTACATGTAAACTAGATCTTGGCTAAGTTAGGTCCACATTTATGACAATATCAATTCAGTCAACCTCAACTGATGGGGTGATATTTTAAATCTGTATTTGCGGAGGGAGAGCGGCTACTATGTGTGTAACAAACCATAGGCAATGCAAGCCGTAGCGGTGAAGGCTGGTCGCCAAAGGCGCGTAATATTTTTTATGTCGTAATTTTAAGCCAACTTTTGTGTTGAAAAATGTATTTGTATCTTCAATGAATATTTAATATTTGAAATTCAACCAATGTGCCGTTTTGAATAAAATAATAAATGGTCACTTTACACATGATGGACGTTCGAACCTACCTTCCACAGACAGAATAATAAATTTAAGAGTAACTTGCGCTATGCTGCAAAAATGTGAGTGTGGTTTTGAACTTCCATCAGGTGAGTTTTTACATTTATCGTTATCTGGTGTCTCCAGTTGGTGTCTGGAGACACCAGACCCCAACCACTCCAACTTAACAAATTTGTGGACAGCGGAAACTTGTTGGTTTGATTTTGTTTTTCAAAGCATTCCTAATCTGATCAATAATTGTAATCCCTTATGAGATTTGATTTGATTTCCTTATTCATAACGTATATGGTATGAAATGAGCCTTCCAAGTCGAGTGCCGCGGGTTTGAACCGCACACCTTCGAGAAAAGGTATTTTAGATAGCTATTCGAACCAGCACATTGGAGTAGCTATTTATTCCACTTTGTATTATACATTGTGGGATATGTCCATTAAACTAGAAACTAAATACTCATACATACCCTTTATATAATGAAGTAAACAGGGAAACAATACTCAGAATCAGACCTGATTTAATAGTTTAAAAAAATTAAGATCGGTAGTGTTTTAGAGAAACAAAATGGAGGATACACATAAAAACATAAAAAAGTATATTATTACCTGCTGTACATATTAATTTACTTTACAATTTTCGTGCATGCTGCATATAAAGTAAAATATGTTTGTAATACATGTTTAATAATATGTATTTAGAAAAGAAAACAATAATATTTCGTTGAACAATAGTTCTTTTGGCATAATAATAAACAAAACCAAGAAAGCTTTACAAGGCTACAGCAATCAGTATAACGCGTCTTTATCCAAAATGTCTGATTCTTCGACACGATCGATAAATCTGCGTAAATTATCTACGACATATACTTACGCGTGTAGCCGGCATTATTGAAATCAGCATGGTTATCGAGTAGGCTTCAGAGTTGATACTTACCGCTAAGTATGGCAAAGACTGTAAAGGAATAGGCTGGTCAATTGGCTAATTTTTCCATGGCCAATTTACCTGTTTCTAGTTTCTTTAAGAGGTATTAAAAAAAACTATTGATTTTTATTGAATTTTTATATAATAAGGGGCCAAAACAGCCCATAAGACGTCCAAAAAGAGCAGTCATCGCAGCCCATAGACACACATTTTAAGTGGATGCGATGCGGCCGGATTATTTAAAAAAAACGTACAATAACACTTTCATTTGTATGTTTCTGAAAAATATGATTATCTTCTATACATGAAAAAATATAGTATGTATTAAACTGAGGTAGTACATTCAAATCTAAGTTCATAACGTTATTGAGATAATTAATATTAGGTAAACAGCTATTATAATATATTTTCTTAATTGTATTTAAAACAAACCTTTTAGTCTTGTATTATTGGAAAATCATGATATTTCATAATATGTATATGCTTTTAAAACATTTCACTTATTTTTAAATATAATTCTTACAATTTAGAATTCTTTCAACAATTTTTATTGAAAGTTAAAAATATTTTTAACACTTATTATTTTAACATATATAAACGCTTCAGATATTCGAACCTAGATTTGTGGCGTATATACGCAATAATTTATAACGATTCGACAATAAAATGGCACATTAAATACAAGTAACCTAAAAAATATGTAAATACAATAAAAAACTAATCAAAATGCAGTTGAAGGGTAGACCATATGACAAATAATGGGTAGACCATTGGACAACCTTTGTTAAATCTTAGATTGTTAGGTTACAAAGGATCTATCTATCTATCTATAAAGATCTATCATCCAATTGCATTAAAAACTTATCAGATAAACGTGTCAACAATACAAACACCTAGGCTGGCTATACACTTATGGTTGTATTTTATTTAAATAATAAAGCCGGTTTTTGATGGATCTTATAATGTTTTCTTTTGAAACATAGTCAAAGTCACCGCCACTGGCTCGGTCGATGTATCCAACAACTTCTACCAAAGTGTTTATGGCGTGTTCATCCAGTGAGTAAAAATCGCATGTCTTTAAAGCTTTTTCTGTGAATATTTCGTGTAAAAGCATGCGAGCGAGGTCAGTCCTTGTTTTTGCCGCCCTTATAATGTAGCAACTTGCTACACCATTAACATACACACTACTGTCATCTAGTAACCCGAATAAATCATCAGCTTCTTCAGGATATCTCAAAGTCCATCGAGTATCAGAATTTTTTTCGGCATTTGCAACCTTTGTCCCCTTTTGCCCTTTCAGTTGCAATTTAAGTTCGATGATTTGTTTTTCTTTCTTCTTGATTATTTCGATGAGCTTCTGGTATTTATCATCGACGGCATTCTCTTCATCGTTGTAAGATTTCAATTTGTCTATAAATTCTTTAAGCAAACAAGATTTCTGATGAATTACTTTTTCAGCTTCGTCCAGTTCTTCCTGTTGTTTTTCATAGGATTCCAATTCTTTCGTTAAATTTTGCATAAATTCTGGCGTTAACATATCATTATCGTCTAAAGCTCTCTCTGTATCCTTAGACTTTCGCGATTCTGTAAGTTTAGTTTTTTTTTCATTTTTCGTACGTTCTGTTTTAGCCTTCCGCTTTTTTCCATTTTTTTCTAAATCAGCTGGATTATCTTCGGGACCTAGAATATTTATAATTATTTTCAAAACCTCTAAATAAAAGGAACTGTTCCATTAAAATAAAGGTTTTAAACTAAATAGAAGTATGATTTACGTTGGATGTTACCGTTTGACTATTCATAAATTGCAAATACTGGTTTATTTAAGCCATTTTTTACATAGATAGTCTATATGAAAGAAGCAGAAGTACAAAATAACCACCGTTTAAATCTCTATCTTCATCATCTGGTTTCCGAGAGTTCAAGTTTCTACAAATATCTCTTGCCGTTTGTGCTGTATCTGAAAAATAATTTTTTTGTATATGCTAGTATATATTACTACTAATCTATTTGGAGTTACGCCCCCGAGATTTTAGCCAGACCTAGGCACTCCCTTCGGCACCGGTGAAGTGGTAAAAATAGTAGGTAAAAATTATATCCTCTGTTATATAAAGCACTCCCCATTGACTCAGGAAACACTAAATAATAATAAAATAATGTGATCGGGTTTGTCAATCAATCTATTAAATATATAATTATTAGATGACCGATTTATTAAACACTTTTCACTTTATAAATTTAATTAGAAAATAAATATCATCAAGCATATACATATTTCAAACAAGAATTGATATACATATATGTAAATGCCTACATATCTACATTCTCTATAAAATATGTACAGTGAATTTAAAATTATGCATCGCGGGCTCAGGGTCACATCGAATACTGGTATTTTGCAAAGTAAATTTAGAAACAACTTCGATTGCAGACGGCGATTTTCTGTTTTTACTTAAATTAATTCATATTCAGACCATTAGTTTCATATATTTGTTATATTTAAGTGTCACGTGTCGCAATTGTAAGAGTTAAGATTGAAGTGTAGGTTTTGAGCCAACCTCAATATAAGATATACTTATCTATTAAAAACAATAAAGTAGCGACAGAAACGTAGGTATCTGCCGACTACTCACAATCCCTGAGATAGAGAGATAGATAGATTTGTAATAATATAAAGAATAGGTCTATTTAGTCCTGAGCTTATGCTATACAATCTGTACTATATAAACAACTAAAGTAAAAGAATATTATATGAAACAGAAAGTGAAAACAGATTAGCCAATATGTATTAGGGAAAATTGAAGACTTCATAAAACTATTTTAAAATTTCAATTGTTGTCATCATACAACACTTGCGATATAGGCGAACTAACAAACAGTGCATGATGTAATCTATGTCTGGAATTAAAAGCCGGTCAAAAGATCGTTGGCGTCCAAGTTTATATTATGCTTTTTTTCGTATATTATAAAAAACGGAGGAATGCTACCAAGAAATTAGACTTTTTTACAAATTATTATGAAAAAGTTAAAGGTTTCTATTTCGATAATTCATTGTCATATACAGAAATTTTAATATGTATAAGTTAATCATTGTTAGCTTTCATAATTTCGTAATATACCCCCCCGCGTTGCTATGACAGATCAATACCATGAGTCATCGCGCACACTTCATGGTAAACAAAATGTTGTGGCGATCCCAGTTCTATTAATTATTATTCTACTTTGTTTTAATAATTGTTGGATTTTAAAAAAACAAGTAAATTTATAAGCAACCATATCTTTCGAAACTGAAAATTTTCAAAATACATTTTAACATTATTAAATAAAATACTACTTTCAGGCGTTATTTAGGCAAATTAAATTCGGAAAATCTACCTTGTCTACCTTGATTGATAATTAAGTAATAAATCGGTTGCGCTTTAGAAGAACAAAATGGTGGATAGAAACTATAATTTCACTTCTTCGTTCCTATATTTTATCAGTGATATCTCATAAACAAAAATATGAAGAATATTTTACCTGCCGTACGTTTAACTTTACCCAAGAAATAAGGCCATTTATCATAAAAAATTCTATTCTTCATGCATGGATCTATGGGATATGTGAACACAGTGTAATCTTTTTCATTGATTATAATAACGTCACTTGCGGGTATATAAATAAATTCATCCAAAAAAGCGTATGGTCTTTCTAGAAACTTCAGCACGTAGAATGCTTTTTTTCGTTTTTGGTGCATTATCTGGAGTAAAAAAAAATCATATTAAATTGACTGCTTAAAGCTCTCATAAGCAATAAACTTTAACCATAAGAATACTATTTATGTATGCATACTTGCATGCTGTGCTTTCGTTCTTTACAATATGTTGTTATATTGAAAGCACCCAATGGTGCATATTAAAAGTAAAACAAACGAGCTCTACAGGCTACTTATATATATACACAGTATATTATATATATCTACAGTATATTATCTACGTCTTTTTATTCTTTCGAATTCAAAAATCAGCATTAATTTGGTGTTGGATCGAAGAATTACGCAGCTCGCAATCGACGTAGAACAAAATGTTACAAAACACACAGAAAATTATTTTTTAATAATAGTACTTACTCTATATAATATATGTCCACTGTTTAATAATCTGGTAACATTCACTTGTTAGCAAACTAGTAATTACAAGTAAACTGCACAACACTTCACCTCAGTCCATTTTTTTGCACTATTTATTAATGTAATGATATTAGAGCGGCCACGTGCCTAGTGCCACCAGAATCCAGATCAGAAATAATAGTGCTCTTGCACCAGACTGAGATATCAGATAAGTTAGCAGCTAGCGCGCCACAGTGGCGGATCCTGTGTTGCCAACTATGCAAAATAATCTGCCACCCACTAATAATATGCAAGGAAACTTTATCAACTCCATATCATACATTATTCAAATAACGGATAATGCAATAAAACAACACCAATTTTTATTGTAAATTATTTAAATTGTATTGTGTATCGAAGAGTCTGAGTTATCTCTATCACGTGCACGTTCAATTAATAAACATTATCAGTTCTATGTCCTAACCTGTTAGAATTGAAATACATATTAGTCTTTAATTTTTTTGACATGCTGGCTTCAATTATTAAAGATAATTCTGTAGCTTGACTTACATTTTTCACTGAATAATAATAATCTTTTTTTACAAATAGATTTAAGTCGAAATAGTATTTTATGATGTAAATCCAATAAAAGTATAAACTCCCATATAGGTTGGTAAAGATCTTATAACATGCAACCCTAAACTCTACCTAATTTTCCTGTTATGGCGGCGCGGCGGCGCCTTTCTTGCGAATATTATGCACACCTAACACGACCCTCCTTCACCCACACTGTTATTTCTAGAGCAGTACTTTTAAATACAGTAATACCTGATTAACACGACACATTTCACAGGGACCAATAAGCCCGTATTATGATTATTAATTATTTTCTACTTTCATATTAAAAAAAATGGAATATTAAATTAATTATAATTTATAATATTAAATTATAAATATAAATTACATTAAGTGATTTAAATTGATTACTTATTTTGGAACGGTATTGTTGTCAACCAATACAATTGTGCGTGTAACTTTAATCTGAAAGTGACCTACGACTTGAACCCGCCGATGGACTGAACGCCGGTCATCCAAGCTCGAGATGGTGTATCATAATTTACCAGGAGCCATCTTACGTTTTTGAAACCACATGGATTTTTACGCCTTACTAATCTCTAGCAAAAGTAACATTTTGTTTTACCAGAATAACGAGTTATTTCTTTATAAAACAAACGGGGTGAGCTAAATAAAACCGTATAAAAACATAGGATTTATGACATCATTTTATTTGAACTCATCTGAGTTCAATACTCAGGCCGTCAGTGTTCGGCATATTATATATATATATATTCGGCATATATTGCCATTATGGCATTAGCTGATAAGCTAATGCCATAATGGCAATATCTGCGAAAATGAGAAAGCGCTCTACAAAAGAAGCAATCAGCTATATCCAAATCACTATTACCTCATGGCTACCATATTGTTAGTTAAAGTTATCAACCTTTTTTTGGGTTTTGCCATTGTTATTAATATTAATAATCTAGGTATCTATAGACATATTATTTTTATTATAATAATGGCTATCTATTACATTTATTAGAATATAAAGCTACACTGGGTACATAACTAATATAAAAATAACTTTTAATTTTTTTTTTCAAGGGACTTCAGGTTTTTCTTTAAAAGTAATACTGTGTACAAAATAATGAATTGAAAGCAAATTTTACTATGTAATATGTAATCATCAATTATGACGAGACTCCAGTGCAGAATTGACGGTTTTGTGTCGTGATATAAACATTATTCATTTAATAAGTGTAGTTTAATAAAATTGTTACACATGTACAGTCCTTGTTTTATTTCTCTACGTGAAATTATTATTTTATACTTGTATACCATTTTAAATCTTCGCGCTATACGATAGTACCCATGGCAGCGCTGGTGTAAGATTTTTTTTACTATTAAGTTGTTGTTGTTCTTCTTCGCTAGAAGTGGTATATTTATTCCGAGAAATTTGGGTATTAACCAAAATAGACTACATTCCTAGAGATATAACACGTAACCTATGTCATTTATAGTACAATAATATTATGAAAGTCCATGAATAAAACCATTCAAATAAGTATGTAACTGTTAAGAGAACTCTTTAGGCCAAGGAAGAACCTAACACCTAAAATATGTCTGTCATGCATGTTTAGTAATATTTAAAAAAAAATCAATAATATTTCGTTGAACAATCGTTATTTTGGCGTAAGTAATAATAAACAAAACCAAAAAAAAGTTCTACAAGGCTACAGAAATCAGCACAACGCGTCTTTATCCGTTATCAACAAAATGGTTCTGTCATTGCATAGTTGTTATCTATATTAATTACTAGCGGATCCGACAGACGTTGTCCTGCCTACACGTCTTTAATTTCAAAATTTCAATTTTTAATAAGCCATTTTGATGAAAATTATTATTCAAATGTTATGACAATATCTAACGATCCAGCACATGGTCACACAAGATATAACACAATGATAACAAAACTTTTTTTAAATTTCGGGACAGACTAAAATTAAAATTCGAATATTATTTAAAATTTGACACTGCGATGGTAGCGCCGTCTGTCGGATCCAATGTAAAACATTCCAAAATCAACAACAACTAATAAATTGAAAATTAATTAAAAAAACATTGTCCAGCGGACAAAATTGTGAATCTAAACCATTCCCAGATCCCCTTGAACACACACAAAAAATTTCGTCTAAATCTGTCCAGTCGTTTAGGAGGAGTTCAGTCACATACACACGCACACAAGAAATATATATTAATTATTTATAATTATACACTGATGATATAAAACTAGTGTTTTGTTTGAATGACTTTTTTAGGAAGTACTCATTCGAATATCAAAATTGTTTTGTAAAAAGATATTATTGCAAGTTATTCTAAAATAATTTCCTCATGATTTTGAAAAATATATGCTGTCTTTTTGTTATTACCCTCAATGGCTTGCTGAGCTAATAGTAATTTAATTAATAGTATTTGTGATCAGAAAGTTCCTTTTTTCTTTACAATTTTAGAATCTGGGAAATTTTTTGAAGTAAATCAACAAAATGAATCATCACTATGTGAGATATTTAATGTTCTGCCATAAAGGCCGTTACCTAATTTTATTTCCGCAATTTTCCGTCGCTCGTCATCACTTACACGTTGCTGACTCTTAAAAATATTATCAATGGTAGGCACATACTGTTAGCCAGGAAATCGAATTTTATGTTTAGCACCTTCACCGTGTCTTATGCTAAGGACTCACGAAGCGCTAACCGCTTATCGCTTATCGGCAGTTAAGGCTGATTTACACAGGGTAAGTAACTGACTACAAATTCGAGGCAAGTCAGTGCTGACCCGAAAAAAACCCTGTGTAAACTGATTTGAAGTCAGTACAGTGGCTTGAAGTCAGCGCTGACTTGAATATTCGGACACGAATATTTTAAAGTCAGTTGGCGCCCCCTGCCACCCGCGCACCTCCGCGCCAGCGAAATAAACCCCGTGTAAACAGACAAGTCAGTGCGTGGTCAGTCACTGCCGCTGCGTTGTAGAGTGACCACATTTTTTTCGCTGGCGATAAAAATGAAGCTTAACGAAGACGAAACCTTAAAATTGGTGCAATTATATGGCGAAAACGAGTGCCTTTGGGATATTAAATCCCTAAATTACGGCAATAAGGAAATGCGGTCAACAGCGTTGCAAAATATGGCTCAACAAATGCAAATCGAAGGGCTCCCTTCTACTGAAGTAAAAAATAAAATTAAAGCCATAAGGGCTACATATTATTTAGAGCTCTACATTCAACAGCAAAATTGATAAATTTTTCAACAAATAATTAAATCGTCGTTTCAGTTGTTTTAGCGAATTCCTTTTTCCCACTGACTTCACAAACGTGTGGTCATCCTGAGAAACGCACCACTACTACTTACTTCATGTAAACAGTTAAAGTCAGTCGCGGCGCCGACATTGGCGCTGCGACTGACTTGTCCTACTGACCCTGTGTATATCAGCCCTTAATGAAGAACCGCAGTCAGTGCAAAATATTTATAAGCAGAATTTTTTGTCAGGTTTTAGCCATTTACGAAAATCTTGTATTTTAAGCCATTCCTTATGAAATTGTTGCCGATATTTCTTTTTTGCATGTCTTATCTTGTTGACTTGTCTACTTGAGCCCATTTGTACAATGAAATAGATTTTTGTTTAATTAACTTAGAATAAAAAGTTCTGATTCATCGGGGATTCCCTGCACATAAACTACTATATGTATGTAACAATCCTACTCTACATTGTCTATAGATAAAGGTCAGTTGTTCTGGGTTCTAGATAAGGTTGCGTTACGTTTTACGTATTAGATTTGATAAATTTATATGACGGAAATTAAATACAGTATTTTCATACACTGTATTTTATCATTACAGTATATAGTATAGAGGTCTAAAATACAGTAAATCTACTAATTACCGTGAATCTGGAAGCACTGCAGGACAACTAGGGATAGTTTTTTTGTAAACTTCATTTTACAAAGAAATAGGTGCCCTCTAGTTTTTGGTACGAAAATTAAAATGGATTTAAGAAGTTGAAGCAGAGTTTTAGAATATCATTTATGTTGAAGCATGTTACATTATCATGGTACCATTATTTATTTCGGTATTCAATTTTTATCATAAATTTATTTGTGGAAAGTTTATTTTTATGAAACTTACCTTTGCCTTCTTAAAACAATATATTAAATAAAACACTTAATATATTCTACACTAATCTATATCTATGGAAATGGCTTCCAGTGGAGGTTTTCCCAGGAAGTTATGATACCCAATTTTAAAATAAAGATGCATATCGCAAGGCTGGCATCGTACCTATAATATCTATGGGCTACGGTAGTTGCCTTCTAAGTAAAAATGTATTGGTTTGGAATGGCCATGCGGTTCTAAATGCAATAAATGCATTTCTAAATCTGACTCACGTAAATCATAATAATTCTGACTACAAAAGCAAGTTCTGATAAATTAAGGCTTAAACAAGCACTCAGGTAACGTTATATTCATTAAGTTGTATTAATTTCTTATAATATTAATAGAAATAAACTGAATTTAATAAGAAAATATAAAATGTAATTATTATTACTATGTATATCATAATTCATATTGACGTTTTAGTTTAAGGCCTGAGCTTAAGGGGGCGTAACATAAATTATTATAGCCTCAAATTTAGTTTAAGATTGGCTTCTCGTACTATATTGATATAATCTACATCAAATATCTACATTCTACAGTCTACCAAATGATATGTCAATTTACCAGTTACATTTGTGTATTAAACAGAGTTACAGAATGCAGACTTACAATCGTTGATGGTTGTTTTCTTCCATCAATCCACTTATTCATATTGACTACCACACCGTAGGAAAGAAAATATTTTTTCCGTTTATGTTGTTAATTTGACAACAGGGCTCTTAATTCGTGAAAAAGAACGATTTTTTTGTGTAATGGCGAGGGAAGACAAGGATAATATGTCCGAAACAACTTTAGAGCCAACAGATGACGAAAATCTCAAGTCGTGTTGGGTTTGTTTTGCCACCGAACATGATGATAAACTGGCTGCTTGGGTTCAACCTTGCAAGTGTATTGGTACAACAAAATGGGTAAGTGAAATGTGCATTTTTTTGTTGGCTGCACGAACAACAAACTTATACAATAAAACACTGAAGGGTGAACTGAACAGTGCATACAGTAAATATTAACATATGGGTATAATCTGGGAATAAAGAGATATCATAGAATATATTTTTGTGTGTATACACATTGAGTATATCAGTTGTGGTAAATTCTCAAAACTACAGTTAATTTAAAATGTTACTACAAGTTACTGTTTATACATTTTCTGTAATTATCTAGCGTTGTTTTTAAGCTTTAGCCTTTTTTTAGATTAAATGGCTTGTCGGAGAGAAAAAGCCAATTGTGGTTAATACAAATTTATGGTAAACCTACACAAGTTAAAAAAAATGGACATTCAAATTTAATATGAATCTAGATTAGTATAAAACTACTTTCATATGTGTTTAAAATCTAATTTATACGGGTCATCATCATAAAAATCATCTTTAAAATTTCATAAGATACGTTTATTTTCTTTTGTTGTGCAGATCATTAACCTGATTCTTTGTAATCAAAGATAAAAATAAACGATAATTTTCACATCAATAAAAGTCATTGTTGCAAGAGCAATGCACTTGCATCAGTATTTACATAATCCATATTAAGATAATACTACAACGATTTATTTTCATTCTAACTGTTTCATCATGACATCAAAAATATGTCTTTGAAACGAATAGTTTGTCAACAAGCTGATACAGTTTGGTGAAAAGTAAAGATCATATTCCAAATAAAGAAAAGTAAACGGTACTTGCAACAAGTAATTTACTAAACCTAGGTATAAACTACTCCTAATATAAATACTAACATTTTCAGGTTCACCAAAGTTGTCTCCAGCGGTGGGTAGATGAAAAACAGAGAGGCAATATTAGTAGGAAAGTTCTCTGCCCACAATGCAAAGTAGAATACATAGTAGTATTCCCATCTATGGGAACATTTGTGATTTTGCTGGATGCTATAGAAGATATAACACGCAGAATCAGTCCATTTATTCTTGGGGGTGTGTTGCTAGGATCTATTTACTGGATTGCTATTACATATGGTGCAGTGACTGTTATGCAGGTAAGATACAATCTCACTTACCAGATTTTGCCTCATTTTCTCACCTCTATGGCAAATAAAAAAAAAAATTAAAATGACTGTTTAAAAGCTATGACACTTTTATGTAGCTTAAGGTACACCCTGTAGGAGGAGAAGTTCTTCACAAAATAATGAAAAAAAAAGCAATTCTTAGGTCAAATAATTCATTAAACTATTGCTTCAGGGATGAGTGGACTAAAGTTACTCTAGTAATCTGGTATTGTTTGTGATTAAAGAGTTGATTTCAACATAAATTTCTACACTTCCTTTAACAAACTGTTACAAAATTTTCTGTTGTAAATACAAATGAAAACTAGTTTCATTCAATATATGTATAAATATGGATTTTAATTATGCATGTGCATCAAAATTAACTTGACTACAGTCATTTCTATGTCATATGTCATACATTTGGTTTTGTATGTATTGAAATTTTTAATAAGTCTAATTTTTTATTTTAACATTTAAATAAAAATTTTGCTTATTATGATTACACCTAGAAGATGAATGTGAATGTTAATATTGTGAACTTAAAGGCTTTAAACAACACAAGACTTATTTGTATAAAATGGGTGTTCGGTTCGTGGGTGTGTCATTGGGGTGCTTTAAAACAGTAGAGGACTTTTGTTTTTATATGGTTAACATAGAGTATATTAACCGCTCAAAAATAATGACATGTTAATTGTTATGTAATTAATAAATGCAATGTAACCTGAGTGAGCCTTGGCTTGTACAGTGGGATTGCATTCAGGTTTAAGATAGATAATTTTTGATTTAGTTATAAGCGGGGATTAAAAATAAAAATCGAATTCATATATTTACATTTACAAATTACAATATGTATGGCATACACGGCAATGGCATACCGATGAAGCGTGACGCTGTTATTTAGCATATTTAATGGAAGTTGCTTTGAATGTTAGTCAAGAAAATTATAAAAACAATATATTTATTTTTCGGAAGTATGTAAAACATGCAAATTAAATTTAAGCCAAAAAAATATTTTTATTGTTTTATGGTTGTGGTTTTTATTATTGCTCAATTGTGAAGAAGTTGTATAGATCTGGTAGCACTGGGCCTTCTATAACATATTTTCTTAAGATTGTGTGTCCTCATTTTAACATGTGTGATGTTTGTATACAAAAATAAAATTCGTAATCTTTGAGGAAAGTTATTGGTAGGAAAGTAAAATTATCGAATACACCACCAGACTTAACTTAAGCGAAACTTAAGACGAAAAAGACTGCCTTTTTCGAAATCTTTGAAGACCAGATTCATTCATATGATATCGTCGCGTCTGTCGTCTCGACGCTGTCCCGTAAGATTTTCAAGTAAAATTGAAGTTATATCATTTCTCTAAGACAGAATGTAGGTCAGTAAACCTTCGTGATCGCACACTAGTATTACCGGTTTCTTTTTCATATATTTACGCTAAGTGCGATCATTAAATATGTGTAACGGTTTGTCATATCTCCGTTATCCTTTGTCGGTAAATGAGTTCTTTGAACTTTTGGTATTTTACTTTGTGACATTCAAAAGGTAAACTTTAAACCCTTGAGAGATACTTCCTAGATACGTTCGACGCAGTGAAGAGAAAGTGTTAAGGTCCTGCAATTATTATCCTAGTTCTTATTTACGACATAATAGGCAATTAAAATTATATTGTCAAATTACTATAAATCATGCCGGAATGTATACATATTTTACTTTATTACTGAAAGTGTAAGTAGAACAAAATTGTATTGAAATCAAAGACTGATCAAGAGTTTTGACCGCTCTGGGCTTATTTTTTGTTTTTTTCAAATTCAATAGTTTGTTAAGAATAGTAAGTTTTGTTGACGGAGTATTGGACGCAGGTAACTTTTTACTCTTTTAACTGCACCTTTGCAACTGCAGTTGGTAACTCATCAATTTTGGTATTTTTACTAAGATTTTTTTTTTCGATTTTTCATCTAATTTGTATACTAAAATCTCCCATTTCACCACAGTTCATTTAGTGTTTTATTTTGGTCTAGTTGAAGTATGCAGGGGGCAAAGCAAAACACTAACTATGATGCATAGGATCTAGCGAAGACGCGAGTTCAGCGCGCCCGCCTAGATAGTCTCGCCTTAGGCTGCAGCCTAATTAGCCTAAGGGTTAATCAGGCCCTGATTGCAATTAACTATAAAAAAATGACATTAACGTGAAATACTTCTGGGCTGGGATTTTTAAATTTTTCTGCTCCAATGTAAATTATTTAGAATATTAAAGTCACTTTATATGTGAGTGGCTAAACAGTTAGCGCTCTTCATGAGCAATAATCCTTATAAATACTTAAATATTGTTCCGAATAGAGGATTATATTTTCATCGTATATTTTAAACTTGTCTGACGCGTCTTTAGTTATTCGTACGTAATCTTATCCCGTATCTAAAATGTTCAGGTTGTCGGCCATAGGGAGGGTCTGGAAATGATGGAGTCGGCTGACCCCCTGGTACTGCTGGTGCTGTTGCCGACGATTCCTGTTACCCTCATAGGCGCCAAGATGTACAACTGGGAAGACTCTGTGTTATTCTTCCTCAGGAAGTACTGTGCTAAGATACCGGCGCTGTCATATGTATTACCCTTCGGCCAGTAAGTGTATACAAAATATAATTTAACATGTATGTTCCCATAAATTTACAATCCTCGATGCAATAGATTTTATAAGCTCTAGTATGAACCAGTTATAGATTTTATGTATTTGTTTTGTCAATACTAGATCATTTTGTAAAGATTGCTAAAATCTTGACACTTCCAATAAAATTTACTTAAAACATGCTTTGGGTAAGCATAGACATAATGAATAATATTTCATTTGTTTTTACTGCAGACTTACAGGACTGTATAATTGAAGTGTATTTAAACTTTTCAGTGTTGATGAAGAGCGCGCAATTGTCTCCGGGCCAAGTCCGAACAATGGATCACAAAACTCAACTTCACATCTATCTCCTACACGAATATTTTGTTCAGCCCTACTCGTACCCACAATTTCAACAATTATAGGCAAAATTTTCTTTCGTTCAATCAAAAATAACCTTCATAGAACGATTTTAGGCGGTCTCACATACATAACGTTAAAGGGTGCTCTTAAAATATATCACAAACAGATGTTATACATTCGCCAATCCAGTAGAAAAATCTTAGATTACACAGAGTCAAATTTAAAGTTATATAGAAGTTCGAATCAAGGACAATCCGATTCTGTTGCGAGAGACGATTCGGAACAAGTAGTCTGAGTATCTTTGGGTTTGGCAGATGGGCAACTGTCAAAGTGACATTTAAAAGACGATCTAGGAAATGTGTCGTTTGTCTGAGCGGGAAGTTGTCACTTGTACATAATGCCGGTGAAAGATAACATTTTTTGAGTTACGCTTTACATTTATTTGTTATTGATTGTTATTTGAATGAAATAAGCAGCAGTAAACTGTTACAATATAATAACTGCAACTCTAAAAAACTAAACACTAATACAAAACTTACTTTCTTCTTTTATTATCTTAAAGCGCATAGCGAAAAAGGTTTTGTGTAAAAATGTTTATTTTCTATCCAGAGTAAATTTTGTAAATATTTTTAAATCTGGCAATAACGTCTTATGTCCGCTTTGAAGTTGTCTAACGGGCGTGTGATATTTGATTAACTTTATAATTCAAACTTTAGCTGTAAACAGATAAAAGCTTTTTCATGAGAAATTAAAAATCATATCCAAGGTCAAAATATTAAAATCACGAACTTAATCCTCGTATCTGTTAAGTAATGTAGACGAGACCGTGCGTTTGATTGTGATGGACAAAAACCAAATGACGTCGCCTGTCAATGCGGGCTAGACTGGAGCTGACAAGGACCAATCAACGCATAGTTTCGCCTTTTGTCCCTTCAGCCCCCTAATAAAAGTTTTGTTCTAAATTTTAAAATATTCTTGCCCCCCCTTATAGGGCTTATTATTAAAACCGTTAATAATTTGATTCATTGCCATATATATATATATATATATATATATATATATATATATAAGATCAATTGCTTTATATTTAAATATCCATTAACGGCAGTAAAATTTATTTAAAAATAGATGCGGCTTCTAAAAATCTAGATGAGTATCTTCCAAAATAAATTTTGCAAAAGCTTTTTAGTTCAGAAAATTGATGTAGTGTGTTCCACAACCATGACATCTTAGATTCAATTATGTAAAATCACTTTGAAGTATAAAAATAATTACTTTTATAATATAATAATCATAATATGAAAAATTTAGTAAATGTATAAGTGAGTTTTTATTTGTTTTTTACTTTCAATTATTCTTGTTACATTATATTTTGTGTTAAAATTATATTTAAAAAAAATGAGCAGAAATACTTATCAATGTAATTAAAAAAATCTGCTGTCTATTTTTTAAATGTAAAATGTTTTAATTTGCGGTTGAGATGTATATACGGGATTAAACTGTATTATAAACTATATTTTGTAATTTTTTTGTATTATAAAGTTTCATGAAATATATTTTAGTTTTCATTTAATAAATTCTACACAACATTATTACTAACTTGTGTGAAGTGTTTTTGATAGGACTAAATCGATTTTTTTAAACAATTTGTATTTATTATTTAACTACGATTTTTTTTCTCTGCGAACTATTCAATTTATTGTTTGTGGTAGGGGTCGCTTTATCATTTGAGATAGAACTACTGTACAAAATAGGACCTTATTGTTATGCTATCTAAATAAATATATAAAAATAAAAACATTGGTTTCAGTATGTAATTAAAATCTTTACAACACTATTTTATAATTAAAAAAGAAAACCATTCACATAGTGGAAATGAATTAATGGGATGTTCTATCTTGTTATAAATCACAAGTCATTTTTATCATTGTTAAATTTGTATGTTTCTTCACAGAGTGATTAAATTATATTCTTATACAAACGCTCAAAGTAAAAATACATGCTCACTCGTCTTAAAAGTCTGTTCTGAGTGACATCTGTTTTCTTCTTTTCTTAGTGTCCTAGTATTTATGTTGCCACATACATCAAAATTTTATAGAAAATACTTCACCATATAGTATGTACATTTTTAGTGCGTATCTAAGATACGCAACAAATTCATAGTCAAGATTTTACCATTAGTTAGCCCAGGCAAGATTCACAGAGCATACGTTCGTCTACGTACGAACTTTATGACACAAGAGATTAATTTTCTCAGACGATTCCAAATCCTAATTAATGTTTACTTTGTACTCCTACAGATAATTCGATATATGAAAAAAGAATGTTGTTGTACACGCGTTAGAAGTTATACTTCTTTGGCGTATGAAAAAAAACTAAAATGCAGTCGTGATTAACGATAAATATTTAAATTAATCAAAAGGATTTTATTTAAATAAATGAATTATTACTAAATACTATCACCGTCGTATATGAATATGATTTCAAAACAACAAAATAAAATATTTATTATTTGTGATAAAAATGATACATAAAAGCTGTCCCGGTATTTCATAATATAAAAATATGTTTAATAAATTTTAACTTAATCAACTGATAGGCATCGCGAATCATTTATCAAAGGCGAAAATATCATTAGCCGTATAAATGATAATCATGTATATTATCTTATATATTGGTGATTGTGTTATCTTATCACTATTATATGGTAAATAATCACACAGTGCACTGTTACTTGCACCTTGTTCGTAATCAAATAGAAATTTTAAACAAGTGAAAACAATACATTGGTTTGTGTTAAACATGGGTGATTAGGTGAGTAGCGATACTTTTTATCAACTTTACTCAGTTCTACTGGTTATTGATTCAGTCAGTTACTTTATTGGATTTATTACTTTTTAAACTTAAATATTTTTAAAGGTTGTGCCAAAGCTTAGTGGGAATGCTTGCCAAATTTGTAGTCTTAAAATGGCGAAGATAATAAAATCAATATTTAACACGTCAGAGAGACGTAAGTCCCGGTTTGAGGACAAAGAGGAAGATGTTCCACCACCAGATCTTAGAAGGAAGTTGTCTATTTCTAGATCGGGAAGAATGAGGCAAGCGAACAAAAAACGACAATCGTTGTCTTTGGATGTTTATGGGCAGGTGGGAAATATTTTATTTTTTGAAGTCAGTTATGAAATAGGAAGATTAGCAAGTTTTAGATTGAAACAAATTCTAGATTACGGTTTGGATGAGCTCATCTCTTGAATTAGTGAGATTCGGGATAATTATTGTGATGAGCTGGCATTCGACAGAAGGTCGGTAAAATATATTTTAAAAGAATGGCACAACTCATCTGCGAATGCTCCATAAGTTGAACGAAATGTTCGTATAACAGTGAAAACAGGTAGCTTTCGATTTAATGGAACTTTATTTAATAGGCACTCTATATTCAACGGTAGTATATAATTTATGTAAAAAAAAGAAACAAAGAAAAAACTTTATTAAACACTATATACAGGAATAGTTAGATAAAGTGCACTGGCCCACCACACTAGGATTCCCTCTGTAGTGGGCAGCCCATCTCTTTCTTTTCACATATAAACAGTATTTTATTTTATTTTTTCTACATAAAACAGATTATATTTAAACTATTTTTGTACAATAAGAATATTTTCTGTATCAGAATAGGATAGGTTTACAAGATATTGTTTGAGATTTTTAGTAAATGTCTGTGATAATTTTGTTTTTAATGAAATGGTTAAAGATGAAAGGGCCTCGGGAGGAGAAAAAGCTTATTCGTTAATAACACGTGGCAATTATACATGTATATATTTATTGATATAGTTGGAGAGCTGTTGAGCTATAAATCAATATCCAATTAACTAAAATCTTCAATTATTACATTATTATGTTTTTTTCAGGAACATCAAGAGAAGCAAAAAACAGTGGACCAGAAGTCTGAAACAAATAGGCGACATAGTACAGAGTTATCGCCCGAAGAAGAAATAGATAGCGCGTTTGAGATTATAGATAAGACGTAGTGATTATGAACTGTGATTAATTAATTTAATGAGGCCTAGCCTTAAAAATTATACTCTCGATTTTTGGCAGGTAGGTATTAATGTGGTTACTATATTTTATATTTTTATAAAATGGGTGTTTGTTGGTTGAGTAAAGTCAAATCTAATCTATAGTCGTGAATACCCTTACATCGACATTTTAGATTCAAATACGAAGCTCAAGTTTTTAATTCTATGACGACAACCATTATATTGTTTGTGCTACGAGGTACTGAAAATCTTATACTTTATGCGGGAAAAGCTCGATGTCATACAATTTGATATTGCGAAACTGAGACGCCCCTATTTTTATATGTTATGGTTAGTATTCGGGTACCTTCTTCTTTTTTGTGAGTCGGAACGTCTATTTTAAGTCTGTCAATGATAATATTGACGTTGTTTAGAGTTTAGACCGTATATCTGAAGTTATGTAAGACTACATGACACCTTCGTGATACGGTTTAAGATCACTGTAACTACGTATTGGCCTCAGTCTTTATCGATATCTCAAGATATGCAATAATATACATAAGTGGTATTATGTATTCTTTATTAATGTTTTTAGTAATATTTTTTATATTATATCGCTTTTAATAACTTATTATAAACCTTATTGTGTTTCGTTGGCTTGTTGCACAAATGGTTGCGATAAGATGTAATTGAATGACAATTAATTGCAATAAATATTATCGTCGTGTAAAGATAAAAACATGGTCAAATTGTAATCCCAAATTGTATTTTTTGAAGCCGTTTATGAACAATACATTCTAATGTTTCTGAGGCTTATAATACGTTTGATAAGACCGTAAATATTTATGCTTCATATTACTGTGTGTTTTCTTAATTCTATGATTAATATACACATTGCTTGTATTTTGTTTTTCAAACATAAGACTGAATATAATTCATTTGTTTCTTTTCCATGTTTTTTTTAATTGCAATTCAATTGGATTTAAACTAATACCGCCTAAACCAACTTTCCAGAATGTTGTGTTTTTAAATTTCCGTAATTAATGACAAAATAATTAAAACAATGAGGCCGACTATGTAACCTCCTTTAAGTGCAGACGGTGATTAAGATATGGTATTATCAATTCTTTATATGCCACCGCTGATAAACTTCTACGTGCATCAATATGCAATTAATGGTTTATAAGTAGATAACTATATAGAAAGAAAAATGATAAAACATTTAGGTTTTTGGGCTGTGTGGGCAGTGGGCTTGAGTGACTATCATCTGAGGCCAACATTTCTGTGCAGATTCACCACTCAGTCGGTGAAAACATCGTGAGGAAACCGGCATGTCTTAGACCCAAAAAGTCGATGACGTGTTGACGGCAGTGGAGACTGATCATTACTTGCCTATTGGATTTAAATATGATCATGAAACATATTTAGAAACCTGAGGCCAAGACCTAAAAGAGGTTGTAGCGCCAATTAAATTACGACTTCCATATATTCTGGCACTATGCCACTAGCATTCTGTGTCAAATTGAATTAATTAAAAAAGGGTTTAAAATCATATATAATCGAATTTTTATTGACTTAAACATCGAAATATCAAAATTACACTTTCATTTTCTTCTTTTTCGGCTTGATCTGCAAGGGTCCAGCGATTTTGAATACCGTGCTGAAAAAAAAGCAAGAATACGTATAAATATATCCTTTATCTATATTCTTTGTTTTACTGCAATCAATGAAATAAGACTATCCTCCAAACCCTATTGTTATGTAGGAAATTTATGTTACTTTTTCATTAAAACAACATGTGTTTCCAGAGACGGAAATAACAATACATAATAAAAACCTGCTTTTCATCAGCATTGCACCCGTGCGAAGCTGGGGCGGGTAATATATAGATAGTAAATAAAATATAAAATAATCTATAACTTCTTCGATACTTTTTGTTCTGTGGCCTAATGGGCGCGGTTATTTAAAAATGAACTAAACACGAAAAAATAATTAAATTTCAATTGCGTAGAATATATAACTTACTGGCATGTGGTGCATATAGGGCTGAATTTGCAGAACACTGAAAAAAGGAAAAAAAATATTAAGCCATCATTTTTTTAAATTACTGTATGTAAAATAAATGTTTTCTCTTTCCAATACATTCATCATTTGACAGAATGTGATGAATAAACACTAGTAAAATAAGATTGATACATATTTGTAAGGAAATTCAACCATGATGATTTTTAAAGTCAAAGGCCTCAACGGCGATATAAATCTTGACTATTAAATGTATTTTGCGAAATAAATATATAATTGATATACATCAATGTGGTGCTATAACCTTTATAGTTCTGGATCTTATTCTGTATCTGTTTCATCATCATTTGTCAAGTAGGTGATTAACCGACTCTTTAGGTAAGTTTTTTTTTACAATGTTTTCCTTCAAGGCCCGAGGAAATATTAAATGAGCAAATAGACGGCTAGTCTATTGGTGCCCAGAATGGGTTCGAATTCACAACCTCAAAGACAATAAGAGAGAGAGAGAGAGAGAGAGAGAGCGAGACGATAACGACGAGGAACGGCTGTGTTCTCAGCTCTCAATCTTGAACTGTGTTAAAATGTACAATCCCGCGTACTCGCAATCTTCTTATATTGATAGTAGTGTTCTCGCCTTTACATTTAAATATTTAGATAAAGAGCAAAACACGAATCGATAATTAAACAATTTTTAACAGAAGTTACTAATAACTAATCCTTACAAAAGATTTTATATAAAAATCGCGTTTGACACGTAAATGTAGCATTCGCTTGGTTAATAATATTTATCTTAATTTTGATAAAAAAAATTTTAAATAACTCTATCCATAGTTGCTTGTCGTTTAAAAAAATCAAATACACAACGACACGCAATACTCGTCGAGCGAGTTTGCTTATCTTGCCGAAGCCGCGTACAAATTATTTGAAGAAATCTATTAAGTATGAGGGTGTGCAATTATTTAATCAATTACCATCTCAAATTCGCAATATTGGAGTGTTTGACAAATTCAAAAAGGCATTAAAGATGCATGTTAGAATGAACATAGCTGACTAAAATTGTTACGGCTAATGGCGACGTGTATCTCGCTCGTATATAATATGTACATATTAATATTAAGTTTCTCATGTAAATAAAATATTTCTGTTTTGTAATGAGAAATAAAGTTCTTTAAACATTATCTTATTAAATTAAGTTTTCTCACCGCTTAAGCAGACAGAGCACACATATCCTATAGTAAGTAGTTCTCGGTGACAAAAGCAAGCAGCGCGGTAATCTACGCGGCCACGGCCAGGAAGTACTAGCTGCCTGCGTTCCGAGCCTTCTGGAAGGAATACCCACTGAAAAGAAATTATAAGTTAATGTACATATTTTCACAAAAACTAACAACATAATTATGAAACGCTAAACGGTTATTTGCCAATAAAAAAAACTAAAACTAAATAATACAGGTACATAAATGTGTATAATGCGCAAATGATTAAGCTTTTTTTTTTGGCGGAAGCGCCATCTAGTAGAGATTTTGTGAACATACGAATGGCAAAAAAGCGACATCCAAAGTCACATTATGATAACTTTCTCTTACTAGAGAATAATAGGATGTTGGCAGCAAACATTACTTTAAAAAAAAATTTTAATAGTTTAAATATTCAAAGGTTTTAACTTGTTGTTTAAAATCGAATCCTTATTTACATACATTTTGAGTTTATAAGGATACCCATAAGATAAAAGTTTACCAATAAATACTGTAGCAATCCTTCTAAAGATGGCACTTTGAGATATAATCCACCAGTGATATCACATCCCTGCTGTAGCAAACTTAAATGCTTGTCTAACGAACAAACATCTATTAATACTTGCTGTTTCTGAAATGTTTTATATATTTTTCATTATATTCCACAATATTCATTTACAATTATTCAGCATAGCATAAAACAAAATAACTTTGTGAGAGACACATCTTGTCTTGCATCTTTTATAAATATTTGCATATTTAATTAACCAAACAAAATATAATACTTTGGCTTAATTATTATATATACAGTTTTTTTGATGAATTGATTATTTGAATTATTTTTTTTTCTCTAAAAAACGGCTATAATATTTATCATAGTAAATATCATAATAAATACCTGTGCAGTGAAGAACACATTCATATAATTAATATACTGTGCAGCAGTGTCTGAGCTGCCCGTCACAATAAGAATTCTACTACTTATTTTTAATGCTGGGGATGACTCTCGCCGTATCTGTAAAAATTATATATCAGCTTATTATGTAATTTTTCATTACATATTTTTGAATGTTGTGCTATAAAAATAAACCAATTGGGAATAGAACATTAATAATTATAATAATTATACCTAACACAGAGGGATATCATTATCTGCTAATAATAATCATTGGCAGGTGCCTCTTCACCTCTGATTGAATTGCTAGTTTAATAATCATAATGCTTGCTGCTTTAAGGATACATAGTACTTTGCTTTTACAGTTTACATTTAATGAAATAGCCACACTCACTTTAGAAATGAAACATAGCCCCATGGCAAGTGCTCCTGCTAGTAAAGACTCCCCTGGCTTTTCTTCTTGCGGTTGACTTTTTATTAAGTTCACTAATCTGAAGATTTAATATCAAATGATAACATTGGACTAGGTTGGTTACCAAATTTTGATTTAATATACATTCACTTTGTTTTCCTACAAGGCTGTTGGAATAAGAATTAAATGTTTTTAACATGCTTTATTTAGTTTATTTTATTTATAACTTACCTCATTTTGATAGTCTTTTCAACAAGTGTAAATAGCTCATATTGCCCATCAATTTGCCTTACATCCAAAGGTTTGCCTGGTGATGGGTACAGATATTCGCTGAAAATGAGTAGAAGATTGAAAAGATTGAAACTTGAAGGTTGATATAATATCTCCATTACTATATTCTAAGAATTGATCAGGCAATTTAACCTTTTATGAAAATGACAACCAATTACTGCTAGTTCGTTCCTTGATTTTTGCATTAAATGTGAATTGGCAAATGCAATCACCGCATCCAAACATCCTGTTAGTACTTTGGGATCCTCCGTTATATACCGTTGATTTGGATTTGTGTCAACTATAATCACTAATGTGCTACTATCCGAAGGAACTAAAAATATAATTAAAGAACTTTTAGTAACTTCAGTTTTAAACAGAATGAATAGCAGAGGTTAGACTAATACCGTCATCATCTGCCATCGTTTTAATATAGTTTTCGTAACAGTATATAACAAAAGCATTAAAGTAATTTCGATGAGAATAACTATGTATGGGTAACTTATTTAATAATTTTCTTTTCGTTTCTTGCAACAGTTTGATCTTGTAAACACTAAACAAACTAGATGTTTTTAATATTGGTGACAACTGACAACTGACAATTGACAATAATTTACGAGTCATTATCATTTAGAGATATTGATATTTATTTATGACACAATTTCCACGAAACGCTACAAGTCGTAGTTGTTGCTTAATGTAGAATAAAGTTTAGTTCTATAACTTACTTAAAATTACCTATATAAACATTATAAAATAAGAAATATCAACACCGATGAAAGTACAAACAACAAGTTCTTTTGTACTTGTATTCATTTTGTGCTGCCATTATTTGATTGCAGTTTTTTGGTCCCCCTCTTCTATAAAAAAAGAAGGTTAATAAATATGATAGTAAAAATACCCATAACACGCTGTTGTATTTATGTGGACACGCAATGTTAGGCTAGCCATAAAACCAGACAAATTAATTTAACGATGACCGTAAGGTGACAGATGTCATAACATCCTGCAGTATTATTTGTCAAATGAGCATACCAGGCATTCCTTTAGCCCACGACTATTATCTTAAAAATGTTATGTTAGGGCTGTAATATAAAAAAGTGAAGCTTTATTTCATCCTATCAACCATACAGGTTCTTTCGCTCCTATACCAAGGCAAAACGATTAATAAAATAAAATTGACATTTTATTACATCCCTATATATCGGACGTGCGTTCACATATTACGTCACGCAATTTTTGGAGATTCTTGACCCCCCCCCCTATGTAACGCGCCGTAACGTTCTTCTATACCCAATAGTAAAACGTTTCGTTACCAACCAGTGACTAATTGCACCTTTAAGTTGCCATTTATGTGGTATAAAGTTGCGGAAAGTCGAAGTACAAGTACAAGGCCCTTCGAAAATTGAATCAGCTTGAAATCTGACATTGCATATTAAAATTCAATCAGTAAAACAAATGCCATCAGTGTTTCAAATCAGCCAGAATCATAGAGTTAGGTCAGTACTCACTAAATGGTATTTACATAAGTAACTATAATCATATTAATATGTTAAGATTTTTAATAAAACAGAAAACACGTAAAGTGTTTTTATTTTAATTGCTCTTTATATTTTTGGCTAATTATTTTAAAACTTTAACACATCAAGTGCCTATCGTGTTATCAAGTAAATTATAAATAAATAATAATGTCATTATTAACTAATGGCTGTATAGCAGTTAACAGTTTCCGCTTTACACAGCTGTTTTTTTAATGACATAGATATGAAATTAATCGCTTTATTCTGCTCTTAAACGATTTTTTTATTGTTGAGAAAGCCTTTCTATATACAAAACGGTGAATATTTGGATTTGGATTTTGGAATAATATTCGCTTTCCTTTAGATTAGGTACTCGGTACTTCTTATGTTTTCGTGGTTTAATTCTCAAATTACATTATAATTGATTGAATATTAAAACATAAAAAGTGATAACCCTGTGTGTAAGTACTATTTAGCGCAGTGGCATCGAATCCATCACTCTAGACATAGTTTAAGTTGACTTCAACTTGTAACGATAAAATCTTCCTCGTGCCCAATGCAATTGTCTGCTTTTTATTGTTAAGACCTAGTTAACATGTGACAAGCATGGATTTTTTTATTATGCGATATTATTCTCTATTATAGATTAGGTGTATTATAGTTTTTTTTAAATTCCATTTTTATACTGTTGACTTATTAGTTTACTGTGTGATTGTGTGCTATTTATTTGCTTTCAAAAAAGCTTGCTATTTTTTAAAGCTCAAAAGCTTTTGAGTATTAGCTTGATAAAAGACAATTTAATGTATCAGAAATTTGTATAATTAAAGTGACTATGTTTATATTTAGTCATTCAGTATAAGTTTGTAGGTAAATTGCGTATGCAGCGGCCTCTCTAGGGTTATATTTAAGGGTACCTAGGGGCTAGGTACCCTAAGGGGCCACCCTTCTATCTACGATTCTGTCCATATTATTAAAAGCAAAGTCGATGACCTATCATATGTTTCAGGTAGGCACACAGACAAGATTACATTTTTTGTGTTAAACATTCCAACTAACGTTAAAACTGATTTCGAGCGGCGTTTTTGTGTCATAGATTCTCATGTTTTATTTATTCATTCGCTAATGATGTTTCGCTTTAATTACAATAAAATAAACATCAACAGCACCTTGTTACGATGTCATTACTGTGATTTACAATCCCCTGATAGCGCTCGTAAGACGGGAGCTTATTATTGCTATACAATTGTTTTATCGATGTTGTAACCGGCACTGCTGGATGACAATGCTATTTGAGCTATAAAGACTTTTTACGCATAATTGTTAAAGGTGCGTTGTTTTAATTTTTATTTGCTGTAAAGGTCAATGCACAATAGCCTCATCTTGGAGACTTATTGTCTACCATGAGATTTACAATGTATATATCTTATCTCTAAGGCGGGTTTTTTTTTATTATATTTTAGCGTGTAGTATAGAATAGTTGAACTATTTAATAGTTTTTTAGTTTTCATAATTCGAGAGCAGACACAGCACCGACAGTTAAACGTGCACGTCACTACATGAAGCTTAAATCTCGTTATTAATACCGACCATAGTCTGACTGATCTGATCTGACAGATCTGTAGTTCCAACCTCTCGACCGCAATTAGTATTTTCATAATGCCATAGTTAATATTGTCTCAATAAGAAAAAACACATGGACACTTCACTCGCGATACGAATCCTAAGATACAAAGTTATGTCATATGTCAAAATACATGTTAACAGTACGAAATGAGATGAAACGAACAGATAAACGAGTAATGTTATGAAGGATGTGACAGCGAGTTACCTGTCATTTACATACAAACATTTAATGATACATTTTGAAACCTTTGGTGGTCTATATACGATGTCTTGATTTAACAGATTACTCTGAAAAGTATTTAGATTAGTTACCCTTGTTTTCGATAGTTAGCTTTAAAGAGTAATAAGGCATGTAGTGATCACGGTCCCTAATGGTCGAAAACTGAAGGACACTGGACATGGACAAGGAATATTCTTGTCAAACCTTACAACTTCTACAAGACCAGACTGCAATCTGTTAGAACGTTACGGGATGCCTCTAAACGTCACAAATACATTTTTATATCTGCTTCTATTTCCGTCATAGTAAATTTTTTGTATGCCTAGTTGTAAGAAATAATCTTAAGAAGATTTGTAACATCATCTTGCAATTTCTTTATTAATAACCTCATTCGCGACAAGTATAGGTAATTCAAAAATAATTAACACTGCGCAAACATATTCGATTATTTAACCCCGATAATTGAAATAAGATTTTACGAGAACATTGGTACGACCAACGTGCCGCTGTACGGCGACGCCGCATTAGCGCTACTCGAAATTCGAAATTGGAATAAGAAAAAAGGCGGGAACGAAATAATTATGCACGTTCCGTTTCGTAATGGGCGTCGTGCTACCGTTTCGCTTTAATAGCTCGCTTCCATAGAATACTGATGTCGTTTACAGACCAGATTTTTTCATTGATAACGAGATATTATGTGTTAATGTTAAAAGTTCTAATTGTGAAATATGATTGAGTTTTTATAAATTGTCATGATATGCTATAATTTTTGTTCGAATAATGAATTATGTAACAGATACCTACTTCAGACTAGTAGTACTTATCTGTGGATATAGAATTATCATTTCAGTTTCTTTTTTCTACAGCATGTCTATTGCCCTTATAATATAGTCTATGGGAGTTGTATTCAGAATTTAATTACGGACGAAGCCAGATTAGTTGGGCGCGTTCTGTATTGTTAATAACTGCAATAATGGATGACTGCGCGTTTATTGTATTTTACTATTGTCGTTATCGTTGTTATATTACTTTCACATTGCATAACTTATTATAGGTTCCTAGAATTTATGATATGTCATATACATAATTAAATAATAATACTCAATTACCTATAGTTACTTAAAATAATTTGAATTCAGTGGTTTTAATATAATTGGTAAACAAACAAACTTTTATATACATAAGGAATATGTTTTTTTTTGTGGAACTCAGCAGTTTAATAAAGACACCTTGTTTAAGTAACGTACATATTTAAATGGTATCTAATGTTGCAAAACAAGTGATACCAACTTTTAAAGTATCTAAGTAAAGAAGTCATTAAGTCAATTAATATATATCTAAGATTTATTAATTCCATAACAAGCGCTCAAAACAAATTGTCTAAGCGATAACACCGAAAACAAAACCAGACGATTCAGCCTTAATAAGAACTGGGTCCCGAGATGAACACAAAAGAAAAGATAACGACATTGTTTTTTATCATGTCAATATCACGCGGCCAAATTTTCTATATTGGAATGCCTCGAATCGCCAATAAGAAGCGGGCAAGAATTGATTTATTGTCCAATTAGCGTCGGTCAGGTGTGCCAACTGCCAAGATAGCATCAGGCTGGCCAACCTAACTCCGTGGCTATTTCTTTTGGCGCTTTCGGTTTAAATGGCATATTGGAATCAAAAAAGAACGCTTACACGCTGCCAGCTTGCTCGGGAGCCCGATTTGAAATTCTGATCGTTCGCCAGCATTTATTTAAGTGGAAATCAATTTTGAATTAATTGTGGCCTGCTTTTTGTGACATAAGAACTTTAATTTGATAGAAATTGCTGCCTTGAATGTATTGTTGGATTAGGGATGTGCAGCTAACATTTTATTTACCTATATGTCTCAGAAGAAATTAAAAAAATGAAATCCGACTTAATATATTACGATCGTTTAAGAATATATATTTATGTTGAAGCTCTATTATAGTATTATTAATTCTGTAGGTTTTTATTGGTAATTTATAATTGGTAACCCTAAATATAGAGATTAATCCATGGACAATATGAAAACAGATATTGCTCACCCTCTATCAATTAAAGACGGTGTCATAATGTGGTGTCGAGATTTCATTTATCGTTAATGGTTGCCTGTCCCATATCGCATTACCTAAATGGATTAGAAAATCAAGCCCTATTACCTAATGATCTAATAATAAATAAAAACAGTATACAGTATACACCCATTTTTTTGAGTCGGTTTTAAAAATGAAGCACTGGATTATTTTATAAGTAAATTAATTTAGTTTTGTATATTTTTTACATCGGACGCTATTATATTATTATAAAATTTTCTCTTTACGACAATTAACATTAAATTCAAGTGATCTGTGAGACAACTTATTTGATCGCTCGTTTGAGCTCAAATAATCATACATTGAAAGCGCTCTACTATATGTATAGTTAATTTAAAAGTGAAATTGAACTGATTAGAGCTCACTTTGAGGTTTGGTATGAATTAATAATGCACTCATACATATAAGACATTATTTATCTGTCCAAAAACAAGCGTTTCCTAACAATATTATCGATTACCACTCAATTATTATTCTTTCAACTATAAGTAGGTACTAAATATTATGCAAATACATAATAGGTTTATCAAATATTTAGTAACACTGTACGACAATTGTGAAATACTATGAGGATAAAATAAAAGCTTAAATTATCTATGCGTCATTAATTTTTAACTTTTAGTACAGTAATTACAAAGCGATTTTTAATATAAAAGTTGTAGCGAATACAGCGGCGAATTGTAACCTATTCAGTTCATATCCGACGATATGCCAATTGCCAAGCCACAGCATAATAATAATAATATAAAACATTTCCAGCCAACTATAAGCAAATAGGTTCAGGGCTTTTTTATAGTTCTATAACGAACGTTGAGGCGTCTATACTTTTTTAATCTACGTCATCCAATACATTAAAAATATATATCACATTTAAACCGAGCAAGCGTAAAACTAATTTAGCAATTTAAATAGAGAACGAAATTGTTGGCGCGCATTTGCTCCGAGCATGCTAGAAAAAGATAGAACACATTTCCTTTTTCAGTCCCCGCAATAAATGCGCGGGAAAGAAAGAGAGGTTGTAATAGCCGGAAATTAGTACTCGTCTATCTTTCATTTTACACCCCAAATTTTCTTATTCCAATTTCCTTTGCTACGAACGTCGTCCAATTTGCGGAACCTCACTTCTCTATAGAACTTAGTAAAATGAACTATACTCCTCTAGCTATAGAGTTGAATATAGTTATCGATTTTAACGTTATATGTGTTGCGCGTACGGATACACTGAGCAGCACTCTGTCATTTGAAATGAGTCATTTTCTGATAAGAATGCCCTATTGGGTGAGACGTGTGCGATTCGGCTCGCGTTCCCGATAATGCCATTTCCTAACGTAGATAGCGAATAAGTGTCGGTTTTTGCTGGAGTTTTAATAAAGCTTGGAGGGAGAGTGGACGAGATATGGAAATAAGTGTATGGAGAGGAAATTTGAATTTATACACCACCTAGTTTATTCGGAGGGTGCGGGATTATCGCAGTGTGAAGATGATTGCTGAATAAATAACTGTTTTATCTGTGGGTGTTATCCGATTATGAAAATTCTATTCGTTAAGTCAATTTGGGAAGGGTGGAACGTAATTCGTTTTTATTTGCTTAATTCATATTGATATATTGAATAATAATTACGACATAATTAGTTTAAATATGCTTAACTTAAAGAATTTTCTTTAAACAGTATTAAGTAAAAAATGAAAGGGATTCTGACAAACTGCCAATTTATTGCGTAATATCCCACGATTTTTCAAATTTGGAAGGATAAATAATTTTTAAAATTCTAATGAGGCAAGACGACCGAAATCGACTCAAAAATTTAATCGACTGAGAGAAATTGATTCTCTCGACATGATGTTCCCACGCGCAGTAGAATGTTTTTGTGATATTCACCTGCGCTTGACCACTGAGTAAATTCATTTGACAGGTTTGAAAGTTGACACTGCAATGCGTAGTATGCCCGGCATGAAAATCTTAACAGTTTTGTTGTTGTTCAGGTTCATAATAAATAATCCATGATTTTTTGCTACTGCTGCGTTCAACACCCGCCTTGGATCGGCAACCGAAACATTTTCTATTTTACTTATGTAATTTAAATATTGGCATAAATTTATTAACTCTTAATATTTTTTCACAATACAACTTAATTCAACAAGAATTTTAGTATAAAAAAAGTTATAACGCGTTGACTCCCGATTTCACGCATACAGATTATAAAAAAGCCCATAAATAATATTGATCGAACAAAACAAATTTTTATAGTCTAAAAACTTGTCTATGCCTTCACTACAAGTGGATTCATTCATAACAGCATTCAAAGGAGCCATTCATTCATAAAATGCAAAAAATGACCACTGAGGGAGTTACTCATAAAATCCATTGTGATAACTTAATCTTTATGGAGTTCATTTATCCCGTGGGATTTTTGAATGTGATGATGAATTTTATTTATTATTAATGGCCCTTACCTTTCGTAGCACAATCAAAAGGTGTCCATAGATACATTTTACGTCTTAACTGTGTATCATTCTAATTTCAAAAGTCTTTCGATTTGTATTTTTTTTTGTTCTATTCAATAATGTCTATGAACTAGACAGCAGTCTACCTCAAAATCTAGTCTAATTGATCTTTTTGAAAGCTTAAATACGACAAAAGTATGTACGTTATAAAATATCTTGCACTCACAAAAAATAGCCTAGACATTTTTTTATAGAACAGGGAGCAAACGGTTAACGAGGCTAGTGCCCGTTTGCTCCATGTTCACACACCTGAAGTTAAGTGATACCGCCGCCCATGGACACTCAATGCCAGATGGCTCGCGAGTGCGTTGCCGGCCATTTGAGAATTAGTACGCTCTTTTCTTGAAGGACCCTAAGTCGAATTGGTTCGGAAATAGCTGGTTCCACAAAATGGTGGTGCGCGGCAATAACTGCTTTGAAAAATGCGCAGTTGTGGAGACATTATTGGTATTATCATGCTACAAATTCTAAAGTAAACCTTTAAAACACTGTAGTTTTTAAAATCTTCACTCATGATTGTCTATATTTGAAATAAAACAGGATTTTTTTCTTATTTACTGAAATTACGGTTTATAATAATTATTAAACGGCATCTACAATTAAAGTAATTAACAAAGAACATAATGTCCATGATTTATTGTGAAATTTATATTTAATTGCGAGTACTTTAATGCTAATAAACGATTAATTATGTGACAAAATGATTCAACAATTTATTTAAACCAAGTAATATTGTTAATCCGGTTTTTATTCGCGGATAAAGTATTTATTATGGGCTGTATACGTAAAAATAAAATCAGTAGGTAATCAGATGTAGTCTGTCTCGATAATTATTGGTTTAATTGTACATAATTTTTATTGGTTTAAAGGTCAGTGTAAATATAGTTAAGATATATTTACACTGACTTAAGCCCTATTTTTTTCATCTTAATTTTTTTATTTACACTACAAAATTAGGACAAACACATGTCAAAATTAACATACATACGAAAATATAAAAAGCGGTGTCGTCCCTAAAACATGTGGACACAACCAGAGAATTCAGTTAGATACAATCAACAGTGTTTATACAAAAACAACCATACATTTAAAAATAAAAACTATAAAGAATTAAACTATTTGAAAAAACTAAACTATGTATAAGAGAGTCTGTGTCAAAAATGTGTTCAAAAATAATAAATTATTAAATCAATATTTAAAAAGTTGTTAAATTGATCACCTTCTAAGGTTTCTTTGAAGTCGGTTAATAAATACTTCAAAATTGCCTACTTGGAATATGCCAGTGGGTAAAGAATGGAGAGGTCGCCCACCAGAAAAAGAAGAGGAAATAAAAGGAATAGCTGCTATAAATTATTTATTTAGTTACTATAGATAGGAATAAGGAAGATGAGAAGCAAGTGGAAGAAATAAGATAATGCCTTCACCACTTTTGGAAGTCCAGTACTTGTGACTAAAATGTTGGATATGTCAAGAAACTTGCTTCGCTTTCCCTCACCTTATTACTGATATAAAGCAATTGAAGAATATTAACAAACAGGCTATTTTTATCTTATTATAATTATAAAGAAATTGATATGAGTTTAAAGTAGGTTACAAATATGCATCATCACAAATATGCAATATATAGTAAAGATCTTTGTCTGGTTAATTACTCAGTAGATCAAAACAATTATCATTTTGTCGAAATCGATTATGTAAGTAAACCACTACCTAAAGATATTTAAGTAAAAACATTAACAACACAAGCGAAAAAAAAGACCTCATTATAGGATAACCTATAATTTATTAATTGAAAGTTGTTACAAAAACAAGATTTCCAACAAAACAGGAATTCGCCATTAATTACGATTCATATTGAAAATATTTTTATTAATTAACAGTTTAATTAAAAAAGTAGTTTCTTTATTATTGTAATGTATCCTTAAGCTTTTTGCCCTGGTAGTGAAAACCATAAATAGAATGGAAAATGTAACAAACTGGCTGTCTTAAATTGTTAAGGAGGTCTTATATAAATATTTTTTTTACTTTTAAAAGTATCCTGGATACCAGTATACAAGTTAAATAGTCGAAATTAGTTAATACTCAGATATTTAACGAGCTCTTATGATGTAAGGAAACCCCATGTTGATGTTATTAATTGATGCTTCGTAAAATAAAACCTGCTGTGCTATTCTTTAACTTTCATTCATAGTTACGTAAGAATGTAACGCTTAAACTACTTTGATACTTTCTAGATAATTATTTGTATTATAGTGATTGTTTATAATTAAATAATGTTACCATAAAACTACATAGTGTATAAAAAGGATGAGAAAATTGTGATAGGATTTTAGGTGTCTAGGAGATGCCTGTTTTACCACAGCTAAAATGAACCCATATTAAACTGTTTAGGGAATATAAAAGGGGGCAAAGAGCTCAACTCCTTTGCCGTTCAAGAAACGACATAATCGTGCAGGGCGCCACACGGGGACGTCAAAAACGAAGGGGTGAAACTCCAGGCATTTTTGCAAATTTATGCATTTACTTAAACCTAAAAATAATCATTTAACTAAAGTGCGAACAGTTTACATCATAGCTGGCTAGCTATTTATCTGTCACAGTATCAAGATGCATCAATCGCACTACACAATATTTTGCAATCTTGCAAATATTGATAGTGTATAAAATATAGTTTACTTGGAAATCAACAAAAACCAATGGCCACACGCGGCTACGTGTTATTTTGAATTATGGTCTATTGATAAATTGTCGTATTAATAATAAATAGATTGACTATGGAATTCAATTGAGTAACACAAAATTGTACCAAGCAATGTCATAATGTGAACCATAAATGTAAAAACAAGTTTTATCTTTTGTAATACGGTCATAAATTCTGCACATTCTATACGAGCGCCCTATGGTCGAAATATACTCGATTGTCATACAACGCTTTCCGTATCCAATATAATAATGCGTTCAGGGTGCTGTTGCGACTGGCTGCCTCGATTCTGGGGGATGTTTGCGGAGGCGCGGGTGGATTGTGCCACCATGCGCAAGAGATGTACATCCTTGGTGCGCAGGGTGTGAGCTAGCGGTAACGGCATCCTTCGCATGATCGCGGACCGAGTCGATTGCCTATACCTCAATCACTGTTCCGCTATTTCATGCGGAATGATTCCGGTATGAATATAATGTAAACATACTAACACTTAGATTTAAGTTATTAAGTTGTAATTACTAACATTGTTATGGAACCTAGTTTACGAAATAAACAATTAAATTAAAAAAATAAATGCTTTTCCAAAGTATTTTGTGCCGTGCAGTACACGTCGTAGATTTATTCTAACATTTCTACTTGTTGAAAAAAAGTTCATAGAGATTTACGGGTTTAATAACACGTAGTTTTCGTAAGAGGCTTTTCTTTAGGGTGTAGTCAAAGCAGGTTTCAAAATGAATTTCACTTAAGGCCAATAAAAAGATAGACCCTTTGTCTGCACATCAGTGTGTCAACATCTTATCTGAGAAGATGTAATCTGCCCTTTGTTTGTAAATGTTCTTCAAACAATTGCTTTTATATCAGTAATAAGGTGAGGGAAAGCGAGGCAAATTTCTTTACCTATCCAATATTTTAGTCTCAAGAAGTCGATTATAGACCTGATATAGATAGATCTAAAGGATATAAACAAAGTTAGGGTAAGTGTTCTCGTTGAGTTTATTTTATTATTATTTATTTATTAAACTCACTCAAAAGAAGAAAAACCCTGGACCTTTGCAACATTTTCTGAGCTAATATTATTATGATAGATATACCTATTGAGGATGGAGATATTCCTCACAAATCCTCCTACAACTTATCTGGTCATAGTCAGAAGACAGATTGCACGATGCGCTCTTGGAAAAATAATATATTTATTAAAACAGATTAGTTTATTGTGGATATTTTTGTAGTTACAAGTTAACAGACTAAAAGAATAGGGAGTTCCGTAATGAACAATTGGGCATAATTTTACATACTATATTTAAAAACACATCCGTTTGCCAAATTTCCATGTGAACATCGCGATTTGCGACGATTTTTTTCGAGTCGTATGCAAAGAAGCACATTTGCATTCTCAAAAAGTCCCTAATTTGGTTGTGCATCCTATCTCCATCGTTAAAACGCACGCACGGTAGCGACCGATACAAAACAATAAATAAATAACAAGAATAATAAATATAATTAAAAACGACAAAAACCATTCGTCCTCATGACGTGATACAAACGGGTACGACTTTATAACAAATACAAGGAAATTTTAACCCAATCTAAACCTTATTCTCATGCAATAAAAGTCAAAATATCATTAGTATAATTGGCGCAATATTTTGTCACCAACGCATCACTACCAAAAAGCTCCTCATTAAACCTTTTTGTTCGATCTTCCTCTAAGGTTGAGTTTCCTGTGTCAAGTTTTTTTCAATTTAAAAATGGAATTTAAACGAGATGACTATTCTTTATAGCATCCATGGAGTAGGAATCGATTCTTTTCTTGTCCCTTTATTAATTTGTGTCGATAAAGATGGAAATCGCATGTCTACAAACAAATTCGACAGATTCCTAGTCTGTGGTTGTAGCTTTTTAACTTCCTAATAGGGTTATGGGGCAGTGGGACTTTGGTATATTCGGTGTTGCCGCATTCGAAATTTATTACAGCAATTAGTAGAAACTTCTTGAAGGGGTTTATCGGTCATTCCGATCGGTTCTATTTGGGAGGTAATGGTTGAATTTCATGGAACCCTTGAATTCGGAAGCGACGAATGGGTTAATTGGGTAGAATTGTTGAAATTTGACGCATTAATAAAGGACAAGTATTTATTTAAATTTCGTCATTAATGCGGAATCTTATAAGTTAACAATAATGACAAAAATCATTAAGTGAATTTATGGTTATAATGAGCATTTAGGAGTCATAATAATATGCTTGAGATGAGGTCGGTATGTCTGTTTCGCCATTGGGCACAATACAAATTAAGTTTAATTGTTAAGGAATGTACCTCGAGAAATGCCTCGTTTCAAGGCAGACACGACAAAATTCACGAATTTTAATTTGGCCGGACAATTTTAAGTGATACTTTTTCTTGATACGAATTTAATGTTACGGTTGTAATCCATGGTTTGGGTATAACCGAAACATTCTAGCTATATTAAGGTTATTAGATATTGATATATTTTAAGATTTGTTTTACTCTAGTTAACTAACTTATTACAATAAAAATATTGTCTTAATTAATTAAAGCATTAATATTTTTCTAATTTGTTTGATATGCTCTTGACAAAATTTAAGCCTTATATTTAAAATATACAAAATTATTATCTTGCACTGGATCAAAATATGATCTCAAAAAGCCGACCCTACTTTACTGTAACATGTTGACGACACACACCTAAGTTTATCTCCCAACCAGTGCAACCTTGTCAAAATAAGCGTTTCTCGATCGTTCATTCGGCTCTTTACAGACCGTATTCCGAAAAGGTTCCAAGTATAGCGTTGAATCCAGTAGCCAAAAGTAATTTGTGAAATTACTTTCTTAGAACCGGACTCAATTAAGGGTCCATGTTGGGTCGAGCAGTATCGTGTTCGGTTTTATTTGGTTATTTTGTGACAAACCGACGAATAATTAAAATACTGGCGTTTATACCAAAACTTTAAGCGTTTGAGGGTGTTAAAATAGATCGTGGAGATATTTTTATAGATGAGGACGACAACGGTCTAGAATTTGTGGTTAAGAGATATAAGGTTTATACCAAAATTTATTCCTCCTCCTTCTCTCTTCCTTTTTACTAATATTTTAAACTTATCTAATTCAGGGCAGAGCCAATGTAATACGGTTTAAAAGTCTCCATCTTGAGTGAGAAAGTGTCGTTGAAATAAGTTAATAAAAGCTTTTTATTAAACTTATTACCATAGAGCAGGAAGCGCACCCGATGTTAAGATGATGCTCACAATGCTAGGGGGCTCGCGAGTGCGTTGCCGATCTTTTAAGACTTTTGACTTTCCGTCCTTTATTCTTGAAATTTGTGTAAGAGGTTTAACATTCGATTCTAAACCGAGATATCGTGCAATTAACATTGCTCATACAGTAAACAAAAATCATCGTAAGGAAACAGATCATCATCTGTGTTCATATATAAAATTAATAAGAGATTATCTGAAGGTATTTTTTTTTAAACTCCGACGAGAAAATATTTGCAGCTTTCTCGTAAAGAGACTAAAAACCTTTAATTATCTTCTGTCGTTAGTAAGTAAGGATGTGGTTTGATACATGTATATTCTCAGAGGACGATTATCAAAGAATCCTACTTTGCATATCGGAATAGGTAAATTAAATCTATTATTTTCATTATACCAACTTTACTTTTAAGGAAACACTGGCAGGGCACAGATAATTGAAAACAGTAGGATATAAGTGAATCATAAAATAAAAAAACTATTATTCCTCTGGTAGCAATTTGGTAACATACTATAATTTTATAATTACTTTTCGTAGAGAACAAATTATTTGTTCTCTATATCAGACGCAAATAAACTTTTTTCTCAATTATTTCTAATATTAGACTTATCAATGTCACACTTATGTCGACATTATCATAGTTCAATGATTGATTTTTAAAGAATTCGATAGCTTTAGTATGTTTAGTTCCATATTTTGTTTTTTTCGGTTTGATCTCTTTGTTTATTTTTCTCGCGTGTATTTCCCCTACCTATTAGGAGTATTCGATTGATATATTTAACAATACCGTGAGTCAGATTCTAATATAACAGTATTTTCGTGACTTATACGAAGTATATATAAGTATACAAAACTACAGGGACTGCGCTTTGCTGTTTTGCTCAATATTTGTCAAACAAGGCAAGCCAATTAAAATCAAGCAATTTAATTTGAAGAACTGCTTCTTTTGTCATCTTAAGAAGTCATCCCTTTTAGAGGAACGCTTTGTGCCCAAAACTCACCCATATTCAGATGGATCATTCTGATAAACGAGCTAGGTCTGGAGATAGATAATTGCTCCCCTCCACTTTGATATCAATTTTATTTTCGTCTTTATAATTCTTGAATCGATGTATATATGCTTGTAGTTAAGTGCTTGTCACATTCTAGTATTTTATTTTTATTATGTATCAAAGTGTGCCGAGCGTTGACAAGCTTCTGTAAATAAAAATGTTTGACTTGTGCTTACACAAATAAATACCTGTCTTATTTTTACTCAAAAACGAGTTTTACTTTGTTTACTCTCATCTCATTGAACATCGTAGCGACTATCTGAATTAATCTGTATAAAGCAGAGCTGTATGCTAATTAACAAGCACAAAAACCACAACATCGATTACGAACGAGTTTTCGCGTCATATTAAACGGTAAGTAAGTACCACTAATGATCATGGCGGCATGAAATTTTTCTTCGAAACGTTTAATACCATTTTCAGTAAATTAAACCTGCCATATTCGGCTTTATATTGCATAAAAAGTTGTAAAGCGTGTTGTTGCTCGTGGGAGGCAGGCTTCTATGTACGACACGTTTTCTTATTAATCAACTATACATCAAAAGCCGTATACATTATGTCAAATGTCAACGTCCTAGTGTTAGTATTACCAGTACTATGAGAGTTCTAAAGAATTAATGTGTTTGTAAAAATAAGGGTAGGTTTTAGTGTTTATTACTTCAGACGTAGTATATCTTTTTAGTGATACTTTATAAATTACTTTTAATTAAAATATTGAATGATATATGTCCTTATTAGAACATTTCGATACAAAACGTTTGACGGAAATGAACTTTTTCAGAATTTCTTATGTCCGTCACGTCAAGGTCCGAATTCTGACACAAATTGAATGAAGGAAAACTGTTGTCCGCTGGGGTCACGTGAAAACCTAAACTAAATGTTATGAATAAGCGATGCAGTCTGCTTGTAGGTTGTCATTAGGCTCGCAATCAGAGCTCTAGTAGGCATGGTAGGTTTAAAAAAAGCATTCTAATATTGTATTATTTGAAAAATTTGCGCTGTAACATCACTTATTAACTGCCTCATACCGCGGTCAATCGGAAATTAAATTTCATCAAAACATTTGTTACGATTACGGTTGTTTTTAATCGCGAGCCGTGATTAAACGCGCAATATAACGCCCACAGGCGAGTGAGTTATCAACTCGAATACACGTCAGCGAACCAATTAACGATCGGCGTGCGGTATATTATCCGCGCGAATTAATCGAGCCCATTCGAGATTTTAATAAGCGATTGCCATCTGTGAGAGTTATTTGATTTTGGAATTTTTATATCTGGTAATAATATAGTTTCGTATAATGCAACAGGCTCAAGTGATTGGGATATGTGCACCGAATGGCGGAGACAGAAACCCCAAGGTCCTAATTATAGATTTATTTATTAAATATCACCAAATCTAATAATGCTACATGTACAGTATATGTTACAAGCTATCTTTTGTAAAATATATGACCATTATGGTAAAAATTAATGTTACAAAAATGAAAAAAAAAATATAATTGATACAATTAAAATATTACACTTCCAGCTGTAGATTATATTTGTAATTATTTGCTTATTGTTAAAAATACTAGCAAAACAGCAATGTCAGATCCTTACCAATCTCTCAACCTGGTAAGAGATAACCCGGTAGACCGAGGTAGCGTTGGATGTCAAGGACCGCGATACAATATATGTTCGAAATGGGAAGCAAGAAGCATGAAAAAGATTGTGATGCCGAAAAGATATACCAGAGGCGCCAAAAGCCGAAAAGCTGTATAGCCATTGTTGATAATGACGATGATAATTATAGAACATTATTAAAATTAGAGTGAGATAATCTTTGTACACTAGTTATTGCCGTAAATGTGAAGAATTTAATTAGATCCTACTACTCGTACACTAGCCTAAAATTTAAAAGATACAAATTGTAAATTATTATTCGAGTTTGTCCTTAGAATCCGTTCTATCGTACTTTTTAGTATCATTATTAATTTTACATGTCTAAGTTTGAAAAATGCCGGTTTATCACGATGTTTGCCTTCATGGTAGGAGTGATGGGAGCATGCTTGTGCACATGTAAAAGAATACCAGTGGTACACAGCCGAGATTCGAACGCGCATCCACTAGGCTAAGTCTTTTGTCTATCACGCCGTCTCACTTTATTAGCGCAATATTTTCTTTTCGGTTAGTTATCTAAATTATCATTTAACTTTTAATGTATCTAGTACCCATGAACACGTATTCATTTCATATTATCTTTAATACTTCAGTAGCTAGGATTTACGAATCTATATCAAATGCTTCGAAATTAGCTTTCAATAGAGCGAGCTAAATGAAGAGATCCGCCGACAGTAGAAGGGCGTTAAACAATTTTCATGGCCTCTTAGCAGTAACTAACCTTACACTAGGGACGCCACAAATGAGATTTATATTTGTCGACTGAAAAAGTAATTTTAAATATTTGAGTATTTTGACCTCGAAAAATTTTTTATTTTACGTCCATGACACAATAAAATTAATCGTTTATCCATAATTTTTCATACATAAGTTGATGTTACAGTTACAACCGAATTCTCGGGGTTTTTGTTTTATAGAACAGAACAGAGGCAAACGGGTAGAAGTCTCATCTGATGTTATGTGATATTGCCTCCCATGTTCACACTCAGAAGGCTTGCAAATGCATGGTAAATGGTATGAAATGCATAGAAGATGCAGAGAGACCACATCTCCAAGCAACGCCAAGGCATCAAACAGCTCGAAAAGGGATTGATCGTCGACGATTCAAACCGCTCTTCGTTGAATAGTGCACTCACATTGGATGTTAGTGGAAGTTGCTATACCTAATCAAGTTTATTACACGTTGATTACATTTCAGAATTATTTAATAACTAATTCTGAAATCTTACATATTTTTCCTACATTTCATTTACTAATTAATAATTATTCTTGTAATAACAAACGTACCTGCCAGCCCTATCTTGAGAGACCAATTGGCAGAATGGCGAAGAGCGTTGCCTGTGGGCTAATTAAAACATCAACCAAGGCAGCGGCCATTTTGCACCCGACAGATAATCTTTCATATTTTGTCTTAGCTGTCAAATATTGCCTGTGGCGATGCGCGAACAAATAAATATGCGCCGTATGATAATATAGTGATCTTTAATTCTAATTTTGTCCTTGTTGTAACTCTCGCGTGACATAATTTGTGTTATCTATGTAAATTTTGTATACAAATCCAACGTGTTTATGCATATTATTATTTGTAAACTTGCTGCCGTGCCGATAAAGGAATATTTTGACAATGTACACCTCGGGCAGCGTACCCAGCTATTAACTATCTATTTAAATGACTGTTAATATACATAAGAATAAGAATAATAACGCGTTTGGGACCGAAATAGCTTTTTAGTTTAACATCAACAGTAAAATCTAAATTTAACGAAACGGCAAGAACGGGGAGGTGTTTTGTAATCAAAATCTTTATTCGGTTATAATATTTGCGTTCAGAAAGAATAATTATTATTGACAAATGGCCAACCAGTATATTGTGGGACTGTAGTAGGGTTGTCGACGTCAATTTCAAAATTTTGTCAATTTCCTTGTTACTACTTATTAATTTAAATTTGCAATAAAATTTCTAATCCTTAATTAGAGTTTTTAAGTTTTCAGTTTCTGTAAATCTGATCTAATATTTACTTATCCAGTGTAATTTTATTAGTTTTAGCGCAACATGAGTGAGAACCATGATAACTAATAAACATGTCAGTTACCTGTCAAGTTAAACATGCAACTAAGTCTAGTACCTAATAGATGACTGGTAAAATTCAGGTAATTATTTTATCAAATAACTCGAACAAAAATTGATAAAACATTTCTGTTATTCATATTTTATCGAATACTTGCATAACGAAACAAATAGATTCATAGCATTATAAGTACATTAACATAACGTCATAATAATAAGTTAAGTTCTTAGTTTATATAACAAAAAAAAAAGCTGTAATGATAAAATATTTGTCTAACTTTACTTTTGTGAACTCAACCAGAATACAGCCAAATTGTTTCATCAAATACCTTATTCATTATATTTATTGTTTGATTAACGCAGGTAGCAACCCTAAACATCTTTTCGCGAGCCCATATTAGTTATAGGTGAGTACAATTACGCGGCCCCACCCAGCACCACTGTTTATTAACTGCAGTTGATTGCTAACATGAGATACGCGCATCGCATAATACTAATTATTTTTCGCTCTTATCACAAATACGATAATGTTATTCGTCGCTAAAAATAGAATTAAGTAATTAATTAAACTGCGCTAAGTAGGTAAATGTATAAAGAGACCTGCAAATGTCGTTTTGCCAGGTATATGAAAATTAGGGGTTATATGTATTTTTAATGCTGTATCATAAAAAATATAAGAATAAAAATGTATCTAAAAATTAAAAAGAAATAATTTAGAGATGAACTATTCTTGGGGGTACTTAACTACATTTAGAGGGATGAAAAATAGATGTTGTCCGATTCTCAGACCACAAAATATGCACACAAAATTTCATGAGAATCAGGAAAGCTGTTTCGGAGGAGTTTAACCACAAACATCGCGATACGAGAATTTTATATATTAGATGTATTTTATTAAAGCATGTCTATCAAAAAACAGTGTTCCCCGTAGCCATGACTATACCTGTTTTAAAAAGAAAAAGAAATAAAGAATGTTAAATCTGGAAGACTTGACAGTAATTCTACTCAATCAAATCAATATTCATTTGAAATTTCAAATAGTTCATATATTATACTAATCTATCCATTATTTATGGTGTTACCCAGATACAGAAGGATTTTCTTAAAACAGGGGACTGATAAAAGTTGTGAAACCCCAGCAATGAAGGCGGTAATAAGTAATACTAGTCTAGATATAGACCATTTTGGTTGAAATCTTTTCACCTTTCGTAGATTTAAACTATTTTAGTTGCTTAAATTAAGCAATAAATAAACCAATATAAACCTATTTTTAATGACAGATTTCCGGTCAATTAATCAGTTCTTTACTGGATAAATAAAACTTGAATAAAACAAAGTAGTAATTTGCACACTTCGAATAATGTTTAATCTAATTAGCAGAGCAGGGAACCGGTATATGATAACCGCGATTTGCTTAATTTCGTTTCGGATTCAACGAAATAATTATATAAATATTATATTGATTAATTAAAAACAAATAATTATACGTAAATTATTTACGGCTGAGAAGTGAAATTTCTAAATCTTAACAGTTAATGAGGTTTTAAATTAGAAAACTCCTACTTTAACTGGGCTATGACAGTAACTTCTCTGGTTATAATTATGATGTATTTCATGATAATAAAGCGAAACAAAATTATGTACCTCGAACAAAGAACCTTAATAGAACCTAGTCATATTTGCATTATTGTCTTATTATTAAGCCACATGCATTAATAGCACTTGAGTCTCGGAGCACACGCATGTATTTAAGATACATAGGGCAAAGGATGTCTCTTCGTATATGGCATGTCTCAATTGAGACAAGGCACAGCTTTGGGGACATTAATAGGTGACCGCGGACGTTATTGCTTCTCTATTCTTATTAGTTGATATGAGTAAATTGCTATATTTTTTTTAAATATTGTAGTATTGTTTGATGATTTGCTTTTTTTAAAAGAGTACTGAGAGTTTTTTACACCGGCTTTTTCTCTCGGCCTACACCCTCTGTCTTCTTTGCCGATGAGTAGGGATGCCAACAGGTTCGAATTTAATGACGTGGATAGTGATACCATGATGATCTTAGGTTCCAAAATAAACGTATTTTTTTTAAAATTTGAAGTATGTAATCGTGGTATCAAAAGCATGTTGGCCCTAGAGAATCAAGTGATTCTCTTCCATGATGTCTTAGAATTGAAAAACACCTTCCAATAGATTTTATTTCTCGTACGGTTGGAGGAAACATGGCAAGCAAAACATCGTGACTTAGAACCAAATGTCATCATCCCTATTTGGGAAAACAAATGCTCACGAAACAGATAATGAGACTAAGATTAAGGGTTGTAGCGCAACTGTTTTATTCCTCACACTATAATATCCAATATCGATACCGACAGAGATCCTGAATGAGTTTTTGTACGATTACAATATTGCGAAATCAGCCGTAGGGCTGTAGAGATATTAAGTAAACGACATCGACAATGCCTACTAAACCAACAGCGGCAATGATACCGAACACGGGATCGGTATCATTGCCGCTACCGGAGGATACCGAACTGCTTTGACGTCACAATTCAAGCTATGGTAGGTTCCTTAACCGGTTATAACGCAAATAAAAAACCGGTTTACTAAACTCTCGATTTAATTATTGCCTTAATTAATTAACGCGATACATATTTGCAGAATAAATTAAGTCTATTGATAACTTGTTACAGTAAACATTCATTATGCATGTTTGCACTTTGCAACAATATTAAGATATGATTTGTACATTGGTTGTCTTAATATTTTTATAACGCATAGCAGGCTGATATGATTGGACCTCTACATCCTATAGGATTCGTATGATTATTATTATTTATTTTATTAAAATAGCAGTAGGTATCTCTTATTACTAACTAGCTGACCTGGCGAACTTTGTTCCGCCTTAATGGCAATAAATAAGCAGTTTGGGTTTTTTTATTGGAAAAAATACAAAAAAATTAAATACCTACATTAATCATTCATTATTATTTCTGTATTTTAGTACATAGGTTGCTCTTCACTTAAGTACCTTGTGATACACATTTTTTCATTTTTTGTTTTATTATCAGGCGCAAAAACAAACAACGCTGATGGTCTTCCGACCCGTGAACATGCCACGTATAATTGACCATGGGAAAAACATGAATGTTCTAGATTTAAACCACAAACTTTTAAGGATTGGCCTTGTGATTTGTTGATGGTCATGGCAAATGCAAGACGTATCGGAAATTGAAGTCTTTTAAATTCAAACGGCATATCGGTTGGGATCATCGGGATCCTCGGAATAAGAACTTCCTCACCTTTGAATTTTCCTATCATTATCGTAGCGTAAATTACATTGTTCTTCAATTTTCTAACCACCAAACGCATACCATTATGTAGTTCAGGTCATCTACATCTTTATTCTTTTTCGTCTTTTTTATCAGTAAGCAATGTAACTCTCATGTTTGTTGTCAGCTGCAGTTTCGTCACATAGCGCCATAGATTTGACGATTTGAGGCAAGCGTTTATTTCGTCGACAGCCGTAGTATCTTGGAATTACTGGCAGTATTTGGCGGAAATCGCCAGACAGTAAAATCATTGCTCCTCCAAAACATCTCGATTCATTGCGTAAATCTTTTAATGTTCGGTTAAGTGCTTCCAATGCACGTTTATGCGCCATTGTGCATTCGTCCCAGATGATGATTTTCGATGCCGCTAAAACTTTGGCCATTGCTGAGTGTTTTGCAATATTACACGTTGGTTCTCCAATAGTTTGAAGATTTAACGGTAATTTTAATTCTGAATGAGCCGTACGGCATCCTTCTAACAATGTGGCTGCTATTTCAGAAGAAGCAACTGCAACCGCTATGTTGGATCTCGCCCGAACAGTTGCTAAAACTAATGACATGAGGAATGTCTTGCCAGTTCCACCAAGGGCATCTAGGAAATATAAACCACCATTTTCATCATCGTTTGCCTTCATTAAAGTATCATAAACTTCCTTTTGTTGGTATTTCAACAGGGGTACATTCGTTTGAACTACTAAATCTAATTCCTGGTGATCATATTCACGTTCCCGTTCCAATACTCGATTAAATGCGTCATTCGACAACAACAACAAATAGAAACATTCATCATTCTTTGGATGAACTGTATACATACGACAATACCGAGTGTTATAGTTCTCTTCACTGTTTATACGAATGGGCAATAGCACTATCATTATAATTAAATTGTAAATTGTAAAAATAATTAAACGTATTTATTTAATAGAAATATTTTGAATATTGATTTCTTACAAATATCAAATTGTCATATATACGTCATTACATAGCTGTCATTATACGTCAATTACATAGCTATCATTTGCGTTTTATTATTCCAAGTCTGATTCTTATTTGTTATACCACTTTTTATAGTGACTGACGTTTCATGTCAAGTCCCACGGGAACGCTGTCGAACGGGATAAAAAGTATCCTATGTCCGTCTCCTGGCTCTAAGCTACCTCCATACCAATTTTCACTCAAATCTGTTCTTTCGTTCTTGAGTTATAAGTGGTGTAACTAACACGACTTTCTTTTATATATATAGATTACATACTAATTTTATATTGCACTTTTAAAACAATATGATTACAATTAAATTAAATCAGTAGTAATTACAAATATCCAGCTATAGATATTCCATACATAACTTAGGAAGAGAAAGTATAAAATTACCTAAAATGAACAATTATGCATTAATTATTATAAAACTAAAAACAATAAAAATATTGAATTAAAGTATGAAAAAGCAGAAGATTGAAATTTATTTAGATTTAAATTCTAATGGAAATAGCCGGATGTCTGTGATATTTAAACACAGAGTTTTGTACTTTCCCAACTCTACATTATGGGTAAGAGAGATCGCTTGAAGGCGATAAGCCATCCTAATTTTCTAGTTTGTTAACTATTTGATTCAACGAAGTAAATTTCTTAAAAACGCATGGTAAGAAAATTATTTCTTTATTCATTTAGAATCTATATATATAAAAGAAAGTCGTGTTAGTTACACCACTTATAACTCAAGAACGAAAGAACAGATTTGAGTGAAAATTGGTATGGAGGTAGCTTAGAGCCAGGAGACGGACATAGGATACTTTTTATCCCGTTCGACAGCGTTCCCGTGGGACTTGACATGAAACGTCAGTCACTATAAAAAGTGGTATAACAAATAAGAATCAGACTTGGAATAATAAAACGCAAATGATAGCTATGTAATTGACGTATAATGACAGCTATGTAATGACGTATATATGACAATTTGATATTTGTAAGAAATCAATATTCAAAATATTTCTATTAAATAAATACGTTTAATTATTTTTACAATTTACAATTTAATTATAATGATAGTGCTATTGCCCATTCGTATAAACAGTGAAGAGAACTATAACACTCGGTATTGTCGTATGTATACAGTTCATCCAAAGAATGATGAATGTTTCTATTTGTTGTTGTTGTCGAATGACGCATTTAATCGAGTATTGGAACGGGAACGTGAATATGATCACCAGGAATTAGATTTAGTAGTTCAAACGAATGTACCCCTGTTGAAATACCAACAAAAGGAAGTTTATGATACTTTAATGAAGGCAAACGATGATGAAAATGGTGGTTTATATTTCCTAGATGCCCTTGGTGGAACTGGCAAGACATTCCTCATGTCATTAGTTTTAGCAACTGTTCGGGCGAGATCCAACATAGCGGTTGCAGTTGCTTCTTCTGAAATAGCAGCCACATTGTTAGAAGGATGCCGTACGGCTCATTCAGAATTAAAATTACCGTTAAATCTTCAAACTATTGGAGAACCAACGTGTAATATTGCAAAACACTCAGCAATGGCCAAAGTTTTAGCGGCATCGAAAATCATCATCTGGGACGAATGCACAATGGCGCATAAACGTGCATTGGAAGCACTTAACCGAACATTAAAAGATTTACGCAATGAATCGAGATGTTTTGGAGGAGCAATGATTTTACTGTCTGGCGATTTCCGCCAAATACTGCCAGTAATTCCAAGATACTACGGCTGTCGACGAAATAAACGCTTGCCTCAAATCGTCAAATCTATGGCGCTATGTGACGAAACTGCAGCTGACAACAAACATGAGAGTTACATTGCTTACTGATAAAAAAGACGAAAAAGAATAAAGATGTAGATGACCTGAACTACATAATGGTATGCGTTTGGTGGTTAGAAAATTGAAGAACAATGTAATTTACGCTACGATAATGATAGGAAAATTCAAAGGTGAGGAAGTTCTTATTCCGAGGATCCCGATGATCCCAACCGATATGCCGTTTGAATTTAAAAGACTTCAATTTCCGATACGTCTTGCATTTGCCATGACCATCAACAAATCACAAGGCCAATCCTTAAAAGTTTGTGGTTTAAATCTAGAACATTCATGTTTTTCCCATGGTCAATTATACGTGGCATGTTCACGGGTCGGAAGACCATCAGCGTTGTTTGTTTTTGCGCCTGATAATAAAACAAAAAATGAAAAAATGTGTATCACAAGGTACTTAAGTGAAGAGCAACCTATGTACTAAAATACAGAAATAATAATGAATGATTAATGTAGGTATTTAATTTTTTTGTATTTTTTCCAATAAAAAAACCCAAACTGCTTATTTATTGCCATTAAGGCGGAACAAAGTTCGCCAGGTCAGCTAGTTTTCTATTAAAAATATGTTCAGTATATGTGCTAATATCCTTTTATGGCAAACGTCACCTTCTGCCTGGAATGACTGATTAATTAATGATTACCTAATTATAAATTCAATTAGCTGACTTCAAATACATTTTAATTGGGTGAATTTATTGACGTTTTTTTATCGTGTTCCGCAAAAGGCATTTTTATAGGCATTAAAGGACACGTTATACATATTTATAATTTTGATATTAACGCAAAGTGTCTTCACGTCTAGTTTGAACGAGCACTACCAATACGGATTTAACGGATACTACAAGAGTCGTCAGCAAAAGACCTCTCAAATTTTTTGAAACGTAACCTGACTTAATATAGTATATATAGTTCATGAAGAATATGAAGCAACGTAACCTGGGCCACGTGTTGCGTCATGACTATGCTACCTTCAATTAATTATTACAGGTGTAATCCAGGGTAAACGGTCTGTTGGTAGAAGATATATATCATGGCCGCGTAACGTTAGGCTATTTTGAAGAGTTGCTGCATCTGGCACAGGACAGGACTCTCCACGAGACCAATGGCCAACCTCCAGTAATTCAGGGGCACCAAAACAAAAATAATAACCAAATAGTATTAAAATGAATGAGGCCATTCTTTACTAATCATTTATGGTCATAATTATTTTAAGATTGTAAAATTGGGATAGGTACGTCTTAATCTGGTACCCTATAAGAATTTTAAGGATATATAATTTTTACATCCATCTGTCCGCAGTAGAAGGCAAACTATATATTGTTATTGAAGAAAAAACAAAAAAAATACATATATATATATATATATACATTACAAAAATACCACCCGTTCAGTTAATAAAATGTTAAAAGTCAAGTGTGACCCTAAAAAGGTTAAAAGTAAAAAATTAACTGCGGAGGCCAAAGTTGGCTATAAAATCAATTATAATAAATTACTGTGTATATAAACGTTTTGGTAAATAAATAAATGAGTAATTAATGACAGTTGTCAGCGTTCCGTTCGACGCAGAATACAAATCTGTGCATTAAGGCGAATTAACATTGAACGAGGCGCAGTTTTTTCACTGGCAACACCAATTAGTTGGGTAACGACAGTAGACTCGTACCATCAGCAAAAATACGTTACCAGATTCCTTCATTCACTTATTTACCTGGGGTCCAAAGCATTAGGAAAAAAGGTCTTATAATATAATAGATTAATTTTCTATGAAAAACTTGAAGAGAACTCGTAGAACATTCTGTTAAGAATTTGAAACTAAATACATATTTGTTTAATTGCACCACTTTAGGCATTACAGAAGCAAAAATAACGTTCTGTTGTATAATAAATTCAAGCCAAAATCAAAAACTTATATTTGCTATATTTAAAGCATTTATTGCTACTAAACGCGTATTGCGTTGTAATTCAAAATTGCGTTGTTTACCTGACATTTCGCGTGCATTTTTAATTACTAAATATACTAAATCAGATAGGTGAGTTAATAAGACGCAAAAATAAGATAATTAATGTACCTATATGTACTCATATAATTATAACATTTGGTTACGACATAGTGTGTATAACGGACTTTATAAGAGCGGGAATATTACATCGTTGTAAACAATTTTTTAACCTCATTTGCTGATAGTACATGAGCTGTTTTTTATTTGACATAAGCTTTTGTGCCGGTTATCATAATAATTGCGTTCTTAATTGGACTGTAATATGGCAATTAATGCTATTTCGATGCCATTCATAAAGGTTACTTTATTGGTTATTAAAAATACTGGAGGAATATGTCAGTTTTATTATTTATTGTATGGAGTCTTACATGACTTTGTCTTCCGACCAAATGTTATAATTAAACGTCAGTTTTAATTTAAAGACTCAATGTAGAATATATGAAAAAAAACAATGAATTAGAGTTTTGCATATCAATAATGTTACAGATTACGCATCCTGGTAGAATTAGCCGAGTGTGTCAAGGCTATTTTTCTCTTGGAGGCGTTTTAAGACTGTGATCGATAGATCCTGCTTTCTGCGTTCACAAAAAGAATCGTATGCTGAAGGAATACGTAGCGAGGAACGTCGCACTCCTGAAAATCGAGTTATTGTTCCACAATTTAGTATGATCGAGGCAGTTTTTGCCACGCAACACCATATGGAACGAGCTAACCACTGAAGTATTTCCGAACCAATAACACTTCCTTCGAAGTGTGCCAATTCTTAAAAGACCGTCGTCATACTTACGGGCCTTCTGGTAGTAAGAATTTCCATCTTATCACTTAAGATCGAGTGAGCTTTTCTTTTAATAAAATCTTTGTGAGTCAGGCACAGAACTCTGATCAACTTAATTGGAGAAAAAACATGTATAGAGAAATATAAGTTCTAAGCTGTGACACTACAAGTACAAACTATATTTAAAAAAATAGTTCGGTATTTCTTTATTGTCATTACTGTCAAAAAACACATACTAAATTCGCTTTTAAATTTAAATTAAATGGCAGGCCCTAGAACTTATTTTTTTCATGTTTAACGTGATGTTGACTACTTAAAAGAATAATAAATACTGTGCCCATATAACGGGACTCAAACGCCTCCTTTAAGAAAAGAACTTACCCACCATGTAAGGACTGTGGTGTTCCCATAGTTAGTCGTCATTTGACCTTAAATGTGCTACTGCAGTGCTAAAGGGCATAGCTTTTAGACTAGGAGTTTTTTACGTATGTTTTAGTATATTTTATAATATCTATTAATACTTTCCCTATAGTTTTACCAACCTGTGCCACACAAATTTTTTTTTGCATTTTATGATCAAGATCAACAATTGTTAACAATTTAATAAAACAATCAGCAATTTTAACTTCGTTTTATTTTCATTATCATATATTTCATTATCGTAAAGAAAACAAAAATATTTTACAGTTTAACTCTATGTAACAGGATACCTACCGCAATTTAATCATTAAAAAATCTATTCTAACATCTTACGTATAGAATAAATTAAATATTTACAATAATTTTGCTATCAAATCAATGTAATTTTTGTACAAATGCCCTAATTAGCCAAATACAGTGCACATAATATCTAATTAATATCGGCTCAGTTATTCGAATACTATAAATATTAAAACATTTCCACAGATTAAAGATGTAAGCTGTTTACAATATGTATTTAAATTAAGAACAATGATTTTACGTTTTGACAAAAAGTATATTTTTTCAGTTCTTAACACAGACCACATCCGGTTTAAATTTAGAAGCGTTCCGACGCACTCATAATTAATTTAATTTCAATATAATGACCGGCTTGAAATATAAGGTCCGAAATTTGAAAACGACGAAATTCACTTTTATGTATTAGGACTCTTGAATCTATGATACACTTTGCAGTGTATATTCATTTCAACTTTCAAGTGTTTATTAAATTAAAATTTCGTTGTACAATAAATAAAATTTCCATCGTCTACCAAACACTAGATACTAAAAATTCCTTAGAATACCTATAATTTAAATATACTATGCATAGTATGGCTAAATTTATTTACAATAATCACCAACATATTAGTTTTTGTTGTTAAGTTTTAACAAGAAATATTGATAATGTGTATCGGTTGTATAAATTATTACTTTGCAAGAAACCTTACGAAATCGAAAATCGAAATCATACTTCAGTATTGAGTCGGTAACATTTTTGAAAATATCGACACATATCTTGCTCAAGCCGCATTATAAATTGCATTTTTTTTCACAATGGACTATTTTGACTATTATCTGTTAATAGACAATCCTAACTTATATAATAAAATTGTTAATGTAAATATTAATATTATTGACTCACAATTGTACTAACATACAAAGAATTTTTAAATTTTGGCCAATCAATAATATAATTGGTAGTAAGTATTAAAAATATTTTAATGGAGTCTTTACGATACTCAGGAATTTAAAATAGGAAGACTATATTGAATATGTAAGCTACCATTTAATAAACAGATTTTTTAAAATTATTTAATTTAATTGTTATTCATACTATTACTGAGCAAGTTTTGCATAATTTTACCACAAAGTGAATATCCGAGAATTTTTATAGTTACAAATGAAATGTAGAAATATTAAAAACATTTCATACTTCTGTTCTTGTTTATTAAGTACCTAGGTATAATGTGTAGGATCTGCGCTGTTTAGTATTATATTACAAGTACATTTAAATAAAGAATAAAACACAATCATTCCTATATATTATTTTGTCACAAGTCCAAAAATTTAAAATGTTCATTTCCCGCCAATTCAAGATGGCGGATGTTCACGCGTTTTCGCGTGTTCTGAATGTCAATGCGGTTGCAAGGAATTCAAGATATTCATATTAATGGCGTGTTGGTGAGATGGGGGTCCCCCTAAGAAACTCAGTTGAGGTCTTGTGGCTGCGGCCATCGCTGCAAATAGGGGGGGAGCTCCCCCACCCCCGAACAACGCGAAGGAAGGTGGTAGCAACGGTCTCGCAGACAGCCTGAGCTTTTCAATCTCAGCCTCTTGCAGTCGTTTCGCTTTTGCTCGGCGATTTTGAAACCATATTTTTACCTGAAAAAAGTGACGAAACGTTAAATTAAATAGACTTGACTGTAAAAGTCTTATAATTTACTCTTTACCTAAGTTAGCTGCTACGGTATAAGCTATCTTTAAGTTTTTTAACGTTAATAAAAATTTAATCTTAGTCTTATTGTAGATAATAATAATAATTAAGCCCATTTATTTTCAACAACCTTAAATAACGTTTTTATCTTATAACTATTCATCTAAAACTCTCTTATTGGAACCCCATGAAAGGTAAAGGCCTCCTCTAGTTCACTCCATGCTCTTCTATTTTTTGCTTTTCTGATCCAGTCTTTACCAGCTACTTGAATTATTTCGTTCCTTGGGTGGCCCCTTTTTCTTTTTCCGGCAGGCCCTTCCCATTTTGTGGTTTGTAATGTCCATCTGTTGTCCTTGTATTTGGCTAGGTGTCCTACCCATCGTCATTTTTGTATACGAGCATGATAAAGTACGTCTATTAAGTTGGTTTTGGCTCTTATAACTTCTTATTTTTTACGTTCTTACTTTCAGTAGGTATGCTTCTTTCCATCGATATCTGACAGTCAGCTAGTTTTGTTTTTATTTTTGCGTTGTATGTCTATGTTTGGCAGGCGTAGGTCAGAGTCGGTAGGATACATGTATCCATTACCATCTTCTTGAGATGCAGGGGGAAGGTGCCGTTTTGGATTTCCTTTAGACCCCAGTATTTTTTCCATCTAATGTTCACTCGCCGTTCTATTTATTCTTCTTCGTTAGTGTTACTGCATGACATTTGTTTTCATTGCCATATAAGTTGATATTGCTATTGTAGATAGGTCCAATTTAAACTTGAGTAATATTTGATAACCAGTGTTGGCGTGCGACTCTCATCCCGAAGGTCGTAAGTTCGATCCCCAGCTGCGTATCAATTTCTGTATGAAAACATCGTGGAGAAATTGGCTTGCCCTATAACCAAAGTCGACGGCTTATGTCAGGCACAGGTGGCTGATCACCAACTTGCCTATTAGATTGATAATTAATCATGAAACATCGAAGATCAGGAGTCTGAGGCACAGCCCTAAAAAAGTTGTTGCGCCACTGATTTCATTATTTTAATTTTATTATTTTATAATTAAATTCTCTTAATTAATTTAATACGTGAAAATGCATCTAAGTACTGCAATAAATGGATTTTATTATTATAATTTTACCGGATATTCACTCACATAAATTAACATTAACATTTAACAATTATTACAAAAAATTTACATTTATTAAGATGAGTATCTATATTTATAATAAATAATTTACGGATAAAAAAATAAAGAACTGCAATAACAGGGTGGCTAATTATTTAACATAAATATTTAATATTCAAGTTCACTGTAACATATATATTTCACCATTATATTTGTATATATACATATATAGTGCTATATCTATCGTATATGTTACTAGTTTTCTTTCCTTTAACATATGATTTTTATTTACACAACAACAATTATGGTTAATATAAATGTGTATTATTTAACATTTCAAACTTACTTACTAGCTCAATAGCGGTTAAATATATAATATAGTAAAAATCATAGCAAATTTCAACGAGATAGATAGATAACTTTAAACCCGAATTACCTGAGTTTCTGTTAGTCTTAGCGAAGAAGAGAATTCAGCTCGCTCCGCGATGCTCAGGTACTGTTTGTCTCTGAACTTCTTCTCCAACGCAAGAAGTTGCTGTGTTGTAAAGGGTGTACGCGGCTTCCGGTTCGGCTTGTGTTTCCGGAGTTGGCATCTGACCACTGGTGGGCCGGTGGGTGCTGTTAAGAAAACTGCCATTGTACTATTTATATCCGAGAAATGTAATTAATTATCCGTTTCAGATTAATGCTTAATCTATGTATCTAAATATCGCGACAGCTAATCGAAAGCGTCAGTAGTACTAAAACCATTTAAAGTATATGGTCTTTGGTACTACGAAATTAGTCTTTTTTAAATTAAATTAATTAGTTATTTTAGTTTGTGTTAATCAGAATATATATAATAGTGTATATTAGTACATAATATATACTATTATATTTTTTCTTTTTTCTATTTATTTGCAAGCGTCTTGCAATTAAGATCTTGCTCCGAACCGAAAATCCCTCATACAAAGATTCCGTTAAATGAATGAAACGGTTTCAAATTAAGAATATTTTTTAGAAGTGTTAACTACAAAAACATAAAACGTATGAATCAAACGACATCCTATAAATAATATACATATTTCAATTGCGCATAAACATAATTTTATTAAATAATTCACAGTTGTATTTCTATCGATTTTAATATAATTAGGTCACCGGAAACAGGTCCATGTGTTATTATACAGTACCTCGATTCGATGTTAATATTTTATTCAAAAACAATAAAGATTCACAATCGATACATCCGGTTATATCGCGGACAATATAAGTAATCAATATTTACTGGAAATGTGTATTATTTCATAGTCTTTTATGCGTTTAATGATGTGTCCAGCCACAATTTAATTAAACATTTTTTTTAACAATTTTCATGGTCTATGAATGAATAATGAATAATATATACCACGAAATATTTTTTTACTTGGCAACTTTTGCACTTGATTAAAAAAAGTCTATGTTACTTTAAAATTGATACGATAACTTATATTAATATATTCATTGATTTACCGTTCATTGACATGTTTCCTGACCTGCATTAACACACAAACATTAAGTTCATACAAGCCCTTTATTATGTTGATCAGTTTTATTAATAGTTCATTTAGAAATTCATTATTTTATTGTTTACATGGTCTTTGCCACAGAGTAATTATTTTTATTAATTTAAAGTAGAGGCAAATAACCTCATTCTTAATTTAAAATACAGACCTATCATTTTTACGTGTTTTATCCGATGTGACAGCTCCGGTTAGAAAGTGATCTGTCAAGTGTACGTTGTATTACATGAGCAATTATGTATTATTTTGTTATACGTGTCTACAGGTAATATTCTATCCTTTGAATATTATTATTCAGTTAACAGTCAGACGCTATTATACGCTAACTAAATACTAACCAAAGTGTTTCGTATTAATGCAACTAAATAGAAACAACTACATATTACTTTACCAACGATATTAAATGAAATTCTATGAGACATTTGAATAGCATACAATATTCTTAAAACTGAGTTTCCCACTCATATTGCCATTAAATATCGCTGCATTGACAGCAGATGTTAACTTTCGATACAATAGTGAGACAAACCAAAAAGGCTCTATTGCGAGTGATAAAATACAAACAATTTCAATGGCCGAACCCGCAGACGTATCAATGCGATGCACTACGCTAATGAAGATATAATATCCATCTCGAAACGTATTTATTTTCCCGCGCGTACGGCACCGCCATTTTGTTTTGATGACAGACCATAGACAATTTGCGCTACCGCGTAATGGCGTCCAATTATGCGCGCTCTTTGATGCTTAATAGGATTTAGTTGTCAATGTCTAAATTTAATTGGATTATTGTAATCTGTGGATGAATGCGTTATGCAGATGCTTATTAAGGCTTTAAATTGGTAGGATTTATGAGGATTGCACATTTGTGTTCGTTTGAGTTGCTTTTTGATCATCGTTTGTGACCTATGTCATTATTAAATGGCAAATTTTATGGCTTACAAGATAAAGATAATTACATTACATATACAACTCTTTAATGTAAAAAAGCATGTGAATTTATATTAATGTACCTATTAAAGTCTATGCCCTAAAATATAAAGTAGTATATAGAATTCCTAAATAGGTCCTAAGGCAAGAATGTAATGTAATTAATTCCAGAAGTTGAATTCCTCGTATAGTACGGAAACATCGAGAATATATTGAGTTATTATTTATGTTTGACAAATAAGTCTATTAAATTTAAAAAGAAAATTAATGACGGCGCTAAATATCAATTATCATGAATATTTAAAATATACAAAAAATCAACAAAATACTTAAAATAAAGCAAATTACGCATATAATGGCAATCCTCAAAAATCAATAAGCGAATTATCTTCATATATATTATACGTAACATAATGCACTCCATGCTTTTTCCGGAACCATATGAATGGAAAATTAGAGATTATCTTCTGTGCACCCGGTCGTAACTAAGAACATAGTAAATGTATCCAATTAAATACAAATAAAAAAATAAAAGCCTCGGCATTTTCCGGTAAATAAAATTATTGATGCTTCACCGATCAATGTTTTATTGATTTTTCGACGAATCGACAGATACAATCACTTGTCTATGGTATCAATAGATTGGAAATTTAATTAGTATGCTTTTTAGTCTTAGAGATATCACTAGGAAGTGCTACTAAATAGTAGTTTGTTAAACAAATATTTATGTCATATATAAATATATTTTTTTTAATAAAAAGTAACTTGATATTGTATTTAAAACCGATATATAATTATAAAAAAATCATTTTAAATTACAATTAGCCGTTTAATTTTATTACAAATGTTAAATAATCTACAGAAAAGAATATAACGTATTATTGTATCTGTAGTTTATAAGTCTGTACTGTGAGTGCGTAGACTGTGGATCGATAGACAGACTGTTAATTGGTTTCTTTGCTGTCTACATTCCATTATTATTTCCAATTATAGCTGATAAGGGACTTAATTAATTACTGAATGATTTTAACTCGCCAACTTAATAATTTTAATGAGAACAGAAAAAACATCAAGACTTCTAAAACTAGCCTTTGCTTGTATATTTTATCTTACAACTGTTTACGAACACAAATAATATGAAACTTCTATATATACCATACTATATATAATCTAAATTTAAAAATATTCATGAGAAAGTAATTTTTAAATACAGTTTTAACATACATCAAGACACGAATCGAAACGAGGCGAAAGATACTTGAAATGTATTACAAAAAAGACATTTTAAACCGTATGTGTGCGAATCATTAGAAATTAGATACATAAATTCATACCATCGTGTTTGTGAATATCTTTTACTTTATAAGTATTTGAAAATTAGCCCAAGGGCAGGAAATCCTTTCTTTGAAACTAAATTAGCTATAAATGGACATTAAAGGCAACAGAACTTGACCAGAAATAAACCAACGGCTACCCGGCCAAAATACTGTGGGCTGACTACTTGAAAGAAATAGCAGGAAAATGCTGGCCATTGGCAAATATGGAGACATTTGGAAAGGATTGGAAGGAGTCGATACCAAGGGGTCTATATCTTTTTCAATCTTACGCGTTTCATTGAGTTTTGATATATTTCGACAAAGTAAGACTCATAACTTTTTATATAAGACCCAGAAATAAATAGGTTTGAAAAATAATTACATAGGTACATTATTTACGTAAGAGGCCGTTATAAATGTTTATTGTTTTAATACAGTAGGCGATAAAAATTAATTAATTCATTATATTTTATTACCCATACCGTTTCGATCAAAATGGAAGCTTTGGCAAAAAACTTGGGAATGTTCACCTTTAGCAAATGGAAAACTGTCGTGGCACTCTGTCACTCGTGTCTAATTAGTGATAAGTGTGACGGAGACAGCAAAACATTCACGCATGGCGGACGCATTTTGTTTTTCAGGTATTATTAGGGTTGTCAACGAGGATATATGGAAATAAAGAAAAAAATAACGCTGTATTATTTAGAATTATTACTTATGTAGGGTATGTTAAAATCAGTGGCGCTGTAAGTCTTAGCAACTTTTCAGTTTTTATTTATTTGCTACAGTTTTGTTATATGTAAGTAGACTAGCGCCTCAACCTTTCTCAATTTTTGGCCATATGAAATAGATATCTTAAACAAAAAATTGATAAATGCAAATAACCAATCGGCGGATTGTTATAGCCATCAGTCGATTCAAGCTATCCATGGTAGGTCGGATTGGTGTATGTGAACGTTTGTATGAAAATGACAGTTCAACTGTGCCAATTTATTAAGATTTTACTAACATCAGTTTTTTAAGAATAAAAAAGCAATTTCATATTTTTTTATACACAGACATGTATATTTTAATATTATTTATACAGCTTTATTTACTGTATTTTTATTGTGTTGATTATCAAATATGAGTGTAAAAAGCGAAGAGATTGCATTCTATCCGTTGCCAAAAATGGATTATCTTCGTAGGGTTTGGTTATTGGGATTGAGATAGGAGATCGATCGACTGTCATGGTCTGATCTTAGATTGTTTACAATCTGAGATTTTGGATTTAATATTGGGTTCGGGCGTTAGGCTTTTGTGCCCGTGTTAAATTAAGCCTCGTGTGATTGAGTAAATACAGTAATATTAAAATTACTAAAGCAAATAAGTATTTCATAAGAAAAACTTGTTGTTGAGAGAAGAAATGAAAATACGAACAAATTATTGTTTGAAAACCCTAAGTATTAAAAGTAAAAACAAGTAGATTTTAATAAGAATTGAATTTTTGTAATCAATAGCTTGGTTAATTTGATTAATGGTTAACGATTCTCCTCATATAATAACAGGTATCAGCAAATAAAACAAAAATAATGAAAGTTAAAATGAATATACTATGAAAAAAGTGAATGGTTTAAGTACAATTCTTGTCATACGTATTTGAGAAATTACGTCAATGCTTTATTTATTTTTCGATATTATTTTTGGTTATATTAAGGCTATATAATATATTTAAATATTGACCCATTTTGGACTACTGATTTTAGATCGCTGTTTTGTCTGTTGGCTGGCCTAACAGGCTGAGACAAATTTTGTTTTACATTATAAATAGTAAATCAGATTTTACTGATCTGTCACAGTGAGACAATATGTCAGAAACTAGCTTTTGCTGAACTAAATTAACCCTTTCTCGTTTCTTAAACTAGCTACCTACATTACTTTGTATGAATAGGGTATTTATTTATTTCTAAAAAAATACGACAATAATAAAAACATAACAAATACCTTAAATAGATAAATTTCTTTTTTTAAATATATTCAATCATTTAAAACAAACGTGTTTGTTAATTTTTGCGAGTCATAGTGGCATAGTATTTTTTACATAGCACCATTTAATATCCACATAACTAGAAATTTTTAAGTATTAAATAACATCCTAATGCACTAACACAAATTGGGGATAGAGCGGTGTTAAGGCAGCAAGACGACGAAGAAGAAGCGAAAAGAAATAAATTAAAATCTAACCTCTAAAATCTTAGTTTCAACAATCCCCGCAATAGAGCGACAACAACATTTCGCGTCCATTTCGCAACCGGCGTGTAGCGCGCAACAATTTTACAATTTGTCTGCGCACGCTTTTTGCGCACCTCAGTAATTGGTCAGCTGCGCAGTGGCATGTGCCCAATATGGTAGCCGGTCAGACATTCTCTTTTTAAGACTCTGACAAATGTGTAATTATTAATATCGCAGACATTTTAGGGCACAATTCGCGTGCTTCTCTTTTTGCGTTGTTAATACGTGTAAAGGTTATACGGTATTTCTATGGCTTAATAGTTTTGGTAGTATGAATAAATTCCGCCATTTTGCACCTGAATTCGATCCTTGGAATAGCTGTTATGATTGATACGAGTCCTAGATCTTCCTAAGTGCGGTGTCACTTATAATAAGTATTATTGACGTAGAATGCTGGTATTGGTATTTGGACCTATTTTTTTTATAGATCAGGGGCCAACGAGCAGGAGGTTCACCTGAAGATACCGCCGCCAATGGATACTCTCAATGCCAGAGGGCTCACCGGTGCTTTGCCGGCCTTTTAAAAATGGCTACACTCTTTTCTTGAAGGACCCTAAGTTGAATTGGTTCAAAATGTCTCGCTTGTTGATAGATAAAAAGATTGAAAGAGTGACAAAACTAAAACCCTGAAATGTGTATTTCAGCCTATAGTAGTAGGGATTCACGGGTTCTGCCTCACTCGCTGCCTCAGTCAACCTAACCCCCCGTGCCGGGGACTGCCTCACTCGCTGCCTCAGTCAACCTAACCCCCCGTGCCGGGTTCTGCCTCACTCGCTGCCTCAGTCAACCTAACCCCCCGTGCCGGGGACTGCCTCACTCGCTGCCTCAGTCAACCTAACCCCCCGTGTGTTTCTGGCTCAGCGGCAGTCCCCGCCAAAAAAAAAAAAAAAAAAAAAAAAAAAAAAAAAAGTTTGGTCTCTTTCCCCACTAAACAGACCGTGCTGAGTCGATAGCACTCACTCCCGAAGCGATATTTCTCTCTGTTTCGAAGTTAGGTTTTGCTATACGTTGCAAATTAATCGATTTACTAATCACCTCATAATAAGAATGTAACGTCTCGTCCAAATCCTCATTTACTAATCACCGAGTCAGTTTCGTATCCATAATTAGCAAATTACCATTACGCATACGCATTTACCTGCAAATGCACCAGGACAGATGGGAAAAGGATTTACTGAACATTAAAAATATGATTTCCGTGTTTTATGTGTTTATTTGCATTATGTTACAATACAACTTTACTAGTGTCATGTCATTTCTTGGCGAGTCATACGAAAAATTTCTGAGGTAATCTTCCAAGCTGAAACCCCAGAACTTGTAGTACAAATATACTACACAATACTCCCCACAAAAGGCAGAATAGATGTCCTGAACGCTAGCTGTATTATAGCTCCATACCCGACAATTTCTTCTTAAAAAATCCGCTATTACTCTAATAGGCTTACGTCCAAATGAATCAAAATATTCTCCAACTTTTTCGTGGTTGATATGAATAGCTACCCAATGAGATCCTGGTTGTGAGTCAGGGTCGAGATTGCATATAATAAATGTGGGTAAGTGTACGTGCATTGGTAGGCGATTCGAGGGGTACACGCTATACTGGATGCTGGGATGTATTTTATGGAGACTCATTTGCAGGTTTAATGTATTCATTTTTACTCCAACGCGTTTGACCTTCTACTCTTATATATTGCACTAAATACAATTCCAATTCCTATCAATCATCCACCTCAACTAACATCACGTTGTATTGTCATCCCAATATATGTGATATCTTATATGCATTTATTTAGAAAAGTAGGGAAACTATGAATGAGAAACCATATTTTTATTTATTATATTTCATTCCGTTTATTATTCTCAATTTAATCATAAGTACATAAAAGTCATTTCTTAACTACTATAATCCACACATACATTTCTGTTCTTATCTATTTCTATAATGTTTGAAAACTCTGCATAAACTACACAGTTAATTGTTTCAGTCAATGCGTTCTCGAATCTTACTTCCATTCTCACACTACCATGACGAATGAGATTCCAGTGAATATTAGAGTTAGCTGATAAGTCGGGGGTTAAATCAAAGGCTAGTAAACAGTATCCATCTGAGTATTGCTCCCTCGATATCCCATTACCTTCGTTAAGAAAATGTATACCGGTACCTGAGTACAGTGTGTGGTATGCGCTGGCAAATACATCGTTTGGGAATGATGGTTGTAATGATTTTGATGGTATTTGTTGACCGTCTATATATAAACTAAAGGAGCAAATACCGAAGTTTTCAAAGTTGAATGGGTTTTTATTATAACTACCATTGAAGGCGGTATTATTAACAAAACCAATGATACATCTCTTAGGAACCTGTCCTAAAAATATATTGTCCAGTGTCTTACCCTGCACACCAGATGGTATGGTCAGGACTTTCACTTCGCCTCTTGTTATAGGATATTTAGCTGTAGTAGTGGCAAGAACCTTTTGATGGGCTATTAGTATTGATGGATTAATTTTTGCTCTGCGTATTATTAAAGTTGCATCTGTGATACAGACTTTGTACTTATTATCTGCATTCTGTGACATGAGGTTAAATGTTTCTCTCGATCTCACTAATTTTATAGATAGTTCGACCCCGTTAATGAGGAATTTATCTTGATTGAATATATCCCCATGTAAATGTCCAATCATTTCGACATCCTTACCATCCTTTGAAAGTTGTTGTCTTTTGTAAAAGCCCTTATTTGCCTCATTAGTTTCATTCATTTTACCAGCTGTATCCTCGTACCATAAACCACATGTCAAATGTGATTTTTTGGCAGATGATGAATAATTTAATAGAGTTTCTATGAAAGCACGATATGCATAAGTATTATTTGGGGGTGACACAAGTTTTTGGTTTAGGTAAACATCCAATTGGTTAAATAAAGAATGTAACCAATTATTGACTGGTGCCACTACATTAGCTGCATTAACTACAGAACCGTCTTGATTTTTAATTTGAGCCTTGAGATGGAGTAGTGTATGCGAAAGGTCTATGTAGTCGTCTCCTGTACCAGGTACTTGGAATTCGATGGGTCCATCATCGCTTAATGAAGAAATTGGTTTGTAGTGTATCCAGTGCCCATATTCGATACTTGTTTGTGTGGAAGGAAGAGCAAATAGGTCCAATTCAGATTTAACACACTCACATGAATGATTATGAATAAATGACATTATGATTAGTTTGAAAATATATCTTTGGAAATATTAATATTTTTGTTCCTTGTTTTCCTTAAAGCGTCTTTCTTCTTAAGAGGTGAAACTCGAATGAGCTCATTTCTATATTTTCGTCTTTTATTAACACCCGATCCAGTCATAAGTTCATCAATTTTGGTATCAACTTTGTGTTTAAGGTTAGAACTAGCACTTTTCAAACGATTTTTAATTGATTCTTTAATGGGGCGACTAGCTACAACATCTGACAAAAGCCCAATACCACTGTTAAGTGCTTCTTTTCCAATCACCTTAGCACCACTAGTGAGTAAAGGTAGCACACTTCGAAATAACCCCCCAAGAAAACTGCCGATACCATGACCACGTTGATGTAAGGCTCCTTTGTAGATTACATTAATACCAGATCCAGCTTGTTGCGAATAATAATGTTCATAAGGACATATAATAGTATCTTGAGGTGTATACATTTCAAAAAAGATATAAAGATTATATTTTTTTAAAATGAAGTTTCACACACGATGTACCGTATTGAAATGGTACCGCATTTCCCGTGGTTGTTCTTATATCTACCTCAATAACATCAAATTCTCTTCTCATAACAGGTAAATAATGTGGTGGTGAAAATATATGCATTTTATTTGAACCATATATGTATTTAGCGGGATCTAAGGGTATAATTCTCAACAGGGGTGTCATGACATCACCAACAATTTGTGGTTCTATAATATCACAATACACAAATAATTGTGATGGTAACCCTAAATGTAGATTAGCAGGGCGTTTACTGATATTTTGATTTACTAGATTGGTATCTGGCTCAAACCCAAGTTGAAAACTCAAATTAGGTGATAGAGATAATGAAATTATTGATGGATCCTTTACTGCAACAGAGACAAACTTTGACACGGTGTCCTGGCGAAAACTAACTTTCTCTTTCGAATTTAAAGCTATAAGAATATTTTGTATATTATCATAGTTGGTGGCCGGTATATGGTTCTTATACATTAGTGTGGTCTCTTCGTTATTGATGGTAGTTTTTTTACTTATGTACATAATATTTTCATGCTCTTGCACGGAGAACATAGTAGAGGGATATTGGAACTCAACTATACCTACCATCCATTCTCCTTCTAATGTAATGGGCTTAGGTAGTTTTGTAGAAAAATTTGAAGTCATATTTCCCGGAAAATATTGTGTGGAACTATTGCTGAGTAAAGTTAAATAAAAACTTTCCTTCATTGTAAAGTTTTGATAGAAGATAATAATACCCAAGAATTAAATTTGTTTGGGTACCCTTTCCACTTGACTAATGCTTCTTTTCTGAGTCCAGAGTTACGATACCTTAAGATTTTATCAATTTTATAATCAGAAGTGGGGGAAAATGTAACTTTTTGTAATTCTTTCTCATAAAATGTGCCTGTTATAGATTCATTTTCCAAATCCATCAAAGTGTATACAACACATGGTGAGCGATCTATAACTGAAGTTATAATAAATATTTCATCACTCCAATTACTTTCATAACCTTTTTGAAATGTATGTTTTTGTTTAGTAATTCTTACATGGTCACCGACTTTAAACTTGGGTAACTTTTTCAAATTTGAGTTACATGAAATTCCATCAAAATATAGATTCCTCCAAACTTTCATAATGTTTTGGTTATTAACATCACATGGTCTCATTTTTATACTAGAATGCACACTGTGATTATATGAACTAACTAAATCTTGTAAGATATCTATATAGCGATGTGTATTTTTATATGTAAAATAACGCCACATTTTCATTTTTAAAGTTCTCTGAAATCTTTCTACTATACTTGCTTTAATATCTGGATTATTTGTAGTATAATAATTTATATTTTTATTTTTTAAATAACTTTGGACATCTTTAGATACAAATTCTGTACCTTTATCTGATTGTATATGTCTAGGAACAGTTTTAGCTTCATCAAAAATGCTAGTAAAACACTGTTTTATTGTAACAGAATCTTTCTTTTTTATTGCTCTAACATACGCATATTTGCTAAAAACATCAATGACACATAAAATATACTTATATCCATCATTATCCTGTTCGTAAGTTCTTAAGTCACTCAAGTCAGCTTGCCACAATTCATTAAAATTTGATAAAATGTACTTATTTCGCAGAAATCTTTTTCGAACTGGCTTATGTAACGTATATGTTTCTTGAGACTGCAACCACGTCTCTACATCTGTTTTAGAAAGTTTTCCATTCATCGCTTTTGTTAATGTATTCACATTACTGTAACCGGCAGGATGTGAAATATCATAATATATTTGATGAAGCTTTAATATGGGGTCCATTTATCCCAATCAATTTTGTTTTTTATTTTACTGTTATGATTTGATTGAGTCGGAGAAGTGTAATCGATGCTTGATTCTTGGATCGGTAGTGTGTGATGTTTTTTAAGATTGCCAATATATTTAAGTCTTTTGAGATTACCAATGTATGTCAGTGGTATATTTATATCATTTAAAAATTCTGAGAATGTTTCCCAACCGATGGGATCTGCTTTCTTTGAGGGTCTTAATGCATCATTTACTAAATCAATAATATTACTTCCAGGAATTTCTTTTCCACTAATTACCACTGTACCATATTTATTCCATTGTAATTTATCACTATGGTTTTGAATGGATTCCATCAATAATTCTCCTTTCTTTATATAAGTTTTCGGAATCAAATTTAATATGTCCTGTGTTGACAACTGAAACGAGACGTCTTTACCCAACGACGGTTGTTCACCACCTACCACTTTTTCATTTTCATTTTCATTTTCGTTATCAGTGAAATTAATTTTACCATCTTCATAAGTTTTATTATTTACTGTTTTTTCAGTAAATATTATTTCTTGAGGTTGACGTTCTACCATAGAAAAATGAAGGTATCTTTGTAAAATTTGTTGGTAAAGGGCCCATTTCTCACGATCTCCTAATTGGCTTCTAAATTTCATTTTGTTGATGTGTTATTTTATCAACAAAATCGTGTTCAATAATCAGCATTTTTTTAGTATTCATAGTGGTTTATTAGTAAAACAACTTATAAGACTACTTAGAACAGTGCCTAATATTATTGGAAGAAAGGAACCTCCTTTTTGAATTAATATATTTTTTCTATATTCAAAACTTTTTCCTCTGCTTACTAGCTTACGTAAGGTATTTTTTAGGTTTTTAAGTTTAGACTTCTCTGCTCCTTTCAATGGTACTTTTCCTTTCAAAACGTTATAAATACACTCACAAAGACAGTTTATTTCTTGATTATTGCAGGTTTTCAGTAATACCTTCCGATGTCTTGGTTTTAATGTGTGTAGAGCTGACAATAAATCTTTATGTGTTGTTACTCGATGATACATAGTTTAAAACTGACTCAAAATCGTTGATTACAAAGGTATTTATATGCTTTCATGGTGATATATAATGTACAATAGTGAGTGTTTTCAAAAATGTTTGATTTTATCCGGTGTGTATCATCAGTATTTTGTTTTAAATCAATCATCAAATATCCGTGAGCAACTTTTGTAGCATCTGCATATGATTCTTCGATAAATTTAGTGTTCTCAGGCGAAACCTGTCTAGCTAGAAATTTAATTTGTGTTTTATCACGGGGATTTTTGAAATAAATGATGTAACTTGAATTAAGGGAAATGTCACGTTGTCCTCTTCCTTGATGAAATAAGTTTTGTGTTATATAAAAAACACTTAAATTTCTATGGTGACTTCCTTTTGTAAATATATCAACAACTCTACCGTCAGATTCTCTCATTAAATCATCTATTATTATCAAATGAGGATTTTTACCATCGAACATATGCAAATCAGGCAACCCTTGATGATAATTCACTCCAGGTATATTATATAGTGGCTGCATTTCATCATAACACCATGTTATTTCAGAAAAAGACTCATTACATGCACTATCCCTATGTTTAATGAATTGTGCTACAAAGTTTGATTTTCCACATCCTGTTGGACCTGCTATGATGGCAGCAAAAGGATGAATAAAATGAATCATTTTTTTTTATACTTCTTTCTTCTTTGGATATCCAAATAAAACTGAATATTTTTCTTTAAAAGATTTTATTTATACATTAAAGTTACTCTAAAATATAAATAAGGTAATATCTAAATAAAACAATAATATGAAAACATTATCTTACAAAATATTATAAAACACATAAATAAATAATAATGAGTAATGAAATTATCTACAACTAAATTTCATAAACATATTATTAATAATTTAGTTCACATTTTTCTTTTGTATTTTATCTACATTATTTTTGTGTGCATTGCTCCTTAGATGACTAGCGAAATATTTTTTGGAAAAATTTGTATTACAAATACAACAAAATTTCGTGTTAGAATTATTACCTTCATTCGATGTTGATGGCTCTTGTGAAGACCGTGAAAAATCCATGGTAGGTCCAGATTTTATTCTTTTGATATCAACAGAGTTAATATCAACATCTGCTTTCCTTTTGGTTCCGCAATCCATTTGATCAACCCTATCGAATAAAATTTTGATTTATTTAACTGTTAGACTTGCGAATAGACATACTTAATCATAACAAAAATAAGAAATATGATTATTAAATATACTCACAGTTCTCTTTCGAATTCCTCACATAGCTCCATCATTCTTTGATCATAAAATGAGTTATTTAAATCACCTCTTTCTATTTCATCACAAACATTAAAAAGTTCAATTGTATCAATGTTTTCAAATTCATGATCCATTTCTTCAAAAAAGACACTAACACATTCTTGAGACATTGTAAATATATATATTCGTTTCACAACTATTTATTTCGTAACACACTTTTTACCTTAATGCGCAAAGGTCTTCAACACAATTCACAATGATTGACTTTGTACAATGCAGCATAATATTTATACTAGAGGACAACTGAAACATTACTTAATTATATAACGTAATTTAGAATTTGATAGTTAGTTAATTAATTACTAATAGGGTCATCATTCCCAAACGATGTATTTGCCAGCGCATACCACACACTGTACTCAGGTACCGGTATACATTTTCTTAACGAAGGTAATGGGATATCGAGGGAGCAATACTCAGATGGATACTGTTTACTAGCCTTTGATTTAACCCCCGACTTATCAGCTAACTCTAATATTCACTGGAATCTCATTCGTCATGGTAGTGTGAGAATGGAAGTAAGATTCGAGAACGCATTGACTGAAACAATTAACTGTGTAGTTTATGCAGAGTTTTCAAACATTATAGAAATAGATAAGAACAGAAATGTATGTGTGGATTATAGTAGTTAAGAAATGACTTTTATGTACTTATGATTAAATTGAGAATAATAAACGGAATGAAATATAATAAATAAAAATATGGTTTCTCATTTATAATTTCCCTACTTTTCTAAATAAATGCATATAAGATATCACATATGTTGGGATGACAATACAACGTGATGTTAGTTGAGGTGGATGATTGATAGGAATTGGAATTGTATTTAGTGCAATATATAAGAGTAGAAGGTCAAACGCGTTGGAATAAAAATGAATACATTAAACCTGCAAATGAGTCTCCATAAAATACATCCCAGCATCCAGTATAGCGTGTACCCCTCGAATCGCCTACCAATGCACGTACACTTACCCACATTTATTATATGCAATCTCGACCCTGACTCACAACCAGGATCTCATTGGGTAGCTATTCATATCAACCACGAAAAAGTTGGAGAATATTTTGATTCATTTGGACGTAAGCCTATTAGAGTAATAGCGGATTTTTTAAGAAGAAATTGTCGGGTATGGAGCTATAATACAGCTAGCGTTCAGGACATCTATTCTGCCTTTTGTGGGGAGTATTGTGTAGTATATTTGTACTACAAGTTCTGGGGTTTCAGCTTGGAAGATTACCTCAGAAATTTTTCGTATGACTCGCCAAGAAATGACATGACACTAGTAAAGTTGTATTGTAACATAATGCAAATAAACACATAAAACACGGAAATCATATTTTTAATGTTCAGTAAATCCTTTTCCCATCTGTCCTGGTGCATTTGCAGGTAAATGCGCATGGTAATTTGCTAATTATGCATACGAAACTGACTCGGTGATTAGTAAATGAGGATTTGGACGAGACGTTACATTCTTATTATGAGGTGATTAGTAAATCGATTAATTTGCAACGTATAGCAAAACCTAACTTCGAAACAGAGAGAAATATCGCTTCGGGAGTGAGTGCTATCGACTCAGCACGGTCTGTTTAGTGGGGAAAGAGACCAAACTTTTTTTTTTTTTTTTTTTTTTTTTTTAGGTGGGGACTGCCGCTGAGCCAGAAACACACGGGGGGTTAGGTTGACTGAGGCAGCGAGTGAGGCAGTCCCCGGCACGGGGGGTTAGGTTGACTGAGGCAGCGAGTGAGGCAGTCCCCGGCACGGGGGGTTAGGTTGACTGAGGCAGCGAGTGAGGCAGTCCCCGGCACGGGGGGTTAGGTTGACTGAGGCAGCGAGTGAGGCAGAACCCGTGAATCCCTACTACTGCCTATATTTATAAAAAAAACAAAAGTGTCACTAAAAATTTGGAGGAACTTAGGTAACCAAAGCGAAAGTTGCCTTTAATAAAATATCTTTAACATTAAAAATGTAAAAGTTAGACTAAATATTATATGTTTAATTGATGTCTATGTAATCGAAAAAAACAAAAGTGTAGTTACTTATTCCTTTCAAACTATATCATGATTAAGATAACCGGATAAAAATGTCATGTATCAATCAATCAATCAAATAAACCAAAAATCATTTATTCATGTAGGTATCATAATGTACACTTATGGACGCCAAATTACGCCATGTTCCATATGACATCTTGAGTAATAAAGAATAATTAAATAAATTAAAAACAAAGATTTGTCATCTTTCAGCAGGAGGTACGGAGAAATATGAGCACGCACTTACATACTCGTGAGAACAACACGCAAATACTTAGTAGACACAACTAATATCACCGTATACACGAATTCAAGTACGACCAGTCACCAGTAGCACGCGTTCACGAGTATGACGCATGGCCAGCCATCGGCCCCCTCGCCATATTTTAGGGAGAGAGACAACCCAATGCATGGACGCCGCTATATATATGCCGCTATGTATTATACGCTTATTGTAAAATACTGTACGTAAATAATAAAGACATTGTCAAGCTTAAAGTGTTTATTATTTTTTATTTAACTATCTGCAATCAGTTTCTTGGCTTTACTCTGCTGATGATATGATTTTGAGGCAATTAGGTGAAAGTAACTCGAATAATTTGTTTTCCCTACAAAATTCGTAAACGAAGTGATTATAATTTTTTATATTGAATAAATATTTTAAAACAACGTTAGTGTCATTATCCTCTCGGTTATGTCTTTTTAAATTGTAGAGCCATAAACTAATCAAGTTTACTGTCGCCGGATACTTATAAATTTTTAAATAATTAAACATTTAAGTACAAAAATCAAAGGTGTTTGAATTTGACACCTGCCTATTGCATGCTCAGCTGCGTAAGCATTAAAGGATCATTTTGTCGTTAATACATAAAGGCTTTGACATTTATCTATTTTATCAAGATTCTATATATGTCAGTTATATTTTGCAATATTGGCCTAGTGGCTTCAGCGTGCGACTGTCAGCCCTGAGATCGTAGTTCCAGCTTTGCATCAACGGAATGGTCTACAGCCGCACTCTTCCAAATTCAAACATTCAAACGAATGGTGAAGGAAAACATCGTGAAGAAACTGGCTAGCCTTAAACCCAAAAATCGACGGCTTGTGCCAGGCACAGAAGGCTGAGCACTGCTGCTTACTTGCCTATTAGATTGACAAATGACCAAGAAACATATACAGAAATTAGAGGTCCAAGCTTAAAAATTCGTAAAATTATAAGTAGTGGTTGCCTGGAAGAAATCGCTCGAAAGCGCCAGTTGAACTGCTTTTCATTTAATTATGTTCAAATTTTTGTAATTTTTTAAAGCAGCATTTGATTTTCCATTTAGCGACAGACTAGAGTATTGTGAAAGCTTTTTACTTACATATTGAAGTGTGTAAGCTCATAAATATTAAATGCTACCTAAGTGCCTCCCAATGGACAAACATAGAAACATATAGCTGGAACAAAAACGGGTCGATTCTTGTAAATAATTCTGCGATATTGGTATTCAGTGGCAACAGCTAGAAACATTAAGAAAACGGTATTTTTTTCGAATATAACTTACGGGAAATTATCACTGCAAAAGGGGACCTAGCGGGGGAGCGATCTTGTTAGCACTCGTAATTGTCATCGGTTAGTTCACTTTTCCATATTTGCGCAATTGCTGTTGGAAGACCCCTGGGGTCTGGGTATGGCAATAATAATTAAGAAACTAGTCAGGATACGAAGTGGTCTTGCGTTTGTTTTACAGTTTATTTTTTTTTTATTTAAGGTAAATTCGGGTACCTAATGATGCGCGAATTTCTTAAATACCAAAATTTTTGTTTGAGAATTTTTATAAAACCTATTTGCCAACTTTACAAGTAACAACGCTTTAATACATAGTCGCATTAACGACAAGCCTAATTTTACATGGAACAATATTACATTCTCCAACTTGACTACGCTAACCCAAATTTTAGTACAGAATTATATATTGTATTAATACATAGAAATTATTTCTATTAATTCGTCAACAGAGTGACGATGGCGCTCTTTCCATTTCTTGTGTGTACTTTCGACCTTTAAACGCCTTAAATCAATGTGCAGAATATGCAAAAAATATATATAAATCCTTAGTTAACATAAAAATTGGTCTTTATAAATTGACACATCGTAACTAGAAAGGAGGTTGAAATAAAGCTATTTGTACACTATATTTGTAAGTCGAAAGTTGTATACGAGGTATCTCTAATTGCTGTTCATTTAAGGCAAAACTGGGCCCGTGGCTTGTTAAGTAAAACGGAGAAACGGTTTCTTGCTATATCGAGTAATTTATTGGCCTGTTTTAGGCTCGTTTTAAGATCAGTTTAAAGAAATCTCGCAAGAAAATTGATTTTGTGTCAGTCAAAGACAAATTCAATTAATAGAATTTTTAAATTTGGAATTTAATTGCATTGTCTCATCCAGTTCTATGTTTGTGTTTGTAATTTGTTATATTCTTTTTTAAATATTTTTAATTATGGAAACATTTTGTTTGTCTATAATAGACTGGCTATAGAAGATTAAAGAGTTAAAGTAATTGTGTTTGTATTGCTTTTTAAATGAGTATTATTTAATCTAATATTTAATTTAAATATTGGTAATAATCAATATTAAAATATAGACGCACCTGTTGCTATATAATCTTGTGAGTAAGTGTTAATGTAAAACAAATTGTGAGTCATAGCATCTAGATTAATTACAGATCACATCATCGACTAATCACACGTAATCATGTTTTGTTTTGCACTCTCGGCCGCTTGTTGTAGAAGACCCTTCTAGAGACATTTTACAAGTAGGCCACGCATAAATCAAAACACTCCTATAATATGTAAATTACAATTAAAATCAATGTTAATAATTGCGGCGTAATTTCTCTTAAATAAACTGTTTGATAAGTTTGTTGTGTTATATGTGAGTAATGCAATAAATCGAAGTTATTTAGAATCTCGGCGAAATCTATTTAAACGTCTTCTACTTCTGTCAGACCTTCTTTTGATGCCTCTCCATTACTGGTTGGTCGTCAGTCTCGTGAAACGTGTCTTGTCCTGTAACAGATGCAGCAACACTTCCACACTCGCAATACAATCTGGTAAAATAGTCTCCCTAATGTTACGAAGCCATTATTTTTCCTTCTACCAACACGCCGATTACCGAGATCTTACCCATTAGAATTAATAATGGAGGTGGTAGCGGTCATGGCGCAACACGTGGCAACTTTTCGTTGTTTAATGTTCTATTTATTAGACTTATCCATAGCTTATAATAATCTAACATTATTACGATAATCTTATCAAAAATGGTTGCCTGGAAGAGATCGCTCGAAAGCGATATGCGATAGCCCGCCAGTTGGCCTTCTTTTCATTTAATGATGTCAATTATATGATATTTCTGTAGGCAATGAAGTGTTAATTAATAAAATATTTTCTCGTATAATGTTTAGTTTTCACTTTTTTACTTGAATAGAAATGAAAAATTAAAATAGCAATAGAGCAGTGTTGGCCTAGTGGCTTTGGCGTGCGACTCTCATACCAGAGGTCGCCGGTTCGATCCCCGGCTGTGTACCAATGGACTTTATTTGTGCGTATTTAACATTTGCTCGCACGGTGAAGGAAAACATCGTGAGAAAACCGACATGTCTTAGACCCAAAAAGTCGACGACGTGTGTCAGGCACTGGAGGCTGATCACCCACTTGCCTATTAGATTTAAAATGAAACAGATTTAGAAATCTGAGGCCAAGACCTAAAGAGATTGTAGGGCCACTAATTTATTTATTTTTTTAGAAATGAAAAATGTGTCAGTAATAAGTTGTGAATTATTTTTTGATGTAACAATTTCTTTTTCGATCTTATAAAGATACCAACAATAGATTAGCGCACAATCACGCTTTAAATGTCAGCGTGATATTTGATTAGTTGAATTATAGATCTATAGATAAATGTTGTCTATTGGTAAGCAAATAGGTTAACTATTTGAGAACTTTGATTTATGATCACTCGAACAAAACTAATTATGTACTTTAAATAACTTCGTAATGTAATTTTCTGTTGTTTCTTTACCGAGCTTTGATGCATAAACGGGTGATATTTTTATCGATAAATATAACGTATCTCTATCAATATTTTTTTTTATGTACCAGGAGCACAATTAGGACTTTACTTGAAGAACCCTAAATTAATCGGAAATACTTCTGTGAGCAGTTGGTACCAGGTAGTGGTTTGTTTATTAAACTCTTCTTATTCTATTACTGTCTATCAATAATTGTGTTCGGAATAAAATTCTATTATTATTTGACGTGTCAAGTTTAAAAAGCGTATGCAGTCAAAACATAAATTATTGATAAATAGTAATAGAATTAAATAACATCTTGTCGATATTGTTTATATAATTGGTCATAATAATTGAATGTTATAAAAATCCATTTTAAAATCTTGCGTGTTATAATTATTTAATACAAGAGAATGCTACACTGTAAAGTGATTGTATGAATGGACGGAAATAAAGACCGTTAATGATTTGAGCACAACATGAGATATTCCATAGAAATGCTTTTTGTAAACTGTCACTAACATACAATGTACTTGTTAGTGTGACTTGTTGCGTACTTTTTATGTTGTAATGAGTCTTATGATTATCACCACTAATGTTGGCCAATTATGTCATCCACCTAAGATGACATTATTTTTGGAAATTCCTAAATTATTTTTTGTTTATTAACGTGATTAGTTAAATATGTAACACTAAAAATGTTTGAAACCTTCTTGTTATATAAAAAGAACTATTTGTGAAGATTTGTCCACAATTGGTCCACAATGTTATATATATATACAGGGATGTCCCAAAAGTCGACGTCAAGTCGAAATTTTCTGATAGGTAATGCCACACCAGTCATCAGAAAAAAAAAATTAAGTCATGTATTTTTGAAGTTATGGAATTTAACTTTTGTTACAAATATTTACTTTTTGCCATTTTTTTTTCTCTTACGTCATCCCGAATAGTGGTTTATGTAACCTATGATCCTAAACCCTGTGCCGATCACTCCAACTGTTGGGAAAATGTCATTTTATACCGTACCAAGTTGAAGAAGTCAAGAAAACTTGGTACGGTATAAAATGACATTTTCCTACAAGTTGGAGTGATCAGTACAGGGTTTAGGATCATAGGTTACATAAAGCACTATTCGGGATGACGTAAGAGAAAAAAAATTGGCAAAAAGTAAATATTTGTAACAACAGGAATGAAAAAACTGTCACATGGTGTACATTTTATGGAATAAAGGTAAAATTTCCATAACTTCAAAAATACATGACTTAATTTTTTTTTATTTTTCTGATAACTGGTGTGGCATTACCTATCAGAAAATTTCGACTTGACGTCGACTTTTGGGACAACCTGTATACATCTGTATTGTGGTGTGAATGTTCTGAATAACTAAATAAATATTTTTTTATGATATCAAATTTGTTCTAACGTAACGGTTTGTCAAAATATTTATATTTACAACAAGTGTTTGATTATAAAGTAATGACTTAGGACATACCGCAGTTGAAAAAACTCAACTAAAAAAGCCTCGCGGTTCCACATGCATATTATAAATGCTGGCTTAATAGTTTACCAATATTTTTAGTTGAGTTTTTTCAACTGCGGTATGTCCTAAGTCATTACTTTATAATCAAACACTTGTTGTAAATATAAATATTTTGACAAACCGTTACGTTAGAACAAATTTGATATCATAAAAAAATATTTATTTAGTTATTCAGAACATTCACACCACAATACAGATGTATACAGGTTGTCCCAAAAGTCGACGTCAAGTCGAAATTTTCTGATAGGTAATGCCACACCAGTTATCAGAAAAATAAAAAAAAATTAAGTCATGTATTTTTGAAGTTATGGAAATTTTACCTTTATTCCATAAAATGTACACCATGTGACAGTTTTTTCATTCCTGTTGTTACAAATATTTACTTTTTGCCATTTTTTTTTCTCTTACGTCATCCCGAATAGTGGTTTATGTAACCTATGATCCTAAACCCTGTACTGATCACTCCAACTTGTAGGAAAATGTCATTTTATACCGTACCAAGTTTTCTTGACTTCTTCAACTTGGTACGGTATAAAATGACATTTTCCCAACAGTTGGAGTGATCGGCACAGGGTTTAGGATCATAGGTTACATAAACCACTATTCGGGATGACGTAAGAGAAAAAAAATGGCAAAAAGTAAATATTTGTAACAACAGGAATGAAAAAACTGTCACATGGTGTACATTTTATGGAATAAAGGTAAAATTTCCATAACTTCAAAAATACATGACTTAATTTTTTTTTATTTTTCTGATAACTGGTGTGGCATTACCTATCAGAAAATTTCGACTTGACGTCGACTTTTGGGACAACCTGTATACATCTGTATTGTGGTGTGAATGTTCTGAATAACTAAATAAATATTTTTTTATGATATCAAATTTGTTCTAACGTAACGGTTTGTCAAAATATTTATATTTACAACAAGTGTTTGATTATAAAGTAATGACTTAGGACATACCGCAGTTGAAAAAACTCAACTAAAAATATTGGTAAACTATTAAGCCAGCATTTATAATATGCATGTGGAACCGCGAGGCATGGTTAGTATCGTTAATGAATTTAACTATCATAAACGATTAAACATGATAAGGAATTTCGCGTCGATAAACTATTACTAAAATAATATGACATACGACAGCTGTGTACTATCAAGAACTTCAAAACGCAAAACCTATAGACATTTTTTTTTACTTCTGTATATATTATACAGAATATTATAAATACTGTTCAACTACATAATTGATGTCATAACATTTTGAAGAAAAATGAGTTTGATGCCTGTCAAAGACAAATTCAATTAATTGAAATTTTATATTTGGAATTAAGTTGCGTTGTCACATCAAGTGATATTTGTGTTTGTGATTTGTTCTATTATTTTTTTAAATAATTTTATTTCTATATATGACAACATTTTTGTTTGTTGTGTCTATATCAGACTGGCTAGTATAGCAGTGTAAAGCCGAGTTAAAGTAATTGTGTTTGTATTGCTTTTTTATGTAAGTATTATTTAATCAAATATTTTATTGAAATATTGGTAATAAACAATATTAAAATATAGATGCATTCTTTTTTTGCTAATATTTATTATTGTTAAATGCAATATACGAATTATTCTACTTAAAATAAACTTTTACCTCTGATTTCACCGAAAATAGTAGTCTCAGTCCATACGTTTATCCGATTTGATAAACTTTAAGTTACTAAAGTGCATTATACAATAAAAGAAAAATTAAAATAATCTATATCAGTTACCAACTAATCAGTCAATCAATCAAATTGATTCGAATGTATGCATCAAATGCATTTGCTTTATTATTCAGAAAACGATTAAACTGTGAAGATATGGTCGATTAAAATCGATAAATTAGATTTTGTTGTAAACAATACAATTGAAACTAATATCATCGAACATTCCCGGAGTATACAATCAAAGAATAATATAGCGAGTTAATGAGGCGATAAAAATAACGACGTGATAGGAATAAACACCCTAAAGCCAACTTCAAAGCCAACATAGTAACTTAAGATTTATTGAGTGTCTCATATATATTTAGTACGCTATTATGTTTTTGTACGCTATTGAAAATTATTGTTTGTTTAGTTAATAATAATCCAGTTTCGTTATAACCTTAAATGGATGTTGCCAATTCCATCCGTTTACTGACAGGTGATCAGCCACCACCTAGGCGGAATCAACTGCCTCGAAATATTTCCAAGTCGACTTAGGCTTCAAGAAAAGAGTGTACAAATTATTATTTATAATTATTATTATTATTAATTAATAAATTATATAATAGCTGACAAACCTCTGGCGAACCTTCTGGCAGTGTTTGTCTTAATATGGAGCGGTAACACTTACCCTTAGGTGAGCCTGCCTTTGAAAAAATGTCAAATCGATTATTTTGTACTCATTATTTAAATTAGGAGCAAGTCTTAATTGCATATAGAATCATTTGTGCATCGCCATGCATGCACGATCTGAGACTGGAGACTTTTATTGTTACGTAATCAAAAATCAATTTTTTATGAAATTATGTGGGACTGGCTGCCTATAACACAGGAATCCTACTTTATCTAAATATTCCTGTATATTGTGTCTAATAAAGTTTTTTATTTTTTTCATTTACCATTTTCGGCATAGTCTAGACTCTAGAACATATAGCTATTAATTTTATTATTAATAGTAATAACTGTGTTAGGCTTGACCTTTGGCTTCGTAGGGATAACGCAGTCCGTTGCATTTTTTTTCATATTTTAAAGTTTATTGTACTTACAAGAATTAATTATTATATTATTAAAAAGTGTAAATAAATTCCCATGTACTTACTGGCGATTCTGTGTTTAAACGCGAATAAGTATCGCAAATTCACAATTCACAGTATGGAAATGCTGCTATTATTAGGGGATGCCACAGTCATCAAACTTTTAAATCTTTTTGTGTTCTAATAAATAAAAAATAAATTTGACTCAAAACAAATATTACATTTAACATATTACAATATTCAGTGTGGTTAACCTAATACATAATATACATCTATGAGCACTAGCGTTTAAACTATGCCTAGTTCTATTTATAATGTTTTAATTATTTATTTATAGTACACACCAAACAAATATACAGTATTTACACATTTCTAAACGTACATAGTAATAATAAAAATATATAAAATATATTAAGACAGACTTCCAAATTTTGTTCTATTTAGAGTAGTCTCTTGGGCCGTGGAGCTCAAGCACACTGGCGCTAAAAGAGTTAAGTTGACGTCTTTTAGATAGTACTGGTGACATCAGAACTGATGCATTCTGACCAAACTTGTTTCATTTAAAATTCTTGTTTCATTCTTAAATTCTTGGTCTTATGTTATTATTACTACGTCATTTACTTAGTCATAAAACATAGCATAATAATTCACGTGTACTGTATTAAATAAACACACAATTACTTCTTTGTTCCTAATAGAAATAATACTTATCTCAATCCAATACATTGGAAACGAAAGTAATCGAGCAAATCGTAAAATGTCACGCGCATGCTCAAATTGAATTGAAATCAATTATTTACAGTCATTGTTGGTTTTTATTAAACGTATATACGAACGATTAATTCCCTTTTACGTTATTTATGATTAAAATATAAATAATATTTTATTACAATTACAAATCAGCGCAAGTCGCAAAATGATTTATTTTTTACTGCGTAGTTGAGTTGGTTTGATATTAGGTTCTATACTTTGTTAGGCTTGTCGAATTCGTTTGAAATGGATACTAGATTCAATTATTAGGAAATATTTAACCTTCTTTCCTTCTTCTTTGTTTTGGGTTTTAATGCATGAAGGCCGCAGAAGGTATGAAGCTCATAATGAGACTATACAGATTATATGACATTTTAAATCATATAATTTCATTTTAAATCATATTTGTCTTTCGTCTGTATGAACGCGATTAACACAAACATTAATGAACCGTTGAACCTAAATTAAATTCTAAGCGAACTCTACAAACTCAAACACCTTCTGTGCGTTAAAACCCACAGCAAGATTGACCTCACAGAAGGTTTTAGGTTTCTTTGAACTCCGCAGGCAGAGACTTAAGTTAGATTATAATACTCCATTATCTAATGAAGTGAAGTCACAACTACCGAACGGATTTTTTTCCGGTTTCATCCGTAGATGGTGTAATTTCTGACAAATTAATAAGGTTTGATGTAAAATTTCTGCATTTTAACAAACAATCTTAGGCAACAATGTAACCCAATCGGGAACCACTGCGGCCAGGAGGTATAGTTATCATAGCACTAAAATTTGTTTTATTATAAAATTAATAAAAGGTTTAAGATCACAGTATGAACTATAAATTGTTATTTTATATATTAAAAATAATTTGTTTGGATTATTTCTAGTATGTCAAATAAACATCAGCGCATATTGATGCTAATCTAAATAAAAATTAAATCCATCTACAAAAGAAAAACGTGACTTTGTCTAGATTTTCGTATATATTTCCTTGGTATTATCTCTATACCTAGGCTTGAAAGTTATAGTACCTATCTTAAGACAGGAGTTTTATGTACGACGACCGGTTAAGGAATTATTCATTACAAGTGCTTAAAGTATTAAATATACAAACACTTAAAGTTTTAAATTTACAAACTTTAAAGTTATAAAATACAAATTGAGGCTAAGTCAAGGATTCTAGCGTATTTTTAGATTATGTTATATCTTAGACTTCTTCACGTTGCTAGTTAAACATAAAAATACCTTTTATTACTACAATTTGTAATAATTACTGGAACAGTAAATATACGTGTTTTTTCTTTGTCTGGCTTTTATCACTAGATGTCGTCTATTAGATAAGCACGCAGCTTTACAAATGACCTTGTTAAACCACACTGGATCATTTTACGCGGTTTTAAACCCGTCAACGCGACTTTCATCGGAATAACTAATTAGATGTAATAAACGTTTGATTGATGCTTTATAGTGTAGGAGCTGGATTTAAAGGACAATATTTTTATTAAGCTTCTCTAACTAATCGTGCGTATAATTATTACTATTATTATTATTTTATTTATTTATTAACACTTCGTTACAATAAAATATAAAAATTGAACATAATTAAATGAAAAGGAGGGCAACTGGCGGCCTTATCGCTTCCGAGCGGTTTCTTCCAGGCAACCACTATATATTGTATGTCCAAAGAAGCTCAGGATCCTTTGGTAACACACTGAAGAAATATTGATTTAGTAGTTGTGTCGTATTTTAACCAAACAGTATAATGTGTGATCATAAAATTTGATTAATAAAATATATTGTTAAAATTAAAACTGTGTGTATTGTCACGAGAAGGTTATCCAGTATCCTAGTCCAGGTTCAAAATATACCTACAATAGGCTTTTGAACTCTGGCACTGTTTTTTTGAATAATCTATGAGTGGCTGGGTCCTGTCATAATTTTGAATGGACAAATGTTAAAAATCGACAGCAAATCTTTTAAGGCTCTCGGTATAAAATAAAACCAAATATCAAAATAAACATTTACATAACTAATAAATTGATCACTTTACGAGGTGTTTAGTTAATATAATTCGTTCACGTCTCACTAATTAAGCAGATGTCCATTTCGCATTATAGAATGTCAATCAAATTAAATTGTGGTTTGGCATTATTTTTTATTATCTATCATAAATTAGTACTGGTTTGTTCTATTAATCAATAAAAATAAAAACTCTTTATTGAAACCATGCTTTTGAAGTTCATAGTACGGGCCCAGTCTAATTATATTTTAAGATATATTATAATGAATATATATATATTTTTAAGTTAAATATCTCTCACATTTGTACCTACCATTCAATAATATCCCATTCAATAAGATTTAAATTAAATTTATCTATTATGAATTCTAATAATGTATTAACGAAAAAGGTTTTTTTTAAGAACATAGGGCAAACCCATCTAATGTTAAGCGATGCCGCCGTCCATGGACAATCTTCTCAAGCCGTTTAAAATCGGTACTAATTTCTTAATGGCCCGTAAGTCTAAGTTTACCTATGTCGAGTTGATTTGGAAATCAGAAACTTCAGGGGGTAGCTGGTTCCAGGTTGAGGTGGTTCGCTGCAAAAATTGCTGGAACGATGGACGTCGTATTTCGAATTGCCCTTGTAGTTTATTGGCTAAATTCAATTTAAAACAATCTAAGATAAGAATATCATATCAATATCTCTTTTGAATATTATGAGAAACTGGTGACGGATGACGAGCAGAAACAATTGTCTATACTCTATACTAAGACAGAGTTTATTAACCTCAAAGTCATCTCGGTATTATTATTAAAATGCGTCCGCCCTGTCTAGACAAACATCATTAATTCAACGGTGACGTACAATTCATCATAAGTAGACTTACTATATTAGAAGTTCCGTATCCTTCATTGGTGCAACCTAAACGCAGATTACATAAATTAGGATACACTACAATTATCTTTAATCTATATTTTTTTTCTCTGACACAAGTGCACACCAGTGGCACTTCATCCTATTAGATCTAGGTCTCAGATATGTATATCTGTTTCTTGTTCATTTGTTTTTTTATAATAGGCCTTGTGACACAAGCTGTCGACTTTTCGGATCTAAGGCATTCCAGTTTCCTCACGATGTTTTCTTTCACCGTACGAGCCAGTGATAGATGCGCATACAGAGTCCATTAGTATGAACAGCCGGGGATGGAAATTACGTGTTCAGGTATGAGAGTCAGACAAACAACATATACATACATATATTTGATAAGTTGAAATGCCATGTTACGGTATTCTAATTGTAATTTAAATTTGATTTCCTACATTACACTGGATTTTTACAAAATAACATTTTTTTCCATATTTTAAGTAGCTTCTTTGAGATTTTAATATAAGATACAAATAATAAACAAGTAGTTATTTAAAGTATTATTTTTAAATAAACCAAATTTAGGTGCTACTTTTAATTACACATTCGTATGCTACCTGAGGAATCTTTAACCAAATTTAAACAAATTAAATTAACATACAAAGTTAAATTAACCTTTAATCTTACGTGCACGATTGTTAAAATTTTAAAATTAGTTTTTGTTTTTAATTTGCATACGGTCTGTATACTAGTTTAGACCGCGACTCTGTTGCCGAAAGGGAATTTTAAGTATTTATTTTTGATGTCTTAAGTTAATATTAATGTATACTCGTATAGAAAATAACACTACGTTTTATAAGTAGATAAGAACTAAATGAAAGAGCAAATATAAAGCCATACCATATACATATGTACCTAGTTTAGTACGAGAGGAACGGAGTTGCCTATTACGTTTTCCTGGTCGTATGACCAACCAGGAAATTTCGTGATGGAAAAGTCGTTGCAGGAGGAAAGAAAAGGAGCCATACAGATAGAAAAGTCATAAATTTTATCTGTATTAAAATCTTCTCGTTTGGAACGATTTAACCATAAGAACAAACTTACTACACTCTTTAGGAATATACAACGTTCGATTTCTATTCGTAAACTAAGACTTGAAGAAACAGCAAAATTTATCATTGTTACTTTGAATTCATTTTTAAAGCACAATAATCTATTTAAATGTCATAACAAATAATTCTAAAGTAGCTAACAAAATTCACACATGTAATTTTAGACATTTTTGGTCAGTAATATAAGTTACTAGTAAATTTACGAGATTTATTGCATTTATAAGTTAGTTTTTAGTATTACAATAACGGCGGTAAAATGAATCATACAAAATCTCTAGGTGGTCAGATTTCTATATCTGTTTGATTCTATTCCTGAGTTTTGAGTTAAAGTTCGTTGAGTTAAACGAACGATATCGTAAAAGTATATTTGAAATTGGCGAACTTTTAAAAATATGTTAACTAATAGAGTATTTATCTTATCGTGTTTTGCTTTTTCCCCTATTCAATCAAATAAACATAATGAATTTCTATGTTATTAAAATTAAAACTTAATTGAAAAAAAATAGCTGTTGAAAATAAGACTTTTTTTGCTCCCACTGCGTTTCCCTACTACGTATTTTACCAATACATCACTGCTGAGCAGGTGTTAATAGTGCAGAAATAAGAAGAATAGAATTGGAAAGTCATGAAACTCATGAACGATCGAACGCTAGAAATTCTGCTGATTCTTACTTTAAAACAAATAATATAGGCTAACAATAAATGGATTTAATAGACTTTTATTCATAGATTGTTCGTACCTATCGTAATTATAATGAGATACAATATAATCGTCGTCTTTATGAATGAAGAGATTGGGCCGATGAAACTAGTTTTATCAAATCCTATTTGTTAGTAATGATATGCGACAGACAGATAACGTTTTTAATTTATATTTTGTTTGTCATTGAAATTAACTCAATTATAATTGTACAATTAACTTAATTAGTTTAATTCGAACAATAATGAGATTTTAAAGGTAAATCGAATAACAATGACTCAGCGAACAAAGTTTTGCGAAGCTGACACAAAAAAGTTGTATACAATATTTGCAAAATTAATCGCACATCGAGCGGAAAGATAATTTTTATTCAGATGCAGTGAGAGTCGTTTATTAGGATGACTATTATTTAAGCTATTATACTGTTATAGATATAGATATAATAATAAAAAGTCTTTAGTTATTTTAAGTAGGTACATTTTCTTTCCTAGGTGTAAGATTTGAAAACCCTTTTGAGTAAAAAATTCCTGTGTCAGGGTTCCCAGCTCTTCCATAAACACTATATAGAACAGTATAATATAATATTATCGACGCATACCTAGTTTTTAATATTATATTTTTGAATTACTACTTTTTTATGTACCTATTACGGAAGGAGAAATATTAGTAATATAATTATAAAGGAGTATATGTTCCCTAATTCCAATAGAGGAATAAGTTAGTAAAATGAAAGAATATTTGAGATAAAATTTAAAATTAATATTTTTATAGGAACCATTAACCCAACATTTTGGACGCATGCCTAACAGTATCACTGAATTCAACATGTTTAATCATTTAATTAATATTTTTTTTCTAAAAATAAACAAATATAGTTGTAATCGAAAGAATCATATTACAGAATTAACACAAATGTCTAATTCAATAAGAATTTTTATCGAGACTTTGGCCACTAGGTACTTATTAATTTTGTCTGTGTTCAATTTGATCAATGCGTCATAACGGACTTAGAGATTGTAGAGAGAAAAAAATTACAAGTAGGCGAGATTAGAATCCATGACTTTTGGATAGATGCGAGGCTGTCAGAGTCAAGACTTAGCGCTAAGCATAAGCCTGGTGGATTAAAAACGTATTGAGTTTGGGTGTTGGTAGTCTCGTCTTCTACCATCAGTAGTTCGGTCAGTTAATAGAGTGAAGGTATAACAAGCATACATTCGTAATTTAAAAGCAAGACTGGCCTAGTGACTTTAGCGTGCGAAAGTCCTCTATTATCGTTAATCAATGGATTTTGTCTATGCAAGGATCCTAATACTAGCTCCTACGGGAAGTATAACATGGAAAGTTAACCGGCATATCTCAAATTTAATAATCTTGTTTCAGACAGAAGACTAATCACGTACTTGTCTATGAAATAAATCTTAACGAAATGGAAGTAATCTGAAGGCAAGATAGGATTGTAGCGCAACTGGAGAAAAAATTTAGAATAAATTTAACATATTTTCCATAGACGTTCATAAATGTAGTTTATAGAAGTAACATTAGCTTATTTAATGCAGTCAATCCTTAGAGCCCTGGTGTATCTACACAGCAAAATTGTGCACTGTATGCACATTTTGAACACGTCTAGATAAAGACATTACATTTTTAATTAGGGGTCACTAAAAGAAATATCATATTTTGTATCATATACTGCCGCAACATTGCTTTGTTGGATTAGATTGATGTATATTTTGGTGAAGTAGCAACTTGATAAAATTCTCAATGAAAGTGTTCTAGTGACTATTAGTCTGATAGGACAGGGATATGAATGTTTCATTAAAAGTTCTCACTTAAATACTTAATAGCAATGAGTAGCGAATAAATGGTTTTATTGTCTGCTTAAAAGAGTGGTATTGTGGGTATGTAGCAGGGTATGTAGCAGAGGTGAAACGGTTTTGAATATCAATTAATGTACGATTAATGGACGTCTCTGAGTACAGTTATTGTTTGTTAATAATATGTACCTACTATGATCGGTTTCAATAACGAATAAAAAATGATGAGCGTTGTATGTTAGAAGCAGATAAAAGGTTTCTTAAAAATTCCGTAGCAGAGGTAGACTAGCAAACGGTTTTTAAATGCAATAGTCTAATCAATTAAACTACGTATAATGGACATATCTGAATACGGTTATTGCTTGTTAATAATACTATGATCTGATCATATGATATTTTTTAGTATATATAATTTATATTTTTTTTTATATTTAAGAACGAAGAAATAGTTTTGAGCATTGTAAATTTTCTCACATAAAAAGTTATTTTCCGTCTTTTAAAACAGAAGGCACTTAATATAGTAGCATCCTTTGTTCTCATGTTATAATATTAATTTGACAATTAGCATACAAATTATAATTTCTTTGTTTTAACATTGCTTATTTGGATTTCAATGAACTTAGATGAAGTTGCATTTTATGGTAATTAACATTTTTTGTTTTAGTATTTCGACTTCTGGGGTTTTTAAAAACTTATCCGCTCCTGTTTGTAATTATACTTGTAAAAAACATCGCGTATAATTTCGTTTAAATACAGTTAGGTACTTTGATGATGCGCTGGAGTTACTTTACGAAGCGAAGAAATAGTAAGATGTCTCGTTGACGTAATAAATTTTTTAACGCATGTTAAAACCTACTTTTGTCTAACTGAAATCGTGATATTTCTATATTGAATATTCTTCGTGTATCTTATTTTTTTATTAACATAAAACAATTAGGTACTATAAGATACAGATGTATATATCATCTAAACCGGAAATGTCCATGTCAGCGATGTTTATGAAAATAGTTTAGGTATATTCAAATTATTTTACTTTTAATTGTTCGTAAGGTATTTATTATTATACTGCAGAAAACATTTCAACTTAGTAGATTTCTACAGTTCTATAGATTATGTATTTATATCATATTCAAACTTTTATATAGTCTGTAAAGATTAGTAAATATAACAGTGATATATCAATTAACGATATTTAATTTAATGAGACTTCTCTCATAAAACATTGTAAAAAAAAATTGCTGAATTTTTTGTACGCAGTCGAAAATAGGTATAATAAATATTTATCAATTTAAATGCTTTTGTCAATGTCGTATTTCAATGGTAATCGCCCACTAATACATTCTTTGAACAGACCTTGTGAATAACCGATAATCCTTGAAAACTTAAAAATGTTTACTTTATAAATTAACGTTCGGAGATAAACTTTGAATAAGAAATATGTTTACCGAGATCTCGCATTATATTATCCATTCAAATTTAGCATTGATAATGTCTTATTGGATTTTTACTATTGAGAATTAAACTTACTGTTAGGTGAACCCCCTCGAAACATAGGGTTTGGTGCCATCCACGGAAAGGCTCCGAAGGGCCAGGCATGCGGAGTAGGACCCTGATACAGCCTAGGTAGTAGCGGCTGCGGCACCACAACGCCCGTCCTTTCCACTTCCTCTCCATCTTGATTGCTCTCTCTCTCGTCTCGTTCATCTCCCACATTCGACTCGACATCTTCAATATCCACATCACTATCATCAGTGTCTATCACACTATCGTTACTTGGTTCCGGAGTGTCTCTCGGCGCGTCATTTTTACTCCCCAATAAAGAGTCTACGCTAAAGGAAATGCGGCCTTTCCCGCCGTTCTCGGCGGTGTCAGACCGCTCGCATTCGAGCGACGTCTTCATCATCTATTTGACATTTCCCGATCACCTCCCCGCCGGCGGTGACATTCTCAATTCAAACACATCACTAGTTCACAGTGATTAATCACAGATCACTCAAGTAATCCGTTGCAGTGTTCGCGAGTCGTACGCAAAATGATTCGCGTGGCGGCTCGCCGGTAATCGCGGCTGTATTGGGGAGATCGCGGCCCGCCTCTCCCGAAGCGACAGAGACGCAGATACGAACCGAGGAATTTTAATAAGCGGCGCGGCCAGAACGAGACAACGATACAATTCAACATGTGTGTAAACGCGAGATTGGGTAGGCGGGGACCGTCGCGCTCAAATTAATCGCCTCCATGGAGTACGCCTTATACAATAATCATTGCTACTAATATTATAAACCTTATGTGCACTGCATAGAGTGTATTTAGCATTGTGATAAAATAAGCACTAGTGACGTAATAGCAGTGGACACGTCAGATTGAAGTTGCTATTGTGTTGAATGAAAAAGGAGTAAATAGACTACCGACGTTGGAGGGGACTTTACGATTTAATTATTCGCGAATACGGAGGCATTTTGTAGCAAGCTAATGTCTCATTGTCTCATTAATATCTCGGGCCGGCCATGTTTGATTTGTTTATGACACGGGCTAGGTGCAAACGTTGATGTTGGCAGTTGAAACGTCTATATTGTCTGTGGGAACTTAGCAAGTTGGAGTTAATTTAGCTGAATGTTCTGCTTGTTAGTTGTTTCGGTGGGATGCTGTTTGTGTCACCGATGTATTAATTGTATTGTCTTTGTTTGATTAATTATGTCCAAACAAGATTTGTATTTAGATATGATTACCAATCTCAAATATTTACAATCTAATGTATCTGTGCCTCATTCTTCTTAACCCAATTGATTAATTTTGATGAATAGTTTAGCTTAGGTTTACAATTAATAATATCAGAGAAAGTTTAAATCGTCTAATCATAAATAAAAAAAAATTTATTTATGATTAGACGTGTTTAAATCTAATAGAAATGCATTAAATGATAATATATATATAGGAACTTATTGCGAATAATTTATTTAATTTGTACAATAAATGCACTTCATAGATGACTCTAAATTAACAAGATCAATGTCATTAAATAGACATAAATATGTACGTCAAACCCGGATCGAAATGTTCGCGCATTTCCATCACTAATACAACTTTGAACCTTATTTCTATGAGAATACGAAACAATAAAAGAACAAAAGCACAAGGTGTCAACGAAAAATAATCCTAAAGTCAATTGTCATACGGTCCATAAACTAGAGATTACGTCCCCTATCCAATTAACGCGGTAATTGTTGATACAGATTATCCTTCGTTTAATGAAAAGAGTGTAATGTACCGATTTTGATATGAAAATAATAGGATTTATGATGTTTAATTTAGTTAATGATATTGATCAAAAACATCCATAGGATTAGTGTTTATAAATGGCTTAGTGTTGATAATATGGACATTTTTACGTACGTAAAAAAAATAAATATATCGTTAATATATTGTTCACCAATACAAAAATAATTTAATTAAAATATTAAATAATTTAACTCATAATTATTAAAATTTAATCTTATGTTTTCGAGAGCAGAGCAGTGCTATTATAAAGGATTTAGCCTGCGATACTCATCCCTGTGGTTGTACATTCGATCACCAGCTATGCACCTTTCTTTACATGTGCGCATTTAGCATAAAACTAAACTAGGAAATGACTAGGCTGTCATTTTCATTGTTAAGGGGGCCATTCAAGTTTGACGAGATCATTTCTATCAATCAGATTTACTGCAATTTATCCCCCTCACCTCTTCTTTTTAGCAAAAGTAAGCAAATTTTATGTAGGAATCGTCGCAAAACATTTCGTTTTCAAGCATAGAAAATGCGTGGGTAAATATGTAAAAATGTCAATTAATGTAACGCAATCACCAAATAAGAAAATCAACCCCCCTCATATATCTTACGTAATATTTGATAGCCACATACATGTACTGATGTAAAAATTAGAAATATCTTAACTTTCCATATTTGGAAGACCTGGGAGACTTAAATCAGTTATTTCCAAATCTTACACATTGTAATGCATAATATAGTAGGTACATAGATCTAACTTATAAAGAATACAAACATTTTCAATGAAACGTCAAATTTTCGGGGAATGAACTGAACTAAATTTTATTGCTTTTCGATCTCTTTAACAATGTTTTACAGCTACTTAACGCTTTCTGTCATAAGTATATAGACATTCAAAAGTGTTTTTTTATAAAATACGTACGATAGTTATCTATTAATGTTGATGTATGATTAAGAGGTCTTCCATTATAAAACCTCTGAATGACGAAATATCCTAGAGTTAAAATTCCATTATAAATCTCACTACGTCGGCTTATATGATAATGAAGAGCAAATAAAATTTGAGTTTCAAGGGGCCACTGAAAATTTATACTGAAATAATATAAAGCTCTTTGTAATAATGACTTTCATATTCCCGAGTGTTGCAAACAATTTAGCGGAGATGAGATATTTTTTTATTAAAAGTTGGCGAGGGCGGCCATTACTCCGCGCGAAATGAGTTTTTAGTTGGCGACCTTTTTTCGTTATACAGGCTGAGTCAATTTGATTAGCAACTGACGATTATAGCGAACAAGAACATGTTTAGTTTTATTGCCGATTAATGCCAATGTCAATTGTCAAATTAAAACAATTTCATTCATCGTTCTTCAATCGTTTTATTGAATGCAATTGGTTTATCCACGTGGCACTTACCACACATTTAATTATGTTTAAATGGGTCCAAACAGGTAGGTGCCCCATCTGATGTCAAGTGAAACAACCATATAGACTCATCGCTATATAGCATATTGCCAGAGCGCTCGCAAATACGTTCACGGTCTTTAAGAAGACTAACTGACTGAGAAAGGGCAAGATATATGTTCATATAAATATGTATTTGTAAATTAAAGCATTACCATTTATGTCCTTAATAGATTTTCAATTTAACCAGATAATAAAAATAGTATAAACGTTAAAAAGTAACGAAAGAATCATGCTCAACAATCAATCATGTTTCTCTCATCATTGGCGAAATCTATTATTCTAATGTGAAAATATAATATACCACTGACTACTAATACTACAGACTTTATATTTAATTGTTACCTCATCAAGCTAGGGAAAATCAGGGAAATTTCAGAAACAGCCTGTGTCGGAAAAGCGGCAAAAGTAATAAAACGTGCGTCGCCGCCGCTGTCATCGTAAAAACATTTCCCTCTTTAATATTCCGCAATTGCCACTTTTCCTTATATTTTTATGCTTAATGTCACCCAGATAACCGTATCCTGAGCCCGGGAATATTCCAATGAGGTTTAATTTCAATTTAATGTCTCTGCAGAGTATTTAATTTAGTTGCTAAACGGTTTTTTGTGTAATTAAAATTTTATTATATACAGACCCTTCTGAAAAGCCGTTGTAGACTAAAAATTGCGAGGAATTATTTTAAATCTATTTTAGTTTTATTGGAGAATAATAAAGTTTTTTAAGCCGTAGTAGGGAAGCTTTCAGGGTTTCGATATATTGTTTAAGATATATTACTTATAGGTAAGTAAGCGATCAGCAACCTGTGCTTGAAACACGCCGTCGACTTTTCCAGCCTAAATCAAGCCGGTAACGGCACGATGGTTTCCTTAACGGTTCGGTATGTAAATATAGTAGTAAATAATTAATGCGCACATAGAATGAAAGTCCATTGGTGCACAACAAGGGCTCGAAGCTACGACCAGAGAGATGAGAGACGCTGAAAACACTAGGCCAACACCGCTCATAACTGTACGTAAATATTATTAAAATCCGTCCGTGCAAAAGTTTAGCACATATTTAAGAACTTCGGAAAAAAATAATCACGACAACACCGCCACCTTGTTAGAAAAGGCTGTGTAAATCTCAAAAACAAACAGCACCCTAAAACAAGCAAACATACTACCACTTAAGCATCACTTATCTCGGCCAATTTTAAATGACCCCTCAGCTCGTCCCTTCGAGATAAACCGTCTCATTAAATGGGGTTCTACCTAATTTAAACTTTTTCTGGGTACACACCTAATGCAACAAGCGTTGAATATATAGCTTAGGCAAAAATCTATCATATATCACAGAATTGCAACTAGAGGTAAATGAAAACGAACGAAAAACGAAGACAAAGCATGAGATTAGCGGACGATTTAAATAGAATAGAAGGCTCATCTTGGACAAGGAGAGCTTAGAAAACAATGGAAGCAACTGGAAGGGGCATATGTGTCACAGACGCTGATCACCGGCATATCTGATGTGTTAGATTAAGTTAGGTAATGTCACTAAACAAATGATTATATATACAGCATTAAAGGCTTAATAATAATAATAAAATATAGTTATTAGTTTTGACATGTATGTGACCAGTTCTTTAAACTTATTTACTTAAAAGAACTCACGGCATTTGATCAAATTTATAGCCGCAAAAATAAAATACTTCTAAACCTCCTCCGATTATTTATAGAATTATCGGACTACAGACTATCGCTTTAATGCTAGTATACGGTGATTAGTGAATTATAATAAAATTTAAAAACTAAAGAACTAAAGAACGTTTCATTATACGCTCGCGTTTAGGTAAGTACCCAATATAACAAATATTGAACTGTGTAACTGTAACAATTCGAACTCTGTTCAAATATTGGCGCCAACAGCAGATTATGGCTCTGTATTTACTTTACAAAAATGGAACGTTTTCGCATTTAACACCTTTTATGCTTTTAAGGGAGTTAAACATTACGTGTGTGGTCTACCTGCTTGATGATTTTTAATCTGTGACTCTCCTTTTAACGTGTTTTCCTTTCGTATTAGCGCCTAATTGTGGTTGAGAAGCTCTTTGTTCGGTTTTTGTGTAGTTTAGGGTTGTATTGAGTTTATTCAAGCATCTGCTAATATTTACTTGTAACTTTAAATCGTGGATATGTCAAATATATTTTAAATGTTTTTGTATTTGCGGTATTAGTATGTGTTTACGGTTGACCTGATTAACACATTTTAATTATATTAAGCTATGCAATAATATATATTTTTACCGGAATAGTGTCGGAAAAACGGACCTCAATCTAATTTGCGAATTATAAAAAAAAATTGCCTACAAGAAGTAAATTTCCTTATGACTCGTGATTATTATTTAATATCTTTGTGAAAACACAACTCCAAGTCATCCTAACTGAATTAAATTAAAATTACTTAAGTTATTTAAAGCTATTGAAACGCGTGCGCATGAACACGTGCAAAATTCTTTTGTGTTCAAATCTCGAGGGTCTTTGATATCAAGAAGGTGACGCGAAAAAACATCAATAAACAACAATAAAACCCGACGTTCTAAATTCAAACTTTATAAACTACGGGCCTTATTACTCTCGAATAAGGTTGGTTACATAGGCATCTTTTATCTATGGCACTTTGTAGTCTGTGTCAAGGATGATGTCTTCCTTTCCGTGAAGATATTTAGATAACATTAGTGGCTTCTAAACGGTTGTCCAGCCACTTCAATGGGTTCCCATATAAAACACTATTCATAGATATGAATGGGTGACGTTTTTCCGTGAGATGGTTTTATGTTGATAAATACGCAACTAATCAAATTATTTATGGCATTAAATAGTAAAACATCTGCTAGTCGGCTCCTTTCTTGCTAGGGGTAAAATAATTGAAAGGGTTTTTGCACAATGGCTTGTCAAATGTGATAGAGGAATTTAATTTTTGAAACCTCCCGCAATAATCAAATGATAAGTGTCAAGTCTTTTATTAAAATAGCTTAAAAAATAAAACTGTAACGTTGTATAGGTACCTACAATTATAGGTATTATTAAACGAAATGTATGATTTCATTAATATAGGTATATTAATGAAATCTTAAATTTCGTTTACTTGCAGTTTTTATCAGTGTTTTATTAATTGTTATTATTTATATTACTTCGTTACATTACAATATAAAATTTAAATATTAATAAAATTGAATGAAAAGGACTGAGAACTGAGAACTGGCGGCCTCATCGCTTTCGAGCGATTTCTTCCAGGCAACCATTGTGAGGAAAGAAATAAATGTATTAAATTACATAAAGTAGGCAAGAAGTCCAAAAATATATATTACATATAGTTTTTAAGAAGAAACGAAACGGGGAAAAAAAACTAAACTGATACTGGATCCGTAAAAAAAACAAAAAGTAAAAAGTGCACATGAATCACGAAAATCTAATTCAAGATGAGTCTCAAGTCAGTTTGTAGTTTGTACGAAAGGCAGGGATACGATGTGGACAGGTAATGTTTGTACAGAAAGAATTAAAAAAAAATATCTTTATTCATATAGGTATACAAGTACACTTAACGTCAAAAAAATTAAATTAATTGTAGCTTCGGTTAGAGTATAAAAATAGATAATAATTATATGTATATACAAAATACGTATGTTTTCTCTTTTCTTAACGATCTTCTGTTTAATTATTGATTAATAAATATATAATCATATAAGTAACTGTTATTATTATTGGAAAATAATTCAAAAGGTTTTCACAGTTAAATTCCCAATGCCCTTGTAAAGTACGACAAAGTTGTTAAAGGGATCATGTTTAAACTGAAACGGTAAATTAGATGAGGGTGGGTTAAACATCACTTTTCACCTCATTAACTCTCAGTTAAGTACTCCATTATATACTTTATGTATTCCTAAATTGCCCATCGGGTAGGGGTTTTCAACCAGTCTAAGTTGGACTATGGTTATTTAAAGAAATTTATTTTTAAGTATTCATCGTGATAACAGTGTTGCTTCAGAGTGTGATACATGTGAGTCGAAGGTTTGAGTCCCGGTTGTGGACTAATGGTCTTTCCTGTCTATGCGCATGTAATGCGATGTTTGCGACAGTTTGCGTGAATGTTGTACTGTGAAGGACAACATCGCAGGAAACTGGCATCTCTTAGACCCAAAAAGTCGACGGAATATCGCACACAGAAGGGTGATGCTAATAAACTGCTAGTCTATAAAGAAAGCTAAAATCTAAATGATAATGAAGCAGTTACGGAAATGAGACCCACACCTAAAGGTTGTAGTGCCACCGTTTTTTTTTAATTTGTCCAAATACAGGGTAAGGATACCTACTATCCAGTTTAAATACTTATGTAAATGTCTTATATGTCCTAAGATTAAATTAATTAACAATGTTAGCGTCGTTTGATTATTTGTTTATATTAAATAAGAAGAAGGGGTAATCTTTAAACCGAGCTACATTTTGGTAAGTGGGCCTTAGTACTCGGGACTTGAACTTTTTGAATCGAATCAAATAATGAATGGTTTACTATTGACTTATTGTAATGTAACCATGTATTATTATATTGAAGAGACCATTCAGCGAAATGACAGCGCAAATGTACAATCTATTAACTCGACTCCGAAACCCCATATGTCCAAACAGCGAGTGATATTCCATTTATCGTACTCCATTGTCACTGCTCCTATTATCATGAGTACCGGTAATAGGGTGACAATCATTGCTTATAATCTTGTATACATGCTTAGTAATAAATAATATATGTGTAAAACAATTCGAATTATATTTTAAATTTGGAACTCACTGTCATTAAAAAAATGTATGTACTTAATATAGACAGGGTAATTTTCTCATACCACTAAATCAGTGAGGCTAAATAAATGACGTTAGATTTGTATTTCAAATTTAGAATAATTTCTATACAATGAAGATAATATAGGAACATTAAAGGCAACTTCTCATGTACTTAAAGTTTTACTAGTCAGACAGTAATACTAAACAAATTTTAGTCGTCGTTTTAGCTAGCCTGGAATTGTTAATTATTTACTTTAGTTAGTTAAATCACTTTAATGCTATTTATGTATTCGCCTCGTATGCTTGGCGGATGTGACTTCTTTGATACAGAAAGCCCCCTTAGGAGTGTACCTACTGTGATATTACTGACTACTCAATTGTAAGAATATAAAAATTAATAGATAAAATTGGTTCTGGTTAGCACTGCGCCTTCCGGATCTCATGTAATTATTAGACAAGACATATTTTCGTAAGATAATTATTATCCTCATTTTAAAATGTGTAATGTTTGAGAGCATATTTAAAATTAAATAATAAAACGACGGTCGATAAATGTTTTCCTCATGTTAAAATACTGTTCCTCATGTTACGCAGAAATTAGTTCTATTAAAACCTTGCCACCCTAGCTAACACAATATAGGACCCAAACGCGCATTCAGAGCCATTTTAATGACCGACTGATAGCCGTTTAAAAACGAATTTGCTCACTTCTGGTACATTTAACAATTATTATTCATGTAATGGCCTATCGCGTGTGATTGTACGCGTGGAAAACCGGGTTGGGGGGTATGTATAGGGTGTTTAGAGAAAATTTGATAACATCTTATCTCTTTATGAACTTGATAAGTTATTGTAAACTCGACATAGATTTATTCAAAAATAAATATTTTGCACCTTCGTCACTTAGAGTATCGTATGTCCATAACCAAAGGATATATGCCTGGGTCCTGGGTTCGATTTCCGGCAAATACTTGTTTCGCAGGCACACGAAGATGATCACATAGCACTCATTATCATAACGATCGACGTTAATTGTTGATTGAAGTTAGTAGTAGCATATATTAATTTATTACAAACATAACATTATATATTCCCTCATTATATACGATAACTATAAATACAACCAGGAAACTGATTTTAAAACAAATTGACTAATTAGAGGTTTTCCTTATTATAATTAATTTAATTGCTAATTAATTATAACGGACGTGGAACACATAATACGTAATAAACATTTGAAATTTGTTACACAGAGACCTGGCAGCGTCTGTATATATGCAAGAAAGAGATGTAATTCCTGAGACATATTAATGTGTTTCTTTAAATTTACTCATTTATTTATTTATTAATTACAGACATGGCTAAACACAATAAAATAGACTATAATATATACAATACAAAATTAATTAAAATAACATAAAACACAGTTTATCCTAACCCCTAATACTCTCCAAGTATACCCTCAAATCAGAGTACACTGCCGCCATACGCTCACCAAATAGGTCACTCTCCGGTGAAGAATCGAACCCATTTAGCATCGAGAGTAGTCGAGGAATGGGAGCTTGTTGACGCTGGACAGCTTATTATAGAAGTATGGTGGAAGTGGTTGTAAGTCTTGCCTTTAAGATATTCGGACCAAGCTGCGGGCAGGAACTAGTAAGTTAAAAAGAAAATATCATGACTATTAGATTCAGTGAATAGGGAAACTCGTGAGTTGCATATTGTCAAAGGCGTTGTGTCAAAAGTTGCACAATTTCTTCTAATACAATTAAGTCCTTAAACTAAAACATGGTTTGTATATCAACTATATTTTTACTTTTTTTAAATACCAAAGACCAAACCTAAAAAATAAATTTTAGGAATCGCCTTTCTTAAGTGTCTTACCCCATCTTCTGTTGTCTAATCGTTCCACCCCATTATTTTACCCTTTTAATACCAACCATACTTTGCCGGATAGCTGACGTTGAGTTGTTTAAATATAGCACATTATGTAACACAAACACTGGAAAAGCCCAAAATACCAATAAAAACAATCATTGCGGGAAACTTTAGCAATTTTAATTAGGTATACCATTTAGCTCATAGGTCATGTGGAAATACCAATGTTAAACAATAACATCCTTAATTATATTTATAATTAGTCTTAAAGTGTACTTAGTACTTACAAGTGTATTGAATCTTGTATTATTATTCAGATATATCTTTCTAACGTCGAGACGTCTAGCTAGGACCTGGTTTTGGATTGAGGCGATATGAACCTGCTCCAATGTAACACAAATAGAAGCCAAACTTGTCTAACACAACAGTACTTTTGGGCTCAGACCCACTTCCGTTGGTTTCTTTGGAAATAGATGTCTTGAGTCACTTGGCGTTTCTCAGGTGGCCAACATAACGTTTGGATATTTCTTCTTATATCCAAGCGGAAGGCAATTGGTATTTTGGCAAAGCTACACAGGTCTTCACACAGGAACAGCTTCATACGCTGATGAAGTCCATTCGAGTGTACGTTACTGCAGATACTTCTGGACCGGTATCTTTAAAACTAAGCGTCATCTGGGTGCCATGGGCGCTATTGACGACGATTCAGTCGTTGAATATCAACTATTAAATCTTGAGCAAATGCTTTCAGTTGGCTCCCTTTAAGTCTTCTATAAATTGCGCTCCGTAAAATGTTCCTTGGAATTACACAGTCTGATTCTGTCATTCTGTCAAACTACCCTCTAGACGAGTGTTGCAAGTACGATGGTGTTTCACCTTCCGTAGGCCAGATATCACTTTACGTCAACATTATTAGGTATTTAATTGTAAAAATCAAAGTAAGATGTTATCTTTGGTTCACTAAACCAAATCAACTCTACTTCTACAATGCCATTAAACAATTTTATTTAATATTACAAATGACTACACATAATGTCAAATGCCATAATTTTAATTAAACGTATGAAACGATAAATTTTTAAAATAAATTCTTTGATCGTTGTTCACATTTATGTTATATTAAAATACAAAAAGATTAAATTTATTTTGTTTTTATCCTTATTGAACAATTTTAAACAACAGGAAAGCCGCAGTTAAAATAACTCAATAATAACAATTAATGATAACAATTTTCCTTTAATTACCGGAATTATCGTTTATAATAATAATTAGAGCGTACACTAAAGCAATAACTCATATAACAAATGCTTTTTAATAGAACTTAAACTGTCAAAATTTTTGAAATTATACTTCTTTTGGCGCGATGGAGAAAAACGATGAGAGTGAATTTTTACGACGAGCGCGCACACCGACACCTAAATTAGACATCGTGAAGTTAGTTCTAGGGTGCCTGAATATCGATAATAGCTATGTTTAAGTTGTATATTCTAGTATTTTTATATTTAGAACACGTTCGTAACAGTACAATTAAACAGCGTGAATAAATAATATTATTTTGGTGTATTCAGCATATACGACGCTGATAGTATATACTAATAATTTATTTATTTAAATAAAATCTTTTTGATTCATTTTAATATTGATCTTTAATCACTACAACTTAGTTATTTTTTTTCCATACGCAAAAGAAGGATAACTTCTAACGCGTGTACACACACTCTTTTTTTTAAATCTAAAACTAAAAAAAAAAAAACTATCAATCCGAAATATATTATAAACAAATAGCTTACAACCATTGATTTAATAGCTGATAATTAAAAGAGTATGCACTTACCTTCCTTAAAAATATTCATTAAGCAATACATATTGTTCACATTACAACATAAACACTATTTAAGTTTAAATGCAATTTCATTGTCGTGATTATTCATCTTTATACATATATTAAATTTCTATAAACTTAACTTAAAATTGAACAGTCCTGTGACACGTGGTTTCCAAAACCACCATAGACATGTCGAATTCCTTACGATGTGTTCTGTGAATTGTGTGAAAGTTGTGTGGGCGGGCGTGAAAGCACGCTTAACCAGCTATCAAAGTCTGTGCAAACATATTTGAAGACTTTTAATTTAATTAAATATATCAAGGCATACAATAAAATACATACAAAGTAAAAATTGTACAAGGATTATGACAGCTAATGAGATGTAACACATGACTAACAATTCGACTTAGGGTCCTTCAAGGAAATCGCGTACAAGTTCTTAAAAGGTCGGCAACGCACTCGCGAGCCCTCTAGCATCGAGAGTGTCCATGTGCGGCGATATCACTTAACAGATGAGCCTCCTGTCCGTTTGCCCCCTGTTCTATAAAAAAAACATGAAACAATATACAAACTTGATCGTTTTAAAATCACTGTTACTATTTATAACCCCTCAAAGAATCTATAAAGAAAACCAAAACATGGCGTTACGAAGCGTTTCAAATCATTCGTATAAATGCATTTCGGGTTCGTAATGGGCCACTTTAGTTCCCCAAATAGGGGCTATGAGCTAACACATAAATAATGCCCGGGGTTAAACGACAAGCTCACTGAATGATTCGACAATTACAACGCGTAGGGAATTCATTGAATTAAATTGTACTTTTAGACGATTGTGTGATTCCATTAAGTGCTCCTTTGAATAAATTTTAATTGGATAGGTTACAAATAGTGAATGACATTTTGTTTGATATGGAATTTAAAGGCGAAAGATTCAGCGATGGGCATGTCGAATTATCAGTCTCCAATGTATTACTGATCAGCTTGATCGTGTTCTGAAGAGTCGAATAGGACCTCCTTCCTTTTAATCATCGTACATTTTCTTTTGCGGACTAGCAAATTGTTTAAAAAAGAGCGTACCTAACTGTAAGCCTAATTAGCTGAATATAGCAACATAATACGCACGTTGTATTTTTAAATGTTATCGTGAAATTGCAATCTCTTAGCTCTTCAGGCATTTCTGCCCCTGAGATATTTTCTTATTCCCGATTCAGTGTACTTAGGTATATTCATTAGTTGTTGCAACTGTGCAAGTCCATCGATGTAAATTCCATTATAGTTATACATTTTAATACATATTTAACTATGAGCTATAAAAGAACTCTTACATCTTCTATACGACTAATCCCTATCCGAATATCAAAGAAATTGCATCAATCTATGTCATATTTATAAGCATATGTAAATGTTTGTCAAGTAACATATTTTAATAATATTGTTACGAGGGGTGCCCTAAACGCGTTTAGTCGGTATTAAATTCGATATTTTTCCATATCATTGCGGGGTGGGAAGCTGAGGGTTGCTTGGAGAGCTTTATTCATATGGCAATCTAAAGCTGTCACGTAATTCCTAAATCAAAAACGAAGAAGCGTACTTCTTTGCATTCGGGTCGTTTAAAAAACATATTTATTTTTTATACATTGATAATTCATTGGTTCACGACTGGTAAGAAATAGAAGAAGAAAAAGAAAAAGCACTCATTATCAAATAAAGTAAATTTATTCTAATATAACCATTAAATATCTTGTCGAATGATAGCAAAAATTAAGTACAGGGGCAAACGGGCTCACCTGATGTAAAGTGATACCAGCCATGGACACTCTCAATTCCAGAGGGCTCACGAGTGCGTTGTCGGCCTTTTATGAATAGATACGCTCATTTCTTGAAGTATCCAATCACGATAGATACATATACTATTTAGAACTGAGTTTCCATCTTATATACAATTACTTTAATGTTAATAGTATGGCATAAAGCCGTCCATTAAACCCCAGTTGAGCTCGGTTTAACGCAGTCAACTGATCCAATAATCTCTACGTCTGAATTCATTAATGTATTTGTAGTATCGTTATTATATCCGAGGAAATTTACTACTTTTTCCTTATATCCGGCTTGACTTTTCTGCATTTATCTTATAAAGGGGAACTTTTATTATTACAGATATTTTTATGATTCTCTAGAGTTAACTTTAGCGTACGATAGCGAATGTTCCCATCAATGGCACTTTAAAACTCCCAACAACAGTAGCAATTTGATGGTTGTGACATCAGCGCTATAATGATATTACTATTGGGTGTCATCGTTTCACGATGTTAATCGACTATTTGTTTAGATATTGAAAATACTTTAGGTGACGCAGCAATGCAGGTGAGTCTTGACTTTCAGTACAAAAAAGTGAACTCCACCTAATAAATAATTGTTTCCTTTTTTTAAATGATAATAAAATGATCAAATTATTAACAATAAAAAGGCTATCCTCCTATAAGCTCACCGGTTTAACGTTCCCTGAACTTCTACAAATATTTCAATTAGGTCCAGCCATTTCGAGTTTTGCGAGAAAAGCGAACCGTCATTCATATATCTATATCTATATAAGATTATTAATGTAGTTTACGGTACAATATACCTGTGTAAAAGCTAAAGACTAGTGGCCTTGTGGCATTAGTGTGTGAATTTCATCCCTGACGTCGTAGGTTCGATCCTCGTTTGGGCACCAATCAAAGAAAACTTCGTGAGGAAACTGGCATGCCTCAGACCCAAAAAAGTCGTCAAAATCTGAGGTCTGAACATATTCTAGGCCCAGAGTGTGACTAACAGTAGGAATTTTAAAATTTTAATTTTAAAATTCCTACTGTTAGTAATATAATATACCTAATTTTTTATTAAGTAATAAAAAATTAGGTATATTAAAATGCGTTACAGTTTGTTTATAAGACACTATTTAGAACTTTAACTTGAGACTACTACAAAAAGCATCACTAATAGTTTTCTAAAAATCATTTATAACATGTGAATAACTTCCAAAATTGTAAAGATTCCAACTTTCGACAACTACACATGCTTCTGCCTTTCAACGAAAAGTATCATTAATTATCATTATCATTAATCATTAAAATGAGACTTAAAGGAGAAATGAGGTGCAGTTTCCGAAGTAAACAGTTCTAATGATACAATTGAAAGATTAATTATATCATTTCATAGTTTTTGAATGAACGGGTTGTGAAATACATTAATGTAAAATATAGCTTATTCGTACAAGATAAGATTTAAATTACAATAAATATGCAAAGGCGTCGGTGTGTCTGATTTCAAAGTTATTCAAGTCGAATGACGTTGTATTTTTCATTGATAACGAATTTTAAAAGAAATTGTCTTCATTCATAATTTTACGCCAGTTTCATGTAATTATAGACGGCTTTTCATGTGAAGTGCATTTTATCGTCGTTTAATAAGTATTGCAAGTACATTATTAAGGGTTTAGTTACCTGGCGAAATTTTTTTTTACATTTCGACAAACCCGTGAAATTTGATATTATTTAATTAGTCATTGAGATTTTGGAGAGGCCCTTCTCCGCATTTCTGTAAGCAAATTATTAATCGACTTAGTCGTTTCTTAAATTTTTTGCTAAAACATTTTTATTTATTGGTTGTTATCAAGTAGGTACTATAGATTCATTTTAAAATTAATGACACGTAATTAAAAATAAACAGTCATACTCAGAGTCTTTCGTAAGCCATTTTAGCAAAGTCCATTCTAGTTTTAGTTCATTAAAATAATAATTTTTAATGTTTATCCTTAATTCAGTTGTCAACTAAATAATCAGCATTCGTAACTGTATATTATACTATACTATATATGTAGTATGTATATGTTCATTTATATCTTCAAGCCTCTTTCCCAAAGCAGTAGCCCACCTGCTACAGTCCTGACATACCGCTCCATCCATTTCATGATATTCGACATGCATGCTCGTCGGTTATGGGTTAGTACTTCTCTAGTTGTCTTGGTCAAGTCCAAGGTTCCCTATTATTAAGTATTACCTATTTGTTACGCGCTTCTCATTCGTCCGTTCTACATTACCAAACCACGTAGTAAATTTTGTTATAATATTTTTATAACAAAATCAAGGGTGATACAACCTTTTTTCTGGGCGTCAGATTTCTGTATCTGTCTCCTCATCATTTGTAAATATAATAGGCAATTAGGTGAACATGATCCTGTACGTCCTGACACACGCCGTGGAATTTTTGTCTAAGACAAGCCTTTCAAGCAGGTTTCCTCATGATGTTTTACTTCACCGTTCGTGCTTATGTTTATTGCGCACATGGGTAGAAAGTCTGTTGGTACATGCCGCCGGGATCGTACCTACGCCCTAAGGGATGAGAGTAACTCGCTGAAGCCACTTTTATATTAATTTTTTGGTAGGGGAAATGCCTTACTTATACCGGCACGGTTGCCGCGTCGTCAAGGATTATGTGGCAACTCGGCACAGCCATTCACATCGGCTTGGTTTGTGGGGGAGCCGGGGGATGTCGGGCGACGCGGATGGTCGCCATCTCCCTGGCCATCACCGCCCCATATTGCGCATGAAGACTTCGCAAAATCTCTGCACACTGAAACCACTAGGCCAACACTGGTCAAATTATGTTATACCTATTAAAGTTGAGTGAAAAAAATTATGATAAAATTTATTTCATTACATAATGCGGCTGTATTTTTATATGATAAGTAATAAATTACCACTTAAAGTGATTACTAACAATAATACTCACATTAAAAAATCTATAAAGCTACGAATAATGAGCCACAGTGGCACAATAGATGTCTATGAAATATTATAGATAACGGATACACAGTATATGGAATATGTAGATGCAACGTTATATCAAAGCCTATTCCATCTGTATCCTCTAAGTGTGCATGGGACTTAATCATATTTATACAATGCTTAAAATTGTAAACTCAGAACAGAAAAAAATACCAATTGTATCATAATTATACAATAAAGATTATTATTTCCAAATTCCTTTTCGAATCTCAAGTCACAATTTCGTTTCTAGCACTTATGTCACTTCATTTACAAAAAATGGTATTACAGTTGTTAAAACTAGATTTAAATTTAACATTTTATGGACCTTAGACTAATCTTGTTATAAAGACAGACTTAAAGCCTTACAGAAGTTACAGACCTTGGAAAACTTCTGTTTTTTTTTAAGTTATTGTACTTTGTATACTTGAGACAAAATCACTTTACGACAGGCGTGGCCTACTAAGTACTAACGTCAAACGAATTTCTATAAAAATGCACACGTGGCAAAGCGTGAGCTTATGTATCATTTTAGCTCCAGTAAAATTGAACTACTACTCAGGGGTACATCTGCCGACATTTCTATACTATAATATCAACAGATGTCTAAAGGGTCTAACAATAGAGCTAAGTGACTCTAGTTAAATAATAAACTTTAACGACACCTTATTAAGGATTTATTTGTACACTCGAATTATTATAATATAATTTATTACAAATGAGCAGAATAGATTTTTTTTATATTTATGCCTTTAATGTTTATTTAGTGATTTTTATATCTACTAGGTGGCCATCTTGTAAATAATGACGTCATTTGACAAGACTTTCTGACATATTTTTTTAACTTTTTGGGCCTATTAGCCATCATATACTATAGTAATAGTCAAAACATCTATGGTCAATGAATTTTACAATAAAGTCATGTAAGCTAAAAACAGTTTGAAATTCAAATGAATAATTATACAGTCGTTTGTGATTTATATATGAAAACATTTAAATTCAGTAAAATACTGTTAAGATAGGTCACTATTTCTTTTATTTTACCTATAGGAACCATTTTAATTTAAAACCACATTTTTTTAAAACTAGCGCCCCTAATTATACACTTAATGTAGATTTTACAGATATTTAACCCTAGAAAGATAATCATATTTTGTAATACGGAAAAGATAATCATGCGTAAAATTTACGCATGAATTTGAATTAGTTGTAGGTTTAGGTTTAATAGTTTATTTTAATAAATTCTATGTTATTATATATACTCATATATTAAATTAATTAATAATGCAGATAATTTGTTAAACTTCTTTATTTGTATTTAAAAAATAAACAAAACTTTAAACGTCTTCTATAAATCAATAAAATAGTATAACACTTACTCTCCCTAATGAAAACTTATTTTTTATTCTAATAATCAGACTCATTTTAACTAGAAAATCAACAGTAAGCTTTTCTTATAATTTAGGAACATACATTTACATAAAAGTAAGTTACAAACAGCTTTGGCACATATCAGTATTATGCTCACGACATATAACTTTTTTACATTTTTTGCAGGACGCATTTGCCTTTCTCCTTTTTTTAGAAGGGCAAAAAGAACAATAAATCCTTTTTTTTGTGCTACTGGCTCATTGCTATAGTCTTCGGATGTATCAGGCACTTTAATTGGCAACATATCAGTGATTTTATCTCACAAATATCTCTTCAAAATAGGTACTTCTAAACGTCTACGCATAAACAAAGAAGACAGTCCCAAGCTAAGATTTTTCATAAATCTTTTGCGACTCAGAGGCTTTTCTCCTTTACGATTAACATTATGTATGCAGGCAATGTTAAGGCAGGCAAATTCCAAAGAATAAAGCCATAGGCCATCTATTTGTCTTCTACTACAGGACATCAGAGAACACATTTGGTCTAGCGTGTCAACGCCACCTTTGATTGATTATAATATATTATCATTTCTGGTTTGCCAGTAGCTTCGTTTAGTAGCATTCTCCTCACAAATAAACCATTTTTGCCGGTTTCGGTTTGTAGGAGACGAGAGTAAGGGTTCCGTCAAAACAAAACATAGATGTCCCCACTAGCCTGGAGCGACTGTTTTTTAGGTCTTCCGGTATCTCACGTTTGTTTGATCGTATGGTTCCCACAATGGTTATTTTATAAGGTTCTTGGAGCAATCTTGTTGCCAAAGGGATTGAGGTAAACCAATTGTCCTCTGTTGAAAGGCTACGATCCTACGAAAGGCCAATGAGACTGGAGGCTGGAGACTGGTTGCACAGTACTGCTTTGCTCTTCTAAGATATTACTTCCGCTTGGCGTCGGCTGTTCTTCTTGTATCTCGTCTACAAACCCTTCTTCTGTGTTACTCTGCACTTCATCTCACTCTGATCACTGAAACATCTGACTCACAGTCGTGGTCCGCTACTTTACTGTCGGTGTCCTCACACGAAAGCATCATCACTTTGCATAAGAGCGGCCAGGATTTCGTGTTCGTTTAAATTGGTACTCCCCATTGTGTTATATATTTGCCTCAATATCTTTAAAAATGAAATAACAATATTAGTTATGATATAAAGTATTAAAAGTTACGAAACACAATAAAACTGTCATATAAGCCAAAATCATAAAAGTCACGATAAAGATAATCATGCGTAATTTTGACTCACGCGGTCGTTATATTTCAAAATCGGTGGCACTTACCTCATTGACACTTACGGCACGTGGCAGCTCCCAACGACGAATGAAATGTCCTAAACGCACAGCTATGGATTCGCGATAATTAGAAAGTGAGAGTAATTTTTCGAAAACGCATGCGTAATTTTTACGCAGACTATCTTTCTAGGGTTAAACAAACGTAGGTACTCTCTATGTAATTTAACAGAAAGATACGAAATAATACTTCAGTTAAAAGACTGCAATATTTTTTATGGTTGTATGTTGTTGTATGCTACTTTTTCTCATAACACCTATGTATATCTGAAATTGAAATTTATAAATCAAATAAATTTATATTAAGAATAAAACTAATATCAGAAGCGCGTGCCGCTAATCGCCCGGCATTGTAAAATGCCATATCTTTTCTATTTGACAGCAAAATGGCGGGAAAAAAATTAAGTTTACTGTTTACGTGTTTCATCAGTAACACGCATAATCAGCGAAAATGACTAAAGAAAATATTAATTGATTTAAATGCCTACATATAATGTGATTTTATTTGTATATATTAGTATACTTTTTATATATATTATATTTTTAGAAAAATAAAAATAGCAAGCAGTGTTTTTTTCTGGCTGTGACAAGATAATCTGTTTCAAATTTTATTTAATCTGTACATCCGTTGTAGACAATGAAAAAAGTGGCGCCAAATGTCATAGGTCAGTTCACGGTTAAAATTAGAACGCCCCCAAACCTCAACCTTTTGGACCGAAGTAGTGCCGACTTCTAATGAAGCGTTGAAGGAGAAATATGACTGAAGTTCTACTGACACAGACATGTCCAAATTTTGCCCGAAAAATAACCTAATTGAATTTTTCTTTGAGATTAATGTTAATTTTATTTTAACAGATAAACAATCTTTAGACTTTGATGGTAATCACAAAACATACTAATTCATACTATAAAATTAATCGAATAGAAATTTGTGACAACTCTACAAAACGAAAAAAATTACAATAAAAACTTATAAAATATAATGGAATTCAAAAATGGAACGGTCATAAGTCATAATTCAAATTTGGAAGTTCGCAAATTCAGTAACGAACCGTGGCGAGTGCATCGGGTCTTTTGACTCAGGTAGCGATGCATCGAGTTGCAAAGGGACCGCTTATGGCTTATCCAAATCACAAAAGAGGAACTTTGTATAATATTTATTATCTTCTAAGAGACAAATTTAAAACAGGGTTTGTTTCCTACTATAGTACGTTAATATAATCTTGGCACATTTGGTTCTATTCCCGGGGTCAAAATATTTTTTTATGGGATAGGAGCAGGCATTTTGAATAAAGTGATAACCACTGTCCATGGACACGCAAGGGGGCTAGGTGCACAACCAGTTTTGCCGATCTTTTAGAGAATGTTACGCTCTTTTTCTGAAGGCATCGTTTCGTAAAAACAAAGAAGTTGTACGCGACAGAAAGCGCAGTGGAGATGGAAAGGCCAGGGTGACATAGAAAGGATGGTATTTCTGCCTCGACGCCCGATGATAGAATTCAGCCGCAGTACTTAGCCCGTACAGTCCTTCAGAGAACTGCCCATGATAAAAGCTGTAGAAAATGCTAAGAGAATCAAGATCGAACGAGCAGGGTCGGCGACGATTCGAGCCCTGAGTTGGATGTGATATAATAGAAGGAGCTGGTACAGGAGTTGTAAAAACAGTAATCAATGTGGGGCCAACACCAAGCTTTTTGGAGTCTCATTTAGCTTTACCCTTCAAATGACCGCAAAACTGAACACCGGCTGGCTGGCTCTGGCTTTAAGGGAAATGTCTCCGAATAATGATGTTATGTCGAAGGGGTTATTTTTATTGAAATTACTCCACTCTATTGGAAAAATAATGGTATTTCACACAAATAAGTATTCTTTACAACAGCAGCTTTCTTTAATCTGTATTAGGTACCAAATATTACTTGAAAAAAAAAAACAAAATGCTACTTGCAATAAATATTAATTCAAACATTTGATGAAAGCCGAATCCTAAATTACGATCAGCAATACAAGATGTCACCGTACTGCCAAACACAACCTTAAGCCCACCATAATATTTATGGCAGCTATATTTAATTTTCGCAAGCTTTGCTAACTACCGCCGAGGAGGTTTTATTACTTTTTTCGGCGGGTAACCCTAATCTCGGTGACTTGTTAAGTGATTCCTTGAGATTAATGGCGGGTTAATGAGGTCTTATTACGTTGGCAGCACTGGGCTAAATCGATTTTGAAGTTTATCGGTCATTAGTCGATTATGTAGTTATTGCTTGTAAGATATATTATCTGAGCAAGGATTTAAAATTTTAGCGACTTTTGATTTTGAAAATGGAATTATTTGATTCTTAAATAAATGAAACACTAATTCAGAACCATTTTAAATACGTTATATCATATCATTTTTTCACATTCAAAAAAAGAATCATGGTTCATGCTACTTGTTCGCAATATTTTCTTTTATTAAGTAGCTACAAAAAGTTTTAATTATATTAAAAGGCATTTCTACTGTTATTATATACATTAATAAAAGTGGAACCTTATCGCGTAGTGAGCTTCGGGCGTGAACTAATTAAATGTATTGGCTTTGCTGCAATTTACGTTTTAATTAAACAATCGCGCCGATCTCAAGTTTATTAATATGTATCTAGTAAGTAACCTTATGTAAATGTTCTGTGGAAATATCGTGGCTTTGTTGTCGATGGAATTTTAGAGAGATAATACGCGCCAAGCATTGGTTTGGTGTGGAAGAGCTTGTTAATACGTCAGCATGGAATGAGCCTCGTTTTTTAATTACTTTAGACGTCATTAATTTACCGAATTGAGAATTTTTTAACGGTGCTGGACTCACGTTTAAATGCTTAAAGTTGGACTTTAAGTAGTATCAAATTATTTATCAATTATGAACTATCTTCGGACTGACCAGGCCAACACTGCCCATGTAAGCGATGTTAGTTGCTGATTTATTTATAACCTTATAACCTAATTAATAAATTTTCAAAGTTAAAAGCCTTATCCAGGATATTGTTCAGGACAGCCTGTATAGCGTATGACCGGTTGTAAGTGCGGTGGGCAGATGTTAGCCACTCGTTAGTGAACATGCGCCGTTCTGCCTACATCTTAATTAAGGAGAGCTGTGTCCGGAACACAGTATGGACATACGAAAGTAGTAGAGGATAATTTATTTTAATAAATCATAAAAAAAAACAATTCAGTGGCACAATAACCTATTTAGTCTGTACGTCAGATTTATGTATCTTTTCTTATCATTTTTTAATCTAATAAGCAAGTAGGAAATAGAAATAGAGTAGCGTCATGTCCTTAATGACACATGTCAACTTTTAGGGTCTAAAGCAAGCCAGTTTCCCTTCACCGTTTGAGCATGTTTAATGCGCACATAGAAAAAGTCCAAGTTGGTGCACAGCTGGGATCGATCCTACGACCCGAGGGATAAGAGTCGAAGGCCAACGCTGCTCAAAACAAATTCTATGTTTATATAGTGGAAATAAAACAATTGAAGTTCGCATTGACTTATTAACACAAAAAGCTTTACGAATTCAATTTTCAAATTAAGCTTTGCGCTTTTTTATCGCGCGTTATGGAACTTTCTCGAAGCCATACCCATATTTGGTAGAATATTGATGACCAATTAAGCGGCGTGTTCGAGCAATCTCGGCTACCGAAGATAAGGGTATTTGTTGGTGTCTACCGGGAGACAACTTTATGCTAATTTCTCCCCCTTCTCCCCTTCCAACCGGTCTTAATCAACTGGACTTTGAATTGAACTCTCGAATGCAGTGTTTTTATCGATTACGATTGGCCTTACAGAATTTTCATCCGGGAAGAAATCGCTTTATCGATAAGGACCTAAAACCGACTAATAAAATTGTATTAAAACAAAAGTCAGCCAATACCGCACCGTAGCTATAAATCCTTAAATAATAGAAAACTATATAAAACCTCCTTTTATATTGAAATATTAAACCTGCCGTTAAGTCCATTAAATCTATTGCCAGATGCAAATTACACTTTATAGACTATAATTCGCACAATACACTACCTAAATGTCTTTTAATATTTATGAAGATTACTACCAATAGACTAGAGAGATTTATTAGACCCATTCGAGCACTAATTCTCTATGGCATTATAACTTGGACAATTGACGCTTTGTAGCCGACTCAATATATTCCAAATGACTCCTTGACGCTCGAAGACCTTTAGCTAGGGTTGTCACGAAGTACTTCAAATTATTAATTTAGTATGAGTTGTTAGACATGTAGAAGCTACATTTTATTTAATATTTGTTAATAAATCGGTTCTAATTATCTATTTTGGCTAAATTAATATTGTTGTAATTCATACATTTGTGCAAATCATTGGACTAGTGACGAGCGCTTATCTTGATACATTTACACGACCTGATAATAATAAAACAATAGAAAAAAATTTAGTACGTAAATAATTTTAATAATTTAGTTTGTGTTGCGTTTAAAAAATTGCTTGTGTTGGAACCCTAGCAGCCGCTTTTTGAAAATCGAACGTCGGTATATTTATTTTGAATTAAGAATAATTTCTTTTTGCTGCCGTCTGTGGACGTGTGCCGCGCATTAGTGAGCATTGTTGACGTTATATTAATGAAGGCCGTATTTATTCCTTTATCCTGGACCGCTTAGTAGAACGTAAGATCAAATATTTCTTGAACAGAAAAAAAAGAAAGTCACTCTTAAAGAAATATAGTCTAAAGGTATTCATTTCTAACTAAAATATTTAATCTTAAATTTATTAAATATATTTTTTAAGGACTCATTTGTCAAATAATATACTGTCCCCTTGTCTTGACTTAATGTCCAAAACCCCCAGATGGGACAGAGCACGTCCACAGTCTCCATCGATTTCGTATTTTACCTCGTTCCAAGCCTTTTCGACTCTCTTCCGTCAATTCTGTAAGAAAAAAAGCTGACTGAGGTTATTAGTTGTTAGTCTGACCGGTAGAAGACTGCTAGTATTTAATATATAGGCTTCCCTGCTTGAGGCTTACATGTGATAATTTAGGAAGAGAACATATCAGTCCGGTCAATTTAGACATCTAAGGTTACAAAAATTCCGACTTAAATGTGAAAAGTATTCATCGATCCGGCAAAAAAATTTAAGGTCAAAGATCACAAGAACGGGTTTTACGCGATTTTCAGCAAAACGGTAAGTTTTATCCGGATTATAATTGTGTATTGTACAATCCTACCGATATTCAGCGAAGTCGGAATTTTTGTAACCTCACCCTTATTTCTTTGTCTAATTTGACCGGACTAATATATACAATACAACATAATATCACATAGTAGGTATATAATAGGTACGTGTTGACAGCTAAGAAGTGTACTCTTAAAAATCACGTGGAATAAAATCAAAGTTGTCGCATTTACATTTAAGTCGGGATTAAGCCAGCTAACTTGAACAAAAGCGCAATTCCCTTCACGTCCAAGGCGAGAAATGTTGCCAATTTACTCGTCAAAGTCTCCATTGTTTTGTTAATGCTGACGTGGTGCTAATTGCTCTATGCAAATTTAGATTAAGCTAAGCCTCTGTTTAATAATTCTTAGTTAAACATGACAGTTTAATTTGACTAAGATTAACTGTCAAATTTGTAGTTTTACGCACCTTGTGTATCGTTTGGAAATTCTCGTCTCGGCCAAAGATTAACGATACTACGTTATGCGTAGTAAAACAAATTATAATTGTGACTTTTTACGATTAGATATCAGAGGAGAAACATTTTAGGTATGTTTTATGTGCAAAAAGATGCAAATGCCAGGGAAGAGACAAATGGATAAAATACTGACTGCAATTTACATGAAGATTTAAAAAAAACACGGTTGTCGTTGATCACCTGGCCGCACTTCTTCGCAGCTAGGTGTAAACAGGTATGATTTCGATACATTTATACGTTCATAACGTACATTTATTAATTATATCATATCAAATTGAAGCTAACTTTTTTTATATGAATGTTCAGGTTACCTGCTGTTAAAGATGATGCATATATAAGGTAAAGTGAAATAGAGTTAACGTATAACATAACAAACATAGTGAGATGGACATAATGTACTCTAATGCGGTACCCGAATAAAGGCTTTTTTAATATATTTTATAGTAATATTTTTTATCGAGGTAAGGATAATATCTAAAATAGGGCTTAATTTAATCTCTAGAAAAACACGAATTAAATCATTATTAAAAGGTGTGGGTGTTACCCGTTCGCCCACTACGCGGGAAAAATCCGTAATGTTTATTAATTAGTTCTTTTCTTGAATATAATTACTTTCTTTTCTTGAAGGACCCTAAGTCGAATAGGTTCGGTCTGTCATGGGACAGTCTCTGTCCAATGCTATTTTCTAAAATCAAAAATGTATTATAAAGCGAGAGCCCAGTTTGACAAAGCAAGGTTTTAAAATACTTCATAAAACCTTTCAATACATGCTAATACAATTTTAACTTATTAAACTGTTTTCATCGAATGGTGTTAAACCACAAAATTAACTGATACACTTCCAAAATCGTTCCCAGGTGTCGAACTAATTTCTCTAAGTGGCGTTAATAGTTACCACGTCACTTAAATGAATTCTACTTGCATTGTCTATGGGAATATTGTCTTCACTGCACCGTATACAGGATCATATACAATTTAGTATCCTATTTACTATTTACAACTTCCCGTGGAAAAAAAATCTGCAGTCTAAAAGATCTCGACTATTACTATGTTGACTGTTAAAAAGTTTATTAGATCTAAGTGTACGAACGGCGGAATAAACTTAAGTATATGTAAATTTGTTAATATGTCAATTTCATCAATTCGGTTATAAGAAAATCAAGTTTTGTATAGAAAACTGTGTTGCCATTGTTTAATCGGCACGCTTTCACTAATGTACGCATTACTATTATTAGGTATGTGTGTATGTGTGTGGTATCTTCTATGTTTAATTGCTGGTTCAAACAAATTCCAAGAAAAAGTCACATATCTAATTTTATACAATCGAAGCCATCAAATTGAGAGTCATTGCAAATTTTAAAATAATGTTCTATCAACAACAACTTAGATCTATGGGCTAAAGTTCTCACACCCTGTACATAATGTACATAGAGTACAGTGATTTCCTATTAGCCGATAAGTAAACAAACTAACAGACGTGGGTAAGGCTAGAGGAAATTACATTAGCAAATTGTGAACGCCAAAAGATGTGGGAAGACGCCTATGGGAATATTCCTAGTGTTTAATCTAAGCAATTTTCTTAACTAAATTATATATTAACATAGAATTATTATATTAGGGTATTTTGGAATTTAAAGCAGGTACGTGGGTAACCTTGAAAATGCTTAGAACTGGCCAGTTAGAAACATTGCTAATGAAAACTTTTTTGCATTTCAATTTTAGAACTCTTTGGTAACCTAATGGTGTACCTATATTGCATTCATTTGTCATTTGTTTTTTTGAATTGGCGGCAAATCTAAAACTCTTGTTACACGTGAAAATGAACCTAACGTGAAATTTTTTTCCGTCAATAATTTATTATGACTTTCGTTGTCGACTTACTCAACAACAAGCTATGAAAGGCGGTGATTAGCATTTCATAAAAAGCCCTATGTCGTGCGACTATTTACAATTCGTTTAAGGAATTAATGCGTGGACTGTGGAGAGTGACCTATCCAAGTAATAGCCAAAAGACAATCAGCTCAGTTGGTGTTTCCTTTCTAGGATCGGCCAACTAAGGTAAAGAAAGGAAGAAGTCAAGGAAAAAAGATGATTGCCTCATTCTTAGCTCGGAAAACAATATAAATATTTGCAACATACTACATTAAGCTGTTTTTCATTTTTGAATCATTTTCAGTGGGCCCTAGGTATTTATAACGGTTGTTCATATAATCTTAATCACAAATGGCTCCCAGTGGGGGCAGAGAGGTCAGAGCGTACTATAGGAAGATGGAGAAGGCCTACGCCTAGATATGTACCAAAAAAGTGGTTGATAATCATGATGAATAACCAAATATCAAGTATAGACTCTGACTTTTGGTTATAACATTTTAATAACTAGATACATTTTGTGTATTCCTGTGTTAAATAGAATTTATATATGAAAAGATACCAATCATTTCTCTATGAAAGCTGTATTTCGTTTGGATCAGAAAGGCGAGATGAGTAAAAGGGATAATTGTATGTAACTGGTGTCTTGACGGTCTAATGAGTTGTAATAAGTGCCACCCAAAGTGCATACTGTAGAGTTCGATAGTATGGAGGCGTATCAAATTTTACCTTTTTTTAAACAGTATCAGTCTAATTGCATCCTTAACAGGACTTGTCACTTTCCAACACAGCGTGGCGACAACTTAAAAGAGAGAGATAGATAAGACTTTAGTTAAAATACTGCAATAAGGTCAGTTTTATAGAACGACTTCGGTGGAATTAGTAATTGTTTCATGGTTAGAAAATAAATTTTACCTGAATTAACTTCAGACATTCGGCATAAGTTAGCCCTGGTTTTGGGTATTAATTACTAGATTTTTTACTGATGAGTAAGTAACTATCGTGTCGTCATATCGTGCTTCTTATAAGCAGTAGAACCTTTTCAGTCTAGGAGTCAGATGTCTTTATCGGTTTCGTCATTTATTTTTAATAGGCAAGTATGTCTTCTTTGCCAGTCATACGCCATCGATGTTTCTAAGACTTGCCGGTTTCATGTTTCATTTTCTTTAATCAATTATAATAAAGTCTATTCCACTATTCCATGCACATGCTGTGCACCTTACGACTTCATTAGAGCGCGTCAAGCGACCAGTCACGAAGCGACCCAGTCATAGACCCACTCGCCTCCAGGTTGTACTCGTTAATAATGTAGACTCCATTATTTACGTGGACTAGAACGCCTGATCACGATATAAATCTGACTTCAAATATAGCTTCTAACTTAAACTTAACTTTAAAACTTTTTTTAATATAAAAAAAGCTTAGTAATATATATATTTTGATTTTGTAAATTTACGACCAAAATTTAGACGAAACAAAATTTTAATATATCTTTTAGATTATTTTGTTTGGAAATAAAAAATAGCCAGAAAATTTAAATACATATTTTCTAATACGAGTAGTTTAGGTATAGAATAATATAAGCGAACAAATAGAATTAAGAACAAAATAGTTAATTCTCAATCTGGTAAAGCAATAGTTAGCAATGCACTCAGATAACATAGGGTTCAGTAATGGCGCGAGACATCGCTCGATACATATCATTTAGTTAAGGGTATATATAGACGGGAGTTTTATTTAAACTCCATAAACTATGAAGGTTGTATATGTTGTATGGTTGTATGTTGTCTTGTGGCTGGTATTCTAACGGAAAATCTGGAATAATATATGTAGGTATTTTTCTATGATCTCTAGGCGACAGATGACCCACTGTTCTATAAAAGAAACCAAGGTATCTAAAGTAGGTAACCCTTATTTGTAATGCCGAAAGGAAAATTAATGTTGATCTGAATGGGTATTTTAATAGCTACTAACATAAATACAAAAATGATGAAGTAGCATGTTTATTTTTCTTTGCGTTAGTGTTCGTTTTCTTGAGATGGAAGTCAGTAAGTAAAATCAGCCTAAAGAGAAATAATAACATAGATCTTAAGATATCTTCGCCCTTTGCTCAATAGATGTCGTTATAACAGTCGTGATAGGTGTGGCGTACTCTTAATGTATATTGTTGAAAATAATTGATCCTAACGAATGATTGTAATGTTTAACATTTGTTTCTAACAAGTGAATAAAGTAGATACATTAAATAAGCTTATAGACTAATAACAGGTGTCGTATTTTAACATAGAATTAGTTTTAACAAAGACTTTTTAGGATTTAAGAATTTGGAAAGGACCGTTAATATGTCGGCTGGCCCATACGCCTTTGCTCTTCTCGCAAGCGTGAACCTGGTCTCGCCAAAGAACTACAGAAGTCCAACGTCACCTCTGATCACAAAACGCGGACTGCAGTCAGTTCAAAATGAGACTGTCAGTAATAAACCCACTAGTGAAAAGAACTTCTAAGCTTCGAAGAAATTAATCTCAAAATATTGATAGGGGCAAATACGTGCTTTTGTTTCCTTAATAAAATGTTTCAGTGCAGAATTAGTCACCCGTACTCCTGGAATGCGAGGCTTTACAACGAACAGAAATTCTCGGAGAGGTGAAGTCGCTTCGTGAAGCCTGCTTTCTTCCAGTAAACTTATGAGCTTCAAGAAAGAGTGGCTCAATTAGCCAGAACTTTACGCCCTACGGACTAAATGGTTGTTTAGTGCGGAAACTGAGTCCACGCTACTTACATACAAGGATAAAAAGTGTTACTTTTTCTATACCTACACGAAATTCAATTACAGTTACTTGGACTGTAATTTCCAATACGTAAGGTATTGGCGAACGCCTCTTTCTAATTACCATGTGCTAACAAGACGTGTCATAATCACCATGCCACTGACGACGTACGTCATTGGTGGACGTGGTGTCTAAAATATTAAATTCTACATACCGAAAATAATTGAAAAAAAGTTTTGCCGATTTTTGTAGTCTTTGTCTGTTTACACACTGTTATTTTGAAATTAAGATTAAGAATGCTATACCGACCCTAAGTAGAACATTTGATTTTCTGCGAAGTAATAATTGCTTTATGTTCACAAATAATTCTCATTCAGGTTGACTGGTTATGTGATCTATTTCCTCTAGGGTTATACAGCATTCCACACTGACGTCATAAAGCTGGGAACAAAAATCTAGTTGTACATTATTTTAGGTTCAAGAAGTTTATCATCATGCAATACATGAGAATAAACAAAAGTATAAAATATACTACGCCGCCCTTCGAACACTATTACTTTTGCAAACTCACAGGCGTATCGGGAACGAGTCCACAGTAACTATTTCCTAGTTAACAGTTAAAACAAGATAAAAATCATAATTTAGTGTTTGTCGTGAGCTCAATGGGTTAATAAGCGGTTAGTCTCGTAATTACAAATTAGAAGCGACTGTGAAGGTGATAACCTTTTGCACGAAGACAGTGGTGACCTCGGTCAAATTGCGGACGAAAGGTGCATCTATGAAAACGTTGAAGATGTACCGGGAAGTTTATAGAAAACCATTACTTTGTGGTATTAAAATTTAGTAGGTGTGTATTATTCTGTTAAATTGTGTTTTCTTTTGGTTTTTGTATTGATTGTTCTATTTTATTTTTGTCAATTTTTTTTATATTCTATAAGAATTTGTGCTGTGGTGTGACACAAAGGAAAAGGTTTTAGTGTTTTTGTAGTCTTTATTTATAAAATAATAAATAATAAAAAAAAACTACCGAAGCTAAAAAATTACAAAATTGAAAAATGTTTTCAATTTAATATACATTTTTTTGTGAATTCAAAACATTCTTCATAATTTAAGCCGAGACCAAGCGACGCAAGTGGAACTTGATAGTCAACACACTCTGAAGAGATTAAAACTAAAAGATTGGAACCAACAAGAAAGGCGTGGCCGTCCCAAGCAAACCTGGCCTTACATTAGTTGCAGATGAGGCACGACTTGGAGCTAAGACTCGAAACTCAAGTCTGAACCCGATGGAGGCTCAATGTGGATGCCCTCTGTCCCAAACAGGGCTTATAAGACGTCACCTCAAGTGATGATAAAAAAATTTAAACAAGAATAATATTAACACGTTGAATAGTCGTCGTCATCGTGATGATCTCGTTACGTAGAAATATATGTTTGGCTACTTTGACCTGTTCCTTCGCTGGTGCTGAGTAATTAGATAAAAGTAATATGTATGTTTTTTATTCCTTAATACATATTTTAAGTGTAAATTCTAATTTAAAGGACAGCGGTAGTCACGGTCGTGTTGCGCCCGCGCCGCGCACTAATTGCCGTGACAACTAATATTTGACATCAATTAAACAATCTAGCCGCCATGTTTGAACGAAATTTAAATGTGTTTACTAATATCGTTCGTTAATCTGTTAATATTTGGTTTATTGCGTCACTAGTTTTAAAATTCGTACTATAAATTAAATTTGTTTAACACGTATACATACTTATTTCTACAAATTAAAATTATTTGCACTCTTTTACTTGATCTGTCGTCTCTTACTAATAAAAATTGTTTTGTTGAAAAGGCAAGGATATGGAATTTAGTTAGAACGATTCAATCAAAGCGGGTGGGAGTAAGGGAAAATGGTAGGATTGATAATTGTTTGGAGTTTGCAAATGTTAATTCAAAGCAATGTGCACAAAAGCAGTACTTAAGCAAACATAAAAAAGTCTATTTTAATATTCATATCAGATAAAGTAGAATAAAGCTCTCAATACAGTTATTCATTAACCAAGTCTATGTAAGGCTTATGACAAGTTGAAACTTTAGTATTAAGAAAGTTTGACATAAAATTTTGGTCATGTTGGATAAAGAGGGAACCTGCTGAAGTAAAGGCGCAAAAGCCTGCGATCGGAGCGAGGTGGTACGAGTTACGAGTGCTATCATAAAGCTATATTTATGTTGTATTATAAAGATGACACAAAGTCAAAACCAATGGCGCTACAAACTTTTTAGGCCTGGCTTAGATTTCTATAAATGTTTCGTAATAAAAAAATTTAACACGCCACTGATTAAAGGTTAGGTGATAAGCCTAACGCGCCACCGACTGTTTGGGTCTGGTGTTTCGTCACGATGTTGTCCTTTATCGTAGTAGCGAGCGTTATAGACAGAAAGTCCATAGGTGCACATCCGGGGATCGAACCTACAAAAGGATCATCATAAGCCACTAACCCAACAATCATGTCAGTTGAGACATGTGTACTAAGTTAATATACATTTACTTAATGTAACTTAAACTATATTACTCGCATAAATACTTTTTTTAATTTATTCCAAAGACACTAACTGCAAATGCAGTCGCAAACAGAAGCAAGTAAACAATAGGTACTTTTTATTGAACTTATAATCCAATTCAAGTACCATTATGCCAAGTGGCTTAAAGCGAATTCTAAAGTAATTTATTTTCTAAACCCACCTTTTCCCATAAATCTAAACCGCTATTAACCATTCAAAGAGCGCCATTGACCACAAACAAGTATTTTGGTAAATCTTCAAGGTGGTCTATTGAAAAGCGTTTAAGAAAAAGCCAAATTAGCTATCCGTTGTTACCAGGTGTTGCTTCAAAGGGCACGGGTGACTTCTGGCTGTTTTACGATTGTAATTCTATAGACTGTAATCAATATTGAGTATCGATTTTGAAGAAAATGCCAATTTAAAGAAAAACACTTTTTTAACGGATTATAGATATGTATTTATATTTAAACTTATAATTATTTGTACATAAAAAAGTGTTTTTCTTTAAATGTGTAAAAGTTATGTAAATAAAAGAAAATGCCAATCATAAATTGCGTATAGTTGGAATGGCAATAAATTACTTTGAAAGGAAATAATTTGATAGAAATTGTTTTGTACTTTTGTGTACTACCAAAATAAAGTTTTACAGTTATAGTACGTACCTATATATGTTTACATTACCGATAATTTTAATGTATTTTAAGAAATAAAAATACGTAAGTTAAGTAGGTAATCAGCAAGTGTCTGATGACACTTTGTCGATTTACTCACGATATTTTCAAACAAGAAATTGTACGCACATAGAGCATTCTGTGGATAATCAAGTTATGAATAACAGACCTTAGGGGCCATTTAAGTAACCAAAGCTCTCAAAAATAATAGTACATACGCAGCTTAATTTTTTATAGGAATCCTCGAAAATGCATTTCGTTTAGCATAAGCATAGTCAATGTGGGGTAATAAATATATATACAAAAGTATTGCTATTTACGTAATCACAAATTAAGTAAGTCAACCCGCTCCACCTCAGTGCTTACGTGGTACTTAAATGGCCCTAATATTGCCAGATACATGCAAAGCTAATACCACAGTGCTGTTTAATCAGGGAACACCTAAACCTTTGAACTTTTCGAAGCATTATTAAAAAGCTAATAAAAACAAAAGGCATATATTAAAATTCTGAGTCTGAGTGCGGTGCGCGGGCGCCGAAAAGTAAACAGCCTTTGTGTACGCCGCCGCGGAAATTAGTCAAAGCCTGCGTGTTTGTTTTCACTAAATAAGCTACCGGCTTACCGCATTAGTTCGATTACTTTGCTTTACGGGTTTATTTGTGGGAAACGATTCTGAACGCCGAGCTTTCTATGGGCATACATTGATTTTCTTTGGCGTTATTTAAATGTAGGCAAATGTATAAATGTATAAGTCAAAAAGAGGAAACTTTTTCTGGAAACTGGAAAGCTGAGCTTAATTTAGAATTGTCGTGTATTTCGATACACTTTGAAGTGGGCAAGTAATGGTGACGATTCTTCAGACTTTAGATTTATTTGTCTTCAAACATTACTTAATTTACATAGGCTTAGGGTCCTTAAACAAAAGAACGTACCAATTCTTAAAAGGCCGGCAACGCACTCACCAGCCCTCTGGCATTGAGAGTGTCCATGGGCGGCGGTATCACTTAACATCAGGTGAGCCTCCTGCCCGTTTGTCCCCTGTTCTATTAAAAAAAATACTTCTTAATGTTAGGATATCATATGTTTCCTGGACTAGAATTCTTCAGCAGTTATAAGCAAAGTTTTAAGGCAGCCATAAAAATAGAAAAGTTCCTGCGTATGTTCCCATTAAGAATACTCAGTCGGCGGTAATAGTCATTGTCCTTATTCTTAAATAAATCATATAGAAATCGAAACTAATCGTTCCGTTCGTTTTTGAATAGATAGCAAGCGTGAAATAGGTCTATTTCTTCTAATACAATTTAGCGTGAAAGAGGCGCCATGTGGTGTTAAAATCGAGTCTAACTTCAAGTGCTTTTAGTTTGACCGCTGATCTAGTATAGGGAAAATTCAGATAAAATATTCTTTGAATGCTTACGTGCTATTTTCATTATTTAGTAATAATGTTACTTTTGCATTATGTATACAGGAATTTGGGTCATAAAATACTTTGAATTTTAAACTCGTGCTAATATACACAATCAATTTTTTATTATATATTCAGTATTTTATTCAAATTATAAACCAACAATTTAGAAGAAAAAAAAAACAATTTAATTTCTCTTAAATTTTGTGAACCATCTATAAAATTCAGTTGTACTATCGGTCAGCTGGCCATAAGAAGCGGCTCGTAAAACTCCACAAAGGCTAACAATGCACAAATTTGTTTCTAATGAACTGGCTGTCACGCCTACAAAACCTTGTCCAAGCTTGAGCGAGACGCTCCGTCGACATTTGATATTGTACTTTTTATTTGAATACTTTCATACAGATATTTTAATGGGTCATGAAATCCTAATCATAAATGTGAATGTGTTTGTCGCAGTTTTTGATAATGGATACTTCCATGATCGAGAGTGTCCATGCGGCGGTACCTATCACATAACATCAGGTGGGCCTCCTGCCCGTTTGCCCCAGTTCTATAAAAAAATGGGTGACCTATAGTAGACCTATAGTATACTACAAACAAGTCCAAATTGCAGCGTTCAGGGGCCATAGTTAAATATTTTCGCAATGAATGTTTAAATTTATAATTATGATTCCAGACGCAAATTTTACGCCACAGTTTTCATAGACTGGTATTGTTAAACGTGAAAATTATTTGGGTCTGATATAGTTTAAATATCGCCATTATTCTAATTCCGCACAAAGTTACGGACATTATCGATGCAAATAAAACCTTTTGTCCCCTTCTCCTCCCTATTCCCCCTTTCCCATTAAAATCCAGAGTCAGTTAACGAGCATAACAAAGAGAAACAATATAATAACGATGCAATCTGTGTAATCTCGTTAGTACTGTCAAAGCGACTCAATACAGGCAACATTGTTACAAGCGGTTTAAAAAACGAATACAGAACGAACGTATGATTTTCTTTACATACAAGAAGTTTTAGAAACAAAATTTAGAGAAATTTATAACTGCATACTATTTAAGTAAAGGTATTGTATAAATAACGTATTCTATTGGAAGCTTTGCATTTTTATTTAAAAATAAATCAGCGGAGCTACAACCTCTTTAGGTCTTGGCCTCAGATTTCTGAATCTGTTTCATGATCATTTTTAAATCTAATATGCAAATAGGTGATCAGCCTCCAGTGCCTGACACACGCCATCGATTATTTGGGTCTAAGACATTTTGGTTTCCTCACGATGCCGTTCGAGCAAATGTTAAATGCGCACATAGAAAGAAACTCCATTATTGCACAGCCGGGGATCGAACCTACGACCTCAGGTATGGGAGTCGCACGCTGAAGCCACTAGGCCAACACTGCTCTCATTGCATTTTTATTTACCATTGATAATTTCTTCTTATGGTCATAGGTATATACTGTTAAGTTGTTTACGAGTAGGTACTTAGTTTTCTCCGCAACGAGACAAGTCCAAGGGGCGCACGAACTACTAAGAGGCAGGAGTCATAGCGCCAAGTCTCCACTCTGTATTAACAAACAAGCTAAAGCCTAATTCAGCTTAGTATCTTAGTGCATGACAAAAGCTTCCGTCTTTGCAAACGGACATTAGCGTTTATTCCCAGCTTAGAAAGTGCTTATAAGTACTAAATATATGTCAATAAAACTATGAGGATTTTTTCAATATAACGTTTAACTATTTAAATTTACTTTTATATTATTTATTACACGTAGTAATACGTAGCGGGCATAAAATCAAGCATGTTCAAATTCAATTGTACTATAATTGCTAATTATCAAAATGTGTTAATTGAGTTGTTATTTACATAGTTAACCATCATGACTATTTTTTAATTGTCTATTATTAAATAATTTCATCATTACCGCTTCCTGTTGACCAATTAAAACAATTAATAAAACATACAAATATTGTTTGCGGGCGGGCGTGTTTTTATTGCGCATCAAAATGGCGGATCGGAAGCCATCTTGCGTTCGCTATTTTAATTGGGACGATAAAGGTTTTTCGCGGAATATTTGAGGGGAATGCGGTTGAGCAAAAAGTTCTATCTGTGCCGATTAAAATTCCACTTTTGAAATCGAACAAATAAGTTGTTTTTGTTGCGCCACGCCCGCACTTTGCACTTTATTGTGTTCAGGCTATTGTTTCGATGTTTGGGAATGTGCCAATTATTTAATGTTTATTTGATTCAAATACGTGTAATATAAATGCGTTGTGTAGAGGTATTTATATTTATTAATACATTATTCCTTTTAAATTAGCTATGCAACGACATATGTGTAATGACATAGTTGTGTGGATTACATATCAAATTATCGTTTTAGTAAGTTAGGTAGGTTTTAGGCCAAGAAAAGCTTTAATACTATATTTAGTGTAGAGGTAATTGAAGAATTACACTATATAAGTATTTGTAGATATTATACTATATAATATTCTTGGAAGGCACGCCATGTGGACAAGTTATACCTATTTAAACAAATCTATCACAGAGCGACTGATATTTTTTCTTTTTAATTACTTTTAACCATATCTTGTTCGGGAAACATGAATTATTAAAAAAACACACATGACACTAAAGACTTAAAATATTTCATGGCGCCTGATTTATAAACACAATTTGATTTAGCTGCGCACACGTCGGCTAAACGATTTGGATGATGTTTTTATGAGACGCTACTCACTCACGTTAATAGCCATTAGAGGACTATTAAAGTGACGGATAATATGACATAAATGTTTTCTTGTTACATTTTAAATATGACATCCAGTAATATCCGTAAATTGTACATATACATATAAGTCAGGTTCAATAAACTTTGATTCCCCCAGCCAGTTTGCCAGTTATTATGTTCAATAAATATATAACCTTATTTCTTATAAACTACAACCAGCAACAACCAGAAACAAGTAAGAGCGTACTAATTCTTAAAAGGTCTGCAACGGGCTTGCGATTTTCTGCGAATGTCAGTCTCCATTTACATCAGGTGAGCCCCCTTCTCATATTACTCCTATTACATAAAAACGTTCGTAAGTTTAAATCAAAAGCGATAGTATGTGAAGTAAATTCATTTTGATTTTGATACATTAAATGTTTTAAGGATACAAATACACAAAAATGGAAAATACAAGAAATAAGTATGTATTAATAGCTAAAAACAAAACAGTAATAATAAAACAAATACTCTTTATACCGATAAATAGTGAGTGAATTTTAGGAGTTCGGAGAATTTTCAATCAGTACTGTAGATAGAGCAGATTTAAATTCAAAACTTTACTTGATTAGAAAGAATTTAAAGATTTTTTTATTTAGATTCATAGGGTTAGGCGCCAACAGCAAATCTTTTTTTATAAATAAAATGTGAATGTACATAAAAAATTATAAAAAAATATTGAATTCGAAAAACCATTCTTTTTTATTAACTATTAAAAACAGTTTTATTTTTGTATTTTTCAAGATAATATACACATAGTAATGTAAATTAGGTTAAATATGTACAGTTAAATTATTTAGAATGACATCAATGTATCATTTCTACCCATAATAATTAACAAGTCCCACTAGGAAGATGTCAATTAGCATTCATTTTTGTCGGGTCATTTTTTATAAAAAATTATGATTTATGGTAACTTGTAACACGAGTCGTCGTTGGATACAAATTGTCTGTAGCACACGTTTTTTCTTATCTATGGTGATTCTTCAAATATCGATAATTGAGGAGCCTCATTTTCGTATGATTTTAATTTTAAACATATTCTTCGTGTTCTTCGACGCTTGTAAACAAACAATCTAGATTAGTACCACTCGAGAGTAATACCAAAATGTATTTACAATAAATTTATATTTAATTTTGGTAGTCACAGAAACTGTAGTTAAAGTTTTTAAATTACATCAGAATCAAGTCTCCTGTTCTAGACAAGAAATAATTGTATTGAATTGGCATAAAGGCTCACTTACTTTGCTAAAAATTCAATAAAGGAAATCTCAAAAAAGTAGGTGCTGGGATAAGAAGAATAGCCAACTGACTTAAGGTTACTTTTCTTGGCCAGTCATATTATTAATTCATCAGAAATGATTGTGTTCAACGCGTCAAAATTTTCGATCAGTTCGACTTTGCACAAAACTGAAATATTTACTATATTAATTCAAGATTGAGATATATGTAATAGGTAGACATAGGTATGTTTTAGTTTAGATAACCATAGTTTATCGATATAGACACTCTATCGATAAACCCACCTCCCCATCCTTACGGATACTTCCTTACCAATTAAGCAGAAGACAAAACCACAAACATATTCCAGTACTTTAAGAATACACCGTAATATGACACTTAAAATACGGTTTGAAGAGCTAAAATGGCCTAAACGGAAATGGGAAATTATTTTGGCTAATTTAGTCGAAATATTTTTAAATGGTATTCTATTTTGACATTAGTGTTAATAGACCGCAGGTGTTCAATGGAATGCTGAGTATTTAAGGGAGGATTCTCTGATTTACTAGCCCCTGATTTTTCATGTAATGCTTAGGCTCTATGGGAAATAATTCTACTTAATCAGTCAATGTTTATTAATCAATAAACGAGTAAGATCGAAATAAAATCCATTTATTATTTTAGATACATGAACATAGTGTCAAAATATAATAAAACACTTCTATAAACGAAAATAAAAGATGTGAAGTTGGTTTGCTTATAGTTTGAATTTTGTTGTCTAAATATGCCAACTTGCTATTGGAAGATACGACAAAAATAAAAAGACAATTATTTTTGTTAGGCTTATAGTCAAAGTTTTTGGTAAGTCATTGATATCGTGCACTTGAGATTAAGATAACCTAGCAGTGAGAGAGATTTGTAGTTTGCTCTATAAATACCGACTGTGACTAACCACGAAAGTAGATAGTAGTAGTAGATCTTGCCCTAAGACTGTTAATGAACATTACCTTAGTTTCAGCTATTTATTAGTATTGTAGAAAATTATAAGTCAATATAATATTACTTATTAGCCATAATAATTGTATAGGCTAGATTGTAATTTATGTAAAGTCGCACTCTTTTTTGGTGAACTTTATTGTAATAAAAATTTCACCAGCTTTCCAACGCCTAAAACGATATTATTTCAATGTGTAATTTTAATATTTTTTTGTCATTAAATTTAAATCTTTGCACTCGCCATTGAACTTTACTATACCTAGACAGTTTTTATATTTTAACTACTTGATAATTACAAAGATTTCTATTAGTGGTCATCACTCGGTTCTTCATATATAAATGATTCATATCAGAAAATTCACTGTAGACGTAGTATACAAACTTGTGCCTATGAACAGCCCCTTATATTTTCTCAATTTTTTTTAATACCTAGACTATTTTGCGACCTCTTTGCCAATTTTTATTCCAACTCTACATACACGGAATAAAAACTTAATGAACTGTATAAATAATGGTTAAACCGACACTTTAGCATTCTTGTCAAAGAAAAACATCAATTAGCAAATATGTATTTTTTGTACGAACATGTGCGTCAAATGATGTGGTATCTGGAAGTTTAGGGAAAATATGTTCGTAATAGTCACAGAAGTATGTCCGGAATTCGAGCAAATGATTTAGAAGCACCGGGATGCGTATTAATTATACCAAAAGTAATAAAATAAATGTGTAACGAAACGTAAAACACTATATCGGGTACAATATGTAAGTAATTTGAACTTCATATATACACGTAAGAATACATCGAATTTAATCCATGAATAATTTTCTATAGGACAAAAAGAAGCTGTGAAAGCCTGGCAGTAAGACAACATGTGTCTTGGCTTCAAACATTCTATGATCTATTCTTTATGCAAGCAGGTGATCAGCCTACTGGTGTATGACCAATGTATGAGCAAGCATGAATTACGCATATAGACTAAATCTACAGGCCGAGTAAGAACACTAAGGATTGAGGATCGCATACTTAACGCTAACATATATACACGTACATATAACGTTCTAGGTATATATAACACTAGCTGACCTGGCAAACGTCGTCTTGCCAAACTACTACCTTTAACTCAGCGCCATCTGTTAGAATTGTATCAAATAATAAACAAATGTTAATGTTATCGTAATTTTAGTAAGGATGCCTATTTTTTTTGAAAATGAAATATAGCCTATGTCACTCAGGAATGATGTAGCTTTCCAACAGTGAAAGAATTTTTCAAATCTGCCAAGTAGTTTCGGAGCCTATTCAATTCATACAAACAAACAAAAAATCAAACCTTTCCTCTTTATAATATTAGTATAGATTATAAGGATCTTGTCTGATTGGGATCTATAAATATTTTTTTTTATAGAACAGGAGGCAAACGGTTAGGAGGCTCACCTGATGTAAAGTGATACCTCCGCCCATGGACACTATTAATGCCAGAGGGCTCGCGAGTGCGTTATAGTGAACAAGAACGAGTGAAGAATTATTAAAAAGCGAAAACCAAATGCAATAATAAGAAAATCTTTTATTATTACGAAACGTGACCGAATCGTTTAACGATAATAAACTATATTAATATCACAGCCTCATTTATCAACTAAAACCAGTCAATCCTCAAATCACAAAGTTATTGGATTAATTACACGCAAGAACAGCCTTTATATAATGACCATAAAGTATATATTTCCGTATATAGATTTCACTCAATTTTTCTTCGCACCCCTCGTAATTAACTACTTTCCCTTCCGAATACAAAATACCTATTTATTGCAATGTATGAAAGGGACGGTGAGATGGTTTTGGGAGAGTGGGAAAGAGATAATTGTTAGGGTTAGTTTCATGGTTAGGGTAACGTCTGGTGACGTTTTGTGGGTTATTCTCGGGATGTGTATTTAAGTTTATTATTTTTCTTCTTTGGGGTCTGCCCTTAGCTATTAATAACGAATCTTATAATATGATATACTAAAACAAAAGTGTCTACAATATCTGTTACATGATCAGATGATCATGAAATCAATCTAGTAACCAAGTAGGTTACTAGATTGATTTCTTTACTTACTACTTTGGTTACTGTATAGATCACCCTTTGGGTCTAAGGCAATCCAGTTGCATCACGATGGTTTCCTGCACCGTTCGACCGAATGTTTATTGCACATAGAGAGACATCCGGGCACCGAACCTACGACCTTAGGGATGAGAGTCGTACGCTGAAGCCACACTATAAATAAACAAAATGAACTGAAATATATTAACACAATGAACCTTAATGAACATCGAAAAAGATCACTCTATCCTATTGATTAAGAAATGAGGCATTAATTGTGGCGCTAGCCTTTTTGGTAGCCTTTTCTTCCTTTCCGACGAAGTGTAGGTGCGAACTCAGTCCATTGTGAATTAATATATAAAGATATATCTGGTTCTCTTTATCTGTCGCAGTTTCACCATATTACCTTACAAAAGTAAATTCGTTTGTCATGTCTTTAATGAAATTTAAAATTGGTTACAAAGCTTGATTTCTTTTTGATATTTTTAAAATACTAGTCGATTTTTATGCGTCTTGTGCTTTTAAAGTGTAATTAATTTCTTTAATGTTTTCGTTAGCAAGATTTAGCTTCTGTTAACTAATTAATAAATAACCTATTTAAAAATATTTTCTTCGTTATACTTTAAAGTTTAATTGCTACAAACTTTATAAGATTTGCTACTCTTAGGTTCTATTTGGGTTCAATTAGAAAGTAAAACATTTAAATACGTCCCAAATGGTGCCTAACTCTAATACTAATGTCAAATGTTTTGCAATTTTTCATATTTTTGAATGTTATTGGAGGCAAACTGGCAGGCAAACCTTAAATGATACTGATGGCTATTTACCTTCACATTGACAGAAGGCTCCCAAGTGCATTCCTGGTCTTTTAAGAATTGGTATGTGGTATACTCTCTTCTTGAAGGACCCTAAGTTGAATGGTTTCGGAAATACTTCAGTGAGCAGCTGGTTCCACATAGTGGTGGTGCCTTAAGAAAGCTCAGTTGTGGAACGACAGCTGTCGAGGTAATACCTACGGATGGTATTTTAAAAGTACTAAACAAATTACTTAACATTTATATACCTTTTATTATAAGGATGTAAAAAAATTAAAATTGTCATTGTTTTAGCAATCATCTGAGGTCAAATAGGTTGCGGTTGATCTGATTCATGTGTAGGTACATAATTATTTTATGGCCAAAAAATATCAGGTCATCAGAATTTCAAGATAAGAGAATTTTAGGATAAGTAAAAGCTTTAATTTTGGCTACATTTTTGAGTAAACAAACAAAACTACCGAATCACTTAATTTAAAGCACTGTTATTTTTCGATTAATTTAAAATATATATATATATACTCTTAGGGGAACCTAGTAGGTATATATGAGTTTCACAAATGCTATGTCAGATTTCTAGGCTTAATTTATCGTACATTTTAAGTATTACAACAATTTGACAGCCTCTAGTAATGAATTACAATATTATAATGAAAATAAATCCCACGACTAAACGCCTGATTGCAAGTTGTAAATCAGTCGCTAATTTGTTACGGATCCGTAAACAGAATTTCAGCTAAACGTCGCCCTTTGCCCCTAATCACATAAAAGGCACCGATTCTCAAAAGGATTTAACAAGCGGCATTCACTGCTCATTATATTTTTATACTTCTGGTGGACATAAAGTGCACGATCAAAACACGCGAACCCCTACAAAAGGTAATTATGTTTTGATTCCAACAAAAAATTCGAGTATCACAAAGGAGGCTAACGAGATAAGAGCGTGCTAAATCGCCCCCTCTCCACCCGCGCTCGGATCAATTCGCTCTCAAACGGTCGATTGGCTGAGTGAGACGGCCTTATAGAAGGCGGGACCAGACCGAGCCATGCCCCCAATGAGGCGAGGGTAACCGCCGCTCCTCGCCGGCCAGTCAACCTCCGACCGCGCCCGCATGCGTACACGATCCAACGATCGCGACTGTGAAACTGTGCTAAATGGAACTGACTGGCGTTCAATGTTAAAGCAAAGATACGAGGAACAAGAAGTGAATATGGCGATACAGAGTGTCTCTAGATATCCCAGCAGCCCGGTGGAGGCGACCGAGCCCCCCAAAACGTCCAGAATTAGCTTCAGCGTTGCATCTATTTTGGCGGACACAAAAACCAACCAAGTGGATGAGACGGAAATGATCCGGCACCATAGAACGATACCAGAATCACCTTTACGACAGTCGCCCGAGGCACAACCTGAACTTCCAGGAGCAAAATCTGTGTCTCCGCGGCCATCATCACAAACGCTACCCATAAATTTGAATGTGTCTGCGCATTTGACATCGTCGGACGAAGAATACGAGGATTCTATCAATCAAGAAGACTCGATAGTAGATGTAGAAGACATACAGAATGGACACAGCGATGATGAAGGTAGATCGACACCGAATGATAAGGAGAGATTAGGGCCTATTCGACCCACACCGTTCAGCGCACTGGCGGCGGCGGCGGCGGCCTATCACGGGCTGGGATGGGCTGGTCCTTCTCCCGTAGTACCATCTTTTGGACCACTGTTCCAGTCACATTATGGAGGACACTTAACAGGTAAGCCACAATTATTTGAATAGATATAAACAAGACAATAAGTTTACGTGTACCGTATATAGTTACTATATTTGTCTCTAAACTAACCAAAAAAAGTATAGTAAAGTATATAGTATTTGTCTTTGGTATTTCATGGGTTACCCAAATAGAGAAATAGCAAAAGCTGCAATCGCTTTAGACTTGAAATAATACGGAATTATTTTATTAGTAGTAAATACTAATTGATAAATAACAATTTAAGTATTTTCTCGGTAATATACAGCTTTTAACTAACCGTTTTAATGAGAACATTTCCCGTTGAACTAACTAGTAAGTAGTCTCAACAGTAATTTAAAACGAATAAACACAGTCAACAGATCATCAATCACTTTTTGTTGTCTTTGCTCTCTTGACATAATCAATGCTTGTTAAACGCTACTTTCTAGTTTTTTTACTTGATGTTCGTGTTAAGCGTTAAATATTTATAAGGATATATGAAACAGTAACTTTTTTATATTAATGATATTAAGACTATTAAATTAATACGTAAGATACAGATGTATAGTACCTACGGTAATATTTTTTTAAGGCTATCTACTAAAATCGCCCTGCCGAATTTTTGGCCCTATTTTTGTTCTGCTTAAGTACCTACTTACTATTTGCTTTTAGGCTATTTTAACTTAAGTTCAGACAGCGCTAAGTTAGACTCAGGTATATATATATATATATATATATTTATAAGTTTATATAATATTTTCTTTTGATTTTGTTTTTACAATATAAATTAAGAATGCAAGTTTTAGACTTCTCATTTATGGAATCTAATCGTTTCATCTATATAAAAACACTTATGAAGAAACACCTCAATAATAGATATAATTATGAACTCAAATTGCGAATTGAATTAATTAAGAAAACAATTATATGAGATTTCAGTCTAAATGTGTTTGTATATAATGCTTAATAGGTGTAATTATAATGTGCTATTACTTTTGCTCTACAATGTTAGCACAATGGCTTAACGATTAGTCTTACTAGAATAAAAGTAATTATTCCAATAGTAGCGTAAATAACTTGTTGGATTTTTATTATAAAAATGCTCAAATTTATTTAATAATTTAATTATTTTATTAAAAATGAATTTGTATGATACGTTGAAGTGTCACTTGTTTTGGTTTTGGTAACTGTTTTATCGATCTAATTTGAATTAATTGCGCAATAAACAAATTATTCTAAATATTAAATACAAACTATTAAGCCTCTTGGTAGAACGTAACATGGGCTATAACTGTTATTTGTAAGGGAATGTAAAACAAATCCTTTAACAAATGCAAAGTCGGCCATCTTGTGCGCGATTGTTTTCGCATTTCGACAGATTTGATATTTATAGGGTTGAGCTTGTTTCGCCGGTTTCGAAGGATTTTCGGATCAAGCCCTTTGTAGACATTTTGGAATTCACTTGAAAATTTTCTTTGTATTAAATTATTGTCTTCGTTATAGTATTTAGTAATTGTACTTCCTAACAGTGTTAGCTTTAATAAGAGAATGAGATTATAGGCGCCAATCAAGAATTATTAAGTAGATATAATACTAATTTCAAAACTTCAATAGTAAAATGATTTTACAATTTTGTCAATTATAATAAATTCAGAGTTTTTATTAATATAGTACAATAAAAGTAAAGATATATAATCTATAAATTATAAGACAGTAATGCGTGTTAAAAATGCCTGTAGATGTATGTATGGGAAAATATTCTATAGTTAATTCATATATGCAATGAAAGTGTTGCATTTAGCATTCCGTTAGCTGAAAGTAGGTAAACATGTCCGAGCTAGGTACACTATCATTTGAATAGCATTACCTTAACTAAACAGAGAAACTGAGTATTTAAACCTCTATTTCCAATTAACAAATATTTCGTCACTATACTTGCAAGATATATGCGTTTGAACTTAACACTAGGATTTTACATACAATTTGGGTATGTTGATCTAAATACAACCATGTTGGTTTATGTACGAATAGTCAAATCGTATTAGGTTTTAACATTGATTCTTACGCATAGTGTAATCTGAACTGTAAGTCAAAAATATACTGTATCTTTGACATACTGGGTCAAAGTACGCGTTTTTTAATCTTGCGTTATGATGTAAAATTTACTCTACATAACGCATTTTACGTTACGTTTTTCGCGATTAGGAAAATTACTACATAATTTATTTTTTCATGTAAATATTTACATTTCGGCCGTCTGTAAACAACGGAATCTTCTTTAGGTCCGGTTTACTTAGTTTAGAACTAGTCTAATATTAGGGCTTCATATGTCGCTTTGTTTCATTTATTTTAGTCAACTAGTTAAAAATAATAATAATAATAATCTTTACAAAAAATAATCAGCTTAGATTTGTTTTATAATTTTTGTATTGCTATCCTAATATCCCAACTTCCTTCAGTACATTTAATCGAAACGCCTAACCCCTACTCCACGTTTTGCCAAATATGTCTCTCTATGGCTTTCCGTCTCCATTTGCTTGCTGTAAACGCTTATTTTCACCATTCCTTCTATCTACGATTTGAGACACCCCTTCTTCTTTTTTCCCTTGACATAAAGTTCAAATCATCAACTAATAATTTTTAATTGTCGTAGTTTAAACATGTCGAAACATTCTAGTTTTATCAGCAAATTATTTAAATGAAGCGCATAACAGGAATTAAAGCGATAAAAGGTGCAAAAACCCTCCAAAGGTACATTACAGCATAAAATACTATGAATTTACAGAATACTTGTTCATTCGAGGGCTTAATTGATAAAAATTGCAAAACAAAATTGTATTAAAACATGCACCACTATGTAATGGCGACATTGCACGATATATGCTTTATTCGCGTTTTTCATTAATTAACTGACTAATTTTTTGTTTCGAACTTAAATTGTATTAATTTAAGCTTGAATTCTATACGAGATATGTAGAAATCCGACAAAGAGATTTTTTAATTAATCATACTGAAGATATAATACATTAATTGTGTTCGACACGGTTTCAATAAATTTTGATTGATCGTAAAAATATACAAAAACCACTACTGCAATAATTAAAAAAAAAATGCTAAAGTATCAATTATTAGATTAAAAATTGTACTTTTTAATCTAACAATTGATACTCAATTGATAGCTTTATTTAATAGGGCTGTCTATTAAAAATTATTTCCGATTTACCAATTCTCATTTACTTATTCACACTTCTAACGACTGTGGCGGCCTTATTGCTTAAGCAATCATTTCCAGTCTTTTGGTGCATCTTCAAGCGCATTTGGCATGGAGAGTGTTTGGAGAAATTGTTCGGATTAAGACATGTGTTTCATCATAAGACGTCGATGGAGAATAGGAAATTTCATCCGTGTCACGACGTCCTTCGTTCTGCAATTGAGGGTTTTAAGAACAATTTTGCTTCGGAGCAATATGAGGAACCAGATACCCACTGATTTCCAAACCAATTCGAATTCGGACCCATGAAAATGCGTTCTGTGTAATTGTCATGGTAACCCTGCGCGTTTGCCACCTGTTCTGTAAAAAAGGAGTGGAGATTCGAATGAATCTCCACTCCTTTTTTGAATTATATTTGCAAACTGGTGAATACCAGTTTGCAAATATAAACGCATTTCACAAAGTTTCTATACATATTTTAATAACAATTTAAGGGTATTTGCATTATTGAATATAAGTACGACCAAACGACAATTGCGACAACCCTGACAAATGAAAAAATACATAAAACCAGTTTAATCGAAGCACAATAGCCTGTATGAGTTTTACGAACTATAATACGCGTTAATGCTCTTATTACCTGTATTTTCCTATTTGTTTATGGTCCAGGATAATAGTCTATTACCTATAGTAAATTGCTAATGCGATCGGTTGAGAGAATTCGATTAACGATTGTTACAGTGTGAATGTCGGATTGCAAGGAAATTCTATAATTTATGAATGTAGTACAAAATTAATAAGAGCAGTAATTGCGTAGTGGCTTCGGCGTGCGACCCTCATTCCCGATGATCTTCAACCCCGGTTGTGCATGAATCGACTTTCTGTCTATGTTCGCATTTCACTCACTAGAACGGCGATGTCGTCGTCGGCGTGTATTAGGTACAGAAAGCTCATCACTTACTTGTCTATTAGATTGACCACAAATGAGGCCTGAGTCTGAGGCCTAGATGAAAAATGTGGTAGCGCTACTGATTTATTTTACTACAGAATAAAGATAAAAGCTTAAAGATAAGTAACAGCTTACAAGGCAATGAAGGTTATATATTTGTATGCTTACTCTGTAACTGAAACTTGAATATTAACGTTGTGCATTTTTGATATTTTGGAATGGTTATGGAATAATTTTGCACGAATTGATTTATTTATCAATATAAAAGTACTATCGTTTATGTGGTAGAATACAATATTTATTTATTGCGCTTTCTTACACAAACATGACAATTTATATTACTTACATTAAATACGCCGCCAGTTGTTTACTCTCCATCCATTTTACGCGAGTTTAAAATTTATTCTCATACCGAAAAAAGTGTATAACGCCGTTAAAGAAGTTTTCACTTCAAAAATTATTTTTCTGTAATTAATAACACGCGATTCGAACACGTAGATCCAGCAGCAGATCTTTCGGTTTTCGTCGGTATGTACTGTATGTACATGTGTATGTACAACCTAAAATTTGCCAGACCTTGAATGAAGTTATATAGTCATATAGTCTTGATATAAAGAATTTAGCCTAAAACATTAGTAATACAAATTACAAAGATCCCGAGCGTTAGTTATGGGATTTCAATAATCATTTTAAATACAATTAATGAAGATTTAGACATTTTCCACTTTACCAAATAGGGTTTGAGGAAATATTTTATGACGCGGGAAAACTTTGTCGCTATTAAGCTAATTTTTCTTCGTAATATTAAGTTGTGTTTATATTTTAATTATGGTCTGTTCGTATATTTATTTAACAATATAATACGTTGTAGCTGTAAAATTACTTATAAATACATATTTATTAGCCTCTTAAATAGCCATTAGTGTTGTATAGTGCAGCTATATATATGTGAAATGCGTGGTGTCTATATGAGCTAAACACATTTACCTATATGAAGCGATTTATTGTAATATAAACGTAATCTAAAGCAATAAGGATAAAACTTGTGTTCAGCAAATCAGGTAACCAATTAGGATACCTATCGAGTAGGTACTTAAACATTCAGCTAATTAGCAGCGTATAATGTTATTACTTCGCGAACCACAGATAAGACTCCATATTTGTCTATCAAAATAACTGTACTTTTATCGATTCGTTTGTAGGGTTGTGAGAGTTCTTAATCTAAACACTGCAAATATAATCGGTAAGGTATTTGTTTTGTATAATAATTAAAAACATACATTATTTAATTTAAGCTATATGCTTTATTTAAAGTTGACAAGTATTTGAGGTTAGAATTACGTTTGGCGGCAAAACTGTGGTTAGCCGAAAGTATGATTATATTATATGATTACAAACATAATAAAAAGCCAATTAAACGTCTTTTATAGTTGCAATTTCGATATTATTTTTTATAGTTGCACAGCGATATGAGGTAAAATAATGTCAAATCATATTATAGACGCCTTGACAGCCCTAATCAGTAACCCGAAACCTTATTGCAAAGCCCATATGCATTGAAATTGACACTATACTGCCTGGTAATAAGTGACAAATTGCATCACGTCGCTTCAAGGGTTTTTTAACTCGATACTCGCACCATTGGTTCTCCTAATTGGCTCACAATTTTAATTCATTTTGCGATAGTTTTACATGTATTTTATTGACGCGTGGCTCCGCCTGGCGGGGAACTCGAATTAAACGATTCGTTTGCGTGCGAATCGCTCGATCGAATGTCAGGATTTCTTAAGATTTTATATCGATTGTTAATTACGAGCCACTGATGCAATTAATTCTCATGAAATTTCACGATTTGCAATTATTGTAGAGCAAATGCGTTAATTGGATGATTAATTTTATCGTGACAGGACGTTTTTTAATTTGATACGGTGGAATGAATTATTTGAAAAACAGTTAACTTAACGCTTTTACTTTTAAACTTTACTAATTACGTTTTTAATATAGCGTAGAACAAATACGGGGGGTCGATTGCATAATATACATATAGAACTCTGACACCATAAGATAAGGTTTAGAATCAGATAAATCCACGCCAAGTGAAGCGTACAAACATCTTTCGCACGATGACAGTATTTAATAAATCATCTGATAACATCACTGAATTATACGCCCATGGGCGCAATCACGCCATCCGTACTTCCTTTACAAATTACACTGATATTGGCACAACTGTAGTGCCGTAATAATAAGGTGCATTTTCGCAAAGCATAATTGAGATATTTTTAGCTTTTCGAAGAACGGCGAACGATACAACATTTAACTGGCTAGTTTAAGTAGTGTCATTATGAGTTCATACAAAATAAAATTAGCCACACGCGTTGCGTATTTTGTTTATGAACCTTTAGTACTAGAAAAAGGCCCTGAAATCAAGTTATTACTAATTGCCGTAATAAGATTATATATAACGATCATGTGTTGACATGTGTGTGAACATGGCTCCTGATGTAGTGAGAAAACAGTATTTCAAGAGTTTCCCAGTTAGATGAACTGTGTAAGTATAGAATAATATATTAGAAAATATGGAACAAAACAATTTTAAGATTTTCTCAAGAATTTTTCGCTAAGGATAAAGTTCAATCGAAGCTTCCACCTGCTAGAACCTAACTTGTAGTCATAAATTATTATTGATTAAAGTATTGATAGACTGTTTAAAACTACTCTTCCTTTTTTATACATTATCTCCACACATACATAATCTTGTCTATGCCTAAGGAGTAAGTAATTGAATAAATTAGTGAACTATAAAGGAATTTTTTACATAAGAAAGACTGGGAAGACTGTTTGGCACAATATTAAACAAACAATATCTCTCAATAATTTGAATAGGTTTTCCTTTTCTTCTCACTAGATCTGTGGTGTCAAGAAGTTAAATAGCATCAATGTCCACGTATTGGTCAAACTATCATTAGTATTGAAGAAAAGCAAAGGTCTAACTCATGGTAATTTTTAACATTTAATGATTAAGATAGAATAAATCGATTCAACAATAATGACAAATTAATAAATATGAATGAAGGCTAATTGACGAAAGTTATAGTCTTGTATAATAACGGAATATAATATAAGCTCCAAATTTGTATGTAAATTCGATAAAAATTCAAATCAACCGGTTCCACAAATACAAATTTGATTTCTTTAGATTTTATTAACGCTACTGTTTTAATGTCGGCTTTTATTTTCCTGCACTAGGTCTTATGAATTAAATATATAAAATATAAATAAATATATTATTATTATTATTATAGAAAGTTGAACGACAAAATGTTTGATTTTTAATGTTTTTTTAAGCTTTTTTTTAAATTATTGAAGGTAGATATGTCATTAAAATAGACTAATATTATTTAAAAGCCAGTTATAGCCCCATTTGTATCGCGGTAAGATTTTCATTACAGTTTTTTTAATCAACCAAGTATATAAATCATATAAATTTTTGGTAATTCTTGAAGAATAAACTTAATTCTACAAATCGACTAATCGACGAAATCGATTTTAATCTTAATATTTAATTCGACCAATAAATAACAATTCATATTCAATCGATGACGTTTCTTTGAATATTTTATTATTAAAGTCGATTTAATTAAAATTATCGAGCGTAGAGAATTAGATAATTTGTCATCATGCGTTGTTGGAACATAAATTATATAATTCTTCGAAACTGGTTTGAGTTTTAAGAATCCTAATGGGTTCTAAATTTGAATGTTTCGGAATATGCTACTTTATGGTTCGGTGTTGCCGTTTATTTTTAAATTATTTAATGTTATTTAAGAGTTTGTTTTTAAGTTGTAAATGGTAATAAACGGTCTTGGTTAAAAAAAAAAACAAACACGCCATTCCTTCTCGCATGTTTTATTTGTAAGTAATTAGCGCTAACTTTCTAGAGTTGTGTATTTTTTTTATGAAACGCGATCAAAAGAAAATAAATAATTTTCTAGTTTTTTGAACTGACAAACATTTTATTTGAATTAGTTCGCCCATAAAGTCTTTATAGGGACCATAGAGCACCATTGTGGAGTGACCACAGAGTCCTCTGTGGGCGACTGCGTGGGAGTCTCAGGCTTCCCGCTGTGCAATGTTTGAGCATTAAGTTGTTCATTTATTAATACCTGACATACTAAATTTGAAAAATTGCTTATAGAAGATGCATAGACTCCGACATATTTTTACGATAATATATAATAGCCCGTTTCACAATCTTTCGTCTGGTATTCTAAAGAACAAGTCAAATGATACAATAACGCTTCAGATATAAATTATACATAAAAAAGGATTTTATATGGTAAAGAAAAAGGCAATTTGAAAAAACCTTTAATCTGAATTTGGAACTTTAAGAACATGTTAGTAAACACGGTATTTTACAACGGTATGCCAACTTCAAATTTATATATTATTAAAAAACGAAAAATCCGTGCCTCACTAAAACCTCATTATTAATGTTAAAATATAGCTTCTGTCTCTCACTGAACAATTTCAACATATTAATCCCGATGTCAAACACGACTCGTTTAATAGCTAATGCGCCACAGCGTAAAAAAAAGTAAATTATGTGACAGCCGAAAAAAGTCGAAAGTGTATTAATGTCGTGTTTAGACGTCAAAGCTACCGGCGGTAACTGAAATAACGATAGGCTGCTCATGCACGGACTAATTACGGCTCAAACGATTGAATGAATCGATCGTGGACTTTTATTAAAACAAATTTTATTAAATCATAACAAACATAGAACATTAATTCAATTAGAACGAAACATTTAAATAAGAACAATAATTATATTCAAATTCAAAGAATTAGGAAAGGATAATCGCCTTTCTTTTTATAGAGGGAAAGGCGATTTTGTGATCTACAGTAAAATACACCCATTAGTTCGTTATTAAAAGTGATTCATTCACAAAAAAAGGTAGCAGAATGTATGATAAAGTAGATATTCGATATTCAAATTCCCAAGAATTGCGTTTAACGGCATTCCTGCATTGAATAACATTTAGATTTTATAATAAAGTGGTATTGATTAAGCAAAACGAGAACATTGGCATTCTTAATTAATGGGGCTCAAATTTATTGTCCGCTTTATACAAATAGAGACACTTAATTAAGATAAAATTACGCGTTATTTGAAGTTCTAATTTCAAAATTACGAATTCTAATCTAGTCGCTCGCGTGTAACGGCACTTACGTTAATTTACTTGACTTTAAAAATACATGTACGGTAGCTGTCTGTACCTACTTGTTAATTGTCTCAAGATACCGAATGCAGATGTTTAGCTTTGAAATATGTAGTGACATTTCAAAAGAAATACGACGCTGTACAATTGAATTTAAATTTCGAACTATAAATTAAAAGAGTTTTCAAATTTCGAATGCATTTAATAGCGAGTCGAGATTTTGTAGGCTTTAAATAGTTCAGTACTAATCGAATGGGCTTCTAAAAGGACAGTTGATATATTAATGAGCGTGCTTGCTTTTTGTGTTAGCAGTGCCATTTATCGTGCGAAGCGTGGTATGTCATTCATTCCAATATTTTAAACGATCGCTCGTTTACTGACGTTTTGTTGTTTCAACAAGAATTCTCGGTTGAGCAAAGCGGTTACATCTCTCTTGCCACGATAATTTAAATATTTCATTTACTTTGAAGTTATAATCTTCAATTCTTATTCGCCGCTTATTCGCTTACGTAGTAATGTAATGGGTGTTACAATATTGTACTGTCTTCGATCTATACTAATAAATATGTTTGCTTAACATATTAATTTGCAATTTTTTGTCATCATTAAACAAAGGCTAGTAAAAAACCATCGCAAGAGGAAGGAAGATAGATGAAGATAAATTAAAACACAAAGAACTATTATAGCTATTAACAAGTCTTCCCGGATTCCTCTTCAATACACCCACAACATTTATCTAGCGATCAAACGAACTGTCTCCTAAAAGCCATTCATCAGCCGACTCAATCGCTTTAAAATATGGGCCATACAAAACTCGGAACCATTTTGAATTCCGTAAAATAGCACAAATACTAGGCAATTGTACAAATAGATTTTAATCTGTGCGTTCCATTTTTAAACTATTGTTCAAACTATTAATCGTTCTATTTTTGAATGTTTTTGTAAGCAGGGTTTGTCGTTGAATAGAGATTGTTATCTGTTGTTTTGAATATGTAATTAGTGTGAATTAATTTTGGAAGTTTAATGGTTCTCATTTTATAGGTCTGATCTGAATATACCACAGATTTGAAATGAAAAATACTTCCGCTATTTTTTTTCTAGTAGTAGTTTTGTTTATCACGAAAAACAATTCAGAGTTTCGTTTGACCAACCACAACATCGTGTTCGTTAGTCGTTTGTTTAATAATCTCGCCTGTGGTAGATGACCACAAATAAATACCTAAATAGTTTCCGATTTATAGCCAATTTCGTGGCTCCATGACAGTCTATTAAGTGCATAGGATACAGCTTGAACTACAAATAGCTGTTCAATGGGACATTAAGGATTTTGGATGCGCGCCAACATTCAGCTTTGATGCCCTTTGATTTTAATAGTTTAACTTTTTAATTTACGTATTAGTGATTACTAAAAAAATATTCAGTTTTGCACACTGATACGTCTACTTACTTGACTGGATGATATTTTTTATAGCCACCTGTATGAACGCCCGCGCCACGTGAGTTAACCACTACAACGCGGAGGCTTTAGTGATATAAATCAGAAATCAGATTTGAGATACGAAAAGTCTTAAATTCCTTAACATTGGGGTACCTACAAATCGTTTATACAACATTTGCATATAACAACCAAAAGTACCTACTGAAAACATTTTTAAACATATAAAACTTAAACATTTATCGAATTTTAAGTTGTTGGCAACACCAGCTACTATAAAGATATATATTTAAATATCTGAACGCACTGCTATCGCTACATTGATGTCTTGTTTCGCGGTAATTGATTGGGAATGCTTCTATAATTAGGAGCATGACTTAGTACGCGTGCGCAGGACGTCTCTAACAAGCCGAGAAATCGACCGTACATTTTCAATGTTTTAGGTTCGATTTTTAAACATTATTTCCTGTTTTTGAAAATTTAGGTTTAAAGTAATAATACATTTTTACGTGTAAAAAAGCCATAACGTATTTGCGACAGCCATATGTATTGCTGTTTCATTGGTAGGTATATTTTTAATAGAAGGTGTTTAACCAACAGTTTCAGGAAACCCCTTTTATTTATAAAAAAACATTTCGCCGTGATTTGAGAACAGGTATATAAAGGTATCCATATATTCAACTGCGTCAATCGCTTGACAGAGGCGTTTGATGACTCTCTTAAAATATTAACATTTATGCTTCACGTTCATTGTTAGGATAAACGTGTCCTTATCAAAATTCATTACAATCATATGGGTAACACTTTACCCAACCACCGTTAACGCAATATCTCTGATGAAAACTGCATTAATATCCGTTCTGTAATTAAACATTAACTAAAATAAGTATGCTTTATTTAAAAAGAGAGAATATAAGTGATGGCCTAGTGGCTTTATCGTGTGACTCTTATCCCTGAGGTTGTAGGTTCGATCCCAGACTAATGGATTTTCTCTCTATGTTCACATTCAGGATTCGCCTTAATCCCAAAAAGTCGGCGGCATGTATCAGGCGCAGGATGTTGATCACCTACTTTCCTATTAGATTGACAAATTATCATGAATTTAAGTCTAGACCTAAAAAGCTTATAGCGCCGGATTTATTTTATATAAAAAATAATATAGTATTATATTTAATTGAATTAACGTAACGTAAATAAAGTATGTTTTTATGAGTTTATAGCTCGATAATTAATAACAATTAAACGGTTAATGCTGTGTTGTTAATTTTACTATTAATTAAATTGTTAACCAGTCAAAACAATTTTTTAATTGCCTTTACTTTATACTATGACCGATTTATATCTCTATTAAACACTTTATTTGTTTGTGATATCAGTAAAGTGTTGTTTTAACAGTGTGATAGGGCGTTTTTTTATACAATTATAATGTGTGCAAGCTTAAATAATATCACGTAGAATCTTTAATAGATATTTTAAATAGACTGTTGAAATCGCCGATCTTTGGGTAAGATTTAAGAGTCGAGATTTAGTGGTGAGTATTCCGTAATTCAAATTAAACAAAAAGGCAGTTAGTTTCGCTTTTTTCATAAAACAGGGGGAATAGTTAGGAGGCTAACTTGATGTTAAGTGATAGAGGACACTCTCAATTACAAGCTCCCGAGTGCGTTGCCGGTTGCTCCAAGTCGAATTGGTTTTGAAATACTTTAGTGGGCAGCTGGTTTCACATAGTGGTGGTACAAAAATTGCCTTTATATGACTATTAGATTTCTTGATAACAAATGTTTCTTTAGTTTTTAGTTGTTACAGTACGTTTACTATAACCAAACCTTTTGAAAAGGCTCCTGAAAGCCCAATTGCAGTACCCTTACAAGACCTTTTGTCAGCATTAAAATCTCATTAATCAATAAATATTAAATAGCAACGCCCTAGCGTCTCGTTCGTATACAAGTCATTGGATTTCACGCTGAACAAGCAGGAACATCCTAGATTAAAACGCAGACATTAGTCATCGTAAAATTTACAAATCATTATTTTTGTACATGCGTGAAACTGATATCAGAACTTAAGATGGCGCTGACCAGATTCATGCAACTTCTTAACAATAGTAGTCAGAAATATAGCAGCTTGTAACTCACTGTACTCTTTGTATTGAACAAGTCGTATGGGTGCGCCATGCATCCGCGAATATACAATGTTAATACATTATGGAGGAATAAAAAAAATATAGCAAATAATTAATACAGCAAGTTGTAAAAGGAAAAACGGTAAAAAATAGCTGAAAATGTCCACCGAGACACTTTTCATCACAGCTTTATTTTCTTTTTACGTTTTCCCTAAACTAAGTCGAATTCAATAGTTAATTTATTAAATCCCTTCGTCTAGTGTGTATTTAAATAGTAAACATTATATGCAACATGTTAATTACCCGATTTCCATTCAAATTGGTCTATTTAGCACAACGGTACTATTGAAGTATTAATTACAGACTAATGGGTAAGTTGTACGTAATAAAAGTAGCTAATCTCAGAAATAATCACCGACTCATAATTAAACTTGCAACTGATAAGGGGGTAATTATTTCTGTGATAACTTGTTGAAGTAATTAAATTATGAGAATAAAAAGTGCTGAGGTTTTAATGGTATTTATATATATTTTCTAGGAAATTAATAGATGCTTCTTGATATAAATTGTTTGAACGAAAGTGACTTGAACAATTTTATACAATTAAGACTGACTATATTAAAACTCTTATCACAAGTAAATACAAGGAGTAAGATGAAATATATTAAAGTATTAAAACAATAAAGTTTTTTATAACCCGAATAGCAATTCCATTAATTATTATTCGAGGATATGTAACAATTCAAGTTAAAAAGGTTATAAAATATATATACCTTATAATCAAAACATATACACAATTTAACCTTTTTTAAAGATTTATAAATCAATTAAGTAATAATTGCATATATTAACTACTTGCATATATTACTTACTATCGAACTGTGACCACATGAGAAACATAAATACAAAAAATTGTAAAACCATACTGTTTACATATAAGTATTAAACTCGTAATAATATACTACGTAAAATTTTCTTTTAAAATATAAAGATACACTAGCTTTAAGCGATTGGAAGTTTAAATAACAAATCTATTAACTAATAATAGTTGCACTATCAAACTGTAACCAATAGAAAAACATGAATAAAAATGCAATCAATAGATAAAGCACTAGGAAACATAAACATTGCGTTTAATACTTACTGATAAGATTTCGTAATTAGCATTATATTTTTTCGTTCAAATGTAACGGTTAACTGGTAATTGCGACTGATCAATTGCCTTCTGTTTTTCGAATTAATCCATTCATAACAATCAGTGTTTTGATCGTTTAGGACACACTTTTCAACACAAAATAACCTGAAGAATTTGAACGAAGTTAGTTCTCATGAGTCGTGATATCAATGGCAGAAAATTTAACGTAGTTTGATTGTTACCCTAATGGTTTTCTTTTGTATGCACTAGGTTCGAACTAGATTCGCAACTAGGAAGGCAGTAGTTTAAATTTTTTATCGTAGTACATATATATTTTCTTTAAGTAACAAAACAGCTTAACATCGATTAATATTAAACATTAACAAAAACTGTCAACCTGTAGTAACTTTCTTTTTAAACAATATTTATTTTCTCTTTACTAAAATAAAATTCAATACAACAAAGAATTAAAATTTATTCCTATTTCTTATCAGCGCAAATAAAGGTCAGAGCACACTTAGTGGGATGATGTTGCGTGCACCTTATCTAACGTTCATGATTAAAAATTAAAATGCGACCAACAATAAAACTGTTTACTATTATCCTTGTAATACTTGGCTTAATTACACGATGCAATTGGATTATTGAAAACTAATATTTCATTAATATATTTAAAGAAATATTAGTTTTCAATAATGTGAAACACAAAACCTAAATCGGCGTATGGCACTGTTTTATTTCAAGAAATAGCAATTTAAATAAAAAAAGATTTAGTAGGTAATTTTGTATATTTAATACAGTTCAAGAGAATATATTGTTTATTTTATTTCACACAAATATACAGTATTTACAATATTATTAACGTATATAGATAATAATAGTTAAATATTGATAATTAGACAATTTTAACACACTATAAATGTTTTGTGTCAAAAAGTGTCCATCGCATACTTACAAGTATAAGTGCATTTCTTTGTGTAAACGTGTGCGCAAGTTAATCACAATAAATATGATCAAGGGCGGATATAGATTTAGTCAGGAAACACAAATTCTGCTACTTTTTTCATCAAATTATTTTATGAACACGACCATATAGAAAGATGACTTAAAGTTATTTTGTACCAATATCAATTTAAAAAATTGTATACCATGAGTTCCTGTCTAAATTTGAAGGTCTAGAGTGCCTTTCTAGGACTCATGCGGAGTATCGCGTCTTCAATATGAAATAAGTTTTCATAACAACCCAAGCTTGATAAGATATGCGCGTTTGTATATAGTCGTTATTACATTAATTATTCGTGTTTCTATAATACTTTGTTGGGCTAGTGGCTTAAGCGTGTGACTCACATCCCTAATGTTATGACATCCCTACCTTGTACTAAATATTTGTCCAGGCTTAATAATATTCATTGGCTTTTAAGCAATGGTAAAAGAAGCTATGGGTTTGAGCCCCAGATGTCACAGCTCAACATTCGCTCAAACGGTAAAGAAAAACATTGTGTGGAAACTACTACTTGCCCATTAGATTAACAAATGATCATGATAGAGATATAGAAAACTAGCGGTAATTATTTATGTTTTATGCTGCATATCAAATGCATATATTTACTGGAAGATGACAAATCTACAACAGTCCCTTTTTTTCAGACCACAATGGTGAGCCTCCGAAACTGAAATGCAACCTACGCAAACACAAGCCGAATCGCAAACCACGCACGCCGTTCACTGCGCAGCAACTACGCGCTTTAGAAAGCAAATTTGTCGACAAACAGTACTTGAGCATCGCTGAAAGGGCTGAATTCTCTTCGTCACTTGGACTATCTGAGACTCAGGTATGTATTCATCCAGTGAAAGAATTTGGCTTTATTAGTAAAAACATCTTTATAAACATACTAACAGAGTTATTATATCATTCACAATTTATGTCTTAATTAGTTAGGCAAGTTGCGTTGATTGTTATTAACTAATTAATCGATAAGAGCGCACGCACTTTACAATAACATAATAAGCGTATAACACACGTAAACACATATTAAAACAATTTTAAATCTATGTTTTTTTTTGTAAAATACACATTCTGTGTAAAGTAGTACCAGCATGTCATAATACGTGGCAGCAGCCATGCATAGCGGTCTACAAAGACTGAGTTATTAATCAACACACTTGTACATGGAATAATTTTTTGTTCGAAAGTGACGTTATAAGGTCAATAATATTGTTGTTACTTTAATAAAAATCAATAGACAATCGGCAACGAATGACTTATTTCCAAAACTACATACATTAACATCATCAATTTTACAGGTAAAAATCTGGTTCCAAAATCGGCGAGCAAAGGCGAAACGCGTGCAAGAGGCGGAAATCGAGAAACTCAAGATGGCACAGTTCTCTCGACACCCACACCACATGTACCCCCATCCGCTACAGCAGTACTTTCCCCACCATTTAATGGGGCGGCCGTTGCCCCACATGATGACCCATTTGCCGATGCCACCCCAGGGATCACCGTCACCGAGCACGCAGACAAGTCAACAATAAATTGAATATACAACTCTAGTTAAGATTAACATTGTTGCATTTGAAAGGAATTTAAGTGTTTATTTCGGTCTTCATTGATCTACACTTTCTTCCAAGGTTGCTAAGTGTGGCATTTGTGAATACAAATATATATACATTCAGTCATGTGAAATCCCTTTGAAAAATACGTTAAATATTTATTGTAAATTGGTTTGTACCTACTTGTCACTCAATTTTCTATATTATTGACTCTGAATAGGAAATTAATTAAATCAACAGTATAAGACTTTAATATTCATACAACAATAGTTTTATTTGTAGTTTTATAAATATGAAATGTTTTAACAAATTGGTCTAATCAAATTATATAATAACAATGTAAATTATTTGTAAATACTATAATGTAAATAATTTAATTTTAAAAGTTTGTCATATTATTATTTAGGCAATTTACATAATTTGTGTTGCGCCCTACAATCGTACATTTATTAAATTTTGTCACAAGTCAACGGAATACAACTGTTAGCCAATAATTAAAATTAAGCATTGTATTAATTTAAAATATGTAGTATTCAGTACAAAACCTAAATTGTAAATAATTATGTATAAAGTTTGTACTTGTAGTCTAATATAATAATTTTAAATGATTTTGTGGTTTAATTTTACCTGAATTTTAACAATACAATTATATATGGCCTGTATTAACTTGAGCGAGAAACCTGAATTACGCGCGCTCCTGACACTGCATTCGATGTTACTAGCAACATTAAAATTAATGTAGTGAATACAAAAGTGTTTCTTAATAGGTAAGTATCCTTAATAGGTACATACTATATTAAAAAAAAATACAATTATCAGTAATGCTGTTAAATTAATAGCAATCCTTTACCATTGCTTAAAAACCCAATGAATATTATGAGCCTGGGTAAATATTTAGTATAAGGTAGGATGCAGATGATTCTTAAAATAAGTAATTATTGGGCTTGTATTTTTAGTAATAAATTCTTAATTTTAATATATACATACTCTTAGTATTTCACAGGAACTAATAAAATTCCCTAAGCCAAATCTTCGTTTTCATCAAATTCCGTAGCCTAACGCACACATAATGTATTATGTACATTGTATTGTAGTTGCGAATTGAACAGATCGTTGCACGCTATTCATGCCAAGCAAGTAACGTAGAAATAACTGTTATACGTTCAAAGGAAAATAATACAGATTATATGAGCAAGAATAATTTAAATCTAGTATTGTAGACGCGCAATTTTAAGGCTTACTACTAAAAATATATGCGCGTAGTCACCGCTACGCAACAAGAGTGTTTACACCAAAATGTCAAACGAAAGAATATCCAACACCTGAGAAATGTTGAACAAAGGTATCAATGGATGTTGTACGGACGTTGGAGGATTGTCCACAGTGGTCTCAGTTGCGTCATAATCTTTGTTCTGTGGTGGGTTATAATCTTGCTTTACCTTGTGTTGTAAATAAAATGCTCGGCAGTGACGAGGTATGGAATGCAGTGGTATCCTTCTGTGAGCATGTAATGCTACAGAAGGAGTCAGCAGAACGAGAAAGGGAGCGCTTTAGGACGAATCCTAGGGGTAGAAGGCGGGGAGGAAATAGGAGAAGATATGCCCATCTCTTACCTCCTATGTAGTGTATTGCACCGAAGCTTTTTGAATGTATTATGCCGTTGAGGTCCCGGTAGAATGCGATAGCGATCCCGGAGCCTCTGTAACGCGGCTTTGTAGGTATTTGTCGAGGTGTTTTTAGTGGGTATTGTTCACCCAGTCTCTGAATAGCAGAGATTTTGGTGTGGGTCGAGTCCCACATACCCCTGCAACTTCCTAGGGCAGGGGATGCGCAAATGCATTTCCACCTCGAATAACAAAAAAAAAAAAAAAAAAAAGGATGTTGTACGGAAATCGTACCTACAACTCCGCGCTCCCCCACATTTCAGATTTCATAATTATTATATCATTTTATCAGTTAATTATAAATAAAATATAGACCTAATTTAGTTTATCTACGGTCATTTGAGATAGTGGTTTAACGATTTCATCTGTGCGTGAAGCTAATTTAAATATTAACCATTAAAGTTAATTGTATGATAGTGGGGTCGGGTCATTAGATACTGAATATAGAGTGTTTATATAATGGGGAAATAAAAAAATCGGGACATAAATTTGCATTTCCATTAATTGGTAATATTTATTTTGTCAAAACCATGATTGGATTAGAAAACTTTTTGTGAAATCTTTCATTCTGCATTTCCTGCATTCTAGAGAATCAAGCTTAAACCTAGTTTCAAGCCTTGTCAAATTGACATTGGTTAAAAAATATTCAGTCTTGTTTTATTTCTTATTGCCAAACCGAAAAACCTTTCGATAGAAAGATTTGAAAGTGTTTAATGATAACTTTTTAAATTAGAACAGAAAAATAGGGCTGATTTTCGTCAATATACTAATCTTAAGTCACAATCTCGTCTTGAGTGCTGTCAATTCTACTTTATATATAAATTATTATGACAGCTCTTAATAAAGTTAAACGTTTTAGAATTGGTTTGATTTGGCCTAAATACTTTCACTCGATTTAAAAACAAATGTTCTAATGCTGATGGAAACATTGTTTATGTATACATTTAGCTAATATAGACCTTTTTAATAAAGGTAAAGGTAGTATCAGGAGTTGTTAAACCATTTTATTAGTATTTAGACAGTGACACTTAAAACGAGATTGCGATACGAATTAGAAGTTGAGCCTAATATTTTAATTCGAAAGAACTCATTTAACACGTTAATATCTTTCTATCAAATTATAATAATGCTTTTGTAATAAATCAAATCAGTTTTATAATTAAAATAATAAGCCTTTTTACAGAATTGAAAAAAAGAGAATATTCGAAGAGAATGTTCGTCCGCGAATTTATTGAAAAGTCTTAAAGACAGGTATTTGATGTCGGATTAGATATTATTAAAAATAACTAAAATTAAGTTCAAAAAAATCATTTTATATGAACCAATAGATTTACGACATGTAAACAATGACTTCTACATTTTCAGCCTGTATATAATTTTTGTCAACATGATCGTAAATATTATCAGAGTAATTTACCTACACCGATGATTTGTTTGTCCCATATATGTGTAGTCATTTAATGACGTTAGCACATGATCTAACATTCCCTACTAAATTATCTGATTGTTTATAAAGTTTGGATTACGAAATCATTTATAACTTCCGGTTTCTTCTAATATTTTTTTATAAGTAATAATTAAGCCTGATTAATTCCTTAAAGCGTAACCATACATATTTAGATACATACACTTAATATACATCTACACTACATCAGCAAGTTAACACAGATTTAATATTACATATTATAAATTTGCTTCTACTGCTTTGGAAGATTTTCATTTCGGAGGCCAAAAAAATATTTGGGTCGCAGAGCCAGAGGTATAAGTATCGAGCAATATTGGAAAATCAAATTGATGATTGATGAAGAATTAAGGAATTTAAACTGCTTTGACTTTGACGATGTAAATTTATAATTCCGTGACATTTACAATGACAGCTGACAGTAATGCCATTCCGACATATAATCTTATAAACATTAAAAACATAAATTCACGAACGATTGAACACAAATGCAAAGTCCATTAGCGGCTAATTAATCTGAAACATCGTACATAATTATTCTAATTAAAAATAACTTATTAATTTCGCTAAGCGCTTGTTCTTAATTACATGAATTAATCACTTAAATGTTGCGTGCTTGTTAATTTTCAGGCCACAGAGGTTCACTTTGTGAGCTAAATTACGCGGTTTGAAACGCTTTCGATAAGGGATATTGGACACTTGAAGCTGAAAAGTCCCCTTATGGGGCAATGTGCAGATTTTATTCGGCTGAGTGAAACGATTTTGATAGGCTTAGCAACATTTTTTTATAAAAAAAAAGGATGCCCACCAGAATCCTGGAAAGATGGAATGAAAGGGTTAGCGGGGAAGGGTTGGTAGATGGTGGCGAAGATGAGAGACAAGTGGAAGAATTTGAAGGAGTAATGTAAAACATGGACTTTATGTAATCCTTATTATGTAGTACTCGAATACAGACACAGTTATTATTTTAATATACAGTATAGTAAAGTTTTTGGGAGCTGGAGAGTGCTGTCATCATTTGTTTTTTCCTTGATAGAGAGATAGACGAAATATGAATTGCTCTTGGAGTATTAGATTAGTCTTTTAATTAATTTAAGATTATGCAGCTGGTATAAACATAAATTTTATTTTAGAATAATTCCAATATAGTCTCTTTATTTATTTAAAAATTAATTATATTTTCACAGAAATTTTATGTAAGGGTATTAAAACCCTAATGGGGCTCGCTTGCAGACAGTGTACACACTCTCTTAGGCACGTACATCTGAGGCGTTAAAGATGGCGGTGGGAATGAAACGATCTGTCATGTTGCCAGCTTCATTCCGGATTCAAAGCGATACAGCTAATTGTTTTATTTGAATAGCTAGATGAGTGATTGTTGAGGATTTCAATATGTGCTAATGTCGGCTTTCTAATAACAATAATACTCGCTTCAACGGCTTAGTTGGTCGCGTATAACGCGTATTATCGCTAGTCCAGGGTTCGGCGATATAATTTATTAGTCCAGAAGAACAGTGATCTTGACTTTGATTAACATTATTTAAAAAATATATTTCGCAGAGCAATATTTTTTTGAAAATGCAAATATATATTTGGAAAAATCATTTTATTTATATAACTATAGATTTTTTTTATTAAACTATGAAAGATACGACGTTCTAAATTTCTTACTATCATATAAATAATTAAAACTTCAACAACGTATACTAACTCCAACTGAAGATTGAATATTACTTATTTATTATATCATAATAATAATAATAATAATAATAGCCTTTATTTCCAAAAAAACTTTAAAATTTAGGGATGATAAAACGTCATTCAGTTAAGTTTTGGTTTGTCCACCGTTGGATATAGGCCTCCTCCTTCCGGTTCCACTCGCGTCTGTCGTGGGCCAGGCGCGGCCAGGTAACCCCGGCGACTGCGATGATGTCATCTGCCCAGCGTCGGCGTGGGCGCCCCTGCGGCCGGCTCGCGTCGCGCCGGTACCAGTGCAGCACTCTCTCGCTCCATCTGTTGTCACTTTTCCTTGCTGTACCCTGCCCAACGCCATTTCAGGCGCACACCATTTTTGCCGCGTCTATTATTTTTGTTCTTTGTCGTATCGCTGTACTCTTTACCCTGTTTCTGAGACTTAAGCCTAACATACTCCTTTCGACTGATCGTTGAAATATTTGAATTTTCTTTTTGAAATTAATAATAATTCAACTGTGATAGGCCATGATTGGCAGCCGTACAACAGTGTAGGTGTCACAACTGAGTCCATCACTTTTTCCTTCAGTTATAAACTTATTTGAGACTTGAAAATATGCTTGTGTGACCAATATGAACTCCAGGCTTTTTTAATTCTTCTCTCTACCTCCTCTATATAATGGCTTTTAAACGAAATATTTTGGCCAAGGTAGACATACTGGTCAACGTATTCTATATTTCTATTGTTGACGGTTATACTATATTTAATGCCATTTGTCAGTTTTTTCATACATGTTTTTTCAGGGTTAATTTCCAGCCCACATTCTCTACTTATGTCTTAGGGTTCGCAACATGTATTGTAAGTCTTCATGCCTTTCAGTTATTAGAACAATATCATCTGCGAACCTATATCATCATACTGAAGTATATTATCTACAATAAATGAAGTAATTAGTTATTAACTCAATAATCAGTAGCTTAGTTCATCTTGCAGTGACCCATTTATCATATCCCTTAAGTGATTCTATGCCTACACTTAAACCACCAAGACGGTTTATTTAAAGAAACAAGTCATATGATTGCCAACATTCAAACAAATCAAAGATATTCCAAAAGGCGGTTGAGATAAATGCAAATAAAAATAAATGTTTAATGACATCATCAATTGTAATGGTATAAAAAATAATTATTACAATATTTAAAAACGTTAACACAAATGTTTGCGTCCGAGATAATATTATCTTAATGTGTCTCTTAGCGAACAATAATTGTTACAATATAATTATTGTGTCGTCAATAAATAATTATGTTCGTTATATCAAGTTCGCAGAATTCAATATTTATTACTGTATTGCAAAGTTCATACCGCGGATTTTAATAAGACTCCAAAGAAATTAGGGAACATGGTTCGATGCCCGTGAAATAATTTCATGTCACCTACTTTAAATGTATCTAAAAGTTGAATATCTGCTCTATTGAAAGATGTCTTAGAACAATGTGGATTTAATTTCAGCGGAATTGTTTGAAATAAAATCTTAATCAGACCTTTTGTGTTTTAAGTGGAATCAAGAATGGTTTTATTTTGCATGTATTTACTTGACCAATTTAAAATGTTTATTAAATTTTTAATTATATTTACAAAAGTAACTGGTATGAGTTTCGAAGTGTATCGGAGAATTAAAAAAAATCCTTTTTGTGTAACTGACTAGTAATAGTCGTCTAAAATAGAAAAATTAAAAAAAATCAATAAAGATTTTAAAAGTATTGAACATTCTAAACATAGTTTGCAGTTGTTTGTATTGATAGCAAACGGGAATCAAGATGTAAATCAATCGATACATCTGTACAATTATAATTATAGATTTAATAGGGTGGCCATGATGATATAATTAAAACATATTTTCAAATCACTTCCACTTTCACCATTTTATAGTCCTGTCAAATGGCACTTCATTACATAGCATACCTAGTTGAAACTAGAGCAAGTACTTGTAAAACATTTTGAATTTAGAATTATCTAATATTCGTTATTTTAATCCTAAAATAGTTATTTATTTAAGTGACACTATTCATGTGTGTCAATGTCATTAAAAAATAGATTTTTCAGCCTAATATTAATTTTAAGCCTTTTTCTACTCATATCAAATGGAAAGAAGGGCGATTCTGTAAATGAATTTGAATGGATTTTAACTTAAACTAATATTATAAAATATACGAAGGCCGAAAAGGTTACCAGCGCTAATGAACAGCTCTAGTTGTCTCATGATTTAGTTGCATGTCTATGGAGTTGTTCTTGTATAATGCAATCCATAAATCATGGTCACTGCAGTGCAAAGTATCGACATATTCAACTCCTGCGCAGTGCGAGTTGACACGATAGGGATGAGTGGTTTATGACTTCCTCAGATAACGATTTGCATCAATGAATGAACGACTAATGAATGATCGGTCTATCGTTCAATTATGTTCTCTAATTAGAATGACGAGATAAATGTAATCTCATTTGTTCACTGCTTTATTCTGATACATTTTTCAACACGCCCACTACGTCTGAGTTACACGAATAGCCTTTTCATATTTAATAAATTTTCATATAAATCAAGCTTAAATTATAACAACCAAATCCATCCCAATGGGTGAGTGAGTTAAGATAACTATGAAGATTTTTGAAACCATATTAGCAGTATTTGAGACACCTTCGCCAGAACGTCTTCTGTCAGACTAGTGTCGTTATCGCAGGATTAAAAAAACATCGCACTCCAATTGTGTTTATTTTGAACAACTAAATCAGTCTAATTGTATCGTTTTAATTCTTTCTCTTTTCACAACAGATGAAAATGTAACGTAAAATATTTTGTTACATGACATTTTTTTTTCCCAAGTTAAACGAGAGTGATAATAATAAAATATCTAATTGTTATTTGGTTAAGGATAAATTAAGACATAAAAGGGCTTAAGTATTAAAGCTGTCATTTTGTGATTCATTCAAACATTTTTTAGTTTGACTAACTGCGGAGGCGTTATTTTATTTTAATACGCCTGTAGCCGCGGGGAAAGATATTCATAGACAGGGAACTTTGAAAAGTTATGCTGTCTAGTAATGGAGTGGGTCTAGAAATAAGATGATTAATTAATGTTAACTACCTTATAATAATTGCAACTTATAACGAGTTAGGCTAATAGGGTACTATTCTCTTATATTTTGCTTCACATTCTTAATGACTACATTTCTTTCTCCAGTTTATTGCCAGTTCCTTTCTTCCGTTCTACACCCTTGATTTGAGAACTGGCAGTAAATGTAAAATTAGATTCATTTATTGTATATTTCTCTTTAATTTGACGTTCATAAGTGTACATTATGTTACCTATATGAATAAATTATTTTTGACTTTCTCACCGTTGCTTGAAATCACGCCATCGACTTTTTAGGTTAAGAGTCGACGATGTTTTTCTTCACTATTAGAGCGAATGTTAAATGTACACGGAAAGAAAGTCAATTACTGCACAGCTGGGGATCGAACCTACGACTTCATGAGATACGATGACAGTCGCAAGCTGAATCCAACACTGCTCATTACATACGTAAACATGAAGTATGGAATTACTGTCTAAATTGTACAAATTATTGTCAATATATATTTTAAAGATAATCCTATTTATATACATTATTATTGTTACTTTATTTCTTTATGATCACGACGTAGATACTATTAACAGTTTTTATACAAATATTATAGATTGTTTTGTAAACAAGTGTTTCAAACATCGTCATTTCGTTGATTAGAACTGCTAATTGATTTTGTTTTATACATTTCATTTTTAAAGGCGTGCTTCCTGGCAATAGTTACCTATGTTAGGATATAATTTGTATATAAAATAAGGTGATCCAATTTCAATAATATTCTCTTTCAACTGAGTGAATTCACGGATATAGCTGATTAGAAATAATTAGAAATAATCATTAAACAGAAGTTTTATTTCTTTGTAAACCTTTACACGTCCGAGCGTGTATTTATAATTATGTGTTCGGCTCCTTTGTGCAACCGCTATCCGGCTTTTTAATAACAAAGCCATACTCAATGCTATACTATACATAGCTAAGCTAGTATTTTGATCAAATTGCAAATCAGTGTTGTTCACAGCTCGCAACTTTCCGCTAATGTAAAAATAGGATAAAAAGAAGAATAACAAGATTTTTTTATGCGATTTGGAACCAATGAGTTTATTAAGGTCGACCTCCTAGAAGTGCAAACAATTATAGTTATTCAATTAATATTTATAGAAAATAGTATCTTATTTTTTGTCAAATTAATAATGATCCATTGGGCCATAAATAGATCCAGAGTGTTCTACGAATCTGAATGCAGAGGCACATGAATTCTATTAGTACTTTTATATATACTATTTACCTATATAAAACACAAACACACAAAGTTTGTATAAGAACTACACAGTACACAGTAAAAACCAGCGTATTAGTAAAATACGCTAATTAAATATTACAGTAGTGTTAGTTAGTCAATTAGGATAAATAAATTAGCTTCCAGTGGAGGACATTCTCAAAAGTTAACTTTTAGGCAATCAAACCGACCACGAAGGGTCAGACCGATATGGGACCTCAAACAAACATAAAAATGGATAGTAAAATTTTATGAGCTGATTTAGTTTGACTGTGAACTATGAGTTTAGTTAGGATTGACGACCACCTAAATTTTGAAAATTTGTTAACTACCCACAATTTTATACATAGATTTTTCATAATTAGTAAAAATATTAGCCCCAGAAACCTTAAATATAAAACCGTACCAATTTTATATCAAACTGGCAAAAATTGGAAGTTAAAACGCAATAACAACAAAATAGATTGCGATGGTGAAATATAATTGAGGAAGCTAATACCCAAGGGGATGTATAACCACTGATAATGATAATGTTGATGTATATTTATGTCTACCTAAACATGCACTGCTTGTTCTGTTCAATAGGGCCGCAGAGACAGAGCTTCATTCCTTAGTAGTTCAAACAAGAAAGGACGAAAGGAAATGGAAACGGGACGTGTGTGTTGTGAAGGTAAGAATTAGGTGGGCTGTGACGCACACACCCAAAAATGTAATCCATAGAACAATGAGAGATTCACTGCTTTAAGACAGTGACCCTGTGTCATTGCGAGACCAAAATTCCATCAAATTGTTTGATATAGTACGCTTACTGACAAGTGGAGTCTCGGTAGCAATAAAGTAAATTTCAGTGTAAGCCGATCCTAAAATTGATTTTAATGTACACATTTTAACGTAATTTTGTTGCTTGTAAAAGTTTATTGTTATTTTTAAGAGTTTTTGAAATTTACAGCGTCGTTATAAAATAATTTAAGGTAGTTATGTAGTTGATATTGTTATCGATATCATTATTCGTTTTCCGGTTTAATTCTTAATTTTACGAAATGTAAACACTTTTAAATTATTGATTTATTTAATTATGTATCCATATTGTATTTGATATTAAATAACAATAAAATTGAATAGTGACAGAACCTGTCCCCAAAAGCTAAGTGGTTGGACAAGAGCATTACATAGTACCTTGGTTTTAAATGTGAAATATTTCAAGGCATTTGTATATAAAGTTATCGATATATGCCTGTCTCCAGACATAGGTATACTATAAGTGCTTGACTTGAAAGTCATTAGTTTCCTGTAAAACCATATTGTTTTTTAGTAAAGTAGCCTTTTTTCAATGCTATTCGATGGTTATGACAAATGACCAGTAATTTAAACTTTTTATTGTTATCTAGAGGTTTTTAATATTGGTGAGGAGTATTAATACTGTAGTAGTACTTAAAAAAGGTTATTCAAATTTTTTATTACCTTTAAGTGTTAGAAATACTAATACATCTATCATAAAATTCTTATATGTATTATTAAATTATTGCTTATAACAAATATTGTGTAATATTTATAATTGTTGTACTTATTTCGCACTTACATAATTATTGTTAAGATCTTTTGCGCATGGCAATATATCGTAAGTTTTTAGTTTGTTCTCCAATAATTAACATAGTATGTAGACGTAGTCAGCGATTACATTCTTGATACCTTAGACCTTCTAATGTAATTTGATACATATTTTTAACAAATTCCCTAGCGACGTATAATTCAAAGCCATGAAGCCACTCACTGAGACATATTATAATCTTTACCATTAAATGAAATGGAAATAAGAGATATTATGCGCTTAGCATTCCTTTAAACAAGTGACGGTAATGTAAGTCTTCTTAAGTTTTTTCCTCCTAAAAGCTGATGCGAACACAAGCAAAAAATCAGGCGAGACGAGAAAGCATCTTAGGCGAATTTATTGACTTTTTGAACTAAGCACGCAATGTCAACTGAACTTAGACCAGCTTATCAAATCGGAATCTTATGTAATTAAATTTAATTAAAAAGAAACAGTTTAATTTAGATGTCTTGATAGAGATGTAAAAATAAGGTGCTTCAGTAAGTGCCCACCCAAATAATGTACAGATGCCGACTCGTTAAACCAATTAACTGGGACTATCTAGGAAAAGCTTATCTGTGTTTATGATTTAAGGTGAAGCTTAACCAACTTCGCGAAACACTTTTTAGGGAAGTCAATATTAATATGTAACTGGACGAGTGCTTAAATTTTCTATAAACTTTTTATTGGTGAGGTAGGTACTTAACTAAATTAGGTAGGTTATTGACGCGTTAATTACTAAGTATAATGTGCTAATACGACAAATTTTCACATTTTACTTATTGTTCGTATATTAGTGAGTTTGTTTAACGTGGAGTTCTTAAGCAAATATTAAAGAAACCTATAAAATAAAAAAAATCATATGTCAATATTTTAACCCCGGCTATTAAAATGCTTTTTACAGCTTTATGTGTCAAGTTGTACGCTTCAGTTTATAAAAAAAATATATTATATTTGTTCCAATTTTAAACAGGATTTCTTTTCCTTTACTTGAATGCTTAATAAGCGTAAGGTCACGCAATAAAATTATAATATAATTTCGTGGCAAGAAATGTTTCTTCTTCATAAACTCCGTATTAAACACAAATAAAGACAATCGTTAGATAGATCCAAAACAATTAATATTTACGGTTGCAATATACATGCACAAATGAATGAAGAGAAGAAAAAGCTTCGCCTTAAGCTGCCAAAGCCCAAACATTTTAATCCACATATACACTTATCAGTCAATCTACATATTTATTTATTTTTATGTCTCTATCCCGAGATTTTTCCGGTAGCTGTTAATAGTTTGGAGCCCATTAAAGTTCATTATAAAACTCTCATTTAGTTTTATGGAAAGAAACAATTTGTAGGTAGAGCCGCGTCTGTAATTTATGTGTTTTGATAACATTTAAAAACTGGTTTAGTAATTTGGTGAACTAAGGAGTTAGCTTTATATTATTAGGACTCATTTGAGTATATGTCAATAGACTTAAGTAACATATTTTAAATACGATTTAAATCATTCTATGTATAAAAACTGTTATAGCAACTTTCACATGAGAAATAATTATTTATTTCATAACTTACAGTATAATTATTTAAGAAATCAAGTTAATAAGTTATAATTTTAATTAATTCTCCTTGCGAAAAGGATTGATAGGGCTGTTATACCTGAGTAAAGAAACCATTTAACATTTATAATAAGGGATATGAGAGAAACAAAATCGTAGCCCCAACGGACTTCAAAAGGCCCGAAAAGGAAGAGGTTTTCAATTCAATCTCTATTTTTTTTTAATCTTAAACTATAGTTAACAAGCCTTTATAGCAGCGCTATAAACCTTAAAAGGGTTACACTTAGCCAGCAAACTGGACGTCCTGGTCAACGTTGAACAATATTAATTTCTCTGTTTTGACACCCCTTACACTATCCATAATTATTTGTATTAGATACAACGGATATAAATAATTATACTGTTAATCCAAGCAATAATGTTATTACTTGATTATGTTAAGCAAACTCGGAATATATCAATCATTTCTAAATTACAGCGGCGCGCTCCGGCTTCGCTTTATTGCACTTTGTCAAACGACATTTGTTAGAGTTGTGGCAGCAGCAGAGTGTTTAGTTCTAGTCCTAGTAGTAGTAATTAAGAAATAAGGCAAAAGGGGGTCTTTCCCTTTTTCGGGGTCCGTTATGTAAGGTTAAAGACAGGGCAATGTCGTGTTAAGATAATTGTCATTGTTCATGTCAAACGTCGATGAGTCTAACATATTTTTACTAAACAGAGTTATTTCATAGAACGAACCATAAAGATTAAATATCATATTCCAATAAAACCATATAAAACAAACAAAATATTCTATATATATATTTTCGTTTATTAACCGTTTTTAACAATTTTAAAACCGCGATATAATACAATAGGTGCGTACAAGGTAACACGCAATAAAAAGGCTGAAATAAAAATGGCGCGCATTAAAGGTTTCGTGCCAAATTTGAAAAAATAAGGTGTACTATTTTATTAGTAGAAACACAATATAATAAAATTCTATTTTACTTGTTAGTAGGTACTCGTATATCTGTGATAATATGTAAATATAGCACATATTATCAATTAAACAATAAAACTAATATCCTTTATCAAAATATATTTTCAAATTAAAAATAAAATTTAAATTCTTTAACTTAATGGTAATTGGACCTTTGGAAGATTTCCAATACCTAATTGAGTCCTCTTAAAACCGATGTGTTTGAATCGTAAAAAAATTAAAATAATTTGTCCATTTGCCGACAAAGGTGAAATGCGTCGTTAAATACAGAAAACGTATGAGCGAAGCTTACTTTAATATGTTTATTGGTCGTTGAAGCCCTCCAGAGTATATTTTGTCATGTTTTGTGCCTTGAAACAATTATGGTTTCATCTGGAAACCCAGTAGACCCGCTCCGGGCTGGACTATTCATAATTTGTTTTGTAACTCAAACGACGAAGTTGTGTTATTTGGTGTATTTTGGGGGTTTCAATTCTAAATTCTTATAAATAAATACTGGTCAATTAAAATTACATCTTGATTTTTAGGCACTTTCTGCCGTGCACCACTCCTTTGTATTTCCGAAATGATACGAACTTGAGGTTTTCAAGGAGCGTACCATTTTCTTAAAGGTCAGCAAACCCGCTAGACACGGGCTTGCAGGTGTCCATGGGTCACTTAGTATGAAAAAATAACTACCACCCGTTCTATAAAACAAAAATAATATTGTACCTACAAACAATAATATGGTACCGTCCATTATTTTTTTCAAGCTTGTTGATTTCCTCTACTATGGTTAAGTGGTCGAAGTGAGGTAGCCGTGTAATTAGGATATATCTATCGCTAATAAATAACACAATTATCTGAATCGGAGCCTGCTGCTGATAACTGTTTCGGCTTCTTCGAGAAACGACATGGGTATAATAAGATTAGACGTCTTTTCAAAATTGAGAAGCTAATATATAAAAAATGTTTTTCTAAATTTAATAAAATATTGAATCGTCAATCATATAAAAATATTTTTTTATATTTTTCGGAACCTTAATTATTATTGTAATAATTTTGATGTTCATCTTTTTTAAATGTTTTGTCACAGGTGTAGAACGACGGACTTCCAGGTTATACGGATGGTCTCCACCTAATATAAACTTTTAGCATTAGCAGTTGTCACCTCAATATTTAAGTACAATTTTTTATTCGTAAAAACTCTATTTTTTAATTATTTTGTATTGTTCTGTAAAATTTTATTTATGCGATGATAAAAAGGCTCATTAGTGATTTTGCAATAGTGTAAATAAAATAAACAAATGACCATCGCAGCGAGATTCATCTAGTCAGTACCCGTATCTCTACTTATTAATTACACAACACTGAAGTAAAAATATGTTGTAACCTCTTTCGTTTATAGTATAAATTTTGTGGCGGTTGTCATACATTTTTTTACGAAATTACTCGTGTACGAAGTATTGTTTGCGTTGTTATAAATAATATTTTTATTTTGTCTCCATATTTCTTTCAATCTACAACTTCTACTTCACAGTAACACCCACTATAAGTATTTACACTTATCGTAATTGAATTATAAATTTGGAGTTGACGTATCTAAAAGATTATAAGTCTGCACAAAGGTTATCGCGTACGCATTCGACATAACAATTAGAGAGAAAATTCGTAAAGCTAAAAAATAAGATATTCTTGATAAGACTTGGGTCTGCCATAAAACTATCAGTTTATTGTGTTTTATTTTTGAAGTAATTCGCTTAACCAGGTCAGATATAAATTTATTTGTTTTGAATGGCGAGCCAAAACTTTCTGCTCTTTAAGAAGTATCCCCGTAATAAATTCTTCAGGTCACAAAATTTACTTAACAATTTCCTAGTAATAATGAAATATTTTGATATACCTGCATCCCAATAACCAAACCCTACGAATACAATTAATTTTTGGCGACGGATAGAACGCAATCTCTTCACTCATATTTGATGAACAATATAAACAAAATAATGTAAACAAAACCGTACAAATAATATTAAAATATACATGTCTATGTTTAAAACATATCAAATAGCTTTTTAATTATTTTAAAAACGGTGTAAGTTAAAATCTTAAGATAGGATATTGGCGCAGTTGAACTGTCATTTTCATACAAAGGTCTATCTATCCACATACACCGATCCGACCTACCATGCACAGCTTGTATCGACAGATGGCTATTCCAATCCGTCGATTGGTTATTTGCACACTTCTAATAATATTTGGATTTTGATGTCTATCTCAGATGGTCAAAAATGGATTGAGATAGGTTATTGGGTTAAGTGGGTTAATTCCTAAAAGGTCGGCAATGCACTCGCGAGCCCTCTGGCATTGAGAGTGTCCATGGGCGGCGGTATCACTTAACATCAGGTGAGCCTCCTGCCCGTTTGCCCCCGGTTCTATAAAAAAATAATATTGCGCCTGTTTTAATAATTATGTGTCTGACACACAATGTCTAGATATGACTAACGCATCCTGGCTTTATTGACAGTCACCATGAAGTAATTCGATTGAACCCACGACTGTGGCGTTACTAAGCTCTGTTAAATTGTTATGATATACCATATTCTTATTTTGGGCACAATCTGCCGTTGATAAAATTACTCAGAAAACGCATTTTTGTAGCTCCCGTATCTAATTTAAGAGCCCTTGATATCAGAACTGGTTGCACTTAACCGAGTAACAAGAGCACTAATGACTTGACGGGACGAAACGAGATAAAAAACAATAAAAATTGAAACGGGTGACAAAAAAACACAGCTCGCGCACTCGGTGTGATTTAAAGTACTGGAAGTGCAATACAATTTATTAACACTTTGTTGCATGCTGTTCTATTTGGTACATACATTCAGATAACGTAAATTAAGGTGGCAACATAAGCGATATCTTCCAGGCAAGGGTTAAATGTAAACAAGTGCATAATTAAGTTAAAAATCTTAAGAGTCATCATGATGGTTAGGTATAGATAACCCATTGTAAAAATAATACATTTATTTATAACGATTATTTTTCAATCTTCTAAAATAAATGTATTAAACATTTCGAGGATTCCAAATGCCTGATTAGATGTAATTATATAATAAAAAAACCCTATGTAAAACAAAGGTTTTGTCAATTTTTATTTATTTTAGTTTAAATCTGAAATTGCTTGTTTATTTAATTTAAAAATGTGATTAACACGATGTAGTTAGTATGGAGAATGGTTGTAAACGAGAACCATTTTTAATATTGTTTGTTAACTTTAAGGAACTATTAAAGACACTTGTATGAATTAAATTTAAATTTATCAATTTAATATCTACCAACACCTACGCTTAAAAATTAAATATTTACTTTAAAACTAGACTTACATTAAAACGATTCCGTAAAATCTACATCTTTGTATGTCACAGACGAAAGAATTGGGTCCGAGAGTCTTAACTAATTTCTCTCATCGCTACCGTTTGCAGAGTGTTAATTGCCCTGTGCGACAGGGATAGACATATAAAACGCATTTAAAAGAGATAAGGACAAAACATGAACTGCATCGAAATAAAAAGTTGTTCTTTACTCACGGTAGCGATACCTCGTTAAGGGCCAACCTTTTAATGGCGTACAAATATAATCATTTCCTTTTGAATAATTATTTAATTTAATTAAGAATACTTGGTTTAATGCTGATAAAGGACGAGGAGTCTTTTACACACTAGTAATGTCTCTTTAGTAATGTTTACAATGCAAATAAGTTTCTAAAAGATATAGCTTTTCAAAAGGAAAAATCTCGCAAATTGTAAGCAAGTGTATAATGAACTTTGAGGGTCATTCCACATCACCCTAAACTGGACTTCATCAATGCTAAAGAGAATAAATTTATGTTTTTAGTGTCAAACGGTTAAACATCGTCAATTTCAGGAATATCGCAGTTTTAGAAGCCTAAAAATCGTATAAAAAAATTATGATATGCAGAACTTGCAATAATATCTGTACAGACAACAGATTTCAACTTACACGCTCAACACGCTTCTACGTACGTAGAGTAGGTACATGCGTATTGTGAGACAACATAAAAGTGATGCAACGAATTACTTTTATTACATAGTATTAAAACAAAATAACCACCAATTCATTAAATTAGTTATCTGAGCGATATACAGGAGAATTTTTAAATCTTTTCTAATCCTGAGTGATATCAGTGTATACAACCGCACACAGAAGTGCTTCGTAGTTTTGAATGTCGTATTTTATTAAAACCAAATACACATAAACCATAATTAACTTATCCATCTTAGGGTGCGTCCACATCTGGCGAATATGCCGCGAATGTGCAGCTCGCGAGCCGTTTGAGTGCAGTCACGGTATTCGGTACAGTAGTCAATTTGGTGCGCCTCTTAAGCGCAACTCATGTAAGGTAAAAGGCGCGCGCTCGTCGAGCACTAAAATCTCGCGCTTACAGTTCCGATCACTGGCTCCGCTGGTGCGTGCGGAAAGAAGTCGCGAGCCGCTAATGCGCCGCTCGCGCGCTGTTTGCGTACCGCAGTTAGTTGGCGAGTGAACTGCGCGCGAGTTGCACATTCGCGGCATATTCGCCAGATGTGGACGCACCCTTACAAACCGGTACTACTCAAAAAAGTTTTTAAAATAAAACCAAGAAACAGGCAACGTTTTTGAATTAAGAATAAAATAGTTTGAGAAAACATACTTGGGCCTTATGTAACAACTAGTGCCGTTTACTCTTTTTTGAATACATATAACATAATTCGTGGAATTATTTGGGCCTAGCGGAAAAGACGCAGATGTTTTGAACTGTTGAATACAGAATACTAAAAGTTGTTTAAAATGTCTCTTCGTTGCTGCTGAGAATATTTACGAAAAATAATCAAAAACAAAATACCATTATCGTTAAATACTTAAATATAATTGTCAATATTGCAATTAAAATTAAAAATTATTGCATTAATCTATCAGGTCAGGGCATTTAGATATCCATGTTTTATGTGTGTGTTATTTGATAAAATTATCAGTATATTTTTATTATAGTTAAACTAATTAATGAATGGGACCATAATATGTTAATAATATGTTATCACTGATTTATTCATTACTAATCAAATTTATTGTATTACACAATATTTTTCGATCGAACATCGATTTCTGAACAATGTAAAGTTATTATTAATTAATAATCAACACCCGTAATCACTGTCATAATACCTACCTACCATTCAATTAGACATAATAGTAATCGAAGAGTCAGGCTATCCAATTATGAATACCTTAGTAAGTAGATTTTTTATATAGCATATTACAAGCCACTAACATCGCTTGTTATAAATAAATAATAAAGGTTGGTGAGATTTAAAGTGAATTATTATTATTGTTGCTTTGTGTGTGTCATACAAGTAATTTAGCCGGCATAAAAGTAAAAATAATAGTTTATTTACAAAAACACAAAACACAGGGGAAAAATACATAGTCATCCTAAAGCAGTTTTTTCCGAAAACTCAGACATGAAGTACCTATACATTCAATAAAACCTTAGAACTCACAAAGATATAAAGTAATTAATATAAAATTACGTGTAAATTTATATAATATTTTTTTATTAAGATGAGTATTTGGTTATTAACTTAAATACTCTGCGAAGTCTGCCCGGCTAACGGCAGAGCTGTCACCATCGAATGACAATGACGGTGAAGAAGAAATTGAACAAGTTGGATCTACTCAAAATAAACTTTTTTTATAAATGATAATAATATTATAATAAACTCTAACTCAAAAATATTTTTATTCATATAGGTAAACATGTACACTTATGAACGTCAAAAAAAACAAATTAAATTAATTGTAAATTTACATTTACAATCAGTTCGCAAGTTAAGGGCGTAGATTAAACAAGTCAAGTACGTAGAAGAAGAGAAGAGACACAAATATGGGTATTAAATTACGTATTTTTCCACAATTTCTCGCGGAAGGTAAAGTATGACATGACAACAAAAAGTATGCGAGTGCGCATCAATAGATTATAAACTATCATAGACAACATTTCCCGCTATTGTTAATTATTGTTTAATTGGAAAATTATGTGCACGACATTTACTTTATTGAAACAATGTTAAGTTACCTTAATTATTATTGTTAATTGGATGTTTTTTAACAGTTATTGTACGAGAAATTAACTAATCAAAATTATTCTTTGTTCAGAACGTTTCATGTGTCTGTAAGTATGAAAAGGTAATTTATTAAACTTTTTTTTTACAGGTATATATATATATAAATATTTTAGGTAAAATTTAAACGTCACGTATTATAAGTGCATCTGCGGCCTTATTCTACTCTCGATGACTCGTACATCTCCTCAAATAACTCCTTGTATGTAGAAAAAATATTCTCTTTTCTTCAACACCAATACGGGGTCACTTAACATTTTAAACTGTCAAAGATCGGATTACAAGTACAAAAAATGACAAGATAAGCGCGCGTTAACTCCGTTATAATCCTATTGTTAGTATAATTGACTTATAACAGATCCTTTGTTAAAATCAATGGGAGACGGCAAAATTCTATTGCTTGTTGTGGGTGAGGCTTACTTTACAAATTATTCTTGTTTATTTAATAGGAATTATGTTTTTTTTATATTATTGCACACATACATTCTTCAACACGATTTTGCTTGGAATCTGACATTTGTGGTTTTTGTAAGATCAAATCCGTATTTGATGCTTTTTTTATTATTATTTAAACGCCATCTATTGTACCTATTTTTACACGTATAAAGGATAATAAAAACAGTTGTAAATCAATAGAGGTTTAATAATTATGATAAATACCGTATTTGTAAAATACACTCAAATTTCATTCAAGAATGAGTTGGTATTATTAGTAATAGCGATCGTAGTAAATTTTAATTTGGACATTTGGCTGAAATAAACAAAACCTACTTTGACTTCTACACGTTATAGTTAAGATACAAGATAGATACAAGATCTATAATAAAGTCTCTTAAACTTCTTTCTTAGATCTTGTATGTTTGATTTTCCGGGACTATATTACATGGGTTGCTTAACCACCTGGAGGCACAGTCTTCTACTATATCTACTTCAACTATATTATATTTATTTTTATTTATTTATATAAGATAAACATAAAATTAATGTCTTGCTTATTATATACTTTGTAAATTTTTAGACAAGGCAAGGTTCGAATCGTGAGATTACATTGGACTTAAGATAAGCACAGCTCAACTGTTCTTAGTAAAAATAAATCCTTTATAACAAGTATATTTTTGAAAATAGAATTAGGAACTTCTGATTTCCAACCATTCGCAAGGGCTTTTATAAAATTAGTATGGATTTTAGAAATACATTTGGAAAATTGGTATTGCCAAGTGCCAATCAATCGGTATTGTCAGATTCGGCCACCCGTAGACATGTCACTCAAACTGAGGGCTCACTTGTAAACAATGCACTTTTATCCTTTTGTCTAATTTTCAGAATTTGTCAGAATTTTATATTGTGCATGTACCAAATGCCACCTCGTAGAAGAGAAGTAATCAGAGGTTCGAACTTTCACCTTGGAAGTGAACATTAATTTTTGTGTAGGTACGTTTCATTTGTCGCGTTTGATCCGCTATTTTTAAATGTATATATAAACGGTTTGTGGAGTAGAACAGATGAAGTCTGCTTCCAGTGTTGCTTAGACTGTATGAGCCTGAAAAGATCAGATCCCGATGCCCCTACGTCTGAGTAGAGCTCACAAACTGTCCTCCATCAGCATTCTCCAATTCCACTTATGATTTCCTCAGTTCTGCACCATGGATATATTTGTGTCACACTTGGGAAGACAGCGATACGATGTTTTTATTGAATGTTGAAAATGAAATTAATATGTTTTTATTATTTAAGTTGAAATAAAATTTGTTAAGAGTGTTAGTCTATATATTTTAATTTTTGTTTGGCTTCATAGTAAACAAATAAAGTAAAAGTGTTAATATCAGAAGTCTTTGTTTCATACATTATAATAGTAAAAACATGAAAACAATGTTAGTACTTTTAGACAAGGACTCCTTTATAGTTTAACAAAATTGACGGAGCACATAAGGTATTTAAATGTAAGGTTGAATAACTAAAAAATATTAAAGAATCATACGACGAATAAAACGATATCATACGGCTTGTAATTAAAGAGAAAAAACTGCTACATTTTAAATTCAATAAAATTTTTGTTATACACTAAAGTCCTCTGTATTTTCATTTATGTTCCCCAACCACCTACACAAAAACGACTCAATAAAATAGTATTAGACTCGGTACAATGCACTCGAAATTCTCACAATGAGAAGTCAATCATTTTCGCATTATCCATTTAAGCACAATGCCTTTACAAAAACTATTGAATATTGAATTTTGAGACAAATTTTTATCGCACTGTGTGATTTTTCGGCAGGTGTTAATTTATTTAATATCTTCCGTTCATATGTACAAAATGCACGTCAAATTGCAAACCTTTCTTTACTAAACCTAAACCAGTCCTTATCTGGAATGAGTATACTTTAAAATAGCAGTAGGACATAGGACGTACCACAACAATAAGAAAACATAGCTTGTGCCATAGTATTTTGTAGTAAAATGTTCAAAAAGCTGCAGCTAAATGATCCGGATTCTGGGGCCACTAGATTTGGAAACGATTTAAGTGCATTCTTTATTCAAGCGCCAAGCTTTCTTTTATAACGGGGGGCAAACGGGCAGGAGGCTCACCTGATATTAAGTTATACCTGATGATAAGCTTTAAAATAATATCGCCTTATTACACTAATGTGTAATGGCGAAAATATTTACAAATAAAAGCCGGACTCTACCACTAAACGCATTGAATTAATTACTTATGTATTAATAAATAATTTATGAGTTTATTCACATATTTAAAGTATGGGTAAGTTTTTATAGAGATCATATATTAAAAAATTGGTAATTACGTATGTATGGAATTTATGTAAGAACGTCATGACGATTTATGGACCATAGAGGTGGAAAAAGTGTATTTGCTACGAAGACTTTGAAGCCGCAAATGTCTTCCCTATGTATTTTATTTTATTAATATAGAACAAAATAAACCTGTCCTTTACTATCATTTATTCAGATTATAAGAAACCATAGCAATTTAGAAGAAAAAGAAAAGAAAGGTGTTCTCTCTCTTGACTTAGTGGAGCTTAGGAAAAACTGTCAGCCTATATGTTCGGCGGAATTATCATAAACATTTTCTTCAGATTCGCACAAGATATCGCAAAAGTAGGAGAAATCTAGCTAATGCTTGTAAGCAGTTTTTCTAAATACTAATTTGGTTTAACATGTATTTTTACGTAGTTAAATGTGACGTAAGAAATATATAATAATAATAAAGTTCATTTGCCTTTTCACTAACCTTCCATCGCAGATAGAAAATATATAAAGACAACAACTTCAATAGTACCTATAGTATAATGTAATTGTTGTGAATAATTTTTGATTTTTTAAATAGTTCTTTTCGTTTTGTAATATTTGAACCTTTTTGTTTATATTATGTATTCCGTCTTGGTAAAATGTTTAATATAATTGTTTTTATTAAATATAATATATGATAGCTGTGGGAGTAGGAAATAAACAAATATGGTAACAAACTAAAAAAAAAAATATATGATATGATACATCTAATAATAAAGTAGGTAACTGTTAAACTGATAACAGATAATTTTCTATTAATCCAAAAAAGTACGCGTCTTATCCATGTACTTAGGCGAAGTCAGGGCGAAAACAATACCAGGTAAACATAATATCCATCATTAATTATGCTCATTATTACAGACATTTAAACGTACATTAATACACCCATAATTCATTCGTCCGTTGGTGTTGAAAAAGGTAAATTTAAAAATAAATGCCATTATGCAATGGACAATTTATCAAGCCATGAACTCAACAGTAATATAAATTATTCTTATAAAAAGTTTACAAGCAATTATGAAGCAGGCCATAATTTCAATTAGTCTTGTTTACTGTTACTTGAACGTAGAAGAACATACAATAGAGCTATGAATATTGTATTCTTTTAGGTATATGTAGATAAAAGTAATGTCAAAAGTAAAAAATAATTTATTCATATAGGTAACATAATGTAGACTTATGAACGTCAAAAAAGAGAAATATACAATAAATGAATCTAATTTTACATTTACTGCCAGTTCTCGAATCAAGGGCGTAGAACGGAAGAGAAGAACTGGCAATAAACTCTCCCCCACTCTTATTAATCGCCAAGTTTTTTTTACACAATGTTTGTAAGGAGCTGCAACCATTACACCAAGTTCCATGTGACATCTTGAGTAATAAAGAATAATAAAATATATTAAAAACAAAGATTTGTCCTCTAGCAGGATGCATCGTGAAATAGGAGCACGCACTTACATACTCGTGAGAACAACACGCAAATACGTAGTATAAACAATTAATATCACTGCATACACGAATTCAAGTACGACCAGTCACCACAAGTAGCACCCGTTCACGAGTATGACGAAGATAGGCGCTTAAGTCGTGGGGTAGACATACTTTTGCATATGCAATATAATTTCACTATTAACTAGATTTATTTATTTTTACTGTATATTATTCTCTTTATTAATTTGTTAACTGTTTTGCTCAACAGGAAATACATGTCATGGTCATGCATGCATGGTCAAAGTGAGTATCAAAATCAATGAATAAAGCAGCCTCTAAGCAGATATTTTAACTGTGGCGCACTTGACTGTTGTATTGGATACCGTTGCCAATAATCCAAAAGCTCCTTGAACTATAATATGAGCTTCAAACTTTGGTCACAGATGTCTGTCAATATTCATGATCTTAGCCGCGGCGATCAATGCCTGAAACCGATGATATTTGTTATATAGGTCGCATTGGAGGAATACATAACGTTTTTTATAATATTCTGCTGTTTTCTTGAGCCCACGTTCCTATTCAGGGTACATTAACCCAACGAACATTGTATAGCATTTCGATTATTAAATACTTTCAATTAAACTTAAAGGATACCGCCATTCGAATCATTTGTACACTAAATACACTTAACGAGTGATGTGACTCATGATCGGGCTATCGATAAAAATACGTATCAAATGAAGTATTCAGTATAAAGTGCCAGTGTTGACAGAAACGCAATCAATAAATCACTCGGACAATAAATAAGTATTCAATGTGCGTTGATTGTGCCTCTTCGGAATGCTTTTTAGTGGCCGCTAGTGATGTGTATCGTTGTCGATAATTCCTTGTATTGAGGTGCTAATTTAAGGTTTTTTAGAGTAAGTATCTCAGACTCGTATAATCGATCACGACAGACATTCAACATAATTCCATCAGCATGTATTATTATAGGTAATTTTTGTTTTACGTAATAATTTCCAGAGAAACTTCTACGTTAAATACATTATTTACATACATATCTGTATTATATTTATTGGTAAAAGAATTAACCTAAGATATTATACGATAAAGTGCCAATTAAAAGGATTAAAAAGGCCAAAAGTGTATGTCGGTACGCAATACGCTTCAAAGGAATCCAAATCACATTGCCAAGCAAGCCTTCGCCTGGAATATTCAAGGTTAAAGGAAACATGGCCACCCAAAACAGACCTGGCTACGAAGCATCTTTGCAGAGGCTAAGGAACCTCGAATGACGTGGAGTAAAATTAAAAGTGCAGTCCAAGACCGCATTCGGTTTTTTTACACTGGGTGTCATTCGCTTCAAGTGCAAGACTTAAGTAAGATTAATGATTTAATTCCGTATAAATTTTAAATACTTATGTCATTAGCAGTCTATTATCGACTTAACACATCACCATGCCCTCTAATGCATAGGTGGTCTGCTATGCTTTGATAGAAAATGCCGAATCATGGCACGCGATTCAAATATGACAATGATATGCCTTACTAACTGATGACTACTATAACTTGACCCCTCCATACTAAAATAAAACCTTATCACGTCGTTATAAGGTTCTTGAATTCAATAATTACTTTAATAAAATGGATAAATTGTCTATTAAACTGCTATTATCCGGGTTTTGATGAGTAGTTAATAAATTATTGTCATATTGTACGGTGTAGTATAATTTAGCTTGTTTGGTAACGGAATTTTATATTTTTAAACTGCTGTCAAAAGGTCATAATGGATTAACCATTATGACAAGTAGAACAACTTTCTCTGAAGTCGAATGTAATTTACAAAGCTCCGATGAGATTTTGCCGATGGGTTCGCGAAAAGTAATAGGTTTATGAGTGACATTGGGTGCTTTAGCGATAAACTTAATTTATATTATCGCTATCAATGCAATAGCGACCCGTCTTTGAATAATTTTCGCTATCGGTCGCAATTTTAAGCCTAAGCTTAAAATTAAAATAGCGACAAACACGAGTATGGAGTGTAATAAAACATAAAATCAATCCATATGTTGACTCAACCCACACACATTTGAATACACAAATTTCCCTACAAAATTGCCGCAAGTAATATTTACACATTATTTGTGATATTTATGTAATAAAGTTAATGGGCGGTGATTGAGACCACAGGGGTCCAATTCTGACTCAATTTTGTCTCACCACGACGTCTAAGCGACCAGTGTATGTTGACCCCCGCTGCATTAATACTTTATAACAATAAAAATGTTATCACAATAATTAATTTGGATAAACAGATATATAAAATTACGTTTATTGGTTCATGCTGTGTTTTGTGTAAAGTTCAGTTTATAACATTGCACATCAAAATAAATCAGTGGCTCTACCATTTTTTATTAGGTATGGACTTCAGATTTCTGTATCTGTGTCATCCTTATTTTTCAATACCAACAAGAAGAATACAGCCTCCTCTGCCTGACACACGCCGTCGACTTTTTGGGTCTGAGGAAAGCCCGCATCCTCGCGATCTTTTCCTTTATCGTTTGAGCGAATGTTGAATGCGCATATAGAAATAAAGTCCCTTACAGCCAGGGATCGAACCTCTATCTCAGGGATGAGAGTCGTGCGCTGAAGCTACTAGGCCAGCTATCGCTGTTGTCTATAACATATAGGAGAAATTATTATGCAGAGATTCTGCTACCTGCTGTCAGCTTATGTTAAATGCTTCAAATAAATCTTTGAGCGTCTTACTCACTGACCACCGTGGATCTAGAGAATGTATATAATAACCTTCCATTCAAAACAAAAAAAATAAGTAATAGTTAATTTTCTCATCTCTGGGTTGAACATTATAAATTTACCAATCACGTTTTCGCATGTAATAAACGTGCTATATATAATTCAATTTAAATACATATATTAAAAATGCCTAGAAGCCGTATATAATAAAATCATTAAAGTTCTCTTTGAGTAGTAGCTGGCAATATGCGCCATGCCTCGTAGTCCATAACAAATATAAATAGCTTTTTTTCTTATACGATTACATAAATTTAATCCTGAATAAACATAATTTCTTCTAAGCAATACGACAAGATGCGTAACCAATTATTAAACGAGATTAGTATGTTGTGATATTATTTAACTAGAGTTAAGTCATTCCACAAATACGTTTAAGTATACAAATCGCACGGCGCAGTATTTATCGTTTTTCTCCGTTTAAATCGTAAAAATTCTCAGCATTCCCACTTACGAGGTATTTTAAATCAATATTCAAATAAGAAAAAAACATTCGCAAATGAAGTTATAACAATGGGCAAGGTAAGGTATGGCAATACAAGAGAATTTGATTCCTATTGCTTTTGACACAAAGGTAATTTTCCGTGAAAAATACGGTATGCAAATTGCAGTCCCCAAGGTTCGCATCTGTGTACATTTGTATGCTAAGAAGAATCTGTGCAGCCTAATAGGTCTTTTATCATGTCAAGGGCTGAATTAAAATAGAATAATAGGTTTTATCCAAACGAAATAGAACTAAGAGGAACTTCACCATATTAGCTTTTCTGTAGCCTTTTCTATTATAACTTCAGTGTAAAACATTGTTACAAACTGTTTAAATAACCAAGTAAATCCGCGTGTTTATATAGTAAATATCGTATTGGAGCTCCTAGCAGGGCCATCGTCTTAAATGGCTGTTTGAAACTACATAATAGGGTGATAATTGGGGGGCTATTAACCGCCCCCACCCTCTTTAACTGAGTGCGCGCGTTTATTGAAACGTTACGTTGAGAGAGGTCTGTTAGAACTTTTTTTTATAGAACAGGGGAAATCGAGCAGGAGGCTCACCTGATGTTAAGTGATACCGCCACCCATGGACAGTCTCAATGCCAGGGCGCTCGCGAGTGCGTTGCCGGCCTTTTAAGAATTGGTACGCTCTTTTCTTGAACTGCGATTCTGATCACTTTAACATTATCAGTTTGCCCAGTATTCAGTATGGGTTTTTTTTTATTTATTTTTTTATAGAACAGGGGGCAAACGGGCAGGAGGCTCAACTGATGTTAAGTGATACCGCCGCCCATGGATACTCTCAATGCCAGAGGGCTCGCGAGTGCGTTGCCGGCCTTTTAAGAATTGGTACGCTCTTTTCTTGAAGGACCCTTGTTATTTGTAATTCTTGGGTTAGAATTCTTAGCACGAAAACTACGTACATTCATAATTGAGAAGTAATACTTTTATTGAATATTTAAGAAAAGTTTCGTGGACGTCATAAGTGCAGTAGATGAGTCAAGATCCAGATCCTATACGAGAATACTAACAAGATCGGAAACTTAAGCCTCTGTCAGTGACATCTGCACACTCTCTAACTCTCAATAGCAATAATGTTTAAAGAATTTTATTTCTCATTACAAAAATGTATTGTTTTACATGAGAAACTTAATATGTATATACGAGCGAGATACACGTCGCTATTAGCCGTCCCAATTTTAGTTTACTATGTTCACACTAACCTGCATCTTTAATGCCTTTTTGAATTTGTTAAACGCACCAATATTGCGAATTTTAGATGGTAATTGATTAAATAATTGCACGCCCTCATACCTAATAGACTTATTCAAATAATTTGTACGCGGCTTCGCCAAGATAGGCATACTCGTTCGACGAGTGTTGCGTGTAAACTACGATGGAGAGAGTTAGTTATTTTTTAAAAATTAAGAATTAAGATACAGGTGATATAAGCATAGCTGATAATCGTCATAACTTTGGTTTCTTGGTAGATTTTTAATAGCGTTTGCCATCCCGTCAATGTTGAGTTTTCATCCTGGATGTATCCGTAGAAATATTGGCAACATCAGAAACAGATATATGAAGATCTCTATAGAGAAATAGGTCGAAAATTAACACAACCACTATCGTTTTTAGCAGAAGCTTTTTGACACCGAGACAGATCATTTATAATCTGTAAATGAAATTGTTTATATTACCTACCCAGTATTTAAACTTTTTTATCACAGTAAATAATGAAGACAAAAATTACATCACTTAACTTTGTTTATAAGTAAAGCCGACACGACAATCGATTAAAACATGTATTAAGGACCAGTTTAACCCTGCATCTTTAATTATAAACAAAAGAAGCTGTATTATTTATTATTTAATAACGTGGTGTAGTGTTGCCCTAGTGGCTTCAGCGTACGACTCTCATACCTGAGGTCGTAGGTTCGATCCCCGGCTGTGCACCAATGGAATTTCTTTCTATGCGTATTTAACATTTTCTCGAACGGTAAAGAAAAACATCGTGAGGAAACCGACATGTTAGACCCAAAAAGTCGACGGCGTGTGTCAGGCACTGGAGGCTGATCACCTACATACCTATTGGGTAAGACCCAAACAGCGCCAAGTAGCGCCACTGATTTATTTTTATTTTTAACGCCGACAATCATTCCCTGATTCCCTTAGCTATAAAGCGAAATATCTAAGACTGGCCTGTCGTAAACACTTAATGATATTTCAATCATTCATCGGCTAGATGTCGTTAGATCTAAGATTCTATAAGATCCTATCCTATTCTACAAGATGGCGATTCGACGCAATAATGATACTGTCACTCTTGAGACATAGACAACTCTAATAAAAATAAACACCAGTGACGTGACCTTAAGGCCTTAAATTTCTTTGTTTCGAGATCATTTGTTTGTTCTAATGGGCAAGCGATAAGTTTGGGTGCCTGATACACACCGTCTACTTTTTGGGTCTATGGCATATGTTTACCTTCACCGCACAAGCAACTGTTAAATGTGCACATAGAAAGAAAAGTCTACTGGTGAACAACTATTATTCAAAGGCTTTGTTGGCAGGGTTGAGAGTCGCACGCTGAAACCACTAGGATACCACTGCTTTGAATTTAAATGTTTCATTGTTTTGAAAAAAAAAATACAAAGTTTGTATTATATTTGATTAACGTTGTGTATTAAAAATAACCTCAGTAGACAAAAATATATACATCCAATATTTTTTAATTAAACACTAGTTAACAAAACAAAATTAACTTGTTAATTATAAAAACAAGCCCGCTTTTAATCGGGAGAAATTGAAACAATGGTTTTGTGAAAATTCATTAAACTCACAGAGCGGAGATTGCGTAATTTTCTTTAATATTAACTTGTAGGGATTTTAATTAATATCTACAAAATAGTTAGGCGACCGCGCTTGCTTGATAAATAGTGATGGGAAATTATATATAATTAAACAGCTCCGAGTAAAATAAATATTAAAGTGCGACTGTATCGGCTAATTGTAAAGTAGTTTAGTTATGGCAATTAGTTAGAAAGTCAAAGTAATAGTAGTTTTTAAATATTGAATTCAATTTTCAAACCTCCCCAATAAGCGTTTGTCTTATGCCTCAATATTAGTCTTCAAGTTCTAGTCTACAGACTGACTAGTGGAAGTACGATGTCAAAATGAATAGATTTGATTCCAATTAAAACACCATAAACAACTTAATACTTCTCAGAATAATCAGAATAATGGAATTCTGAATTTTAATTCCTTAATATTTGTTTTATGACATAAAAAAATTCTTTACGCAAGTGAACATAACGAACAGCAAGAATGATTTTTTAAAAGTGTAAACTGACTACTACTAATAAGTTGTATAATTAATATCATTTTGTTATTGTATCGATATTGGAACATCACTTTGTATATTAATTTCAAAATTGTTTTAAATAGGTATTACGCCGCTTATTAGGCCGGCTCCGAAATGAACTCATTTAAACTATAAAAGCGGCGGTAATTAAGCCGACCCTCGTGCCCTGGACCCCTCTCCACTGGGTGACACCCACTACCCCCTAACAATGATATCGGACTACTAAAAAGGAGGTTCTTTTTAAAAAAAAATATTTACAATAATAATTAAATACCTACTTGATAAGGAACAAACTAAGTAATTTGAAATTAAAAAAATATTGGGTATATTTTGATAATATTTTATTTATTCAGACAAATTTTTAGGAACTTTTGATTACTATGTTTAACTTTCCAAACCTAATCGTTTTTTCTTAAAATAGATTCCAGAACAAGTTCAGCTGAAGCAGATTAAATCAATACGACAAGTCAAATGTTCTTCTTTTTTTAATATAGAAGTTCCTTCCATACGATGTGGTCTATAGGAAAATAATTATATAAATCTCATCCAGTGTTTTATATCTTGGAAACAAAAGAGTGTTTAAAACTGGCGACAATATCGGAGCGGCGGTAATTTTCAACTAATAACCTGTTTAATTTTCACTGCTTTTCCTCATTTTATTACTTTACTCATTACATAGTATGTGTAAAGCAACCCATATCAAGCTTATTTCAGGCAGAGGCAGGTATTTCTGTCTGTTTGTTTGTATCCTAATGTATAGACAAGTCGTCGATTATTGTAGTATATTCACACTAACGTAGAGCGCAGACTCAAGACTAATTAATTTAATGAATTTATTTATCTATGTTAAACAAAATGGAGCAATATTTAATAATTAATTTAAAAGCTTAATAACCGAAAAGTAAATGTTTATAAATAATAAATCACATTCAAGCGATTTGCGCTGTACAAAGGGCACCCTTAATTAAGATTTCCCTTATCTTAATCTGTAATCGCAGGCGCACGTGGTCCTTTCAATATACTAATAGCTTTATCACATCTATGAAATACTTCTCCAATATCTTTGCCAACTACATAAGCGACAATTTGGGTACATGATTTTTTCTTTCATATCAGAGATTAAAAGTTAGTTCGGATTACACATTCGTATTATAAATTCATGATATATCTAATATATATATTTCTTGTGTCACGGTGTTAGTAACCGAACTCCTCCGAAACGGCTCGACCGATTCTCATGAAATTTTGCGTGCGTATTTGGCAGGTCTGAGAATCGAACAACATCTATTTTTCATCCCCCTAAATGTTTAGGGTGGTCCACCCCTAAATTTATTTATTTATTTTTTAGACAAAATTTTTCGTTTTTATTTTTTTACGATACACCATACAAAAATACATGCAACCCTGAATTTTCACCTCTCTACAATCAATTTGACGTTAGTATTTACAAAATATAGACTCTGTCGACCCACAGTATATACACAGTGTAAACTTTTGACGATTTTTTGAAATACGAAGCCTTTGACATTAAAGGGAGTGGTTACTCTTTGAAAAGAAACGTTACCATGTATGGACATCAAGGCAAACCAATGTGTAGTTACGACGTTTTAGTTTTGGTGTTCCACTGTTTCATTCATATTCATATTCATATATATATAATAATGTCATAGATGACAATTGATACGAGTGTTTGTACTAAATTGGAAAGATTTTGCAAATTTCCTAATTTGTTTATCTCAATGGATTAACATAACAAAATATAAGATATCAAACAATAACAGAGGATCAGTGATGGTACATTAAGATATGGTGATATTTATATAGAGCTGATAATTGCTAGATGCACTAACCGCATGGACAGCAATCATTACTTCACCAAAATAACTTAAAATTCTATGACGTTTCTATGACTAACGAATGTTCAGGAGGTTACCACCAGAGGTATATAAGTTATTTAAATTAATAATAAACGCACACATTACAGTTTTATTATAGTATGTAGGAAGCAAGCGTGCAGTAGGTTCATCTAATGTTAAGTGATAAAGCTGCCCTTTTCCATTGCCAGAAGGCACGCAAGTGCGTTGCCGACATATTTAACTGTTAAAATTGTGGGGAAGTTGGCCAAGAACTACTTAACTTATTGCTTTAACAAAAAAGGTGCTTTATCAAAACTTACCAATTTCAATTTATAGTTTGTTAACCATATTAATGCGTGTTTTTTCTTATTTGTAACAGCTCTATATATATTGTCAAATTACAAATAAGCGAATCAAGATAAAGTTCCAACTAATTATTCTAAACTCCCTTCATCCTTGATGTTTAGATAGACATACAATTTTAATCCTTTCGTCTTTCAAATAAGAGTTAGTTTTGCGATAATTATGAAATAATGATTGATTGCAATGTCAAAGGATAATTTAAGCTTAGTTTTGTCGGATTTAGATTATGTCCAGAGCATTAACTATTGTGTTAGCGTTTGATAGATTGTGATATATTAAGTTAAATTTCACTGTGATTACATAAACATTTATACGTTTGATTTAAACCAAATAAATATTTATGGAGACGATAATGTTAAACACATCATCTCTTATAAGGATTCGAACAAAATTAACTGATTTTAGGAGAATAAGACCAAATGAATTGGAGATGGACCGCTCATATGACAAATGGAGAAAAATATTAACGGAAAATATGCAAAAGATGGGTGAACAAATTCAAATAAACAGTAGGTTACAACTGGATAAGAGTCGCAAGGGATATACATAGACAACAGTCTTCTTCTTTTCTTTCGCGAGCAATACCGAACTCCGAGATATTTTGTAGCGAAAATATATTAAAGATCACAAATCACAGAGTTTCGAACTATGAAGGCTGTATTATTATCTTATTCATAGCAAAGTTGAACATCACTTAAAAAATATTATATTTACAGGAGTTCCTTGCAAATAATTTAAAGTCACAAAACATTATCAGCCTTATGTTTGTAAGAAATTGCTTGTTAGCGATAAGTCCGCCCGTTGCCTCATAACTTATGAAACCAGTTTTTTAAGTGTACTTAAGGTAAGGTGTAAAGTAATAATTAACACGTACTTTTATAGTAAAGTCCGCAAAATTGGAATTAAATGATCGACAATTGAAATTAAATTCTCATTCAAAGACTTATATAATTATGTCACTTACGTTAGAAAAACATAAAAATTAAAATATTGCTGCCGTCGTACGTTATTACTGCATTAGTGTCCATCTACCAAAACGCAGGCGTAAGAAGGTCTACTGGTATTTGATCATATAAACCAAAAGTAAACATTATATATATATATATATATCAATATTGTTGCAATGTATAAAACGTATAATGCGTGCAAACAGTTGTTATCAATGTAACCTTTAATAATTACCTCCAATAAACTTCAATTTAAATTGCATTCGTACGTTAATTGCATTAATTATACAAATTTCAATGAAGTTTTAACCATATTTGAGTTCATTAGTTCACAAAAGGACGTATAAGGAATCGTACACAAATCGTTTTACCAATTTAGTCTTCGAGTATTTTAACTGCTTTGTTACTTTAATTGTACATGGGGAGCTCGTATCAAAATATATAGAAATGTATCCATTGTTCGTTAAAATAATAAGTTACTAATAATAATATTAATAAGGTTGCTTGCGATTGCTGAAAAACACTCAAAACGTTCAGCAAAGTAAAATATTTGTGTTTAGCAACGTTTATTATAATTCTTATTAAAGTGTGTAGTACCTCAAGCAAGTAAAAAACATTATTTTCATCTGATGATAAGTGATACCGCCGCCCATGGATACTCAATACCAGAGAGAGAAGGCTCACGAGTGTTTTGTCGGCCTTTTAAAATTGGTATGCTCTTTTCTTAAACGACCCTAATTTGAAATGTTATGAAAGTACTTCTGTGGGCAGCTGGTTAATCATTGTGGTGGTTCGCGGCAGAAATTGCCTTAAAAATACGCTCAGTTGTGAAACGACGTTCCTCGATAGTTAACTTATAACTTATAAATAATATAAATAAAATATAAAAGTCGAAAATAATGCTGCGGTAAAATGCGGAGCCCCTATAACGTGGCGAGAAAGTACCGGTGGTTCAAGTGGACATTGCCTACCGAGTCTCTGAATAGGAGATATTCTGCTATATAGGTCGAGTCCCACATACCCCTGTTACTCTTGGTGATCAGGGGCGGGCGGATCACCTCGGAACCTTAAAAATGGTGGGAGAGAGTGTAGAAAGAAATACGAAACTACTGCGAATTGCATTCGATTCTGATGTTTAAATATTTTATGATAAAAAAATATTAATGCAAGTGTAATAAAGATATTTTGTCTCCACACAAGTTCAACAATATTTTTATGAACACACTGTATATGAAAGTCGAGTTTGCATATTAAGATTCCAGCCTTCTCGACGCACACGAGCGCATGCGCGCTTGAGATGTCTCAATCGGACATAGAGCAATAAATGTATAAACACGATTTATTTATGTAGACTATAATAGTCTAGGACCCTTCTAGCCAGGAGTTTATTACCATTAACAATACGTTGTTTTATTCAGCCAATATTTAATAATGTCAAGAATATTTTAAATTTAGAATATGTACTATTCAGTTTTAAATGTAAAATTAAAATGTGTCACTGTATCCGACATAAACAGTCGACAATTATTGTCGTAGTGTTGTTGTAACTTGTTGGGTATCATAAACTTCAAACTTCCAGTACACATTTTACGTTGACATTAAATTTATGATATGTATTAAGGTAAGTAGTAACGAAGAGCATGCAATACTACAATACTCTTTATCCTATTATAGTAAGTAAATTGTTAATTATAGTGGAACTAACTGCCCCCGCGAACTTGGTTCTCCTTAATGTGATTTTACTTAGCTTACCTTTATATTATTTATTTATTAAACATGGAGCTATGCTATTTGCTATGCTACTTCCAGAGACTGTTCGGTTTTCAGGAATGAAAACTTTTTAGGTTATTCTGTGAATTTTTCTCTATATAAACCTCAGAGCTCAAGTCATACGTTATGAATTAGTATATAACTAATAGGGGTTGAAAATGGAGGGGTAAAAATTAAGAGTTGTATGTATTTTTGTATTATAAAAAAAATCTCTAAAAATATTATGTTAAGGGAGGTCCACAGCCAAAGCTGTGTTTACCACTTAGTGTTTAGGAGGACAAAAATAGATATCCGATTCGAAGACCTGACCATTACGCACACCAAATTTTACGAAAATCGGTCAAGTCATTTCGGAGGAGTTTAATTACAAACACCAACACGATAATTTTATATATTAGATAAAACCTACCTAAACTAAAGGCACGTTCACTGATGACAGTTTTCGTAGGCAAATCTGCCATTTCTGCAACGTCCCGGAACTATTCTGTTTCTTAGATTTAGACAAGTAATTATCTATTCGATATCAATAGTTTTTCTAAACGTTCAGGTTGCTATACGCAACAGTCTACCCACGCACTCTAGTAGAATAGTTTTATTTATTGAACATTTCTGTTGAATCTAAAACTGCTCTGTGCCTATGTCACCGGTAGTTGGAAACACGACTCCAGACGTTTTCCTTTTTGCCGATGACAATACAACAGTATATTATGCCAGCGTGTTTTATTTCAGCGAAATATTCAAATTTATGATCTACGCGCCGGGTACGACGCCATTTTTGCCAGTTCGCCGTGTTTTCGGTCCGGTATTAATAGGATTGTGTTATTGTTCGGTTTATAAGAGGTGTTCGGATTGGAAGGTTTTTGAATGTGAACGACAGATATTTGTTTAAAATCAATATACAATTGTTAGAAAGGTTATCTCTATTGCATAAAAAAGCACTGTTGGTATGGCGTTCATATAAGTAAACAAATAGTATAAGTAATAAATAAAAGTTTCTATAGTAAATAGACAAATGATGAAATTCTAACGTAGCATATATGTAATAAAAAAAAACTGTTTAAGAGCGTAACAAAGTTTTAAGATCTGGGCCTCAAATTATTCAATCCGTTTCATTATCTTGTGTCAATCTATTAGACAAGTTAGTGATCAGCCTCGTGTGCCTGACTCAATCTGTCGACATTTTGGGTTAAAGGCAAGCCAGTTTCCTCGCGATTGCCTTCACAGTTTGAGCGAGTGATGAATGCGAAAGGAAGTCCATTGGTGCTCAAAAGATCGAACCTACGACATCAAGGAAAAAAGTGCACGCTGAATCCACTAGACCAACACTGCTGTATATACTCTTGAAAATACCTGCATAAGAAAGATATTAGATAGTTTCAGAAGGCTAAGCCAAATATTATTTATTTGTTTTTGTAATATTATATAATAGAAGCCAAGTCATGGTTCGTGTGTCATGCGTCTGCGGCCTAGTGATACACGCTTCATGTATATCACTAAGCTGCAGACGCAATTATTTAACTGTTATTAAATACCAGTAATTATCTTAAAAATATAACTTATTCGAAGTAGGCACAGATTTGCATAGACTTTATTCAAATAGCCCGTGGGTAAGTTAAAGTGCGGCCGTAGAGCATTTAAATCGATGTGGGAGTGAAATTAGCTACTAAATCCGTGGCCTGGCAACGAATGAATCAATTAAGACAATAATGTGGTCCCGCCGAGATATAATCGAGTCTGCAATCAACCACTTAGGTTGAGAATCCAGGGGTAGCGATAATATTCTAATTGCACAGATTTTGACCCGCACAAATCTTTCAAAAATCAAAGGATAGGCTTATCCCTATATTGTACATTATATTTCGGTATATGTATTCTTCTTTCTTTCTGCCGATCATATAAGACCTGGTTTTACCAAACTTTGTCAAAAGTCAAGGTCAAGTTCAAACTACCTTCCTTGGTACGTGAGTAGATTAATTAAAAATAACGAAACATCAGCAGCTATCAAGCAAGTACCTAAGCATATTTAAACTTCTGCGAAATCCTCGAAATACATGAGAAAATCGACATATGATGTGAAGTTAACAACAAATCGACCTGTAGACGGTATTGAAAAGTTAAAAAATACCTAAGTTATTAGGTAAGTGATAAAACCACTTTTACAAGAACAACATAAGCAGCCTAACATAAGTTTCAAAGTCGAATGTCCATCCGTGTAACCATTTAGACTTAACGTACCAATTCTTAATGTTTATGACATTTTCTTTTGAATTATTGTATGTAAAGGGAGGATAAAACTTGCTGAGTTTCTTGCCCGTTCTACTTAGAACAAGACCTCCTGGTAGTCTTGCGAACGGATGGCGTAGTTTTGCTCTTTCGCGAATTTTGTAAACGTTTTTGACATTCATAAGCATGCCTTAAGTCGCATCTAAACTGAATAAATAAATTTTGATTTTAAAATGCAAGCAACGCACTTGCAAATCCAAGGAATTAAGAGTGACCATGGGCAGGGCGGTATCACTTAACATAGATGAACCTCCAACCTCCCCCTGTTGTGTTAGCTAAAGTTAGCTTTCATTAGTGGAGAAGTGGCCTTAGATAAATATCAGTATACATAGAAGCCGGCTGATTGCTGGCTACACTTAACAAGATATATGGGGTGAAAATAAATATCACTTAGTTCATTAGTAATAATGTGCTTAATTAGGTTCGAGAGACTATTTCCACAGATTTCAATAAATTATGGAATGTTAGTAAATTTTAGTCCGAAGAATCTTTTTATTGTTAATATATTTATCAAGTCAGGTCAAGTTAAACGTATTGGCGAATCAATGTATGTCCATGGGGCCATACGACTGCCCTTTTTGGGGTTGCCCCCCTATGCTACAAAAATACAAATGTTTAATCAGTTGAAATTGCGAACATAAAAGAGAAACTGTTTTGTTAATATTTTGATGTAAACTATTATGTCAAAATCAAGATGGGTTAGGAACAATAGAAACTCTCCAATGGTATTCAAGTAGGTACCTATTTATTCCAATTATTTGAAATTCCATTCAAACAATTATTATATAATTTCTACCAAGAAGATTAATAAGTATAGTTTTGCTATACAATTTAATATAAAATATTATTAATAATTTTATGATAAAACAGCCTGTATACTATACTAGTTATTTAATTATTGGTTCAATAAACTGTCACGATTACACTGCAGTGTAAGATTTATACACCATGTACATAACATGTTCAGGACTTAGGTTTAAAGGTATATAATTCCTTCATATATCAAAATAAAATCCCATTACCTGTTTATATATTGATTGGAGACGAGAGAATTTTAGGGGACTGCTAAAGTTAAAGGATTTATTTATAAAATATTGCCGACGCTCGGCACACTATACATAAAAAATGTATACAAAGAATAAAAGTATACAAAAAAAAATGTTTAATGTAAAAACCACTTATAGGCAAACATACCATACATGAAAACATAATAAAAAAATAAACAAAATAATTTAATTATAAAAACTATAGGAAACACGATTTTAAAATGTGCATGCAACTGTGGATATCCAGACCTAGCTCGTTTATAAGGATGCTCAATCTGGATATCGGTGATTAGAATTAAAAAAACAATATTTTACTTAATGACTTCATAGTAAACGATAATTTTTATTTTAAATTCTGATAAATGATAGTGTATAGGCACATAAAGTGAAGGAATGTTCTGAGTTAAGAAGTACTGTACTATTGCAAACAGTTAAAGTAATGTGTCAATCTTGATTTGATTTTGGTGGTATGTATTGCTTCCAAACCAGAACTATAACCTCCTTGGTTAGCTGTAAGCCGTGCATTGAATTAAATCCGTGACCAATTGACGCAGTCATAACTTCAATATTAACTCATTTCAGTCAAACCAAAAAGTCATAATCGTGAGTTCGTGACCAAACACGAATTAATCAAACATCAATCAATGAAAATATTTCGAAGAATTTAAAGGGAACATATGATTCGTTCGACGCTATATCCCAACCAAAACAATTACTTAATGTCAACTAAAAAGATAATTTAATAATTGTTCTTGATGATTTATGGAGGTCGGCGCCCACCTGGGGTCCCAGTATTGAAATAGCCGATACTCCAAGAGCCTTATTTATGCACGCGGCCACAGAATTACATCTTATTCCGTACAGCGTCGTGCATTTGTTAAAGGAACACGGTAATAGTCGAGGGGTTTCTAATGTCTCAATTTCCTCGCTCACTCAAAGGAAATTCTACTTTATTGTCTCGACATAAAGTGCAATTTCAATTGAAATAATCCGAGCACGAACTATCCATTCCAATTTTAAAACGACCAATAATCTGTTAAATATGCCATTCGAACGTCAGCTTTATAATTCATTTATTAAATTCAAAATAGAATGATTTAATACGATAGACCTAAATTATGTCTTGTTTAATGAGTTGGAATGGACCGCATAGTAAACATCATAACCTTATAATTGTTTCATGGGATTATCGACTGTATTCGGTCTAAATAAAATTGGTTTAAGGATGTATTGTTTCCAAGCGTAGAGACAATAAAATGAAGACGGCCCGCGAGATGTTTTCACTGAGAACACAGTCATGTAACTAATGCAGAGAATCTACATATCATTAAGAGATGTAGGCTCGTTTTATACGTGTGTACCGCTTTGTTTCTTATATTTACGGTTCGATATGTCGGTATTTATGACATGAATGCATGCAGGCAACATTACTATGCAATGTTATACGTTAGGGCCGAATAAGCGTGTTTTGAGACGCCTTTTGTATCAAAATACCGATCGATGTTGTGGCCAATTTATTAAGGACTGTAACTTAGCGCTAAGTATGCGTTTCGCCTGTCAACAGTGTATTGGATTTTCACATACGGGAGTAAAGTTTGTGTTAAGTCTGGCATCATAAGGGCATTAGGTATGATGGCTGGATTTTGAACTACAACCCAGCTTTGTTTTGTTCATACTTTTTTTCTTCATAGTTTTCATTAAGGTCGTGCCTATCTTAAAAAATCCTCACCGATACGTCAACTTGCTGCTGCCACACCGCTCTGTACTCAGTGTGTGCATTAGAGATATTCAGATCCATAATTATCTCAAATGACATAGAACTCAGTAGTTTTAGTTCAAAGTAATAAATAGAAAATATAATATTAAACGTAATACAAATAAATTTGCACATAACTTTTTTAAATTGTTATAATCAATAACCTTCTTATTATTAATTTTCGTAAAATTGTATAATTCTGACTGTTCTGTATCGTTATTCACATAAAAGTAAGTCTAGAAAATACATTTTTACAGTCCAAGGATTATAGAAACTATAAAATTTTACTTTAGGCCAGATGTGAGAATCCAAAGACAAACAGACACGTATTTTTGCGTGATTCATGTGAACACTTAACACGGAACATCTGACAATCCAACAATAATTGGATAATAATTACTTGAATACAGACTCCCGTTTAAGTGTTAAGTTAAAGACATAGATTTTGCAATAACGGTTGATATAGTACAACTCTTAATAATACATAATAATATGTGCACACTTCACTTTTTTGCATCATTCACTTTAAACACGCTTTCGCATAAAATCAACGGTAAAAGCACAAAGTTGATCAAATGTCTAAATACCTGTTGTACACATGTATGCGCTAAGCATTCTTCATATTTTACTAAAGGCAAATATCATTTATTTATAACTTAATGAAAAAAATATCTAAATTTATATGTATGTAGTTAGTTCGTTGATAGTGTATTTATTAATTTACAAGCTGCCCCGGCGAACTTTGTTCCGCCTTAATGGCAATAAATAAGCAGTTTGTTTTTTTTATTGGAAAAAATACATAAAAATTAAATACCTACATTAATCATTCATTATTATTTCTGTATTTTAGTACATAGGTTGTTCTTCACTTAAGTACCTTGTGATACACGACATTTTTTGTTTTATTATCAGGCGCAATAACAAACAACGCTGATGGTCTTCCGACCCGTGAACATGCCACGTATAATTGACCATGGGAAAAACATGAATGTTCTAGATTTAAACCACAAACTTTTAAGGATTGGCCTTGTGATTTGTTGATGGTCATGGCAAATGCAAGACGTATCGGAAATTGAAGTCTTTTAAATTCAAACGGCATATCGGTTGGGATCATCGGGATCCTCGGAATAAGAACTTCCTCACCTTTGAGATTTCCTATCATTATCGTAGCGTAAATTACATTGTTCTTCAATTTTCTAACCACCAAACGCATACCGTTGCAAAACTGTGCAACGGTTGGTTTATGTTTCGAAGCATGATTACTACGGAGCCAACCTTTAGGCGTAAATTGTGCGGTGGTAAGCCAGGCACGTCCAAAGAGTTTAAAAATTCAATGGGATAGTTGGTGGCTTCATCTTCATTTGTGACGCAGTCAATAGATTTGAATGAAGCATTGTTCCAATGATCTTATTTTGAATTATGTAGTTCAGGTCATCTACATCTTTATTCTTAGCCGCTAAAATTGCTCGCTCACTCAACCATTCATTATTTTTGTAGTTAGAAATAATGTTTGGAAACACATTGTTAATAAGTTCGTCTTTTGATTCCATTCATCGACAGGTACTTGACCATTACCGATAGTCAGCAATTGCTCCGAGAAATCTTCAGCAGATGTATCATTAAGCAATGTAACTCTCATGTTTGTTGTCAGCTGCAGTTTCTTCACATAGCGCCATAGGTTTGACGATTTGAGGCAAGTGTTTATTTCGTCGACAGCCGTAGATCTTGGAATTACTGGCAGTATTTGGCGGAAATCGCCAGACAGTAAAATCATTGCTCCTCCAAAACATCTTGAGTCATTGCGTAAATCTTTTAATGTTCGGTTAAGTGCTTCTAATGCACGTTTATGCGCCATTGTGCATTCGTCCCAGATGATGATTTTCGATGCCGCTAAAACTTTTGCCATTGCTGAGTGTTTTGCAATATTACACGTTGGTTCTTCAATAGTTTGAAGATTTAACGGTAATTTTAATTCTGAATGAGCCGTACGGCATCCTTCTAACAATGTGACTGCTATTTCAGAAGAAGCAACTGCAACCGCTATGTTGGATCTCGCCCGAACAGTTGCTAAAACTAATGACATGAGGAATGTCTTGCCATTTTCATCATCGTTTGCCTTCATTAAAGTATCATAAACTTGCTGGTAATTCAACAGGGTTACATTCGTTTGAACTACTAAGTCTAATTCCTGGTGATCATATTCACGTTCCCGCTCCAATACTCGATTAAATGCGTCTTTCGACAACAACAACAAATAGAAACATTAATCATTCTTTGGATGAACTGAATACATACGACCATGTCGAGTTTTATAGTTCTCTTCACTGTTTATACGAATGGGCAATGGCACTATCATTACATTTAATTATTTATTTAATAGAAATATTTTGAATATTGATTTCTTACAAATATCAAATTATCATATATACGTCATTACATAGCTGTCATTATACGTCAATTACATAGCTATCATTTGCGTTTTATTATTCTTTTTTGTTATACCACGTTTTATAGTGACTGACGTTTCATGTCAAGTCCCACGGGAACGCTGCCGAACGGGATAAAAAGTATCCTATGTCCGTCTCCTGGCTCTAAGCTACCTCCATTCCAATTTTCACCCAAATCTGTTCTTCCGTTCTTGAGTTATAAGTGGTGTAACTAACACGACTTTCTTTTATATATATAAGATAAATAAGAAAACCAATAAAAACCACACATTAAATTAGCTTTTTTGTTATGTGAGGTTCTTTAGATAAAAATACGTACGTACATACAAAAGTACGTGTTTTTTATTTACGTGACAGGGTGCAGACAGGAGGCTCATCTGATGTCAAGTGACACCGCCGGTATTAGAATAGGTGCGCTCTTGAATTGAAGTCGAATTGGTTGTTAATTGGATCATGGGCACCTGGTTCCACAAAGTGGTGGTAAGCGGAAAATATGCCTTAATAGTTTCAGATTTAAAACTCATGTATCTTTTAAAAAGCACATAAAATAACCAAATGATCAAATAGAAAGCTTTGTGTATTCTTTCTAAATGTTCAATTACAGACCACACAACTTAGTAAATTCGGGCATAATAAGTAAAATCAACTAATTTTTCTAAATCCTAATTCGTGAACATCGCGGGTGGGCCAGTGTACAGTAGCACTTAGGAGAAATCATAGATTTTGTTCGTCACTTAACGGGTTTTACGTGTGAAAAACAGGCAAGTGTAAAGTTAAAAAATAAATGCGAATGTAGTTTTGGATCTTCGAAATAACAGTCTATAGATGTTTGAAAACAAAACTTTGAATAAAGCGGAGACGACAAATATCTATTAAAGTAATTGTTTTCATAAGTTCGTAATTTTAAACTCAAACTCAAAATATCTTTATTCATATAGGTAAACATGTACACTTATGAACGTCAAAAAAAATACATTTACAACCAGTTCGGGTAAGAAGAACTGGCAAGAAACTTTCCGCCACTCTATTAAATCGCCAAGATTTTAATACAAATTGTTTGAACTGGATCAAATCAATCCCAAGGATTAAGATCAATTAAATAATAAATATGAAAATAATTATAAATTGTGCATTTTAACTAAATTAAAGTTTTTCTTAATCTCTCAGGTAAATTATTGGTATGTATGTATTAAAACGTGACAAGAAATGGACGAAAACGGTAACCACTGAGGCTGGTTCAAAAAGAATGAGAGGTATACCTGTGGCTAGATAAAAAGACGAAAAAAATAGCTGGTCCCAACTGGATCCAAGTAGCCCAATCGAGAGAGGACTGGCTATCCTTGGAAGATGTCTTCACCTATAGAGGAGTTTTTAGAGAAGAATAATAGTTTAAAAATAGGAAAAACTAACACAACTAAATTTAGGATACAAATTTAATTACTAGCAAAACTAACACTAGTATGTAAGTAAACTTAATTAATGTAACTTCTTGTTCTGCTGTAAGAATTTAAACGCTTTTTATATTATTTTACTATGTATTAAAAAAGGTTTATATGGGTTTCTTAAGTGAGAACTAATATTAAATAAGACATCTATCTACTTTCAAGTACTAGTAGTTTTGTAAAGTGCTTTCGACTCTGAGATACCAATGTGGGAAGTCTTGCGAGCCCTTATCAGTCTGTCACCTAATATTAACTTTAATATTTTAACACAACTTAATGTTTTACAACCTGCTTAGTAATCATTGTATATTATCAAGTCTTTTTAATTTCGTCATTGTAAGTATCAATATCATTGTACATTTCAATACGAAACATTTTTAGTTTTTGCTGGGAAATTCAAAATTCAAATTCAATTGAGCCAGGGAATCAGTGCGAGTAGAATATCTTAAGCAAAATAATATACTTCTAACGAAATATTAAGCTTGCTGACACATAAAAAATAAATCTGTCTTAAGTGCGCCATATAACGTTAAGAACTCATTTGTTTCTTTTTATCACAGCTTTAATATAATCTGACTGAAAGAGACGAAATAGCTTTAGTTAAAACAGTCCAATTAGGTTGTTTTAGATTCCACAACTCACGATACCTGAATACCTGAATAAAATAGAAACTTTTTAGCCTTTAATTGAAATATTACAGGAAAAAGTAGGCTCTCAATAAACATCCCAAAATTGCCGACGTTGAAGGTATTTGCAACTGAGTACTTTGTTAAATGACTCACTTGTATTCCTCCCGTCCAATAAAAATACCTTCTGTATGTTCTAAATTTAAAAAATGTCATAGATAAACCGAACGATGTAAGTTAAGTTAATAGTTTCGTAAGGAATTATCGTAAATAACACGAAGACAGGTTTAGTCATTGCTTCGGGCATTTGTATGCGTCGCACAATATGTACGAACAATTCAATTCTGTATTATTAGTGAAATGTATAAAGTTACCGGAAACATTTCGACTAAATCTTGATTCATACAAAATGTGCATGTGTAAATATACGTGGAATGTTTGGTCTCTCTTATTTATCACCAGTGATGACAAATCTTTAAATACGATAAAGTCTTTTAAGTAAGAAAAATTTTATTGATGCAATAAAAGTGCATTTTATGGAAAAACGTGTTCTTGATCGCAGATTTCATTTGATATTTGAGAAGTAGGTGATCAGTCTTCTGTGCCTGACACACGCCGTCTTTTGTCTAAGACAGAGATTCCCAAAGTGGTCTATATCGACCCCTAGGGGTCTATGACAATCTGCAAGGGGTCTACATCAGCGAAAAAAAATTGGGGGTCCATAAATGAAAATGGGGGTCCACGATAGTAGATCGTTGAGATCCACTATCGTGGAAATACACTGATAGTACCTATTTACTTACATCATACTATCTTATAATATCAAAACATATACATTATTTATAAAAGTACCTATGAAGTAAAAAAAATTATTATATCATATATGTTTATAAAATTGTGTAAGTTGTAGGTTTTTGGTATTCGCTTTGTGGTCGCAATACATTTTGAACTTGTAAAAACAAATTTTTTTTAAATTAAATTAATAAATGTATAAACTAACATGTGTTTTTACTTTAAGTTTTTAAAACTAAACTTCACTACAGTTAAAAATGTACAGGAAATCAATATCAGGTAAGTAGGTTGTCTACCCAACACGGAAAAACATGGCAAGGGATCTACGACACAAAAAAGTTAATTGCGCATATAGAAAGGTCCTTTGGCCCAGCTGTCATATGCTCACCAATGCTTTAAGGTTAGCACTGCTTATTTTTAAAAGAATTGAACAGCATTATATTGACTTCATTGTAATTAAACAAAGGCGTCAATTATGTGATATATTGCAAAACAGGACAAACAAATGTACTTTAAAAGACATCCTCCTTTTGATTTCAGTTATTTAAGGTACATACAGTTAACTTATGAACAATGCTAATCTTCACATGCCATTACGCATACTCGAAATCATTTATAACCTGTGTGGATTTGGGGAAATAATGAGGTTTGTGTCCATAATCACAGTGGAAATACCCAACTCAAGTCTATTAAAAGCCACACGTCAAACCGACTTCGTAGACCCAAAGAAAATTACAAATATTTCAGAGTTGGATCCTAAGTTCATCTTCAAGCAAAGAGCGTACTAATTCTTAAAAAGCCGACAACACATCTGCGATTCTTAAGGCACTGAGAGTGTACATAGGGGGGCTGTATCCCTTAACATCAAGTAAACCTCCTGCCCTTAAGACTCTCTAAAAAAAAGAAAATTTGTGAACACCTTTTATATAAATAACGCATAAAAATCTGCAATTTTGTGTAGGTACCCACAATTGGAATTTGTATATTGGTAGTTATTATGATTAAGTTAAAAAATCTATGAAAACACAAATTATAGAAAATAAATCCCGGATATCCGGTTTTATCATCGTCTTATTCACGGAAACAGTTTCAAATAAGTGTCATCGCAATTTTTCTATGTCAATATTATTAATGTCAAATACGGTAGGTGTTATCTTGACGCTCCGTTGGGTAACGCTAATGTTACTTTGATGACATATCGACGCGTTTATTTACGTACGATGATCACGTTAAACATTTCTTATATTATTTAATGTTTGCTTAACTACCTTAGTTAGAGCAGTGATGGCCTAGTGGCTTCAGCGTGCGACTCTCATACCTGAGGGCGTAGGTTCGATCTCCGGCCGCGCACCAATGGACTTTCTATCTATGTACGCATTTAACATTTGCTCGAACGGTGAAGGAAAACATCGTGAGGAAACCGACATATCTTATACCCAAAAAGTCGACGATGTGTATCAGGCACTGGAGGCTGATCCACCTCCTTGCATATTAGATTTAAAAAAGGATCTTGAAACAGATTCAGAAATCTGAGGCCAAGACCTAAAAAGGTTGTAGCGCCGCTGTTTTATTTTATTATTGCGTAATGAATATTACACATTACTCTCTACAGTTGCCTAAAGATCATAAATCACACATCGTTTAATCCAAAAAATAATTATTGACTTTTCACACACATAATTACACCCACGCAGATTTATTAATGTTTTAATGTGAGAATCTCAAACACTAAATCTTAAACCACGGATTACTATTGTAAGCCTATTTGAATTTTTTATTAATATCCGGGGGTCGGTATAATGGATGGTTAATATTAATTTTCATATGAATTATTTATTAGGGGAGTTAGGGGTCATAACTGTTAGTATAATTGATTTTTCGTTTGTCCTTGTATAGAATACAATCTCTCACACTAAGGTATTTTGAAAAAGGAAACGGACTCATGACAAATTCGAAAAACATTTTTAAAGGAAAGTAGGTCTCTATGCGGAATTATACACTTGTTTTGTTAAGACCAAACCTGGATGAGTTTAGCATTAAATAAGCTTAACACGCTTGGGACACAGCAGTGTTGGTCTAGTGGCTGCAGTGATGAAGGAAAACATCTTGATGTTACCGGCTAAGACATGAAACGACGGCGTGTATCAGGAGGCTGATCACGTACTTGCCTATTATATGTCAATATCATAGGCAAGTAAATGACCATGAAACAAATACAGAAAACCTAAAAGCTGAACCTGCACTTTTGTAAATAATATTTTACATATTGTTAATAACTAGTATTTTTATTTTATATCTTCAAATAATTTAATAACACATTTACATAACCCAACTCTAAATTTTCTCGCTAAGTGAACGTAATTCTTTGAGAAATAAAGTATCTTTGTACCGAAGCTCTTCGAAATTGAATCAAAATTAATATTTCGTAGCATTATAATATTAGAATAATAATTATTTAAAGACATTTCACCTACAACCATATGTTCTATGTATTATAATTAATTATATTATAATTCATGATATGGGACACAAATTTAGAAGTTATAATTCATTCTATGAAATCTATTTATTCAAATTCTATTCGTCTAACTGTCTAAATGACCTAAGATTAACAAAGTTTAAGATAAAGAAACGATTTGTTCACGTTACTTACAGTATAATGTGTAAAAATAAATACAGGCGTTATAATTCTATTGGATTTTTTAATTGCAGTCAAAAAGTTACAAGCAAGCGGCACGCGTTTGGCTGACGATTGGAAAAGTTAATTTCCTCTCGCATACAAGCTGAAGGCAACAATGGAACATATTTGCTTATCTTTAATTGATTCACTTTAACCCTCGTCTGATAAGGATTAGCTCTATTCACGCTTTTACAAGGGTAATGCCACCCCTTAACGAGGCTAGAGTCATAGATAATTTATTACAGATAAGTTACCTAATAATCATTTTAAGTTATGTATTGCAACTCTCTCAGAGGCTTGGCCGTTATATTATGGAATTTAAGTAAAAGTCGTTGATTCCTTTTGCCTTTTACCGTTCGTACTTTGTGATGAATCGGTCATAAAAGTATTAAATTTTTTAACTAAAATTGTTTCTTAATATTAGTGCATCAATTCTTCTACCTTTTTGTATCCAAAATTGATGATATATGCGTACTCTCGACACAAGATACACAGGATCGGGATAAGAGAATATCTATATAAGAGATATCTGACGTATCTGCAGTACCCCTCATCTGTGTCCAACATAGAATTTCATAAACGACGCGTGGCGCGTATTATCGCGCGTCGCTCGTAATGCGATATTGTGAATTACAAGTATTTATCGCATTCGTGTCGTGTGGTTGGATGTTTGCTTAGGGGCTTGTGGGATTTAGGAAATCGTCTGAGATGACGCACTGCGATTTATTAGATTTTGTTTGTTATTCTTTGAAAGTTATACTTTTGGAGGTTATTTCAAATAATTATAGTCAATAGCTACTAATAAATAAATAAATAAATACTGTATTGATATTAGGGGTGTTGTTAATTACGACTTATATAACCCTTAAATGGGCCACAATGAATCTCCATCGCATTCGGTATTGAGCCTCGTATTTCACCTTGCTCCAAGTTTTAACGGCTCTCCTTGCCTCATCTGCAACTGTACGTCACTAGGTTTGCTAGGACGGCCACGTTTCTCTTGTGGTTTCCAAACAAGCGCCGCTATTCACTATTTCCACTTGCGTCGCTTGATCTGCTAGTTAAACAATGTGTTTTTAGTAGGACTATAGTATAAGAAGCATTTATTTAAAAACACATTTTTAAATGAAGATATATAGCTAATATATAGATAATAGCTCAGGTATTCAATAACTTTTGAATGCAAAACATTTTTTTAATTAAAATTTTCTAGGATTATATCTTGCGTTTATTATAACAATTTAATAGCGCTACAACTCCATACGGCATACTCGTTGGCATCAGAATGCTTTAGTTCAGATCGATTTGGGGTAAAACATGTCGGTGGTCTCATCATTTTCTTTACCATTAGAAATACTATTGTCTGCCTTTAAGAACAACAAAGGCTAGGATTTGAAGGTACGACATCAAGGTTGCGAATTAGCCGAGCTAATATTGCTTCAGCTGGGCACGCAAGCAACGCACTTACGCTGTAAATAATTCAAGACGAAATAGGAAATAACAGAAAAATAGCAATATTCAAGTACCTACTACATAATCAGGATTTCAGTAAGCCCATATTTTTAAGCATTAGTACTCGACCTCGGACTAGGTGTTGGCCTCCTAAAATGTCTACTTGTCTCTAATACATTTTCTAATCCTTCCCGGTTATTCCTTTTATCCCCTCTTCCCAGGTGAGCGTCCTCTCTTTTTTCTTCCCGCTGCCAATTCATGTAAGGGCCTTTTTAACCCATCTGTCATTACAAACGCTAATAGGATATAAGTTTACTTTTATTCGCGTACATAAAACCTATAAAATCCATGCAGAGACGGAAGTCCATGATAGGTAAAAATTCTGCATTTTCAGCTAGTGAAATGGAAAAAATGTTTAGTCATTTGGATGTGATATGGAAATTGAAAACGTTGTGCGAAAACTTTTCGGGATTTGAACGCTTTGTCTGCGTATCAAATGGGTTTTGAGTCATCGGACATTGGCTGTAGTTTTATTATTCAATTTAAATACACGGAAAACAAGTTTTTATTCTGATTAAATTTTCTCTACTATAACATAATTTTAGGTAAATTAATGTAATTTCTATATCAATATATATTATATTTATATTTATTTCCAACACATAAAAATACCGTATTGACAATATTCCAAACATATTAATATTTATTAATAATAAATAAATAGAAAGTTAAGACCAATGTTTGAGTTTGGTCCCTGTGTACATTTGATGCTGACAGCATATCCTTGCTGTATTGCGATACTGATTCGTTGAGAGAGGAAAGCACCAGCACTGGAAACTATCTACCAAGCGCAAACTTAAATCTTTAATTAGCGACTGTGCACTTGCCATGCCTCAAGTCTCTACTGTAAAAACCTATGTTAAAAAAAAATAAACATATGCAATGATTGTTTTCATTATTATACCTAAGGTTAATTATTCACCGTCTACTTGAGATCTGTATGGCTATGAGCAGCATTGCCCTGCTAAGTAATTCTTGGAAGTATTGCCTCAAATTGCCTCTTTTCTGTATTGTTACATAACGAAGAGATGAGATAAAAACTGAATTCAATAAAAAAATTATATAGACTATTTCACTGAGTATAAAGCTGTAGTTTTCTGACGTTTTTGGCTTCGTCTTACATAAAAAAAAACAGGATTCAGAAGATTAAAAATTTACGTAGGTTTTCGTTGTTTGCCTTAACCTTTAAACCTTCAATCAAAAGCAACGTTATTAACTTTATTTACCATTTAAACTTTACTGATCCCTAGTAAAATATCAATAAAATATATTTTAAAGCGATTTTTATATTTCGGAAAGATCGGACAGCCGGTTATTGCGGCTTCACGTCACATGCGATTCATTTCCGGAGTTTTTAAAGGTTTTATAAATATCACATGCAGGAAATATCGTTTTTGACCGGAAGTCTGTGATATGCCTTTATTCGATTATACTATTTATTACTCTATGTATTTTTAGTCATATTCTGGAACTGTTATTTTAGAAACATTGATTTCCCTGAATGCAATGTATTTTACGAGCTGGAATAGGTCTACCTACTGACGGAAAGTCTTATGTAAAGGCTGCACATAAAGCAAACAGAAAAAAACGTGTGTGTACTTACTTATGTACACACACATGCGTTTTTGTTTATGTGTTGTCTTTAGAAGTTATACCTGTTTGGCGTAACAAGATAGAAATCTTTTCAAAAATTTTATTCTACTTTATAACACATTATGTAGTTAAAGCTTCAGAGTGTCGGTATTTGTAACGCTCGCATCGTAACAAATCTTATATTTTTTCCCTAACGAGCAAAAAGAAGTATAACTTTAATAAATAAAAAATATATGTCAACTGACTGAATGTCAGCGAAATTCGTTCAATTATAAAGCTCTGAAAGTAGCTGGTGAAGGCCTATACCAATTATTTAAATTACTGTATGTATACATTTGTATAAGGATTGTGAAATTGAATATGTGTATAATGTATGGATTTAACGTGAATAGTAAGAAAGTTTCCTCAGGGGTAGCAAAGCAATAAATAAGGACGGGGTGTGACAGCGCGGTCAGCGTTTGGTGAAAGTAATTACATTTATCAGCTGCGGAAACGCTGAAGATAACACAAGGCTATTTACATACGTGGCTTACTGCTTTATTAGTAGAAAATAAATGTTTTAAGATCAAGTCCATTTCATGAATTCTAAGGAAAATTCATAATATTTCTTTAAAATATTGTGTATGAAATACTCTTAGTACAAAGTATGAAGTTTCATTTAAGGTTTAGTTATGTAAATGATAAAACAAATTCGCGTTGAAAAAAGTTCAATTAAAACAATTAACTGTGTAAATATATTATTTATCTGTGTGGGTTTTTCACAAGGTATTGACTATTTAACATTATTGCAGTTGCAGTGACGGACTCTCTATTTGCTACTTACATTAGGAGGTTTCAAAATGTATTTAATGGTTTACCCAACTGATACCATTTTGAACAATTTGATTTAGGGAAAGCCTGCATCAATGTTCATGCCTATGACAATAGGCAAGTAGGTATCAACCTACTATATCGAAACGATTATATATCGCAGCGTTTTTAAAGCTGGTTTTTACTAGTGCAATAAAAACGCTCGGGTACAGTTCCCTTAGTATCCAACTAATACAAATACCTTTTATAGGTACTTCTTCTATATTTACACCCCAAAACAAACCCATTTGATAATAATTTAAAGTGTGGGCGGTACTTAGGGGTGTCCAAAAATACATAAATACAAGAGATATTGCCCCAAATTGTATTCTCGGGTCATAGAGTTTAATAGTCTATTTGAGGTGATAAGATGATCCCTATTCATGTAAATGGTGATATAAAAATAAATTTACTTGTAACGAGGTTTAAAATAGAGTAATAGCCGTTAATAAAAGGTCTTTAAGAGATACCGATGAGATAAGGATAAGTTTATTAAATGCGTTGGAAAATCGTAAAAATAAAAAAAGCTTAATAATAATGTTGATGTATAAGAAAAAGCTAGCTGGTACCATGATATAGATAATATTAGATTAGCGGACCCAAATAATATCCTGTGCACGACTTAAATACTAAAAACATAATATAATTTTAAATCTAAATCATTTTCGAATAAGATTTTTTAATTAAAATCAGTCCAGCCTAGGAGTTAATTAATACAAACACGCACATATATAAAGATATATCGGTAAGTTTCTCTTGAACTTTCATGAGCTTTTGGCAATTCAATATGCGAAATAACATCTATCTTTTCATTGTTGTTGTGTCAAGTTTTGCCTTCCTCGATTTTTCACCTGTTAAGTATAAAAGTTTTTATATGGTTTCTAGAAATGTTTTTATCTTTGTTAGTATTATGTATCTGTTTGCATCCTGATAATTATAAGGAAATATATCCATTAAAAGAAAATTTCAACCATTTTAGTAAGTAGTGTGCTTTTTTTAATAAAATTAAACAAAAAATATTAGTAAAGAGTATTTGCCGCTAAAAGCAATAAAAACATGCAAAGTGGCTTAAGTGGGTAAAGTGTGACAAAGATAAGACAAAAACAACAGATGCGCTAAAATTATCTGCGTCTTGCGGGTGTTAGTCACAAAAAATTATGTTTAATTAACATAATAACAAGATATACGCCGTAACATTAGTATTTACGGTAAATATCGTTTAACATTTACTTAAACGTGTTAAGGTTACCAACTGAATTTGGCAAGGGCCGGTAACGCACCTGCTAAAATGGATGTCCATGATCTGTGAAAATGGATAGCCCTTATTCGGGCGTCCTGTAGTCTCCTACAAAAAGGTATCAACATCACTTTTTTGTATACGGAAGGCAGAATCCGATTAAAGATTATTACAGATTGTGGTTTTGTGTCTTAAGATCAACAGCTTGTTCTGACATCCCCAAATTATTTAGGCCTATTTTAGTTGGGTATGAGAATTTCGGCCCATAAATAAACCGGAACCTGAACTGGTTTTAGTTAATATTTCTTAAACATTTTATTTCAAAGGCAAATTGCGAGTACGTGTAAAAAGGCTTAGTTAGCCTCTAACACTCTATCTCAGTATTATGATTCACGCGCGATACTGCTGATCCCCAAAATGGTGTTTTCCTCACTCGAGAAATAAGTGCCACAGAAACTAAACTTTTTAAATTTGTTTAATTTTCTATTTATGAATTTTTAATTAGTATTATTACGTACGATAATCTATATATATAAAAGAAAGTCGTGTTAGTTACACCACTTATAACTCAAGAACGGAAGAACAGATTTGGGTGAAAATTAGAATGGAGGTAGCTTAGAGCCAGGAGACGGACATAGGATACTTTTTATCCCGTTCGGCAGCGTTCCCGTGGGACTTGACATGAAACGTCAGTCACTATAAAACGTGGTATAACAAAAAAGAATAATAAAACGCAAATGATAGCTATGTAATTGACGTATAATGACAGCTATGTAATGACGTATATATGACAATTTGATATTTGTAAGAAATCAATATTCAAAATATTTCTATTAAATAAATAATTAAATGTAATGATAGTGCCATTGCCCATTCGTATAAACAGTGAAGAGAACTATAAAACTCGACATGGTCGTATGTATTCAGTTCATCCAAAGAATGATTAATGTTTCTATTTGTTGTTGTTGTCGAAAGACGCATTTAATCGAGTATTGGAGCGGGAACGTGAATATGATCACCAGGAATTAGATTTAGTAGTTCAAACGAATGTAACCCTGTTGAATTACCAACAAAAGCAAGTTTATGATACTTTAATGAAGGCAAACGATGATGAAAATGGCAAGACATTCCTCATGTCATTAGTTTTAGCAACTGTTCGGGCGAGATCCAACATAGCGGTTGCAGTTGCTTCTTCTGAAATAGCAGTCACATTGTTAGAAGGATGCCGTACGGCTCATTCAGAATTAAAATTACCGTTAAATCTTCAAACTATTGAAGAACCAACGTGTAATATTGCAAAACACTCAGCAATGGCAAAAGTTTTAGCGGCATCGAAAATCATCATCTGGGACGAATGCACAATGGCGCATAAACGTGCATTAGAAGCACTTAACCGAACATTAAAAGATTTACGCAATGACTCAAGATGTTTTGGAGGAGCAATGATTTTACTGTCTGGCGATTTCCGCCAAATACTGCCAGTAATTCCAAGATCTACGGCTGTCGACGAAATAAACACTTGCCTCAAATCGTCAAACCTATGGCGCTATGTGAAGAAACTGCAGCTGACAAAAAACATGAGAGTTACATTGCTTAATGATACATCTGCTGAAGATTTCTCGGAGCAATTGCTGACTATCGGTAATGGTCAAGTACCTGTCGATGAATGGAATCAAAAGACGAACTTATTAACAATGTGTTTCCAAACATTATTTCTAACTACAAAAATAATGAATGGTTGAGTGAGCGAGCAATTTTAGCGGCTAAGAATAAAGATGTAGATGACCTGAACTACATAATTCAAAATAAGATCATTGGAACAATGCTTCATTCAAATCTATTGACTGCGTCACAAATGAAGATGAAGCCACCAACTATCCCATTGAATTTTTAAACTCTTTGGACGTGCCTGGCTTACCACCGCACAATTTACGCCTAAAAGTTGGCTCCGTAGTAATCATGCTTCGAAACATAAACCAACCGTTGCACAGTTTTGCAACGGTATGCGTTTGGTGGTTAGAAAATTGAAGAACAATGTAATTTACGCTACGATAATGATAGGAAATCTCAAAGGTGAGGAAGTTCTTATTCCGAGGATCCCAATGATCCCAACCGATATGCCGTTTGAATTTAAAAGACTTCAATTTCCGATACGTCTTGCATTTGCCATGACCATCAACAAATCACAAGGCCAATCCTTAAAAGTTAGTGGTTTAAATCTAGAACATTCATGTTTTTCCCATGGTCAATTATACGTGGCATGTTCACGGGTCGGAAGACCATCAGCGTTGTTTGTTTTTGCGCCTGATAATAAAACAAAAAATGTCGTGTATCACAAGGTACTTAAGTGAAGAACAACCTATGTACTAAAATACAGAAATAATAATGAATGATTAATGTAGGTATTTAATTTTTTTGTATTTTTTTTCAATAAAAAAAACAAACTGATTATTTATTGCCATTAAGGCGGAACAAAGTTCGCCGGGGCAGCTTGTATTATTATAAACCCTGTGTACTTGTGTGCTTAGATGCTTAAATTTAACTTCCAGGTTTCATTGTAAACGATATGGCCATTACCGGAACATAGTTTTCAAGCTAAATATTACACAACAAAGATGTACTCAGGCGCCTTTGATTTCGTTTTGCTCAATTAATGTCTTACCGTGAAATACTAAAACGACTGATGTAGCTCGCTCCGCCTTCTACAACGTACATTCGTGAACACAAGTTAATTTGGATTTATTATTAATGCATTTGAGTTTGATGTTTACACTTACACAAGAAATGGAGGATATTCATTTTTTTTAATCAAGAGTTAACCAAGAGAAAGCTTTACGTATATAATATCCCTACATAGTAACTTCAGTAAACTTCTTGCTGTAAGTACATTATAAACGAGAGCCAATATAGAAACAATTTATGACTTTATATTTTATATATACATACTAAGAAAAACTTACCACTTTCAAAATATGTATGTCGATATTTTTATTCATCGACCATGAATTCTTAATTGTACTATGCAATTTATGTTTAAATGCTATGACAGTTTATGTCACTGCCACATTGGTGTCATGCTTTTAATATACAATAAATTGATCATAGCCAAGTCATAGCTATAACATATAGCTTAATTAAATTATAACTAATTATTTATAGCAAATTATCAAGTGTACAGATCTATAGATAAATGTCAGTTTTTAGTATTCCCAATGTATGGGTAAACTTACTTCGCGGTATGAGAAAGGTTCAAAGTTCTTAAACTTTTCTACATAATTATCCGCAAAGATTTCCTTTGGTACGCAAGTTTCGTACTAGATAATAAAATTTGTTTACCGTGCGCCACTGAAGTCCGCTTTACGACATGACTGTACGTAGTTAGCACCAATTCTTTGTATTACTTTGTTCAATAGTTAGTCTTAACTGTACTGGGGCGTGGCGCTACTGTACTCAGAATTGATAATTTAAATTTGGAATTACCGCTAATTTAAGTTTTAGATTACGCGTACAGCTTTAAGTTACTTTGTTAAAATTATTAGGTACATTCGTTTTTATTGAATATGTATTGTATTTTTTTGATTTTGTTTGTACAGGCAAAACTAAAAACCTTACTATTTGAAGCTATACTACTCCAATTAATAAGAGTAAGAATAATTAGTTACAAGGCAACGAGTGAGCAAGGATTTGTTTTTCTCTGCAGTAATTTGCAATCAGCCCTAAGGCTATGAGCGAATTTGTTCTGTGGTGCTGTTATGTGGAGTGACTTCCCATTGGAAGCATCTACCTACTCATCTTCTAGAGCAAGGTAAATTAAAAAGATTTTGTTGTCGACGAATTCCTTTATACATATATGCACTAGTTACTATTCTTACACGTTTTTTTATAAACTTAAATCTGAGATAAAATTTAATAAGGGGATTAAATCATACAAGTTTTTTAAAGTTGCTATTAAACCTGCCCCACGCTTCGATGAAGCCTATGAAATATTAATATATGTATAATTCGTCGTTTAGTCTGTCCGAAGAGTATAAACAACATAAAATGCGACAGGCACACACGATAAAACTCGGAACCGCGTTGTGACACCTTCTTTAATTGGAATTTATGTTACTCGGTGACCATTTTGTATGGTATTACCCCTACTATGAGAAAAGGAATTTGGCGATAGTTATCCGTAAATTACAGCCATAAAAAATCACGAATACTTTACGATTTTTGTAACTTATATTTTTTAAGGAAGGATCTTAGGAGCAAGTTTTTTTAAACCGATTTGTTTATTAAATAATTTTAAAGTTATAGTTAGCTATGAACATTATTTATATATTTTTTTATTGGCCTAGTGGCTGGATCATGTCTCTGCATGACTTGATGCTGTATGTTAGAGTCACACTAAAAAATTTTTCTTTCCATATGTAACGCATTTAATTTGTTCGTATGCTAAAGTAAAATATCGCAAGGAAACCGCTTGATGGGTGCGGTGTGGGTCAGGTCACAATAGGCCGATAACCTAATTGTCTATTAAGAAATTATTTTGTCTAGAAACAGATATTATCAAACACAATTTTTGCGGTGTGGCAAAAAAAGTATAACAGACTGTGAGGCCGACCGTGAGTCGAATTCGTTAATAGCGCCTTCGAGAACCAATCGTAATTCCTTTTCAATTTAGGGGTCATATTATTTAAATTCTTCGGCTCCTTTTCATAGCTACCGAGCGGCTTCCGGTGTAGATTATTTAATTAATTTTTATTTTGTTTATCTTAATTACTTTATTTTCCAAATGCCCTTTCAGTTTTGAATAATTCTATTTTGTTTTACGACATTAGATCTATATCTGTATCTGTTGGTGTCTGTTTGTTTGTTCGCATAAAAGCCGTAACGATTTTTTACAGCTTAGTTACAATTACGGTAATAAATCTTGTGGGGATCAGCTAGTTGCTCTAATCGACACCTGTTCATCCATGTGGCGTATACAATTTTTACTTTTGTTAACAAATTTATAAAATTAACGTTTTTGGAATAACTACTATCTCTATAATTAAAAACATTTTATCCAAAAAAGAATTCTGCATGTGCAACTTTACTACCAATAGTTGGCTGTTAAGACCTGATTTGCCGAATATCTTGCAAAAAAGCTTCTCGGCAGATGTAACGCCGGTCCATTCCCGAACGTTCCACAACCAAGACCTCATCCTTCTACCAGCCCTCTTGCCTTGAATTTCTCCTATCATTACAAGCTACAGCAAGTTCGATAGATGATGGCGCAAAACGTGTCTGATATTTTCCGTTTTTTAACAGTCTTCATAAACATTCATATTGTTCCGATTCGTTAAAGGACTTCATTTAACACAAGAGTGTCTAGTACTGCTATCTGAAGGCAGATAGTAGCTTATGTGTATGACGGTAACACCTTCTTTCTGTATCCTCTTTAACACCATACCTGATTACCGTAGGTACATTGTAACTGGCCAGTTGTAACAGAAAAAAGTCGAACTCTCAATTTGATACTTATGTGTACCACATTATGAAAAGCAGCCGTGAAAAGATTTACCATGTAATTTCTTTATCGGAATCAAGTTTCATTTACAAATGCCCCTAAACACTTGTACGCAAGCAAGTGTTCTACCTGTTACGACCATGACAGGACAAACTATAGACAAAGAAAGGTATTCTTTTATTCATAAGTTTCTAACCCGAGACTTCAATAAAAACCAAATTTAAATCAATTACTTAAATCTAGACCGTTGGATGTTTTGCAGTAAATACTTATCATATTCACAACATTAGGATTAAGAATTCAAATTGAACAAAAGTACTCAAGTGAACGAGCCTGAAAACCGAAATGTGATAAGAATCACATAGTAACTGGCAAGTGTTTATTCAAAACAGATTATGTAAATTAAATAGACCCTAGAAATAAAGTATTCAATTCTACTTTCATTTGCAATAAAAATGCCAGAGCGAAATCTAATTTAACATTTATTTAAACGACGTCGTGGAGGAAAATTTACTAGAAGCGATATAACATATATTGTTAATTAAGTTAGTTTAGTTGAGCAACTTTAACAGGCAATTTACAACAAAAACTGAAAATCTCAACCTGAAACTGAACTGAAAAACAACAATTGTGACATGTAATTGTTTTTTCTTTACCAGAGTTAGGTAAACCTGACATTAGTTAATACATACAAATATATATATGTACGTAACATATACATATATATTTTGAATCTTCGCACACCTGAAGCCAATATGAGACCTTTAGTTTTTACCACTCAGATTAATGAACTCTTCAAAAAGTTATTTTGTTGTCAATCGAGCGTCGCAATACCACTACCCCTAATGTTATCTTAGTTCTTCTTCTTTCTTCTTTAAGTACCTCTCCAATATTGGAGGTTGGCCGTCAGTTTTCTGTGCGTCTCGTCATGCGCCAGATGTAGAAACTCTTCCGCATTTGCAATACCCGTCCACTCCTCAACGATGCGAAGCCATGATTTCTTCCTTCGACCAACACGCCGATTACCCTGGATTTGACCCAGTAATATAAGTTAAAGGTGATAGCGGTCATGTCGCAACGCTTTATCTTAGTTATAAGCTCTAATTTTAAACAATTTAAGTCATTTGTTACCCAGCTTCAAAAAACATACAACAACCGACATTGAACTTAATACCGGCTACGTACATTAAGCTAGAATAATACCTACGCAAATTACCAAGGACCTTCACAATAATGGTTTAAATTTCCGACTAAGCATGTTCGAGTTAATACGTACAAATGTATCCCCCTCCTAGTACCAGCTGCTTCTACTTAACGGTATTCAACGAAGAGCGGTTCCAAGGCTCGATGACCAATCTTTCCGAGTGGCTTGATGCCGTTATGTAGAGATGTGGGGTCTGAGATGGGAGTGCTGAGACCTGCTACTAAGTTTCTTCATCGGATGTCCAGCCAAAATCCGTTCCACCCGCATCACCCTCGATGTCTGTCGTTCTAAAAATGAGTGTTTTAACGCAATTTTTGCCGCTCACCACCTCTATATATAACCAGCTGTTCACTGAAGCATTTTTGAACCGATTAGCCTTTGGGTACTTTCATAAAACAGTGTACCATTTCCTAAAAGTCTAGTCGTCCTCCGGCATTGAGAGTGTCCATGAGCGGCGATATCACATAACATCATTTGAGCCTCCTCCCCCTTTGCTCTATAAAATCTAAAATAGCTTTAAATTTTTGTTATATAAATATAGATTACAGATACGCTAAACTTTGGATATTGGTTGTATAAGTACAAGAATGTGATCGGAATTAATACCAAACTTTCCGAAATGAAACTATTCTAGGGATTTAATTCGTTGACGTTTTGCATTAGGTAGGTGATTTCCCCTGCGATCGTCTATCGCTCAATCACCTTAAGAATCACCCCACTCATGTATTCACAAAATCAAGTCAAATTGAGTCACGCCTTTCTTCTTAAGTAACTTTATATTATATGTAGAGTAAAGTAAACATGTTTTTGGCAATTTAAATATACTTAATCTACAAATCATAGTGTTTAGTTGAAAATACCATAAGTAAAAAGTTATAAAGTCAGTAGAAATGTACAAAACATATATATGTATATCATAACATGATAACAATAACTCATAGTTGAGAATAAGAAGAAGATTATAAATAATGACAGTTTTTTTTTAAAAAGGTTTTTTAATTCGAACAGGCCAAAAAGAAATTCTTCTTCTGAGTCGCAAGTACGTTGCCGGTTTTACAATAATATTTACGATTGTGGGTATCCAACATATACAACCTAGCTACCCGTATGAATCATGGTGCGCCCGCACCGTCATATCCTGAAACGTGATAACAAAACTAATCAACTAAGGTTATACACAACTTCTTGATTAAACCACTGAAGCCTTAGGGCCATCCAGTCACTGGTTAGACTTATCGAAGTTTCCTCTAGGTTGGAGTAGGTGCAAAACCTTCCTTCTTCTATACACACTACACTACTATGAACCTACAAAAACCTGTGAAATTCGTAACCATGGTAACACAAAACCTTTAGGCCGCGGTATACGCAATACATGTTTTCAGGTGCGTCAAGCCACTGAATATTATTTATTTACATTACCAAGATCCATTTTCCGATTTATTACCCTATCCTATGTCAGCAGGGATAAACTAAGTACATTATATTAGAATAATATCGTCGTATGTATGCGGGTATTTCTAGCTGAAGTGTTGAAACTATCATTATGCGTTTTTATTGGCAAAGTCATTATAATCATATACATATAGGAATAAATATTTTTGACACGTAAAGTGCTTTATTGTCTAGAAACCGAGATTATAACACTTATATTTTATAGCCAGTTAGAACTGCAACAGTGTAACCTACAATTCCCATTACATATTTAAATATATGCATTGTTACAGATTGCAAGTGTGAGAAACGTAATGATCTGCCACGTGTATTTCTTTTCGCCTTTTCGATTTTTCTAGTTAGCCAACCTATTTAGTAGCCACATACGAACATATAGAACTATTACTTTGTTATACCATTCCATATCTCATCGCACAAGATTGATTTTGCCGAATAATTACCTTAGTACTAAATAAAACTTAATTTTTCTCCTGAAATACCTTCCTCAGAGTTCAACAAAAATAATACTCGAATCGGTCCGACCTTCGTCAAGTTTTGCGCGTAGTAACATATTTTGCGTTTAATGTTTATGTATAAGAGTCAGGTGTATCTGAAAAGTATATGTAGTGTATGTAATAAGCTACACTAGATAACTAAATATACGAGTATGAGAGGGTGAGACATGAGAACCTAACAGTCCTACAGAACTCTAAGCCCTACAGTTGTACTCTAACATACATGTAGTGTATTAATAAATAAATACGGAATGGATGAATGATTTGAGGTACTAAGTGGTATTTTCTAAAAGCCATCGGGCAGGTTCACTACGATCAAGGGCAAGTAGATGTCGCAGCCAATTTGAGAGTATGCGAGAAATGAATAAGACATATCAATATTCAAATTTATTGCATTTATACTAAAATTCTAATTATAATTACACCTATATACACATACAAAATTAGTCTTGTGAACTGTCACTGAATCGCGCGTCAGTCGTGTCAGATCAGTTATGGTTCGAATGAAATCTGAACAATAATAATGTCCTACTTTTTCGGGTTTTAATTGATATGTAACTTGATTAAAAGTAGTATATTCATCATCGGATATTTAACCCGTATCACCTGGACGTCCGCTGTACCACCTCTATGTAGAACACTGTCAATGCTGCCCACTTAGGGTCCTTCCAGAAAAGAGTGGACCAATTCTTAAAAGGCCGGTAGCGAGTCCTCTGGCATTAAGAGTGTCCATGGGTGGCGGTATCAGTTAACATCAGGTCAGCCGCCTGCCCGTTTGCCCCGTGTTATATAAAACAAATTAGTACCAGTTTTAGTTGTACAATACCTAAAATGACTGTTTTTAACACTTTTTAGCACATTTACACAGGAACTTTTAAAATTTGAAATAATAGGAAGAATTGTATATAAACGAAAAGCATGTTTCGCTAATAAGAAAGGTTTATTAACTATGTAACATAAAATACTAACCAAGATCAGGCGGATCTTTATTTATGGTTCTAACAAATATTTATTCATCTACAATGAGAAAAATATTCATTTATTATTATCATTAAAATATTAATTTACTAGCGCATTGTGAAACCTATGCTGAATAAAATCATATTTTGTTTATCAAATTTATTCCCTAATTAATAAGAAAGGTATCATAGAGAAAAATCTGTCAATGATGTCTATTTATTAGGGCGTTATAAGCCGTCTTATTTCTTTCCATAACTATAGATTAGTTTCACAAATATACTAAAAAAAATACTAATAATTTCAGGTTTATTTATTTGTTATCTATCTATATATGTATCTATCCACCCTCCTGCTAAACACTAATGAAGGCAAAACAATGTTTCTCATTACTCACACCACAAAATCAAAAACCTAAAAGCGTTTAGGCGACAAAAACTGTTCAACTTATGTGTATTTCCCACAGTTAAGTAATTCCCATTTATATTTGACGGCGGTATGTTTAATTGTTTTAAAACTATGACAAAGTAGGGATTACAGGCTCAGCTGTTAGCAAATACTATAGAGTAGTTAAATACAGAGATTACCGCCAATTCCGTAACATTAATAAAATAACCTTACTTTTTACAATAAGACAACAATATGTTAATAAAATTGATTATTTTTTTGTAAGAACATTATCATAAGGTAATATATATTTAAATATATAGATATTAAAATACTCTGTACATCTAGGTGTTGAAGTAATTATTAATGTAAAATTATTGAGGCCTTATAATAATAATAATTTAAGATACCTTTACCAGGTTCCAAGAACACAATAGTACAATTTAAATACAGAAATAGTCTTATAGAACATACTGTAAATTATATGTAATTGCAACTTTAAACGTCTCTACCAAACATTAATCTGTGCATATCACATTCCCATCAATCAGCCCGCCCATCGGCTTAATCGTATCACAAATATTTGTTCTGAGCCCCGAATGAGATTTAGCACCGGACTTGTTTCAACAAAGTTTTTTGCTACACCCGCCCGCCACTGAAGCCACAGCGCCACCAATTTAAAATGCTATTTGGGAATAAAGTAAAACCATTTACATCTTTATTTATTACTTTTGTACTCCTATAGCTAACCTCTACTACATAAAATTATAATACTAAAAAATATAGCCCATAATGGAATACACGATATATTCAAAAAATACATATACCTTAGGAAGGAATAAAAGAGAGAAAAAACATTCTACTATGTGAATGTCGGATCTCTTAGTTACTTTGTGTCGATAAAGTGTGTATATAAATCTCTGCTTTGTTTGGCCTGCTTGTCTTATCCAGTTGTGTGTAAAAAGAAAACTAACATATTAAGTTATTTTTATGGTATATGTATGTATAAAGATATGAAACTAATTCTTGCAATTTCGTTCGTTTCTACGTGCTTCCGATGTCGGTTAAAAGTGTAAATTTATATTGTAATCTCAAATTAGTCTTTGGGCATAATAAAAAGTGTTCAATAGAAACACGGCAGCGAAAAATTAGGTCCAACTAACTATACGATAAAATACTGAAAACGTTTTATCTGCAGCTAGTCAGTAGTTCTATCAACTTATAGTCTATATAATTTTTGTTACACAGATTCATATTCGCAATGGCCTTATTACGTTAAATACTCCTGGTAAACAACATCTTTTAATGTGTGCAAATCTTTTAAAAAAATATTTGTATAAACTATTTCCTAATGTACAAAAGGAGTGCAAGATGCAGTAAGGTGTGCAAATAATTTCGGTCACATCAAATAATAGTTAAAAGCAAAATACAGCTGTTTAGTTTTGAATTACGTAGGGTTTTTGGCATAAGTGCATATTACACAAACTGATTTGTCTTTGATCGCATTAGTAATTTACAAACCAATGTGTGACCACGGTTATTTTCTAAGCGATAGAGCAGACGTGGGCCTATATTATGAAAACATAAAAATAGTTTTTTATCTTAATGAAAATCTTCATTATTTTGAAAAACTTTTTTCAAAACTGGACTGTATTATTACTACTTGTATTGGTAAATACGCCGGCTGGCATTGCTTTTCGAGCCTTCTGGTAATGTGAGTGTCCGTGAGCGGCGGTATCACTTTATTCGGGTGAACCTCCTGCCCCATTGCCCCTTGTTATAAATAATGTATATATAAAATATGTACATAATATAAACATTAAGTAAATTCTCGAAACTGTAACCGCGTACCACCTCTACAAGCTTTTGCCATTTAATTGTGATAGACCCTTAAGATTCGTAGTTAGTATTCTTTCTTTATAGAAATGTATTTAACACCTAATGGGAAGACTACGGCATTGGTATAACAAAAACTTTTTATGTAAATGGCTAAGTTTGTGTTTACACATTAAGTAATGTTACACGGCATAAACAAATAATAACTGAATATATTGTTTATTTTCATCGCAAAATAGTTAACAACTGAAAACAGTATTTACTACTACTACAAATTCATACAGTTTGACCTTCCGATAGCTTCTTGAAGCTACTACTTCTACTATTTTTTAAAAGAAAATACGTGGTTTTATATTTATCGATCCCGCCTAAAAACTCGAGCCCGACCTGTAGTCAAACATACCAGCCAATATACCAATTAGGAAATTAGTACCTTACCTTAGTGGGCAGAAAGTTTCTTACCTATTTCAGGTTAAATATAATAATACTAAGCAATATTCATGCATACGAAGGTGTGATAAATATTTATGAGCGCGTACAATTTTATTGCCCTCACAAAAATAGGGGCGTACACAGGATCCATTACTTGTCGATATATATAACGTTAGGTACAGGTTAGGGGTGTATAAGTTTAATCGATAGAACAATTAAGTGGAAAAAGAACCTTTGAAATGATCTAGTACGACCCTAGTCAGTATTTAATCGATCCGTTTATTTGTAGAAAAGTATTCTTTTAAAATAAATATTAACGTCAATTCCCACCGAAGGATTCCAAAACATTTAAGTACAAAACTTTGTCATTGTATAATATTTGTATACCAGATCCAAGTAGTATCAGTTTTCTTTTAAATTAATTCCTTTAAGTTAGTATTGAAATAACAAACGTATCAAAATAGTACAGGGATAGTAATACGCGTCGTGTAAGTCTCTTCATTGGAGTTAAAAATAAAGAATATCTAAGAATGTATAACATTTTTGTCGACCAAAAGTACATCACTATAAAGCATATTAGAGTTGGCAGCGTCACATTTTCTAATCTATATTCAAATTGGCGCAGCCCGCCGCCGCCATTGTGAAAATGGCGTATATTTTTCCAATTTCCCAGGAACCTTTCCCTGTACGTCCATACAGACTATTTGCATATAAATTTCAACTCTATGCTAACTGAGGAGGGATTTGAGCCCGCCATTTTCTAAGAGTTGCCATCAATAAAATTGAATTCGTCATTTAATTAAATAATTTGTTTTAAGATATTAACTCAAGAGATGCTTGTGCAAACTCTAGTACGGTGTTTGATAAGAACTGATCTTACTTTTCGTCACTAAAAAAGAATTTGTCAAAATTGCATCAATAAGTAGACTGAAGTTAGTGAAATAGAAAAGGCACTTTCGAACCTTCTGGCAATAGAGCCGGGCGGAACCAATATATGATATTGGTGATATCTATAAGCCTCTTGCCCGTTTGCCTCCTGTCATATAATAACATACACATAACGTACACCACACTAAATTAAGTGAAAAAGGAAAATCAATGCGAACTAAGTCTAAGCTTAGAGCAAAATTTACAATACTTATATATCATCAGTATGCAATCTTCTAGGAAAGAAAAAACAAAAATTAATAATACGTATTTAATACAGTGTTTAAATTGTATGCCTGAATTTGAAAGTAGATTAACTAGACACCAAAACTTCTTGGCTCCAATATCTAAATTACTACTTAGGTTTAAAATGATACGGTATAGTCCTTGGGTCCTTTATTAATTTACACAAGAGAAAAGGCATTGTCGCTTACACGTAATTGAATAAAGAATAAACGTTTAAAGTTGTATAATGTGTATGTAAATAGTAACAATATTGAAATTAGTTGCCATCTAAGTAAAGTCAGAACGCTTAGCTACAGAGCTTTGCGAATTGTGTCTCTTTATTTTGAATATGGCAACATTTGTTACAAATCCAAGATGGCGCCGGGCGGACAGAGGGGCCTTGTTTGGACAGAACTTGTTACTTACAAACGTTTAGAGTTACTGGAAACGACAAGTTTGTGGAATTCATCCGTTGTGATGATTTTCGAATTTGTTACAAGTTTGATAATAAAACACATACGCCACAATTGTTTTTTTTTTATTTTACGGACAAAAATAGTACATTAGTCAACGTAATAGCTGCGAAAGGATAGATCAAAGATAGTGTTTACCTGTGTTGCCAGCTTCAAATATATATTTATTAGTCTGATTTCAACAGGATAACAAAAAACGACAGGTGAAAAGTTTTTAATTTTAGCTGGTCGGTTGGTAATGCAGACATAGTCCTAGGTTAAATTCGGTGTAAACTGTTAAAACTGCTGGCTATAACGCGAAATATATGTATAATCAGAGAATTCACAAATGGCTACATAAGTATATTGGATTTCCATAGAAAATATATTTTGATTATAAATAAAGATCCGTGATGACGTTACGTCAAATTGATTTATTTAGTCACTTATATACTACAAACAGACCAATTTCTATGTTAACGCATCCAGTAACTCCAAACATCTATATCATACACCAAATAAGACATCCGAGGGTATTTGTTTTTTATTATTTATTTATGATTATTTGCATGTAGCGCGCTGAATGTGACAGCGCAGGCGCTATTGTCTTCGAAATAATAACAAGATATGGCGCTTATTTTTTTTTAATTCGTGTCTCTGAATCGTATTTTATATGTGGCATTTGAATGGCCCTAAAATAATAAGTTCAGTGACTGACGCTACGATTTATGATGTTTGAAAATAAATATTGTTCTCACGCTTTTCATGTTAAAAGTATCAAAAGTTTGTCATTTTATTCTTTCTGAGTTTTAAAATTAGAACATAAAAATACGCGTTGATATGTAGGTACAAAAATATTTGCCTATTAACTTTTAAAATACAAAGGTTATAACTTATATCCTTAGTATTCCTTTTTTAAATTAATATAAACATTGCTGTAGTAAATAAAAGTACCACAATTTTAGCTGAACACGAGGCATTTTGAAACAATATTCATGATAATGCCATCACAAACTTAACTTGTAAAAAAGCAAATCCCGCAACGCAGTTATTCTACTGTAAAAAGTTGTGAGATCCATGTAATACCAAGTCGGTCACTTTATCCAGTCCCTTCTTAAGCCTTTACCTTCTATCTTAATTTATTACGTAATTAGCTAACCTAACAACATCTTATAGTGACCATATATAACAAATCTTATGTTTAATGTAGGTTCAAATAGATTGTAAGTATACAATGCTTGGTAATTGAAAATTCAGGCTTCTAGTTTAATGCGTAACGATGTTAGAGGGGAAAATGGCCCGAACTAGTTTGAGAAATCATTGGTTTAAAGGCTTTATGGCTTTTTTGCGCGATTTGACGGGTGCACTGCCGTATTCCCATATACTTTCAAACCTACAGATTATATGTATTTACATTTCAATTTTTGGACTTAATCTTTTCCAAACAGTATGAAATTAACCAGAAAACATAATTACGTAGTTTTTAGTTTTTATGTCACACAAATGTCATACAAATATTTTTTTCAATAAACTGTTAAAAAGATCACCAATATACGTTGTTCTTAACAAGTTGACCATCCTTAAAATGTACCAATGTAAATAAAACCTTACTGCAAACAACTAAAGCTGACAATTCCTCAATAATTCCACATATTAAACATTCCCTTATAAATGTCCAGATAAGACAAAGCTAGCTCGCGATATTAACACAATATGTAAGGTGGTTCAACGTATGTTGGACACGGATTGAAGATAGTGTGGCGCGAAGAGTATATATTCTAATGGGCTATTAACATATAATACTGATTGGAGTGACTTTGACGTGTATTAAAGTGGTACTAACCTTTGGTTTCAATGAAATAAATGAAACACTTCAAAGTTTTGGAGTCTGAAAATATCAGAAAGGAATGTTTCTACGATTTCTTCAATGTTTAATAATCTATGGCACAATAACCCTTTATATTTGACATCGAATGTGTTTTGCATATGTTTTTTTCGGCAAGTACATTTACTCTCCGGCAAGTAGTCCTTTCATTATCATTCACACCATCGATTTTTGGGTCAATAATGACTTCTGCAATTGACTACAAATGCTGGCATTTCAATAAAATACGGTAACCATACAACTTTGTATTATACAATATTTTTATAAAACAACATTTAACACCCTGCAACACGCAAAAATTAGGTCCCCTCACGACATCAGAAACAGAAACCATAATTTCAATAATATACGAGATTTTGTTTATAAATTGCAAAGTTGCATGGCCGCAGGTTGTGTGCCTCTGAGAGTGCGATGGCGCGCGATACGGTAGCAAATAGCGCTACTTTCGCGATTCAACGTACCTCACACTAGAGCCGAATTAACCCTGGCTACAAACTTAAACCTTAAAAACCTACAACGGATATCACACCTTAACAATATTACATAGAGTTGAATTTGCAATTGCCTAACGAAATTATTTAAGTCAATTGGAACGAGCCATTATACAATCTGAGAATCTATTCAAATTCATAATAACTTAAAGGAAATATTCTACATGCGATTTTAGGTGGTATGTCCTTGGTGTAGGAGTGAATGTTACCTGTAGCTTTTATGACTAGAGAGTGGATGAAATTGTCGAACTAGCATGGAATTGTAGACACAGACGGGAAGGAAATAAAGATTGTATTCGCGTAAGGGTCGATGCGGTTTCAATAAGGCGTTGTATGCATGAAGCAAACACAAAATGCACTGCGCCACATCACGCTGGCTCTACTGAAAGTATAATAGAGCTAGGATAACATGGAGACTGCACCTGTTAAGAAACAAATATTTAACGAACTTGAAGTGGAAGTTATATGCCACGTCAATTTTACTATAATACTTAAAACCTCTTTCTTTAATCAATCTCACGAAAGAGGCCATAATAAGTATACATTTTTTTAATAATGATTAATCATTTGCACTTGATTCTAAGTTAACAACTCTTAATTTGTAAAAGCGGTATTGTAATTCTCCATTAAAATAACTTGAATTTTGTTTTATCTTTAATTCATTGACAATTTCTATGTCTAGTCACGTAAGATATTATTATATCCTACGTGCTAGGATATAATAATATCCTACGTGCGGTTTAAAATGCATAGACTAGACATAGAAATTGTATTCATCGGTACGTTGAATTTTGGTAATAAAACTTGCTCTATTCAACATTTGAACTTAAAATGTTTGTTGCGTCAGCCTAAATTTAATTAAAATAGCTACTCCATAGTTTTATATCCCAGTGAGGAGTGATATAATAGTCCCGCATTGGGAGGTATTGAGACATCAGCTGTATTAACTACCTCGTGATACCCCGGCTCGTTACTTTAAAGAATATAGTAATGTATGCAGTAAACATGTATGTGTGTATCGTATTAGAATTATGTATAGTATATCAATAATATATTTATATCAAACATGAAAGGCAATAAAATACAATTATGTATAGTTGTGTTTGTATTTATATATAATATACTTATTTAAATATATTATACATATATAAATAACAATGGAAACCGCTCTTTTTTGACAAATCTCTTTTTTGAAAATGCGTACGCAAAAGCAACATGGGTTTGTACGACTCGACTCACGCCAGAATACTCAGAGAACCGAGTGAGCTGGACCCACTAAAACCACTTCAGGTAGTACCACCATGACCGCAATGATGTCGCAATCTACCCGGACCTCAGTGCTATAGCTCTGTGGAGACTACAAAGGTAACAGGAGACTGGTAAAACTTCCTCTTTTATTATGGAACAGGAGGAAAACTAGCTATCGGGTCACTTAAAGTTAAGTGTTTACTGCCGCCCATGGACGCCCGCAACACCAGGAGATTTAAAAGTGTGGTCCTTAAGGTACTGGTACGCTCTTCTCTCGAACGCCCGTAACCGTTTGTAAATAACTGGTAAAGCTGCTTGTTCTGTAAAGAAGTCCTACGCAGCAAGAACTGTCTAAAAAACTCTCTGTCATGGAACGAGTGGAATTGTAACAAGCTTTGATGAAATTTAGCCGTAGGTACTAATCCAAAGAGTTTTTTGAAAGAATATCCTTTTCAAGGGTTCTTTCTCCAGACTTCTTCTGTAGCACTACTTGCTCATAGAGGATAAACAGGCTTAACAAGGCCTTAAGATCCTTAAGACAATTTAAATAAGGCGAATGTTTTTTTTCTGTCTTCGAGGGCTTCGCATTTCCGAGAAATATTGTTATTGTTGCCTTTACATTATTTTAAAATATTATAGACATGCCTATCATTGTGAGTAACCTAACCTAACCTACCCATTGTTACGGAATATAAGCACAAGATTACAGTTAGATTATAGTTGTAACAAGTAGTTTTCAAAAGCGCCGTGGTAATTATTCAAGAGCCATTAGGCCGCTAAAAGCCACTAATCGCCTTGTTTCCGCTACCCTCAGTAATTATCGACTGAAGCGCCCGCGCATGTTTTTTATTCTATTGACTGTTTTTATTTTTTATATCGTTTACTGAGATGCTTAAGGTCGACATATATGGTGTCGAAATGAAGGAAATAAATTGGTTTGCTCTCAATTTTTTTTTATAATTATTTTATTTTTGTACATACAAAAAGGCTTCAAAAGTATATTGACCAGGTAGTGTCATACTAGCAGAGAAACTGCTGTCTAATTAGCTTTCTTTGGAAAAACTATAATTCATAATCACTAAGATAATTCAAATAAAGAACCCCAGTGCTATAAATTTTGTTTTGTACTAGCGAACTGTGGAATTGACCCCCGGTTTCTTACCTGGGAGATACGACCTTCAATTGTTAAAAATAAGATTTTCTCCCACAAAGCCTGACAACGCACCCTACAATGGGTGTCCATGGGCTGCGATGACTGCCCTTTTTGGGCTTCCCGTAAGCTTGTTTGCTCCACTATAATATAAATAAGCTAAGACAGTTCTTAGCGGCATGTAAGCTCAGCGGCTATTAAAAAGCGCGAACAGCATTAGTTGAGCTTAAAATAGCGTTTGACAAAAAGCTCAAGTGGCGCCTCGCTTTGACACTAAAAGCTACTGAAATAGATAGCTTCCTCTTAATAGCTAAAGTGTTACTTCCTTTTGTCTATTATCACCTCATTATTTATAACATACCCGTGACTTCATTTAAAAGTTAAGATATTTAAAATCGTTTGAAAATCTAAAACATAACACACAATAAATATTTTGCTTTACAAATTAAATCAAAACTTTTTCAAATTTATTTGTGAAATGTTCATTTTGATTAGCTAAAAATATTTACATACCAATAATAAATTCATGAAGGAGATTCGAAATGTTACGAATAACTCAAAAACTACTTTTTTGATTTGAATTTTTTAACTACGATCTATCCCTGAGTTCTAAGCTTATAATTATACAACTTCTTAAAATAATTACAAAATATTAAAAAAAATAAGCCCCCGTTTGAATCCGGGACATTACTAGTTTTTAAATTAATTACTACTTCTGACTGTCATCAAGCTAATTAGGGCGACTCATTGCGTCTAATTACTGCAAAAGAAACAATTCTGTGAGAAACATAGACACGTCATCTCGCACTTCATTAGCAGTCTTTTAAACCAAAATTCAGCATTTCTAAAATAAAATTGACTTGTGTGGAATTAGACTGCGTTTACTTCAATTCAATGGCACAACACATGCTGTAATATAAAACTTTATTATAATTTAAGTTACTATTTTTAAAAACTTTACTAATAATAATAATACAGTGGTGCTATAAACCTTTATATATATAGATATATGCCTATGCCTCAGATTACATCCGTTTCATTGATCTTAATTTCATAGTGAAGTTGGTGGTCAGTTTTATGTCTGACGTGTCGTGGATTATTGGATTTGAGACATCAGAGATCTTTTACCGTAAAAGCTTGGGTTAGATATATGAAATTGATTTAAAAACACCAAAATAATATTTATTTATTCACACTGTTTAATTGTACTGTTACGAAACACGTATTCTAAATATAAAAACGTGTTCTAAATATAAAAATAATAGAATATACAACTTTAACATAGTTACCGATTTCCATGCCACCTAGAACTAACTTTACTATGTCGTTGTTAGGTGTTGCTGAGCCCGCACATCGTAAAAATTCATTCTCATCATTTATCTCCATCGCGCCAAAAGAAGTATAACTTCATGTCAATTATGTAATCAAAACCCTACTTCCGTACATGGCATATCTCGAACCAAACAATTATACGTTTCGTTTAGCCAACAAATTAAATCTTCTATTCTAATAATTAAAGCTATCATAAATCAATAGAAAAACTGGGTCTATAATTAAGACGAAGGCGGGTCCGGGGATCTGTCAAATATTTTTATTGTACCCCAAAGTTTCAAGCAATTATAGACCTTAAAATCATACAATAGTATATCATAATGGTAAGTCTTTATAATTTTTTATTATATCCCAGAAAGTTGACATGGTATAATTAAAAACAAAATTATTATGATTGCTTTGGCAAATTGCAAATTGGAGTTGGGTTTTTAATTATTAATCCTGATGTTATAATTCGGATTCCGGAATTGTTATAATAATGATTTTCGAAATGATTTTTTAGTCAACAACATTAAAAAAATATCAGTTTACAATCTAACACTATACAAACGTCCTGACGTTTGCAACTTCGCTTGGCTTTTAAATCTATAAGCCAGTTAAAGATTCATCATCACCATGCCCACTGCTGGTAGAGGACAAATGTTTATTTTATTTTATTATTAATCATTTAAATATGTTATGTGGAACATGGTGTAATATTTGCAGATTCTTACCAACATTTTGTAAAACAAAAACGATTGGCGATTAATACCTAACAGTGGCGGAAAGTTAATTACCAGTTCTTCTCTTCCGTTCTACGCCCTTGATTTGAGAACTGGCAGTAAATTGAAAATTAGAAGCACTAAGAATCTAATATTAATTTTATTGACGTTCATAAGTGTACGATCATGATTTTGAATTTGAATTAAAAAGTAACATTACTTATCACCTATCAGTCTCTCAGTGGCGCTACAACCTTTTTGCGGTCTGGGCCCCAGATTTCTATTTTATTTTGTCAATCTAATAGACAAGTAGGTGATCAGCCTGTACAGCGTCGACTTTTTGGGTTTAAGGCAAGCCAATTTCTTCACGATGTTTTCGTTCACCATTCGAGCGAACATTAAATACGCACATAGAAAGGAACTCCATTGGTGTAGAGCCGGTGATCGAACCTACGACTCGGATAAGAGATTTATATACATTTTGTATTAAAAAAACAAATTGATTAATCGAAGATAAATGCCATATCATCAGATTTGCAGCTAGCTATGCCAGGACCACTATAATAAACTCTGTCAAGAGGACTGTATATAATTAGGAAGTCATCTGTATTTACTGACTGATATAGGTTTTCTAATTGACTTATTGGTCATTCGATGAGCCCCGCCTTTGTAATCTTCATAACTTTATTTAAGGCGAAGCAATGCCAAAGTTATTTATCACTCATAAGATTATAGATGTCGCCGCCAACTAGGCGTTCAATTAACAGTCTAGCCGTTTCTTATTCATCCCTTACACAGGTTCTCGAACTTAAAAGGGATGTACTAAATATATGTTAATTTAAGCCTATTTACTTAATAAAGAAAAAAAAACTAAACTGGCTGGCTAATGCTTAGGCCATTCGTACGATACAGTCATTATTTGGCAGAAATGAAATTGAAACATAAAACAATTTAATATTTGGCTAATTAAGCTAATTAGCTGCAACTAGACACAGATCCATACATTAATGCAATTTAACGTCTTTATTGACACAAACTACTTTTTCTTGGTTTTACTGCGTTCACAATTGAGTCACGGGCTACTATAGAAGTTAGAGGCACAATACAGATTCAAGAATTTAAAAAAATATATAGTCGCTACTAATCACTTCTTAACGGTTCGGTTACGTAAGTTTATATATACTTATGTAGGTATACATCATACTTTTATGACATAAGCTTTGTAGGACAGATATTATGTTTAATATTCGCCTTAACGTCGTTAAAATTATAAATACGGGATATGGAATTACTTTTTGAAATGGCCATCTCAAATGGCTAAGCGTGATCTTTATAGTCCAAGAAAATAAATGTTCATTTCATGTACTACAAGAAATTGTTGCGTAAAATTCGAAGCCTATATGACGAATTTATTATATGATCGAAGTGCAAATGAACCTACGTAACCGCCATAACACCAATTTTAGTTAGCGTTGCTGGCTATTAAGAGGGTATATTTTTTAAAGTATTTAAGTTTGGAGGTCGTAAAAAGGAAAAACCTCATCTAGAAGACGGTTTGGCGCCAAAAAATAAAATTTTCAGACTAACACGATAAACAGATGTATCATTTTGCTTTAGATACCTTCAGGTAAATTAACCTTCAACCTAAATTATTTATCCTAGAATAGAACCTGTGACCTCCGGCTATTGGTTCTAAATATTTTCGCAAGGAACCCAAATAACAAAATTGACCATAAACAATCGAAAAACCTAAATTGACTGATATTTTTAGGTTACAACAGTTTTCGTTTTATTTTGTGATTTGTCCATTTACAATTATAGCAATAATTCAGGCCACATTATTGTACAATATAAATGAATGTGTGTACTTATAACGTGCAGTAATGGCAGTCGTAATAGAAACAAGTCTTGGTGACATTACTGTAGATCTTTACGTAGAACTTAGACCCCAAACATGTCGGAACTTCCTAAAATTATGCAAGATGAAATATTACAACTACAATCTATTCCATTCCATAAGAAGTGGGTTTATAGCCCAGACAGGTGATCCGACGGGTGAAGGATCCGGCGGACAATCCATTTGGGGTGTCCTAGAGGGTCCAGAAAAAAGATTTTTCTCTGGAGAAAAAATGCCTAAAATTCGTCATTCTGAAGTTGGCTTACTATCTATGGTGGGCACTGATGATATGATGGTAGGTTCTCAATTCTTTTTTACTTTGGCCCCTGACTTGAACTCATTAGATGGCACACATTGTGTGATTGGTGAAGTGACTGAAGGACATGAAATTTTAACTAAGTTGAATGAAGTTATATGTGATGAGACACATAGACCTTACCGTGATGTGCGTATAACTCATACAGTTATCTTGGAAGATCCATTTGTTGACCCTCCTGGCTTCAGAGCTCCATCTAGATCACCATCACCAAACCCAGAGCGGTTGAAAGGTGGACGTATCGCTCCTGATGAAGATATTGATGAAACTGAGGGTAAAACTGCAGCAGAGATACAAGAGATGATTGAGGAGAAGGAAGCTAAAGCACGAGCCACAATTCTTGAAATAGTAGGAGACTTACCAGATGCCAATATTGCCCCTCCCGAAAATGTTCTGTTTGTTTGTAAGCTCAACCCTGTCACTACAGATGATGACTTAGAAATTATATTTAGTAGATTTGGAAAAATTGTTAGCTGTGAAGTAATTCGTGATAAAAAGACTGGGAACTCTTTACAATATGCATTTATTGAATTTGATAATAAAAAATCATGTGAAGATGCTTATTTTAAAATGGACAATGTCTTGATTGATGACCGACGAATTCATGTAGACTTTTCACAGTCAGTGTCTAAAATGAGATACTTAGGTAAAGGAAGAGGAGTTCAATATTTAAATGATGATAATAGTGAAGCAGATATGGTAAAAAAAGGTAGATCTCTTAGTAGAGATCGTGAAAACAGAAGGCAGAAATTTAACCATAAAGACTATGATCGAAATGATAACCAAAGAAGTTATGTAAAAACTGATAATCACCTAATAATTCATCACATTGTTGGCTAAACGAAACGTATAATTGTTTGGTTCGAGATATGCCATGTACGGAAGTAGGGTTTTGATTACATAATTGACATGAAGTTATACTTCTTTTGGCGCGATGGAGATAAATGATGAGAATGAATTTTTACGATGTGCGGGCTCAGCAACACCTAACAACGACATAGTAAAGTTAGTTCTAGGTGGCATGGAAATCGGTAACTATGTTAAAGTTGTATATTCTATTATTTTTATATTTAGAACACGTTTTTATATTTAGAATACGTGTTTCGTAACAGTACAATTAAACAGTGTGAATAAATAAATATTATTTTGGTGTTTTTAAATCAATTTCATATATCTAACCCAAGCTTTTACGGTAAAAGATCTCTGATGTCTCAAATCCAATAATCCACGACACGTCAGACATAAAACTGACCACCAACTTCACTATGAAATTAAGATCAATGAAACGGATGTAATCTGAGGCATAGGCATATATCTATATATATAAAGGTTTATAGCACCACTGTATTATTATTATTAGTAAAGTTTTTAAAAATAGTAACTTAAATTATAATAAAGTTTTATATTACAGCATGTGTTGTGCCATTGAATTGAAGTAAACGCAGTCTAATTCCACACAAGTCAATTTTATTTTAGAAATGCTGAATTTTGGTTTAAAAGACTGCTAATGAAGTGCGAGATGACGTGTCTATGTTTCTCACAGAATTGTTTCTTTTGCAGTAATTAGACGCAATGAGTCGCCCTAATTAGCTTGATGACAGTCAGAAGTAGTAATTAATTTAAAAACTAGTAATGTCCCGGATTCAAACGGGGGCTTATTTTTTTTAATATTTTGTAATTATTTTAAGAAGTTGTATAATTATAAGCTTAGAACTCAGGGATAGATCGTAGTTAAAAAATTCAAATCAAAAAAGTAGTTTTTGAGTTATTCGTAACATTTCGAATCTCCTTCATGAAAGCAAAATATTTATTGTGTGTTATGTTTTAGATTTTCAAACGATTTTAAATATCTTAACTTTTAAATGAAGTCACGGGTATGTTATAAATAATGAGGTGATAATAGACAAAAGGAAGTAACACTTTAGCTATTAAGAGGAAGCTATCTATTTCAGTAGCTTTTAGTGTCAAAGCGAGGCGCCACTTGAGCTTTTTGTCAAACGCTATTTTAAGCTCAACTAATGCTGTTCGCGCTTTTTAATAGCCGCTGAGCTTACATGCCGCTAAGAACTGTCTTAGCTTATTTATATTATAGTGGAGCAAACAAGCTTACGGGAAGCCCAAAAAGGGCAGTCATCGCAGCCCATGGACACCCATTGTAGGGTGCGTTGTCAGGCTTTGTGGGAGAAAATCTTATTTTTAACAATTGAAGGTCGTATCTCCCAGGTAAGAAACCGGGGGTCAATTCCACAGTTCGCTAGTACAAAACAAAATTTATAGCACTGGGGTTCTTTATTTGAATTATCTAAACGTTTTGATAACTGTTATATGTCACCAGACACATGCAGATTGACTGACTAACCCCTAGCTGCCCCTGTTTCGCAATATTATGCGTTAGGGTTAGGGTTGCCTGGAAGACACCGCTTGTTAGCGATAAGGCCGCCCGTTGCATCCCTTGTAATTTTTATGTATTGTGTTATTTGTGTTTCTTTGCAACGATGTGTGAATAAATATATGTTTCTTTCCTTCATATCAACATATAGATTCTAAATTATACAACATTTTGTTTACCCCTTACCCCTTAGTCTATGGGGTAGCATAGCATATAATGTCTGGGAAAAAAAAACAAAATTTAGTTAATTACTGTTATATAAAACTAAATTTCTTAATTTTCTTCATAAAAGCTTTCTCAAAGTTCAAGGGATCATAAAAAGAATACTGGAATTAGTCCAGCCATCTTCGAGTTTTGCGATTAGTAAGATCTTTTGAGATTCATTTTTACTGTGGCCATTCAAAGTTGGTTTTCTTTGTGACATGCATTACACAGTGAGAAGACCGCATTTCAAAAGACCAATAAATTTTCTTATAATCGCAAATAGTCAATTCAAAATTATTTTTATAGACTTTAAATAGGCTGTAATAAAAAATCATCTTCTCACACAACCTACATCTATATCCAAAATTCTGGGAAACGCAAAAAAATGCCACTGATTTTTTACACTAATTATAAAATGTCAGAATTAAATCAATTACTATAGGATCGAAAGAAATTCGGCTTTCCTTTTGTTGTCCACATGCTCAACAATAAATAATGTCACACAGCAGGTGAGGATAGGTCCCCAAAGTTTTTTGTGACAAAAACTTAACTTTATGTCTTGTGATTTGGTTATCTTTTAACAAAATAAGTTTTGGTAGAGTGGCGTAAAATAGTTGTATTGGGTAATTCTATTGAGTTGTTAACAAAATGCGTTGATTTAATAATAACTTTATTTAGGCTGTTAGAAAAGCTTGGTAAATTTCAGACTAATTGGAATGTTAAGTAATTATTAATGCATCCAATACTAGTATACATGGACCTTTGTCAGTCGTGGCTTCAGATGGTGGAAAAACAGATATTGTTATGTACCCACTACTAATCAAGTATTGTGTGATTCACTGATTTATCACCAATATTAAAAATAATTTTTGAGTCTGACCAAGAAATTTCTGACCATACCTTATAGATGTCAAATAAAACGATTAGAATACTTTAAAGTTAATAGTTTCTTACGCGTTTGTAACGCCTCTATTTTATCTATTTATTTTAAGTAGTATTGTGACTATACTGTACTATATTAACAGCTCCATAGATATACCAACTAAGGGTCAAGTTTACGCATTTTTTAGCAAGTTTTTTATGCTGGTGCGACGCAAGATCATTAAAAGAGACCCGTTTCGGCGCTTTTGTGGGGCAAACGTATAAATTCGGACGGTAGCGGCCGACATATTATCGGACTAATTAATCGGTTTGTTTTTCACAAGCGTAATTTAAAGACAATGTTGATATCTTTATAATACTAAATGTTAGTGGAGGTTTTAGAAGCGTTACCACAGATAATGGGGTCTATAAAAACAAAATTTATGAATATAATAATGAAATTCTCGAATTTGAAAATTGAACTCGAAGGTCAAGTGAGTTCTATACTAAAAATATGTATTTTACAGAATAATAGGGAAAACAGTCGTCCCCGATTTTAAGTAATAACACGGACAGATACCTACACAAAAGGCGTTGTTGGTCTTTTAAGAATAGGTAGGTACGCTGTTTTCATGACTTATTATTTTCATTTATAGCCCTCTATATATAAGAAATACGTCCATTTTCCAGTTTACAACTTGCGTCATTTATTGTTACATGATTAAAAGTTTTCAGATAATTTCGCCTTGCCAAAGCAAACACACCTTTCCTCCTTCATTAGCATTTGTTTTCTTGGACTATAAAGATCACGCTTAGCCGTTTAAGATGGCCATTTCAAATAGTACGTTCTCGAGAAACAAGTAGGTAATCGAAAAATACCAAAACCGGAAATATATCTTTGAAAGCGCGAAAGAAACATTCTAAATAATGATGTATAAGCCCTGAAATAATTATTACTTCTTTATAGTGAATAATATTTGCGACATCTAATGTGAGTGATTCCCAAAAGCTGCCATTAAAAATATTTAGTTACAATAATTAAAACTTAATAACAAATTGATAAAAATAAAAAATCTGTCTAAAGTTTTTGTAGATAATATAAACAACTAAAAAACCACCCAGAAGCCTTCTAAAACCCTTTTCATTCATAAATCATAAAAAAAGCTCGAAACATATTATTCCCGCGTTGACAATGCATGATTAATATACCAATAAAACCTACGCCATAAGAATTCATTTTTGTTATTAATTCTTTGAATTTCTTCAAGAATTCCAACGATTATAGACCCTTTAACATTCTTTTATATCATTTAGTTCTCCTACCCGAGTTTATAAAGCGCTCATGCGTAACGACGTACCTATTTTGAGTAAATTAGATATAGTTAACTAGTAAAACTATTCAGGGTGTGTAAGGTTATAGGTATATATATTATATGAGGTTATACACGAAACGTACGATAGATTTGGTATATTTTTATATTACATCATAAAAAATATATACTAAATATAACGACGTGTTTGACATACCTACGTAACCTATTTTAAATTGAATTTTATTTTTGGTACTACTTGATACTACTTTGGTAATACACAAAAATTCTCCAAGACAGGAAATTCACCATGCATGCTCTTCGGTTACGGGTAATTTTAACTTATTCCTTCTCTAATACCTCCTGCAATTGGTGCAGGTCAAGGTCCACAAGAATGCCTTGCCAACCCAGCTTCACTATCCCCGGTTGCCTTATATATGCTTCTCGTAAATTAAATAATTAATTAAATATAAATTTTAAAACCATTTACCATGTTTCATGCCACTGTGCAGACGAATTTGGTTACCTACTGGTAATTATACAGTATAGCAGTTAATTGGAAATATTCATCGAGCTTCTAGAAATTTGAAAATTCAATTATTTCTAATGGTGGAATCAACAAATTTATCAAAATATACCTGTATTTCCGATTTAAGTTCAATCTGAAAGGAATTAATAACCATATTGAAACAATATATATTTGATTAAGTTTTAATAATCATGATATCTCATCTGTACTTATCTCCAGATTTTGCTTCTTTGCCTTCATGTGAGCCAAGTATATCGTCCACACAAAGCTGGCCGCGCTTACGAACACGATACGATTCTTCTCTGATATAAAATAAAAGTTTAAAGTCTGCGCCGTGGGCCAGAAAACAACACCGATCTTATAAGTGGGCCAAAACTTCTCCCTAACCTCATTCATGCAAGCTTTAATCGGCTTCTTTTCTAGCAAACTCATCCCGAAAAAGAAATACGCCATAGCAAGCGGCGAGTATGACACTTGCTCTATTAATGCTCTTTTAATCGCTGTGTACAACGATTTCCGTTTAAAGAACCTACTGGAGAATTTCAGCCAGCCATAGAAGACGGGTGCCATGAAAAATGTACCGAAAAAGCCGAAGCGCGCGGCTCGGTTCCAATCCGCGTTTTGTATTGGTGTACCATTTGCGAGGTATTCCTGAGTGATGCTGCAGGTTGGCCATATGACAGCATATGACACCATGCCGCGCACTAACGGATATTGGACGGGGAGTCTGAGGATTTTCGTTATTATTCCTCTCGTTTTTCTGATCATGCGACGGAGCTGTGTATATAAGTTTGGCATTTGAAATGACAGTGGCCGACCATAGATTATCGTAACCAATGTAGTAGGTTTGGACTTTATGCAAAATATTATTTACAGAGAAGATACTAAACTCAATAGTAGGTTACATTATATGTTGTGTTTTTATTAAATAATTTTTATTGTCTTTAATTACCTCAAAATTGACTAATCATGCGCTACGGCCGCACGCGCGTTATTTTTCGCAAGTCATCATGGTTATCGCAAAGAGAATCGCCGAATTGACTAACTCGAGTGAAATAATCGAATGATATAATTCGATTGTTCTAATCGTTTGTCTCGATGGGTGGTCAGATCTGATAAAATTAAGATTACCTACCTACTTAGCTAATTTGTGATGTAGGTACAAATCTTGAAAACAACTACATCCATAGGTACTTATTATACTGTTTGGAGATGATAACTTGAATGTTAATATACCTATCAGAACATTTAATTATAATAGTTTTGGATATATATAATAGAAAGAGAAAAATACTATTGAACTGAACAAATAAAGATGATGTAAGTTCATAAATTCACTATCTAATTAAATTTAATCTCTTAATTTATTACATTTGTACTTAAATTTTTTGTCAACTGGATTTTTAATTAATTTATTTATACATTGTACGTCAGAGTGATTTTTAGTAACGAATTACAGACTCGGAACAATAAAACACATTATTCTTTGTATTTGATTTCACTGGCAGTTTATATTCTATAGACTAACAATGATGAACTGTTGTCGGTTTGATGTTGCTCAAGAAGGGCAAAAGCATCTTCGACACTTTACTCCTACGCCCGAACAGTTTGGATTTCGAAGCGAACACTCCACCCTCCAGCTGTCGTAAGTACTGCACGACATCACCGCCGCTCTTAACAAGAATGTGGCGACTGCAGTATTTCTCGACATGGAGAAAGCTTTTGATCGGGTCTGACACGCGGGACTGGTGCACGGGCTCTTTGCCTCCGACATCCCGCAGCGCGTGGTGGCAATCATTCGCTCCTTCCTACTCGACCGGCGGTTCCACGTCTCCGTCAAGACTGCCGACTGATCACGGTGTCCCTAATGGCAGCTGCTTATCACCGAGCAATTCAATCTATACCAATGACGTTCCAGTAGTAGCGGGGTGTGCGGTGTCACTGTTTGCGAACGACACATCCTACCTAGCCTACATCGCAACGTCATTCAAAGCTCGCTACGCAAGCGTCAAGCTGCAGAGATCGCTGGACGCCCTTCCCGCTTGGCTGGCAGAGCGACGCTTGACCGCAAATGCTGCTAATACTCAGGCCATAGTCTTTGGCTGGCGACAGCTCCCACCATCTCTCCAGCTACAAGGGGTTGAGGTTTAGTGGCCCCCAAAGTGACCTAGGCGTCACACTGGACCGAGGCCTCACAATGCGTCATCACACCGCTGCAGCCACGGACAGACATTTTGACATCTTATTAATATTGAGAAACGCGCCATCTACCAAATTCTTTACACAATGAAATACAGGTCATAGTTAAAATTTCATAGTACATGATAGTTACGTTGTAGTCCGCTAGATGTCACTTTATCTCGTAAAAGAATTAATATTTAATTCTTAATACTTCGTGTTATATACATGAGGTTGATATATTTAAAAATTATATATTGCTAAGAAATTTTTATATATTTTAATCAAATTGATTACATATTTTTTTAAATACAATTTTATTTTCTACATGTTTTACTACTTGTCAATAGGTGGCCTTAAACACAACATGCGTTAATAAAATATAGTAACTACAGCTATTGTTCAAATGATGGCGCTAGTTTATTTTAAAATGATATATTTGAAGTAAAATTCCTATTGTTTAAAAATATAACTGAAATTTAAAAAAATCTAATGGAAACTAAGAAGTCATTGGGTAAATAAAATGGAATCTGTTGAACCAGAGAAACCGGCGAGCCCTCAGGTATTTAATTCAAACTTTTTTTAGCATAATATGAACGACAAAACACTTGAAGCAACCAAAAAATTAACGAGACCATAAAAATCCTATTTTATTACAACTTTGACATGTCCTCTTTAATACAAATCTAAAACACTTCAAACTTTGACAAGAATTACATTTTACGGCGTGCTAAATACCTTTATAAAGTATTTTACCAAAATTATAAGTTAAAAATACACTTGACTGAGTAAGTCACGCAAGAAACATATTTTACACAGTCTAATTTTTAAATTGGTTTATTTTCTTTAGATTTAACTACTCCTAAATACATAGGCTCAAATTGTTTAATATATCTACGATCAGATTCTAACGTAACGTCATAAGTATATTTGTTTCATTGAATTGATTCTTATTAATATTTTTGCGATCTCCAAACGTAAACTGTAATGAAAGGATCAATATAAGAAGTGTCGAAAAAACTGACCTGAATGGTCATGCTAAGACAAAGAAAACTAAGAACAGGTCATATGACAAACGGAAGCTATTTTATTGCTGCTTTTTGTGATACGAGAGTTGTCCTTAATTTTATGGGTTTTTGGAATTAACGAGATTTTAAGTTCGCAATTTTATGGTCAGCGCGTGTGCTGATCATTATATTATCATATTTGATAATGGAAGTACAGTTTTTTGGCAATTTTTAAGAAATATACAGAGGCCAGGCGTAGCGCGAACTACGGCTTCCGTATATAATAAATTATTAAAAACTAGCTGACCCGGCTCACTTCGTTCCACCTAACAGTCTAAAAATATCGTGTGAACTTTTTTGCAAATACTGAAAGGTTTTATTGCTTGCCATTGGGAAAGAAGAATGGCAGTTTTACACATTAGGCCTCTTCTCTGAAGAGCCACTATTGCGATACTGCATATTTAAGCACTTTCTGATATAGAAAAAAAATTGATGAGGTATCAGGTAACACATGTCTTCGTTCAAGATCAGAGCCTGGTTATGCATCTCCTTATTCACCTAAGAAACTGAATTTCTTATATAAAATGATGCGTAGTTTTGTCAACAGATGACACCACTTGCTGTTTGCATTTGTAACGTAATTAACGTTTCAAATTCATTGTAATTCGATAATTTATCCGATATTTTATTACTTATTCGGAGCGGAGAAGAATCCACCAAAAAAGAGATAAGTAACATCGGTCCAGGCGATCTTGAGTTATAAGTGGTGTAGCTAATACACCTTTGTTTTATATATTTATTATTTATTTATTTGGAAACAAAACAGATACGTCTTAACAATATGTAAAAAGTTAAAAATAAAACATAAAATAAACACATTGCATGTATCCACAATAGGTTTCACTAATAGATAATCTAGATTTAGATAATAATTTAGATTGTCATACCAAAGTCCTATCGCAAAGCGTCGAAACGAATGTTAAGGCTGGTGATTCAGAAACAAGACTATATCAAAATCCAATACATTTTTGATGTAAGTACTTACGTCAGAACGAAGCCGAGAGTAACAACACGGCGGTGAGATTTTTCTTTCTCTTATCCTAAGATAGGGAAGAGTTCTTGTCTAGGCATTATTCTTTAACTATATTGCCTCGATGTTATCCTATATAAAACGAGGCACTCCCGTATCTAAACAGAGATTTACTTAATAATATTAAGATTCCGAAGCGTCTATTAATATGTTTCCCTACTTCTGCTGAAATATATATTGTTATTTTTAAAATTAGGTTTTAGGGTATATTTATTACTAAATTTACAATTAAATAAAGCATTACAATAATACGGTTTTATTAAAAACTTAATTTCGGCTTAATATGATATTTTTACTTAGCCTACCTTTTAAGTTCAATATATTACCGCATAGACATACAATATAGTTCGCTTTTCCGAAATAAAAACTTTATACTTCAAATAATAAATAAATATTTACATCATAGTTATAAGGAACAATATCTACATAATATGATTGAAATGAACACCAAATAATTTCTCTTAATATTAGTGTAGAAGAATTTATTTATTTGATTATAAATTGTAAGAGGCCGTTGACGTCTTGTTTATAATATGTCGACACGTCATAATTTAAAGTAAATTGAGCGTTCCTGCCACCTTCGAAGAAACAAAATATGTGTTTCATACTTAAATTATATACACGATGTTTCGTTATGAATGTTGTATACGAAATTATTAAAAATTCCTACATAGAGGTTCACTAAAAAGATGCTAGAAATGTTAGAAAAAACAATATTGCCGTCCTTGGCTTAATTTTTTTTAATTATATTATATTCTTTAATAATAATATCTCTATCTTTCTCCTATCGGTATGTCTGAGTGCCGTGTTCTGCAAGAAAACATCTGAAGCGGACTATCTACATGCTACATATAATACTATCTACATACATACTACATATAACTATATTTATGCTTTCACCGGTTTCTGTCCAGCGCCCCTTTCACAGTATACCTGCAGTAGTAGGTAGGCAGTGTAGTTTGGAGAACGATGAGTCTTGTCTTGGTTCATCTGGCCACGAGATCTTTTGCATTTTGTGATACCAAACAGTTTCTCCAAACAAGTTCTCATTGCCTCTGCGAAATAAGTAATAAATAATAATTACTGACATAAACAGTAATACATAGATATGTCTTAACATGTAAACTGTTATTGTCTTTAACTTAATAGATAATTACCCCACCATCACACTGCAAATTGTACAATTCTTATCACGCTGGCATTTAGGTTTTTAATTCTTCATAGTATTTATGTTGGATTTTATATTAATTGTCATTTTAAAGTTAAGAAAGTATAAGTAATATGAAGATAAAATTGATATATCCTTAATAGGTATCTAACAAAGGACATATTAAAGGTATAAAGCGATCGTTCTAACTCGCGCTCCCATGATTAAAGTTCAATCACATTTTTGATACCTATAACAACAAAACAATTCTTCAACAAAACAAAACCGTTAGCAAACTCTAATAATAAATATTAAACGCATTATAAATGGAAACAATTACTTATGAACAATATCCTGGCATATCAATAATAAATGAGAAATAAACTTCACACGCAAATGATATCATCAATTTATTTACAACTTCACTGAAAATGAAAATCTCTAAAGACAGGGATAGAGATATCATTCGCGTTGCGTTGGAAAGAGATAGATAACCGCCCCAAGCTCCGCCCACAACACAGCAGGCGTCAAGGATTGGCTTCGATTTAAATCTCGACAACCATCAGTCTGCTTCTACATGTGCTTAAAACCACAAGTGATATGAAAGTGTCAAAATGAATTACGAACAACACAACGAAATTTCCACCTCAGACAAACATTATGAGTGCAAACCCGATTTCTTCTACCCTGAAGAGAAGAAAGATGCCCAAATGTATTCTTTATCCACACCATTTTCAGTCAAAGACATTTTGAACATTAACCAGACTTATTATGAACGGAATGACGTTTGGAAGCCCGAACGAAGCCAGGATTATGAGAGACTGTACCATCAAAGCAGTTATTGTTCGGAGTACTTCAATCAAGTGTATCCAATGCACAACGAGTACTGGAACGGAGAATATGAAAACAAAGAGGGTTATTACAATTATAATTCGTATTGTCAGAATTTGTACCATCATGAACAGTACCAGGAGATGCCACAGATGCCTAAATTGGATGTCGATTTGTCTGAACCACCCGGCCTCGCAGACGTATCAGTACCACAACCTCATTTACCAATCGATAATAAATTTACTTCTATGGCCAGGAAAACAATGAGTAAGTGCCTATATACTCGCACTATCTATAAAAAATGATTTTATTAAATTATAAAGTTTATTGAAAAAAATAGTAATATAAATTATGATTGACTAAATAACGTTAGAATTTTTTGCCTTTTAAATTAAAAAAAAAATATTAAGGTGTTAGGACAATACATAATTAATGATTTAACCATGGCAATTGAAGCATTATATACTAAACTAATATTTTTTTAACAGAAATACCAACGACCACGACAAAGCCAGAAAAAACGAAAGACAAAAGCACAAAACGGAAACCCAGAATACTCTTCTCACAAAGCCAAGTACACGATTTAGAAGTTCGATTCAAAACCCAAAGATACTTAACAGCGCCTGAACGTGAACAATTAGCTAAGAAACTGAACTTAACACCAACGCAGGTGAAAATATGGTTCCAGAACAGAAGATACAAAAGTAAAAGGATTAAATCCCCGGAAGTCTCGACATCAACAGATGCAAAACCGAAAACATTGAGAAAATTATACAAACCTGAGACTCAAAACTACGTTCAGAATCAGGACGATATCAATTCCACCTTATACTTCGAAGATACCTATGACAACGAGAAGTTCTACAATAGAATAGATGAATCCAATTTTTATACGGATGCCAAAGATGTGGAGATGAAGAAATATTTTCCTAATAATTATGTTTGTTAACTGACTGAACCAAAGTATTATTTTGTTACATTTTTGTTATATATTGTACGGTAGTTTTAAGTTATGTGCCATTTTGTAAATAAAATTAAAGACTGAATTGTGTATTATCCTATTAATTAAAACCCCTTAGATTCTCTATAGGTCTAAATAAAAGTTCCGCTGAAGCGATTTGAACAATTTAATTTAGACAATACAAATTTATAAATGACAATGTATGTATCAACTGATACATAACTGTTGGTTATCTTTATTTGTTTGGATTGTGAGTTTTAGAAGATTTTGAAAAAAGCTTAAGACACGTCTAATTGTATCTTAATTATTACTTAGATTTTCATTAAAATAAGCAAATTTTACAAATTTGGTTGATTGATTGACAAATTATATGTTTATTAATATGGATACATTATTAATAAAGATATAATTTAAATCGTATAGCTTTTCATTTAAAATTAATAAACATTTACATTTCATAAGTAGGTAACATCAGTAATAGAATATGTGGATAGTAAATTCCTTTATGAAATAAAAATTACTTACTTTAAAAAAAACTTTCCCTTTTACAAAAAATAAATTGGTTTTAATTAAGCATTGTTTTGCCTCTGTTTATCAAAACATAAGAAGTATTAAAAATAAATAAACAAATTAATAATTTCATTTGAAAAGTATATTATGTATAACACATCAATTAAAACAAATAAATGTATGTATATTCCCCAGATCAAATTAAAACAAGTGATTATGGATACTTTGACACATAAAATATTAATTTATTTGCAATTTGAATCATAATTTTTATATATTTTTAATGAATTAACCTATTTCAATAAAGTTCCAAATTCTAACGTCAGTTTTAGGCTGTACCTACGTGTACCAGCAATATGCTAAACATAAAACCCAGGAGCCGGCTGAGTATGGTAAGCGCAAATTTTGCAAGACGGCTGCAATTCAAGTTCAAACAATATCATAACAAACAATTCAAGTATTTTTTAACGATTTTATCAAAAGAAAATTGAGAATGCATAAAAGTTTCATAAAAACCATATCATTTCATAGGCGAAACAAACATTGCGGGGGTAGCAGTATATAATATATTGAATATTTATAACGATTACAGAATAATGCATATATTAATATATACATTATGTGTATTTGTGATGAATTACTTTAGTGCTACATCAGTGTCGCCTTGTCAACATTTTGCATTACGGAGGAAAATTTGCATAGGCTCTCATGTAGACTTTTTATCAGCATCTAACGACTCTTGACAACTTTTTCACTGGACTGCATCAAACTACATAAAGAAGTAAGTACACTGTAAATTAGACTATTTAATATTAATATTTATAAATAGGTCTATTGCTTAACAACCTGTAAAAACTGCCGCCTATTAAGTCGACAAAAAAAACTTTAACCAAAGATATTTTTCAGTTCAATTTGTAGAGATCTTTTTTATCTGAATTGCTACCATACCGCATAGTTCTAGGGTTGAGCAAGATAAACGGGCGGCTAAAAAATAGTTAATATTTTCATAGGTACTTAATATTAAATTATATTACTTATCGGAAGGTAGAAATAATATTATTTTTTTTAATTATTTTACTTTGTTACTTTTATAGATACAAAGTATAAAGAATGCAATGGGCGGCCGTTTCTCTAACCAGCCAGTAAGGAAAAAAACTAAAAAAAGAAATACGATTTAAAAGTATTTTAATAGTGCATAACCAAATCTTATAACAAATTATAGCAGATAAATAATACAAAAAAATATAATAAACTAAAAAGCTAATCCCACTGATTCATGAATTCCGAAGCAATTAAAAAACAGAAATACTAGAATTACAAAAGTCACAATTGAGTAGGATAGGATATTGTTACAAAAAATTTATATAGAAATATTTTAAAATTTATTATATCGTTTGACTTGACTGATTTGACTTCATTACTTTTTAGTTTTTGTAAGTTTTTCTTGTCTTTCTGTAAATACTAGATTTAAGTAGTTTTAACTATCATGCCAATTAATTTTTTTACACAAAATTTGCAAATATGCCGTTTCAAAACAGGATTAAAACCGCGTTAGAAACGCTAGTCTGCGCAAACACACCCTCTGATTTTCCCCCATATATGGGCGCCGGCGCCATTCGATAAGATATTCATCCGAACACGTGTCTTGTATTGGCTTTGGGAACAAGACCTGTCTATGGGAATTCGAAGCACCTGTTGTTAAAATCAATAGAGTACGTGCCGCCCATTTCAAAGAACATCAAAATATTTTTTAATGAAAACCAATAAACATTTTATGCTTGTAAAAATTAAGAATGATTAGGGTTGTGGTTGGATCTTTTTAAACACAGATTCTGCGAAAATCTATAAAAATGTTATTTTCACGAAAAATCATACATTATAGAGATGTTTTGCTAGAGAAAAGTATAAGAGTCTGTGACAGGTCTCTTAAAGAAGATAGCGTATAACCCTATATCACAGGCGTAACCACGTTTTATAACGAGAAGGAGGCGGAGTAACTAGGTTCCGTTATTTATTTACTAAACAAATGGTAACCATGGTAACAAATCACTCCTTCATTTCTCGACCACCTGAGTGACGCTTGCGAGCTTCCTGGGTTAAAATAAATCAGTGGCACTACAACTTTTTTAGGTCTAATCCACAGATTTCTGTATCTGTTTCATAATCATTTGTCAATCTAATAGACAATTAATAGTTTGCCCCCTGTTCTATAAAAAAAAAGTAGGTGATCAGCCTCCTGTGCCTGACACTCCTTTGACTTTTTGGGTATAAGGCAAGCCAGTTTTCTTATGATGCTTTCCTTTACCGTTGGAGCGAATGTTAATTGCGCATATATAAATAAAGACCAGTGCATAGCCAGGGATGGAACTTACGACCTTAGGGATGAGAGTAGCACACTGTAGCCACTAGGCCAACACTGCTCTTTATATCGTACAGAAACATTATAATGGTAGCAAAATCTCTGCTTGGGCTGAACGAATGTTAAGTGCTTCAAAAATCTTTGAGCATCTCATTTACGACATTGGTGCACAGCCGAAGAACAAACCTCAGTCTGTCAAGATACTTAACACAGCAAGTATCCTTCACAGACCGGGCCATACGCTTTTACAAATAGCTAGGGAATATTGCGTCCAGTACTTGCAGGTCACCATCCCGTCTTTTGAACGCATGGACCCCTGCTTCCCAGCTTGGGCAATTTTTAGGTGGCGAGAATTTAGTGGCCGCATCTACGCCAACATCGCCTCCAAGGTTAAGGGATATTAAAATGCCGTAAAAGCCTATTTTTTGACAAGCGGATGAAACGATGAAATTTACAGTGGTCCAATCTACATATTATTCAAAAATCTGGCACCGAATTTTACTTGTGATTTTAGTATATATATGATTTCTTTATGGACGTTTATTGTTTGCATTAACGATAAAAAAGTGAATTTAATCTATGAGTCTTAAAATCACTTTTTTTTAGAAATTTTTCTTAGAAAGTATTTTACTATGATTCAATAAAAATATGTTAATGAATTTTAAATTTCGAATTCGTGTTTATGTCGTAATACTGTGAATATGTACATATAACATAGATCGGATTGTAATGATGTATGCGCGCACGTGGATGTATCATGTATTAATATTGGTCGGGCTTTTAAGGTTATCGCATGGGGAAGGTGATCTGGCCCGATAGACCGACACACACACGACGTACAGTCAGAGGCAAAAATTATTCTGGAATTCCTAAGTGAAACATACACGCACGTTCCATTCAATGGACCGTCTTCAGTGAATTATCGTAGATTTCTATACTTATCCTGGCATTAGTTCTTCTGTAACTCTGAGTATTACTGAGTTACGCAGTTTACTTATTTCTTTAATCCTAAAGAAATTACTGTGATGGAAAATATATGTTTTTGTTTTTATAGAAAAATAGGCTTACCTGGATTTGAACGGAACCGGTGTCAATAAACAATTATATTGCCAGGAGGCTCGTACGAGCGTTGCCGGCCTATTAAGACTAGTTAAACAGACGTAATGCCTACTCACGCTATAATTTACCAAAATATAAGCTGCGAGTTTTTAAACCATTAAACATTCATTGTACATTCTCAACGTATGTATGGAATATTGATTATTTAATTATAAAAAATTAGTTAATTTATGCCCGTAACTGTACGCCATTACTAAGCCCGGGCGTACACTGTGAGCTCGTTAGCTTTTATTTGGACGCCGGACTCCTGTTCCAGCATTATTACACAACTGGACACTTAATGTGACCTTTGCAAATATAATTAAATCTGTATTATAATAGCTTACTTGCGTTTTTATATATTATTGTTTATTATAAGTGATTGTGTTGTTAATAATGAATATAATCTATTGTATATGTGCGACAGCGCATTCGCTAGCCCTCTGATATTGATGGTGTCCATTGGCGGCTGTATTTGACATCAGATGAGCCTCTTGACCATTTTTTTTTAAATAGTTTGTTTGGTATTTATTTGCAAATACTCATCAGCTATTCTAATTAAGGCTAATTTGTTATTTCTCTTTCTCTTCCGTTTATAATTATTGGTTTTCTGGCAACAAACAACAATCAAGATTTAACACGACAAGTACTTAATAGGGCCCATTTACTGAATCTTTACATAGATTTGATTTGATAACTTAGTCAAATTGCGATGTGTGGAATCTGCAGTCAAATACACTGAATTAGTAACTCGTAATACGAAACCCGAGACCAATGAATGTAAACCTATCCTGTGTTATATCCGATTTTATTATAGTCCGATTTTACTCATAACGAGACATAGATATCTACTCTATTAAAAATTTCAACTAAGAACTATTTATTTATAGTCTTTAGCGCTCAAACTTTACTCAGTAATAATGGTTTGACAGCCCAACAAATAGATTAAAGTTGCATTGACGTTTAAGAATTCAGACCATAAACAAATATTTTGCTTCGATAGATGAAAATTACTTAGACCTAATACTTTTTTTAGTTTTTTGTTTAGTTAAGCTTTTATAACATGCCCAGTAGTGTACACGGCGTTTCTCAGCGTTATCAGTGTTCAATACATGTGCACAGTTTAATGTTCTCATTCTGTTTTACTCAATTAATTGCTGACCGATGATCTGGGTTCGATGTAAAATAAGATCATTAATATCGATTTGTTAGTCACGCATCATGCTGCTGGGAATTCGCTGGAATCCGAAGAAACTCTTAAACAACGTTGGCATGTTTTATTGGGCTTGGCTGGGAAATCATTTTTCATATATTTTTAGGTACCGGCTAGGGTAAAAACATTAAATATAAATGAATTAATTATCAGTTTTTAATGCAATCTTGAAGCATTTTAAAATAGCTATGATTATTAATAATTATAACCTTAGGTCTATTAAACACTATATAAGGAGAAGAAGTTCTATGACTGTTTTAAAACATAAGCATAGATAAATATAATATTGTCTTTGATAGAAAGCCTAGAAAACTTACTTTAAAAATTGTCAAGGAAACAGGCTAGGATTTAAATAGCATAAGTAAATAAATTATTATTAAATCACGTAATTTTTTTTAATAACTGAAAAACCTCCCAATTTTCATAAAACAGATATGCTCTGCTGAAAAAAAGAGAAGAGTTCTGGTCTAGGCATTAACTGTTTTAACTAGATATGTACTAAATCTAAAAGAAACCGCGGAGGTCCCATGTCTAAACACCCCAAAGTCAAAAGGACAAGCGATGAATCACATTTCTTCATCTAATTTACATACGTTACTCATAACAAGTAAAATTATATATTTCGTTGCATTAAAACCTCCACATAATAGACATTGACATTAAAACGAAAGGTTTTCTTAATTTTTTTATTCGAGATTAGAGTTTTTGCATATGGCGCCACAACACCGCGTGGAAGCAATAATTCAATGACCAAATTTAACGCCAAACACGTCACCCCGATATTGACCATGTTTTTGTGTCTGACATTTGAACCGTTTGATGAGGGCATCCCTATTTTATTTGCTTGGTTCGAATTTTGAATATGGCATGATGAACACAATTTAGCTATATTTTTTATGACTTTTATTTGTGGTAAGAACAAATCATTATTGTGTATGTATGAAATCCCATTTTCTCTATTTATCGCATAGATATCCGGGATGGTTTTCTTAATCTATTAAAAGTAAGTAGGTGATTAGCCCCGGATTGATAGTTGTTTATTTATTTGGGTTTTTATCTACGAAAAAATAAGTTTACACATTTAAGTAAAATTATTTTCTGTGTTCCGGGGCTTAAATGCTTTACAATATTTAAAAAAAATCTATATTTTTAGTAAGATCAGGTATCTAATTCTAACAAAAATTGCATTTGCCTTACAAAAATATTATAATTATTTAAAAATATTGAAGAGTGAATAGTTTCAATGCGAGAATTTAAAACTCGGACAGTCAGTAAAATCGATAATGCATTTAAAAATTTTGGAAATACATTTTAAATTCCTGCACATCTTTTTATTTTTTTATTCTTAAACACGTTGCAGACCACTTAAGTTGGGCGGTGAGGGGCGTCATATTGACAAGCTAATATAATTTATTGGCGCACCGGCGCCACGGTTCACGTATTTTTTGCCCCATAGATAGTGACCCCAGATTTGTCAATGCTCTGATTGTCGGGTTCAAGTCTAAAAAAAACGGTTGCGTATGAAGGAAAGTGAATTTACGATTATTCATTATGATACTGAATAGAGAATAGTATTATACATAGTTCGACATCGCAGAATGAGTGATATGTGTTTGTTATGAATAGTTCATTTCATATCAGGCTGAAGCAATTTAATTAAAAGACTTTGCAAAAACATAAAAAATACTTCTACGGGAATGGCTTGTAATAAAAAAAGTTGTAAAGCTAGGAACGATACTTTGATAACATTTCTTCCAGCGATATTCTTCTTTTCGTAGAAACGTCCTCGGTTCTAATTCTATCTCGGTAATATTCCTAGGATGTCTATATAGGTAATATTTATTTACCTGAAATTTCGCAATATTTCGCGTATAATTTTAAATCACATATCTATTTATAGTTTTTAGGCCTTATTTGATTTACTAGATTAATATAGGTAGATATTTATAATTAATAAGTATAAAGCATGCTGTGCTTAACTATAAAAGGTGTATAATTCATTTTTATACTTATTTGTGTTTGTTTCTAGACGTAAGCATCCATCGTCATGCCCGTTGGCAGAACTTTTTTAAATAAATAAATTCTTTTGCAACAACAGTCTAGGGCGCCTAAATTTGTTGTTTGTTCTATTTAGTAACTCTTATTGCTTCGTGCAAATAGTCCAACTAATTTTTTTGTGTCTATTTAAGATTACATATTAAAAAATATTTTTCAAAGCAACATGTGCGATGTGGCATATTAATATGTAGAATAAAACTTAAATAGAGATAAATATTATTCATATGAAAGAGTTATAATACCTATATATATCGATCTCAATTTTTTTCTTTTAAATAATGTTTCCTTTATAATGAAAGACACAAATCTACTAAACTTCGTTTTTTTACTATTACTATACCCAATAGTATTGTAATAGTAAACTAATTGCATCGCATTTTTGTCTTAGTCACGTGGTAATAAAATTCTTCAGCTAATTGAGGATACATGAACACCGTTTAAAAATGCAATAGATAACCTAATACCCGTTTCAGATGTGTTCAATCGACAATTCCAATAACATCAAGTGGGCAATGACGCGTGTGACGTCAGCGTATCGCGATCTGTGACGTCATTAGTTCGTCATTACGCGTCAAATTAAATAGTGTTTATGAATGTTCGATAAATTCATTAAATACTGTTCGTCTTAGATCATAGATCTAGGAGAAGCGTTCTCATATCTAAAGTTTAGGTTATGTATACAAGTCTTTGTCTGCATGATTCATTATAGGTATATCTTTGGGCAAGTAGATAAGCTCACTTGACACACGTTTAAGGTATATTGGAATCGAATTTAAAATATTTATACATATTTCCCCACAACCTCTTATTTCACCTGTCGAGAAGTCCAGATAGACAACTTAATGTTTATGCTAGTACGAACAGGCCTGTCTACCATATGCCGACAAGAATTATGTCATATTTCGCTCATAAGTACATTGTGCAGAGGCGAGATTAACTGATCGTGGTTGGTAACACGACAAAAGATAAAGTAGCCGTTCATCAACCAGATGGAACGAACTAGACTCGTCGTCCTCAAAACTGTACACTGATAAGAGAGGCGCTGTACAGAAACCGATGGAAACAGATAGTCTGCTCCAGATGTTTCCTTGCTGACCACGACGATCAAACATGAGCTACAGTTTACATTTCCAGAAAATAATAATGTAGAGACGCTAATATTATAAGGTGTATGATTTGACAGGCCTCATACTATATGTCATTTTTGGTTCTTAAATTATGTTGCTATAAGATATTTTTCCTCATTGTAGAGAAGGTATTCGTGCACATCCTGGGCACCAGCACGTGATTCCAGGGCTGAAGGAAACAAGGCTAACATTGTTTAAATACTATATTGAGGGATAACAAGCGACGCCACGAGCGCAGTACTATTATAAATATCTAACATTAACCACGTGTTCGTCTGTAACCGATACTATAATCATCCCCTTGTCCATTTACACTGATTTCAATGTTTGAGGAAGATATTTTATTTCCACTTTTTATGAAGGGCACTATGCCAGCAAGATGTCTGTCTCATGATGCATATATTAGTTTTTAAAAATTAAATATAGCAACTATGTAAATTTATTTATGGTCTCCTTTAGAGGTATTGCTACGATAGTTTAAGGTAACAAATATGCATAACCTTAATGTTTTACGCTCAATTAACATGTTAAAGTTACAATAAAAGTTGAGACGTAGTTAATTAAGATACGATATTCACATAGCTTTTAATAAATCTTTTCGGAATCCTTTCATTTTAATCTAGCATCTTCTTTATATCTTATTAAAATAAATATATCATGTTAACACAAAAATAACATATTTTATCTTCATAGAAAACTGTTAGCCTGGCCCTCTAGCGGCCACTAGAGTATTATTTTTGAAATAAAATGCTAACATCCTATTAAATGCTAATTCATTAAAATGAGCCTTAATTGCCATTAATTACATAATCATGATCGTTTGAGCTATTTTATTCTACATTGGTTTAATAATACATTAACTATCGAGTCAAGATAAACGTTATATTTTTAGAGACATCTAGCAGGCAATAGCGGAACTGTGATAATGTATGTAAGCTTTATAAAACTGCACGGCGCCTGTAAAACGTGGTACGCATAAATGGATTTTTATGCGACACTAGAGGGCGTTTAAATACTTAAGATCCAAAACTTGGTAATTTTTATTCAACAAATTAATTTATTTAATTATAGTTAATTAGATTCAATTACATCTTCCTTTTTTTTAAAGATATCGACGATTATTTTTATTTTTTGATATTAATTATGCGTTATTTACGTTGCATTGTAGAATAATATGACATAGAGTAATAAATATCTATTTATTTCTTGGTCTTTTTAAAATAATGAAAAAATTACACCGCCGCCACATATTATATTTTAACAAACATATATATATATATATATAATTTATTCTTGAAACATTATGTTCAATTGGCACTTAGTTTTGGATTACATTGTCGATAGTTTTTTTAATAAAAGAGTTCTCCATTTGTTGTAAATATTTTGATTTGGGAAAAAGTATTTTCAATTCGAAAATGAATCATCGATTGAATCGGTGTATTATCGATATACAACGAAAGTGCTCTCAGATTGTTTATAATCTTCAATCAAGTGACGCTTAGAATGTACTTTAAATTTAGGTTAGTAGGTATTCAATTCAATTATGTACGAGGTAAATCTGTAATTCACTCAATCGCCAAGTTTTTAATACAAATTGTTTGAACTGGAGCAAATCAATCCCAAGGATTAGGATCTGTTAAGTATTCGTCACATTTAATTTACTTTTAACGAAGGCTTTGAATTTATTTATTGATAATTCTCGTTAAAAACTCGCTGTAAAAACGAATACAATTTCCATATAAGGCTAAGTTATAATATAAGGATACCAAAGCATGCAGAACTGTAGCAGATTTGGTTCGTACGCTGTTTTAATAACAATAAAGCGTGTAACATCTTGTTGAGACATTATAAAAACTTACTTTTTTAAATTTCATGTGCCAGCCAAAGGAGAAAGTTTCCGTTTGTGACTGCCCTAATTCATCAGCTTCCACACATAATAGCGATAAATATATTAGCGAATATAGCGATATAATAGCGAATAAATTATATTTTACAAATTACAAATCATGGTGTAGGCCAGGCAATTTTTTTTCTAAACCAATGTTATAAAGCTATCTTCGTCCCAGGTCTTAAAAAACTTAATTTTTAATGTAAACCAAATATTTGGATGAACCTCCTAATTTATAAAAACTACCTCAATGATGTACCTATTCAATGTTAAGAACTATGTCTGGTAGTATTTCCGATAAGATTACGTAACATAAACTAAGACTGTTAAGGAAGATTATCAGAAACATATTATATTCTTCATATTTCTACCAGTAGGTATTACTTCCAAAATTCCACGGGGAGCTGCAACACTTCCCAAACAAAAAAATATTATTACTTTTTATTTTGATTAGGTGAAAATTGTCTGGGCCTTGTTTTCTGTATCGTAAAAAGTAGTCTGTTTCTGTTGAAAAGTAGGGTTGCCAGATTTTTTTCAGCCTATTAGAGGCAAATGAGAATTTAGTGTTTTATCCGGGACGATTAAAAAACAAAATTATATAAAGACATTTCTTTAGCATTCTTCCTTGGAACAAATAATTTTTATTGGTTTTAACATTTCAATACAATTATAATCGTAATTAGAAACGGTCGCAACTCGCTTTTTATTAGATTATGGGTACATTTATTTCTCACATCGGTCCACTTATTACGAATGTGGATAGGGTTTGAGCTGGGTATATTAAAAACGTTATGTAATATGTTTGCGTCAGCAGTTAATCCACACATTAATAAATTTAAATTTTTAAAAATTACGGGACAGATTGTTCCGCCGGGACATTTTAAACTAAGCCTAAAATACGGGACGTCTGGCAACGCTAGTGAAAAGTCTGTGTAGGTACATGATACACGATGTTTCCTTCACCGTACGAGCGAGAGTTAAATGAAATTCCATATAAAGAAAATTGGTTAGGGGCGGTACGAACACAGCTTTTTTATACGATACTATGATAAAATTATAATACATAATCACACTAGTACATACTAACGTTTATCTAGAACATTTAAATTTCAACAACAAATTATTCACAATATTTATCAATATTATTTTTTTATTTCTATTAATAAATTATAACAACGAGCACTCTATTCGCGTTTTATATTTCATTTAGATGATGTTCATTAATGGATGAGTGGATATCAGATACCGGTAAGTGTACTACAGAGTAAGGAAAAATAGAACCGCTAGAAACGATACATAATAAAAATAAGAATTGCGAGAATTCCTAGATTGCTAGATTTACTTACAACACGTAATTCAACATTATTATTAAAACATACATATATTATTAAAAACTAACGTGAAATTTATTAATTTTTTATGTAACTTTATAACATTTACTTTTCCTATATTAGGTATTCCATATATTTTATACGAGTTATCTTACTGAGAGTTTATTACCAGTTCTTCACTTCCGTTCTACGCTCTTGATTTGAGAACTGGCAGTAAATGTGAAATTAGAAGCATTTACCTAATGTACCTATATTTCTTTTGTTGACGTTCATAAGTGTACATTATGTTACCTACATGAATAAATGTTGGTTTGTTTGTTTGTTTGAGGTTACAAATAAATACCTAATTATCTTTCAAACACAAATTTATTAGTTAATGTCCTATAACCCCTAGGTGGGGCAGAGAGCGTCCACAGCGAGTCTCCATCGCGTTCAGTCTTGGGCCTCGTATTTTACCTCGCTCCAAGTCTTACCAGCTCTCTTTGCCTAGTCCGCTACTGTACGGCGCCAGATTTGATTGGGACGGCCACACTTTCGCTTTCCAAAACATAAATATAGAGTATATTATAAATATTCTAATAACATAGTTATAAATAAAAAGATAAACAGAAAATTTAACTTGTACACTAATAATATTGCCTTTTTAAACGCAAAATTTTTTGCATTTACTGCCCTTCAAGAAATGAGCGTACCAAATCTAAAAGCAATTGCGAACGAACCTTCCCGCTATGTGAGTGTTTATGGGCGGTATCACTTAATATTAGGTGAGTTATTTTATTTTATAAAAAAAACAAATTTTGCCGAAGAACCAATCTCCCCCTTTTGAGCCTCATGTGATTAAGGTGACGCTCCCTTAAAGGGTGACGCCATTATTATTTTTATTATAAAAAATAAGCACCGAGTCTATACATTCGTAACTCTACACTAAATAAGTGGTGTTTGCGGCTGCACTCTATAGATATCGTTTTATTATCGACATTGATTCGCCTCTTAACCGCACTGTAAGTGGTTAACCCATATTGGATTTATATGATTGAGCTTTAAAGGTTAAATTAAACGATTAAAAGGAAGGTTACTAAAAAGTCATACAACCCAAACGGCTCTGTATATTTATTATATAATGATAGAAGTGAACTACCTTAGATTTTTTTATTAAATTATAAGCAAAACAACTAAAAATAAAAAGACAATAAAAGTAATTTAAACACAGCAATTACATAGGTAATATAATACTTACATATTTTTTATGATAATAATATTATTAGGTAGGATAATGTTATTAGGTATAATACATATAATTAGGTTACATAATACATATTTTGGAGACAACACATATATTATTTTTTTCCGGGTGTCTGTATAATCCATAAACAAATTACTTACATATAAGTATATTATATCTATCTATAACTTAGGAAATTCACAATTTACAGACTTAGTAAAGAAAGCGAGCATTAAAGGACGCCCTAAAAGGGCAGTCATCGCAGCCAATGGACACCCATTTTGTAGATGGCATTTGATTTTGAGATTGATTAGATTGTCCATGTAGGTATTTAAAGCCGAGCCTGTCTATTAAAAATAAAAAGTAATAAAACATTAGTCAAATTATTTGCCGTAATTGCAAAAGCGGCGTATTCATTTTGTTGATTTATCATTAGGCAACTCTAGTGTCATTAATCAAATCCAAGACCATCTTTAAAGATACTGGAGACTTTATTTAATAAATGCATAATCTAATATGAATAAAATCGGATACTACTACTACTTAAATACACCCAAAAACTTTCCCCAGTTATAAATGTCAAATACAGAAAGACCCGTCGGAAAAGCTTACCATTGAAAAGTAAAACATTAATTGTTGACATTTCCACACTCAAGTTTTTATTGGCCGCCTATTAGCGAGCTCCCACCTGATTGGTTTATTTAAATAGGCCAGTGGCGACGGAAAGGGATGGCTGTAGGGGTTGAGGTATAAGGCTATATGAAAGACAGAGACGGATAGACACTTCTCAAGCACTTACCGAGACTACTCTTTGCATTAACAGCCCATGAGTGAGAGCAATATAGATTGGCCTTTATTGTATTTAATGTTTTCATATGAAGAAATTCTGAATTTTAATCTGTGTATAAGCTAGTGTGAATGGTTTAAGACGTATTTCAAATCAAAATAAAGGTATTTAAGGGTCGATGTTTAATCATTAAATTTTACACTCATAAAAGATGATAAAAGTTATTTAAGATATTTTAAAACCATAGTTTACAGCGTGTCAATTATCGCAAGTATTTAGCAAAGGTTTACTTTAGGTAAAAAGTGTCAATTTATGGCGGGCGTAGTGCAATCAACCCGTAACCCGGACGATCAAATCAAGCCCACGTAAACATCTTCAAGAAAAACTCAACAATCCCCACTACTTAGCTACTTCTCAAGCTTTTTAAAAAAACGACCGCCCTCAACTATCGCCATCTTACTTTATCGCGTTAGAATTGTGTGGAAAAATAGATCATCCATCTCGCTCGAAGGCTTAGCAAGCAGGCGGGCAAAACACGCAAAGTTTATTCGTTTGTAAGCTTTGTGGTGAGACGCGCGTGAAGTGGTTTAAATAAATGTGCGGATAATGGAGTCGAAAATTAAATCGTACCCAAATCTTACATTAGAATGCGAAAAAACAAATTTAAATTTGACGACGCCATTCTCTATCAACGATATTTTGACCAAGGAGGAATCGAAGTGTGAATTTGAAAATGGCATGTTTCCATTTGGCGGGAGAGTGAATTTTTTGAAACCGGCCAGTTTTCGAGATGGATTTCCTAAAAAGGAAGTTATGGAAAAGAGTATGAAATACTATGACGAGTGTAATTATCGAGATTACAGCGACGATGGCGCTCTGGATATGTCAAGAAAAACACTGCCAGTCACGGAATTGTCAGGTAAATAAAATAATATCTTCGTATTTGTAAACATATGAAAAAACTCTGCTTAATTTAGTGAAAAATTGTTTGGTAAAAAAATATAAAAATAAATCTATACCTAAATATAAAAATGCAAACTTAGAACCTTATATTGGAATAGAAATCCACTGTTTTAACATAGGTAGAAGAAGATACCATCTAAGTACCTTTAAATGAGACATAGAAGCTTTGTAGAATTTTTGTTTATAATACACAATTTATGTAACATAGCAATAATTAAGTTACATATATATATTTTAGTTAATAATTAGCGCACAGAATATGCTAGAAATTATCGCACACTTGAAGCCAAAATGAGCCCTTTTTCCCCACACTGATAAATTGCAATATGACATTATTGTTTCCTATAATGACTTTGATTTAAGATCCAATTAAGCCAATTCAGTTTTTTTGTTAGTAACGGAACCCCATTACCCCTTTTTTATATTAGTTATATGCTCATGTTTTAAACAATTAAAGCCAGATAACACACGGCTTCAAACAAAGAGTTTCAATTACATTTGAATATTCCTCCAACAACCGCCACCAAACCTAACTGACATATTATTGAATATATTGAGGCAACACTACAATCAAATTGTTTCAAAACGGCCTCGCTTTGAATGCCGTCATATTTTCAGTATTAATGGAGAACTTAATAGTAACTTGGACGAATCCAAAACATTACATAATAGTAATCAAGACGTATAAATTAGGTCTATGAATACCACATCACTTAAAGTATTTTTAATTCTTTCCTCACCATAACAATTATTGTCTTCGGCATTACCGTTGATGTTTTGGAGGTCCTTTGCTTATGAGAAAAGATATATCCAGATATATATAAAGATATTTACTTATTTTTATTAGTTTTAAAATTTCAAAATTTCTAACTTTATCTGTTGGCTGGTGAATAATTTAACTAAACATTAATATATTGTAAGATTTAAATTGTAAATTCAAGATTCTAAGGGGTCGACCGGCCATATTTTATGTGAGTTTCATGATTCTTTTGTTTTGGTAAGCAGTTCAGCAATTGTCATTTTTATTCAGGTTTACGTGTTATGTCAAATAGACTCAAATAGCTAAATATAGGGATTTCAAAACAACTTTGACTATATAGCTTCTACGGTGAGCTTATCTATTATTTATTTTTATTGAATGTGTGATAATTATAATACAGAGCATGCTTCTAGCTTCATTTCTTATCTAGTAAAGTGATACACTTTACGTTCAAAACCAATTCAGATTGAAAATAAGTTCGAATTTTAAAAATTCAAATTACTTACCCGCAACTAATGATTAGCGGCGGAAGACAAATGACATTTGACAATACGCGCGTAATGGCGCATTCAGAATGGCGACGTCCCCACTTGGCACTTACGACCCTCATTACTTAAGTGATGACGCTTAAAAGCACTAAGCATTCAATCAAGTAATTACTAGGTACGACACGTGTCTTGCCTTGAGCTATGTATGAATAGACTTTAATGCTTAATTCGCTAGAAAGTAATGCGTCATGACTTTTTACCGTTGCCGCTATATTGAAAGTTTACATTTTACTATTTCAATTTAAAAAAATACCTACAACATATTCGATTTATTTTTAGTTGTCGAGGACACAGAGTAGCACATTTTTTAGTATGAAGATAATCAAATTAGTATTTCATTAGGACTTCATATTTATTTTAATCGCTAAGTTACATTTTTACATTTTACTTTACATTTAGTAACAAATACAATCTAATGTATCATTGTGTAGCTCTATTTCCCCCTACTTACACGTTTAATTAAAAGAATATTTATTTTCTTAAAAATTAGAATTTTTGTAATTATATATGTGTTTATGTCCTGAATAAATAAATATTGCTTAATAGTGTATAGACAGTATAGATAGTCCTTCAATCTCATAAATGTCAGATATAAGTATATCTTGCACAAAGATGAACATGGAAATTCTCTCTCTTTACTTGTTTAATATATTTAATGTTCTCACCAATATTCCTAAACACAAATAATAAAACACATTGAGCCATTAAATCAATTTTTGATGTGGGAACTTTTAACACGCAAAGCAAGACTTACAAACAAACAAGTGAAAGCTTTCCCTTATTGTCATTATTCTGATAATGGATCTTTTGTTATCAAAAGGAAATATGGCGACATTAAATTAATTTAATTCTGCGATTATTTGATTTCGTATTAATGAGATTATATCGTGCTAAGCGAGAAACCGATTCTTTGGAATAGTTTTATAACTAAGCGTGTGTTATAATACCAACCGCACTTTAATAATAACTCGATTTTGTTCCAGATGACTACGACTCAGGTTCATCGCACACCGGCTCACCAGTACGTCGAAATTCCTCTCCAAATTCTGACATAAGCTACAAACCCTTCAATCTACACTACGAACGAAAATGCAACACGCCACCCCCAGATACACGACTTATGCACTCCCCAAACTACACGATAGAATACTCACAAAACAGCGGCAGAAAAAAGCGATCCCGCGCAGCATTCTCCCACGCCCAAGTCTACGAGCTGGAGAGAAGATTCAGCCAGCAACGATACTTATCTGGTCCCGAGCGCGCAGACTTAGCTGTAAGCCTCAAACTAACGGAAACACAAGTGAAAATTTGGTTCCAAAACCGTCGATACAAAACCAAACGCAAGCAACTACAAATGCAGGAAAGCGGGATGTTGGCAGCGGCCGCAGCAGCAGCAAATCACGCAAGAAAGGTAGCTGTAAAAGTACTTGTAAACAACAACGGACAAGCCATACCCGATCTCAAATATCAGAACCCTTTAAGCAAGACAGTGAATCCAGCGCTGTTTGCGCCACCGATTCTAGAAGGGTCGCCTATTTGGAAGCATTTTGCGGGAATGTATGGAGTTGATTTTACGAAAAATCCAGAATATAAAGCGCTGTTACAGGAATCATACAATCAAGCGGTTTTGCAATCACTGTATTCACCCCATATTGGAGTTAATTATCCGAATATACCGCTGCCGTACATGTATTACCCCGGTCATCCGTTTGGGATGCCCATATCTTGTGATCTCGATAGAAGCCAAGGTGAAAGTAGTAGGGATAATAAGGAGTTCGAAAAAAAAGCTAGCAAAAGAGTTGATATTAATGAAAACAGTAATGAGAGTATGGCCAGTAACATTGAAATTGAAAATTAGTATGACGATGTTTTAAAGATTCTATTATAACTACTTATTTTAAATCACAAAGAACTAATTGACAGTGCAATATGAAATAGTCAGTTTTCATCGTAAAGTCTATATGAAAAATGTATGGTTAAAGTGAAAAATAGAATTATTAAAAATATATTAAAATTGAAAAATATACACGTCATCCAATTTGTAAGGAAATATTAAAACCAAAGTCGATAACCAAAGAAATTAGAATAAGTTTTATTAGTTAGAACATTGTTAGTTGTAAATATTATAATTTTGTTATTAGTCGCACTTGTAAATAGTCGTCGTTAGTTAATTACTTCAATAAAGCTGCAATCATGTTTATTTTCTTTTTACTTCCTCCTAAACGCATTAAGAGGTTGTTTTATGGGCCGATGCTGCTGAGCTCTATGGGTATTCAGACAAGTGTAGCGGTTAATTTCAAGGTAGCGGTACGTCAATCTCGACAAATAGGAGCAGCACCAATTCTCGACTTTAGATCTTACTCTAAGCTTATAATATACAGTAAACACTGTGCCTCTTGCCTAGGACATATGCCATTCAATGGAATGCAGTTTTTGCTGCGCACCACCACTTTGTAGAACCAGCTGCCCACTGAAGTATTCCTGAACCAATTCGACTTAGGGTCCTTCAAGAAAAGAGCGTACAAATTCTTAAAAGGCCGGCAACGCACTCGCGAGCCCTCTAGCATCGAGAGTGTCCATGGGCTGTATCACTTAACATCAGGTGAGCCTCCCGTTTGCCCCCTGATCTATAAAAAAAATGCATAATTCAATCAATATTCTTATATAGGTAGGTACACATAATTAATATGTACGTGCATATAGATAATGATGGAAGCGTTTAACGCGTACAGTGTATATATAAAATATGAATATATATATTCATATTCGTAGATATCTATGGAATAGCTAGGAGCCAACGGCGCTACTATAACTTAGAGTACTGAATGAGTTTGTAATATGTACATATTATTTTCTGCATAATGTTTGTAAGTATGACTAAACACAATTTCAACTTTGTCTTTGGTATGATTACGTATGTAAACGTATAAGATTTTGACATTAGGCAGAGTTTGCGGTGATTCTTGACTTTTTATTTTACATAAAGATCCATAAAATTTAAAATGGGGGTGACAGCGTAATAATAATAAATCGATTAATAAATAATTAAAAAGTATACATTCCAATTGATGAATTATAAAAAAAAATCAGCACAATTTATATATGGCTATATAAATATAGGCATGTAAATGTAATAAGTATATATAAGATGTCATATGGAACATGGTGTAATGCTTGCAGTTCCTTACAAACGTTATGCAAAAGAAAAAAATTGGAGATTAAAAAGATTGGCGGAGAGGTTATTGCCCGTTCTTCTCTTCCGTTATATAAATATAGGCATGTAAATGTAATAAGTATATATAAGATGTCATATGGAACATGGTGTAATGCTTGCAGTTCCTTACAAACGTTATGCAAAAGAAAAAAATTGGAGATTAAAAAGATTGGCGGAGAGGTTATTGCCCGTTCTTCTCTTCCGTTATACGCCCTTGATTTGAAAACTGGCAGTAAATGTAAAATTAGAATCATTTTATATTTCTTTTCGTTTTTTGAGGTTCATAAGTGTGCATTATGTTAAATTTTCATATAATTTGAGACACACGTAATAAAAATAATAAGAATGTAAACCTGCATTGACGTTTACTCATTTCATGTATAATTTTAAATATGATATTATAAATTTATAGGAATTGACTCAAAAGTTCGATTGAGGGCAGGTGCTGAGAAAATTGTCAAGTAACCGGTGATTGCGTCTCAAGTATACTCCCAACTTGGAGCTTGGGAGTGTCCGCCAAATCAGTGAAATTGCGCTTGTGCCCTCGCTTAGTGTGGCAATGCCTTTTATTTAAAAAGTTTAAATTTATTTTTCATACTTTTTTATTTAATTTTTTTTATTTATAGCAGTCTTTAATCTGTCATTTACTTTGTATACTAGTTTCATCTATAACACAATATATTTATTTAGGTAGCTAGCAGAAAAAAATGACTTACATATATTATGTTATATGAAGTTTTCAAATATTAGTGTGTCTGTATGTGTAACTACATAAAAAAATAATCGCAAAATATGTTGTTAAGCTCATAGTTCGAAGACGGCTGTAATTAAATAACTGCAATTACAAGTCCTATTATATAATAACAGTCGAACCTATACCTAAAGCCATATTCACACTAACTCGTCGCATTCTTATAAAATTATCATATGAATACGGCGGAGGCAGCGTTGAATTATGAAAATGCCAAGCTTCAACTTCCGGCCGAAGAATTTTCTAAGACGCGCATCTCCTTCAACTCGTGTGAACTGACTTTACAATTACCTTGTAGATTCTAATTTTATATGTATGTATTTTATATGTCTATATTTTAGTATTTTATGGAATTATAGAAATAATTAGTTGTATGGATACAATGATTAAACAAACAGTTTAATAAAATAAAATAAATTAGTGGCGCTATAACCTTTTTAGTTCTGGGCCTCAGATTTCTGAATTTATTTATATAATAGACAAGTAGGTGATCAGCATTCTGTTCATTCCTGATACACGCCATCGGCTTTTTGGGGATCAGGCAAGCCGGTTTCCTTACAATGCTTTCTTTATAATATATCTACTTATTCGCAGAGTGAGTAACACAAGAATTAATAACATTAAAAAAAATATATGGTGCAACAGGCGGCGTATTTAAGCTGTTCTAGGCAACACTAAGCCCCGTTATTTAGAATCTAAATCAAAAAACAAACTTAAATAAAAATCTATCAAAAAACTACACAAATGTCAACAAAATATCCAAAAAGATAATTGATGATGGAAACATCAAAAACGCGATGAAATACTAGAAAATAGAGATGTTCCTAAAATACAATAAAACTACTTAATCATCATTAAATCATTAGTAAGGAAATGGAAGCAAACGAGTATTATCGACTCAGTGAAGCTGTAAACATTGCATTACCGCTCATCCTTCTCAGGATTGCTAGTGACGTACGATGATCTTGAACAAATTATCGATAAGTGTGTTCTTATATTTTTTAGTAGGTATTCTTATAATTATTATATGGTTCTATGTAAACCTATAATTTAACTCGTCCAGTTCAGCGCTAGAAGCTCCGCTAGCTCTACTCTACTCTCGCAGCTTAATAGTATTCTCTACTCTTCACTGATAAGCGAGCTATTTGTGAAGTGTATTGATATAATATATATACTTTGATTTAAAAAAATATTTAGAAAAGATGAATGGATAGCATAAGTTTTCTGGTAATTGTATAGTGTAAATGCTAAAGAACAATGGCTGTTCACTAATCAGATGGACCGACTAAACACGGTCATAGAAAAGGCGCTGGACAGAAACAGGTGGAATCAGATTATCCGATTCAGACGTTTCCATGCTGACCATGACGCTCACACATGAGCTACTGTATAGAGCGATGCTGTAAATAAATAAACAAAACAATTTTTGGTTTAAATCCAAAGTCATCGACATCGATATCACATCACTAGCTGAGTACTGCATTAACATTAGTTCGAGTTACTCAGTGGCACGTGCGCCGGAAATGTCGTCAGGTAAACAAACACCCATCGCTAGCACATGAATGAATGTTAAATTGTCTTTAATTGATGGTGCATAAGCCCTTTTTATTAATAAGTTAAATTTACAAAATACATTTAGAATCGGGCTAACGTAGACGAAGTGGTTTACCATTTTTTTATTAAAGCCGAACAAATTTACAAAAGTCTGCAATAACTAAACAAAAAATATGCTACTAATGTTGTTATTTACTATTTATTAAGATTCCATCATCGGACGTCGAGGCAAAATATGAAATACCAGCCGTATCACCTTGACGTCCGTCGTTTCAGACGCGTTTTATAAACAGTTTTTGCCGCGCAGCGTTTATGTAAGCTGCCCACTGAAGTATTTCCGAAGCAATTCAACTTAGGTACAAGAACATATCGTAGCAATTCTTAAAATACCGGCAATGTGCTCGCAAGCCCTCTGATGATGAGGATCCTGCCCTTGCCCCCTGTTCTGTAAAAAAACTGATTTGTTATTAATAAAAATATGTCTATAACATACATCCAGAAATGTCAGCCTTTAGATCCTTAAAACGCGTTACAACATGTTTCATGTTTAAAATCGACCGCATGTGCAAATTATCAGTGCAATAATCATTGCTTCCCATCGTTGTTTACAGAACACATTTGCTAATAATCACTTCATTTTATGTCTTTCTCATCAGCATACATAGTAATATTTGCTCATTATGGGTGAGAGATGGAAGCTGGAAATCGACGTTATTCGTAAGTATCCTAATATGTTTAAAAAAAGGGAAGATATATAAAGGCCTTTTACTCTTTGAGACCTTCTCGGCCAACTGGTTCCACCTACGTCCTGATTGGGATTGCATCAACCAGGACAATTGACCTCATCAATAAACAAAACATCAAAGGAATGTTTGAAGAGCGAGGCAAATAACTTGAGGTTTACCAAATCTTTAAATAAATTATTACATAAGAAATGTACTACACTGTTACAGAGTATATGACTTTAATTTCTTTTATAAATGTTAAGTTCTCCATTTTGAAATGTGAAGCCAAAATGAAGCAAGTATAACAAATAAATAATGTGAGAAAAGAAATGTATAGGATTGCAATTAACTATGGTGGAGCATGCCTTCTCACAACATTGCTGTGCTTAACCAAGGTACTTATTGTAATAAATTATAACGTGTAAAATATTAACATAAGGAATTCAATAAAGAATTGACTTTGTGTTAGAATTTGAAAACCTTATTTATTTACATAGGCTTTATCAACGCTCGGCGCACCCATGAATTGGTATATAAGAATATATACGTTGGTTACAAATAATTAATATTTACTAGATTAAATTACTAATAATATTTAGAAAAATAAAATACAATACATGTCACAAGCGCCTATAGGCAAATATAACAAACACGAAGGAAATAATACATAGGTATTTTTATAAATTATAAAAAACTGAAAGAAAATTTTAGGTTTTTTAGAAAAGTTTGTCAAAATGCTCAATCTAGATACAAGTAAGGTTTGGAAATCAAATTGGATGATGTGATGCCTGGGGTATCTTAACTAACTTACTTACTAACAAATTTTTACTTTAAAAACATGTTACATTCCTCTCTCAGTCTTTCCAAAACTGTTACAAATGTATCCAGTTCCAGGACTGAAACGGTTTAGCAGCGAGATCATTCTAGCATCGATCGTCGTAGCAGGGATAACTGTAGTAGTGCAAATCTATTGTTTTCTTTATGTGCTTAATTAACACTTGCAATACCAATGACAAAAAAGAAAATGAGACTTAAGCATTTTTTCGATTTAGAGAGTCTCTTGTCTATACTAGGAAGTCTGGAGTGCAATCTCCTGCTGGGAACATGTAAAGCTGCAGGTTTAAGGAGGTAATTGAGGGTGACGTCTAGGGTTGACCGTAGACTTGCCGGTATATGGGCTGGAATCTCGCTCCTGAACAGCCCGTTACCGCTTTCAGAATATGTCGGATTTGTTTAGGTTGGCGAACACCGACAGCCCATCTTATGGGCGTGTGGAGGGCTGAGGTGTTTTAAGGAGGTAATGTCTATCCCTCTGAATATAGTGAGACCTTACCCACTTTTAGGCTTTGAGTGTAGACCCAGCACCACAGGCCCCGATTCCATCGAGCACCGCTCCGGCACCGAGGCCAAGCTCGACATTAATGGGGCGTATCCTGCGTGCCCGTTGAGCCTATAAAATATGATTTTTAGGCATGTTAATATCATGCTGGTGTGTATGGTTCAATGTCTGTCAAAGAATTCCTTTTCTAGACTACTCTAAAACTAATCTACGTATACTTTTGATAAAAATATTAAGAGATTCAGAAAGATGCATTCCGTATATGTTTGCTGTGTTTACTCACTTCCTATATTACCACCACAATTTAAATTCGTAAATAATGTTAAAAATTTAAATTTAAAAATTCTGCTTTAACGTTTTCCAGACCACCAACAAACAGACGGACACTTGTCGCAAATGTACATGGACGCCGCAAAGTGACCTGTATGGGGTGGTCGTCTAGACAAACCCCTAATACTTTAACTATCGAGATACGTTTGTCTACTTTTCTGCAAAAGGGCCACTATCGAGTAACAGCGGTGTTGAACGCTACACAACGAGCAGAGTGTTTGAGTAGGTATGACTTTGGAGATTAATAATAGTCTCGTTTCGGGTCTACTTAATGATTGAATTTTTTACTTTACACATTTTACAGGATAAAAATGCACCGGTCACCTACTTTATGAAATGTACTAAAAATAAAAGTATATTAAAAGGACAGGGTTGTTTTAGTCGTTTCCTATGGGGGCGGTCAATATTGAATTAAGGAAGAGATTACGAATAATTATTATTCGTCATTAGAAGATCGAAAGAAGATATTGGCCTCTTAAACAAATAAATTAGCAATTACTCTAATAAAAATAATATTTATGTTTTTATTATTGTTTAACTTCGTTCGAGTGACAATAGTAGAGGTTAACACTTGCATAAATATGGTATAATTTTTTATCCGTCGCGTCTCCGTAAACTGTTTTGCCTATTAGTTAAGTGGCGTGGCAAATTAACTAATTTCCCTTTTTCAAGCCGTTTTTTTGTTAAAAGGGGTTAATGGCTTTAAAAGTTCACGTTTCTTGCACAAATATGTGTAAGTTTAATAAATATATCTTAATACAGGCAAAATAATAATTTGTCTTAATTGTTACTTCCTTGAAAGTAGAAACCAAAATTCAAATAAAACCAAATCCGCAAAGTCATAAAACATCTCATTAACCTTCCATCACCCCATTGTACACCTAATATGATCATAAAATTGCCGTTAAAAAACATAAAAAGCTCAACTTCCTCCATACCATAAAATTATCCATAAACACTATTTCAAGCCATTCATTGATAGCTACCGTCCTCAATGAACTTAAGTAAATTTAAACCCTCGACTTTACTCGTGAATATCTTAAATTTTTAACGACAATTGTAATTTCGGAGTAGTTATGCGTTTTGTTCTAATATCTATGGACTTTGATTTCTGTTAAGCTGACTTCAAAATATCCGAAAAACTGTAGGTACATCATTTTTATTACATACAATAAAAATATTCACAGTAGGATTCCCTGTGTTGGTCCTTGGCCTAGTTAACTCATTATATAACACTTAACCTCATTGACATAATATTTAAAATACTTTTGCACAAGAAGAATACTTTCTTTTTCAGCATAGGACGGTATGAGAAGATTTTGCTTAATTAATGTATAAATAAGCGATGTTAAAAATTTTGTTTTTATGAAAGGGCCTCTGAAGGAGAATAGGCGTTGTGCAAAGATAGTGCGTCTTTTGGGTAGTTTTGTGTTGTGTACAATTTGGTGTAATCAGTGATTGTTTCCTATAAAATCGACATGAACACGGATATTTTTATTGCTATTGAAATCTTTTACCGCTTGAAATGATATTTGAGTAAATACAGGGAAAAATCTATAGCTGTAGCGTTTAAAAATGGACGACAACCTATCTCTGGGTTCTTTTTGCTGGATGCCTCCATCAGGTGTTATAAAGTAGTTTAATTTTGATTAGCACATTATCCCTGAGCAAATGACGTAGGGCTTAGTGTAACAGTATTTCCGTGCGTTAAAAAAGACACCGTCTACACGTAAGAGGTACGTAGGAAACGGTTTAAATTAAAAAAAGGCTAATAAGGAGAGATTCTAATTAATTTGCTATATTTGTTTTAAAATATGTGTTGTTTGATGATTTGCATTTTTAAAAGAGTATCGAGAGATTTTTACGCCGGATTTCTCTCGGCCTGCACCCTCTGTCTTCTTTGCCGACGAGTAGTGATGCCTACAGGTTCAAATTTAATGACGTGGAATAATTGATACCTGTATATCTTATGTTCAATAATAAACGTATTTTACATTCTTATTATATTTGACAATAATCTCAAATGCACAGGCGATTTTAAAGATTTAAGTTGGGGCTAGTGACCTCAGAGCTAACGCTTTCCTCGCTCAACAAATAAATATAGCAATACAACAAGGAAATACTACCAGAATTTAGTATCTATCAATTTTATTTAATATTATCGTTACGACGTAGATTAAGAATTATACTTGAAATAAATCGATTCCCTTGTAACTATTAAATAAGGCATATTATAAGATTCCTCCAAAACGGCACTAAATACATTTACCATACATTGTATAATACGCTAAGAGTATTTTTAAATGGATTCTGTGATGTATTATTACAGCGCTATGGTTGATATTAGCTCAAATTGTTTGTGAGTGTATATATGATGGATGGGATGTATAGACAAGCGATTGACGTCTTTAACGAATTTCTAATTAATTTATTGGCGCTTCTGAAACAGGAGTACAGTGGAGTAGTTATTAAAACTATAATATACGAAACAATATATTAGTTTCAAATACTGAGTAATCGTTTAGTAAAACTGACGAGTACTTAGTAGAGTAGAGAGAATTTTTATTGTAAGTAGTAGAGAGAGAATAGAAAAATTCTAAAACTATTGTATGATCTGAAAAGAAACAATCATGCGGTGTCGTCCGGCTTAAAAAGTTTTCCATATATATATACGTCGCATATTCTAAGCTTCTTATATTTGCCAAGTTGTTGTTAAACCTGTGCAAGAATATTAAAGCCATTTGGCTTTAATATTCTTGATGTTGCTATTATAATAAAATAAATTACATCGTATTCTCTTATTACATTATCTCTCATATATATTTATAACATTGAAAGACTAAATTTTTAAAAGTAATTTGAATCATACTGCAAATTTCTTCCAAACTCTCTCCTTCATGGTATACTATTTAAAAAGTAGTAAATTAAACTTAATCCAAAATACTAAAAGAGTACAAGTACACCATTCAAGACAAAATAATACTTAATTTAAAAAGGGTAATGACAGTAGTTATGTTTTTATGAAAAGGAGATGCAGGTATCACTTAGCATTCTTATGCTCCATCCTATGATTTAAAAAATACTCACTTAAAATCATTCTCCGTACTATCTTTGATTATGTTAAAAAATAGTAATAATACGTTTTTTAAACAAACAAAATTTATTTATTTGGCTCTATAGTCGTCGCTGTTCGTCGGTGCACTGAAATATTTACTAAACGCATCCGGCCTAAAACTATTACTTAATAGTCGCACTACGCTAATGCCGGGTTTGGTGTTCTCAAAGTTTAATTTAATTGAATTTTGAGAACACCTTTGATACAGATAGAAATATATAGAATAAACTGAATATTGCGGACAATGTTAATAGATAATTTCATCCATCTACTTGCTTTCTCGTCCATGTACATGTATGTTTGTGTCTAAAATTCTGTATATAAAAAAAACAAAAGGATTTATTTAGTATGAAGGTACAAACTAAATTTAATTAACAGTGTTGTCAATATAGTGAATAAATCAAACTTATTTACCAAAAAAACGCACTTAAAAGTTTATAATAAGTAATTAACGTTATAAGTGAAGGTAGTTTGAGAACCACAGCTTTAGCGACGCAGATTTTTTTCCAAAGCCATGTAATGCGATACTAAAATTGAGTTTAAACAAACATCGGGCGTGTTCAGAGGAATATTTCGGCTAAAAGGGTTTATAATAAGCTATTTAATGTTTTTGATGAGGCCGTAAACGCTGAAATCTCGTAATCAGCTCATACATAAAGTATATTTTTCTATTTTATATAAAATATCGTATGAAGAATACCAAACAAAAAACTGATTAATAAAAAAATCAGCCTTACTAAATACTGTTCTTAAAATACTTAGCATATTTATTATACTTAGTTTATGTATGATAATAGTCTATATCTACAGATTACTATCTATTGATCCACAATAAAATTTCATTCGTTGCTGTACTTATTTTTAGTCTATGGATGTACAATGTTCTTGTTTTCGTTGCTAGCTTAGTTCTTAATTCTAATGTGACGCGCAAATAACTTTAGGTGTGCTTTGTTATTATTTAATGTTAAACACTTATGTTTTTTTAATTATTTACGACTTAAATATTATTATTACATCTATTTTATAACTGAGACCTTGTATTTGTTGGAACAAATGTTTGTCGTAAAGTTATAGCAAGCGATCACTTTACAAGTATTTAACAATCCAATAAAAGTCAACACATTAAAGTGTCCTATTGCAAAAGACTTCCCCATAATAGTCCAAGAGCTTGCCCCAACTCTATAATTTAATACTATTTTTTTAAATATTGTGATAAATTTAAAAAATACATTAAATTTAAATTGTATCTTTTATTCAATAAAAATATTTTGTTTTATAATAATATTAAGCTATAAACATAACATACAAAACTGTATTTTAATAGATATAATTTGGGTCAAGAATAAATAATACTTCATATCGTTTACATAAAATAAGATCGCGCAATTCAACTATATACTACAACGGCTAGTCTTGATATATTATTTTATTCAATAAAATTACGATAATGATGATGTGTCCACAACATCTCTAGACTAATAGCCGTTAAGACGCGACACGTCAAGACCAAGTCCAATCACAATCAAACGCAACGTTTCCTCTTTTCAAACATTATCAGCTCTTAGACTTCACAAATCGCAGTGATGGATGTGTGTACAGATTTGCCTGCTCATTGCTAAAGCTAAACATTGCCAATAAGCTTTTAAGAGGGGTGCAGGATCCGATTAATTTATTATCTATAATATCAATTACACGAGCGGTCCCTAGCGGTTAAGCGTGCAGGTCTCTACCAAACCAGTGATTTGTTCATTCATATAAGCAACACTAAGTTGTATGATGAAGGGATAAAAATGATCAATGAAAGCGTCTTATCCGAGAAGAAACGTATACCACCTCTTGCCAATTGCAGCATATCCTCCTCCACTCTGCAGATCCAGCTAGGCGAAATTACTGGTATCCGACGTACACAAAAAAAAAATGATGATATACGAGTATATTGTATTATGTTATTACTTAAAGAAAACCACTTTTTTTACGGATTATAGTTATGTATTATTGTATTTAAACTTATAATTATTTGGACATAATTTTAAATTTAAAACTATAATCCGTAAAAAAAGTGTTTTTCTTTAAATGTGTAAAAGTTATCTTAATAAAAGACAATTTATGTAATTACTGTTTGGTACCGCTTACTAATAAGCCTATTTATTAATATAAATAAATAGGTATATTTATATACCTATTTATTTTTCTCGCTTTATAACCATCTAGGTAATATGCTTTAGTAGATATAAGCAATAATAATAAAAATAAATCAGTGGCGCTACAACCTCTTTAGGTCTTGGCCTCAAATTCCTGATTCTATTTAATGATCAATTTTAAATCTAATAGGCAAGTAGGTGATCAGCCTCCAGTGCCTGACACACGCCGTCGACTTTTTGGGTCTAAGACATGTCGGTTTCCTCACGATGTTCTCCTTCACCGTTCGAGCAAATGTTAAATGCGCACATAGAAAGGAACTCCATTGGTGCCTACCTATAATTGGCAGAAGCTGACCAGCGCGCCTATATCTGACGATTTTAAACCTCTCCTACAGTTCATGAATCAATGTGTTGTCATAATCAGCTATTGTAAATAAGTATAACTAAAAGGGTTAAAATATAGATAGTTAGAGTCAAAATTGTTTGAGGCTTAACACTTTAAAGAATAGCTTAGTTTGAATCGCATAGCTTAAATAGCATACGAAGTAATAGTAGTACGCGAAATATTCACCGTTCAATCTCGACTCTTACCCAAAGTTCTTTTATGAATGAGGAATTAAAATGTAAGATCGCTCTACAGACCTCGGTACGTGACTTGATAAATATTTGTGATAAATGCCTGTGCACATAAGTTACTGCATCTACTTCTAATAAATTCAGTAAGTATCGTAAGTTTAATGAGATAAACTAATTAATAATATATCTTAATGCTTGCCTCTTCATTTCGATCCTTGGTGGCAATACTTAAAGACTAAATAATCTAAAGATCATTAAACGGTAACATTGACCCCTACAGAAGCTTACACAAATTGACACTAGACTTAATAATCTGTGTTACATTAACATCATTAGGCTGTGAACACATTTTTCAACTATGATAATATAATGTCATGTATTTAAACTTTTAATTATAACACAATGTTAAGCTTGCAAATGAAATTGAAAAGTTTGGCCCCTGTGGCAGTCAATATTGCCTGAATATACATATGCTATGCGCTAAGTGAGGGAAGTACCAGGTCTTATACGTAAGAAGTATCGAAAATATATTATACTATATATTAATAATATATTATACGAAATATGTTTATGTAAGAAAGAAAAATGTTTATTAGATTTAACACACACACACACAGATTATATAAAACCCAATCACTTTGATGAAATATGGGTCAAACTTCGCTTTAACCAAACAACATTGATTTTCAGTGACACCTATATACAGCAAATTATTTAAAATCAGAATTAATAATAATCAAATTATTAATCATCATCAAATATGTGACATTAAATCTAAATTCCCAACCCAGCCGACTGACCTTCCAAAAGATAACTTTTTATTGATTTCTACTTGAGGTATCTTTGTGTTTAATACATAGTGAAATTATGTGATTTATTTATTGAATGTTTTTACTCGATTGGTAGCCAGTGTGCACATACCCTAACAGGACCACTCGAAATGGTTGTAATGGCTTGTAACAATTTACATTTTATCTTTTTCTTAAACAGGTTGCTTACACTGAGTAATTAACGTTTAATTATTGAGAACGACTACAGACAGACTCGTTGGATAATCCCACGGTTAACAAAGTTTAGCGGCGTTGTGAACCTGGATCTATTGGGTCGTTTGCCCATTTCGACTGCATAGGTGCTGTCATGTCTGACTTTAAAAGTTTTTCTCAGTCAAAAACTGTTCAATCTTCTGTCCCTGTGATTGTAAAGGAACTGCTCCTAAACGGCTGGACCAATTTGGATAAAAATCTAAGACGAAATGGATTCGAATATTGCACATTATTTTTAAAAGTACGTACGTCTGTGTGGTCGGTGATACAAAATATTACATTACTAACTGTTTTAGGTTACTGTTTAAGAGAAATCCGCGAAACCAACATACAAATTGTTCTTTAACCGGATTAAAACGCGGTAACTTATAATGATAATAAATATAGGACGTAAACATTTTATACGGAATATATCCAACCCGTCTCCGTTCAGGTTTTAAAGCAGATAACAGCAAATAAAATTGCAAAACCATCTGATTAAACAGGTTTCAATCTGGTAAAAAACACATTTCAATAAATGTACGATAGTGTAAACAAAACTGTATTACGGTAATATCATTGCTATTTAATTTATTGATCGCATACAAGTGCTTTAAGCGAATCTTTCATATCTCATAGTTCCCGATCTAATGCCAACTCTTGACTCTGAGTGCTTCTAATCTTAGGTCTTTGGTAATGGATATTAGAATGCAAAGTTATTTTATGACTTAATAATATTATTCATTTATTAGTTATCTTACTGCTAACATGCATATTGTAAAAAAACACTTAGACAATATACAAAGCCAAAACAAAGTACATTGATAAACAGTCTATATGAAACAGAAAAGATAATTTTTACAGTCCGCCCATAAGAAAATTAAATTACTATTATATTTTACGGTATCACACACTGCATGCACTCCCGCTAACAAATCGGGAATCTAAGAAACATTTTTTATTCTCGACGCTAACGCCCACATTTCCTTTATAATAAAATCCTTCCTTTCCTTTATTTTAAAATCCTCTAATATACGGATAGTCAAAAAGATAGAGAGAACTCACAAAAGGCGTAAAAACTATGCTAGCCGAATTGGCATTCGATTCTACAGAACCCTTACTACATATTTTGGCATGACTCTAGGGTTCCAAATCTAACACAGCACTGCGTACGCTTACAACAACCCTCAGCCACACTCACACATTTACATAGATTTATGCATAGTTAAGGTCTTATACGACTATTGTTTGATTAGATGTATCACTAATGCCTAAACCCAATAACCTACCTGTATCTATTTTCGACCATCTGAGATAGACGTCTTAATCCAAATATTGATAGAAGTGAGCCAATAACCAATCGACGGATTCTAATAGCCATCTGTCGATACAACCTATCCATGGTAGGTCGAATCGGTGTATGTATACATGATACACCTTTGTATGAAAATGACAGTTAAACGCACAGTTTAATATTCTTTCTTAAGTGTATGAAGTGAAGTGTATGTTCTCAAGATGTAAACAGACAAGAACAAGCTGTTTGAGATTAGATACTTACCTTGAAACAAGTGACTACCTACTTGATGAAACAAGTGATGTCTACAAGAAGTGATGCATATAATATATTTTATTTATTTTGTTTAGCTTCCGGCCGAAGCTTCGATAATGTATTTTGTAACGTCTTTAACAATATTGGTTAGATTTCATCAATACATATACATAAGACCTCAGTCAGAAATCACAATCTAATGGTAAAACCCGTATAAAAATTCGTTCGGTAACTTTCACTCCACTTACACATAGACTTAACTTTTTAATGATTTATATTAATTCTAAAAGCAGATATTTGCTTCTCCTCTTTTTACTTCTTTAAAGGATACAGCGCTTTCGCTAGCACCATCATCATCGAAACTGACGATTATAGAGTATGTAAGTAGTTTTATCAATTATCGATTACGACTTATTATACAGTTTATAAGTAATTAATTTAAGAAAGACCAACATATAGCTATATTTTTAGTAGTATATACTATATACATATATATATTGTATAAGAAGTTATCAGTTAAAATATCAAATTATTATTGTTTGATATGAAAATCATTAAAGTAACAGTTAGTAACATTTTTATGGAATTGAAAGTAAAGGAACAACACTAGTTCAACATAAAGGGTAGTTGTACAAAAACTTAGACACTTCACAATTATTTATGTTCACCTTTATCTATGACACTGTACAGTCGCTACAGTGGCGAAATACATACTTCTGTTATCTATGGCTGTCTTCGTCATGGCTCGTATAGACTGTCAAGTATAAGTTGGCGTTCCAGTGGCGGCGCCTCCTACAACCCTCTGTGTTGCCACTTTTTTTGTTTAGTTTGGATTGATGGATATTCTTAGATATTACATTAAAGGTAAATAAAAAACTTAATAACAAAAAATTATTTTTTATAGTAATTATGGTCTGTTAGAGGCATTATTCCTTCCATGAATTCTTCAGAGTCATCTGTGTCAGAAGAATCTGAGTCGCTGCTATTCAAATCAATTAAAAATGGTTCCATTACTGTTTCAAGGCGGTTGTCTGTCATACGATAATTATTTTCAACATTTATAACGTGATTACAGTGTTTCTGCCATTCTTCAGCAGTTATTTTGGAAAATGCACTATGGATTCTCTGTTCCATGTTTTCAGAGAGGCCAGTAACATTTGTGTCTGCAAATATTCTTTTGAACGAACTCCAAATGAATTCTATTGCATTAAAGTCACAATGATAAGGCGGAAGTCTTACAGCCTTATGACCATGTTTCTTTAATATTTCATCAATTAAGTAGACATTCTCCTGATTGATTGTTTTTATAATTTCATACAATTCTGCTTTTTTCATGGTTTCCAAGTATGAAAGATTGTTTTTTTTTATGAAATCTTGCATCTCTTGTTTCTTACTGTTCATTGTCACGCGTTTATTTATTTTAATACAGTGATATGACGCATTGTCCATCACTATTAATGAATTGGGCTCTAAGTTTGGGATAAGCTTTTCTTGTAGCCATTTACTGAAGTTATCTCCATTCATCTCGTCGTGATAATCTCCACTTTTGGTCTTAGATTTGAAACACAAAAGACTATTGGGGATAAAACCTTTCTCACTTCCGGCATTCACTATGATCCATCTCTGACCTTCTGAGACTTCTGTAAGGACACCTTCAGTTTCCTCAGACTGCCAACATTTTTTAACTTTATAGCCAGGGTGTAAATAAGTCTCGTCCAAATAAACGATTGGCCTCGGATTGTCACTCCTTCTATTATTGTCTATTTCTCGTAAAAATCTTGATCGCCAGGCAACAACATCATATCGCTCCATGAGAACCATCCTTTTGGATTTATTCTTTTTATAACTAAATCCCAACTTGTGTAGTATTTTTCTGAGAGATTCTATACTACCCTTGAAATTGATGTCTGCCTTTAGATCACAATGTAATTTTCTGAGAGTAGGGACGGAATTATTTAAATAATAAGATTGGATTTTGCGTCTAATAACACAAAGATCAAAGTCATCCAAATCAGAAACAGTTAATTTTCTTTTTCTACTTTTACCTGGAGTGACTAGTTTTATCGTCTTAGCCTCGGAAGTAGTGTTCTCTGGTGTGGAATTGTCATCACAAGCTGTGGATGTGGAAGGTCCTTGAGCTGCTTGATTAGGGACTTCAGTTCTCGCTGTAAAATTACTTTCCATGATTTTTCCCTCTGAAACTATACGGTTCACGGTTCTTTCAGAAACACCTTAAATAAAACAAAAAATATTTTAAGTTATCCATCAATCACATTTACTTTCAAAAGCAATTATTATTTTTCCCTAAATTTGGGGATATAAATATCACTTTTAACTGGCAATACTTTACCTGTCAAAGCCGCTGTTCGAGCATTCACTTGTTGAAATGGAATAATCGGCCCATTGTTACGTTTCTCCTCTTCACAAAAACGTTTTACAGCTAGAATAATTTCTCTAGCTGCACTCCGCACTACTTTTGGCATGTTTCGTAATGATTTTTACACTTTAAAACACAAATTATTAGCACCGACACACGTGAGGCTACCAAGCTGTTAGAACTGTCAACACAACTGTCAAAATTAGTACCTTTTTCTGCCACACGCCAACTTACACATGACAACCTATAACATGACAGTAGTGATAATAGACTTCATAACTCACTAAGTAACCGTAAAACCTGAGGAACCAGCCCTTTTACTTCACTAAACAGAGAAATAAGTACTTATTTGCTGCTTTTAGAAAAACAAATGAAGTTACCACAGTCGTATCTTTAGTATAAAGTGTACAGAGGAGTAGTTCAGATTAAAACCTACAGCTGGGTTTCATCCGACGTCGAGGTGATACAGTGGAAATTTCGTCTTCTAAGTTCTACAACTGAGTTTTTAAAGCCAATTTTTGCTGCGCACCACTAAGTGGAAGCAAAAAAAAAGGAAATTTTTGAAAGGCCTACAACACGCTCGCGAGCCCTTAGGCTCCGTCCATTGTCTGTTGTTTATGGATATGTATTGTGTATGGATAACGGTTATATTCTCGGAGAATTCGAATGAGAAGTGCCTGAACTCCTAAGTTTTCCTAAATTCTACTGATTTTGAACCCTGGGAATGAATGAGGATGGTCAGTATGTTTCTACGACATACAATACGAATATTTTGTATTGTTAAATTAAGCGTGCATATCTACAGACCAGCAACAAATCTTAACCAAAACACCGTTGGCAAATGAATATCGCATAAATCAAAACGAAGGTTACAAACATTGTGCACGTAAGCACTAACTATTAACCCGAATGCAGCGGCCGGGCCTCTAATATAGCACTTGAGATTCGCTTGCCCAATTCAACGCTACTTATTTTGTGTACAGTCGTCAACAAAGGCGTACATAAGATTTTAAATCATCTCTAACTGGCCCTTTTAAATCACTTTGTAAAAGATTGTTGCTCACGATTGTTGATTAATTTGATATAAAGCAAAATCATTTATTTACATTTTTTCAATAGACACGATGAACCAATAAAATATGACAAAAAACCCCAATTGTTTCCAAAAATACCTTAACAGACGAACATAGAAAGATTTATACCTAATTTCTACCATTATAATAGTTAAATACAAATTCTAAAGTAATGCGAAGATAGAGGTAATGGGTCAATTTCAGGGGAACATTATCTTTATAATACGATTCCAGATTTTAAAGAACCCCTCCACAGGTTCTTAAATAAATAAAATCTTTAGTCGTGCTTGTGTTCCATATCTTTTCCCCTGTCTTCGGCGACATATTTTTTAAGTATAGAAGTAGAAGATAATTTTTTTGTATTCAACTATTTCTCCTGTACATTTGTATGTCACTGAACTCCTCTTAAACCTATTTGAATGACCTTTTGCTTGATGATGCCTGGCGGACGTTTTTGGTTAATGGCGCCCCGGGATGGTTTAAATTCACAAATCAGACCGCCAGATGGCGTTGCAGTCGGTAACTAGGTTATTTACTTATACAGAAAAAAGCAATTAGCATATCGATACCTCCTAAGTATAATGAGTCAACTGACATTTTAGTAATTTTACAGGAGAGCCATTTTAAGGCAAATCGTTTATATTTTTGTGAAATCAAACTAATTCAGAATAAATTTAATGTTTTTATAATAAAGATTGAAAGCTCTTCCTTTGGTATAACATGAGTTTGCTGATTTTTGTTCTTAAATGCTATTTTATGTACATGACTTAGTATACACGGGCGGGACTCAATAGTAAAATGGTTTAACTACCAGTTATATTCATGTACGTTGTACATCAAAATCTATAGTTTACACCAACATATTATGGAATATGATTATCATTTAATTATTATCATCTTACTTTTGGTTAGTTACGGGGTTTTTTGTCTCACTTAATAATAAAATATTGAAATTACATCACTTGACTCATTATACTAGGAAAGTAATTAGCTATGTTAGAATTTTAAACCTCAACGTATACTGGACTAATATAATTAATCGAGGCTTTTTAATTACTGATTTTATTTCTAATACCTTACGAAATTAATAAAAGCTAGGAAGAAATAGACTCATTAACAAAAACAACGCATTTTTAAGAATTATAATGTATTTTTAGTTATAACTATTTAATTTTTAACCTTTTTGTCAATATTATTTAGCCTTACTAAATGCTACAAGTTTAACAATGCAAGTAAAACAAATTATCAATGTAGTATCATTAAAGTTTCATAAAAAGTAACAAACATCAATAAAAATAGTAACTTTCGTTAAACAATATTATTAAAAATAATATAAATGTATAACAAAAATATATAAAAAGTTTAGGACGCTCAAAGGATAGCTTTAAACCTTATGGTTTATCAAAATAAATGAAAATTTTAAAGATTTAACGTATAAAAAATCAGTCTGAATCACTGTCATCTGCTCCATTAGAGTTTTTTGAATTCAAATTGTTAAAAAAACAAATGATACTCCTTAGAAATCACCAGTGTCTTACAAAGATCCATGAATTGTTTGTACTTATTTTGGTAAATAGGAATGGGTCTGATAAGCTAAAGAAATATTATCTATGTTAAAATTCAACTCTCTTCGATTTGGTGTAGCTTTAGGTTTTTTTACACAATCTATCTACTTGTAAGCATCATCTTTGTAACTCGTTTTATAAAATGTCCTAAATGGATTTTCTGCTTTAACAACTACTTTCGTGACTTTGTTTCAAGGCATTTTAGATCCATCATTAGTAGTTGTCCAGTTGTTTGATTTTAAGTCTTTTATTAAATCCTGAGACACTTCAATAACTTTGTATGGTTTTTCGTCGGATATGGCAAATCTAAAAGCTGTATACCATTGATAAGGCGTATAAAACAATTTTATCTTTTGTCTGTCTTTCAATTAAAGCATGTATACTGTCGCCTTCATTTTGAGTGTGACCCACTATTAGAAAGCGATGGCAAATGTATATGTATACAGAACTTCGAACTAGCTAACAGATACATTAAGAAAACAATCCTATTTCTATATTGGCTTCCACGGTTGTCTGACCGAAACCGGTAATCATGACACCTTCACCCACCGTGTCTTCTATAAACTTAAAAACACATATAGAAATGTCATTTGCACATCTCTTTGCTTTCTGTTGATGCCATGAAAAACAATAACCTTGTCGAGATCCCAGACTGAATATCGTGAGAAGATAAGTTTCCGTTTATAATAAAAAGTACTAACGTTCCCGTGAGGTACATTAAGACACTTTTGATGATCAAATGCTGCTGTATCTTTTATTTTCTAGCTTTTTCTTTTTCTTTTAAATGCTCTTCATGCTTTTATTTATCTGTCTGGGTAACTTGTTTGTTGTTTATATAAATGTGACATTGTTCACAAACACCTTTTTTGGGTTTATGAAAACCTATATTGATATTTGTATTAACTGATATATCTCGATACTGTCTCACGGTAGTCGCTTTAGAAGACTTCCCAAGAAACCCTTTTGCAAACCGATATTTTTGTAGTCTCAATATTATCTCCTTGACTGCTTGGAAGAAACTTATGAAAGGAGCATATTAACTTAAGTTGCATGCGCCCTGGCTGTCATTCATCGTATACTGAGCCAAAATGAACTTGTATCAATGCGTCCCTTCTCACGCCCCGCGAACACTGATACAACGTTATTTGGATCAGTATACAATGTACGATTTTAACAGATGTTGAAATTGATTTAGTATACGTGAAATTATCTCGGTAACTATAGTTCTTTTTAAAAAAAAATTAACACTAACGTGAAGATCATGGTTAATTATGTACGTTTATATAAAAAAAACCAAATACCTAAATTTGTTAGTTGACTCAGTATACTTAGGAGGTATCGATATATAAAGATTCTGTACATGTGTTCGTAAATAAACTCCTAAACGGATGGACAGATTTTGATCATTTTATTACATGTAAGACGTGTGTACAACGTCATCCGCTAGTATCTAAATAGAAAGCAGACTACGCCATTGTTTGCAATCTTTAAAACGTTTTTCTACGTAAGCGTACGTCGCCGGTTCTTTTGGCAACTGGAGTGGTCTGAGGCAGTACTTGTGAGTTTTTCCGAAGCACTTACATTGTCGTTATCGTAAATCATTCGAAACTAAGCCAGCCGTAATTATGAACCTTCCATTTGCTCCTCGCAATAAAACTCTGAGATCAATTGGATTGTTGCTATTTTAATTTTTCAGCCATTGCAAAACAAATTTGGCGCCGTGAGCTCGTAATATTTTATTCAGACGAAGACGAACACACACTTTAATATTTGCAGACAAATTCATTTTTATTGCACATAGCTTATTTTCCAATAATTTTATAATACAGTTAAACAATTAACTTCTTTGGGAAAATCAGTATCTTTGAACCTAAACGCTGTTGGAATACAGGATATCTATCTGGAGCCAGAGACTAGCATCTTTTACCAATATAATTCAGCAGTAACGTTTAAGTATTCGCTACAGTTTTCGTGCTATGACGATGATCTTTGAACCAATAACAGATTCTGTATGTATTTCAAAGATCATTCATAGTTGCTAGTACTTAATTGTTCCAAACAATATTCTTTTATAGAATCTCAAGAAAATCGCTGCCAGAGGACACTCTCAATGCCAGAGGGCTCGCGAGAGCGTTGCCGTCTTATTAAGAATTTGTACGTTCTTTTCATGAAGGACCCGAAGCCGAATTGGTTCGGAAATACTTCGTGGGCAGCTTTCACAAAATCCATAAAACCAATTTATGGTGATTTAGGGTCCTCCAAGAAAAGAGAAATTCTTAAAAGACCTTCAATTCACCCCTTCTATCAGTGTGTTTCCGTGGGCGGCGGAATCACTTACCAGATGAGCCACCTGTTCATACTATGATGCCTATCTCTGTAAGGCATTGTTACTATTAAGTATACTTGCAGCAGCATTCGGTACATAAATATCCCGATTGTATTAAAAACACATTTTGTCAAAACTACACAATGGCAGCTAATTTTAAATATTACACAAATACGTATTTCTTAATCTAATTAATTCTTATTTACTTTTATTATGAAATTATCCTTCCCTATTTTATAATTGTAATGTTTCGCATTATATGTTGTACAGACTTGGTATCATTGCACATGCGTTTGTTTTTGTATGTTGTGTGTTCTCTGTCTGTATGTTTCGTTAGTGAGACTTTTAAAAATAAATACTATTGAATAAAAGTTAATACATTTAAGACGAAATTACCACACTCATGTTAGATAAAGTGAAGGAGTAGAATTTATAAGAAGCTTAAAGGCGAGCTAAATCGTACGTGACGTTGTACAATGGAAAGCGGAAAACCGAAAGATGGCTAATCAAAAGAGATTCAATAGGCGGAAACCGAGGCGAATTATGGCGGGGAGAAAAAAGTGGAAATAATTCCTTAATCCCGTAATTGGTCCGCTACCGAACCGGAAAACAAATTTCCTATTATTTTAAATAGGGTTGTCAGTGCAACAAAAAATGTACGTTATGTATTCAATTCGATTCAAAATTGCTGAACAAACTCTTTTTCATTGTTCGCGGTTTTATAAGTATGGAATGTATACCTACGCAATTTTACTCCTGATCTTCGTATTTTTCGTGATTTTAATGTAGTTATTTTTATTTATATAAGATGTGTAATATACTAATAATAGTTTTATTAAAAACATTACTAGATTTTGATATACATCTGACAATAAATACAATCAAACCACGGCAGAATGGTAATAAAATTAAAAGTATTTTTTAATAAAATATCTTAAAACTCATAGAATTTAAAAAGTCTACAAAAATTAAATATAATAATATAATATTCATTTGAGATAGAGTCCATCTAGACCTGGAGTGCACAGGTTAGGTTAAATAATTAGAATTCCATGCATTATTAATAAAATTCCATTTAAATCGACAACCCTAGAATAAGAATGAAAAGTCGAGCAAAAGTGTAGATAGATAATTATTATTGGAGCGGCGACTCATTAGAGGCCGATTGTCCCTCCCGACGACCTCCCCCCACCCCTTCTCTACACCTGACCGCTCCTTATGAGTTAATAGCACTTTTGTATACAGTTTGCTTCAGATATAGCGGTAGTTTTTTATATTGCTTTCACTGTTACTCATCTGATATGTTTCGCATTTGGTCGTAATATTCGTCTGTTTATAAAAAAATCATGAGCAAATAACGTCTTATAACAACGTTTGCCAGGTAGAGAAACTCTTACTGATTCTTCTGTAAAGAAAATTTGTAGAAATGTTGACGGAATTTCATGGAAATTTCAGACATATGAAGGGCTGTAGCAATGAAATTAACGTTAAACTTTCCTAGTAGCTTTTATTACCCCCGAAGCAGAAGGGGGGTGTTATAACCGCTGTGTGTTTTGCCACCACCGTAATAGCGGTTAAAACCTAATTTTATGTTAGTATAACTGTTATATTGACTTATTTCATTATTAATTTAATGAATATTTTATTGCGTTAATTAGTTCAATAAATAATTACTTGATTTACTAACGAAGTTAAATTTAAATAGGACTTAGGTGAACACGCTGTAGGTGAATAGTGCTGAAATGTCACCTCAGCTTTAATTTGTTCGAATGAGTGTGTTGTGATCACAGACTGAGAACATTTTAAATTAGACTTTATTCCTTTGGTAAACGGTAAAAATTTGCCTACAGATTTAACACTGGATAAAAAGTAATTTCAGAAAAAAAATGATCTCTTAGATATAAAAAGAGATATTTCTTATTAATATAAAGCAGCTTTCGGTATTAATTAAATTAAATATAAATTTTCTAAACAAAGGTTCAGAATACACTCGGCGGCCTTCGAGTCTATGGTCTTATGTGACAGGTCACTTGTGCCTCTAGTGCATATTGCTCCTGTTCTATAAAAAATAAACATAAATTCACAGGGGTCTTGATGGTTTGTAGAATTGTTTATCGTTAATTTTCGCATTTGATCAATTAGACGTCCAAATACTATCGAACTATGTTCTGTTTCTTTTGAAAGACCTATATTCTAAGAAACTGGAATGATTTTAACACCACCTGGAGGAATTCTAACTTTATATTAATTTAATTATTCAAAATATTTATTGTTTATTAACGTATATGCTTGCTGCTTCAAATCTCAGTATTCAAGTGTTTCAAAAGAATACAGTACCTTAGGAGATCAGCCCTTGTGCGGTGTGCCTGACAAACGTGACTTTTTCTATTGGTTTCCTCATGATAATGTTTTACTTAAGAAATTCAAGCTAAGAAAAGAGTTGGTGTTATGTCCTAAGTATAATATGTTTGTAAAGAATTCCGATTGTTATTATTTATACTATATTTGCTAATTCACAAAGGAGGTTTAACAATAGCTTTTCATTCCAGCTATTAAAAATAACACAAACATTCAGACATTTATGTACTTAGACATAATATCTGTTTAACCGCTGAAATAAATCAACACATAAAAGAAATTGTAGTAATGTTGAAAAATCTTTGCATAGAAAGAAAATTAAACAAATATACCTGGCGACTGAATACCCCTTTAAATATTATATTCAAGAATTATAAGTGTTATAGCTCGGTATTATAAAAGGAGGTACACGCTATTTGTCACTATGGTTACCATGGAAACATCGTAACCATGGCAACGACGGAAAAATGTAACAATAACCAATAAAAAATATTATGGTACTATTTATACACCGAAAATAGACAGTTAAAAATTAAAATGGATTTAGGTCGTGTTTGTATACGAATTGTATATTTTGTCGACTAGTTTAATGCGGTTTCATTGTACGTATGTGGTCTGTTTAAAATTAGTTGTCAGTGTGTTTGTTGACGTTTCTATGTGATTAAGGCAAATTATAACTATGGAACGATTAAAAAATTAGGGTTGCTATAATCATGACCGTTATCTTTCTATTCTTTTTTTTATATATATAATAGAGGGGCAAACGAGCCTGCAGGACGCCCAAAAAGGGCAGTCATCGCAGCCCGTATACCCATTTTTAGTAGGTGAGTTGCCGGCCTTTGAGGGAGAAGTACGCTTGAATTTTGATTTCGACATCGAATTTTGGGGGTCGTATCTCTTAGGGAAGACCCCCGCCGGTAGTGACTTTGAAAAAAACATAAAAAACATGACATATCTATAACATGAAATATATATATGTATTTACGCCGGGAGATAGAGTGTGTTTTACACTAAAAAAATAATGAGTGTTATTAAAATATTTAATTAAAGACCCAATCAATCTATATTCTTTTACTGATTTGATAGCACATACATGATTAAGCAATTCGAGTTGTCTAATACTAAAAATCTCATGATTATAATAAAACAAACTTAATAGTAAAATCGCTGAAAACCCCAGGATTAGTATTTTTATTAGATTTAGACACAATATCTGTCTAAGTCATGCCAGTTTCCTCAAATTTTCTTTTTCTTCTTCAAAAGTCCATTGGTCCACATAATGAGAGAGCTGCTCGCTCGAACTAAATACTAATCCAACATTACGGTATGTAACATACTACACTTAGAAATAAAACAAATACTATTAAATGATTAAATATCCCAAAACCATCTCGCAACGTACAATACATAGTGGTGTATTGTGAAATATTTTAATGAAATAAACTCATTTGGAATACAACCCTAAGGTACAATAACATAAATCCAAAAACATAATCATCAAATGGACCATCAGCCACTAATCAATCACCTGATTGATTGACTGATGTGCATCATATAGGTATTATAACAGGTGGTAAACATTAAGGCAATCTCTATAAACGTATAAATAAAAAGTATATATTAAATACCTGGTACTTTTATTTAATGTAACTAAACTATAGAGAACGCCACCTTTGTCGTTGCTTGCAAATCAACCTCTCAGGATAGTGAAAGGTAACGCGAACTATTACCCGTACGTCAAAATCCAATACATTTTTTACGTACATGAGTCCGACTTAGAGCGAAGTCTCGTTTTTGAACTGTTGGAGCTCGCTCGAGTAAAACAGCCTTATTACATAGGCTTTAAAGTAAATTTTATCTACTATTATTTATTTATTTATAAAAAGCTTGGTAACTCTCGGCACACTGATACATTGGGACAAGAAAAATGAAATACAATATCTAATGTGACAAGACTGATAGGCATACATAACATTAAATGATAAAAACAAAAGAAAAATCGATTTTTAAGTTGAGGGGAGCAGCTAGGGGACTTCTAGACCTAGCTCGTTTATAATGATACTCAATTTGGATATCGGTGACTTTTGTCCAAACCGCGTTTATTCTGAAAACGTGACAAATGGGATGATAGGACGTCTAAAGTTAGAAGTTAAAGGTACCTCACTTTACTTTTTACTTTAACAACAATTTGTCTGAAGTGATTTAAGGACACTTCCATAAGTATAACTTGTATTTTTTTAACTAGAGGTATCGTGTATATGCAGACTATAAAATACCTAAAAAACGATACAATACTTTTATCAACTACTATTTGCGTTGAAATTTAACTTGTAAATTTGTTGTGTAATTATTCCTGCAATCATACAGGAATGAATCTTTTAATCACCTATTATAACAGTCCGCCACATTCAGAACATTAATGTGTATTTATTGCTGTAAAACAATAAAACCCCAGCGACACACACGAACTGACGAACAAATAAACAAAACACACATGCGGTGTAATATTGTTTTTACGTCGGATTTTTACCTAGTCAAGTTTTTTTAGTAGAGATAATAACTTTGTAACAACTACCACCGCGGTAGATTATTTAAATACATTTAAGAAGCAAACGGGCCGAAGGGCTATCTGATGTTTAGTGATACTGAATCATGCACTCTTACAATGCTAGAGGGTTCGCGAGTGCGTTGCCGGTCTTTTTGCAACTCTCTTTATCTAAGACGAATTGGTTCAACAGCGACAGTTGGTTCTGGCAGTGGTGGTGTGCGGAAAAAATTACCTTATGAACACCTAGTTATCGAACGACAAACGTTGAGAATATTTTGGGTGATTTTTGTATTCTGCCCCGACGCATGATGATGAAACTCATCTTCAGTTATTAATCCGAACAACTCCTCTGAACACTCTCCGTAAATGCTGTAGAAAATACAGATGTTGTTTGGGCTAATAATGTCACTCCACATAGAAAGATAACTAAATATAATTTAAATTTATATTTACAAACTTTAGGTACTAGAGATGAATAAAATAAAATAATTACTATCAAGCATTTGTGTAGCTTTGTCTAACAGACAATTGTAGTATTAATATCTAATTCATATTCTATACTATGCTGACAATATTATATATTGTGTATATATTCTCCTTGAAATGTTTTCTATCCTAAACGCAATTAAAACATCTGTAAGTGGCAAGAGAAGAACAAAGCGATGTGTATAGATTTTGATATAATATACAGATTAGATGCAAACTTTATGACGGACTTTCTTAAATAAGTATTGTATTCAACGCATTGTTTGTGAAACACACTACCATATGCAATTCTTAAATAAATAGCATTTTAGCCCGTATTTGAAAACGTTATTGCACTTTGTATAAGTCTTTATTCATTACTGCTCTTGCGAATTAAATTCTAAAGTTTTGTGTTGAATATTGTTAAAACAGATGTAGTGCATTGATGTAAACAAAATAATCATTTCACTCGTCGTTTCGTGACGATAAAAAGTTGTTTCGTTCCACTTTGTACTCAATGTTATCAGTAAAAGAAACTTTTTTACAAAGTACTGCATATTTTTTTTCACTTCACTTTACTGTTACCAAAGGGATTAGATAGATTTATTTATTATTAGTTGCACTCAATATATAAATATAGTTCAATTCAAATTAAATAAAAAGAGCCTCATCGCTATCGAGCGTTCTTTTAAAAAAAAATAAGATTCGCACAACAATTGAAAAACTATATAAGACATGAAATTACTAGACAAAACGAATGGAACAAAACAAAGCAATTCAATTTATATGTAAACATTTAAAGGCTTTCTTTTAAAAAAAACGCACGTGAATCATGATAAATTCGACGTACGAAAGTTAGGGATTCGACAGGTACAGTAGACATTTAAACTATATACTGAGTCAATTATACAAAATACACCGAGTACTCTGTTTCTCTAAAATGGGTAGAATGGGGAATGGGCTAAGGAAATTTCGAAAAAAGCAATAAAAAAACAAGCTTGGTCCATAAAAGTAGACCTACGTAAAACCTCGCGGCCTTTCAAATTGATTTCAGCCAGAGAAAAGTCTCATTATCTTGGATACCTCCTCCCGAACCCGTAAATTGCAAAAATAGTAAACTCAAAATGTTTTGGCTACGGAACATCCGAGCGTCCGAGGAGTCAAGTGAAATAACTGTTTAGATGGGCAATGAACAAGGAGATTGACTGCCGACCTTCTGTAAATGGAGAGGCACCGCAAAAGAGAGATTTATATTGACCTATATTTTCATGTTTTTACTGTAGTAAAATGTTCTACAAATTACAAAACAAAAAAAGGTTGCATACAAAAGGTCTAAGTAGAAGAACCTGTAAACTTAGAAATAGCGATGATTATAAAGTTTATGCGCACGTTTTGCTTTTAAAAGTAATTACACTCATGCGCCCACGCAGACACATTTGCGTAACCCCAGTTAATTAGTAATTACTATTATCGATTTTTCAGGTTATTTTAAGATATTACTGAAGTGCGCTGCTAGATTTTTTATGTAGGTATATTTATTTCCGTAATATTTAGTAACGAGAGATTTTCTTGCATTCGTTCATTTACATTTTATCCTTTTTGAAATTATCCTGAAGGTCCCTGCAAATTATTTGCTTACACAAATTATATACTATTTAGTCATTTACTTTACATATGAACTAGTCCTCACAACCATGAGAAAACTATTACAACCATAAAAAACGAGGCTGCATTGGTGGGATAGAGTCGTCAACGGCCTCGAAATAAAAAGTGTTCGACTTTGGGCGCAAGGAGAGAGGGACGGAAGATACTGGCGGAGGCAAAGGCTTGTAAAGGACTATACAGCCATCGATGATAATAATTAACTAGGCAGTTATTATATCCTTAAACTTCATATTACGATTGACGGCAAAGTATCATTAAAATAGAGGTAGAATTTCGTATTCTTCCTCGACGTCCCATGATAAAACGTACAAAGCCACCATCAGCCCAATCTTTAAATAGGCTTTTAAGGTATTTAAATTTCCTACCGTGGCGGTATTTATTACAAATCTTTTACATAGTTATTATCTCTTGTAATAGGGGACAGTAGCATTGAATTATGAAACAAAAGACGTCTCAATCCGATGACCAATTAGTGCATTCAGAAATCAATTAGTCGCTCAAATATAACCGCTTTGCTAAACAAACGCACGTGCGAGCCACGTAAAAATAACTAGACGTGACTGTGAATGTGACTGACAGCCGAGGCTCGTTTGTTATGGAATTAACGAAATTAAAAAGCGACTTTACCATTTAATAAATTAACAGTATTCTCGCACGCCTTCCTATTAAAACAGTCTTCTTCTAAGGTCTGATGAATTTATTTAAATACGAAAACTAATCTTAATAAACGACTCAAAGGTAAGTTTTCTTCCAATTTTATTCCCTTTGAATACTCTCGAGGGGTTCCAGTACACAGGAGCTAATTAAAGATTTAAGTTGGTGTCTGGTCTGGTAGCGGTAGGCAGTGCTGGTGCCTTCCTCGGCCAACGAAGAAGTATCCCAATACAGCGTGATTGAATTTGTTTCAATAATCTATTGAACCATTGAAGTCGTGTGTAACCCGAGAGTACTCCAGGAACTGGGCTTCTTAGTACCTATGGGATATGTGCGACGGCGACCGCGAAGGTTATTTGAGATACCAAAGGCAAGAACTAGTCTGTTGCACGGATCCCCGTTATCCAGGACGTTTGCGCTTACTAAACGCTGTCTCCGATACTATCGATATATTTATATGTTCGCAGAATGAATTCACAGTAGCGATATTGTGTAAATTATGTGTCTAATTTTTATGTACATTATTATATTTTTATTAAATGTTTCTCCACATTGCCGTATTGGCATAGGCTGTAAAGATAATGTGTGTATGTTTGAAATAAATAAATAAATTAATTTATCCATTTTTTTTAAATATTATTAGTGTTTTGAAATGTGAGAATATTGTATATTTGTGTGTGTTGGTTCATTAATTTTTTTTAATACTTAGTTGATAAATGATACGCTAGTTTATATCGCTTGATTGTGAATGTTTTACAGGTATTGAACTACTACAGTAGAAAAGTTACTGATATTTTGTCAATTTGTTATTCCTAATAACGAATTTCATACCCAACCTACCACTACACCAGAATTAATTATCCAATTAACCCCTTTATAATCGGGTTCACGCCTGTTCATCATATTTTTATATTTTATGAGTTTAGACATAGCGTTTCCTAGAACGAAGCGTCACACATTTTAAACGATTTTTGTCGTTACTCGGTCGTTACCAACTCGATGTTTACATTTTGTTTCTGGTTTAGAAAGAGCGGGTTTCATTTAATAGGCCAGAGGTTGACAACTTTTGGTCATGGTAACATGGGACCTACAAATTCTATTTTACACGATTTTATATTGTATTTCAAAAATTTTATATGATTAGGCAAACGGTGTAAAGGACCCTTACCAAATCTGTTGGGTCATACTGGCCCCAGATGAGTAAGGGAAAAATGGCATTACGTAGGGGTTTGTATCTAGGAAAGGTTTATTATAACTTATAATTTAATATATCCTATAAGTAGAAAAATCTTTGTATTTATTTGTTTGTATAGTAATACTTAATAATATTGTTTATTTTAGTAGGAGATAAAAGGCTTCATTTATTTTATTATATAATTATATTTAGTGAAATATATAGACTACATAATTTATTATCTTATACAATCATCTCAAGCCAAGCCATTTAAGGCTGAAATTACAAATTCACTTAGAACCTATCTATATAAGTAAGCTACAAATTAATAATTTGTTAGGCTTACAACCACTGGTTAATTTTTTTCAATGCGCCCATGTATGTGATTTTAAAATCGTTAAAAGTATACAAAATAAAGGTATGAGGTTAAACGATTGGTGTGAAACGATTATATTTTTTAAATAGTTTATTTATGTCTTAATTTTGAGGGTAGTACTCTCCTATTTATACAATGAGTGATGGTTTTTAGTAGAAACTTTAGTACGTTCTTCAAACCAGTGCTAGAAATATAACATTTATAATTTGATCATCAAATAAAAATTAAAAACATTAATACAGATACAGAAAACTTATTTATATTTATTATGATTAGATTTCAAATACATTAGCTGATAACTAACTCTGTCGCTATCACTGTGTGAAATAAAAAGTCCTATTAGGTAAGTACCTAGTACCTTAAGTAAGCCTAATTATATATATGTATGTATATATACTCCATTAATAATAATATATAAGCACCACCTTTGATAAAGCATTCATAAATCTTTATATATATAATTCTTCTGTGAGTGTGTATGTCACTGAACTTCTCTCAAACGACTGGACCGATTTTGACGAAATTTTTTGTGTGTGTTCAAGGGGATCTGGGAATGGTTTAGATTCACAATTTTGTCCGCTGGACAATGTTTTTTACATTAATTTTTAATTTATTAGTAGTTGTTTATTTTGGAATGTTTTACTTTGGATCCGACAGACGGCGCTACCATCGCAGTGTCAAATTTTAAATAATATTCGAATTTTAATTTTAGTCTGTCCCGACAGTTAGCGCTGCGATCAAATTAAAAAAAAGTTGACATAGAATTAAATTAAATCATAAAAAAATTAAGAAAAAGACCATGTGCTGGATCGTTAGATATTGTCATAACATTTGAATAATAATTTTCATCAAAATGGTCCAGAATGTTTTAGCTTATTAAAATGAGTTTGAAATTTTCAAATTAAAGACGTGTAGACAGGACAACGTCTGTCGGGTCCGCTAGTAATAAATAAAATGAAACAAATTAAATTTACTTAGGTTTTTTATTATATTAACAATATATGTGTAAACACTGAAGTTGGCCAATAAAACACTAGTGGCATTCCACTGACAGACAGACGAACAAAGCGTTGTGTTTCCGCCGCTTGTTTACCTTACCAACTACCGACGTTATTGTGCTACTAAGAACACTACTATGTGCTTCTGATTGCACAGACTAATATTGTATAGAAGCTGTGCTGTACCATGGAACCGCCAAGCTTTTCTCGGTAGAACCTACTTTGCAAAACAGTAAGTAATATATTTGGTAAAGTTATATTTTTGTTACACAAAGCGCTAAAATAATTTAAAGTGAGTGTACCTAAGTTGTAATGATATACCAATGTTTGACATTTGATATATTACGCACAATTTGCGGATTCTAGATGGTCTGTATCAGTAATAAACAAGTAAAAAATTTGTACTTATCTATATTTTCGTACTTAATATTAAAAGTAGTAGTTTAGTTGATTTTGAAATAATAAAGGATCAACCAAATAATCGTCCATGCCATAGGTAGGCCATTACTTCATTAATACCTCACACGTATACAGTGAATACTCTAATATATTTAGAAGTATCTAAGATATATTACTTTTTTAATGCGATAATTAGCGCTTTAAATACTCATTTTTCTTAAACCCATTTCCCTCAAAGGCCAGCAACGCTCCCACTAAAATGGGTGTCCACTGTCTCCATTGACCCCCTATTCTATAAAAAAGAAATTTAACGAATAATACTTTTCCAGCTAATTAATAATCTCTGTTGTAATATTATTCTACATTCATAGAAATGAAAGCAGAACGCTGGCTTCGTTCCAGGTGAAGTTAAAGATGACTAAATCCATCGTCAATTGTATGACTATCTCGTATCCTTTCATCTCTAATTGTGTTCTGTAATTTTACCGCAGTTTTTTATAAATCGAATCCCTTTGATACTATTGTAGCGTTCATATTTCAATTAAGCGATAAAACGATTAAAACACGCGAACAATATAAGATAATTTATATATTTGTACATTATAATTGTTTAAATATTCCGTAACCATGGTGGTCAAGCTTGATACAAATTTGCGTACACTTAACCTAAAGGTAGAGCAGTGTTGGCCTGGTGGCTTCAGGGTGCGACTCCCATACCTGAGGTCGTAGGTTATATCCCCGGCTGTGCACCAATGCAGTTTCTTTCTATGTGCGCATTTAACATTTGCTCGAACGGTGAAGGAAAACATCGTGAGGAAACCAACATGTCTTAGACCCAAAAAGTCGACGACGTGTGTCAGGCACTGGAGGCTGATCTACTTGCCTGTTAGATTTTAAAAAATGATCATGAAACATATCCACAGGCCAAGACCTAAAGAGGTTGTAGTACCACTGATTATTATTATAATAAACTAAAAGGTATCATACTGCAAGCACAACTAGTACTCCGACAAACCTGAAGACAAATACTTACAATTTTATAATGAAACTACTGTAGTACAAGAAGAATACTTTCCGTTTCAGAATAGGATAAGTTGAGATGATTTTGCTTAGGATGGTTAGTGAATGTATGCAAAGCTAATAAAGTTTTAAAGCGAAAGTGAAAATTTGACGAAAGTGCAATTTTAGGTAGCTTAATTAATGTAGGTTCGCGTTTTGTATAATTGTATGATCCCTGTCTGTTTCAAAAGAAGCATATTGCCATAAAGTACAATTGTCTGTCTATCCGTTAGAATTTTTGATATTTAAATTTGACAATAAACCAGAAAAAGTATTTAAGAATGTTCTCGAAATTAAAAAAACATATCCCAAAACAATGTATACAGTATTTTGCATCGTTAAAATAGCACGAACTAACTGTAACATATCAAAAGTTGAAACGCAACCGTATTTTCTAAGAAATATGACATTCGAAAACAAACTTTTATTAACCTGTGTCCGCAGTTGAAAATGTTTATGTGATGGTAGTTTGTTGGACGTGCTTTGTTGTTGTGAGGTGGTGTAATTACCCGTTTAATGCTACGCAAATTGAACGCGTAGGACTCTCATTATAAAATGATTCATCGATATAAAAACGGATATAAAAAGAAGACCGCCGATGCTCGTATTTGTGTCTCGACAAACTGGTCTGTCCCCAAACCAGGGGAGAGACTTTTTTCTTATATTAGAACTTATAGTGATATCTTACCTTTTGACGGAAGAGCCATAGCATGTACATTGTACATTGTTCAGAAATCGATAGAGTCATGAACTATAAATAGGTACTCTAATGCTTAAATAGTAATAATAATAGGCTTTTTCAGATTCATTTGTCATTTACATTTAAACACATTTCCATTTTAATAAGTGTATCTATGTGCTCTTTTTTGGTAAAGGCCTCCACCAAATACCGACATTCCTCTCTGCACTGTACCACTCTCTGCCATGTACCAACTGCTGTTTCTTTAATTTGGCCAATCAAGCTTCTGAGCTGTCTCCCTCTTTTCCGTTTGCTTCTCTTAGGCACCAGTTTCGAAGTTTTTTGCTCCACTTTTCTGTTGCTCTTGCCATGTGCCCCGCCTATTTCCACTTTAGCTTATTTATTGATATTGTAACATTATTATCTTAGTTATTTTTCTTAACGTTGTATATTTTATTTTGTCTCTTCTTTTCTTCCCTATCTAACATCGTGCCATCGATCTTTGACACACCTGTAACTTTGTAGGCTGCGCTATAGTAGGCGGCAAGTTTGCCATCCATAATATATTAGTACAGGTAGTATACAAGTATTGTAGAGCTTTCGTTTAATAACCATGCTCGGTTTCTTAATTTTCATAACTTCTTTAAGTGACCAAAAGCTCTTCCGTGCTTTTGCTAATCTTGTGTCGATTTCTTTTATTGTTGCATCGTTCATAGATATTGTCTGGCTTAGGTACGAGTATTCAGCTACGTATTCTATAATACTGTTATTTAACATTACTTTCTGGAACACTAATACTTACTAATCCTAAAATCTTATATATGTCTATTGAAATTCTTTCTATGTTTTTAACGCGCCGTCTACTCTTTAATTATCGATTTTGTGAGTGAAATGATGTTAAGTAGTTTCACGAAGTGATTTCAGTGATTCAAGAATTCTAAATACACAATAGGTATTTACTTCCCTTTGCTATCAACCTGTAGCACAAAGATGATATGTGCTACATGTAGATTAGGAAGACATTTTAAAATAATGTTTGAAATGAGTATCCCAAGCGTTATTTAACATGCACCTCTAAGGTGCAACGTCTTGTAAATAAATAAAATGTAATGACTATTCTTCGAAGTGTGCTAAGGACCAATGATAAGCAAAGACAGGCTACCAAGTCTGGTCTCTGTCTGTGCGTGGGTGGTCTTCGTAGAAAGGAAATCCGATTTACTATAATTCAATAAATATATTGATTTATTGAAAACGGAATACATGTGATTGCACAAGACGTGGGAAAGTTAACGTTTTACTGTTTTATATTTCGATTTGTAAATACTAATAGTCTACCAAATTAATATGATAGGTACATTAATATTAAGTATCCACGAAATTAATGTACCTATGCGTTGTATATTTTCTCATGATTTAATAGGAGTTATAGTCGTCAAATTAACATTACAAAATATAGATTTTTGTTTTTGATATTTTGGAAACTTAGTAAAACAAAACCTATAAAACTAATAACGTTTTATTAACAACAAGCGCACAATACTAAAAAGGATAAAAAAATACTCATATATATACGTATATACGTTGTAAGTAAAAAAGAACAGAGACACGATCAAACTGCCTAAAGGCCCCGGAAAATCAAACCCGGTTAACAGCCGGAAAAATCAAACATATTGATGAATTTATCTCTAAAACTGAATTAACTAATCTCAGTTTACAGAGAAATCGCGATAAAACAGAGAAACTCATTGGAAGCTCAATAAAATCGTATCGAAACGTAACAATGATCGACTTATTTATTTAAGTGGTTTACTGCCAGCTATTTCCAGAGACCACACATAAAAGCTGACCTCCATGTATTTACAGTACTTATAGCTTTTTATTGTTTTTATTCGGTTTTGTGGCTGTTTAAACGTTTAATCGTACATTATTTTAGCATATAAACAAAGTATCTAGAACAAACTAAGGTTAAGAATAGGTATCATTAAAATTAATTACTATGAACATTAATAACATGTTGATTTGTCTTCATATTTTTTATAATGATAAAATAGTAATAGTATACTTTTATGTACACGTAGTGCCATCTATTAGTGCTAGTACGAAAACTGTAATAAAGAAGTGAATTTGTTAAACTTGTATTTACTAATTTTAGCAGCAGATAATATTATTAATAGCTGTCGCAAAAATCCTTATTCATAATTTATTTGCAATTTATTTATTTCTGTGTTATTATAAAGTTTTTTTTACACTTTATTAAGGTATCCGATTATCTATAATTTAGACATTTACGACGGACGATAAAGTTAAGTGTTGACATTGACATTTTCAGTTTTCTTTTTTGGTAAATGTTATCCAAGTTTAAAAATGTCATTTAGAGATAGTTGTGCTTTGATAACGTGCCGATTTTTCAGTCGTTTACGAAGTAAAAATAAATTATTGTGCTTTAATATCAGCGGGTTTCATATGGAAAGTAAACATGAAGCAAAGTCAGCTATGGAACTCGTCAACATACCCCCTATTATTACCACATACCGGCAAGCTTTACGAACTTTCGATGACAAATTCAAAAATGATTTTGCGACCAACTTGAACAAATTAAAATTTCTAGTGGATAAATTAAAAGCAGACCACCTTGGCTTCGATCACAGTTACAACGATCCTGCTACCTGGAACAGACCAAGCAAAGCCCCATGTACATACGTTGAAGTGTTTCAAAACAGTACGGTAAACATGAGTATTTTTATTCTAAAACCGGGATTTAAAATGCCTTTGCATGATCATCCACACATGCATGGGCTATTAAAAGTCATATCTGGTGCGGTAAGAGTTAAAAGTTTTACAGAATATCCTCTTAAAGAAGCAATAAGTAAAGTAGATTTTAAGGCTCGCGCAAAACACGAAGCAGCGCGACTTGCCCAAGGCATACACAAACGTAGAAGATTATTTGCAGAGATTTCTCAAGACCGTATTTGTAAGGAAGATTCTGAATCATGCATTCTGACACCAACAGTATCTAATTACCATGAAATTGAGGCTCTGAACACACCAGCAGCATTTTTCGATATTTTAGCACCACCTTATGACACATTTGTGGAAGGGATTGGTCCAAGAAGATGTAGATATTATTATGTTGTTAATGAGATAAGTTCAAATGTTGTAGAGTTACAAGAAACAAGTGTTCCTGAGTGTTTTTATTGTGATCAAGCCCCATATTTAGGACCTACTCTTGCATAGTTGAATTAAGTAATATGAATTTCATGTGTTACTAACATGTGCAAATTAAGTGGTTCTAGTAGGTAATGGTATAAGGCCGTTTACATAATGAGATCTAATTTCAAAGTTACCAAAACATTAACATCCTTTAAAACTAGTTCAAATAATTTTGTGCCTTTTATTTAATTGCACCAACAATTATCTTGTCAGTAGCAAGGTTTTGTCTAGTGTAAATATAATATTAAGGTTACCTCTATATAAGATGGCTATTCTAGGGCTATTTTTTAATGTAAAGGGAAAAAGGAAAATTGCATATTACAGGGTTGATTTACTTTTAGATTTTGCAAATCTTCCAAAGATTCTTTATGTCCTTGAGATAGTCAATTCTTATACCCATGGTTGTATATTTTTAGTTATATTTTAAAATGTGATTGTATTCACAAACCTTGTAAAATGTGTACATATTCTAAAATGAAGTATAATAATTTTAAATTGACAAAAAATATCATTTGTTGTTTTTCTCAATTCTTGAGATAATTATAAGATAGGTATATAAATAGGATTACATAACATTCCTTAATTGGTATATTTTTAAATTTAATCACAAAAGAACCAGTCATTCTATCTGATCTCTTGTAAAATTATGTATTTATTTGTATTGATAAAGTATATAATGCTGATGATTTAAGAAATAGTTATAAGATATCACTATTCCCTTCTTGATGTGTTCTTGTTAAATAAATCTTCATTTTGTTGCAAATTTTTTTTATATCTATTTACACTATACCAATATTTCTTACAGTCTGTGAATTCAAATAAGTAACATGTTGTAGCAATTACTTTTTGGGGGCAGAATAGAAAAACAAAAGAATAATTAAGAAATTTATTCATATAATGGTAAATAATGAATTACAAAGGCACATAGATAAATCAGTTAACCTCCCACAAATAGTTGGATAAACACATAAACATCATCTGATATGCTCTTTATAAAGTAATTAATTTTATTGCATATGAAAATATATATATATATATTGCACGCTGAAAGCTGAAATATTCATTGTTCTTAAAATTACTTATTTAACTGTGATTTATTTGAAAATAGTAGAAGCTAATAATGGAGTGTCTAAAATCTAAAATTTAAAACTACTCAAACTAAAATTGTTTTATTAAGATACATTATCCAAAGATAATCTTAATGACATCCAAGATAAAGAAAGACTACATAAACATAAATAAAATTTTCTATCTCATATATCTTATCAATGTTGGTTGAATTTTTCACGTAATTGCTATCAGTAGAGGAAGATAAGACCTCAGATAAATTACTATACACATAGACAGACCTATTTCTTAAAAAAAATTAAATGCTGTTCAAATTCTCAATTATTCAATAATGTATTTGAAACTGCTTATATATTACGTATTATACATGTTGCCAAATAAAATAATGTTTATTAAAACAATATAAAATGTATATACATCAAATTTGGTTAGTTGCAATTAAATAATCAATAAATTAAAAATAAATTTGATTAAGTAAATAACTTTCATAAGTAGTCTATTCTTTCGTTCAATTCCTACATAATCGCTGCTTTTAAAATAAAAGATTGATATTCTTTAAAGATTATAAATAATTAACATGAAAAAATCTTGATTTAAAACAAATTTAAATACATAGCATTATAGTAATTTATAAGAGAACTAACTAGCAGAGATTTATTCTGTGTTTGATAACTACTGATGTTTTATAATTTAGTCTTTTGTGTAAAACAATAACAGCACTTAGCATACATGGAAAAATACACACAACAAACATGTATTTTTATATTATTTATACACTTCCATACCAAATTAAAAAATACAGTCAGCAAAACCAAATACATATAATTAATGCATGCATATGTCTACATGCGGTTACAAATGAGCACTGGAATATTACAACAAAAAAATAAGATACTAACAGCAAATTTAGTTATTAAATCTCTGCTAATTGGCATAAAAATCACTTTTGTAAAGTCTTTGTTATTTTTTTACATTGATTTAAAGGCTTCACAAATCCTGAAATAAATCTCCTTTTTATATGTTAATTGTGCAGAGAGCTTATAAGGTGAAAAATTGTTACAATACTACAATCACAGTACATTATAAAATGTATTGGGCCCTAGCAATAAAATTTTATATTCTGGCAGTTTTGTTTTAATAAAATTTACTGGTAAACTAATTCGCTCTTATTATATATAATTATACCAAACACAATAATGTTCTTGTTACTTGTTATTGTACAATTTATTAAGCAAAAGATGAGCAATTTTATTGATTTACCTAACTGGCAAATTGTTAAGTATTTTTCCTTGTGCAGAAAATATTAATTTAACATTTGCCAAGAATTTCTTGCGACTAGTTACATATTTTAGACTTAATCTCAATAGACTAGTATTCTAATCAATTTAGCTATACCAAATACTAAAAATTAATCATGCATTTGTCACTCTTAATCTTTCAGAAAACATCCATAATGGAATAGACAAATAAGAGCTTGTAATTGGTAAACCCTATATTTATTTTAAACAAAAATGTTTGTTCTCTTTCTCTTATGACTTAAGTTATATATAACCTTTCTAATCTTATTTATCTGTCCCATACTTAACACACTTTTTATAATATTTCAAGATAAACTTAGTTCTACTCCTAAAGGGACTATTAACTTATCCTTCTTATGCTGAACAGAAAACCACAAAACTAACAGTCACACGAGCTATGGGTGCTTACATGGTATTAAAACATTGAAGCAAATAATTTGAGATTAAGAATTCCTCATAATAAATTGGACGGGCATATTTGTCGTGACAAAAAGCTGCCATTAAATTATTCAGACAGAAGTAAAATTTTAATCCAATCCTATTATATAAGTACATGAACAAATGTATAATTTAAGAAATATTTACATTTGTATAAACACAACAAAACATTTGGTACAGAATAAAACGCTAGGATTTAACTAAACTATCGGTGATTTGCGTTAATAATTAGTAACTGTATTAGTCGTTAATTGCCCTGAATTTTAGCCGCGTTATTTCTTTTATATATAGACTATCCAAGCCAAAAACATTTAATTCAAAGCAGTTCCTGTGAGCCTCCTGCCCCCTGTTCTATTAAAAATCAAAGTTCCAGAAGTTAGCTTGTTTAACAATTTTTTTTATCTACATAATATTAGTATAAATATTGTTAATCCATCACAATTGTGATATTAGACTATTCATAATAAAAATAAGTAATTTTGTACACTACTTAACATAAAAGAACACAATATTACGTCTTTTTTACCCAGGCAGGTATATAAACTTATTATAAACTAATTATATTCTTACTTCAAATTATTTAGTCATATGGTAAAATAAATGTATATTTTCTTATACTGTGAAGCGGTTCAGTTCGAAAATAACCTGATATTATGAATTTTCCACAGCAATTTCCCTGGAAACAATTGTTTATTAATTCATTATTTTTTATTTAAACCAATTTAAATAGTGGTATACTTAAAATGGTAAAAGCGACAAATCATAAAAAAATCCTTTACCTTTATCGCAGTTCTTAAGCCGATACAGTCGGTCTATCCCCAACTCCACCTGCTAAGTCGTAAACTGCCTGAGCTACCTCAGCTGCTAATTTAACTGCAGACTGAAAAAATAATAATAATATTACTATCTCAGAACATTGGAATTTAATTTGATCGTAATTTTTTTACGCATTTGGTTTTAATTTTACTTTAGATTATACATATTTTATTTATAATATTGTTATAGCAAAAGTAAAGAACTATAATTTTCTAATATATCTGTCTACAATGAGTTTTTTGTTTTAACAAATTCTCTTACTTTACCAGTACGACTTTCATATATACTGTGTACTATATCTTAGCCTGGAAATAAAACTGGGCCTTAAAAGTGTAAATAAATAATTATACAATTTAAAACAAACCTCTTGCGTATCAGCCTCGGCGTAAACCCGTACAATATCTTCAGTACCGGACGGACGTACGAACGCACGCCCACATTTATACGAAGATACCAATTCATCTACACGTTCCTGTAGAGATTCCGGCGACGTACACTTTCGTTCCGCGTCCGTTGTTTTGATAGCATTGCGGTCCTGTAATTAATTAAATGAATGTAAGAAATAGAAAATTTAAAAGAAAATATTTCTATAATAAATACGGTTAGTTCACGCGAGGAGCCTTTTAATTTCAATTCCAATATTCCTTTTAAATACTTATTATTTTGAATTATGAAGATATTACCTACTAACTAGCTATAAAACGCTACATGCAATGGAGGACGTCGCAAATATTGGAATACGTACGTGGTACATAAACTCAATATTAAAGTCGGCATCACTATTGTATTTTGAAGTGAAAAGTAATACTAACCTCAACCGTAACCTTTAGCTGTCTACAGGGTAGGTCATTATAAGACTCCATCCACTGTCTGACGTCATGTCCTCTTTCACAAAGTACTGTTTCAACCAAGAATAGATCAGAAATTGCATCTCCAACTGTCTCATTGGTCAAGTCGATGAAACTTAGTAACAATTGAGCCGCCTTTCTTTGTTCCGTATCACTGAAATAATAGATGAACAAAATTTAAGACCATTACTAATAGTTAAGTGAGGATGACTATCTATTTAATTGTTATGAACTTTTGTAATTTCTTATAAGATCTAAATCATATATAAATATTTACAATAATCCAAACATTATTTACTTTTGACTTTCTATTTAACTATCGAGCAAAGAAATGTTAAGTACTTAATATTTCTTTTTTTTTTATAGAACAGGGGGCAAACGGGCAGGAGACTCACCTAATTCTTTATCGCTTTTATAATGTATACTCACCCCTCCTGAGCAACTTTAGCTATTGTAGTTTTCGTGACATCACTGTACACTACAGTCCCATGCCCGTTGGCCTCAAAATAAACTCCTATGTCATATGATAAAGCTGCGTGATGTAAATGTTTCACACCTGTCTTTACGCACGTTACTGGTACTTTCTGTAACACAGTGTTCTTATTAAATGTTATTTAATTTGAAATATTAATACTGGAGAATGCTGTCTTTTTTGAGAAACTTCTTTTAGGTAACAAAAATATAATATATATGTAATATAATTATGTATGGTATCTCCATGGTACTAAAAAAATAATATAATTACAGCGACACACTAATAAAAAAATACTCATGTTTTTACATTTATTGTATTTTATAGTGAGCCACTTCAACAAAGAAATATTTTTATGGCTTTTGTTATAAAATTTGAATTAATATGAAGAATTCCTTACCAAGTTCTCAGTAATGTATTTGGTAGAGGCACCATTCGCATACGCTGTTTGAACTAGGCCCAGTCGTAAATGGGTCGCATCGCACCCTTTCAGTAGCTCTGTTATGTAACTGGCGAATAATGTTGCTATGCGATCTCCATCTAATAGATGCATATTGTTACTGAAATTAGCAAATAGTAATTGAATATGATTAATTAATTATGAATGGTTTTAAAAAGAACAGAAAATGTGTGTTTATTATACACAAATTGAAGTTTTTAGTATAATAATAAAGCGTCATACGTACTAAATAAAGAAACTGGTAAAATAGTAAAAATAAAATTCAATTTTCAAAAAAAATAATATTTAAACGCAAAATTTATGTTATATACAGATATATCAAACCTGCATTTGGCTATTTGGAAAATATATATGTAGCAAAATTTTTTTTTTTTATAATTCTTTGGAATTTCGAAAAATGAGACTACGAGGCTTGAAATTAAATGTTCCTTATTCTTGCAGGGTCTGATTATAGTTCAGGGTAATCCTGTAAAAAATAATATATCACTTACCTGTCATCAACATAATAATACACGATTCTGTCTCCATCTCCGTCCAAAGAGGCTACACGTTGGTAAGGAACGTGTTCAACGCCCACGGGCGGCTTCTGTGATACTTTCACAAAATCTGCGCCACACTGAAATAATATTAAAAAAAACTTAGTCCAAAAATGCATTCGTTTTAAAGGTATGGTAATGGAATTATAAATTAACTTGTCTATTTATAGTCCACTTAATGCTAAGCCTAATATGAATCTTAGAAATAGTATACTTAAAAAAAACATACATTTTTAAAAAATGATTTCTGAAATAGATAAGAATAAATGTCTAAAATCTATTAGCAAAATGGCGTTTGTAAAGCACTCGACACATCGAGGTATGTAAATAATCTATTATATACTTACATTTAAATTAAGTTTTCCTCCATTTCCGCCCAAATTGTATAGGACTAAGTCGAGTTCACCGTCCAATGTCTTCTTAATTATATTTAATTTCTTCCCTCCAACACCATTTGCACCATCCACGTATAATGTGGTATTGTAATTACCACAGACTGGTAACTTCTGGCGAATACTTTTGAATGCGCCTACGATTTTTTCGTAATAACCTGTAATTAAATAATAGAATTGTTTTACATATCTTCTAAAACTGGTAAGTATAATTGATGACTATATGTATGAAATTTCTAATAATATGTATATTTGCTTGATATTTAAGTAAGCATTTTGTTTTACGACTTATAAATAAATAAATTTAAAAAAAAAATGGGTACCTAAATACTTGGTATTTTACAGATTTTATATGTACATAAGTTTGAAAAATTAAATATATAAACGAAATAACCTTCTTCCGTAGGCGTCCCATATGTATTATCATTACGACATTTTACACAAAAGTGTAAAATGGGGGTAGTCACAATACCAAACTCTTTAGCGGTCCCTTTCAAAGCCATTACACCGTGAACAGCCGCGGCAGCCAGACGCGGACTTGTGTATCTGAAAATCGAAAAATAATATTAGTAAGGTAGCAAAAGCATCGTAAAAAACTGATGGTTAAAGGCCATATAGATATTATATGTTGAAAGAACCCACAAAAAGCGTTGTTATTACTGGATTAAATGTAATCACAATTGCAATACCACACAGTTTATTTATTTATTTCGGACTCCTACAGCTATCTTCAATTATATATAACAAAAAAAAACAATTACACTAAAAATATAGCCAAAAATGGAATACATACTAAATAATAAAAATAATACGAAGCATAGAAGAAAGGTTTTACTTGGGTTTTTTCTACTATCCTGTACTGCTACTCACCTGGTGTCCATTCCAATGTAGACACTGGCTTTAAGTGCCATGTCGGCGTTGACTTCTTTGATGATTTGCGCAGTTGTTGATTCTAAGTCATTGTCACTGTAATATGTAATTTATACATTATTGTTTAATTATGTAATAAATTTTGATACAGTGATGGGTTTTCATGTAATTAGATATAATATGTCACATTATCAATATCATATAGTACACAATTTGTTAAAGTTATTTATTTCTAATTGTCGATTAAAACAAGTTTCAATCATATATTTTATAATCGTAGTTTATGTATTCCTGTCCTGTGGTGTAGTTGGTTTGATGTAGGAATACTAATAAGCATTTTTGTGTTATGATTGAAGTGTAAATCGTAGGTTACTTTAAGAGAAGACTGTCAATGTCGTCGTGTTGTTTGTTTAATACCTAAACGACACGCGTTTCAATATATTATACAAAAACTATTATTAAAAACACTAGAGGGAAACATCTAATAGCTAACAGGCAATCTCTGTCAACTAGTAGAATTTTATGAATTATTATCCATCATCTCAATTAATTTAAAATTACAACCAAACTATTTTTTAAAAGTATTAATTGTCTGAAAGAATTGATAATTCCGCAGGCCATATAAGAATCAATACAAGTAACATTGAGTAACCTTCGACGCAGAGTGAAAATGTAGTTTACCTTGAGAGGTGAAATGTCAACGTGAAACATACGTGATGCTTTCTGGATTCTTAATAAACTATTAAAATAAATGCTTCCTTTAAAAACCTTAGTAATGTTAACAAAATTTATTTGCTATATATATAATTATAATCTTAAGATCGCCGCAAGTCTGCTTTAAAATTACCTAATAATAAATTTACTAACGGCATATTTAAGGTATGATAAGGAAGGAAATTATTTATTATTATTTTGGGATTTGAAGGGCAAAAAACTGCTTAACTGGTGCCCAAGGTACAGCAAACGCAAAAGAGGGAGACAACTGAGAAGGTGGATTGACCACATTTAAGAAACGGTAGAGAGTGGTAAAGTGCAGAGAGGAATGGCGGGATTTGGAGGAGACCTTTGCCAAAAAAGGGCACACAGAAGTATCAGAATTGGATTAAAATGGAAATTTGTTTAAATGTATATAAAATATATAATGTAAAATGTATCTGAATAAAGGCTATTATTATTATTATAAGGAAGTATATACTCGTATAGCATAACAAGACTTAACGAAATTAATAACTTTTACCTCAGATTGAACTTTTGAGTTGGACTGCAGTAGTTTAATTAACGTTGAATATTTCTTACTGTATTAATCTATTTTTTTTAATATTGATGCGATGTCAATATTTATTATTTGAATTTTTACTTTCACAATAACACAATTACCTGACATTAGCGAGCCTTGTAGCAATACCTTCCCAACTTTCTTCCAGCATTTCACCATCAGGATCGATTAATTTGACGCCGTTGTCTGGTTCTAAGTTGTGTGAAGCCGTGATCATCATTCCAATGGTACGACCTGAAATACAATTTAAATATTGTTTGAATAATTTTGGTAAAGCGTACTTATAAACATACTGACATGAATTTAAAATAGTAAAAAAGAAATTAACCTAAAAAGCAGACAAAATAATAATAAAGGGTCGTTACGTAAAAGCGAGAGACTGTTGATTTTTTTTAAACAACTGGCAAGAAGGCTCGCAAATTCCGTTTACGAATTGATTTAATCTTCTCTCTAAATTTGTATAAAAACCTGTTCGGTATTGTGGTTTAGTTAATTAAGCCTACATAACGATTACATACTAAGTTATACAGGCCATAAATAAGGCTAGATAATTCAATACCTCTGCTCCGGCACGAGAACATGAACAAGAAGCAATGATGTTCTTTATTTTTAGCTCGCTCCCCTGTTATTTCGCGTGAAATTCTTTGAAACATTTTAACGACTTTAAATAAGGTTTTGAGCAATAATATTGTGAAACATACGTAGTTATTAGAGCATAGCACGTAATAAATGATTTATTACCAACTAAAATATTAAATTTATGCAAGAGCTATACATTTAAAAGTAATGCACAGCTTTAATACCTAAATATAGGTGACTTTATACATCGCAATTCAATAAATTTGCGTTAAAGAACTAATGAACAATCACTCGTAATATTGTTATCAATAAATATACATATAAACTAGCGGCCAGTATGTGGCCAATAGCGGCAAATATGTGTTAGCCTCATTAAGCATAGCCATCAATGTAATGGCGATTAACACAGTTAAGCATATAAAGAAATATAAATATTAATCACTCCAACTGATTACAAAGTAGGACCACGCCCGATTAGATCACAGATTGCAATTGATAATTTGCTTTTAACATCGGTTATCTTTTTTCTATATTAAATGAGTTCATACTAAGTTCAGTACAAGATCAGCGTATGAACCCTCTTTTCTCCGATATTGTATAGAGTTAAAAAAATATCATACAATGTTCATTTTATTTAATGAACAGTTATTAAATATGTATTTAACTTCTATGGATTAACTTACTTTTTTTTATAGGAAAGAAGATAATAATTGATGTGCATAGGAATAAAATCAATTTGTTTCAAAACAAAAACTTTTAAATTAAAAATGAAATATGTTGTTGCAATAGCCTAGATTAATGACAATTTTAACCTTGCGTTGACCTAAAAATATCGTATCAAATGGTAGTATTGCTAGGGATTCCTGTAACCGGATCAAGGGCTCGGAAGTAACCGTAGTAGGTCTTTAAGGTCGAGCATTAATAATTGTTGAGGATGCTTATTACGAGTATCGACAATTCATCGCGTTTGTCAATTATAATAACAGATAATTGGCGCTACAAACGCATATTGTAGACGATGTTCTAACTTACAAACTTTCAATGATTTTCAATTGTTTTCTTACGATTTTATTGACTATTCGATAAAATATTTTTTCCATATTTAGAGTAAGAAGACTTACGATTAATTCTAGTAAACTGATTAGCTTACAATATCACATTTTAATCTCAAAATATTTTTCTAAAAATGATTTACAGTAATTTGTAAAGCTATTAACTAACGTAACTTTAGCTTTCTCATACTGGGAGAATCAGACTATAAAATTTTAATAATTAGTACGTTATTATGTAGTTTATTGACAGTAATAAGTAAGCTTGCAATTAATACCTCTAATAGACGTTTTAAACTACCAATTTATTATTGGGTATGCCCTGAAAGTAGCAATAAACGTGGTTCAAGACGCAGCTTTTTGTCTGTGACCCATTAGTCCATTTACCCACTTCCGCCCTAGCGCTCTAGATCATGTTGGCTGAATGCACCATTTTAAATGTACTGACATTTAAAATGCATGCTTTGCTATTATAAAACTGTTTATATTAATCGTATAATACTATGATCGTATAATTACAATGTTATTCTACACTACGAATTTCGAAACGGAATAAATTATATTCTTTTTTTATATGTTTCAGCGAACTGCATCACTGACTCGGCATATTATAATATTTTTTTTAAAGATACGCATACGTATCGTACATACGTAACGATAATTAAAAATACTTACCATTTTTACACCTCGATCGTAAAACGGCAAGTAGTCCCATGCGATAGACTACATGTTCAAGGAGACTGGCTCTGGAAGAATTTAAATAAATTTCTAGATGCCTTTTAACAAGGGATTTTTTTTTGTTACCCAAAATTATTTTTAATGTCTAAATATGAAAACACCTGTTTGACATGGACACAGTCCGGGGGTTAAAGGTATATTATAAAAAAATTATTAAATAAAACTGTTATATGGGAATCATCTATTTAAATTTTAAATAGATTAATTTGCTTTTTTTTATGTTACAGGAGGCAGACGGGCAAGAGGCTCACCTTATTGGTCTTAAGACTTAAGTAAAAGCTGAATTTCTAATAAAATAAAATGATTGATGACATAAATATAAAAATATATATTTTTATATAAATGTAAGTTGAATGCTATAAATAGCTGATTCACAGGTTCATTGCTATCCTATAAAACACTATAATGAAAACCCATCATTTAAAATTTTGGCTGAAAGCCAAATGTCTAGCATAATTCTAAAGCACTCTCTTGGTATATTTTATAGAAGACATATTTATTTTATTATAATTGGGTAGTTTGAATCTTAATACTGTGAAAGAATTTTTACTGCAAAATTAAATATTTTCACAAAATCATTGGCCACATACTCTCAAATTGTAATAAATACATTATTTTATTAAAGATTTAGTAAAATATTACCCTAAATAATAAACATAAATTATATTGTAGGGTGTGTAATGAGAAATGTCTAAAATACTACATGCTTGATATAAATTAATAAAACTATCAAAACAATAATTAATGGATTTTATTTCTTTATAGGTAAAAATTTTTTTTTTTGAAATTTGTGTTTAAAGGATACCAAACTGATATCACTTTAATCCAACAAAAAAATCTAAGCATGGTAATAAAAAGTATTGGTTAGATAACAGTATGTATTTTGATTCAAACACAAAAGTCATTGACCAGCACAATTTAGAGACTTCCCGTTGCAAGATATTTATTGGTGACTCATTCGCTAGTATGCAATCGTAAAAGGACATAGGATCCTTTTCCAATAATTTGCTTACGTGACATGTTCGTTTCAATATGCTAGCCGAATTTGAAGACTATTTGACATAGTTTATGTATTTCGTGTGTCCTAAACGGAAAATATAATACCAATTTAATACTTCAATCAGTAATGGAAAAAGTAACTTACTTTGTGCGGAATCCGGCAGTACCGTATTGAATAAAAATGTCGGTCGTTTTTGGGTGCATTTCTCTTGCGAACGCGTACACGACTCGTAAACTACTCGGCGGCATTCTCTTTATCCAAAATATTTTATAAGGCCGAGTAACTTGAGCACAATCACTTCGAATCAACAAACGAGATTTTCAAATTTCACAATCAACATTGCATTTGCACACAGCGATATGCCAGTGTCAACTGTCAGTTAGTCGCAGACTACTGAACTCGAAAGAGTACAATTACATAAAACCACAGGTAACTTATACTCAACAAGTATTTCTTTAATTTTTAGTATGTACAGCATCGAAAATAATTAAAAAGTAAAAAATGTATTTACGCCAGATTCTTTGAAAAACAGCTGACAATGACGTATGCTGTATCATGTCAGAGAGACAACAGGAATAGATTTGAATACATATTTTTTATGATTTAATGACATTGACAGTACATAGAGTGAAATGTGAATTTCTATCAGGGAATGTTACGAAAAGTAATTTTCAATAATTTAAATCTTCAATGAAATATAAGAAAAAAAATATTTTAGTATAAACATATTTATTTTAAAAGTTAATCTAAAATACAATTTAATTTTTTACTTTTTAAAGTATTAAGTTATAGTTTATTGTTAAGGGAAAAGGTGTTGTGCAACTTGTTTTCGAGTTCGAGTTCCAGAGGATCATAAGGTAAAACTTTGTTTTGTTAAATGTAAATCTAACTAGAATAATTTAACATTGATCAAAGGTATAATTATTTTAATTCCCAAGGGATTTTTGCTTATAACTTTTTAAGCTTTCTATAACTTACATAATAAACTGATATACTATATAATATTTTGTAATAGTAGAATATGCCCTGCATATGCCAAACATAGCCTTCTCATAAATTTATTATTAAGTAGATAATTCATACCTTAAAACACTGCTGACGCATGTGTAGGTACTAAAGTAATACAGACATATATCTACTAACTTTCTACTGTTAACTATAAAGTTTGAGTGATATCATATAAACAGGTTTTATAATCCTTTAACTTTAGTCATTCTGGAATGATGGACATTTTATAAATGTGGCTACTAAATTAATCAAATACCTTACCTAATTTTAAATAAATAATAATTGTGGTAGTGGAAAGTCTACTAAGTCTAACTATAGGTATATTTTTGTTATCATAGAAGTTTTATTGTACTTGTTTTCTTAGATTTTTATTACATACTTACTTACAGATTATTACACACTTATAATTATAATCTAATAAATATACAGATTGTTATATACATATGTATATCTTATATGTTTTTAAATTCGTAACATTATTTACGTAGAATGTCCAACATTAGGAAACCTAACCACTGCATAGGTAAACTACTGCATAGGTATTGAAAAATTCTACTAAAAGGTAATGAAATAATTTGATCATGGTCTAATGGTTTTAATCAGTCCTGGAATTTTTAGCTTGATTATTACAAGTTGTTAAAAATAAAAACAAAAATAAAATTCTCTATTCTCTGTTCTAAAATTAAATAAAAAAGGTTTTTATTCATGAGTAGAACTTCAGTGTTTTTTAACCAGTGTTTTTTTTGTATAGGAATACACAACATTTGTCTTAGTTTTATTTATGGCAGTAAAATAATTTCATCACTCCAAAAGATTTCCGACTCGGGATAGGCGAACATACAATTATGGAAGTGCGAGTGTCCATGAGCGGCGGTGTCACTTAACATCAGGTGAGCCTCCTGCTAGTCTGCCTCCTGTAACATAAAAAAAATTACAATTGGGTAAAACAATATTATTGTAAAAATTGATATCTGTTCGTTACATTAACGTTCTATGTTTCATGTAACATTTTTTGTTCATCATAACTAGTTTTTATAGACATCATAACTAGTTTTTCACACCTTAGGTTATATTATTATATTTTTGTCCCTATTTTTAAAATGTAATATGGCCCATGTCAGTCAGTGAAGATGCAGCTTTCTAATGGTAAAAGAATATTTAGTTGTTTTTATTTATTTGTTAACACTTCGTTTCGCGGCTTTCAAAGATCGCTTGAAAGCGATAAGCGCTTTCAAGCAACCACTGTGTCTGAAAACATTACAAACATACATACAAAACACAAATTTCTCCTCTTTATAATATAAGTATAGATATACATAGCTATAACGATTAGGGATCGCTATTCGCAATAGCCAGTCGAATCGTTGGCCTTAACCGCATCCGACGCGTTACTTTGCAAGGTTAAAGTTACTAACCTAACCTGAGTGAATTGGATCTAGTATCAGTATGTTTCTTCCTATTACAGTTAAAATATGCTATAATTATATACTCTGCGATTCGATTAAGTCATTAAACATGTTGGCTTAAGATGGGTTAAACTTGGAGATTGCATATTTATTTTAAGTATTAAAAAGTTTTTGTCATTTCAATCAAGTTCCTGACTTTAAATGCATTCGAACAAACGTTATTATTATTAACGAACCTAGTTCGAACCGGGCTAGTCTATAAAACAAGGGTTAGCTAATAACTTCCTTCCAGCAATAAACGGATTTTGCCAGTGCTTTGCATATTATTATGAACTGTATGTGTTGATTTTTATATCACAAAATCGCTACACATCAAATACCCAGATACTTCTGATTGAGAATATTCTGCTTCTAGAAAATATTCTAGCTATTGTTTTGGTGATCAAGCATTTATATTATATAAATAATACTGAGAATACAATACTTAGCTTTGTCAAGCATTTTTCTCTCTCAGAATCATTCTTATAAACATGCTAATTTAGCTAGCGCTTAAATCTTTACAACCAAGCATTATTTTTTTGAAATTAACGAAAATGTCTCATTTGCTCTTGATAAAAAATTAAAAGAAGCCCTAAAAATCAGGCCTAACCTTCAAGATTCCAATTATGTAATGGATAGACTGTGATTTACCTACATTACGTGCACAAAGACACGTCTGGTCTATAATAATTTCACTTAACAAAATAGTAGCGATAATTGTTTAATTATAAATAGGTATTTGCCGAAAAGCCGTGTCTCAATCAATACTATTATTCTGTACTCGAGTACTCTTTACGAATATTAAATCCGGTCGAGTCGTAAAGAATATGTAGTTGTATATAATTTGATAGGTTTCTTTATATTTCAATTAGCTTTTATATATATTTTTTCTTATTACTTATACATATTTATTCGGCTATTGCAGATTAATTTAGACACTTTTGCGGTTTAATTATATTTAGTAAAATGTGATTGCTTTTTTTTCTATCTAGATGAATAAAAATCGCGGGAACTTGGAGAGATTCCTAATTAATAATATTTCGGGCCAAGTATACATGGTATAGACTTATGTTTCTTTTACCGTAAAAATCCTACTTAAGCACATATGTATGTACTCAGTATAACAAATACAAGTAAATGTCAACGCGTTGAATAGATATTTAAAAACCAAATAAGAAGTCCATTTGATATTTCAATGAGTCCGCGTGCGCACAACTGTGAGATCTAAGTCTTATAATGCGATAACTTTATGTTACAATATACCAAACTAGAAGTTTTTTATGATCCTGAAATGCAATATTCGTAATAATTAAATTTATCAAACTGTCTTAACTAAAGCACTTGTCTCTTTTCATCATAGTGTTTATTATATAACTTGACAGAAAGTTATAATAAGTACTAATTTATTGAAAGATTACACGTCGAATTATGCTGTCTTTTGTTTTCTTTAATTAAAAGACATATTTACATTTTTTTGTTAAATAACGGTTGAATATATTAACGAACTCATTTATAAATTAATATGGAGTATATATTAATTCATGAATGTGCCAACAATGAATATGTTATAACGTCAAACGCTGCAAACACGTTTTCCATTTCCTTAAGATTAATATTATACTATTAACGTAAGTAAGTAGAAGTATTAGTAGAACTGTTATCATGAGATAAAACAGTGATTATTGTCCTTTGTTTGATTATAAGGTGGCATTATTAATTTTGCATAGCGTTCTTTTATCATTAATTGTAGTTTGAGCATTACTAGTATTTTTTATAAACTAAGGAGGAGATTTTTAAAATTTTAACGCTAACCAACTAAACTTATAAAAAGCTACTTTACTACAAATGCATATAGCATTTCTCCCGTTCCTTGACAAGATTGCTATGGTTACTTTACCACAGCGGTTTTCTAAATTAACTGTAGTATATTTTATTATTTTGTAAAATAAAGAAAAAAATAATAAAATAAAAATTATGGAACTCCTGGTAAATTAAGGCTAAAGAAATGTGTTTTGATGGAAGCATAATTTAGGTATGTAATATTTATGATTTTTTAATGAATATAACATGGATTGTGTTTTGTTTTTATTTTAATCAATTTATGTTTTTCCTTAAATTAGTGTATTTAGCACCTAAATCGTATGATTGACTAATATTATTAACCTTCACTATATTCATTCATTGACTATATTAATATTATATATATAAATAAATGCTATGAGCGATTGTTCTAATATGAGTTGACGATACTTATATGTAGAAGCGTGCTTGTCTTACTATAATAAACCATTATCCTTATGAATTAATTGATTTTCTAATACACAAAGCCCTTGAGCCGGGCTAAAAGACAAACAAAATTACGGTACCAATTGCTAATCTATTTTTAGTATTTTGTCGCGTGTCAAAGTCTTTAAAGACTTGTTTATCTTTACTATTTGCTGTAAGTAAAATAAATGGATATTATTAATGCATTCAAAGACAAAAGTAATACTCATAGTAAATATTAAGGAAATTTAAATTCAGATGGATCTTGGACTAAATCTTGCAGTCCAATCACTCAGGATCTAGTCAATTGTCAAATATTAAATGAAAGGTTTAATATAAATGTTTTATAAGTACCTACGTATGTTGGTGAATAAAGAGGAATTTATTCATTCATTTATAGCAGCTAATGTATGTTAATGTTACATTGATTATAAAAACCTATAACCTAGATTCCTCACATAACATTACCTTTTTGGTACCATTAATGATTACATGTACATAAATTGCAGATGTCTACTATGATTTTGAAAGCAGAAAATCCCCGGTATGCATAGAAATAGTTATATATTTCTAAATGATTTTTGTCAGTGTTACTCGACTAAATGAATGTAGAATATAATATATTTTAATTAATTAATTTTAACTTAATTCCTTAATTTCTCATTCTTTACTAGCATTGAGACTAAAAGTTAATTTATTAAAAGTGAAAACAATCAATTAGATTGATTATGTAGTATATTATATATTAAAAATAATTAACTAAACCGTTGGACAGTTTAGTTAATTATTTTTAATTAGCTTTAAGATGACAGTTTATGACATGGCCAGTTTTATGTCACCTGATCCCGTGTCGGAATACCAACAAAACTATTTATATACGCGCCAGAATAACAAACAAAGAATGTTGTATATCATAAATAATTACATTGGTTTCCCTTATGTCAAACCAATTTGTATTCAGTTTTGCTGTAAATTATGTTTTCTATTTTTATAACATTGTAGCTTAGCATTACGATTATTGTAATTGTTATTGATAAGTGTAAACTTTATCTTAATGGTTGTCAGTAAAGATAACTTTTAGTCGACTGTATCGTCAGCTTATTTAAATAGTTTTAGTAACGAGGCTTGTTTATTCGGTATCTCCTTCACCCCATTGAATGTGCAGTGCTCAGAAAGTTTTTCAAGGCTATTTTTTCTAATTGCCTCTTAGCCGTATCCTTTTTGGATAATAATAAATAAGGCCTATCCTTTAATGCCGTCCATATCAATGCTCAAAATGTTCCGGCGCATTATACCGATCTGTTTATATCGTTTCAATACTTTAACATTCAAGCCATTATTATTTTTAAGACTTGGCTTAAACATAGTTGTCCTTCTACTTACTTTCCTATTCCCGACTTTCATATTCTACGGAATGAAGCGTGGACAGAATTGGAAGACGCGTTGCTATTTATTTACGTGCCCAAATTCCTTTTACCATTTTTAGCAACTCACCTTTTTTTAGTTATTTAACGAGATTTTTTGTATGTATGTTTTTGTATAAGGTAACAAAGTGTAAACAAATAGATAAATGCATAATCAATTAAACAGCTCTACGAATGTTGATGTGCCAAACTAATTTAAAATAATTCCTGATGATAATACTTATAGAAATATTAGTGTGGTATAAACGCCACTTCACTCAATCAACGTCAAAATACTCATAGAGTTATGTGAGTAGGTTGTATAGCAGACTAGAACTAAAAGAATTAATGTATGCTTATGCACTGAAGGAAACGGCATTTATGTATATATATATTATTTATTTATTCGCATTATTTTTTATTAATATTTAATAGGTCTGAGGACTACGTGTTATTCAATATAAAACATTCTTATGGTATCATAATAACCGTAGCATTTTGAATCTTGTACTATGAATAAGCGGGCCATAACCAAAATCACTCGTCGTAGATTTGATTTGATCTAAGTAAGTGATGTTAAATTAAAGACAATAAATATGTATCGATATTTCACTATAATTGCAATGCTTGGATCTAATTAATTTTTAATAAGATCCAACCATTGAAATTCTAATTAATCACAATACAATGTAAATTCTTGATACAAAAATATCACAAAGTCAGTAAGTCACATAATATAACATTTGTCTAATTTCATTTTTATTTAATTATGGCGAGTCAATAATTATTAAATTACAGCTGTTACTAGCGAGTGTTATATGTTGTATTTTTTAACAGCTATTTAAATAAGAAGCCTTTGGCGTTTACTAAATGACGATTAAGACTAGATATAGACACGCTCTGGGCTAAATCAATCACACTTAAGGAAGCACGAAATTGGCAAGGAAAGACTAAATCTTTCGTGTCTCATTCTCACCTTCTGTACTATTATTGGTTCTAAATAAATTTATGGCGTAGTTTACAACGCATACAACCTACGCAAAACAATGTTTTGGTATTTTCAATAATTATTATATACGTAAATATCTAAACCTAGGTTAACTAAATTTTAAACAAAACAAAAACATTTTAAATGAGTAATACTTAAGTGTTTTTTTCAACAATATTTCTATGCAAAGTAGTTTTATATTTATATATGTGCTAAAATCGTGTGCATAGGTACGATTAAAATATTTTTTTGTTCTGTTAAGCTGTGCTTTATCTTTAGCTGTGATTTTTAACCTGTTTTTGGACAGGTTATCGCTGTCAGTGTCAAAATCTGAATTGTATATAATATTTTATTTAATGAAAAATTGTTATGTACACCATAAGGACTACGATAATACAAACTGAGTTCGATAACGTGATATTGACATATGATTTTATAAATTAAACTATAGTCTTGGCCTTAATAATATTAATATAATTATTTTCCTTTGATCGTAGATGGATTTAAAAATAGAATGTAATTTATAGCCAATACTAGGATTTTTAGGACGCGCTAAAGCGAGTGTTACAAAATCTGCGTCCATGGCAAATATATTCTTATTTATCTGAATAAGTCTGTATGAAAAACTTGTTTAAATTAGTATTCAGGTGTCAAATCGAATCATGTTTTGGACTAAGTGATTGCGTGATCTGATTTTGAAAAATGTAAGCACGAAACATTTAATATTTTTAATGGACTCGGTTTGCGAATTTTACTTAATTTTTGTTAACTTAAATCAGTATTCTTATCGTGGACAAATGGCCATTAAGTTTAAAAATACATAATTCGTTATCTGTTTTAATAATTATTAAATAAACAATATCTTTGTCGGGAGAAATGTCTTGATAACCAAGTTCAATTGATATACAATACATTGACTATGACGACGAAAGTTAAGATACAATTTTAAAAAAATGTTACTTATTTCAAATTTCTTATGAAACAATTTAGCGGGCCAAAATATATGGATAGCTTTTTAAACTATTAAATCTTTTAGTTTTCTTTAAAGTGAATGTTTCTAATACCTTTAAACAAATTTCTTACCTAATGCACCCGCAATAACCATCTTATGTTTTCGTTGTTTCTTGGAAGAAAAAAAATATTCTAAAAGCATGACTGTTTCATCTTAATTAATTTAATGTTTATTCTATCTTATCAAATGACGTATACATTGAAACAATATCTCGTTATGTAGCTTGTTGGAATCTGGTTTTTAACTCAATGCAATTGAGTGTATGAGTGAGGTTTGGTAGCTGTTTCCGACATTCGCGGTTCGATCGCGAATCAGTACATATGCTTGCAAATTAATTTAAGTAAAATTAAATTTTAAAAAGTGAGTGAATCGTGAATTTGGTTTCGATGTTCGATTTTTGAAATTGATTATTTGAAATCATTGCGTTAATAAAATGCTTTTATTAAAGAATTAAATAAAAATTGATTACTGGATTAAAACCGTTGCTATTTATTTTATATATTGCAATGGGTTTACTTTTAACAACATATAACTACTAATATAAAGAATTTTTACAGTGTACTCAAGAATGTGTCCCCTTTGGCCGCTGCATCTCATTATCCTGTATCTGCTGGCTTTAGGGCCATTATGGGTACTCTGCCAGTCAGTGCCGAACATCATAGCTTCGTTCCACCCAATGGAAATACAGCTGAACATGGGAGAGGAAGCTTTTGTACAAGTTGTTGTAAACGGTTGGTTGCTATTTTCATAATTTAACTAACCCTTTCAAGACGAATATACTAGAGTCAATATTTTTATTGCATAATTCTCTGGTCATTAAAATTTGAAATAAAAACTTTTTGCTAATAACAACGGCCATCTAAGGGAATTTACGTTATAATGTCGATTTCAGTGAATTAAATTAAATGTAATTTAATTGTCTGACATGTCTGGCAGTCTTTATATTCGTGTAAATTAATACGCGTGAAGTGAATTCTGGAATTATTTAATTGGTGATGAATCCTTTACAACCGATGAACACGCCCAAACAATAAAATCGATTTTTTTCTTTTAACATAACTTTGAAACGAATAGCACAACTTTCTTCAAGTAGACCTATTACTTAACCGGCCCTTGTTGCTGCGCCGGCCATTATTCGAAATCAAACTAACGCGTCTAGGCGACTAATTGTAAGGTAATCAACTGTACAGAGGGCTTGGCAACCGTATCGAAAGGAAAGATATAAAAGAAGACGATATACAGGTAACAGGATCGAGAGATGACCGATTTGTGGGGGAATCATAAGGGGTCAAGTGTGATATACCTATCCTGTTGCCCATTTTTTTTGCAAAAGAGTTTTTATACTTTATGAAAATGATTTTTAAAATCGGTCCAAAAATATTTGAGTGTAGTCGTTAAAAACATGCAAACCACGCCTCTGCATAATATTACTGTAGCGACACAATTAAGCAAAAAAGCTTTGTTTCAATAGTAACACACAATGCACATAAATTAATGTCATGAAGGATTGTTATTCATACCACAACCGATGTGATCACAAACGATGATAACGCGTATTTGGTAGTGATTCTGGTGCTAGGTCTAGACTCAATACTAATATTTTTTAATCTGTGTTCAAAGTGTAATAATAATATGAAAAATATATATTCTTACTTTTGCATGTAACGCAGTCTGTAATATCGAGCAATTATCTATCAAACTACCTCTTTGTAATTGAATAATTACAATAACATATACATATTGTATAAACTTTTTTTTATAAGTTTTTATCTTGCAATCAGTCAGCTAGACTATGAGCAGGTGTGTTGAGAGCTGTTAGGCGTTTAGAGAAAAATCTCCATCGAGACTGCTCGTCTCTGTCAACCGTGTTTATCAAGACTTAAGATTTCTCCTTTTAAGCCTATTTATTAGGTCTCGTATGTTTAGTGACAAGCTTATTAGGATGCATTTCTAGCCTTTTTCTGTATTTTATTTTTTTGAGGTGCTCATGAATCTCCGATGTGTTTATAAACCACGGGCAGGTAGAAAGAGTTTAAAAAAAGAGTAGTATTGAGTTTAGACCTAGCACCAGAATCACTGCCAAATACGCGTTATCATATGTTTCAAGATGTAATTTTGAACCATGTGTATGATACTTAAAATGTATAAACTTTAATAATAACAGTAAGTCAATAAACAGTCTTCCAATTAGATAGTTCCCATTTTAAGTTACGTAGGCAAAAATTCAGATTCAATCAAAATATAAAACGTTTTCACATACAAACAGGAGGCATACTTCCGTCTGAATCCCTTAATAAGTATTTAATTGTCTACAAATAAAGGCGAATCGAACATACCTGGCGTTACTTACAAGAGAGATTATCTATATTAAGCTATGTAGTTGTTTTTAAAGAACACAGCTTATTACAGAAGCTACATGATCTTGGTTTTCAGGTACGGGACTTCTACCAAACGATGAAATAATAGCAAAAGTAGATTTAGAGCATATAGCGAGTGCTCAATGGAATTCTTCATATAAATTAGCTGACGACTATGTTGATGGTCAACTGTTTAGCGCACCTTTCAAAGTACATGGGAATTTCCTAGGTAAGGATATTCTATACTTTTATAATTAAAAGCTTTATATGTGACCCCTTATAACCTGAAGTGAACTTCTTAATCAGCATAGAACTGCAGTCCATTGGGCTATAAGGTGGGCATCTTCATCTGTTTCATTGATATAAGCCATCAACCATCCACCACTGACACCGTCGATGTTTGGACGTCCCGATATTTACACTTGTTTAGCGTATATGTACGGGCTGATACAAATAAACTATGTAAGTGTATAGGTGGAGTCGCTTTTGTAATTGATTTAAATATTTAAAAGCTATATTGAAGTAAAACTACTTTAGCGGCTATAAACGCTAGTTTATTGCATTATTTGCATAACTCAACGTTTCGAGTGATTTTTATCAATCGTGGTCAGCGAAAGACTAATAAATTCGCCATTAAATTTTACATCTAGATTTGTTAAAGAAGTTTATTTAAATGTATGTTCTATGTTAATGTATATGTTGATATGATAATTATGTACTTTGAATTGGGTTGTAAATATTTTGTATTAATAGTGCATATTCCAGAAAGTTATGTAATGGATATTAGATCCATTACTTAAGATTCGCTAGATTAGTAACTTGACAAAAAATGATAAATGTTGAGAAAACAAGATTCTTTAATTAATCTGCATACATAAGTATGCATACATTTACACAAATACATTAATGTAGCATTTATAAGCTATAATAAAATTATGAAGAAGTAAAATGCTTTAAAGCTATTTGAAAACTATAAACGACATATTATCTTTATTAATTCTTTCATATTAATAGACACAATAAAATAACGTGTAAACATTAGAGATGAAACGGATAGCAGTTTGGCCGGATACCGGATATTCGGCCAACCATGTGGCCGAATATCTGGCGGGATTTAGCCGTTTGAGATATCGCACACTTCAATCACTCAAGTTTAACTGAAGAAAAACGACGATTAAAAAAAGCTAACTTTACCCGAGCATCAGTTAGTGAGTAAGATATAATAGCTGGAATTTTACTTATATACAATATGAGTACTAATTTTTATTTTTTCTATTGCATTCATTTTCTGTTGTGTGATTAAAAAACTTACAATAATTAAAACTAATTAAATTTCTTAAGTGATACTAAGACTGAATAAAGCTAATAATAATAGTAATTACTTAAAAATATATTTACCGGTTATCTGTTTCATCTCTAGTACACATGTAGACCCTTTCATGGCTTATTTGGTGATAGCGTTCAAGTTTTAGGAATAAACTGACGATGATTCCAAAAAAGTTAAAGGGTTTTTCCAATAAATTTTCCGAATAGTGACCCCGAAATCAAAATAATGAATTTACCATGGGTTTCGAACTTGAAACTCCCAGTTAAATTTTAACAAGTACTTCACTACTAAAGCACAAAGTTGTTTCACCCATTACTTTTCCTTACAGTGTTGCAAATGTAAATCTTTCAGTTGTTCAATAATTCAATTCAATATATGGCGGGTTGTGGCATTGTATAAATAATGCTATTTATATAAAGTGTGTCAAAATAACCAGTTTTAAAAATAACATTGCTATTTATAGAATGCTAAAAATAAACGAATGAAATTTTTATTGCCAAATTACAGGGCTATACTTGAAGACGCCCTTTTACGGTATTCTTTATAGCGAAATACTATGTCATGGTCGAAGAACGTGTAACATAAATTATTATCAATTAATGTAAAACATCATCATGAATATACTCACAATGAACCAAAAATAGCGTTTGGTCCGCATCGCTTGCAATTTCCCCTCGGCCTAGGACGTATTGACAGTCTCGTAGGTATGTCCCAGCTTGACCTAGACGTTACAGCGTGACCTTCATGCGTGTATGGTTATACTCAGCCGACTCTGTTCATCCTTAACCAAGGCTAAGAAATTTTAATTTAGCTTGCGCTCCGACCGGGACTCGAACCCAATACCCCGAGCAGTAGTAAATCCCAGAGGCTCTTTTATCTCTGCCTTTTAATAAATTTAAGAAATGTATTAAAGAAAAGCTGTGTAAAAAGGCTTACTATAAAGTTATTGATTATCTAGTTGATAAAAGGGCCTGGGACTAGTGCTGGGCAGGCTGCCTCTAGTTAATTTGATATATTTGTTTTAAATATTGTTTGATGATTAGCTTTTTTAAAAGAGTACCGAGAGTTTTTTACGCCGGATTTTTCTCTCGGCCTACATCCTCTGTCTTTGCCGATGAGTAGGGATGCCTACAAGTTTGAATTGATTGACGTGGAATAAGTGATACCTAGAAGATCTTATGTTCCAAAATAAACGTATTTTATTTTATTTATTTTATTTTATAGTAGCCTAAGAACCGCAAAGCTACGAAGGCCTTATACAGACATTACGCGTGAATCCTTAGCATATTCTTCCGCTCTTTGACCGCCTCACGGTTATTCCAATTCAATTTTAGACGTCACCGATATGTCGATATTATTCCCGTGCCTTTACTTCTAAAAATACTTTTACTAATAATGTATATCGACGAGATCCTATCGACTGCGCCACTTAAATTCAGTGACAGTTGTAGGGATTTTCAAATAAGTCAAATGATACACAAATGGTAGAAAAGATGAGAGACTTTGGAGGAATACTTGATTCCGTCGGAGGTCAGGTACCAATTATAAAAACAATAATAACATTAACTTAATATAATCCTTATTTAGTAAACGATATTTTTATTATTTTAAAGTTGTGAAGGTTTTGAAAGTTAATAAGAGTGAATAAGGAATTAAAACGAAACAAATCTTGTCACAATGATAAAAATAGCGTGTTAAAAATAATAATATTAAGGACAGTTACGAAAAATCGTTTCAATGAAAACTACTCAATAAATAAAATATTATGATCTTACTTAAATTAGGTTTTAATTTAAGATATTTAAATTAAAACTTAACTCAATTAACTACATTTATAATTATTGACTTGAAAAATAGCCTTATATGAGATAACTGAGAATATTATGATTATGTTTTAATAAAGTTTAAATATTAATATCATTTAAAAAGTATCGATTCCAAATTTGATTTAACTCGGGTTCAAAGTTAAAAAGTAAGACCAGTTTATTTAGATTAAACTGATATTTTTTGCCACCACATCGTCGAGAGACTATCTGAAGTAACGCTTATGTTTGCAATTCGTTTCTCTACACAGGAAGAACGGATTTCATCGTAGAAGTGAAAAGAGACAAGGAGGTATTTGCAGCTAATGGGACGTTGCCCGTCATAATTGTGCGACCATCTCGAGTCATAGACAAATTGTTCACGAGCAGTGTTGCTATATTTGTAAGTATTTTTTACTATAACATTTGTATTTTGTTTTATAAAATAGGGGGCATACGGACGAGAGGGCATCTAATGCTAAGTGATACCCCTGCCCATGGACACAATACAACAGTGGGCAGCTGGTTATAGTGGTAGTGCGAGCGAAAAACTGCCCTAAAAATGTTACAAATGCTACAAATAATGTTATCATTACTACTCCCATGAATTATAATTTTAAACTATGGATATGTATAAAATCCACTACTATGAAAAATTAATTGTAAATATTAAAAATTCTTCTCGTATAACGTCTTTTTTATATATACAATTGTCACTAAAAATAGAGGTAATTAAAATTGAAATAAACCGTTTTAATTCGTATTCAAGGAAGTTAATTTCAGAAATATCAAAGTACCACCCAGTTTGCAGTGTGTTTAAAAATACGTTTTGCAAGCTCTTAACTATTCAGGAAATTGTCGTCTATAACAATACCACCTACTTAACGCATGTAACAAAAAAGTGTCTGCATATTTCGTTTTTTATATGGATTTTTTTAGTAACGCAAAAGTCTTCGACGCGTGTAATGTGTGCGGAACATTGTTAAAGGTCAAGGATATCAATTATAATTTGCACACTTGTAATTTTAATTAATGTTATTAATACGAAAGTGTTATGTTTGGAAGTATAAAGCGAGTCTTTGTTTTTACACGAGTTCATATACATTTCAGTAAATTTTTTGGTAACTGATAAATAATGATTTGTATAACTCGAAATGTCAATCGAATCGTGATTGTTTTTTAACAAGGCCGCTTTGTCTGCGTGACTTGCAAAAGTGAGACAATTGTCAGTACGTGATAATACTGCTAGCAAAACCTTAATAGGTTCGTTTATGGATAAGATATTAATTCATAACATACATGTGTAGAGGCAATTAATCAAGAATTATTATTTTATTCCTTTATTAATGGGGACTTCCCGTAAATAATTATGCACATAATACAAACAAAAACACTTTATGCTTTTACAATATGACTTTTTTAAAACCTGTTATTACTGAATTATAATTGAAATACGTTTGTTGTTTAAAAGGGTCTATTTATAGTTTTCAATGTACTATGATAATTTTGAAGCAATTCCTTAAGTATTCCTTTTGGGGTATTTTTAAAAACCTTAGCCAGCACTCATTTAATAGCTCCCTGCCTTAAATCAATCTGGATTGTATTTTTCCTTAGTAAATAGTAATTATGGCGTTAATATATGAGTGTTATTAAATATAACTACATAGTGTTTAATGATTTCATAGTCATATAGGTGGGTTGCCGAGTTGCATGTGATGAATGAGTTAAGGATTACTTGAATTGTTAAAAATTGTTTCGCTTTGAAAAATACCTCATTTGAAAATCGAATTTAAATAAGTTCTGTGTTACATAATTACATGTCAATATTGGTACATCGAGGAGACAGTGTTTACTAATGGTCTAAAAAATTGCTGATTAAGAATGATAAGCGGTATTAAAAACTAAATGACAATAACAGCATTCACATATTATGTAACTGTATGTCAATGTTTGACGATGGGAATTGGAGGTCGATTGATTGTTTATGATTTTATTTATTATACATATTATTAATGTAAGTTTATTATAATAATTAATAATTGTAAGGGCAACAATGTAGGAATGAGTAAGAACATACAACCGTGTTATGTTAATCATAGATAAGACGAGATGAAAATATGCATGCAAATAGTGCCTCGTGTAACAGGTGCCTCTCTATCTACAACCCGAAAGTGAATCTTCCAAGCTGCATAGTCGAACTACATTTTAATAATAATAATACTTTATAAATAACAGAAACTTGTGACAAACTTGATCTAACGGCAGACCCCACATTGGACCCTGTGTTGTAGTACTAGTAACTAGATTATAATTATTCCGTGCTATTTTTAAATATTTTTTAGAAAAATCACTCATCCTGTTAAATCTAAGACGTCTTAAACAAAATTCGTATAAGACCTTAACTATACGCGAATGTATGAGTAGGTACGTGTGTATGCATATAATACATTCTGTGTTTCAAAGTAAATAAGCATGCCCTGAGTCTGTATTCGTTTTTGGAACCTCAGTTTCATGCCAAAATATGTAAGACCTCTGTAGAATCGAAATCCAATTCGACTAGCATAGTTTGACGGCGGTTTTTCATTTAAACTAATTGTATATAAATCTATGGTTATACCATTATGGATAAAGCTTCTAGTAATTCATCCACATTACAGCTATAAATATTTTCAGGTGTCGTTAATATTTATCAACTTCGGCTGTGCTATGCATTGGCCGACTGTAAAGGAGGTGCTGATAAAACCAGTCGGGCCAATAATTGGAATGTGCGGCCAGTTCCTGTTTATGCCACTTGTATGTATTTCTATGTTTTATCACTTGTTCACCAACCCTACAAATGACAAATTACCAATTTAAAAAAAATTGTACACCTTTAAAATTTGTCTACACATTGGTGTAACAAAACCAAATCATGTCGCGGAGACAAGCACGCCACATTCAGAAATAAAACGATCACACATCAATATATTTTTTCCTTTTTATAGAGCCATCTCCTTGATAAGGTTGGCGATCACTAGTGCTAGTTTAATATAATAAAAATAATAATCATTAATTAACCAATAGGCGCACTATACATTTCTTTAGCAAAACTAATAATATATCACTTGTCATTTGACATTTATTTTTTCAAAACTATAATGTAGTGTAGAATCCAAATTATGTATTACTTTATTTCAGTTATCCTTCGGCCTAAGTTATGTGATATTCCCAAATTCGGCAGCTATGCGCCTAGGCATGTTTTGTACGGGGGTGTCACCCGCAGGTGGTGCCTCAAATATATGGACGTTTATATTGGGCGGGAATCTTAATCTATCCCTCGCTATGACATCTATTTGTACTTTGGCGTCATTTGGTGAGTTTTAATATTTTAACAATTAGAGGGCTAAATGAGCTTTAAAAAAAACATTGGTTAACTTCGCTTGATTGTGATTGGAAAGCATTTTAGACCAATCACAATAAAACAATTAGATGAATCATTCAAATCCTTGGTTTATAATAACCTATTATGTATATGTCATAGTGAGATCGTATATAACGAGCTTCTCCGTATCTTTCTTCTCATCATCCTATCTGAAAATGAGTTTGATATTTTTTACGATTATTTTTAAAGTAGAATAATTTAATTTAATAGAAGAATCGCAGAGATTATTGATAGCAATGCAAAATGAAATATAGAATTAAAATATATCCATGCAAAGGCATAAAGGCTTCAATAGAGAATGAATTTTATAAAATCCAATATATTTTATTTCAATCAGTTACGGAAAGCTGTATTGAGTAGAAAGTTGCTTTAATACTTCATCACTGACTAAAGATAAGGTCTAGAATAACTTATATCCATTTGTTAGGGTTGCCAAAAGTTATAAATTAACTGTACGTATATGTACTATTTTGGCAATGTGTTGTTACATCTCATAATTCAACAAGAAATATTTTGTTAGAAATGTGGTATTACACAAAAGATTTGTTTGGTAAAAATATAGTTGGCAACCCTGCTGAACGTCAACCGGTGCCGCTTTCATGTTTAATTGACCAGAAACCACACCAGTCCCAGTTTTTATAGATTTATTGATTAAATTGAATTTTTACAATTCTTATGATAACTCTTGCGGATTTTTCTCTCTTTCATTCAAAGAAAAACCTCCTCTATTGAAATTAATCAAAAATCTAATAATTTTAAATTTATCTGTTTCTCAACAAACTCACTTTACTCACTCACACTAATTCAAATGTATTTATTCCACATCATATTATTCATGAAGTATATCGTAAATCCTATAGCCAATATTATTAAGATTTTATTGCTATGAATATACGAATTAGAGTATCGTCTTTTTTATAATAATATTTTCTTTACATTTAAATGTTTTATCGTAACATTTTTTTAAGTTTATCTCAAATTTTACTGCTCTAAAAACAAATTAATAGCATGTCTCAGTGGACTTGTAAGATAAACATATATAGATGAAAAAGAATAATATATAAAAAAAAACTTACAGCATTTATGCCAGCGTGGCTCTTCTCCCTCGGCCAAGTGGTATTTGGTAACGCAAACATCTTGGTGCCATACCAGCAGATCGCATACTTTGTCGTATGCCTCATTGTACCATTGGCCATAGGGCTGGCAATGCAGCGGTTCACACCTAGAATAGCAGCGTTCATGGTGCGGATTTTAAAGGCCTTTTCGACAACCTTACTTCTGTTTATAATCGTCTTTGCGATTATTACAAATTTATATATATTCGAGCTGTTTACATGGCAGGTTAGTAGTAATTACGTCTTTTGTTTTAATTATGCGCTGCTTGTATTAATTCTGTATATTTCCTATAATATTTTAAAAAGCTGTCATAATAAGTATTATGAAAGTAATTTTTAGTTACGAATTATCCTTTTTCTAAAACCCACATGTTTCTGATTTTCCGTGTTAGAAATTTTGAATTAACATTTTTTTTATTATATTTTTTTTTCTAGATAATAGTAGCCGGCATGGGTATACCATGGCTTGGTTACGTGGCGGGGTATTTAGTGGCTATCGCATGCAAACAGTCACATCCAGATGCGTTAGCCATATCAATAGAAACCGGTATTCAGAATACCGGTATTGCGATATTCCTCCTGCGGTATGCTTTACCGCAACCAGAGGCTGATCTTACAACAGGTTAGTTTTTAATACATATAATATGTTTTACTTGTTATTTTATGAAGCCATAGAAAATTTTCATTGCGTAATGCAATTTTCATACAATCGTATACTGACATTTCGGGTATAAAAAATAAATTATATCATTGTAAAAACCTCAAGCGTACTTCCACTCGAATTCTATAAAAATATTTCAGGTCATCTTCAGGAATGGAGGAACGCATTTTTTTAATAACCGGTCGCTATTGTAAATATATCTCAGGTCGTTAGCCTATGTCTGAGCGACGTGGCTATCTAGGAAACGTCTTTATTTTAATAAATGTATTACTATAAATAGATCCAAAAAGGACTACGAGACTGAATAATAATTTTACTTAAATTAATAAAAAACCAAGGTTAAACTAAACTACATAAAGCAACTTTTTAAAATTTTTGGACATTGCCTTCGAAAACCATACAAGTTCGAAAGAATATTTTTTGTAAAACTTAAGGTCAACTACAACCATTAAAGGATATCTTTCAGACAATTATGATCACTAATTATGCTATAAAAACGTGTTATTTTGTAGCGAGTGAATAAGTGTCGAAATATTTTATTTTTTTAATTAAGATTTGTGTCTCACGTGAGTACGAGATGGAAATCAGATTGAAGCTTTTTGTCATATCTCATAGATTCACAATACGTTAGGTGTTTCACGAACACGTGTGTGTATTTCGCACTTAACTATACGAATACTATTCAAAGTCACACGGACTAGGTTTCAGCTTCCATTATATATCTATAGACCTAAAAATGTCTAGCCAGGATACTGGGTTTCAAATTATTTTGCTTGTCTGCCAGAGCAGTGTTCACATAGCCTCTTGGCCCATGCCCATGACCTTTCTTTATAGTATGTACGCAATGACCACTCGCTCGTACGTACGGTAAACGTCGTGCGGAAACCGGCACATCTTATAACTAAATGCGGTGTCAGGGGAGAAATACTGAGTAATAAATACAGAATCTGAGAGCAAGTCGTAGAAGTTGTAGAGTCGCCGCTTTTTATCAGATAGTGCGTACGTTATAGTTGTATAATTTGATTGTTTTTAATTTTCAGTCGTTCCTGTATCGGTGGCCATAATGACGCCGATACCTATGACGATGATCTACATTTACCAGAAAATAAAGGGGTGGTATGTATATTTGTGTCTGTTTCACCCAAATTCACAAGTCATGTCCGTCTTCATATTTATCGCAATAAATTGTATGAAAATGTATCTAAAAGGGTGCAAATCGTGATTTCATAACTTTAATTTCGTTGAATTACATAAATAACATTTATTTAATTTTTTAAATTAAATTGTAATGTTTTTGTAGTGTTAACGTCCTTTTAACAGATAGCACTGGTTTTTATAAGCTCTTTAATCCTTGAAATAAAATAATTTAATTGAATATCACAATGAGTTGTTTTTGAAGTTATTATAGTATATTTTTGGGACATTTTTTACTGCATTGTGTTTGCATTGTGTTGTGTTGAGTTTTATTTTAATATAACGTTTTTTGAAGTATATAGACTAAAATTCGTGTGTTTTTATTTTCCACATGTCATCAACATTTGCGATGTTCGGTAGTTTGGGAGGTACGCGTACGTATATAAACATAAAAAATGGTGGCGGGGCTTTGTGAGCTATTAATCTTTTTCTAAAAGTTATCGCAGAATAGTCCAGTAATAAAAAACAGAACTTATAATGTTTAAATTAATTCAATTTAGAAAGAGATAAATAATGTTTGTTAAAATAGTGATAAAGTGGCTTTGCGAAACATGCATGGGACATTGATTTTTGTATGGCATATGTATTTATAAGATTTAATTATAATTAGTTGATGTTTTGTAAGTATTCAATTATTCTAGTTTATAGTTTCGCAACTAGAATATATTATATTAAACATGTGATATATATTCTCATCCAAAATGGATTGAATAAAAAAACTCAGTTCAATATCGATTTACTTAAAATTACTATTGTGTTACACAAATATTTAAATAAAAATAAACCAGTTTTAAATAATATTCTATTCAACTCCTTTTTTATATTAGCTTATCTCAATTCTTAGAATAAATTCATTACTTAATAAAATTTACATATAAAATTAATTTACAAATTAATGTTTTTCAATAAAAAAATAAGACGGAACGTTACAAAATATTGTACCAGGCACTTAGGTTATATTTTTTATAGTATATGTTAATGCATGGAATAGAATAATAAGAGTGAAAGGTCAATGTACAAGCAGTCCACGAGATAAAACACTTTTTCATAGGACTTTATCTAACGCTTGTGAGTCGATTTTTGTCTGTGACTATTATAATTGAGAATTACACAGTAGTAAACTTGAATGTTTTGTAAGTACTTAACTGTGACGTCGCATATGTATTAAAACATTTATATGTAAACCCTGAAACTTTTTTATGGTTACTGCATGAAGTCTTGATTGAATGCATGAATAATAAAACTAGCCCTAAAGATGTCGGAAGCCTTAAAAAATGCTTTGGTTGATTTAGTTTCTTTAATTTCCAGTTACCGACGAAGAAATGAGCACAAGAAAATCGTCGAAGATATCTCGCCAATATCAGACAGAGCAAGCGCCGGCCTCGATGGAGCCACTTATGTCCCTAAATAAAGAAGCCTAATATAGACCATATTAAACCTCTTTACAGAGAGAAAATGCTAAAAAAAATCGAATAATAATTGAACACTAAAACGTCATTTTTAAACGCGTCGAGTGATTGGCCAGCGACACGAACAGTCGCTTCGATATTCAAATACGAGCGCCTCCATTAGTCCATTCCATATTCAAATATTTTCTTATCCCTGGTATTTATTTTAATAATCCATACTTCATAGACATTACGATCAGCGGAGGTCTTAGCACAAACAGTAACAAAATTTAATAATTAATTTAGAATTTTCTATCGAAAGCTTACATACAAATTGTATGAGAAATCGTTCGGTTCAAAGTTTACAGCATCGTCAATTTTAAGGTATTCTTGCTTGGGCCTCTGCTGTTTAGAAGTACCTTTTTATATGGAATCGCTTTACAAATGAATATTTTTCGATTATTAGTACATTTTCTCTCAAACATTATATGAATAACTTTATACCAGTTTTATACTTACGCATTTTACAATAAATAATCTTTTTATACGTTTACAAGTATAGTCTTCGCCAAACATATCTCGTTAAAAAGTGATTTCGTCGAATACTACATAGTGTCATATTAACGTGCTTTTTATGTATTTACTAGCTGACCCGGCAGACTTCGTACTGCCTCATCGATAAATAAAATATCTAATCTTTTGTATAAAATGATTTTAAAACAAACAAAATAATTATTAATGAAAAAGCATTTATTGAATAAAGCATGAAGTTTTATTATTATTTTCGATACATCATGTTGCTTACTTAGAAATCAGAGTTTTCCTGAAATACTGGCTATATATAGGTTGAATTTGATATTCACAGACACACACTGTGAAAATACAGTCTGTTAATTAATTTAAAGCTTTCTCATAAACTATATTTTTTGTTTTGTTTTGTGGTGCGTAAATAAACAAAGAAGACGGTTTTCCGACGCGCGAACACGCGACGTATAATTGTCCATGCGCGAAACAGGAAAACTCTAAGTTGATTCCACAAACTTCTAAAGACTGTTCTTGCGATTTATTTATGGTCATCGCAAAGGCCAGACGTACTGGAAATTGTAAGCGTTTAAAATCGAATGGTAAGTCCGTTGGAATCATCGGTATCCGCGGGATCAAGACATCCTCTCCTTTGTATTTTCCTTTTATGATTGTCGCCTCAATGACGTTATTCATCAGTCTTTTCACAGCCAGTCTTGTTCCATTGCATAGTCGAGGTTGTTAATGTTACGCAGCATGATGACAACTGATCCTACTTTTAACTGCAAATTGTGAGGTGGTAATCCAGGCAATTCCAGTGAATTTAAAAACTCAGTGGGATATTGATTGATTACGTCATCCTGGTTCATTACGGTGTCGACTGATTTGAAGGAAACCATAATTTAATTTGTCTTTATTATTATTGATTTATCTTTCGATTTCTATATAGTCTTATTAAAAAAATAATCGGACAGAGTAACAACTTAAGTTAGCTAAAATAAAAAAATAATCGGACAGAGTAACAACTGAAGTTAGCTAAAATTGTGTTTATATATGTACTATGTATTTTGAGACTATGCAATTTTGTCGCGTTCGCGATTCACTTTCACTTTTGTTGAGTTTCAGAACGCGATATTAGGTCCTCCAACGCGCACGCGAATTTGAACTTTATGCAGCGGTAATAAATTACAAATTGACTCTCCATTTTATTTAGAAAACGTTTGTATGGGAAATAGAAAAATGCTGTTTTGAGGATTTTCCCGGCAATTATTCGAATTTTTCTCACCTTTTAAACCTTCCCTAGACCTCCACGAATAATTCAAGACCAAGATAAGATAAATCCGTTCAGCCGTTCTCGAGTTTTAGCGAGACTAACGAACAGCAATTGATTTTTATATATATAGATTAACACAGGAAGAGTTATGGTCGTCATCATCATGAATGTTTTATTATAATATTTTTTGTTTATTTTTCTTATCTCCACTATTTTTTTTTGTTATTATTTTGTTGACGAAATTTATGTTTTAAATCCAGTTACATAACTGTGATAAATGCTATATTCATTTAATGTATTTTATGAAAGCAATTTGTTTTATTATTATTTATCTAGCCCGATACACGTGGTGTTGTGCTCAATATACAAAAAAAATGAATTAGATTAGAAAAATCGTGCTTGTTAAGTTTTTTATCGAGTTATATGGTAATTTATATATTGGTTTCAACAAGCTAAGATAGTTCCATTTCGAATATGTTAGTAGAGTTTTTATTTTATAGTAAAATACTAAATAACCTTAACAAGCACGTTATAATGAATATTAGGACAAATAGAATTGAGGCCTTCATATGTTTTGGCTCTAATTGTCAATTAAAGATTAATTACTTTTAGTCCAAAGTTTACAGATTTTTGTTTAAAGACCCGAAATAGAGTGAAAAATTGTTTATGTCTTAGTTATTTTGAATTTGGAATTAAATTCAAAATTTTGTTTTTGTTGTACGACGTTTTAAAAATGGAATTGTTTTTGTTTTTATGAGTTTGGGTGGCTATCCAAACTCTTTTGAAAGTTTGTTAGCTTTCTCTTGATATTCCTTACAAATGAAAAGAGAAAGCAATATTCTAAGAATATTATTGTTTCATTATGATGATTCACCTATATCTTTAACGAGGATTAAACTTTCTAACATTTAGTTATTTCAATAATTTTCATTTATTTTAGAGATCTCAGATTGTCGCTTATGAAGAATGATATCGAAAAGTGATATTTAGTATGAATACATTTTAATCATTCCTATATCTAATGTATGGACTGATTTTACACAAGGCTAATGTTTACCGTTTTTTAATAGTTATATCATTGTATTTAAAAACAGGCTGTTAAGAACACAGTGAATATTGGCTTAAAACATTTTGACATAATATAATTCCATATATACAAGATACCAATTCTTCAATGTATGTAATGTTCACATGACTCGTTTATAGGTGAAACAGATGTGAAAAGATTGTTTTGTGGTTGTTATGAGATCAGTATTTAAGTTACGGTGTATTTGAAGAGATATACATTTGAGATATACATACAGGTTTTTTATTTATCATATTTATTGTACCTAAAATATATATTTTATAAAAAAACTGGTACTGAATATTGTTTCTTCTGTTTTCCATGAACTCTAATTAACTCTATCGCACTAAGAATGTTCCTATTCAAAATCAATGAGTGTGGGCTGTATATGAATATAAAATAGAATATAATGGTGAAAAGATTACAAATATGGGTTAAAATAATTTAAAGGTATATAGGTATATACTTAGTCTGGCCATAAATACTGATACAACTAAAAATAAACAAAATATTACATTTGAATTTGGAATGTGTCATTTTTATATGATTGTCCATTAAGTTTTCTCATTTTGGCGCCAATTCTTTATATAATATTTTGCGATATTAAAATGCAGTGGGGTGATGAAGAGAACCAAATCGCTGTGATTGGATTACACAAAGTAGGTATGGAGCCAAATGCAATTTTTAAAACTCTCCATACGCTTGGTATTAGAAAAATATTTGTGTACCGGGCTATTAATAGGTACAATGAGACCTCCTCTGTTTGTGACTGAAAAATATCTGACCATCCACGTAGTGTTCGTACGAAAAAGATGGTCAAAGCAGTAAGGGAAAGAATTCGAAGAAATCCTGTCCGAAAGCAAAAGATTTTATATCGGGAGATGAAGATAGCACCTAGAACCATGTCGCGTATTTTAAAAGATGACTTAAACTTGTAGCCTATAAGAGACGTACTAATAATTTCTTAAGTAATAATTTAAAAAAGATTAGGGTGATAAAATCGTAAAAAATTCTGAAGCGGTACGCAAAGGTAGGTTACAGAAAAGCTTTGTTTACGGATGATAATTTTTTTTACAATCAAGCAACATTTTAACAAACAAAATTACCGTATTTATTCTCAAAGCTCTAAGGAAGCTTCCCAATTAGATGACAGAGTGCAACGTGGGCACTATCCGACTTCAGTGATGGTTTGGTGGAGTATTAGCTATGAAGGAGAGACTGAGCCATACTTTTGTGAAAAAGGTAGCAAAACTTCGGCACAAGTGTATCAAGATACCATTCTTGAGAAGGTAGTGAAGCCCCTTAATAACACTTTTCAATTACAAAGAATGGTCCTTCCAGCAAGACTCGGCACCGGGTCATAAAGCTCGGTCTACGCAGTCTTGGTTGGAAATCAACGTTTCGGACTTCATCAGCGCTGAAGACTTGCCGTCGTCTAGTCCCGATCTTAATCCGCTAGATTATGATTTATGGTCAGTTTTAGAGAGTATGGCTTGCTCTAAACGGCATAATAATTTGGAGGCCCTAAGACAATCCGTACGATTGGCAGTGAAGAATTTTCCCATGGAAAGAGTGCGTGCTTCTATTGATAACTGGCCTCAACGTTTTAAGGACTGTATCGCACCCAATGGAGACCACTATGAATAAGCTTTTTATATTATAAATTGTTTATTATTTATGTATTTAACTAACACACTGTAAAAGTAATAAATGTTATTTACAACAGAAAAAAAAATATTTTTCTTTGTTTCAGTATTTATGGCAAGACTAGGTATATACTAACTATACTTTTGATAATATTAATTATGCTTGATAACGATTTGAAATTTAATCACCAACACTTAGCAAGAGAGAAAACTGAATGTGGCACGGTTTATGCAGTAACCATATTGACTTCCCCTGAGGATTAGCCACTTATTGCATATGTATCTTTGATTTTTATAGACAAGAAGTTGCCATGCCTCTGTCTGACATATTGAGACTTACCGGTTTCCTCACGTTCGCCTTCACCGTTGAAGCTAGTGCTTATAGTGTACATAGAAAAATTGATGCACAGCCGTGTTTCGAACGCACTACCACAGGGATTAGGACGGCACGACAAAGTCACTAGGCCAAAAGTGTAACTGTATCTGAATATAATTATAAGAAAATAAGTAAACATCTCCTTCAATGATCGGCTATGGATTTATTGATTATATGAATATACTATTTAAATGATTTGATGTAACATTTTAAAAAACAAAAAAGCGTGATAGTAGAAAACAGAATAATTCGTTAAAAACATATCTTCACGTGTCTTAGATATTAGATTGCACAATCGCAGCGGTACAATAAATCATATGATACATAAATAATCTATTTAAATTAAATTGCATGTATTTTGGTTAAAAGTGATTATCCTTACATAATCGTGGTAATTAATATAATATTTATCATTGATAATCGCTACGTGAGTTGGCCCACGAGATACTGCGAAATAAATTGATAATAACAATTATGCATAATTAAATTAAACTCTATGCCCTTGTAATAAAAACCTGAATAAGTCTATTTTTCAAATGCAATAATTGATTTTTAAACCAAAGGCATTCGCGGTTGTAAAGCGAATCAGCTATATTGTGTTTTGGTTTTAAATTTTAAAATGGTTATTTAATTTATTAATTAGTTCATATAATATAATATCCAAAGATTTGCAGATGTGTAAGTACCTAATGATACATTTTACTATAAGCAAATACAAAGTAAATTATATTAAACTTAATTAACTTAAATTATATTCATATACCTACTATATTACATTAGTTAAAAACGTTGTGACTAAGTATATTAAAAAAATACAATCCTGATTTAAAGAAGTGTTGTAACTAAGCATACGTTTTGTACTCCACTTGTATGTATTGTACAGTATCTATGTAAAATCCCAAGATTTGAAAATCCTGATTTCTCTTTACCAACAAAAGAAAAGAAGATCATATTTTAACGTTTTTGTTTAATTTACTAAAGTCATGTTGCATTGTCAGGCATCCACATTTTTAAGATACAATGTGGGAGTATTTTCGCTATCAAGAACATAAGATACAATGATAACACACTTTCACAAGTATCTAAGATAGCCGATGTTCACTAACACTAACATTTCCCAGTCAAATCCATAAATAAATAATTATACTGATCCGTTAAAATTTCCGTGGACATAGCCTATTCAGTATTTGTCTTCAGTAGCTGTTATCATGTTCTTAATACCATTACATTTTCTAGAGAGTGGTGTTGTGTAATTTTACCCTAATTAGATTTAAAAAATTATGTGTTTTTGCCAAATGTGGATGTATTTTAATAGTATATAATACCTGAAACTTGTTTTGTGATAACCGATGTGAGTAGCTGTGTTACCCCAAAGTTTTCCATCGCCAAATTGTTTTAAATTAAAAGGTCTACAATAAAGTGTTTTTACAGACATCAAGATGCTTCGTTTATTAATTGTATGCCTGATATGTCCAATTGCTTTGAGCCAAGACCTGGTTGCGTTGTTTGAACCTGAAGAAATAACAATACTAATGAATGAGTACGACTTCGTAGATTTTAATATAACAGGTATAATATATACAGGGCGTCCCACGGCGATGCCACACGGAGGGAAAGTACCTTAAATATTAATGATAGGATATTTTACTGAAATAAGACATCGTTTAATTTTTAATAATAAGTAGAACTGCATTCACAGATTTTTTAAAAATTTCCTACCTCAACCGGGAATCGAACCCGCCAAATGTGACAGTAAAATTACATGTATTTTATAATAGCGTTTGAATGGGCTACTCATAAGCATTATTTTTTCCTTAGTAACCTAGCATATTAAATGAAACTAAAAACATAAAATTTTACATTTTATTAAAAAAAAAATTATCAAATGCTCAAAATGTGATCCGTTCTGTTGTATACAAATTCTCACTCTTTTAATAATTTCTCTCCCTGTCGATTTACTTATTTTTGCATGGTGGATGTTTGAAATAATACGTCTAAGTTCATTTTGTAACTCCTGCACACTGTTGTACCGGTTCCTGTAAACTAAATATTTTTTTTTAATGAACATTTTCCTTCCTGGATCGGCACCTTTGGACAAATTAGATGGCCACCGAGATCCCCAGATCTAACCCCACTTGATTTTTTTTATGGGGTTATGTAAAATATTTAGTTTACAGGAACCGGTACAACAGTGTGCAGGTGCAAAATGAACTTAGACGTATTATTTCAAACATCCACCATGCAAAAATAAGTAAATCGACAGGGAGAGAAATTATTAAAAGAGTGAGAATTTGTATACAACAGAACGGATCACATTTTGAGCATTTGATAATTTTTTTTTTTTTAATAAAATGTAAAATTTTATGTTTTTAGTTTCATTTAATATGCTAGGTTACTAAGGAAAAAATAATGCTTATGAGTAGCCCATTCAAACGCTATTATAAAATACATGTAATTTTACTGTCACATTTGGCGGGTTCGATTCCCGGTTGAGGTAGAAATTTTTTTAAAAATCTGTGAATGCAGTTCTACTTATTATTAAAAATTAAACGATGTCTTCTTTCAGTAAAATATCCTATCATTAATATTTAAGGTACTTTCCCTCCGTGTGGCATCGCCGTGGGACGCCCTGTATAATAATGCAGTATATTACAATTATATTATAGTAGCACGTTGAGTTGTCGGGTATAGTGGAAGGTACCTACTCGTCTGTTATCTTTAATAGGCACTACTTATAAGTATAAAATAATTAGTACTTCCGTAGCGTATAACATTGAGAACAATGATTACACGTCTGTGCTCATCGTTTGATGATCGTGTTTTTGACAGATTCTTTTGAATTTACAATTAAGCTGTGATGAAAATAACTCGGTGGACATTTTCAGCAACTCCATGGAAACCTTTCGCCGAGTTTTAGAATCCTTTCTTATATACTATTTTTACTTTCTTTTCAATTTCAAAGCCTTTATTTCAACTAATACAAGAGAAAGTTTACAAAAATATATATATGGATACTTATCTTATATATATATATATGGTACTTATATATATGGAATATATAAGTACCAGTAATAGTAGTAGTAGGTAGTAGTAGTCAGTAGTCATAGTTTTCCTGCATAGATGTCCTCTTGTACAGCTTGCCTTTGTGGCACATGGGCCTCTTCAAGCTGTTTCCAGTGCTTCATATCCCTGGCAAGTATTTGCCACAGAGCAGGACATTCCTACATAAATATGTCCATATTTACTATTTACATTGTATGTTCGCGGATCTTTGGCGGACCCATGTTATTTCTTTAATACTAAGAGTGTGCTTAAGTTCTTATGTAATTTTCACACATGTACTTACTTATATCCTTTTTTGTAAGACATTTTCAAAGTATCTGATTGCCTTCATATTATATATACATATACATGTGTGGTATTTGTGAGGAAAAATAAAAGTTATAGGTGTAAATTAACCAACGATAGAAACAAAAACTAGCTTTACGTGTTATCAATAAACACATTTTCCAGGACAAACTTTCCAAAAGGACGATGATATTGTGGGTATATCCAGTCACACGCAGCTAATGACAGTGGAGTGGAATTCCACTTACCGGCTGACGCAAGAAAATGTTGATAACGGCTTTTTTCAAGGACGGTTTAGAATAAATGCTCATTTTCTTGGTACGTATTGTTCGATCAGCCCTTGTAGAATAATGATTTGGGCCTGGAAGTTACAGCAGGCTAAACAGCCGCATTAAACGAAATAGCCAAAGGAATGTACCCTGCGCCTCATTGAATGCTTCAAAGAGTAAGAAAGTTTAGTTATTATTTTTATTTATTCAAGGAAGGGCAGACCTTTCATTGGAAGTCAGACGTGGTATCACCCGATTACCTGTGAACGGAACTTTGCCGGTGACACTCCTTCGTCCACAAAGACCTATCGATCAAGCCTTTACCATCAGTGTAGCTCTTTTTATGAAGTATATCTTTATATGAAGTATTGCGGTGTTTGGTGAGTAAAGTCCTAAGTTTGTAATAAATCGTTATACCAAACTACTACGCGATTGAATAAGTTATTCTTTTTAAGTTTATGTATTATTGATTGGAGTGTATAGTGAAAAAATATAGTACTTTTTAGCAAAAATATTAAATAAATAGCAACGCACTCGCGAGCCCTTTGGCATTGAAAGTGTCCATGGACGGCTGTATAACTTAACATCAGATGAGCCTCCTACCCGTTTGCCCCCTGTTCTATAAAAAAAAACAATGGACAATTTTGCTTGATTCCAGGTATCGCTCATATTTATTAACTTTGGGTGTGCCATGCACTGGCCAACTGTAGTAGAGGTCATAAAAAGACCGCTCGGCCCTGCCATTGGCATGTGTGGACAATTTATATTTATGCCTCTCGTAAGTAAAATTTTTTTTAAATACAAAATTATATTGATACTTACAGCCCCGTTGATCTACCTTTGCTTCACGTTTTTGGTTGGCCTTTTAAAACGATATCTTTGCACTTTTTTCAATGTATGTGACATCATATACACAAAACCACCTTACTACATTCGTTGAACAAGATTTTGTTTATTCTTTGAATCAGTATCATTTTAATAATCGAGTTAGTAATTGGTTGTGCTACTCGACTATTGGATCGACTCTTCTTGCAATTAACTACTACTACTATAGATTGTATGTTAAAATTTTTGTCATATCGTTTTTTTTCAGATATCATTCGGTCTCGGTTTTGTTCTATTTCCGGATATGACCGCAATGCGTTTAGGGATGTTTTTCACCGGAGTATCGCCAGGGGGCGGTGCGTCAAACATTTGGACGTTCATTTTGGGGGGAAACCTCAATCTCTCTCTGGCGATGACTTCTATATCAACGCTGGCTTCTTTTGGTAAGTAACTAAAATTTACTTATGATTCTCGTAATAAAATATTCAGTTCCATCGCCATACAGTTATATAGTTCGAATTCGTATGTCGTAATGTAGCTTGGTGTTAATATACAAGGTAAAAAGCTCTAAGTACTATTGTATTAGATTAAACATTCAAGATCATTTTTATTTTATTTCCTTAAAGTACTAAATGTAGATAAAAAAATAAATTTGCGTTCAAATTCCTAATAGGCCGGCAACGCATTTTCGTGCTTTCTGGCAATGTAGGTGTGCTCCTGCCTGTTTGCTTTGTATGTCTTACGTAACATTTGAACGAGTTACTTTTCTTACTTATGATTTTCTTACAGGTCTAATGCCTGCTTGGATATTTTCACTTGGCCAAGTGGTATTCAGTGATGCCAACATCGTCATACCATATGCACGTATAGCATATTTCGTTGTGGGTCTCCTGGTACCCCTGGCTATTGGGCTTGCTATGCAGAAATTTACCCCACGAATTGCTGGCTTTATGGTTAAGATATTAAAGGGTTTCTCAACAACATTACTGCTATTCATAATAATTTTTGCGATCGTAACCAATTTGTACATTTTTGAATTGTTTACGTGGAATGTGAGTATTTTAAGCAAATTTTTAAATCTGTATTACATAAAGTTATTATTTCTACGCTTTTACTATCTAGGCGCAATTTTCGATAATTGAGTTTTAGGCACAGGCACATATAAGATTATATTACAGTCTAGTTTATTGACATATAAATCACCAAAAGTTTTTTGTCTTCCCACCCAATAGAATTATCACGTCACATCAACGGTCATGCAACTATTTTTTTACCGTACGTGCAACGTATGCCTACGCACGTTACAAACAGTTAGGTATAGTCTAAAATAAAATTCTAGTGTTTTTTTTTTATTCAAAGTCACTAGTGTCTTTAAGGAACTTTACAAATTACCTATCATTTTAGATAATAGTAGCTGGTATGGGCATACCATGGCTAGGATATCTGAGCGGATATGTTGTTGCTCGCTTACTCCGACAGCCTCATAAAGATGCTATAGCAATATCAATGGAAACAGGTGTCCAAAATATGGGAATCGCTGTTTTCCTGCTTCGATACGCTTTGCCTCAACCCGAGGCCGATCTTACTACTGGTATTGTTTTGAATTTACGACTTTGACTTTAATACCTTTTTTTAATCAGTTTCAACTTAACTAATTAAATACGAACTATAGGCATAAAATAGAGTTTACAAAAGCTTTCAAGGCTCTATAATCGTATTGTTTTTCTTTTTAACTTTTGACAATAATTATGTACTTGTGTGTACATAAAGTATTTAAAAAGTGTACTAATAATACATATTTATTGTGTTTTCAGTTGTACCAGTGTCGGTGGCCATCATGACACCAGTTCCAATGAGCATCATCTTTATTTATCAAAGAATAAGGGCATTGTATGTACAAATTTCACCGCCTTCATCATCTATTGTTTTAAAACAATCGAAATAAAATACCTTTACAGAAATAAAAATAAAAATTGGATTAAAAAATTTCTATCGGATGATAAATGACTTGAATTAAAATAGAACGAAAAACTACTGAACCCAAACAAAAAAGAAATAACTTAACATTCATCCCACTTACTGTTAACTTACTTATGTGTTTAACAAAATAATAAAAGGATAACAGGATCTCTGGTAGTTGTATAAAATACAATACTTATAAGTATTTCTAAATATTTTACGCAGACTTATTTTAATTATTTTTTTTTACTAACTAACTCATGACAACCTACCTTACCTAACAATTATCCGCTTGAAACTAACCGAACATTCTTCAATTTTGTTACAGTTTCCAAAATCGAGGCAAAAATAAAAATATTGAACCCTCAAAAGAACCTGCGATTCAAGAAATTGAATTCCAAAAGAACGTAGTCGCTACAGAGACTAAACAAGACGCTTGAATTGTATATTTATTAATTATATTTAAGATTTTTAAATTGTAAATATAGATATTTGTATATATGTTTTGATTGTTTAATTACTTCAGAGTTTTTTTTTATTTTAACTAATTATTTACTTATTCACTTTTTCACTTTAAGTAATTATTTTTCCTTCACCGTTTTTTTAACTCGAGAGGTAGAATATAATATTATTGTACATACTTTTTACTCTCATTATAAATTATAAATATCGTTGTCTAAAGACAATGTCAAATCAAGACAAGACAAGCCAAAACATCACAACAATAGTCCACCGGAAAAATGAATAAATATGGATACAACCATAAGTAAATAGACAAAATGTAAACCCAATTCCATTCCATTCTAAAACTGCAGTATAACTCTTAGATCAGCTAGCGAAATGGGTAAACCAAAATATGACTCACCGACCCCCAACTTCCCATACAAAATCCCCAAACGACTGAATATATTGAGTGTGCCAAGGAAGTATATAATTGATACTGGAGAGGGAATGCCAGCCATCAATCCGAGAGGTATTCGAAAGTCGGCTTTAGGTGGACAAGCCACTGATAGAGTTACCGATGTTGCTTGGCCATATATACGGTAAGTTCTATTGTAAGTATATCACCGCCGTAAATAAAGATCGTACCAATCAAAAAGCACGACTATCTGACATTGTAAGCGCCCATGGGCAGTATCAGTATCAGTTAACATCAATATAATTATTTATCAACCTAAAACAAGATCTAATAATTTCTTAAGCTAGTCTTGTCTTTATATATATATACTAACAGACTCGGCCCAGCGTTGCTATGGCTAAGGATTTTGTTATAGGTATTACATAGTAGTAAGCTATTCAAGGGAAACTTATGTGAAAGGTAGTATAGCTTATGTGAATCGTTGGTACTTTTAACACAGCGCCACCTGTTAGAATTGTATCAAATAATTTGCAATAAAATAAAATTGCGACTCTCATTAAAAATCTAAGCTATCCTATCTCTTAAGTTGGACCAGACTGCTCACGGTGTGCCAATTTAATTTAAAATCGGTTAAGTAGTTTAGGAGTCCATCGCGGACAAACATGAGATTTATATATATTAAGATATATTTATTACTAACATTATGGTTAGCCATATTGTCACAATGAAAATCTTTTGCCGACCATCGTATAAAACCTAGTGAAATATTTTCAGACGTTTTCTCATCTTAAAGCGACTTTATAAAAATCGCTTTAGTCAAGAGCGAACAGAACGAATAGATCGCATGATAGAAGCAGCGAATGCCACCTGTTATTCAAAACTCGCAAACTGCGTGCTGGACCTCAAAAAGCAAGATTCCAAAGAAGTTAAGAAGAAACGTGGGTGGACGGAAAGCGAATGGAAAAAACATATGGAGTATATTAGTCAAATTTCTGGCCCCAGGAAGGACTTCAGGCCGCCACCCATAAAGGTAATTATAGTGGGACAGCCAGGTTATGTTTACAAATTTTTGCGGCCTTTGTTACCTAGGAAGTGGGCTGTCTCAGATCAGAATATACAAGTACATATGTAACTAAACACATGGCCATCTAGATGACTATATATTTTTTAAACAAACAGCTCAGAATTATTTTATTTCTTTCTCATGTCGCACATAGTTGTGACCTAATTAGCCCTTATTGTTTAAGTAAATAAGTATTTTAATGACATTAAAATAATATGTTATCATTTGAATAATGACTTGTTACTTCTTACAGAGAGGACACGGAAAGCCAATAGCAGCATTATTGCCTCGTATCAACCAAATATCTCGATTACCGGATTTCAAGGTGTACAGAAGACTCTCCCAGGAAGCCTGGTACAGAGATCCTGTTAAGGTAATTTTCAAACATGACAAAGCCCATAGAAATTTCACTCGCAATCTAAATTTCTAAATATATTTTATCTTGTTACTAGGTTCCACCTAACGCCCTCAAGTATGTAATATCAGAACGCGTCAAAAAGCTAGCAGCTCCAAGAGTTATCCCGCAGCCCGGAGCATTTGATTAATTTAATTTCCCTCAAATCAATGATTGCCCTACACCTCCTGCACATATTTCTATAATAAACATTAATAATCTTAATTATAATTCCAATGTTTTCTCAGTATTTGCAGTAAATTTTTAAATCATGTCTTGTTTTATTTTACTTTCCGTTACCAAATTTATATAATATGCAATATGCTGTAATATTTTATGGCAAATAAAATATTAGGTTGAATGGAGAAGGAATGAAACATAAATCAATTTTAATTAATTTTATTTACACTGGTAACATATATTGACATAATACTGTAACTACAAAACCACAGATCATAAATACAAATAAAATAAATTATTCTTAATCTAAAAAGTTGCAGTTAACTTGGTTAAATTTGATTCAATATTTTTACTATTATTTATTTTAATTTTAAACCTGGATGATTGACATCTATTTAATAGAACATTATTACATATATCTATATACAAACTATTTATAATAAAAAGGGCATTTACAATCCAATCGATAGTAGATTTTTTCATGATATTAAATAACAACAAAACACACTGTATTATTACGAAAGTGACAACATCTATGACATTTAAGCAATTGTCATTTATGTAAATTGTCATATTTATACTAGTAAAGATCTAAAATGGTTTGTGGTTTATGGTAAAGGGATGTGTGAGTGTGTGTGTGTGTGTGTTTATGTTAAGCAATGAATAATAGCGTTAGTGAAGGCTTTGGTGGTAGACTGACCGCCGAGGTCTTTGGTTCTCACTTTGCCATCAGTTAGCACCCTGAAAATAAACATATAATTAATTAATTTATCATTAAAAATTAATTATAATTAAAAATTAATTAATATATAAGTAGTAAAAATAATAATCCAGTGCCACATTCCCTCGAGAATAGTTGGTTTAGATTAATGTTTCTATGATATTTTTTATTCTATATGCAAATAGGTGATTGGTATTTTGAATATTTTATATACAATTCTTCAAAATATTTATATTTAAAGTCAAAATACAGTACCAAATAAATGTTTATTGTATTATATTTCACGTATGATTTTAATTAATTTTAGTGTAGTGTATGGACTGATGGGAAATATTAGTGAATAAGAAATATTTTTCTAACTCATTTCAAATTTCTCTATGGAATTCAAACATGTCCAAGTTAATTATAAAAATTATACTGACTTGTTAATGGCACCCTTGATCATTTTGGAGTAGGAGTGAAGATTGACGTGTGTTAAGAGATTAGCCGAACACAGCAACATTGCTGTAGGGTTTGCGATATTCTTGCCTACTGCACCGGAGAATATGTGACGAGCACCCTGTAAATAATAAATGTTTGGTCATTCACCAAAAAACTTAGGCTAAAAAAATATCTAATATATTAATATCTTATTATTAACTTGAGTCTTGAAACCATTTATAAACCTATGCGTTTGTGTCATGCAAGTATTATATATAATATACTAAACAATTATCTCAATATATATTTCAATTAGGGTTGCCTGGAAGAGATCGCTTATTATCGCGATAAGGCCGCCCGTTGCATCCTTTGTAATTTTAATGTATTGTGTTCCTTTGCAACGAAGTGTGAATAAATAAATATCCAATAGGCGGTTTTTTAGACGATTTTTTTAATTCAAAAAGTCAAAAATAATTAATTCATAAGGGTAAACATAATGTACACTTATAAACGTCAAAAAAAGAAAAGAAATCTTAAATGATTATAATTTTACATTTACTGAACGTTCTCAAATCAAGGGCGTAGAACGGAAGAGAAGAACTAGCAATAAACTCTCCGCCACTCTTTTTAATCGCCAAGTTTTTTTTTACACAATTATTTAAATTACTATGGTATTCAAATGTGATAATTTTGCATACAATTTTATGCAGACTTTATGCTAGCTTTTATAATGTTTTCGGCTTCACTCTAATACACCGTTTAAATAAAAAGCAACGTTTCGGTATCTTGGTGATAATACAAGGTGTGTTAGGCTTTCGAATCCGGTACTAAATTAGCATTCAAAACAGTTTTTAAAATGATTTGGTTCTTGCCTAGTTTATAATATAAAAATGTTGTGTGGTTTTATGAAACCACGGTAAAAGTGAAACTTTTTTTTCACATTATAGACATTTAACTAAAAATGTTTAGAATAATATTCCATTAAGGGTATAAAATCGCTTTATCAATCTTAATTTTATACTTGGAAAATTGGAATGATAATGGGACTAATAAAAGTAGACTAAGTCTCCAACTAGTTTGTAATAAAAGTAAAAAGTAGTATGTAAAAAAATAAACTAGACGATGTAAAAAAAGTTTCACTTTAAAAACTTTCGCACAACCAGAAAAACAAGAAAAAGTCCCTTAGTTAAAATATTGCAATTAGAATGATTTAAGTTTAATAAATGAGGGGGTTTGAATTAAAATTATAATTAAATCATAATATATATATACAGGGCGTCCCACGGCGATGCCACACGGAGGGAAAGTACCTTAAATATTAATGATAGGATATTTTACTGAAAGAAGACATCGTTTAATTTTTAATAATAAGTAGAACTGCATTCACGGATTTTTTGAAAATCGCCTACCTCAACCAGGAATCGAACCCGCCAAATGTGACTGTAAAATTTCATGTATTTTATAATAGCGTTTGAAAGGGCTACTCATAAGCATTATTTTTTCCTTAATAACCTAGCATATTAAATGAAACTAAAAACATAAAATTTTACATTTTATTTAAAAAAAAATAATTTACCAAATGCTCAAAATGTGATCCGTTGTTGTTGTCTGTTGTATACAAATTCTCACTCTTTTAATAATTTCCCTCCCTGTCGATTTACTTATTTTTGCATGGTGGATGTTTAAAATAATACATCTAAGTTCATTTTGTAACTCCTGCACACTGTTGTACCGGTTCCTGTAAACTAAATCTTCTACATAACCCCATAAAAAAATCAAGTGGTGTTAGATCTGGGGATCTCGATGGCCATCTAATTTGTCCAAAAGTGCCGATCCAGGAAGGAAAATGTTCATTAAGAAACTCGGGTGTTCTCCTACTGTTATGAGCCGGAGCCCCATCTTGCTGGAATATGAGATTTCGTCGATCTGCATCAGGAAGATTATTAATCTCATTTCTTAAAATCTCAAGAGAAATTATTAAAAGAGTGAGAATTTGTATACAACAGACAACAACAATGGATCACATTTTGAGCATTTGATAATTATTGTTTTTTAATAAAATGTAAAATTTTATGTTTTTAGTTTCATTTAATATGCTAGGTTATTAAGGAAAAAATAATGCTTATTAGTAGCCTTTTCAAACGCTATTATAAAATACATGTAAATTTACTGTCACATTTGGCGGGTTCGATTCCCGGTTGAGGTAGGCGATTTTTAAAAAAATCCGTGAATGCAGTTCTACTTATTATTAAAAATTAAACGATGTCTTCTTTCAGTAAAATATCCTATCATTAATATTTAAGGTACTTTCCCTCCGTGTGGCATCGCCGTGGGACACCCTGTATATAACCCATTCCTTCAATCACTCATTTACCTGCTCAAAGACAGCACACTCGGCGCTGTAAGAGGCTCCAGCGACGACACCAGCGCCTCCTACAAGTCCACTGGCGAGATTATCTACGATGTTGCCATACAAATTCGGTGTGAGCATCACATCAAACTGGTTGGGGTTTGAGACCATTTGCATGGTGCAGTTGTCGACAATCATCTTTTCGAATTGAATGCGGGGGTAAAGTTTTGCGATCTGAAAATTGTATTGGATTAATATTTATATCAGATGAGAAATATCAACCGTTTACTATTCGATTTAGAGGTTACTATTGTACTTAAAATGAATCAGGTTATTATAATATTAATTTTAATTTATTAGCTTATATAAGTAACTAAATAACAATTTATGTATAGGCTGAAATCTTAAAATGTATAGAATGAGGGTATTCATTAAAAGCATCCAAATGTCAGTGGGTAAGATATAAGATTTAGGTTTAAGTGCCAGTTACAAAAGTATTAAATTGATTTTCGTTATTATAAAATCAAATACCTCCTCACAGCTACGCAAAAATAGTCCATCGCCCAGTTTCATGATGTTAGCTTTGTGTACGGCGGTGACCTTTTTGCGTCCCATCTTGACAGCGTAGTCAAACGCAAACTTGGCTATACGCTCCGATTTAGACGCAGTTATGATTTTCAGACATTCGACCACGCCTGTAACGATAACATGGTAGTTTAATCTGTTTACGTATAAAAAACGAGCAATGTTGGCCTAGTGGCTTCAGTGTGACCCTCATCACTGAGGTCGTAGGTTCGATCCCCAGCAGACCAATGGACTTTCTTTCTATGTACATGTATGTATTTCTATGTATATGTATTTAACATTCGTATGAACGGTGAAACCATCGTGAGGCAACGGCGTGTGTCGGTAATAAATGCTCATCACCTTAGTAGGTGCCTTCTGTGCTAATTAGATTACAAATGATTATGATATACAGAAAAGGTTTTATTTTATTTATAAAACACACATAAACATTATGGAATTACAAGGAAAAAAGTTGACGCTCAGCAACGACAATATAAGTGTCTATACTTTATTTTGTGTATACAGTCAAAATCTGTTATAACGACATCGAAAGGACTATACATATTTGGTTGTAATAACATAGTTATTAATTACCTAATACACTAGAATTCAGTCAGGACCTTTGATTTTGTTCAATATAACCATATGTTGTTCTAAACGATGTTTTCTGTATTTATATATATGTATATAGATAAATGAAGGGACTTTGATCTCACTAAAGATGAATCAAAATAACTATTAGAGAAACACAACTTGTAATGTTATTTACTTTCTGTAAGTAATATTAAAGGTATATAATCAATATGAATCAAATTTAACGAAATGTTCATCTTACCAGGGACAGATTCATGCTCTAGAGCTGAATATTCTCCTTCGGTCTGCTCTCTGATGATGATGCAGTCGACATCTTTGTGCCTGCAGTTAACATTAGGCAGAGATTTAACATGTACCACGTTAGCGTACAGGTCCAATGCGTTACGTAGTTTCATGTTGAGGGTCTGTAATTCTCCTGTATGGGAGAAGTCTGGGGTAGCCAAGATTCCCTGAAAATACATTATGGTGATAATACAAAAAAAGGTAAAAAAGCGAACTTTTAATAATTATTGAAATAACACGACGTAGTATTGTCTTTTATTTACATAACTTTTACACATTTAAAGAAAAACACTTTTTTAACGGATTATAGATATGTATTATTATATTTAAACTTATAATTATTTGTACATAATTTTAAATATATAACACGACGTGTTTGGTGCATTACAGCAATCTAAGGTCAGCCTTAACTTCAATGAAAAGTAAAGTTTTGTACCTCCATAAAAAAAATTATCGAAATGAAGGTTGCTTGTATTTATTGAGTAAGAAAACAAAGGTATCTATCTACTAAGATATTTCTTATTCAAATTCACAAAAATACTTTGAGATTACAACTACTATATAAAACATGCCAATGCATTGACTGAGTAAAGAAAATTATGTTATTACCTTAATACAAATCTTATTATTAGCAATGGAGTTGACAACATCTTCAAGGGGAGCACTCAACGTTGGGTTCACTTCAGAGAAGAAAAAAGATTCGAAGTCCACAGGAATGCTTGCTGCCTATTAAGAAACAGAATAGCAATATATATTCCAACTACCTTAGACTTAATAAAAGAAAAAACTACAGCTAAAATATACTTTAAAAAAATGCAATGAAATAAGTACATATATAACTAGGTATTCATAAAGAATATGAAGGTCTATAGCTAATGGTAAAAACAGATAAATAAAATTACTCTTTGAAGGCTGTTATTTTTATTTAAAGTCTGTAAAATTTACCTTAAAAACTTCTTGTACAGAGTATACCAGCTCAGGACCCACACCATCGCCAGGGATGAGCGTGCATTTTATGTGACCTTCCTTGCTCGCTTGCTATATTATATAATAATAATGTATTTAATATGCGGTGGTAATATATTATATATACATTACTTTTATTTCCATACACAATTCAGTACAAGTTACAATGTCACTAATCTTTACCATTTAATTAGGCCCTGTTTTGACTCTTAAGCCTCATATTAATTTCTATTATATAAATAAATTTATCTTAAAACTAAACAGTTTATCATTGATATTGCAATCCTTCATACCTCATAACAGTAGTTTGTCCATAGATGTTTCATATTTATTAAATGCATGTGGCTAATAGAATAGTTACTCACCAATTCCAGTGGAATAAAATTGCTCTAATTGCAGAATTCCTATTAAAGAAATGCATAGCCATATTTGTATACAAAGTTAAGTGTTACAATGCATTTGGACAACACAAAGGCATCGCACATAAATCAGGAATCATGCCTCATATATACGTAACATAATATTCTATTTACTTCACATTTATTATTCCACCAATATGATACTTCTATTAAAAACATATTTGCTAGAAAACATATGTAGCTTTTTGATTAAGCCAATTGGTTAACTTGTTTTTCTTCATATATGTAAAATTAATGCCTTATAAGTTTAATTATGTGGCTTATACCCTAAAAATGTTTATTTTTTTATCCAATATCAACAGCCTAGCTACCCTAGAAATGTGTGTTTTACACAAAAGTTTAACAGTCCACTTAAGAAGAAATAATAGCAATAGAGGAGTAAAAAACATTGTTTAATGCTAGTGTACCCTATGATTATATTTGTAAAACAATATGCTGACTTTGGGTCAATAATTTTTAAATTACATATTTAACAAAAAAGTGAAGTAAATAATTAATAGTAGTTTTGACTTTTTATTCATGCAATGGAACCATTCCATTCACAATGATTTTAAAATCATATGCCAATAGTGTGTGTGTAACAATAAACATTTCTTCTTTAATAAGAATGACTCTCAATTTTTAATGAAATAATTTTGAATTGAATAGAATGGTGGTAAACACCAATTTTAAATACCATGCAACAATAACAACACATCTTATGATGATACCTGATGCCATGGGAGCCTGGTAAAATCTTTAAAAATCATATAATTTTTTAATTAAAAAAAAAATCTTAATATCTACATCACCAATTTACAACAGTAATGGTAAACATTGACATTTCTCTAAAAATTTCAAAAAATAAATTTTCTTCCATAATGACAGTTATAGTTAAGGAGTGGCTTTTGTTTTTTAAATGAATTATTTTTTGACATATTGGTTGTTTAGAAGAATTTAATGCCACTGCTTAATTATTATATAGATTTTACGAAGATTAGTGGGTAAGTTAGTTTTCTCACCAAGGTGCTGATAGATTGGGGTGCGAAACATACGTTTTTTTCAGGATTTACCGCAGTAGTGTGAAAGCCCTTGGAAACATGTTGAGATCCCTGAAACCAGTCAATATAATTACTGCATGCTATCCTATACGACAATGTAAATGAAGATGTATACGTTTATAATCACGTGAGACCTGAGAAGTAGTGGAGTGACAATAGTACTAGAGTACAAATACGCAATTATAATGTAATCAAGCCAAATTATTAAAGGTGTATTTTATAAGTAAATAAAACAACCTAGTAAATAACAATTGGATAATGTTATTAAGAAACAGCTGTAGAACTATTAAGAAAATAAGGTTTATAATTAAATCGTCGTTACAAACCTGTACTAAAGTACGAAACACATTCCTAGTTATAAGAGACATAGTTTAAATAACAGAACTTAATACAGTAATAGATTTAGTTTAACGAAAATTTATTTTTGGATCTTCTTTGGTGACAAAAAGGTAACCCCGGCGAATTCCAGTTTACGTAACTTGACAATTGATAAATTTATAGTTTTTTTTAATTTATTTATTGCATCGTCATGGATACAAGTCTTTCAGTCGGAATTATTAAGTACAAATTTGACTTACGCACTGTTTGACTTTCATAACTATTATATTCAAGAAATCCTAATCATAATTCCAATGTATTTAAAAATGGTCAATTTTATTTTTATATTATTATTTTATTTTGGTATACAAATGTATACCAATAAAAAATAAAATTAAACCTTTCTGAAATATAGTTTTATAGTAAAAAAATGTACTTAATAGTGTATCTCGTCTAGAAGTTTTTGTATGTGTATGCTCTCTATAACGAATTTTAGCTCAATATAAAAGCACACAGATACGAAAGATATGTAAATCATAGCTATGAAAAGTCTTGTTGCAGTTCTACCGCAATTATAGCAAATAGGGAAATAAAAATTTGTTGTCGGCAATACTGGGGATATTAGATTAAATTAATGATCTTGATACGTTTTATTTTTGTTAATGTCTAGTATTAATGAACATGAAGTATACAATACATGACAACATTCTTCTATATTTTTTATGTTACAGGAGGCATACGGGCAGGAGGCTCACTTGATGCTAAGTGACACCGCCACCCGTGGACTATCGCACTGCCAGAAGGCACGCAAGCGTGCTGCCCATCTGTTTAAAAATTGGTACGCTCTTTCTTGAAAGTCGATTTTTTTCGGACATACTTCAGTGGTCAGCTGATTCCACACAGCATAAACCCTAATAAACCAAGAATAATGAAAGTTTGCTTTTTCTATTTGGAAATTATAATATTAAGTTTAATTTCTAGGCCTCATCTATACCTTTTTATTGTAGTTACACCACTTTTCTCAATACAATCAAATTAAAAATTAATAATATTTAGTACTTACAGTTTTATCGACATTATGTAAAAAGTATTCTTTTATTCATACACACATTAATATTTTTATACTAAACCGTGATCGGGTTAACCTAACTGTAAGCATTAATCAAATATCAAAATTGTACATACATGAATTTTCGCTTGAGTTCCTCAGTTTATTTTCATGTTACCTACATTGACCATACAATAATAATATCTGGTAATTAAAGGAATTGTATATTTCTTTAGTTACAACGGGATTATATAGACATTAAAGGTAACAATAAATTATTAAAACTAATTTTTATTATTAAATTAATTATTATTATTTTTAAATTAAGATTATGAATAATAAATTATGTACCTATAGTTTTTAAATTAATATTTATCGTATTAAGATATCTCACCGCCTTTTGTTTCTTATTTTTAATATTTTTCCCTCTTAGTTTCTGAGGGTATGAAACCGGATGAGTACACGGATCCATTGTATTGATTTTTACCTTAGAATTTTACTAGGACGACGTAATTAGTTACCAAATTAGTAATTTATTAATAGGACTTCTTGAAACATTCAACCATGGAACAAGGATTATGGGTTTTAGTAGAGTGGGTGGATGATGATTCACAAGACACAAAAGAAATTTCAAGTTACAGCGTGGTAAATGTTGGTTTGATAGACAGCAATGAGATAAGTGAGGGGAAGACTGTTCTAGTTCGAGAAGGTGTTAAGGGGAAGCCGAGGAGAGGACTAGTACATAAGATTTCAGGTTAGTTAACCTTTGTATAATATAAATAGGTACATATACTTTAATAAGTAACGAATCGTAGACAACGACCGTTAACTTTGTTTATGTTGTATTTCTTATTATTTTTGTTTTAGAAGTGAAAATCTATTTAGAAGAAATGTTGAGTCTTTTTTTGGGACGAGATAAAAAATTACAACAACTGGTACCACTATGTGCGGACACGAACAAAATAGAAAAACCAACGGAAATGGTATGTACGTTGTATTACTATAATTTTCTTCTATACTACTGTCTGGACATTTCATAGTTATATACATATAAAAATTATTATTTATACATACAAAAAACTTATTTTTTTTCACACACACCAAGCGTTTGTATGAATAAATATGATATAATAATAATAATAATAGGCTTTATTCAGCTTTTTAATCTTCTGCTAGTGTAACTGTGTGCCCTTTTTTGGCAAAGGCCTCCTGCAAATACCGCCATTCCTCTCTGCACTGGTGGTGGTCCACTTTAGATTATTTATTGTTATTATTCTGTTACCTTAGTTATTTTTTTTAACGCTGTATTCTTTATTTTGTCTCTTTTTTTCCCTATCATACATCGTTCCATTGCTCTTTGATACACCAGTATCTTTGTAAACTGCGCTTTAGAAGGCGCAAGTTTGAAATCCATATGCAGATAGTATACAAGTGTTGAGCAGCTTCCTTTTAATTGCCATGCTCGTTTTCTTTTTCATGCCATGTTTATTATTTATACTACTTCTATGCCTAGTCATCAGTATTGGCCGAGTGGCTTCAGTGTGCAACTATCATCGTATGTTTGATCCTGGGACCAATAGACTTTCTGTCTGCGTATTTCAAAGTTGGTCGTACGAACGGAAAACATTGTAAGGAAATCCGCATGCCTTAGACCAAAAAAAGGCGACTGAGTATGTCGGGCACAGAGGGTTGGTCACAAACAAATGATTACGAAACATCTCCGGCCCAGACTTGGTTGCAGTGCCACTGTTTTTTATTCATATCTTTATGTTTGGTTGGTCTGCAATGCTAAGGAGGAAAGGAAACCGAGAAGAACACTGCTGTTATAAATACACACACAAACACGGTTTCTTTGAATTTCATTATGAAATCGGAATGTCTCAAACCAAACATAAAGACACGTGCTTCTTTTAACATACAACACTCATAGAGAGCTGTTATCGCGATATCATTATAATTATGTACACACAAAAATAATTAATACATATTCAATGAATAGCCATCGAAATACATATATTTTCAGATCCTGCCTCTAATCACAGAAAGGGACTTCATGCGAGAAGAAGTAATGGAGGACAGTGACAGAGAGGTCCGTATGACATTTGCTGCTGAAAATTCATACTAACTGAAAAGCACTGTTAACGTTGTAAAATTACATGTTTTGTAAGGACTTTTATCTCAATATTATTATTCCTTTTCTAAGTTCGTCTATCAGCCGTACTCAGAAAATTAACTGGTGCTTATATGTACCATTTTGTTCTCAAAGATGGAACCAATCAAACTTCTTCATATGAAAAGGCTGATCCTTACTTCATTGAAAACGTTATCTTTATTCGAAATGCACCGTTCTGTAGATATAATTATTATCTTAGAGATATTTTAAAAGACGACTTTATTAAATTAAAATTTGTTTATTATTGCGTACCTATTAGCTTACCGAGATAAATACATAAGTTCACGTAAGTTTAGGCAAAAGACGTATGAAATAACTAAAATATAACCGTCAACATTGAAAATATTATATTTTTATAATAACTACTCTAGACACAGTCATAAGTAGCGATTCAATATAAGGGAGTAAAATATAGAGAGAAGATATTGGGTTTTATAAATGAATTTAGAACGTGTACAGCAAATCAATTTTTTTAAGCTTTACAGCAGCCGTGCTGTCATCACTGTAATAGACTCGTTAGACGAATAAATAATGTGATTAATTCGCGTTTATGTCAATATTAATGAAGGTTTTTTTTTATTTTTTCAGAACTCATCCATAGAGGATCTCATCGATAGCAGTGGTAATGATTCTAATCCTGAGGTAAATAAATTATATTTTTTATTAGTAAACTTATATTTTTATGTCCTTAAAACCAAGTGTATTCAGATTACTTACTTATTTAATTGTTTACGAGGAATTGTTAAGACAAACGATACGTAAAATCGACTAGCAAAATAGAAAAATTAATTTTTAATGGAAACAGTTTAGTCGTGAAACGGAACACAAATATCATTCAACAGCTGAACCCAAATGAGATGTTTTGTAATTTTATCTTGGGCTAAGGTTATAGCTGAAAACTGAAAATATATTAATAAATTAGCCATTGATGGTGATTCTTGAAACGATGTAGGTATTACACTTCAAAACGGCCAAAATTGCCATGTTTCCGTAGAAATAGTTGCGTTATAGTTAATAGGTATAGAGGTAATACGTATTAGGTACTGTAAATTCATAAAATCTGACACGAGGGCAGTAAATAGGGTTTCTTCGTTAGTTTATAAATACTAACATTAATGACTAATAATAATCTTTGAGTCAATTTTTTAGGCCTCACCGCAAAACGACCAACCTGCCTTCCAAGAAACAAATGACAATAATTCTAGTAACACTCCAACCAATCCAGAGGTCCGTATTTCATATATATTTGCCTTTAAAAGTTTTAGAACGTAATAGGAAAATCGCATAACAAAGAACACAAGCCCTAGAGCAATTTGTATGATTGAACAAAAGTGTGTGTAAAGAAACAACTGCTCACATTATTAAGAAATAACATGGTGAGGAGAGATATGACATGACCCTCACTCGTCTGTATAGAAGGCTTCAATAATCAACTTGTAATATGCTATCTGAGGCCAAGTTTTATAAAAGCAACTGAATTTAATATAGTTTGCCAATCCCTAAGTTAGAAAACTTAAAACGTTAAAAAATTCACGTTTCTAATTAAGTTTTTCAAATCCTTTAAAAATAAACGACCATATTAAAATATATCATTTAAAAAAATGTACCAAGTCGAATTAAGCTTTGTGAATAATATTTTCTTTAAGGAAACGCCTCAAACTGAGCAAAGTCAAGCATCACAAGAAGGAATTAGATCCGATAGTAGTAATACAGAAGCTAATGTAGAGGTTTGTCACGATATATACTTTTGTAAATTTTATTTTATATAAGTAATATCGAAAAAAACGGAACATAAATTTACATAGTTAATCGTACATTTTATTACCAGGAATAGAAATAGCTGTCATATCCATATCTCATTATGTGTGTAAATAAATATCAAATCTTTCACTAAAATAATTTCAAGCCTTTAATATTAATTCTTACTTTTAGGTAGCATCCCCAAACGTTCAAAGTTGCCAAATTTCACAAGAAATAAATAGAAATGACAATAATAACATTGAAACAACTACAGAGGTTTGTCTTTGTCTTACGGAATAAGTACATGTTACAGTTTTTGCGTGGTTTAGAAATAATTATAAGTAGCTACTTGACCTAAGTTACACGCACGTACATGTTTTTATTGGAAAACAAATGAACCAACAAAAAAACAAATGAAAATTAAACTACTTCTTTGTGCTAAGAGAAATACATATTATATGAAGACCTTGAGATAATAAATATATTTTTTAACTACGTAACTAAGGATTTTAGCTCCTTTGGTTTTTGTTTTTAGGCGTTACCAAACGACCAAAATGGCCTAGAGTCACAAGAAGAAAACAGAATCGCCAATAACACTGAAGCAGATAATGAGGTTTGTACCTAGTTTATACTAGTGCTGAAGTACTGGATTTACTGAAAAAAAATACACATATTATTATATAGGTACTGTAATGTTAGGTATTTTTATTATTTAATACTAGGAATATAATACTAGAACAAATTGTAAAAATATCCTGCCAAATTAATTTTAGTTTAATTCATGTCATTATTGAGTTTTAGAATATAAGTGGTAGGCCTTAAATAAATTTAGTCTAATTTGGCTTAGGGTACATTTGGACCGAAGTACAGTATGGTATGAGTAAAATATGACAAATATATAAAATGCATGATTCCGAGATTAAAATTTTCTTTTAGGTTACTTCCCAAAACCACGAAAATCGTAACCTATCGCTGGAAAGAATCGACGAATTGTCGATGTCGAATAATAATACTGAAATAAATCAAGCGGTTAGTATATTTACATACTTTATGTGTTTTTAATATAACTGGAAATACCTGAATATGTTAGCAGGTTAGTTTCATTTACACTAATGATATATTAATCTACCATAGCAGTGATTTACATACTACAGTGAAATACATTGTAAAATCGAGTACTTTTAATTAAAGGTATTTAGAATCATAAATGTCACTATTAAAATAAGATATTTCCTTATATTCCTCAGGCTTGTTTGTTTTGAATAACATCGTGGAAACCATAAAGATATTGCTTGGCATAAAATTAAAGAGTAAGGATGGTGAATAGTTCCTGCCTGGCCAGCTCGAAGACCTAAGTGGCTAAAGAGTAGTTGTAAATTAAACGGGCGATATAGCGAAATATATATTTTAGGTGTTACAGTAAACGATATAATGGCAGTGATGCTATAGAAATTGACGCTACAAATTCGTTAAAAAGGGAACATAGTTATATTAAATATTTCAGTTATTCTTCGCTTCAGCTATATTCTTAAAAACAGTTGTTGAGTCATGACGCTTTATGCAAAAACGAGATTCCATTAAAAAAATAGTTATTGTAGCAATGCAATTATTGAAAGAAGCTTCTTAGTTTATTTTTTTAGGTTATATCTCTAAACAACCAAAGTGGGCAAGCATCTCAAGAAAGATTTAGTATCATAGAAACTAATACGCAGATGAATATATATTTGTATAATATAATTTTCAATGTTTGTTAACGTATGGTACGGTGTGGTACGTCACAGGGTTTGTTGCAACGCGACGCCTAGCTCTTGAGATCTTGCCTAGCGGTTTGGCGGTTTCCTGAAATTATGATAGTTTAATTTGATTTTTTTTTTTTTTTTTTTTTTATATCATACGATCATCAAGTCTCATTCTGAACCTCACCCAAAACGATTAACCTATCTGGTACTGGTATCTGGTAATTGCTCGCCTTAAATTGTTAAGGAAATGGAAAAAAACTTTAATAGCAATCAATGTATATAGTATGTATTTATAAATCGAAAACACTAATTAAATGTACACTTTTCCCGACCTACCAGTTGATGCTTAACTATTAATATATAGCAGATACTGATCGGAAGAGGTAATGTTATGATACCAGCTCCACTCTTAGATGAAATTGATTGGACGCTGTACTCAAATGCCACTCGGATGTTACTACAAGCTGTATTTCCAGGGTAAGTTTATTTTCCAAGATGTCTTATGTTCGCTTAAATTGTATACATGTTTCCTTTTAATTTAAATTATCTATTTCAGTGTACTAGTTAATAGCTCAATAGCGATGAACGATAGGTCTGCAAAAAAGTATTTCGATCCCGTCATTGTAAACGACATAGCAAACATGGTATCTGAAAGATGCGGACCCAACTATTCTTCTAATTAGACTAACACCATTACACAGATTAAGAATTGTTTGCTGTCCTATTTTAAGTAAAGTGCCTCTTTCTTTTTCATTAAAGGCAAAACAAACAAAACGATAGATAGTTAAAACAGTGTAATAGGACTTGCTAAGATTGTATGTAATACGTAGAAAGTAAACAAAAGTCAAAAATGTATGTTTTATTGGAAGTTTGATAACTTTAATAATATTTTTCAGAAGATTTATAACAACCAATTGCGTTGACGAAATAAAACTTTATCGCAATCGTCAAATTTTTAAAAGGCTACGTCAACATAACCAGGAAATCGATCCGCCGTCTCCAGCCTCATCAAATGAAGATTCTAACACTAGTGAGTAAAATATTTACCTGAGTGTGACCAACTTTAAATTGGGGATCCTGCCCCGCTTAGGCAAGAAAACTGACAAATCCTGCCCAACATTTATGTACAAAATGCCAAAATAATGCCAATATAATTTAAAATAATAGACACAGTAATTTTTGTAGTTTTATTTAATAATTGTGCAGAAAGTTAAAAACTTAAGTAAAAATCATACATTCGTATTCGTATTCGCATCGTATTCTTCTTGATCACTTTCGTTGCACATCGCTTTTGTCATTTGTTTAATCATTTCTTTAGTTGGCTGGAATGAAACGCAATCACCATGTTCACTAATGCCCTGTTTTCAAATCAGAAACAAAAGTATGTCTTCTCTTCTAATCCGACTAATCAGAAAAACAACTTACAAATAAAGATGTAATATTATCATAAACATTTTGCGCAACACTTTAAAGTTTATAATTGAATGAACTACACATTCAACTAGAGATGTTATGGGAAATCCCCGAACCAAAGGTCTTTGCGTTGCCAATGTTGCCATTGGAATTTTAAAATTCCTAGCTACTGCTTTTTCTTTTCTCGATACTACACCCTACTCTTTTTATAAACTATACTGCCAAATCTGCCAGCTTATATTGCTATAACTGCCAATTACTGCCAGATTTCTAAAACTTCAAACAATCCTGCCAGGGAGTAAAACCAAGGGCTAAATCTGCCAAAAAGGCAGGATCCTGCCACATATGGTCACACTGTTAATTACCTCACAATTCACATAGAAATACAGATAACAAATAAATTGCCATGCAAATATAAGTCACTATGTTGTCTTATTTTTTGACCCGTTGTTTATGAACACACAAGATACTTCTTTTTAATAAAATTCCGTATACTTAAATCATAAAATGCATTTAAAATTAGATCTATAGCATTAGAGAGATTCAAATTTGTCAGGTATAGATAAAGTTTATTAACTTACCAGCATATGATAGGGTTGATGGGGGTTAAAACTTAGGGTTAATGTTATATATTTTATATGCTCTATGAATGAGTAATGGTTGTATTTAATTATTGGTAGTATTGATACTATTACTCCTGTGAATACATATTATTCGTGTTACAAATAATTTTGTATTGCCAATGATTTAAAAGTACGTTTCTAGTAAAAAATCTAAAAATCGTTTGTAACAATAACATTTAAATCACAATTGAATTATTTTCAATTTACAAGACGTATTCTTTGGAATGTTACCTTTATGCTAGTAGGTACTGGCTAGGTCGTTGATTCTATTCTATTTGTTTGGTAAGTACAAAATTTTAACAAACACAAACTAATCATATTATGTATTCAATAAACAATATATTATTGTAAGCAGACAAATGCCTTCAGCATCCATCCCTGATGTCGTAAGTTCGATTTCCGCATGTGTACCAGTAGACTTTCCTTCTATGTTCGCATCTTAAGACTCGCTAGTACAATAAAGGAACACAACGTGAGAAAACGGGCATGTCTCGAATCCAAACTTCGACCACATGTTTCAGACATAACGCTGTTAAATAATTTAATAAGTAATTTATAAATTATGAAAGAAATAAATACAATCTAAGACTAGATTATTATTAATTAATTATTATATCAAAATATCTCGTTTTAGTCTCAGAGCTGTACTAAAGAGGGCGTCTACTACTACAAAATACAAATGCCATGAGTTTATCTATACCTTGATGTTTCAAGTTTGGTTAACATTAAGTAATGTCTTCTATGTTTAACTGACAAGTGTTAACATGCGTCTAAAGTCTAAACTCTAACCAACATTTAATAATTAATTTTTTTAGCATTTCAATTTAAGACAAATATTTAATTCTTAAATAAATGTAAAAAGAAATATACGAAGTGAAAATGAGTGACTTTCAAGAACAAGAATTTGTGTCATCCGCACACGACCATTTAGTGAGTGCAATAACAAAATTGGACAAAACGCAACATATCACAGAGCCCACTCGTAATGAACCCACAAATCTGAGTTCAGAATTTAACTTAATTAAAAGCTCAAATAAATTAGATTTGAATAAAGTTGTTAGTGCTCTGAAGGACAGTGCTCATCATACTACCATAACAAAAAAATTAAAAAGTCTTGATCAAGGGCAGGTTTTACCCAAACCTTTAGAAAAACCACAGGCTGAACGAATTAAAAGGTCAACAGGGTATGATGCTACCAAAGAAAAAGTGGCTAAATGGGATCCAGTTGTAGCAAGGAACAGAACAGTGGACTTCGTTTCTTTTCCACTACATTCAGTCTCCAAACGAGAACATCCAACAAAATTAATCTTGTCTAATTTAACATCTAAATCTCCCTTAGAAAAAGAGCTAGATCAGATTGACCCTCCAGCACAAGTTGAGGAGGAAAATAAAGAGGAACAAAGCTTTCCTATGACCTATGAAGAAATGTTAGAACACCGAAAAGAAATGGCTAAGTTAAGAGCACAGCAATCATATAAAGCAGCAAAAGCTAAGAGACAGAGTAAAATTAAAAGTAAAAAATATCATAGGTATGTTATTTTATGATGCTGGTATATTAAAGTAGTAATAACTTTTTAGTAAGTAATTAATACCGTTGCTAGTTTAATCACTTGTATACAATATAAATCTAAAAAGCTATGCAGTGGCCCTCAAGCTGAACAACTTTTAAATCTTGTATTGTGCAACATAGACACAGAAGCTTTGTAAATTTTCTACAACTATTAATACATAATAATTATTTACAGAATCCTTAAAAAGGAGAGACTGAAACAACAGCTTAAAGAGTTTGAAGAATTACAGGAGAAGAATCCCGAGGAAGCTTTAAAAAAGTTGGAGGAGTTAGAAAAAGCAAGAGCTCTTGAGCGTCATACTTTAAGGCACAAAAATACTGGAAAATGGGCAAAAAATAAGCTAGTCAGAGCAAAATATGATAAGGAGGTATATAGAATAATTGTAATTTTGTTTATATACTCATTATTATAAATACTAAATTTAACTTGTTTATAGGTAAGACAACAATTAGCAGAGCAATTAGCAGTAAGCAGGGGACTTACACATAAAACACAAGATAGTGAAACTACTGATGATGAAGCTGATGAAAATGAGATATTACCAAATATGACCTTAGCTCAGGATCCTTTAAATCCATGGATGATGAAAGGACCTAACAAAAGCAATGTTGATAGTGATTTTGATTTTGGTTACAAAAAATTTTTAAAGGAAAAAGTGCTGAAGCATACAGTGGACAGTGATTCTGAAGAGAATGATGAAGCAGTTTGTGATTTATCTGCACTTAAGAAAAAAAATGATATGTTGGGTGCAATAAGTAATGTTGATGAACCAAGTAACTCTAAAACCGACAATCAGTCTAGGCCATCTAACCCTTTAGGTAACTCCAAGAATAAACCTATGGAAAAAAAGAATGCTAAAGTTACTTTCATGAAACAAGACAGAAATATTAAAAGACCTATAGCAACATCTGAGTGGATAGTGGATATAATCAAGCCAAATGATGGTACTGAATCTGATGAAATGAAAGTTGCAGAAGTTTTTGATACGTTTGAAACTAAAATAGCAAAACAAGTTGAAATAAAAATTAATAAATTAAGAAAGAACATCAAGCGATTAGAGAAATCATCTACAAAACTAAAAGTTGTAAAAAAAAAGGGAGGGAAAGGAAACAATATTAGTAACTTGGAATCTCTAATGTTTAAAAATAATAATCCAAAGCCCATCATTGATGAAGAGTTAATAGAGACAAATCTTAAGGCACCTGAAGATGTACCTCAAAATACCGAGACTTACTCAAAAATAATTCAATATCCATCTGAACAAGCTGCCCATTCTAATAATAATTCTAATATTGATCCAAGTCAATTTATTGAAGTAAAACCCAAGTATCTCAACACTGCAATTCCAAGTGGTGAAAACAACTTAGATGAGTTAGATGATGATGAACAAATTGTTCCAAAAATTGATATAGAAGAAGTTTTTGAGGAAGATGATGTTGTAGCAAGTTTCCGGCAAGAAAAACAAAATGAAATTGATAATGATATTCCTAAAGATATGGACTTGCAATTACCAGGGTGGGGAAGCTGGGGTGGAATAGGAGTAAAAGCTCCTAAGCGGAAAAGGAACAGGTTTATTTCAAAGAATATACCTAAGATGCGGAGACGTGATGAAAATAAAGGGGACATAATAATAAATGAATTCAAATTGCCTAAACTAAAAGCACATAAGGTATCTGAATTACCATTTCCATTTACAAAAGTAAGTGATTATGAGGCCTCGGTTAGGACTCCACTTGGTAATACCTTCATTCCAGAAACAGCTCACAAAAAATTAATTCGACCAAATGTCATCACAAAAGCTGGAACAATAATAGAACCCATGGATGAAGAACAGCTTTTGATTAAACGTAACCAAAGTTTTAAGAATCAAAAGATTATAAAGCTGCTTAGTAAACAATAAAAGAAATGTATTTATTACAAAATGTTTTATTCAATATATTAGCTAAGCTCCAACCCTAACAGGTGGTGAAACTAAGATAACTCCATCACCTCTCACAAATAACATTGGTATATTTCTTTTTGTACTTCTATAAACTTCTTCATATGTTTCTTCATCAATCTCCACTGTTGTAATGGTCTCTTCTGCATCCCCAAGGACCATATTTAAATGTTGATCATAAGCCTTAAACATGTATGTAACTGATTGACTTTTCCATTTAAGATTTCATCTTATTACAAAATCAGGTTCATTATTCAAGTTTATAAGTAAATGTTTTGAAGTAGTAAAATATGGGCAAACTATTTTTTTATATGGCAAAACAGATTAGATAGATAGCTTAAGATTTTCTATATCAATTTTTTTTTTCTTAATTGGCAAAGAGGTGACCACTCTTTTGTGTCATCTGAAAACACCATAACTTTTGGTTCAAAGGTATGCTGATTTCCTCAAAAGGTTTTTGTGCACCATACAAGCAAGATTATTCACACAAAAAATGAAAAAATCTGATGGAAGTTTGCATGCTCAACTAATCCACCAAACCTCCTCCTTTTATTTACATACAAATAGAGAGTACACATAATTTACCATGAGATAAAGATACAAAAATTTATGAAACACATTGGTGCGTATATCTATTACCAGGGTTCTGTTCTTCATAGGGAAAGATTCAGAACCAAGTATTAGATATAAGTGTGACTCGGATACTACAAACCGAATTGTATTTTCATAGACTAGATAGTATGTTAAGAATGCTTTCTTAGTAACAGATGCGTTTTTTTACCTTTACCGTACACAGGTACCTTTATAAGTTCAGTTTGTATTTGCAATTGCACCATTTGCTTTGTTTATTTAAAAAAAATATCTTACGTGCAATCTTCCCCGTAATTCACGTTCATTGCGCATTTTTACATAAATCCTTTCGTCCAAACTAAGCCTTATCAAGTCCAGAGGTTCTTTTACGGTCATCACCGCCACCTGAAAGAGTTTTCAATAGGTAGCAAATTTAAAGTTAGTAAAATCTGTATTATATATCAAATTACTCGCAGTTAATTAAAATAAATTCAGGTTAGGTATATATAATACAAACGTTTTCTCCATCATCTGCCATTTCAAAGTCCTAATTATAACTTAAGCTAAACAAATGTTTAATCTAAATTTTACAGAGTAATAAGTTTGCACTAAAATTTATGTCAAAAAACTGAGAAGTTCAAGAGGTATTCATAATTCAATTCATATAGCTATTTTTTAACGCTTCTATAATATCAAATTTACAGAATACAGATAAACTATAAAGAAGACTATAATTTATATCACAGATATAGCAACATACAAGTGACAGCATCAATTTTAAACAAAAATCCGGGTTAAGGTTTACAATTCAATACCTCGATTTTGAAATCAAGTGAAAGAAAGTTTTAAGATTTTAAATATTTAGTTAGTTTAAATTACAACTCAGGCAGCATAAATCACTCCAAATGACTCGGAAGTGTTCCAAACAAGCTCCCCGAGGACCTATAATATATATATATATAATTATAGACTTAAATTTTGTCTTTTGAGTTTCTCTCTGTCAAGTGTCAATTGTCAAACTATAAGTGATAACACCAAGCGTGTTTAGTGTATTATACATAAAGAAAATAATTTCCAATTATCTTAACAATTACTGAGTGTGTAAAAACAAATTTTAAACTTCTTAGGTTTCGTTTATATTTTCCATAGTTGAATATTGTGAGAAATGATATTTTTTTACGAACTTTGATCGTAATGGTGCGAAGTGGGTGAGTGTTTTACTTTCCGTTGTAGCTAAACATAGTTCTTACATGGTTTTGTTTAAAAGAGTAACGGTAACATATTTCTATTACTTTTCAGACGTGATCGTGACCGCCGTAGGTCACATAGTCGATCTGTGACTCCAGAAAGGAAAAGACGGCGTTCCCGGTCCAGAAGCCGTGATAGGCCATCCAAAGCATCAAAACGGAAGCGCAGCCGCAGCAGGGAGAGAGATACAAAACGCGATCGAAGTAGAGATCGTGATAGGGAGAGAGACAGAGAAAGAGACAGGAAAAGGTATTATTTGTGCTTAAGTTATATTAAATATTCATAACCTCAATACTGACACCTCAGATATAATATGAATATTATTATTTTTCTCAAAATCATATAATATTATAAAAAAGAACTAAAATTTTACTTTCTCCTTTTTATGTTCTCAGTACTTATAAAATACTTTTGAGCACTTTTGCATCGTTCGGTGTCAGCAGGAGATATTTTAAAGTTATATTTATTATTTATAGAGATAAAAGGGAAGAAAAGAGTAATGGCTCTAGTAGTAAATCTAGGAAGAAATCACCAGATAGAGAAAAGGAAAGTGAGAGGTTAAAATCAAAAGAGGAATCCTTAAAAACTGAATCTGAATATGACATTGGATCTGCTGATAAGGTAAAAAAAATATTATAAAGCTTTTATTATTATGTTTAATATGTATTAAAAATTATCAATTCAATATATCAGATATTGCTATTTTGGTTTTTACCAATAGTTTATTTGGCATTACTTTTTAATATTGTGAAATTGTAACAAAATTTAAACTTTGTTATGTGTATGTTATCTAACAATGTACATCTGACAATAGCCTAAATGAAGGAATAGTTTTATAAAGATAATTAAAATATTGCAGGACATTATGGTTATGTATAATTTTCCCTAATTGCTTTACATTAATGGAAAAACATATATAATATTTTTTTTCCGATTTGATTTCATGTGTAAACAAATATTAGTGTGAATTAATTACTTTTTTACTGTACTGTCTTCACACATACTTTATGTATGTATTGAGGTTTAGGAACTTGGCTACTTTATTTGTCTAGTAGATTTATTAATAAATAAAATGAAAGTTTACATTTTAATGAATATAATTATGAACAAAATTCAAAATAAAATGCGAATTTGTCATTGTGATATTGTATTAATGTTGAAATGTCATTATCAAAAAGCTGTATAATGTAGTTTGATTACACAGATTGTGATTTGTGTAACATAAAATATAATTCTTTTCTCTCATCTTTTTTTAATGTATTTTTTTTTTTGGAATTAGATTTTTTACAATGTATATTTTATGATTTAGTAACAGTACTCAAATGGCCTTTTCTAAGTTAATAACTATGTTGGGTTTTTTAAAACTATAAAATTATTTGACAAATTTTAATAAATTATATAATTATAACCATAACTTAACCTTTTTTTAAATGAACTATCAATAACATCCTTACAGTAAGAATATTATTAATTATTATTAATAGGAAGAAGAACAGAATAGACTAGAGGCAGAAATGCAAAAGCGTCGTGATCGTATAGAGAGGTGGCGTGCTGAACGAAAGCGGAAGGAATTAGAATCTGCCAAGAAAGAAGTTCAAAAGGGCAGTTTAGTCACCAATATACAGACACCAACTGTAAAAAAATGGTCTTTAGAAGATGACTCTGGTGATGAAGGTATTCAATTCCATATTTTTGTTTAGTTTTCATATTACAGCTTATCATTTGTTAATAATATAAATCCTTGTGCATAAACTCTTTATTTATAAAAAAATATCCTTTTTTATTTTATATTCACAGGTGAAGAAGACAAAGAGGCCAAAGAGAAGCAATTGGCAGAAGAAAAGAAAGAAGAGGACGAAATTGATACACTTGATGCATACATGCAAGAAGTTCAACAAGTAAGTTTGGTATTATTATAATTTTGATTGTGGTTGTTTGAATTTAAACTTTAAAAAAAATACAATGCAGAAGTGGCAACATCAATAACTAAATTCAATGTCACTGAATTGTAAAATGTTATAGAAGTCTGGTTATAATCTATGTAGCTTGTTTTCATACCTTAATATTTTTAAACCAAATCTTACAGGAAGTTCGTAAAGTGAATCAAATAGACCATGCTCGTGGAATCATAAATCTACCATCATCTGATTCTAGTGTAGTTATCCTGACCGGGACTGCCAAGAAGCAAGTCACAGAACAGAAAAACAAAGGTTATAATCTTATTTAAGTTTTTAAATAAAAGTGTCAGGCACTTCTTTAATTATTCTCATAACATGGCTACAATAATTGAGAGACACCATACCCTGAAACACGTGAATGAAGTTTTATTATAGAATTCCGGCCGCTGAGGATATATACAACACAAATCCTATTCCCACAAACACAATCAATGTGAAAAACATCAATGCCACAGACATGACTCTGCGCAAATCGCGCTTCAAAAAATAATATTTAAACTCTGAGTTTATAGAGAGGTGGTAGTTACTTTGGCCCTGTAATAAAAAGTTTATTTAAGTGTTATAAATTTGTTACATATAATAGTAGTGAAATCATAAGGACGAAATATTGAGTTGAATATCTCTTTGAATAAACTCAAAATATTACGAACAAGTTTTTTAAGGCCACTCTATATTTTAAATGTGAAACAGCTTGCTAAATAATCAGGTTTGGCCTCGAACCAATAAAATGGGCTTGTGTTAAAAAAAAAAATTATGTGCTTTCAGGAGAGTTAATAGAACAGAATCAGGATGGTTTGGAGTATTCATCTGAAGAGGAAACTGAGGATATAAAAGATGCAGCCGCGAATCTTGCGTCGAAGCAGCGTAAGGAGTTAGCTAAAGTGGACCATTCAAGCCTTCAGTACATGCCATTTAGAAAAGCATTTTATACCGAAGTAAGCATATTTTTTTATTTTTGATTTATATTAACTGCATTTGAACATAAATCAAAAGTTTCACTGTAGATGATATTATTTATAGAATCGTAATATTTCTACAATTTAATTAGTCCTTTACTAATCGATTATTGCTTTATGTGTTAGTTTAACTTATAAATTGTATAAACTCCAAGAATATTGCCCCAATAATGTATTCAATAATATGTCCATGTTGCAAAAAAAAGACAAATATTTTTTTTGTATTTATCATCTTTAATTCATATTTTGATATAATATTTCATATTGCCATTACAAATAACATGAATACATATTCCAGGCTCATCTAACTTTATTAATTGGGCATTTAAAATTGTCAACAAACATTATAAATAAAAAAAATTATTTCCAGATTAGTGAATTGGCTCGAATGACTTCAGAAGAAGTAGAAGCATACAGAACAGAATTAGAAGGCATCCGGGTGAAAGGCAAAGGATGTCCCAAACCTATTAAGACCTGGGCTCACTGTGGTATTAGTAAGAAAGAAATGGATATTTTGAAGAAACTTGCATTCGAAAAACCAACCCCAATTCAGGCACAGGCCATACCAGCTATTATGTCCGGAAGGTAGGGCAAAAAATGTCTCATTATATGTAGATAAGTTATATTTTAATTTTGTATACACACATTTACATACAGACAACAATAAATGTTATAAATCTACTAACAGGACGTCAACATTTATGTTTGTGTGTGTGAGTTACTGATATCTTATTAAGAAATCCCCTGGAATTTAGCAAAAAAATTAACTACTTATGTCAGTTTTTATTTCAGTAATGGCAAATTATTTTTAATTTATTTTCAGAGACTTAATTGGAATAGCTAAAACTGGTTCAGGCAAAACCCTAGCTTTTATATTGCCAATGTTCCGACATATTTTGGACCAACCGCCTTTAGAAGACACAGATGGGCCAATAACCCTTATAATGTCTCCCACAAGAGAACTTTGCATGCAGATTGGCAAAGATATAAGGAAATTTGCGAAATCATTGAATCTTCGAGTCGTTTGCGTTTATGGCGGCACGGGAATTTCTGAACAGGTATGAAACTTGGGTGTTAGGAAAGAATATCTGATTTTTTAACATGGCGAACCTTCTAAATCAAAGCCCTATATATACATAATATGTATTGGGTATTTAATTTATCAGGTTGGTTTATTTCAAAAGTCACCTGAGTATAGTAAAAAATGATGCTCTGACCTTGCTTACAAATATTATCTTATAAATAAAAAAACGCTTCACAAGCATTTGGTAAAAACAACAAAATTAAGAGTGGCGGAGAGTCTTTCTGGTTCTTACTACTGCAAAAATCCCGAAAATATATATAAATTCTTCTTCTTCTTTCTTTTTTTTTTTTGACGTTCATAAGTACACTTATGAACGTCAAAAATTTTGTAAATCATTATGTTACCTATATGAAAAAAAAAAAATCATAAATTCTTACGGCATGTTTTGGTACTTGTAAAAATGCTAAATGATATATTATTATGTTGTGTGTAGATAGCGGAATTGAAACGTGGCGCTGAAATAATAGTGTGCACTCCAGGGCGTATGATCGACATGTTGGCCGCCAACTCGGGACGAGTCACAAATCTACGAAGAGTCACGTACATCGTGTTGGATGAGGCTGATCGGATGTTTGATATGGGATTTGAACCGCAGGTAACATATCCATATTTATTAAATTGTTGTTGAGAATTTGTTTTTCTATATCTAGAGCTACAATAGTAGCTTTTTTGTATGGATCCAAGCTTCTAATACCGCTAAATAAATTGCTTTGAAATTTTAAAATTAAGTTTCTATGTGCGTATTTAATATTTGCTCGAATGGTGAAGGAAAACATCGTGGGGAAACGGAACGATGTGTGTCAGGCACTGGAGGCTGATCACCTAATTGCCTATAAGATTTAAAATCATGAAACAGATTCAGAAATCTGAGGCCAAGACCTAAAGAGGTTGTAGCGCCACTGATTTATTTATTTTTATTTTAACAATATACTATAATATCATGTATAAGTGGTGTTATCTATGTATAAATTTTTTAGGTTATGAAGATAATAGACAATATTCGTCCAGATAGACAAACGGTGATGTTCAGCGCCACTTTCCCGCGACAAATGGAGGCTCTAGCTAGACGGATATTGCAGAAACCTATTGAAGTTCAGGTATATCAGTCAAATCGTAGGTCACATTAAAACTAAAAAAAATATTAATTTGTTAATAAATAATACTTAGTAAGTAGTAATAGTTCTAATATTATTATCTCATATAAAATATAAAACGTAAGTAGTATCTTAAATTAACCAAGAAATTGTTCTGTGATGATATTTCCATACTTATTTGCTGGACAATATTTATTTAATCAGCGTATGCGCATAAAAGTAGTTAGCTTTAAGAAAAAAAGTGTGTGTATTTCTGTACACAAAAAAAACTAAAATGCAGTAGTGATTAACGATAAATATTAAAATTAATCAAAAAGATTTTATTTAAATAAATAAATATTAGTAAATACTATCACCGTCGTATATGAAATTGATTTAAAAACACCTAAATAATATTTATTTATTCACACTGTTTAATTGTACTGTTAGAAACGCGTGTTCTAAATATAAAAATACTAGAACAACAACAACTTGAACATAGTTATCGATTTCCTGCCACCTAGACCTAACTTTACGATGTTGAATTCAGGTGTCGGTGTGCGCGCTTCGTAAAAATTCACTTTCATCATTTTTCTCCATCGCGCCAAAAGAAGTATAACTTCAAAAAATATTTTGACAGGCGGTTTACCTTTTTGACCTGTAATTTTTTTATCAAATGAATTATATTATCAATAGGTCGGTGGTCGCAGTGTAGTGTGCAAAGAAGTAGAACAACACGTGGCAATATTGGAAGAAGATGCGAAATTCTTCAAACTTCTAGAATTATTGGGACTGTACAGCCATTTGGGAAGTATCATCGTGTTCGTGGATAAACAAGAGAATGCTGACAGTCTACTTAAGGATCTCATGAAGGCCTCATATTCTTGTATGAGCTTGCATGGAGGTATGTTGGAGTAAAAATAATTTAATGGTTGTAGTTATAATTTATGTTTAAAGAAATTTATTTTTCATTACAAAAATGTAGTTTATTTACATGAAAAACTTAATATGTATATGCAGCACTATTGGAGAAAGTAACTATATCGTCAGCGAATCTCTTGTTCAGATACTGATCGTTTATTTCTATTCCTTTTATCTCCCAGTCAATGTTTTTCTTTATGTTCTGGCTATTTTTAATATTTACATTAATAATAATAATAATGTGGATGTCAGGAAGACCTGGAAATTCTCTACACAAACTGTGAATAAAATCAATGTATGTCAATGAAAGAGGTTTAGAGCGAAGCATGTTAAACATAAAGAACATGCATATTATCGAAACATTATTTGTATTTACATATTCTATTCGAATTCTTATTTTTGCCATGCCTTCCATTTAGTACGAAATACGCCCCGCTTTTAAAAAGCGTTGTCCATACAAAAAAAGGATTGTGGTTTTATGAAACCACGGTAAAAGTGAAACTTATTTTCTCATTATAGACATTTAACAAATTTTTTTTGGAATAATATTTTATATTTACTTGAAAAATTGGAATGATAATGGGAAATAATAAAAGTAGACTAAGTCTCCAACTAATTATTTTCTTGAACTCTGTCTCTTAGAGAGTACGACAATAATAATAATAATACTTTACAAATATTTAGATTATATACACATTAATTAAACAACATTTACATTAAAAGAATAATATTCACTACACGGTCGTCTGCTGCGAACTGCGGCCGCCGGCTATTGCCTTTGGCCGCTATGACGAGCGCCTTACACTTTATCCCTACTCCGCGGCCGGCCGTCACGCGACATGCAACACACAGACAAAAAAGTTTGAGACGATGTAATAAATGTTTCACTTTAAAATGTAACGTTACGTTACGTCTAGCTATTCGATGTTAGATCTCGTGCCTCTGCCGTATATTCATGACGCTCTGTTACAGGTATTGATCAATTCGACAGGGACTCGACGATCGTCGACTTCAAGAATGGCAAAGTGAAACTCCTCGTGGCGACGAGTGTTGCTGCCCGAGGCTTGGACGTCAAGCAATTGGTTCTGGTTGTTAACTACGACTGTCCTAATCACTACGAGGATTACGTACATAGGTAATATTAATTCTGAAAGGCAATTTGTATGTATATGTTTGAGTCAGAGTGGATTTGTGTTATCTTTTGTGTGATAAATTTGATAAATGTGTTCGTTCGCAAATTTCTTGGAGAAAGAGAGGTACTTAAATAGATAATTGTGCGATATATTGACAATTATCTATTTAGCTATTCTGCGTATTTGTATACGGAATTTTGGAATGGAACCAACAATGGTTCCGACACCATTCCAGAGTTCTTACCGTCCTCACCTTTGAAGTTTTTTCTTAAACAATTGTATCACGATTTAGATGCGGTCGAACTGGTCGAGCTGGTAACAAAGGTTACGCGTGGACGTTCCTTACGCCGGAACAAGGAAGATACGCTGGGGATGTATTGAGGGCTTTCGAACTCGCCGGAACCAACCCAACCCCAGATTTGAGGAACCTTTGGGAGAAATATAAGGAGGCACAGGAAAAGGATGGAAAGAAAGTTCATACTGGCGGAGGGTTTAGTGGCAAAGGTATATTTCGTTTATAGATAATGGTATAGTTAAGTTAAAACATCGAAGACTCGGGAATAGTTATCTAAACTGAAGCTTGATTTCGAAAAAAACTAGGAACCGTTCTAGTATTACGTAAGCACTTTATGTGTCTTGGATTTTCTTATCTTGATGATTACGTCAACAATATTAAATAAATAAAAAAGTAATTATTTACTTTTTTTTACATATAATACCCACACCTTGTTTATGCTTGAATCAACATGCATTTTCGAAGATTTGTTCATTTATTTTTAAAATCTATGCTTAATTTGGCTGACAAGAGCAAGGGGGCTTATTGCGGTAAATATTTAATATTTCAAGAGCTATCTCAAAAAATGCGAACAAAGATCTTCTTACTCACCTGTATTATGTCTTACTTAAAGTAAAACATTTCTATGTAGTTTATATTTTTATATAAAAAATATTTTTTATATTTGTAATTATATGATCGACATAAGCAATTTATTTAGTATTGTTCTTAATTTTCAGGTTTCAAATTTGACGAGTCCGAGGCACAGGCGGCGACGGAACGAAAGAAATATCAGAAAGCAGCACTCGGCCTTCAAGATTCTGATGATGAGGATGTTGAAGGAGATCTCGATCAGCAGATTGAGACTATGTTAGCTGCTAAGAAGATAGTTAAGGAAATAAAGGTAAGGTTACTGTTAAATGTATTGTCAAAACAATTAAATATATGTATGTACATACTCTTAATGTTATTTGGAGATTTAGTTTAGTTATGTTTCTGTAGTGTGAAATTTGTAATGATTTCTTAAGTAATTAGCTTTGTGTACTTTTGACCTGTTTCAATTTTGTTGTTATATAATAATTTTATTAAATTCGTGATCCTTGTTTTTGTATTGTTCAACATATCGATTTTACGAGAACTCAACTTCTATAACCCGGTCAATTACCTCGTTATAGTAATAATAACGGATAACTGTACTTAATTTATAATAAAATAATAAGTTATTCCACATTTCAAAAACTAAACTTAAAATAAATCATTTGTAGCATTCTTCAAACAACTATAGCAAATATCAAACCTCAGTTATTAAAGATGCTTAGTAATAAAACATCCTTTGTCTTTTACAGCCGGGTGTTGCGGGTGCCACGCCCCCTGCTGGCGGTCCAGCTACGGCGGATGGCAAGCTGGAGTTGGCTAAACGTCTGGCTTCAAGGATAAACATTGCTAAGGGCCTTGGCGTAGAGCAAAAGGGCGCTACTCAACAGGCCGCTGAAGCTATTTTGAAGGGATCACTGTCTACACATACACTTATTACCGTAAGTTTTCTATACAAATCATATTATCTATGGTCGAAATTTAAGTTCGAATATGGTTCGTGGGTCATCTAATTTTTAACAGACTTCAAAATCCCTTATCCTGGTTATCGTGTATTTATAGTTTTAATTTAGTTATCATCAAAATATTTTAGTATATAAAAATAGAGAAGTATTTAAAAAAACATATTTTAATATTTTTCGTATTTTTGTCGCGGGAGTATTTAAATACAAACCCATTACCATGAAAAGTATATAAACTGCCTTATATACTTTAATCTTTTTGTACGAATGTATAAGTAAATAAAGCCAATTACTTGCGTTTATAGTACGTTTCTAAATATATAAGCGACTGATAACAGATGAAACAGGTTTTTCCCAGTTTTCCTCGCTATCAATACACTACCACTAATGCGAAAATATCTCTCTAAGCTAATTAATGTTCTTATTATCTGTATCTTATTATCAAGGCTTATGAGAAAAAAAATGTTTGTTTTAAAAATTACTACTCCTAACTAGCCTAAATGAGGGTATTATATACATAAACTATTTTGTATACAATTTTATTAACGGCTTAAAAATATGAAAAGACAAAGTTCTGTCTATGACTATTAACTGCACTAAATTTAATAATAATACTTACCCTTCTCTCTTCTCTCTTTAGTTTCGAGAGTACACGGCCTGTTGTTTTTCAAACATTTAGTGTATTAAAAGCCTATAATACATTACTGTCATTAAATTACTATTGACTATTATTATATGCTAGGTATTTTAATAAAAGTAATGTATATTATTTTGTAATATTTTAGGCAAAAACAGTAGCGGAACAGTTAGCGGCGAAGTTAAATACGCGTTTGAACTATCAACCTCGTGACGAAGCGAATGCAGAACCCGCGGAAGAAGTATTCCGGAAATACGAAACGGAGTTGGAAATTAATGACTTCCCGCAACAGGCCAGGTGGAGGGTTACTAGTAAGGTATGTTTAACCTATTTTCATATATAGTATATAACGTAGAATACGTTACGTACGTATAAAAAATGCGTTGTGTACGTTACGGTAAGTGGAAGGCCTGAGTATATCTAAATTTTAGTCTGCTTGGACCGAGTGTATCTACTCAGATACATATATTAGGTATACACGGATAATATAAATATAGATATCAGTTAGGTTTTTAACGGGAATACTTAGCGCTGAGTCGAGACTGGATTCATATTCAGAAATCTACTTGATATTTCAAGTCACAATTTTGTCTTGAGCACTGTCAAATATGTCAAACTTCATTCAGGAAAATGTGTTTTGAAACAACAATAAGGTTTAACTTACGTTCTAGAATACGGGCGTTAGTCTGAATTCGTCATTTTGTGATTGACAAAACCAGTGATTAGAAACAATAATACTAAAATGAATGTCGGAAAAACACCGATACGGGCAGTTAATTAAATTTAATAGCAATTAATAGATTAGTGTTGAATAAATTAAAAAAAGAAATTACCTCATTTCTATAAATGGTTTTAATTAAGACGTCAATAACAAACAATCATTAATGCCTGTAATAAAATTAACGGCAATTAATGTGATAACTTTTAACCCCCTACGCAAATAGTTTGTCCATAACCCGACTCATGCACCTATAAATACGGAGTTGCATATTTTAACCCTCAGTTGCAATCTAATCATGTTCCTTAAACTAGCCTTGATCGGTGTCTTTGTTTACTTCTGTGTAAAGCTGTTAAACAGGCAAAAGTGCTACACTACTAATTATTATTTACAGAGGTAATTATATCAAAACTAATATTCATACTAATTTTAAACCATTTATAAATGGGTTCTCATTCTCTTATCTGCCAAGTCCCACAGCATTATAGTTTCCTTGACTTTTCGCCGGACAATGGCGCATTTTTGAAGCGTCTGGTAGAATATTGTGACTGAAGTAGGAGAAAGTTTTAATTGCATAAAAATCTTTTTGACTCTATAGCTTATCTGTATATATTATCTTCAATAAATTAATTAACGAACGAACTGGCGTTGTCCTTGTCTGTTATCTAATGAATGAGCGTGAAACAAATTCATTTAGAGCAGTGTTAATCTAATCGCTTTGCATGCTATTCTTAACTGAGGTCGTGCGTTTGAACCCTGGCTTTAGCGCTGTATGCGGAATTAACTTTTGTTTGTTTGGTGAACCATCTTAGCTGCTCAGACCAAATATGGGCGATGTTTTTTTTCGATGGTGAAATTATTTTTTTTACCATAGACGTGCTATTGAAATAGCGCGCTTGTCTATGGTTTCATTTATGAAATTTGATATACTTATTGCTATTGGAAGTTACTGTAAGTCCAGGCGCTGATCACTCATAAAGAAAATAATAATCAATGAATTGCATTAATACGTGGTGATTTATCGCCGTATGAGCAAGTATTAATGGGCACATTGATAGTAAAATCATCTGTCATCAAAGAATTAACATTAAGTAATTATATACAATACCACCTATAGAAATAATATTATAATAATTTTAAGGTAAATCGGTGTTCGCTGCCTTAAGATTTTAAATTAAACTAGATTTAAAAATATCGCTCGAATTTAATTAAATTTCTAAGAAAAATTTAATTTAATTTTATATATAATTTAAATATATATTTTTGGAATTGCAGGAAGCACTGGCTCTTATAAGCGAATATTCAGAGGCGGGTATAACAGTGCGAGGGACCTACGTACCTACGGGTAAAGCACCACCAGAGGGCGAAAGAAAATTATATCTTGCTATAGAAAGCTCTCAGGAGTTAGCCGTAGCTAAAGCGAAATCTGAAATAACTCGGCTTATTAAGGAAGAACTGCTCAAACTACAGACGTCCGCGCACCATATGGTTAACAAAGCTAGATATAAGGTTCTATAATGATTTAATAAATTTGACTTGTACTATGGCATGTTTTTTATTTTTTATTTATATATTTATATCATGATCACAGCCCACATACACACCCTTGTTTGTTCCCTTTTATAAATCTTTTTGTTGTAAAATGTATTATGTATTCCATCTTTGGCTATATTTTCAGTGTAATTAAATCTTATATCTTTAAACGAGCAATATATATATATAATTGGAATCTCGGGATCGGCTCCAACGATTTTCATTAAATTTAGTATACGGGGGGTTTCGGGGACGATAAATCGATCTAGCTAGCAATAAATGATAGAAAATAACAAAAATGTGGTGTTTTAGTAGCCCCAATTTAAACTGAAAAATGTATCTTCCTGACATCTACCGGCGAATAATAATACTATTGTTTGTTTAAATTGCTTTAACGACACAACAACACTAAAGCAATTCAGCATATATAATATTCTATACTGTTCATATTTCATCATTTTATTAGTATGTAATTCGTACTTAAATATAATTTCCAAAAAACACAATTTATAAAAAAATTAAGATACCGAGCAAAGCTCGGCCATCCAGGTACTATAATTTATGTTAGCTGTAGGAGTACTAAATAAATAAAGTGAAACAGCCACTAGTAGCCTGTTCCCTGCCCTGATTTGGACCATTTCTCGTCGCAGAATCATAGAAGTAAGTACATACAGTGAAAAAACCTACATTATCTGTATGAGTATTTGCACCGCCGCAAGTTTGAACTGCATCCACCTTGGAGTAGGTAACTATCAATAGGTATTGTTTAGGTATATTTATAGATTCTTAAGGTATCAAAACGGTTATACAAGCCATATTTTACGGATGTGAGACTTGGAAGTTGACTATGAAAGAGGAGTAATTATCGGTACCAGAAAGAAGTTCTAAGATAGATTCTGGGGCGAACAAATAGAGTTTCATCAAGGAAGTGGATTAGGTTTCTTAACTACGTAGGTAACACTGAAAATGTGGAGAACTGGCCAGTTTGAAATATTGCTAATAAAAACTTTTTTGAATTTCAAATTTAGAACTCTTTGGTAACAAAAAGTCATTTATTCATGTAAGTAACATAATGTACACTTATGAACGTCAAAAAAAGGAATATACATTACATGCTTCTAATTTTAGATTTACTGCCAGTTCTCAAATCAAGGGCGTAAAACAGAAGAGAAGAGCTGGCAATAAACTCTCTGCCACTCTTATTAATCGCAAGTTTTTTCTTTTACACAACGTTTGTAAGGAGCTGCAACTATTACACCATGTTCCATATGATCTTGAATAATCAAGAATAATAAAATAAATTAAAAACAAAGATTTGTCCTCTATCAGCAGGAGGCATGGTGAAATAGGAGCACGCTCTTACTTACTCGTGAGAACAACACGCAAATACGTAGTAGAATCAACTAATATCACCGCATACACGAATTCAAGTCGACCAGGCACTACAAGTAGCACCTGTTCACGAGTAGGACGCTTGGCCAGCCCTCGGCTCTCGTCATTTTTCAGGGAGACAGACAACCCGACTCGTTGTCATGGTAACGTACGAAAATGCCATAGAAAAGCCCCCTAAGGAAGGCTTTTCTCAGTGTTTCAGAGGAACGGAGATGATTTTGAAAAACAATAAAAGTATTGGCAACTTTCTACATTAAGACGTTTTTTTAATTTTTAAACATTTTCAGTGTGTTCTAGGTATTAAGGCAGTCGTTGATAAAAAGGATTATAACAACATTCCTACTTATGTCAAACACCAAAGATCGTATTTTTTTAATATACACACATATGCCCTGTCTTATAACAAAGCATTATAGAGAGTATTATTGTGTAGGCTTTTCCTTTGTCTTGGTAAGTTTAAAAATTTTCCTCCTTGGAATATTTTTTTAGATATGTAATATATAAATGAATAATTATTAACATTTAGTGATAAATCTACTTATCACTTCTTGGTTCTCGTATATTTTAACATAAATATTGTATATTGTTTAGTGAGGAAATTTTAAAAATAAAAGCATGTTAAGAGACAGGTTGTAACTTGTTACTGACATATAAAAACATTTCTATCGTTGAAAAAATCATTTTCGTTGTTTGCAATAGTTTACGAAGACACACGCGAGCTCATTTGCTTCTTTTACTGTTAGGAGCAAAAATGTCTACTGGTATTATAATTTTTATTAAAATTTCGTGGTTAAAAGAATGAACATTATTTTATTTAGTTTTTGGCAAACGGGAGATTGCTCCTTTAAGTGTGAGGTTCTCTAAACTAACTCCTAGTAAAAACTTGCGGCGAATCTCAAATTCTTTTTTATGAAAAATATTATCGACACATCGTGAAATATGAAATTGACAGCGCACGTAACTAATGATTTATTATATATTAACAGCGTGTGTCAGGTACAGAAGGCTAACCGACTGCTTGTTTATTAAGAAAAATAAATGATCACGATAAGTTACATAAATCTGAGGACCAGACCTAGAAGGAAGTAGCGTTATGGTTTTGTTTTAAAGAAATTAAGTATCGATTTACGTTAGCATAGAAGTGTGCTGACACACCTTACCACACGTTAACCAGAACGACGTTTAGTTACGCGGCCATTTAAAAGGAGAGGCTAAATTGGCCTCTATAAAGCACTCACAGTACTCCAACTGTTCTCACCACCTTCCCAGTAACAGCTCCTTCTACTTGAGCCTACTCAGCGAAGAATGATTCCATATGTTGACGACCAGTCACTTTCCGAGTGGCTTGATCCTTTGAGGATATTTAGATTGACATAGAGATGTGCGGTCTTCTTTCATTAGTTGTTCGGATTATTATCTGTTGCTAAGTTTCTACAGCAGACGTCGAGGCAGAATACTAAAATCCACCTGTATCAACTCGACGACCGTCGGCACACAAATGAGCGTTATGTAGGCAGCCGCACCACTAAGTGGAACCAGCTACGCACTGAAGTTCACATTCGTAGAAGGCCGGCAACACACTCGCGAGCCATACGGCATTGAGTGTCCATGAACCTATCACTGGGTCAGCATCACTTAACTTCAGATGAGCCTTCTGCTCGTTTGTTCTGCAAATTTCTTAGCTTTGGGTTAGATATATGGTGAACTGTCAATCTTTACTAGATGGTTAAAAAGTCGTTAGTTAATTCAAGTTAGCCATTTTTTTTCATTAGGTGTTTCATATTTATTAAATTTTTTATCGTAAATGCATTACGGATTTACGGTATCATGTTTTTCAATTTGACTTACTTATAGATTATTATTACTTATAGATACACATTCTTCGTGTTGGTGGCATGAATATGATAGATTTATTTTACTAAACTTCTTAAAGATAAAGGTTGTACACGTGGGGTAACCGTGATTAATAACATAATCCACACTGTAAAGATAGTGATTATGGACGAAATGGTTATGTAATGCAAACATGAATTTCGTTTTATAATAAAATAATCTTTAGACACACAACAACACAAGGCTTCACTCTCATTAACTCGTATGACCACAAATGTCACGACATATCTGATAGGATTTAATGGTTATATTTATTGAATATTACAACAATACGTATATATTATCGCCCATTCTCTATGTTCTATTCTTATATACAATAACATATTATTTCGCAATAACTTAGTCATATCAGTAAGCGATTTAGAAGACAGTTATAATTAATTAGATTGACTTTCGCTTATCAAACATTTCCAATGCATTCTGTTGTGTCTATTGCATAAATATTTACTACTTTGAGAGCGGAGAATTCCACGATAAGAGGAGAAAAGGCACGTGTTCAAAGATAGCATTCATCAATAACACTTTAAAAATAGTTCTAGTAGTCTCGTGCGTGATAAAGGTTATCAATTGTGGGAAGATTCCACTGCAAACAAGGCTACATAATTATTAAAGATATTATAATAACAGTGTTCAAGTTTTTGTTATGTTTTATATAAAAAAACGAAAGCCTATCTTTATCTATAGATACTCCTTTGTATTTGATACGAAATTTAATCTGACTTAATTTTTTATAATTGTGTTATTAAATATTAGGTACTTTAGTATTTTATCGTTATGAATAGTTTCGACGATTCACGTCCCAAAAAACAGCTATTATGTGAAACATTTTTTAATATTATGAAATTATGAATGACGTTATTAGCTCAATTAAATTTAACAAGAGTTTATAATGTAGTAGTGTGTGACATCATAATCGAGAAATTTCTTTGAGTTGTTTAACCATAATAACGAATAATTTTTAATTTTGAGTTCGTTCTAATGAAAGAGTTGTTTTGACTTCTCACATATAAATTTCCACATAGGAAATATAATGTGTTTACTTGCTCCAGTTAACCTTTGACTTACTGTTATGGTCACGGGTTTACTTATCATGTTGTTAATGTGCACTAAACATGCACTGATATAGTATTTTATTTTATTTTTCAAAATATTTGTACTTCTGGTTTTATACTTTAATACATTTTTACGTCAACCAGCTCAGTGTATGTTCTTCTTACACCCTTAAATACCCGAATACTATCTACGTTAAGAGATCCAATGCCAATGAAATCTATTGGCGAAAATTTTGGTAGTTATATCTTTTCAGGAATAGGAAAGCTTATAGTATTTTCCAATATTTGGTATCGAATATTCATATATGATTAAACTTAGATAAGATTAATTATTTCGAAAAATATGCTATATTATATTTCCCCCATTAAAAAAAATATACATAAATATGCCCTTTTTATTTGCAAGAAAATAGGCTTTATAAACAAAAGAATACACTACGAATTAAAATTTGTGTTTTGTAGTAACATTTGTTTTCTATCAAAGCTAAATAGATTTCATTCGAAAACAGTACAGTTTCCTTAGTTTTGATTATTAATTAATTTTAAACATTGGAGATAAAGAAGAATTGGTATGATTTCGCTGATATAAGGTCAAAAGGGTGCATGACAACATTATTTCTGTTACCGTTACATATTACATGAATCGTAAACGATGATATGATAAAACTTCAAGTTCACTTATTTGCTTGTTGCTGGGCGAGACAATAATACTTAAAAAATTACTTCGGAGATTTAACTTGTGAAACAATTTATTTTCATAATAGATTAGAAGTATGACTGTTGTAAGTAAATAGAAATACTAAAAAAATAAAATACTTTATTAGAGTACTACTTTAGATTACATGTCCTTATGTTTATTAGTACTTAACCTCGGACTAATGAAGGCCTCCAAATCCTTCAATTTGTCTCATCCTCGTCACAATTTCACTACTATCTCTTTTATTCCATCTTCCTAGGTTTCTGGTGGGCGTCGTTTCGTTTTTCTTGCCATTGGGCCATTCGAGGGTCTTTTTGACCCGTCTATCATCAATCGTGAAACACTTTAATAATAAAATATAAATGTTGTATGTACACTTGATTAATATTATTACAAAATGCTTATAAGATATAAATAAGGAATAAATAGGTAAATAACGTTTGAATATAAAAGAATATGTATTCCTTTTACTGATTCAGAGGCTAAATAGTAAATAACGAAGGTTACATTTTTTATAATTTGTGTGAGTTTTACGAGTAAGATTTTAAACGTTTTACATATATTTTAAATTTTATAAATATAACCTAATTCGCTGTTTTGCTGATGATTTTTTTTAATATTTATGTGCCAAAAATTCTTGGTAATTTTATTTTATTGTGTTTGTCTTATTTTGTATATGTTTTTAATTTTTTTAATTTCTATGTTTTGCAAAACTTATGTTTGCATATAGTAGTAGGGGAGCCCAAGAGGGGATTTCGGGATTTACTCAAGCGCGGCAGATTAATATACAGGGGGATACCTTGTACCCGGTTAAGTACCTCCACCAAATATGAGGCCCATATATAAGGCCGCCCGTGAAGGATACAGGATCAGATTAGTAAAAAAAAATTGATCATCAGACATTCTCGAGCGCGTCAGATTAAGGTAGTGTGAGTTAATCACATCCTAAAAAGTGTATATTCCACTAATCTGACAATTTGAGAGTGACGTAAAGAGAGGGGAGGGCAGCAAAGTTGTAAAAAAAAACGTCATCTTGACATTTTCGAGCGTAGCTAATTTTTTTTTTTATTTTGAATGAAATAATTCAAGAATATTGAAAAATATATAATCTGACGATTTCCGCAAGCCGAAATAACAAAATTTCGTCGATAAAGTTCGTGCGATAAACGCGTGCAGCTGCGTGATGCCTACATTTCCTTCTCCGCGTTTCCCTCAAAATTAGATTTCATGTGAATTTGAACCGATGGGGACCGATAGATTTTGAGAAATTTTGAAAAATCTAATAAAATAACAATTTGTTTTTTTGAAAGTGTTTTTTTGCAATAACTTTTAAACGGCTTTATCCATCAACTTCAAAAAACTAATCCATCTTTAAGCTTGAAAAACGACGTCGATCGCCTTCAAACTGGTGAAAATCGGTTGATTCGTTCGAGAGATATCGTGAACGAAAGAAAACCGAAAAAAGTGTTTCTATCACATAACTTTTTTGATCGTTTTTGATGAAATTAAATAATTAGAGCTTAAAAAATGCGTCGATCGCCGTCAACCACGGGAAAATTGCTTGATCCATTCAAAAGTTATTGGGGTTTGAAAATTTCAAAAATAGTGTTCTATGAAACTTCTATCAGACTTTCGAGCTGAGAGAACTCAAACGCATAGAAATATTATTTCTTTGAACTCAGCGAGCTCATAAGTACAATTTTAAGCGCCCAGGAATGGAATTGCAGGCATGGCCTTTAGGGTGAACCGTTTTTATAATATTTTTTTTGTCAGATCAGGCAAATCCCTCTAGATAATCGTCAGATTATGAGACAGTACGTTTAGAATATGAATCTGAACCATATATATCTTAATCTGACGCGCTCGAGTATTTCAAAATGGCGATTTTTTTTTGCACATTATAATAATGGCTGCGAGTTTGCGTCAGCTCGAAATCGTCAGATTATTGAATGAGAGCTTTTGTTTTGGTGCACTTAACACCCCCTTAGAAAACCTGACGCGCTCGATTAATTTTTTTTTTTTTCATTTTTAACCCTTACGTACAACCACCCCCATCATGTAAATGATCAGATTAACATACGTACATTATTAAAAATACGTAGGACATTGATGCTATCAATATCTGACGCGCTCGAGTATGTCCATGCAACAGTTTTTTTTTACATATTTAAACATCTATAGCCGCTTTCCCCACCGATGAAAAGGTATATATCATATAACATTTTTTTCTTCTTATCATCTAAGCTTTGCAACCCAATAGGTCTCCACGACGCTCGAGTAAATCCCCATTTAGCATCGTGGGCTCCCCTACCATAGGTACTGTCGTACATATTACATAGAAGATTTTATAAAATTATCAGTAGATTTCGTAATATGTATGATGTTGTAGACTTAATTAATGAATAAAATAAATAAAGAAGAAGCAATTTGACTGGTTATCGAGTTGAATGGTTTAGAATTTGAGCAAAGCTTAGTGCTAAGTCTGAACTGAATAATACCTTCATATTTGACTAAGGTGGTCCAAATAATTTACGTACCTATTAAATACTCTTATATAATTTCTATATAAAAAATCAATAGATATAAGGTATAATTTAACAAGTAGTAATGTTTGTGATAATATTTTAAAGATTAATATAATACGAATTGTTGTATAAAATTATCAGCATTAAAGGTGTGCACACCTTTAATGCTGATGACATATTCAATGATAATAACTTATTAAATGTATTAAGGGTTACAAAACTGTGTTTTTTTAAGGTTGTAGGTATAATCTATACAAGAAGCATCTAACATATTTTACTTCATTACTTTTTATTTATCTATTACAATGCAGTAAAACTAGATAGATAACTGAATGTTGTTTACAATAAACAAATTATGAAGGTTAAAAAAGGATTTATTTTTAGGTACTTTATCTATGAAGGCCCGTAGTTGGCAGACACGAAGCGTTATTATTTCATTAATTATTTTTCTTAATAGAGAAGTGTTAGGACTATGTTACTTTTGCGTGGCCCACATCGGCTTTTATGTCTAAGGCGATGGATGTCTTCACACGCAAGCGTTTATTTTAAGAACAAATCGTATCAGAATCGTAATTTACTTGCCACTTATCTTTATCCAATATCATTGTAACATCAGAGCTTAGCACGTGGATCATTTACCTGATAAAGGCCGAAACACTCCCTCTTCAGGACGTCAACACACTGTTTTTAAGTGACTCATTGACGTTTGTCGAAGAAAATCGATAATTTTGCGGCACTAACGCACGTACCCGTGTTCTTAGACTGTTCAACGGAAGGTTTTCTAAAAAGATTAAACAACTGATTAGGTTGCCAACTACATAGTTTTAACTAAGAATTTTACAAAATTTTTTATCCTGTCAACATTAATATTGCAATGTTTACAAATGTTTCTATCTATTAAGTGTTATATAATTATGTGACAAATTTCCAAAATCATTTATGCTGTGTTTGGGTATTAAGTACTGATTTGATCTTCTCCATGACGCATGTGAAACCAGCTGCCCACTGAGAAAAGGACCTACCAATTCTTAAAAGATCGACAACGCACTTGCGAGTGTTTTGGTAATGTGAGTGTCTATGCGTGGCGGTGTCACTTAGGTCAGCCTTCTGTCGGTTTGCTCCCTATAACATAAAATAATATATACCAAAGCAAAAACCAAAAACCAAAGCTCGAGAGCTTTGGTTTTCCAATTAGTAATCATACCTTTACTTTAATGGAGGCGGACGAAATACTGTTAATGAATTACAAAGTACAGGCGTTATAAAGTTAGTGAACTTGGGTGAATTATCAAAATCGCATGATCGCATTTAATACTGCGAATTCCTGTTCGAGGTTTCGATTGTGATTGGATGGTTGATGACTGATGTACAAGAAGGTTAAAATATTAGCAATATCATATATGTATACATACATATATATTTTTTTTTTATTCAATTACAGACATGGCTAAACTCACAATAAAAATAGACATTTATAGATAATTAAAATAACAAAAAACACAGTATATTCTTACCCCTAATACCCTCCAAGTATACCCTCAAATCAGAGTACACTACCGCCATACGCTCACCAAATAGGTCGCTTTCCGGTGAAGAGTCGAGAAACCCATTAAGCATCGAGAGTAATCGAGGAATGGGAGCATGTTGACGCTGGACAGTGCGAGCCGAACGCAAAGAGGTTTCTGTTCAGTTCAGTCTGATGATTTCCCCCATCAAGTATGCGCTTTCCGTTTCGTTTTTAATAACGTTTAGACCAAACCATACCACAGCCAAATCCCTACGAAGCTCTAACGAATTATATCCCAATACCCCCATCAGGAACTTAATAGGGTAGAGTATATATATATATATATATATATATATATATATATATATGTAATGAATGTAATACATAATTGTGGCGCTATAACTTTTTGGCCTTGCCCTAAGATCTTGGTTTACCTATCTTGATCAAAACTCTTTACAGGCAAGAGGGTGATCTGCCTTCTGTCCCTGGCTCTCGTTCTAAATTTTTAGGTTGTCCTTAAATGTGTCGTGTGCACAATGAGAAAATATAGTGAGTGTTCAAATAGATATATATATTATACTACAATATAATGGCGGCTTTGAAACTTTAAGGAAGCATTAAATAAGTATTAATCACCCTTATTTGTTTAATTTAAATTTGCCGAGTACAATGTACAAAGTAAACGTTAAATGTGCGTAGCATTGTTAGCATCTTGCTTAAGCTAGCTTGCAAGGCCACAGCCGTCTTTCAATTTGACTAATGCCGATCAAACAAAATTCGCCATCGTTTTAATTGGTAATCTTGTTCTCTAGTATAGACCCTAATTTTAGCAAAGTGATGCGATTGTATAGAAAAAAACCTTTGTATTATTAAACGATCATTAATTGAACAGTGAACTGATTTATGACGTGCGCTAATGAGTCTTTAGTAATTAATGTATTATCTTCATGAGGAACTTTCCATCATCGCTGTATTTTTCTTTAATGTAAACATTCTTATCGAATAAGGAATACAATATAAAATTAAACATGATTTAAATTTGCTACTATAAATAGTAAAAACAATAAAATATTAAAATTAAGTCCATATTGAGCTATTATATAATAAGAGTTGTTTTGTAGTGTTTACCTGGTGGCTTTAGCACATACTTCATACATGTGACATATCCCTAAGGTCGTAGGTTCTACCCTCGGCTGTGTACTTGCTCATACGGTGGAAAAAAGCATCGTAAGGAAACCGGGAAAATAGACCCGAAGTTGACAGCGGGTGCCACAGAGGGCTGATCACATCTACAGAAATCTGAGGCCAAGATCCCAAGAGTGAAGAGTACCACAGTTTTTACACATGCTATATATTGCTATGTATATCAAATAATTAAGTCACTAAAGCAGGTAAAAATATTGTTTGGCTCTCTATTATATTATTATATTTAGAATGTGAATTCATTTCACAGGGCCAGTATTTTCGTTGCAACGTATTGTAATTAGCCAACGGTTTTTATACCTATGTACTTACACCAATTTTTTTTAATTAACGATAATAACTTGTGTTGTTCTAGTTTTAAGCTCTTATGAAATCATCGTCACTATCATAACAATAAGTATATCTGTTTAAATGACTAATAATTGTGCTACTCATAGGTATATGTAATTGGTTTATTCACAGTTTACATTTGTCAACTAATTCTATATCAACATTTCGACCTCTGGCCACGTCACTGAATTGTGATGCAAGAGGAAGAATTTATTCATAAGCTGATAAGGGAAATATAAACAAAATAATACGTTAAATATATAAGCAGTTATGAAATTAATTTTGGACTCTAACGTCAATATATCCAATCGAAAATGAATGTTATTGCTTCAATTACGTATTATTCGTTGGACGTCCTGCATTCGATTTCGGGTAAAAAATCCAATACGTTACTTTGTTTGTAAAAATATTTATTCAAATATCTGAACCTATTAAGTATATTATAAAAAAACTTTTGCAAATCGGTCCTTGAAACTGAATCGTTCAAACGCGCACCATAAGAGGTTTTTATAACCTTAGTGATACCGTGGTTTACACAAAGATGTCACTTTTCTCGAAGCTTTTAAAAGCTCTTAAGTTCTTTCTTGTAGTGGCAGAGGGCGCCACCATGACGGTTTAAGACGAGTTTCCAAATAAAAATATCATAACGTGAGTTTTAACGTTAAACATTCCAGTTGAACAATCCCAAAAATGAATGCACTATTTACCTAGTAGAAAACATGATTTTTCATTTTAAATTTTCGCTAGGTGTACAAAATTCAATACAAATTCATATTTTATTTGTAATATTCAAATGCTTATAACACAGCAACTAGATTCTTTCAAAAAGAGATATATATGATGTATTTATTTAATTTAATACAGCACACGGCATAAGTAATTAGTAGCATAAGTATGCCAATAAATCTATTCTATATTATAATATAAATTAAAGGCTTACATTCGTTTCACTAACTGCTCGTAAAACTAATGTTGCTAATATATGTATGTCACAGATAACAATCACTTATGCAATGATAACAGATATTTCTTATTGACTGTCGTCATCGTGTCTTTACTATGTATGTTCTAGTTATGATTCTCGTAATGTTTGTGTGGATCTAAACAGGAAAGTTACCGAGCACGCGTCAGGCCACTATGTCAGAGGTCTAAGCCCTTAACCTCTTTAAAAATTATCAGTCTTGTGTCTCTTGTTTATTCATAATTCCGTAGCCTCTAATCTTAGCATTAATTTAGCCTTGTTATTTAATTGGAATGTTTTTTACAAAAACATGACAAACTAATGACGCAGATTAAATTGTTTTCTGCGCGCATGGTAATGCTAGTAAACAGATTAAAATAATTTTGACGCTAAGAGATGACTATGATTTAGTTATTTGCTGTTTTCAAAACATTTTTGATGCTTAAGTTCTAGGTTATTGGGGATTGAAGTAAAATACAGAAATATAATTGAAAAATATTTTTTATTAAACTGTTTCTTCATTGTTCACTTTTCTGTGAAATCTTTTTAACGATAATAAAATAACAATATGAACCCACTCTAAGTCTGTCGGGCTCGATACATCTATACAATAAAATTAAACTTTAATATCACAATATTCTTAAAAAACTATTCTGTTTAAAGCTTTGAGTTCAACTTACGAACTAAAAGGTTTTAAAACCAACACTAATAAGATGTGAGATCTAAGTTATCAAGTCACGTAGCACTAAGTCGTCGGATGAAGGCGGACACTTGCAGGGCTGACGACTCCGAACGGCGTTGAACAGATATACCGTGGAGCCGGGTCCGCCTGCTCCTGCCACTGTGCTTTACCAGGGCCTCCACACTGAGCTCTTGGAGAAGCTGTTTGTGGTGCAGTCCAGGGGAACAGCGGTGTGCACTGGCATTGGAGAGGCAGGTGGAGAAGGTGTCACGTAGCCAGAAGAGGAGGACACCGTGGATAAAGCGGGGCTGGGCGGGCTGGCAGGAGGCGTGTCAGTGCCTGCGGCGCGCTGGATGTCGTTGAGTCTGTGGCCCAAGTGAGTCATCAGCTGAGTTCCCAGCCTCACGTCAACACCAGGGATTGAGGCCAAGCAGCGGGAAACTTCATTTGCAGCATGAGTAAATCCAGCTCTGAAGCGGTCGGCGTCCACTGAAGGGTTCAGTGACAGGCGACGTTGACGGCGAAGCTTGTGAAGATGACGGACAGTCAATTCCAAAATATCGGCTTTTTCCAATTTGGCGACATTTTCACCCTCCGACTGGAGTGCGCTGACCATTAACTCCTTTAATTCGTCAAGACAGCGGTTGATGCGAGCGCGTCTCTTGCGCTCAAGCATCGGTTTCATCACTTTGCGATATTGATAAGTGCGCGAGACCGGTTGCGGATCTTCCGAGATCGGATACGCGATATCGTAAGACATGGTAGACATTGTGTAAGCGAGTAGATGTGTTTGGGTTGAGCGTTGAACGCGGAATGCGGTAAGCCGGTCGGGCGGGGGCTTATATAGGGAGCGGAGGGCGCGCGATCGTGGGAACGCGCAGAGCTGTCGAGTTCCCACACGCGCCACCTGTGCGGAGCAGCTGCCGCCGGGGCGCGGGGGGACACGCGACCGCCGCCGCGCGTGCGCGCCGTAAACAATTGCCGGCGCACGCCGCGACGTCACACCTCGCTACGGTGATTGCTGGCCGCGGATGCCTATGCACTATTGCTTCTAACATTTGACCCCAATCCGTGTTACCCATACTCCTATCAGTACGTCTTATCCATATCAGTTATCAATAGGGTGTAGTGCTCATACGACAGGTTGTCGTTCTCGAGGTAGTTTTTCTAAATCGTCATACCTGTAATTAATTTACTTAACATTATTTTTGTGATTAAATATCAAGTTTAATTTTTTACAATTTAATCTTTTTATAATTCTTTAATTCACTTAGGCATACAGTAGCATGATTATATATGGCCAGTCGTTACAACTCTACTCGGCGCTTACGCAAATCGCTTGTAATTAAAGTGAATCTAATGAGTATCGCAATGTCGGGATAATCGTCGGACTATCAATCATGCCTGGCGCCGACCACAATGGCTACGTCAATTATGGCTACTGTCCGCGGACATCAATCATGGACGCGTAATGACTATTGACAGAATACGATGTGCTCCGAAGAGTCTAATTAATATTGCGAAATGGCGCTGTCATTATGCTATTTCCTATTATAGCTGATATTAAATAAAAATTATTATTTTCTTTAGTTCAATACTAAAAATAAATTATTTTGTCGTTAAAATTACATTTAAATAAATCATTTAAAGAATGCAATTAAACAGTTTTGTTGTGCTTATGGTAGGAAGTTAAAATATAATAGTGTCCAGTTTCATATAAACAGGTTTTATATAGGAGCTTAAAGCTTGTAGGTAGGTACGAAAGTACTATTATTATAATATATCCCGTTATACGGATTGTTTACAGTTCAGGGTAAAGTTTTTTTTATTTAATATATAAATGACAACAAATGACTGTTATTTCATTAAATTTGTTTACCGTTTGTATAAACAAGGATGAGGTGACATTTCAAATTACTCACACGACTGGATATGCCCACGCGCAGTCTTTATACCATGTATTATCATACGCCCACTTTCCCTCGTATCAAGTGTTTTGAATATTTAAGGTTTGTTTGGGGTAAATATTTAACGTCATTCAATGATTGATGACTGCTTGAACTTTACAAAAATTTAACTTGACCATTAAATCTCGTTTATTTTTATCAGGTGATTTATCTGTCATTTTTGGTTTTCTACAATAATCTTTAAAAATAAATCAGTGGCGCTACAACCTCTTTAGCTTGGCCTCAGATTTCTGAATCTGTTTCATGATAATTTTTAAACCTAATAGGCAAGTAGGTGATCAGCCTCCAGTGCCTGACACACGTCGTCGACTTTTTGGGTCTAAGACATGTCGGTTTCCTCACGATGTTTTCCTTCACCGTTCGAGCAAATGTTAAATACGCACATAGAAAGAAACTCTATTGGTGCACAGCCGAGGATCCAACCTACGACCGAGTATGTTATAAAGTTAACATATTTGTATAAAATAAGTATATTTTCTTAGTACGGTCAAGATGAGTAGTATCTATATTCTATATAGTAGGTTAGTAGTACTTCGAAGGCTGATCACTTGTATTCCATGAAATATATACGAAACAAAATGAAGCCAAGACCAAGGGTAGTAGCGCAACTTCACACAAACAATATCTTATCCTTTGATATCGCTTAGCATACTTACGTTCATATGTTATTTTAACATGTTTTACGTCAATGGATCACTATCACTATGATGAACTTCATGGCTGTGCTTCGTGAACGAGTGATAAAAGTTTTATCGTTATCGTGGACACGATCATTATGCCGTTAATCGAAAACATTAAAGAACTCTGGAAAAACGCAATGATTTATCGCACCGCAATTTTTGAAATAACATACATTTCGCATACTAATTTCAAATGTACATTGTTTTATAAAAATTTTATCACTACTTGTACCGGTGTCCTACGCCTACACACACAAACAAATGTCTACTTTGACGCTAAAAATTAGGTCTGGGCCTCAGATTTCTGTATTTGTCAATCTAATAGGCAAGTAGGTGATCATCCTGTGCATGACTCACGCCGACGTCTTTTTTGTGTCTAAGACAAGCCCGTTTCCTCACGATGTTTTTCTTCACAGTTCGAGCAAATGTTGAAGGCACACATTGAAAGTCCATTGAAGCACAGCCGGAGATCGAACTATTACCTCAGGGATGGGTGTCACACGCTGTAACCACAAGGCCACACTGCTCTTCTAAAACATTATATGAAATGGAAGCCTGGTTATCCATATCACAGGTTCTTACCTAGTTTGGAAACCAGTCTCCCAATACCGTCACTGTATGATTAATTATTATTGTTAATGTTTAAGGGAGAAAAATAAATAAATAATAATAATTATTATAATTATTATTATTATTATAAACCCTATAGTTGATTTTTATAACTGCTGGTATACCTATAGTAGGTTAATACAAACTGCAGTTTAATGCTATTCCATAAAACAACTAAATACCTATCCAAAGTCCTGGTGAAATTCCTAAGATGCCTGGGTGCATTTTGAGGAGGTACAAATCTCGTGTACAAATGAAATTCTCTGAAATTCAATATATACAGTGTATAAGAAAATAAGTTTGAATATATCAATTTTAAGATACGATTTTTTTAATCTAAACATCCAAAGAGTACATTTATGCGCGCGTTGATTTTCCTTACCCTGGCTTTTCTATATAAAATCATCGGTGACAGCTTAATCTGGTACTTGTAAAAGTTACGTTCTATTAAAGTAGCATTTTTTACTTAGCAATCAAATTACAATGAGTGAGTATTATGTTTCACATGTATCTAGACAATGTAGGGAATGTATAAGATCTTTATTATACAACTTAATTGGACTAACTATATGTCGCTATCGGATAGTTCTATTGGTTTTGGGTATGTACTTCAAGTGACATAGAACCTGTATTTTCATTGATGCACCTTGCTCTGCCATGACTCTATGCATTTCATTAAATTCATTGATAAGCTCATTACCATACTCATTCACGGATTTAAACCCAGCCTGTCAAATGTAATTTATAAATATTCCACTATCTGTGTTTGAGTGGAAAAATGTCAATTAAATATCATCATACGCAGAGCGACATGCGTCACCGGACGTTGCGTTTAATATATTATAAGAGTAAGTAGTTACCTAACAGAAATTTAATAATATACACATGTATCGACTATAAAGCTAGTGTAAGCTACACATAAGCAAGTGTTACATTAACATACACATGTATGTAATAAAATGTTGTAGGTACAGTCGGCGTTTGAACACACTACCTTATGATTAAAAAGGAACACTGCACGATGCTAACATTGGTTTATAAATGTTTGAAATTTTCTCAAAAGAGTTTTTTTGAATTTGTCAAACCATACAAGTTACTTTGTAAATTGTCAAAATATAATTATTTTGGTATACATATTAAATTTAAATATAGGTAGTCTGGAAAACATACATAGTAAACGAATATGATTAGGTATTCTTATTTTCGAATTACATAATAGGATTTCAAACTAAATATTTTGATTTAACAAAAATTGTTTAATTTTAGTTCGTCATTCAAAACACCTACCTGAACCTAATCAGTCGTATTTACTCTGCTATCAACCGCAAAATTTAGTAATTACTTATCTATAAAAACTTATCATAATTATACGGGGTAATGGTCTTTAAACAATTTATTCTTCTTCTTATCCGGTACACTCCTAACAGAGCGGTCGTGATCGCTATGTGATAATAATGTGGTATACCTAATAATACGTTGTGGTTTTTGACATTTTCTTTTGAATTATTATATGTAAAGGGAGGATAAAACTTGCTGAGTTTCTTGCCCGTTCTTCTCAGAACAAGACCTCCTGGTAGTCTTGCGAACGGATGGCGTAGTTTTGCTCATTCGCGAATTTTGTAAACGTTTTTGACATTCATAAGCATGCCTTAAGTCGCATCTAAACTGAATAAATAAATTTTGATTGATTGATTGATTGAATAGTAGAGGCCGATGTGATGCGCTTCACGACGTTCCATCATCGTTGCCTATTTGAAGTCATCCCGCTGCACTGATTCAGTGATTCTCCTACGGCAGACTTAACCCGATCAGTCCAACGCGTAGGTGACCTGCCGCGCGGTCTAGTGCTTTCCACCTTCCCCTGGACGACAAGGCGTTCTATGGACTGATCAACACGCCGAGATAAGTGTCCGAAGAATGTAAGGATGCGAGATTGTACTGCTGAAAACAGACGCTGCTTAATATCGAGTTCTTGAGTCATTAATTTGTGAAAAGTGAACATTATTTACCATATAATACTGTGTATATAATAATGTACTAAAATTAAGGTACGCACATATACCAGTATAAAGAGGAATGGGCATCTGAAGATGATCATGTAGATAATAGTATTTAACATTTAATATAATATATACCTACCCCTGCTTTTCCAAAGTTATTTATTTGTTTCGGCATTTGAACTTCTTTCTGAAAAAAAAAACATAATAAATAAATAAATAAATATATATATATATATATATATATATATATTTTCGATATATGTATATCGAAAAACTTACTCTAAGTTCATCACTGTTAAATACTAAAAAATGATATTTTGGAGTCAGATGAACATTATTTATATTATATTTATGTATGTGGATGACTTAAGAATATTAATAAATCCACGAGCATACAGTTGTTAGAAATGCAAATTAAAATTTTGTATAACTTATCTGACGCATAAATTCTTAGTATTCTTTTATAAAATTGGACAATTTCTACAAAATGTTTTGCTAAATTTTCCCTTGTTTAATGAATGAGGATATTTAAAATACATTTGCGAGTGTGTTATCGCCCTATTGGGGTTAATAGTCAGTGATTGCAGCTGAGTGTAGGAATTTTCCTTAAAATTACCTACATGTTCTAGCACGTGTTTGTAACTGTGCAATTATTCTATTTATGTCATTATCAGCTAGTATCCAATAATAGATAATTAGTTCCTATTCGTGACGTCAATTGCAAATTGCTTGTGCGTTATTAATAAGTTTGAGATAATGCAGGACCTTGTAAAAAATTTCCATAATTTACAAAAGGTAATCATACAATAGTTCTCAAAATAACGCATTTACGTAACTAGAATATTAAAGTAATAAAACAAGGCATACATAAATTGAAAATGTTTTTCTGTCAACTACTGCAACAGCTTTGGTTTTAATACCTATACCTACTGTCTACAATACATTAATAGAACGATATATATATATATATATATATATATATTTTAAATCTCATGTAGTTGCTATGCAATATATATTCTTGTACATTAATGTATCAATCGCAAACACAGAAATTCCGTACTTTGCAACATAACACATTACAATGTTCGATCACCTTCGTTAGTCCTCTATACCAAATCATGGTAGCAACTTCGTCGCAATAAAATGACGCGTGAAACATCACGTAGTTGAGTTAAATCAGTAAACTGTACGTGAAGGCTTAGAAGGTTACACACGCGCTGGCTGACGTCATTGTCACGAGTCGTGACTCAACGACCTTACCGCGCGTGCTCACTCGCACGGTCCATACAAATATATTATCCTTATTCTCACAGTGTTCTTAGAAATCTTAAATGTCTACAAAATATGTCGGAATTTTTAAAGAGCCGGATATTTTAACTGAGGGTTTTAAAATAACTAATAGTCCTGCACGTTGAAGTGGAATGGATAAAAAAACTATATTTTTGTATTAAATTTCTAATATATTTTATATTTGGTAGATAAAATAAATAAAGATAGAGATGGCATTATTATCTTAATAGGTTATTATTTTTGGGTTCTGCAGTATTTATCAAAAAATATATGTTCGTAAATACGATAAAAATGATAGGATATTTCTCGCGAGAAGGCAGGATCGAATATAAGCCATATATTAAATAAAATGTATATAAAATCCGCAGAATAAGTAAATAAATACATATATGTATTCTCATGATATGAACAACAAGAAAGGCAAAAAAGGCTTAGTCATTTTTAAACATTATATCTCGCAAAGATTCTGAAGAACAGAAAAACTCTATTAAGAAGTCACGGATTTTAGCATGTTCTTATACAGTTCGCAGAATAGTGTTTTGAGAAACCATTTGGTAATTCCAAAATATATAAAGCCCCCGTTTCGTATATTTCACGTGTAAATAATAATTATGATGCCGGTGCTAAAACCAGGAACTGAGACCCGCATGACGTCATTTGACAATCTCACGTGAATCGATGACGCTTCGTGAGTAAACATTTTCTTTTTTTTTTTACGTCAGGATTGCTGACGTCATGACATTTTATCGCCGGTAAAATCTGTTTTCTTATAAATAACTTTAGCAACTTTATGACACATAATCATCTCTAGATTATTCTTTCTGCTTATTGAGGAAAGATGCTGTAATTAATTTATAAGATCCTACATATTTTGTGTTTTAATTAATGCACTTAGGAAAATAATCGCTGTTTAAGCACAGATCTCAAGAGATAGATATTATTAGAACTAATCAATGTAGTAACACATAAGAATATGAATAGTATAAAAAATATTAAATATAAATCTATTTATTCATTCGATAGAAAGTGTTAAATATTATCTTTTCCATTATTATAACAATGCCCTTTTATTACAACATTTACAAATGTTGAGATAATATTCTGTTTTCACCAAATTCTTCCATTCCTTCCTTTCTATATTTTCTTCTGCTATCTGCTGCGATGCTTTCCATTATTTTTTTAGAGCACTCTCTTATTTTTTCCCTTCTTATTATATTTTATAAAAGATAAATTTAATATAGAAAATCCTGGAATTTAAAATAAATAATCCAAAGTAGCTAGGTATATATTAAAGGCGACAAATTTCTCATGCTTCTGTGAAAACCGGCAGCTGATATGGATTTTTAACCCGTTAGTCAATGTTTACTTTCGATACCTAATCCTACGGTCATTTGTGTTAATATGGCGTCTCTTGAGATGTTATTTTAGCTGCCTAAAAGCCCTTCTTGCGGCTTCTTGAAAGACATTTTTCTTGAGACGTCGGCGCCGCGATTTGCAAGCCTCGCCAAATATTTGAAGTTAGGATGCCGACCCTAACTAATGACTTGCATGTGCACATATTTTTTCATGCATTCCAATATTTTTTTAGTTTTTGTAACCGTTACGATTTAGAGATACATACTTATTATTGATTTAAAAAGTGCCTTACTAAACTTACACGCTGAAGATTTCGTTCCTTTTGGGTCGTTGGTGGCTGATGAGATATAAAAATCGGCGGATGAATCTATAAAATCAGGTACAGCAAAATAAAATTGAATGTCATAGAAGTGTGGACAATAGTCATAAAGTAGCCCATTGGACCTTATCATCGGCATCTTCAGCATTCACGTGTTCGTGGTTAATTGAAGGAACAATAGTAGCAGGTACTGCAACAAGTGCAGTGAACAATGCTAAAACAACCAACCCCGGGGGTCCAGTGGCGCCAATTTTTTGCCGTTCTTAAGGGATTACATTAGACAGTCGCGATGTGTTTGAACAAACGACGTGAAATTTCTGCTTTTTGTAACAAGTGTCAGGAGGATGACAGCACTTGAAAGATTACGGCTAATAACAGTACGAAACAGCAAAGCCACGCCTATTAAAATTACTAAATTGTCTTATTCTTTTAGGTACATTTCCTTTTTGGGTTTGATGACAATATTCTAGCTACCAGAACGTTTATATACTGAAAATATATAAATCATCTTTTAATGACTATAGAATCGGCAAAACAAAGCAAATCACAAAGAACCACAATTCATGTAAGGAAAAATACCTAGGTACACAAAAATTTAGGATTTGAAAATGGAATTTCCCTCCTGATCGACACCATCTACTATTTATTACAAGTAGGTACAAATAAAGCCGCATGGTCACTTGCGAATATCTTCGTATTTTTTGCTGCAATTTTGAAGGTTATAAAATTTGAAACCCTTTTTAACTTTTAAACGGCCTCAAATTGGCCGACAAAGGCAATAACAATAGGTCCTTCACTTTACACCTTATAATTACCAGTCCTTCAGAAATAGAAAGAATAGACAATGACATACTATTTTATTATGCTCTTCACTTTATGACACTCGTGTTTATGATCATAGATAATAGTGTTCCGTATTTAAAAGGAAAACATTATGTATAACCGTTATTTTATGGTTAAGGTAAATTAAAGCACTGTTGTATTTCTTTTCAATTTAAAAATGTTATTTTATGATGTACCTACTTAAATTTTTGTAGCACGTTTATTGTAAACAAATCTGTAGAAAAATGCCGTTCATTCCAAGATTATTGCTATACCTGGAATAATTATTAATAATTAGCAAATATTTTTGATTACTTGATGGTGTACCGACCCTTTACGACCTGTCGTGGCTTAGTGGTTAATCCGATTTCGACAATTGTCTTTAAGGCCGAAATCTTGGGATCGATTGTAAAGATTCCATTTAAAAAATATCAAAAATACACATGTAACTAAGGGGTTATTGACGTAGAAAGGTAATCTAGACATTACGGTTCTTTTTCTTCTTCTCTTTGACCTTTTATTTCTTTGTAAATGAAATCAAATAACCGCGGAAGTTGTAAACATTTATTACCGAAACATAGTTTTTAATTTGAGTGGGCGTCGAAATTCTATTTTTGAATATGTGATCAGAACATGGAGATCGTAATCTTTATTTAATTATTACTTTCGAAAGAGGTTGCATTTAAAATAAGACACGTTATTTGCCTTCAGGCGTCGAGCGCACAGTAGCCGAGATGATTACATACTATTTATGTACAGATAACTCGCAGCGGAATTACTGTGTTTGAAATATCGGCAAGAGGAGAAATATCTAAGTAATGAAAAGTGTTTTTATTGAAAGTACATATGTGCAAACTGGTAATCATGGTAATGGAAGGTGGAAATTAAATGTTTAGGTATATTATAAATTAGATTTTTTAAATCTATTTAAATTCAATTTAATATCTGAAAAATTGGTATACGTAGGTACGTACGTATACGTATGATACGATTCAATATCTTTATTATATTTAACCAAAAAAGTTTATATAAGTTTATATACGTACTACCTATAGTTCAATAACACACCCACATAAATCTTTTACTCAGTTATTTCTAAGTTAATTAAACATTACAAATTAGTGACAGAATTTGCATAATTAGTATTTGTTATCGTAATTATTTCCGTGATCTGTTAGAATTTAAATATCGAACACGTCAACAAACACGTCAAACACGAAAAATGCAGTAAAGTTGCAACTGCTTCCTGCTTCCAAGAAAATACTAATAAATAACGTCAACGTAAGTACTTTGTAACTTATCTGTGTATTTAATTAAGAAGAAGCCACCTATCCATTAATGAAATGAATGAAGCAAAATGTAAATGTTATCAATTTAAATGTTATAAAAACAATATTTTACATGTTATGGTCTCATAAATGTCAGTAAATTTAAAAAGACAAGTTTTTATCACATATTTCAACTGTGCCATTACTACGTGTTCTGATTCATTATCGTCCCAAATTTCTATGTCCAATAGATTTCATTATTGATAAGAAAAAATACAACTAATACTTTTATCCTTCAATACATTTTTTACGCTCTAATTAGAGGACAGGAAGCGTAACTCAATCTTACCAATCAGCCTTATCTGGTACTGGTTTCACGATTTCTTAATTGAAGCCAGGTGAAAATGAAGTACTTAGATAATGAAAATTGTATACGAATGACAGTGATGTCACTTCCGTTATAAAAGATTTTAAATAACTTATTTAAGAACTATCTACCTCTATCTGTAGTTCCTAGGTGATACATTTTGTTGTTTACTCATGATGGTCAGAAAAACATTGACCTACCTTTACGTATTAAAGAAACTGTACTTTAATACCATTTGATAAAAAAATATTCTAGTAATATGCATACAGTATACCAAAAAAAAGAAAAAAAAATGTAATAATATTTTCGGTTTACATTAAAAGGTGCCCGAAATATCCCTCTACCAAATATTAATTAGGGCCTAAATTCTTTCCATCCAACCGAAATAATAACCCTCTTAAGTATCCCGCCGTGCGTCAATGTAACTTAATCCCAATACTAAAACAAAATCCAAAAAGAAACACGCAACGCTGCCCAAAAGTAATCAGGCCGTATATTAAAATCTAAAACAATTATTAAGGAAAGTTAATCCCATGTTAAATCCGTGACGCATGCCCGCCCACACGAAACGAGCCACTATCGACACGCACACAAAACAAAATCCTAAGACGCACGCACACACACGTACCCCATTAGTATGTGTTAGCTGCGCGTGCTCGTCACTCGCTCCACGGCTCCTTATTATTATTATTTATTGTTGAATGGTAATGCGTGGTTGTTCACGATCCCGCATAACACCTGCCGTATTTTCCCACAGTCGAGCTGACGGGCGGGAGTCGCACGCGCAGGAAGTGCGAGCGAGACGCGAGATACGCGTGCTTTGCGCGTGCGAGACCGGGCACGCTGTATGTATGTAGCTTCGTAGCGCGTAGCACTGTAGTGCTACAAAGATTTATTTGACTCATTTTGAAATTGTAACTTCTTTGAATATTAATTAATGAGATATTATAAAGTAGAAATGAACCAGATTCACTTAAATTCTATTACATTCGGAAGCCAGGTTAATGATAAGTTCATGTAAATGTTGAAATGTATCTTTGTATCAAATTGCATTTTATAGATAAGCTCGTTTATTTATTAGGTTAATCTTAAGTTACGAATTGAAACATTTAACTATAAATAATGGACATTAATATCTATAAGAATGCGGGAACACGCGAACGCTGGGTATATAAAGAAAACTCTGTGGTCTGTGGCCGATTGTTATACGACTATACGTAGGTACACACTATATTGTAATGTTACTGTTCATAAATTTTATAGTATAAAAAATAACAAAAATCTTATCTTCGCGTTCATCTTAATTATACTGAAACAACGAGTACAAATTAAACGCACCATGATTACAGATATAAAATTTTAACAACACGGCTTGGTGTGTTGACGAACCAATATGGCCCATTAAGGCACTATAAGTCAAGGTAATAACTATAAACACGCTTGGACAGCCATAAATGTCGTATAATTCTCTAGAATCTGTCCGGGCTTCATACTGCTATACAGATTTACTTTAAAGTTGACATGTATGGGTGAGATTTGGAGAAATACGCAAATAAAAACTGGGTAAAGTGAGTATACCGTATATTGCATAGTTGGTAATATTCAAATAATTTCAGACCTGGTTTTCGTTGGACCTATTTATTGATTTTGCGAACAATACAGATAGATATATTATATTATGTATATAGAGACATCTAGCAGGTGCATGTTTTTTTATAGCTACATAGATTATGTAAATTGGTGCTTTTTACCCACCGTGAACTCGACGAAAAGCGTAAGCGGTCAGATTTATTAATAGGATCGTTAATTGTATATTTTTGATGAACTAATTACAATTACTTTTCAAAATGTAACAAGATAATAAATATCGATTACCATATTATTTAGATATTTCTAGGTTATGATAATTTTAATTAAATACCTAAGCAAGAATATACGCGAATAATTTTGATAGCAAAAACAGTAAAATCTCCTTTAAGTATCAAATTTCACGTCCTATTATGTCAGCGTACATCCTTATGCAGATCTTGAAAAGACATGATCCTCCTATACAGATAAAACTGTTTATCAATAGACACCCCGGATGTGTGCAATTTACTTTCGTTCTACCCATTGAACTTTCATAGTTGAATTAACAATGATTCTCGTATCTTGTCCTCCACATGTTCTGTTTAAAAATACAACGGGTTATCGCCTTTATTATATTAAGTTTACGGGTAATTCTTGTTTGGATATATCACGACCATGTAGGTCAGTCTATTAAATCGGGTCCCCGTTGACCGGACGCATCATGTTACTCAGATTTTACAAACTATTATGTTACGTCATTTGTTTTTGGGGTGATTAATCAGCCCCAACTGTTGTTATTAAAGGCCCGTGTCCTTTTCGCCTTATTTACCAATTTCAACGGCTCGGCGAAATGTAAGATGTGTTCTATAGCAGAACATGAGAAACATCAGAGCAGGTTTTCTTTAACTCTAGCTATCCTAAGAAAGAAAAAAGAATATACGTTGAAACACAGGTTACTGCGCGAATCAACCAGAAACATCGCGTTCCATTAGCATTTGGTGATTGCATATAGGTATATAGAAACAATATCCTATCGATCTCTCTCGATCGGTATCTATCGAAACTGACCCGGAAATAAACATATTGTATTAGTGGAAACTTACTTTTGGCAATAAAACCCAACCACCAGAGTCTGATGTACGAGAAACTGATTGTAAGTAGGTATATAGGAATTACTAGGGAATTACCCAGATATTGTTTAAACATGTCGGTTAAACGTTTTCCTTGAATATTCTAGATTGTGGTTTCTGCTCGTGGAGTAACAGTTACTTATTATGAGGATAAAATGTGTAATTAAAGTGCCATTATTACAGTTTACATTTATTGTTTATTGTATTTATTAATTTATTTATTTGGAAACAAAACAGATACATCTTTACAATAAAAATAAAACATAAAATAAACACATTGGATGTATCCACAATAGGTTTCACTAATATTGGTACTTAATATGGTAAACTAGAGTTATTAGTCTAGATATGTTTTTTGAGACTATGATGTTCATGGGATATACTAACTTATAATATTAAAAAAAACAAAAAGCCTGTTTAATTTCCAATCCTTACTGTAAAATAATAATACACCTATAGCTTAGATTTTAAACATTTTTACGTTATTTTTATTTTCTCATCCATATAGGATGGCTCCTGGCTACCTTCAGTAGGTTTCGATCGCCCTTCACGGGCCTCCTCCAACTTATTCCAACGGAATCTGTGTATATGGCTTCCTTTTTATGAATAAACTGTTTTTGTTAGAAAACCTCGACATTGCGGTGTAACCTAAACATAAACTTTTGGTGTATTCATACTTATAGAGTAAATATATAGATATATAATTAAAAACAAGTAGTTCAAGAAGGATATTGAAAGAGAAATTATTTAATTCAACGTGTTACCATATCGGTGACAAATGACATATCTGTCAGAACTGCTAAGGAAATGCAGTAAGCTAAATAAAACAAAAGGAATATTCAGATATATTGAACTATATGTATAGCTGACAAATTCAGTGTAATTTGACAATGATTTATAGGCTAGTTTTAAAACGTGCTAGAATTTGAAGTAAACATGTACACCAACATTAACGTAACATTTAGCACGCAAATACCATAGTTTTTCCTCAGTTTCTGTCTGATACAAATGCGATGTTTACTATTATAATAGTGACTCTATATTTTATATCAGCACTCTAATCAAGGATATATTAATTTAACATTTGACTGAGACTTAAATAAAAATACTACGTTTCTAAAGACATATTTTAAGATTAAAATAATGAGTAAATATCCGTACCTACTTTTACTGTCTTGTTACCCTATTTAATTATTTAAATTACCTAAGTGACTTTTACTATGCCATTTGTAATAATTAGTGATGTTTTATTGAGGACTGAGATCGTTTAATTTTCATTTTTACTACCCTTGAGTTCCCTCGTGTTAATTCAGGCCTTCAAAAATAAGGTTTACAATTCGAATTGTTATATTTTATGCTCTGGATAATGCTTTATAGTTTATAATATACAACCAGTTATTCACTATTGATTCTTAGCCACATACATGTCACAAAATGCTATGAAATGAAATGGTTTGCTTGTTAATAATAATACTTCAGAGAGTGCTTGCGCCTGGCTATACTCTCGGGGCGTAAACCCGTCGATTAAGGTAATCGACAAACTTATCTAAAAAACTGGAGTGCGTTGAATTTAAAGCCTTGTAGGTACTTGTATTGTTTTAATTTTAACTAATTCTCAGTAAGGTCTAATTAATTATTAAGTTTACAAGTGGGACGTTAACTTTTTGTTTAAACCAGTGTGGCCGCCAAATGTTCGTCAGAAATCTGACCCATGAAAGTCGATATTTTCGCAGAGATTCGCATCGTGTATCGCACATGGCTAAAGGTCGACCAAGGAGGTATTTTTTGTGATGCACGAGCGTTCTTCATTGAAGTATTTTATATACGTGAGTACCTTTCTCGTATGAAATTTAAACCGGTTTAAATATTTGCTGAAAAATTTCGTCACGAAACTGTAATTATAATTCCGAATATCATCTGTATACGTTAATAATATAAGCATATTTTATGCTTTTATCTTGTTTAGTTAAGATGAATAGTGGGAGACTAAGTTTGCATTTAGTGTAAGTATTAGAAAGTTATTTAAGACTGAATATAACATTGTTTAACGTATTAAACCTGCATCAAACCTGAATTTAATAAATCGCATTCAATTGCAATCACTCATTGCGAAATTAACTCGTAAACGGTAGCGGTAGCCCGGAGATAAATCAACATTACTTTCTAAAGGTCCCTTTCACGGAACATACGAATTCGCTCACAAATTATTGTTGGTCGTTATTGTCGTATTATTTTTTATGCTTCTCCGTCTCTCTCACTCTCCTTGTTATTAGTATGTGTGTCTCGTTTGCTCTCGTGCCGATTGTAGTAGCGTGTTGAGCACGTGCGACGTTAAAGGCAGAACGTTCCCACGGTCGCAGATCCCGTCCCTCGCCCCGCGCCCCTCTCGTGATTGTACCGACACTCGTGCCAATGAAATAAAGTGCCGGCACACGTTCCGATTGCGAAATTGCTTCGAGAATTTGATGAATGTTGCAGAAACATTTAATAAGTTTCTGGATATGTTTTCGAATGCAATTTATATTACCTTTATAGCATGTACTGGACCATCTCCGTGGCTTGGTGGTCAACGCCCACAATGTATAAACGAAGGTCCAGGGTTCGATTCCCTTGCAACAATTATTTAAATGCATCGAATCGTATCATCAGTCCCAAGTCGGTCTGTCAATTTTTTAACAAATCAGATGGTGAAAGTACATACTCACGGAATCAATTTTGATATAGAACAGAAGAATAACTTGTCTAAGTCTTTCGGTGAGAGACGTTAGAAGTCGTTTCCCACAAGTGCTAAATATCGTAATCGTTTAATTCAAATCACTTACGCCTACAATAAACATTTAAAATAAAGAACGCTATAAATATGATGATTTTACGTGGGTGTAGAGGTTCCAAATATATAAATTTTATAACTGACGTTTCAATATATCAAGTATATTAAATGCCAGACTTTCAATTTTGTATATAACCAAAAATCCATAAAGTCCGTTATCCATTATTTTTTTTAAATTTCGAACAATACCAGTGTACCTACATATCTTTAAAACTTAAACTTAAATACATTACAAAAATCAATTGTGATGTTAATAATAAATATTATGGCACAATAAAAGACCTTGAAATATTGATTTAATTATATAATTTTAGGAGCATGTTTAGTATTATGTTCGTTAATAAATAGATAAGAAAACTACAGTGGTTTACTAAGAACATAACTCGCTTAGTCAGTAGATTGTGATAGTGTCAAATTAAATTGTGTAGCCTTATCAATACATGTTTTAAAGGAAGACGATATAGACTGATATTAATTAATTTATTATGCTATCATTCTACTAATCTTATCTAATTGCTATAAACATAAATGGATATTCTACAATATTTGTCAATAAGGAGTTATAAGATTGTTTGTGGTCATCTATTAAGTCAAACATAACGTGATCAGTCTAAATTCAAATATTTAAAATTGGAATCCACAACTTGTGTAGTAAGGAAAATCTATGAGCACGTGTATCCAAAGGTATTTTATTATCATTTTCATACAATCGCCTTATCTAAAGGTCACGCGTAATACAATTCTGAATGCATTTGTATTGAAGCATCATACATTAAACAGCGCGTGCATTTTATAAAATGTGCCAGTTTGAATTTTATATCTATAAAAATTGGGTTGTTATTACTTTGGCTAAACAAGATTCGTAGTACTATTAAAGAATATTTGTGGAACATCGAAAGTCAAATCATTTCATTGTATTGACACCTTTATGTAGATGGGGTAAGAGCGAGTTTCGTATTCGGCTATCTGATCGAAAGCCAGGAAGCACATTGTTAGGTCACGTTCTCACAGCTCCCCTTTCTTCGAGGGGAATAAATAATTGTACTTTTTTTCTGTCGCATATGGCCAAGGAAACGTTGGATTGTGCAACGTTCCCACGATTCGCCCCTTGGGCATAATCAGGGTCAAGAAAAAACTACGCGCCGATACAATGCGGGGGTTTCTTCAACGGCAGATGCCTTCTAGGGTTAAATGTGAATTTGTGAAGAAGTTTAATGATTGCGTTTTTTTAAAGTAATGGTTTTTTATACGTTATTGCTGAAGGTATCTTGACATTTCTTCGTTACGTCTAAAAAATATTAGAGTACTTATTAGTTAACTCTACGATAATAAATTTGATGACTAGTTTATATAAGGACCGATGATTGAGTCTTGTGGTCTGAAGTAACTCTATGAATGAAGAATAATAAATCTATGTTGAATCTATTGCAATTTTATCAATGTGTGTTAGTAATAATATTGGATTTAAAAATAATAATAGATAAACGATTAATTAAAATTAAATCAATTAATCATTACATCATCAATGTACTCAAAATTTTATCACCTTAAAATCAATCACATGTCAATAAAAGCGTCCATAATTAGTAAATAAAAATACTGTCTAGATTTTATTACAATTTAAATGTTAATGCAATTTATTAAGGTCGAGTAAACTAAAAGAAAATAGAACTTTATAAGGCTGCCGTCAAAGAAAAAAGAATTGCGTTTTTTCTATGCTCTTAATAAAAGCTGTGTTCCCACGATCGCATGCGCCAGTTGCATCTCCCCTTCTTACTTTTTTCTTTGCTATTTCAATATTTATAATCAAAGGTCTTTATTGGAAAACACATTGTGAGAATGTGGATTTGTTTGTTTGAATCTGTATTATTCTCTTATGAAACAAATTATCATAATTAATTGTATTAAATGGGTCGGGTTTCGCACTGAATTTACTTGATAAATTATGTAATCAATTTTCAATTTATTTTATAAAATTGTCTACTTTCAACTTGTTTTCAGTTAAAACCTTCATCTACCATTTGAAAAACTACACAAAATTACTTGACCATTTGTATCATAAATTATATCTTGAATTAGACTATAGCTGTGGTAGAAATCATAAAATAATTCCCTCCCAAATGTTTAGAATATAAAGGAAATGGTTAATAACTGTAAACACTTCGTTACTCCAATAAACAATCTTTTCACGCGTACTTGGGTACTGAGTAATCATAATACATTCAATCAACGGGCATGTGCGGATGAAAGCAGTTCTAAACAATTCACTGTCGATTCAAACACAACTCTATGCTAACCAAATAAAGTATAATTTTCAATATAGTACTTTAAACAAATTTGAGTCATGAGTTTTTGAAAGATGAACTTTACGTTACAATAATAGAGTTTACAATAGTGTGTCAAAATAGACAGAGGCAGTTGAAAGAAGCACACATTGCGTTTGAGCGGATCGTTCCCACGATCCACGCGCCATATGTCGCGAGCGATGCACTTATGCGTGATCGACGCGCGCGCACAAAAAACTCTTGGACTTAGCGGATCTATGGGATGACGCATTGAAAGATTACGTTAACGGACGTTAAGGCGTAGAGGGGCTTCTCGATTTATTGGCGGTTATTTAGGACCAATAACATGTAAAAAAATAGTTTTCGTTGCAGTGTGCTTTTCGTAATTGATAAATAATACTCAGCGTTTAATTTGGACATATTTAATCTTAATAATTTATCGTATAACTATTTATTATTTAATAGTCTATACTTACAATATATGCGAATAAATTAAACAATTTTGCAAATCAAGTCACAGAATTAGAAAGTGGAATAAACAAAGTTGTTAAAAGTAGATAATAAATTGAATTCCAAATTTGAATTTCGCTCGCGTCTGGCAGGTGTCGCGAGTAATCGCGCGCAACTGTCGTCGTTTCCCACGACCCAAAGACACCCGCCCGACTTCATTATGCAGTCGTGTTATGATTGCTAAGTATATTGTATAAAAAATTATGCAGGTAGCCCCCTTTATTTGATATGTATATTGTATGCTTTTGAATTGACGTAGCTTGATTTATCTAATCAGAAATGCGTATGTAGTTAAAAAAATACTAAAATTGTCTATAAATACATTATGGTCCGACGCAGTGTAACACAAGTAAGAAATGAATCCAGTTGAGATATACATTGATATTAAAATGTTATATTAAGAAAAAGAAATACGAACAAATATTTATATAACAAAAATCACAGCTTTTCATTGTTTTAATTGCATTTGTAAATTTCCTCCATTTCAACAAGACACCTTTTTCATTTTTTACTTTAATGAACACCCTAGTTATAAAATCTGGAGCTATTACATTAAATCTAGAAACATCTATCTTTCTCTACACTCTAAACAAAACAAGGCTATGTTTATGAACAGTTTATCTAACATAAAGATCAATTTAGTTCGCAGTATGAATAACCAACGTATGGTAATATCTCATTCTGAATAATGGGAGCAGCCACGCGCACAACTGTCGCTATTTCCCACGGCCCGATCCGAGCAGCCGTCCACCGATTATTTAGATAACCAATTTGTACTGTAATTTAATTATTGGATCTTTTTGCAAGCATTTTGTGGCTTTTCTTACGTTCCTTTAAATACCTTGTGTATTATGTGTGAAATATTTTTTTTACCTACTGAATATATTCCAAAAAATAATACATTACTTAATATAAGTAACATTTGAATATAATGATATACGATATAAGGAGCTTTTAAGTTATATCTATGAAAAGTATCTACCTATATAACGTGAACACTGAACAATAACTTGCCTAACCAAGCTTGTAAATGTCAAAATCATTAAACAAACATAATCTGCGCACGCTTATCTGTAATTTTGTGTGAAGAGGAAACAATGCCATTATGTCATTGTTCGGGTAATTGTGAGTGAAAAGTCATGCGGTTGCGCACGGGTCACTAACAGGCTTCTATTGTTTCGTTCAAGTAGGTTTTTTATAAATAACCTTTTTAATATGGTGCAAGTTTTGTAGATTTAATAACAGTGATTTTTATGAGAAAACCGTGTGACAAATTAAAACGAACATTAGAACCTCGATTTATTGATGAAAGGTGTAATATTGTTAAATTAAACAACCTCAAGATTTATAAACGTAAATTCAAACATTAAAACATACGTCAATAAGGACGAAAATCTGATGAAAACAAAGTTTTCAATACTGCCATCTAACGGCAATTAATCGAACTACTCATACAGTCGTGCGAAGATACGAAGGGGAGTAGGAAGACAATTATTTTGCAAACAATAGATTTTGAGGGTCAAAGTGTAAGATTTTCGGTACCGTGAGAAAGTCTTATACATATAGGGTGATAATTGTATAAATTTAGAGGATTTACCGTTGCCTGATCAGTTATTTTTGCGTCATCAAACAGGAAGTAACAGTTCTTCGTCATATAAATTATTTAAAATAAAAAACTTGATTAATCAAAAATATTAGTGAAACAAGGAAATAATATATTATTGTGTCAAGTGTTTAGTGAAAAGTGAAATGTGAAAATGTGGTTCGTGAAAAGTTCTAAATAGAAATCTGTGAAATGATAGATAGGGAAATGAAAAGAGTATCACAAATGAGAAAATATCCTGCTTCAATGATAGTGATGTGTATTAAAGTTCCTTGCTGTCGGAGTAAACACGCTTTTTTCCATAACACTTACTTAAACGGTGCATAATCTATGTTAAAAAACCATGATATATGTGGAAAAATGTTATATGTTTTAAGAACACAATTGCATTAACTTCCGCTGAATTTAAACAGATAAATGTTTAAATTATTTTTTTCTTTTATTCTCCAGAAATTTTACCGATGTGAGAGGAAACAAAGCTTTAATTATTATATTTGTAAAATAATTTTGCAATGCAATATAGTACTAAAAATAACTTTTTCCTGATTCAGAGAGTTACCGAAATGAATACGTCTTCATGTCGTAACTCCAGTTTTATATTTTATAGCATGGTTAAAAAACATGGTAACATAGTTTTTGTACAAATTTACTAACAGCATGAAAACTGCATGTTATTCATGATGTGTAAGAGGTATGTTATTTTATAATTCATTGAATAAGAAAAGCAAACAACACAATTATTTTCAATGCCACTTTATATAGCATGGCTAAAATCGAACTTAGTTTTTGTACAAACTAACTAACAGCATTATAAATGAGTGATTCATGAAGTAAGAGATATGTTAATATTTGACCGAATAAGAAGAAAAAACAACACGATTGTTTATCAATCCCAATTTATATAGCATGGCTAAAATTTAACATAGTTTTTATACAAACTAACTAGAGCATGAAAACTGAATGTGATTCTTAAAGTAAGAGATATGCTAATATTTGACGGAACAAGAAAAAAAAAACAACACGATTATTTTTGAATGCCAATTTATATAGCATGGATAAAATCTATTATAGTTTTTGTACAAATTAGCTAATAGCATGAAAACTGAATATGATTCGTAAGTAAGACATATGTTTATAATTCAGGGAAATTTGATAAAAAGACACCACGATTGTTTTTTAATGCCTATTTATTTAGCATGGCTAAAAATAACATAGTTTTTATACAAACTAACTAACAGCATGAAAACTGAATGTGATTCGTAAAGTAAGAGATATGTTGAAAATTCAAGGAATAAGAAGGAAACGAATACAATTGCTTTTTCAATGCCAATTTATTATAGCATGGCTAAAATCTATCATCGTTTTTTGTCAAGTTAACTAACAGCATGAAACTTAGATTTGATTCTAGATTTCATGCTAACAGCAAAAGTAAACGTGTTATTTTATTTTATAATTTAGAGCATAAGAAAAGCATACGACTAACGACACTATAGTTTTGCTGATGTCAAATTGGCTAAAATCTAACATAGTTTTAGTACATATTACCTAACCGCATGTTAATACCGGTACCTAAGTAATGGTGTGTGTAAACCCAACAACTACATTTAACTTCTGCCAATAAATATAGCATGTCTCGAAGATATATATATATATATATTTTTTTTCTAGAAGAGCCCTAATTCAAATAGCCAAGTTATAGTTTAAATTAAGGCCGTTTAAAAAAATCGTTCGTTCTTAAACATTTACATCCATAAATCTTACAGGTATGTATTGAATTAATGAACATTTATATCTTCTTGTATCTCCAATATTACTAAAATCCGCGCATTCTCTAAACTCTAAAGTATCACACCTTTTTTGGCTAGTGCAAGTCCTTAACTATTGACGGGAATTAAGTTATGAAGCAATTTGAATTTTAAATGCCATTAAGTATTTAATTATGTCCTGTTTCTGAAAAGATCAATAGAGGTTAAATAAGTATATGTCTAATATCTGGTAAAGTTGAAATTGAGTAACTGAAATGATTACTACCCTAATAAGATATGAAACAGACTTGACGAGTATGGAATAAAATAATTCATGATAATTGAAATGAGTTTTAATACTAAGATTTTATTACATATTTAGAGGATTTTTAAACGACACTTAAAATAGTTAAGTGTTAGTAATTCGTCTGACGGTGCTTTTGAAACTGGGCAGAATTTACGAAAAGCATAGTTGAATCTTCATCTTCTGTAGCTGTATAGTAGTGAATAATCCACAAAATAATGGACGCCTCAGAAAACAGGTTTCGTTTGCAATATTTATATATAATATAATAATATATTGCAGTTTTGGATAACACGAAAGATTCATTAAAATTTATGGTTTTAAATGTGACTAATTCTTTTATTTGCACTAAATACTGTTATTGAATTTATTCAATTTATTATTATCAGTTGTGTAATCTCATTGTTTGCTATTTTTCTGAGTCATCGTTTTATTTGTTCTTATTAAGGAGTATAGCTGTATAGTATATTCGGAAATAGCATTTTAAATTAACCAATGGTGGAAGTATTGCATGCTGATCTTTACTGTTAGACTTTTGTTTATTTTACTGGAAAACGAGGCTTAAGATAAATGGGAATTGAATTTAACTATGCTAACCTATTTCGCATGTTACATATATACTAAATATAGATAGATAATATATAAAAACATTAGGTAAATAATACCCTTCGTATTTAATTTTACAGTTGATTTATAATAATTTGTGTTAGTTTTGATTGAGTCTCTTATTATTTATTGGTACTTTTAAATATTTTATGTAGAGTACAGTTTTAGGTACTAATAAATTTTCTTCACAAAACAATTTAGTCGGTGTCACCTATAAATAAAAAATAAGCGCTAATCTAATCATTAATAACACACCCTTAAGGAATAATAAGTGCGCTGACGCATGCACAAAGTGTATCAGTGGTAACTGGTAACATCTGAACAAACATATGATGATCTCACTCTTACATTATTCAGGTGTATTGAACGTAGATGAACTATTCATCAACGACCTTATAGGTGTACCTACCTACTTTTATATCGTAGTTTAAACACCGCTTAGACATGGCCTATATAATGTCTGAATATTTTTCTTATGACGGTTCTTTTATAACAACAGGAGGCAAACGGGCAAGAGGCTTACCTAATGTAGTGATCGGGTTTAAAATACGATAGAAATTTATATTATTCGAAAAATCAGATTGTAAAATCATAAGCTGTGATTACAGTAGAAATAATTTTAGTAATAATTTTTTTATCAACGTCAAATAAAACATGACAATACAATTTTTTAAATAGCCATATCTATAATTACGAAAAATATATTTTATTGGTATAGCAAGAACTATTCACGAACAAAATATTCGATATGAAAACTAATTAATTTAATCTCAATATGTAATTACTTATGAGCTCTCTTATTAACTTATTGCTGGCTGGCTTATTTGCTTCTTATAAAGATAATCGTAATTATACTTCAAACAAAACCGGCTGAAAAAGGGTATTGATTAATCTATTATAACTGTAAATAAACTAGTGCATATTTAACATATGTTGTCTTAATCACTTTTATTCCTTACTTGTTATATATAAAATTTTGTTACTTTCGTTATTTCTGTGTATCTTTAATAGTTCAAATTAAATTGTCAGTTCTTTTTATTTATAATAATTGCGAAAATAAATTTTCTAAAACTAATTTTATAAAAATTAATATAAAACTATTATATATAATCGAAATTCACTACACGCGCAAGATTTCAATTGAATGCAAAAAATTTGCATTTGTAACAATGCCACACGTGCATTAAAAAAAATTAACCCAAATTTCGCAAGAGTTGCGGAATTTTAAATAAGGGTTGCAAAAAATCCTTTCTAACCCGAGAGTCCAACTGAACACGTGCATGGGTTAAATAACAATGCATCGATGAGTCACGACTCGAAACGTCGAATTCGTATTATGAAAGTCGAAAAAAAAACACCATCAAGGAATTGTACATCTGCCCGAAATTCTCACGGATCTTGGTCTTGTATTTATACCGGTCCTACCTACGTATTACTTGCGCCTGATTATGACAACTGGGCGCCTAGCGGTATCACTCGACGGCTTTTTAATCAATAGCTCACAATTTACATATCAGGTTCTGATATCGTGGCATAGGACATATGCAAATTTGTTTGTCAATTTAGAATTTCTCGCCTCGTAATTGGTTCACACGAAATTGTGAAACTTGTTTTTTATCGGAAAAGTAAGGATTTCTGCATGATTAGAATTTAATTAAATAGATAAAACATATTTTAGTACCTCCACAACTAAATGTGAAATTTATATACGTGAAACTATGAAATACAAAATGTACAATTCAATGGTCTATGCATAGAAAAGTAACAATTACTACTGAGTAAAACACTACGTAGCACGCTGCGAACTGTGATCTACTTTTACATTATTTCACAGGATTTCATTGAAAATGCACGTGCACGATATTGTTAATAGTACTATTGTATAGTAAAATAACAGAATTGTGTGCGCACGTTTTTCTATATAAAAGCATCGACAGGTTGGGACAAGTCAGGACTTGCTTTTTAAGGTTGCACAATTTGCATCGCAATTTTATCGTGGATGCGTTTTTATAAATTACTCGCATGAAAGTAATATATTGCTGCTACTGTGTTTCTTGTCATTATTACGGGTTTTAGTGTTAAATATTTTAAATATTGTGGTATTAGGCACATAGATGTATACATAGAACGTCGTAGCTGGGCGACAATTAGGTGGTCATGGTATGTTCGCGTTTGTTCATAAGCAAAGACCTAAAAAAATGCTTTTGCCGTCTAATGACTTTGCCTCATTTATCGGGAACTAACAAAAACACTAAGCTGCAGAGATTTTTCCATAATTTGCTTAAAGTTGCATGTAAAGCTTAGGAAACATATTTACTAATTGAGCATTATACATTCACCAAAATTTAAGTTAGATTTTTTACTGGTTTTATATGCAGTATAATATTTAAATAAATTTAATCTTTTTAAAAAGCTGTCAATTATAATGTCCACATACATACATACATAGATTACCTAAATCTTAATTTAGTAAAATTGTAAATCAATAGAAAAAGTAAATTTTAAAAGAATTTATTAAGATTGTTTGTGTAGTTTTAATTAATAATGACTATGTAGATAAAAATCAATTATTTCAATACGCCATACAAGAGATAAAGAATCAAAGTTAATAATTTTATCTCAGTACAAAAAGAATATGGAAGATTGAATTCCTTACAAGCTATTAAATATCTAATCATCTCTCGTCAATCAGAAATAGCTATCAAGATTAATGTTAACAAAAAGAAACGGACAGTATAAAAAATGACCATTAAGAATCCAGTAGCTGGTCCACTGCACGTGCTACTATACAGTTTACAGTATAGATTGTATACCTATGTTATATGTGGCTCGAGCCAACTTCCCGCCACAGCTCGAGCCAAACTTGTCTGACTGCTTTGAAACTAATATTCCTTACTTAACGTTAACTTGACTGGTTATTCTTGTTAGTATCTACTTTGATATTCTTTATGTCTTTGTAGGAAGCGTTTGTTCTTAATAAAGGTGGGTAAAGGAAAGAAAGTAATAATTTTCATATCATTTTATTTTAACCTTCAAAATTTGTATACAGTATAAATAAGTTAACACCTTAGACAATTAAAGCTTAAAAGCATGATCACATACAGATCCTACATTACTTTATACAATAAAATATCACAACACAGTGTAATTAAAGCTTTGTGTAGTTATCACGCGCTGGAAGCCCATACCTAAACCTAAATTCTATATGGCACCATAGAATTATATTAAAGCTAAGATCACAGACGATTTTGAAACAGCAGCAGGCACTGGTTTCGGAAGACACTTGGATTGTTGTTTAGGGAGATGATTAAGCTTGAACCCAACGGTCTTGCATGACTGGGTACTGCTGTTCGGCGGTTTGGCACTCGGTGTAATAGTGGGCCGCTGCGAAGTCAGATTCGGATTTGGATACTGTGGTCCAAAAGAAGGTGCCGGCGTCAGTGCGGGCAAAGTGCACAGGGATGTAGAAGTCTTCACGAGAAACTGGCACAAGGTCGTATGACTCGTCCTTGTTGCAGACGAGGAAGGCGGCGGACTGGCAAGCTTCCATGTCACTGAAGATCTTGCGTTCGAGCGCTTCGTTGCACGAGTTTTGCTCAGCCTCGATGCACGTGTCAATTATTTTGGCGGGAGATCGCTTCGTTGTTTTCTTGATGATTTTCATTAAAGGCTTTAATAGCGCTTTGAAGCCACTGTTCTTCATTTTTTCACTGTTATATTTGTTCTCGTTGATCGAGTTGTCTGTTGAGATGATGTATTCGTTGTTCGCGTATAGAGACATTTTAGAAGTTGTGAGAGCGTGTGTTGCAAGTGAGTAAACGAGCGGGAATGTGGGGCTGATCGTCCGCGCGTCGCATTTATACTCACCGGGCCGCCCCCAACACAAAAGCTGTGTGTATGTGAAAAGCTCCCTCGCGTGTGTGGGTGATATTCGACTATTATGTTTTTCATAAACATGAAACGCCATATCATTATGGTTTGTGTATTGTAATCTGGATTGAGGTAAAGTGACATTGTTATGTCTTCCTATAGTTACAGTTAGATCTACGGTATGCTACATTTGTAACTGTTAGTACTGTTTAGTGCTACGGCGTAGAACGTTTATTGTTTTAACAAAAGCTTTTGTATTGCAAATATGTAAGTTTATAAGAAGGATTTTCAGCGTTTGCTTTTTATGTTCGTTACTTCCAGCTGTACTCTCAGTGCCACTTATTGATAGGTACAATAGATTAAAAATGGCAAACATTTGCCATACACTTATATCTAATAAGAGATTCCTTTCAATGATAACCACATCATTGATAGTCACGCGTTGACCACGAGCCGTGGGCAAACAGCACATGTTCATCATTAACCCGCTCGTCGTTGACAATAGGATTATTAGAGGGGTCAACAAGTCGCACGGGGTCGAACCGACCCCTCTGTTTAGGGTGCACTTGAGCGTGCAATGTGAAATGCACCCTACCTTACTCATAAAAGGTCAGACGACCTTATTAGATGAATAGGTTTGCAAATTTTTTCATTATACTAGAATTATGCTTCATTCGTATTATCATTATCAAACATCATAAGATTTATAGTGGTTCAATTTAGGATTAATTATCATACTGTTTATAAAAAGAAAGCATTAAGATAGATACCACCTACACAAAAATTTCAACTCATTCGAGTCCAAACATGTAAGATTTTTTTGATGTCCGAAGAGTAACCAAAAAAATTAAGTCTAAAAGAAATCAGTGTAGCGGTGATATCGCCGAGCCAATGGGGTGCGCGAGAGACGGCAGGTGCTGTGATCGAGACTTGCACACATACGATACCAGTTTAAATATACGATACGAATATTGAACACGTGCATTCGAAGGGGACCAATATATTAAAATTCAGGTAGTTGGAGCAGGACCGCGTATATTTTTTATCGATATGAATAGATTCACGACTCCTTCATATCCGAAATAGGGTAACGCAAAGGCTAATTTGGTTATTGAAAATTGAGGGGTTGTTCGTGGGAATACTCTCCGCTTCTAGGTTCCCAGGGTTGCTCGCACATTGAGCTTTTTTTCGGCAATTCGAGATTCGGAACGACGACAGATGGCAAGCGTTCGATCGCGTTCTGCTTTTTTATATTAAATCGTATGGGTATTGGAATTAAACATTCCATTTAGATGCATCAGCGCGTCGAGGGTTGAGGGGATGAAGATGTAAACAAGTGTAAAAGGGGTCAGTGGGATTCGATCAAGGCTATAATTAAATATCTATTAGGGCCATTTTGAAATTATTAGTGATGATTGGGGTATTTTTGTTAATTACGCAAATTATGGTCAATGGTGTGTTAGATGAGATCTGATAATTACCATAGGATTGTAAGAGATATGAGGGATTTTATGTTACCTGTATGTGTAGATATCTAAAAGATTCTATGTCTCAAATGTCTGTTTGTTATTGATGATGAAATGTGGATTTCAATAGCAGTAATATTTTTTACATTTCAGATACGGTTAATTATTTTCATGGGTTCTTCGAGTCCAGTTCCCATGTGAAGAAGATATAAAAAAGTTCATAACAATGGATTGCTGAGATATGAGGTGAACCTTGCGTCATTTCAAAGTGACATATTGTACCCCTCGGGATGACAAGTGTCTGGGTTTGACTACGCCGAGGGCAGGGTTAGTGGGCAATTCTCCCCTATTATAAGCTTTGTTTGCGATTCCACTTGTTACGATTTATATAGGGGAACGACAGTTATTGTATTCTGTGATATTAATTTTTATGGGTTAGGAATTGGGATAGACCCTAATGATTTTATATTGAAAGTTTAAAAGAGTAAGTATAATTTTATAAAATTGAGGAAAATACTATTATAGTCGTTTGAATTATGTGTGTAATCTTTCAGTTTATATCTAATTTGTGGAATACCTAAAAGTGATTAATTTTTATTTTATTTCAGTTAAACTGTAATCACAAAAAAACATTTAATAAAATATATTTTCTATTTGCTACTTAGTATCTACTCTGAATTATAGTCTGAATTTACAGATAGGATTCGTTAAGGCATCAGAAGCCAAAAAATTGTATCATAAAAGTCTTTGAGAATTTATTTTCTAATCTATCACACGAAACTTTTAATAATATATTATATTTACTACTTAAGATCTCTGTAATCAAATCTCTGCACCTGATCCTTCGACTGTGGGAATTTCAGTTACGTGATGCAACGAGGGTGAAAAATAAAAGCCATGTATAAATCACCCCTAATCGTTTATTTTTTGCTTATACACTTGTTCGTCACCTACACAGCGTATAAAACCAATTTTATTTGAAATCGTATTTCAGGTGCATGATGATTTTAAACCTTATTTTATAAGCAATAGAATTTAAATTAATTATGTATGGTTCTCATATGAAGCAAAAGGTTGTGATTGAAATAGAGTGGGGTGGTATTTTTAGGGGTTGTTGAACAATTAACCAAGCAGGTAAACTAATTTCAAATTTCAAAGGAAAAAGGTTGTATGATTTTGCATTTGTATTAGATTAGATTATGATAAATTATTGTAAATTTTTTATAATACCATTATTTGAAATATGTTTTTATAAAATATTATCTTGCACTCATAACGATTTCTCCTATATATTGTAACTCTATTAAAAAAAGTACATAATATTGTTAAAATAATGTTCACTACTAATCACTGTAATTGTAAACCTACAAATAAAATGTAGTATTAGCTGAGTGAATCCAGATGACGTTGACAGTGACAGTTCAAATGTCATTGTCAAGATTATACGCGATTAATTCGCGCGTGTTGTTATTAATTTAAGTAGGAAATACCAAATTGTTCTTGTCAATACCGGGAATTACCATTATTATATTTTCGATTTTTTTATATTATTCGCAGCCTAGCTTTTCTCCGCATTTTAATGGAATAAATTTAAAAAATCTAACTGGATTTAATTCTTACTTACGTGTTAATAAAATAGTTCTATTATTAAATTTGTTTTATTTCATAAATTTTGTGTTCGTGATTTTAACACATTATTTTGTCAAGGCACAATATTAGGTAAACACATATATTAGTCAGCACCAATTAGATCAGCTCCTTGACAATGTTTTTGGCAAGTAGGTTTCTGAATGAGTGCTAGGACCCGTGCTCACCAGAAACCAGTATTTTTTCGTTATGAATCGACCCCATGCTTCGAATGTACAGCCACGGAGGGAATATTATTATGAAATTAAGAAATACTTCTTGGTTTCTCTTATAACATGTACCTAGATTGAAAACAATTTTAACGTGAGTTTTTCTAGAGCATAAAAAGCGAGCTCAGATAAACCAGTCCCCATTAAAGAAATTATCTCAAAAATTCTGATGAGCCAAGATCATTAGGAGTAAAAAATGATAATAATCCCTATCTCGTTAAAGTCTTATTCTATTTTGAATATCCAATTCGGGAGAGTAACTTTAAGGATATTATGTTATTTTTAATTAAGGATTCGTCCCGCTCTGCTTGTGGTAATAAAATGTAATAGGTTTTCTATATCTCGATTTTGTAGGGAGCTTAATGGATTTCATATCAGATTTTCTTGATTATATACGATAGCGACGACTAATCGATTTTACTGTTCGTGAGTTACAATTACAGAATAGATCACTTATAAAACATAGTTACGAAAAACAACTCGTCCTTTCTTTTCTTTCACATTCAGAACACCATCGCTCAAATGGTACGAATCATTCATCTTGTTTCACATTTCACATTCATGTTTATATAGAAACATTGCATTTTAAATACTTATGATTTAACTGTTTGCAATCAATGATTTCCAAGGTTTGTAAGGACATGTAGAAAGTAATTTGTATGAACGTGTGATAATGGCGGGAATTCGCCCGTCAAATCGTGTAAGCTGTTTTGAATGTGGAAACTAATGTCTAAGTAGCATCAACATAGACTCCACAGATCAGTAAACATTAAAAATAATTGAGTTATTCAAAAAATGTATAAATATTAGACAACTTTCGAATTATAAAAAGAACTAAAAAGTCGCCTGGGGCGTTGCAATAGTTTTTTTAAATATTCATGTACTTTTTATGTATTAATTATTGAACACATGGTTCAATAATATATAGTTACACAGATTATTATTGAACCATATAAATATATAAAAAACTCATTAAATGGAATCCTTATTTTTTCGAGCAGTAAACAAAATTGACTAGATGAGGATATTATCCCCAATTTAACGATGCCAAAGTTATCAAGCCGTGAGCAATCAAAACGTAATAAAGCGAAATTTAGTCTAATTTATATGAAAATTAACACGTCAGTTAAGGGTTGGTAATGTGGTAAAAATAACCCCTTTGTTATGGATATTGTAACTAATTTAACCCTTTCATTGGGAGCTAATTTAACCCTTTTCAGTGAAGTTAACCTGTAATCAATCAAAGTGGTATCGGGTTAACGACTACCGATTGTGCAACGAAGGTAGCTTGAAAATTACACCTTTTTATGGCCATTATTTTGTGAGGGATGCATTTTATACACAAAAACCTCTCATATACCTTATATAATTGTTTAATGTTTTGTTAGTAATATAGGGTGCAAATAAATGAGATGTCTGAATATCTATTAAATCAGGCTAAAAATTAAAATGATATTGAAGAATATTGAAATGAAATTGTTTTGAAAATCTTGTGAAATAGCCTATAGCAAAGAAGTAGAGATTTTATGATTAACATTATCATTACATTTTCAGTTTTAACTAAAAGTTACTAATAATCATTGTACAAGGGTTGTCAACAAAATAAGTACAACTATAAACCATTATATATATATAGAATCCCAGCAAGCCAGGCCTGATGTTTTCAAATAGTTTGCCACATTAATTAAGGTTTTTTTAATTATTACACTGTTTGAGATTAACATTAGTGAATGCAACAGTGTATGTATTATTTTTAAACATAGATGGTTTGTAAAAACAATACAATTATAAAGAAATTTGAATATAAAAAGCCTTGAAAGCCTCCTTGAAAAACTTACCAATTTATACGTCAGATATAAGAATTAAACACCAGATAAATTACCACAAAAGTACTACTTAGCTGCCTGTAAAAGTCAAAATTCATCTCGTTTAGTACTCGTAATTATGCGTCACTAAGCGATGTTTTTCGCAAATAACATGTTTCAACTCATATATGAGGTTTTGATTTCCGCAGTTGTAACACCTTTTTACCTTAATTTGAGGCAGGAACACATAATTGCACATGATTGACGTCGTTCAAGTTAATTTGTCTTAATGATTGTAAATTGCTGTAGTAAAAATAAGCCTCGTGCGGTCCCATTTCGAATTTTTTACTCGTATCTATTTATTATTTAATGTAAGAGCAGTTTTAATTCTCAGTATATAAAGAGTGACACTGAATTTATATCAAAAAATAATATTCATAATTAATACTGAAACTATTTTAAAAAATCACTCTCAATCAGATAGTGACTGGTCGTTGACTTAGACTAGGTGGCTTCCAATCGCTCTTCCTTGAATACGGTCAAGCGGAAAAAGCTGGTACTGGAGAGCTCCCGCCCAAAGGTGAGAACAGTACTCCTTGTGGGGTGGTTACCAGGCCCGGAGTGAAGTACCGTCTCGCCTTGGTACGGCACACCAAGCTGTTCGGCCTCCAAAAAAATTTTTTTTGCCGCGAAAATGAAAGTCATTCGATATTTCAACGCCCAGTATTCCGAATTTGGCATTACATAATAGTTAGTGTGTATTGGCGAAAAAGGAGAAACTTGCAGTCTGACAGTTTACGAATTACAGAGGAATTTAAAAAATTATATTGGACTTGCGTTTCCTAATTGCCATCATACATACCTATCTGAAAATGAAGTGAGCAGAATTTTTTATAGCAGTTAATTAGCTCTTTTTTGTTTAAATTCCTTCTATTGCCTATAAATATAAATAGATTATCAGTTTTACTAAGAGACTCTCTTGAAATATTCTTTACAATATATCTAAAATTAGCGTTTGGGTAACAGGTGTTTCTACAAATTTGATTTTTATTTAAAAATTGGCTCGTTAGATGGCCTATTTGGTCCCAGTACATTACATTTCATTTTGGCTTTGTAATATTATTATTAACCCTACATACTGGTGACACCTGTACAGACTGGCTTGAGTTTTCAAATCAGTTTTCAGTGGAGATCTTTCATAGCAGCATGCTTTGTGACTCCTGGAATTTTGATACCATGGAATCTGCTATATTTTGAAGTTCCAAGATATCCTTTTGCAATTGTTGGGTGTTAAATTCATATTTAAATTCTACTATTTTCAAGTTCAATTAAATGCATGTCAATTTTAGTTTTAAGTTTTATGTTTTGTTTCACTATTTTTTTATTATCGAATACAATATTGTGCTTTTTCAGTAATTATTGTGTTTTAGTTATAAATTTATTGATTTTTATGTACTTTTTTATTCTTTTATACTACATCCTTAAATGTTTTTATATGCTGTAGAGGAATTTGGTTGTGAACGTGAACTATTGCAAACTAAGTCTTTAAAAAGGTCTATTGTTAAAGTCTGTGACTTCTGTTGTGAGGCTTCTTCAAGCTTTATGATATGTTGATTAGCCTCATTCAATTCCCTTTCAAGTTTAGATATGTGTTTCAAGGCACTTTCATATTCAAAGCCATAGCCATCAAGCTTGTCTAATTGACTTTTCAGCAAGTCACACTCATCCTGAAGTATGCTATTTTGCTGAAATATGAATGAAGGTTCCGTTTTGAGTTTTTTATTGGCCTCAGCACTTCCAACAGTTCTCTTTCATTGTCCTCTCTCTCTAATGTTAACTGAGCACACAACTCCCTGTAAGCTTTCAATTCCCCTTGCGCTAGTCTAAGTTTAGACTCTTCTTGTAAGGCAAAGCCTCTGCGAGACAGCATAATATTGCTATAAAGGTATTCTTTTGGCTTCCAAAAGAAGTGTAAATACTCAAGTTAAGTCTGTACTGATTTACAACTATTTGCACAAGTCTATTAGTATTATTATTACATATACCTAAAGTAGTACTTACTTTATATGTATAATACACAAAACACTAATTGACGCAAGTTTAATAGTGAGATATTTCGTGAAAGGAAATAAAAATTGGAATTTTTCAACCTAACTGACACTTAACGTTTTATCACAATATTAGCGTTTAAAAGCCTAATCTTATTTTAACACAGCACTTTACTTTACTTACTGTAATATTTAGCAATAAAATATAAAAACTTAAAGGGAATATAACAAAATTATTAAAAATTATAATTTTTTACAAGACCTAAATTAAACAGCTGTTTTTTTTTTTAAATTTATTTATTAGCCGGAAAACAGCTGTTTCCCTTACGGTGTTGCCACTTTTTTCATTTCTTAGATCTAGTATTATTCAATGTCAGACTAGCGCTATGTATGATGACTCCTGCATGTCAAAAACGCATCGGCTTTGGATTTAATGTTTGGATGTTTTACATACGGACGTATATCGTTTCATTGAGCCAAAAACAACCTTTAAAAATTCAGCTATAAATTCGAAACCAAATAAGTATTTTATCACAACCCTAAATAATAGTGATAATGTGAAAACAGATTACGTTTGATAAGTAAGGCTGGGAAGGTTTTATCGTATGGTAGTAAAAAATCCTGATGACACCACTTAGAAAAGGGGATTTCTTATAGAATACACAAAATTAAAAAATCATTTATTCATGTAGGTAATCCACTCATGACACATTCACTTATGAACGTCAAAAAATAAATATACATTAAATACTTCTAATAATTTTACATTTAAGTACTGCCAGTTCTCAAATCAAGGGCGTAGAACGGAAGAGAAGAGATGACACAGTTCACTATTTGTAGGTAATTCGTCGTTTGTATTGACGTATAAACACGAAATATCGGATTGTAAAATGTTTATTAAAAAGTCGTTATTGTTAACTAAAATCTACTTCTCGTTACGCAGTTTCTTTTTCCGTAACATTTTAAAGATTTTAATTAAGAGCATTATTTTTGACATTTAAAAATTTTGAGCCTAAGTTAATTGGGTTTTTAGCATGTATTTTCAATGTTAATTTTTTGAAATTCCTCTTTAATAATCATAAGGGACGTTATCTTAAAGTTCGGCGGTGGCTGCAATCTTTAAGGTCTCGGGTTTTGTTGTTGATAAAGTAATGCCATATCCAAGATTATATTTTTTCAATTCGCTTCTTTGTCGCCCGTAACATAAACTGATAGAGAAGGTTTAAAGTTGAAGTTTTTATATGTGCTAATCGTTACTTCCAAAAATGCTGACGATTTAAAATTATTTTGGTATAAACGTCATAAAAATGCTGTATGGAAACTACCGTGCCCAAATCAAGTTTAAGTTGGAACTACATGAATATCCTCATTCATGAAGGACCTTTATAACTACGCTTCTGCGAAATACCATTTCCAGGATTCCTCATTCAAACATCCGGCGGCTATTTAAGGGCAAAGCCGGGTTCAATCTGTGAAAACAAAGAGTCATCATCGATCATTTTAACGGACCCCGTAGTCGGTAAACCGAAAACCGTGCTCCAAAATTACGGGCCTAAGAAAACAAGAAAAACACCAAAGATTTATTTAAGGGAGCGTAAAGATCTGTTTATGGTATGCGTCAGTAATTAAGGGGCGGCGCACACGTGCGCGCGCGCAAAAAGGAACAAAAAACTATACCTGTTCCCTCTTACGGCGACAGGTCCGCTGACGTGATCAAGAATGGTTCCCAAAGATTTACTATTGGGTCAAAAAGATATTTTAGAACTTAGTTACTGTCGTTATTTAGATACTTAACAAAGGAAATATTTGATAGAGAATAAACTTATTTAAATATATAATTTTATTGATCATTTAAAAAACACTGATACATAAAAAGTAATCGGAAATTCTTTATACAACTTACACAACTATACACTGGTATAGTAAAAATTATTGAACATTTTCCATTTTTTTAAGTATAGGTAGTATATGTGTAAAACACGAGTAGTATAGTGTAGCTGGAAATGCGATGTTCGCGCCCACAGTTTGGGAACATGTGAACTTTCCTTTCCTAAATGTTATCTTATTATGGCTAAAATGACTTCGCTGTTCAAAGATAATAGTCGGGGTTGCTTACCATTTTTTACCGACTTTGATACATAAAATCTTGCGTGTTGCAGGATCCGATTTTAAGATCTTGCTTTTTGACACGTTACATATTTTATTTAATTTGATTATAACACGGTTCGTGGAATGTAAATTGTTTAATATTCGCAACTTTATTATGAACGTTTTGTATTCAGTATTGTAAGATGTTATCTTATAAAATGTATTTATATATTGATATATTTAATAACATTAATTTCTTTGAATACGCTTTAAACAACTTCAATTTGTAGTATATTTTCAAAAAAATTGTTTAGAAAAAAGTATCTATGTAGGTATATATGGTGATTTGTTTTCATCATTTCGTAAAAATATAATTATAGTCGCGGCCGTGTTCACTTCACCTACATTAAAATTAACAAAACGAATTCTGTTTAAATTAACTTTACTATAATTATAAACAAATATATGTCAACACAATTTTCTTTAAAACTAACAAATCCCCGTTGACACAACCATACTTACTTAATTTTAATTTAATAATTTCCGTCTCAAGGGTGTTTTGGCTCCAGGGGGCGAATGATAGATTGCTGTTTTTGTTTCAAAACTAAATAAGTTAAATATTCGTTAACACACTTATAAGCCTATATATATAGTGAATGGATATTTTTAAGCCTTAGAAGGCCATATTGTAGAAAAAATTCATAAATGATGTACCTAGAATGTCTTAGATAGTCTATGAAAATAGACAGTCGGCGGTCTAGGTACAGAATTAGTTTAGGCAGTTAGTTATACAGGCAGTAGTTTAGGTTTAGGTTAGGTGTTGTTGTTATAAAATTAAATTGTTTTGATTTAAAAAAAAATTGAAAAAGTGTTGTGTGATTTTTTATTACCTATGTATGTACTTTATCCGATAATTATTATTTATTTAATGCAATTGAATTCCTATACAAACACTGAGAAACCAAATTATACAGAAACCATAAAAGTTAATCCTTTTAAATTTAACAAATGAAGGGTCTTTTATCGTCAATCTGGTGGTGTTAGTTACAAGGCATTGGAGGTGATAACAATCGCTTTATCAGATCCCCCTTTTGCTATCTCCATCTAAATAGGCTTGGTTTGATCACATTAGCATGGGGCAATTTAGAGATTTTTATGTAGGTTTATTCTTATAGTCGATGCTCTTGCGTTTTGTTGTTGGGTAAATCATTTATAATGAAGACAGTATTAGTGTACATCTTGTCGTCTCTTCTCCTGTACATCTTGATTGCGCCATTCAGTTGCACTAATTAATGCGTGTCTTAGGCAAGGTTTTACGTTCGAAGAGTGATTTTAAAATTTTAACAACGATGCTTATTTCTACTTAATATGAAAAAAGTATGTAGAATTTATAGTTTGTATCAAAATATTTTATCTAATCCTCCAACAGCCCCAGCTTAAAGATAATATTTGTCCACAGCATCAATTGTATTGTAGCATTTGCACAAATTCATAATCTTGTCACGGTACACTTGACACGAATAAGGATGGGATTACCGCGATTTTTATCAAACATATTTTGCCAAACACATTTATCGACTGTATTTGTAACAATATAGATGTGAGATTAATTCCCTGTGTATCTCTTTGTATTCATTCTTTAGATGTGAAGATGTTATGAAATGATTTACGTAAATGGATGAGAAACATTATAATTATTAAAACAATTAATAAATAGTTAGAATTTATACACGCAAACTACTGGTTTTAGTTTATAAAATTGATTTCATAACACAACAATACATATAAGTTAATCTATTGAGTATATGATAACACTGTCTTATTCGTGATTTTTCCCCTTTAGCGCTTCTAGAAAGTGATTTCAAGATACGTATAGCCTGCCATTTAGTTTTGTTTTATTAATACTTCAATCCACGCTGACATAGACATTTCATTGTTATTGATTATGAATATAATATGAACCTATACAATACATCACCAACAAAATAATATGTCAATAGTTCGACATGTCTTTTAATAAACAGAATTACATTTTAAAGTAATATATAAGGCATTGTCCATAGACGATCCTAAATCGCGCTTATCTTATAGACACGATCTCTACTGGTCGGTGTAGAGTTACCATTCAATATAATTCTCAAGCCAACAATGTAAAATTTACGCCTGAATTAATTTTCTTTATTATCACTGTTATATTGTTCGGGTTTCCATTTTCTTTGGATGTTTTAACATTTGTTAGTTCTTTGATAGCAATTGTATGGCATTATTGATCGTTTAAGACTCTTATATGCTGTATAAATATTATGTTTTTAGCATCTCCGCGTCATAATAATGATAATTTATTATATAAAGTCATTATAATGATTGAAAAATTAAGATCCTCCATAAACTAACGTACGTCACTTTCTCTCAAATTGTGTATACGCTGCCATAAAAAATGATAATATATATAAATGGATTTTAAAAATTGCATTTGATTTGGGCATTTGATAAATGAAATGCCCTGTGGATATGAATATATAATGTAACGTTTAGTTACAGAAATAAATTGTGCGTCATCCACTCAAATATTTTGGGGCCTTCAAAAACCTTCTGTGACAAAAAATTAAGTAGAAATAAATGTTTTTCAGTGTTATCTGAACATCAATTTGGTGTTCTATGACAAGAATAATATTAATAATCAATGGTGAATTCCGGTATGCGAAACATTTCGGTTACAATACACTGGGAGGGCCAAGGGCTAAAAGCGGCTAACTAACAAATATTTTGGAAATATTTCCACAACTTGTCGGCATTTTATCCGCCGCTTCTTTCCGTTTAGTTACCCAATGCATTTTGTCATGAAATTTCGAGGTCTTTAACAACGTATTTAGTCACTGTAAAAGCAACTGTAAGATATATAATTAAGGAACACTTTTCTTTAAAATTAAAGAAGGACTTAGGTTAAAAGGAATTAAATGTTTATTATCGAAGAGCGAAATCTTTACGAAAAACTAAAAATACTCGCAAAAAATTAAGATCGCGCAGTTATGGTTTAGGGTTGTCATATAAATCTCAATTTATTAACGAATGCCATAATTTTTAATAAATTGATGGGATCTGTTGGGTAGTAATTATGAACATCCTTTTGTATTTTCAAAATACTTTAATAATCTAGTTTATGAATGCTCCTTTCATTAAAAAAATGTTGTTTTTATGCGATACATTAATTGATTACCTATTAAAGTAATCAAATTTGTAGGCTTTTCCAAGGATTAAAAATCTCTTAAATATTCTGACGGATCACGGATAAAGAAACCAACATTTCCACAGATTTTAATTTGTTTTCTTAAATACACAACAATTGTCAGACTAAGTATACTGCTGCGTCTTTTCAAACCTAAAACTTCAGAATCTTTAAAAAAATATCAATGTAATAGATTTAATCGTATTACATAAAACAATATAAGTTAATAAACGAAAGGTTTTGGTGTGGTTTATTATTACCAAAAAATTATCAACTAATTTTATTTATTAGTCTATGGTGTCAACCCTACACTTATCTTTCATCTCGTGCCACGTAATTTGACACTTTTCTCTGACAAAGCGCACATTTACTGACACAGACAGACCTATGAACCGCAGCAAAAACCTTTGACGAGCAAAAAGCAATTAGCGTTTTTTCCTATTTCTAACAAAATTATATTTAAAGGAATGTTTTTAGAAAAAATAGTGAGCACGTGTTAAATGGTAACATGTGAACTTAAAGTATTTCTTATTTTTCATAATTAGGCCGTGAAGTTCCAAGATAAGACACTGCGGCGGTCTGCGGAAATAGCTCTTTTTTCATTTAAATGTAAATAATCAAGTAAACAGGATTTTTTTTAACTTATTTTAGAAGCTGTAGATATAACATGATTGTCTTTATTGAGTTGATTTTGTATTTTAAAATTATTTTCGTTATTTCTTTTTTCAGCGTTTTCTTGATTAGGTTACGTGGTTGCTGCCTCCTCTTTATTTTTGTAACTTAACACCGGCTTCAATACCTTATTAATAAATCAAATGAGCTACGAAGTATAAGAAAAGGGGAACTGAAATTGCAATTCCTGAAAGGACTTCGTTGCGAATTTTACATAGCTGTTCCTTTGATCTGATCATTTATATATAAAAATACTATTTTGTTGTATAGGATGTACACAAAATGGTAATCAATCACACTTGCGAATCAAATTCGCGACGATATAAAGGATCTATGCCCCAAGGCGATATAAGATCCGTATCTATTAATCCGAACAGGAAACTCATTGTGGAAGACCAGATGCGAAATTCCAAATATGAAGATTCTAATTGTTCCGTACTCAATGCACTTGTAGGCGTGGTTGTACGTTGCGTTCTTTTTATCGGGAAATCGTGTCAGACAGTTATGTATTGTGATGTATACATAGCTTTTATAAGCTTTTTATTGTATGCCTTACGGTTTTTTTTCTTTTGTAGGTCATTATGTTATGTACAATCGAAATTTCAGCACATATTCCTACATATGAATGACGTCAAAGATAACTACCTACATTTCAATTTTAAAATTTGCAAAAAGCAAGGTGCGAACTGTCAATTCTTTATTTAAAATAAAAAATTGTGGCGGCATAAAAGGGAACTAAAAAGCAACTCAAGCGGCAAATTGGTATCGAAAAAGGATTTTCTACTGTTTTGAAAATAGATATCGCGTCGCGGCGCACTTTGAAAAGGATTAAGCTCAGGAACCGCCTAAAAACCTCTATACGAAACTTTAAAGATTGTTTTTACAGCTTACGGGTTCTTTGTCGGGTACAATGCAAGGGTTTGCTCGCAATGTTAGATTTCTTGTAAATTTTATGCTTCTTGAATGGATTCTTCGTATCCTTTGACGGGGTCTACGTGATTGTGAATACGCTTGTTTCTGTTACATGGTCTTAGGTTTTCAATGGGGCTGCAAATAAGCACGCTTTGTGAGCTTTCTATTAGTCTCGCTTCCTACTTAGTTTTGTAAGTTGCCACAAATTCGTGCGTTTAAATTGACTCTGTTTAACCATTGTTGAATAAGGAAGTATCGTGGTATGAAAGCCATTTTACGAGGATTTAGATATCACTTGTTATAAAGCGCAAACTTATTTATCGACTATGTATAGAATGGACATAAAATTATTATATTCTGTGGTACATCTGTATTAGTACAAATATGAAACAAATTATGAAGGGGCAGCGAAACGCTCCTTTTATCAGTGAAAATATTTAAAACAAATAATACAAGAGCTACCTTCTTATAAAAGTGCGAAACTTTCGGTTAATTTTTACATCCGTCTAGACTTTTTATAAGAGTAATGTTCTGAGAATGTTAAAATAAATAAATATAATATAATATTTCCATTTGCGTATAACTCATTAAGGATGTTTGTAACCTAAACGGTTGATAAATGTCTGACTCCTTAATAGTATTGTTTGTTTACACAAAGTACTTAATCAAGTTCATATTAGAAATGACCTGCCCCGTAATAGTTAAAAGGTACACCCGAAATTACACTCACGGTTATACTAGCAGTAAGCGACCGCGAATGTGTTTGACAATGACTGACATAATTATGGTTTGAATAGTATATTATTGGCCTTGAAAATAATATATACATCAAACTAATTATTTTTAAGTAATTATTACTAGTAATATATACACTCTGACCTTGCAAAGGTTAAATTATACATTAGCTACTACTTCATGTTAAGCAGCTTCTTATTTTGAATTACTTCATATTTATGTTATATTAAAAAATTATACGTTACTAAAGCATATGTAGCCCGTCAATAGACTACTACAGGTAGTATGACAATTGCTCCAAAGTAAATTCTTAATGATTAAATCTGTAGGAAAAGGATAACGACTGGCTGAAGTGATTAGTCATACTATAATCATTGATATGGGAGTTATGTTGCCAAGCTCAATAGGAGGTAAAAACTTATTTTAAAGACACTTCAAGGGTCATTATAACCATCCATTTGTCCATTTGACCATGTAAATCCATTTGTCAGGCTCTTCAAATACTCAAGGATGTAATATTTCTAGCTTAGGACAGAAAATATTAAATATAAATGACTTCTTTTAGCTACGACAAAAAAAGGTTTTTAGCATTTTCAATAGCCGGAAGCCATATGCACAAATATGTTTTAAAAACGTCAATCCTTTTTTGTATTAATGGTTACTAAGTTATGGTTTGGCCTTTTTCGTTGGCCCGTCAGATTAGCGACCCCATTGTGACGCATTTTTTCGTAACTTTTTTGTGATTTTTTGACGTTAACAAATAGGAATATTAAAAAGGTTGAAATGTTAATGTCCTATTTTCGACGTCGTACCGGTCGGCTGAATTTTTTGTAATAGCGAAGTATCAAAAGTTATTCTGTATATGTTTTTTTTTAAAGCAGTTTCCAAATTGTATTGGAGTTTTTATTTTTTTATAGTAATTACTCCCTGGCAAAAGGTTCACACAAGTGATAAGTGATGTAAGCCCACACTCACACTGTCAGAAGTTCTGCAAGTGCATTTCCAGCTTATTACGAATATCCCTTACCAACAATTCCTCAACGTCCTAGTATCTTTACGAGTAGGTATCTATACGTATACCTTAAACATCACACACAATTTGCAATACAAAACTGGCCATTTTTGCAAATCAATACAATATTACCGGGCAATTGTAAGGAATTCCTCTGATTGATGGAGTCAGGACAATTTCCTTGTGTCGTATTTCGTCTACTTCAACAAAGGTAGTGCCTTCCAAGTGTGCCCTATAAATAATACATTATACACCTCTTTGTATGACTCTCAATGCATAGCTTTAAGGGTGGATGATCTCTTAAAATAACAAGTGTTTGCTTCAATGATTATCGACAATACGTATAAGTTTAGCAGCCTTATGAAAGCCTCTTTTATATTGCAGCTTAACCTACATTCAAAACTAAGCCGTAACTACGAGGCATAAAGTTTAATTTCGTACTATCACTCACTGAATATGTTACATAAATCTGTTATTCGAATAAGGAGTCTATGGCTGTTGTGTAAAGTTACTTTTGCACCAATAAATGTTGATAGAATTGTATTGCAAAGTAAAATGTGCGTGAAACATCACGGCCAAGTCGGTTCACCATAACATTAAGAAACATTCTATTGATACTACTATTTAAATGGTTTACACATTTATAATATGAGTAACGATAAATACGAGCTATTGTGATCCAAGTTTTTTTTATTGTTCAGGCCTTATTGTTGGAAACTAATGCATTAATTCTATTTTCAATATTTGCTGGTTATAAGGGTCTTTCGAAATGTAATTATGATATTGTAATTTTGTTTAAGGATTAATATTTACACGGTACACATTTTCGGAATGATATTAAAGGATAAACTAGAAAGAAAGGAGATTACTTCCAACATACTTCTTTTGTAAGGACTTTGACTGGTCCTTTTATATTCTACTAATAAAGTTATTGGTTACTAATTATTTTCTTTAATAATAGTTTGAAATTAAGTCAACAACTGAGCGTTATTAATGGCAGCAGCTGAAGTATTCCCGAAACAATTCGACTTAGGGTCCTTCATGAAAAGAGCGTAATGATTCACAACAGGGCGGCAACGCCCTCGCGAGCCCTCTGGCAATGAGGGTGTCTACGGGCAGCGGTATCAGTTATCAGTTAATGATAAGAACATTACTTAACCTTTTACGGGTACTTTTAAATCGTCAATATCTCAGTTATCACCGGTTTGAAAAGTAGGTTTCGAAGGGTCTAAGGACTTGGTCCAAACAGGGTCAAACGTTTCCGAATTAAAAGGCAAACATTATTTTCAAAATCAGATAATATAGTTATAGTAAAATTATATTACTTATATTATTATAGAATAAAACTACATACATATAAGAGATATAATTCAAACAAAGAAACAAATATAAAGCAAGTTGCGATTCCCTCATCATTTATAATTTTACAAACGAAGATTTACTCTGGTATCTTTATTTGCGAAAATTCAATTGGAAAACCATTACTAATTTAAAATACAATTAACACTATAATATTTAAAACCCGCCCTCGCAAATAACACCTCTACGTTGCACCTGCTTAAGATAATTATCTGAATAACAAATTGAAGGTTTCACGATGTTCCGCCCAGAACTGCCCGCCCTAATCACTCAAGTCAAGATATTTGCAAAATATCAAGTCATTATATTAAACAAGGATTCAATTTTGGGACCAGTAATAATTTCATTTATTTTTTTCCAAAATATAGGCTTTAATAGCTTTTTTCTTAAAATCGATAGAAACAATAACGTTAATATTTTTAGTTTCTAGTTTCGATTGATTGCTGTTATATTAATTTTAATGTGTTTTAGGCAAAATATATAATTAATACCGTGACGAGCTGACATAAGCATGTATGAAATAGGTTTGCATAAAAATTATATTTAAATAAACATTGTGATCAGCGTATATTAGCGATACTTTAGTTATTTTTTGTATAGGTATAACAAGGAGTGTTATCATGAGAATGAGATAACTTTACGACTCTGAAGTACATAAAAGGAAGTGAAAAACCTTTTCAATACATTTTTTGAGTGATTTTAGTGAAAAGCGTTTTCCTTTACACTACTCGTTTCTTGCTAACACACTCTTGAAATGTCCGCCTTGTTATTAATCAAACAAATTGGTTCCATTCCAGGAATGTGTAATACAATCGTCCCCGCCCTATGGTCCTCTACTCCGCCTAATCACGCCTAGAACTCGAACTTTTCAAAACCGTGCCACGCCTTTAGGTTTAACTTTTAACAGATATTTGGTTAATAAACGACATTTGGTTATTTAGTCAAGATCCTTTACTGAATCAATAATTATTTTATAAACGGTTGAAATTTGCGATTTGTAACAAAAAAAAGCCAATAAAAAAAATCAATAAAATCAGTTTTCACTGCTGTGACACACATTTACAATTGTCACAAATATTACGATAATATATAAAATATATTAACGCTAGGGGTATACATTAAGGTGCTTTGCTATGTTCTGTCTTGAAAAATATCATATAAGTAGATATTTACCAAATATTTCCGCAAAATCTTAGGCATTTCTGCATATTATTCTGTTATTTACAATTTTCAAATGATTTATGAATTACATAAATTTTATTTAAATAAACAAATTGAAATTAATAATAACCTTGTAATACAAACAACATGGTTGGTGATAAACAAAGATAATGGAGACTTCAATAACCTATGAGTTGTGTAGTTTATAGAATTCAAGAGGTGCGAACTTGCGCGACATCTGCTGACATCATGTGCTAGGTTTACACAATAATAAGAGTACTACCACAGCTGATATAAGAGCAACTTTATTAAAATTACTAATCTCTGTCAACACAGCGGGACATCCATTCATAATATTGACCAGTCTAACATGACAGTTCAAAACTAGGGCTTAATTTTTCAAGATTTTCAGAGCAACAATACATTTCTTATCTGATGATCTACGGTATCAATAGGTTGATGTTATCTGTTCGTCGGTTCGTAATCCGAAGAGTCATGTCACGAAGAGCAAATGGGTCTTATTCTACGATCTTTTGTATAGTTGAATATTGAAAGCACTTTTAGTACGTGTTTAAAACGGTACACGAATATATTTACAACCTATTTATTTGAACGATATAAATATCGAGAAATTTAAGTGAGGGAAGTAATAATATTTGTGACTTGACTAGGCCATCGACAGATAAAACGATATTTAGACCAGATAGGTCAATGTGACCATACTTGCTGTGATACAAGATTGACTAAATACTCGTTGTTAATATTTTTTCTTCGCGCCACTAAAATATTTTTATTAATTATATGAGGCGTCTTAACAATCTGTTTTAAGTTTATGAATCCTTCAGGTATTTTACCTTAATTGAGCCCATTAAACTTACTTTAAATAACAAAAAACTTGAAAAGAACATTCAGGCATGAATATTATAAAATACAGCGAAACTGTTCTGCCAGATATCATCACAGTCATATAATAGCATCATTATACAATATTAAAGACATTATGTTTACGCTAAATATCACAAATTATATAGATTCATTCAACCTCATAAAAGGTGTCCTTAAGTTTCTATGCACACGCCGCGATTATATGCTATCTTCATATTCCTTTGTCTTGTTAACGACTTGGCTTATACAGGGTGTGGGATGTACTAAATGTCTCAAAATTGCCTATAATAGAGCATGTTCCTTAAGATATGGCAATATATTTGTAATTAATTCGACAATTTACAGTGTGTAATTAGTTGATATTATATACATATTATGTACTTTTATATACATTTTAACAATATGTTTGTATTAAATATATAAAACGGCCCATTCATGTATATAAAATTATTATAATTAATTCAATATTATAAATCGTCTTAAGTCACGTGATAATTTATAGAAGTGTGTATCTTTAGTTTCATGGATAATAAAGGTACACAAACCATAGAGTTTTTGATGATAGTGTTACGAATCTAAAATAATTTCAATCGGCCTGTATATGCAGGTAAGTCAATAGCACAAAGACCTATTAAATGGACCCTTAAGCGTTTAAAATGGAGACAAATTCGTTTTAAAAGGCAATTTTAACGCGTTCACCAATTCATTCGGATAATATTATCCTTGATTTATCATTCGATATTGTTGTAACGCTATTATAAAATGCATTATTGTGTTTTTGACTTCAAAGTTGTAAAGGAGGCTCAGAAACTTTTTAATGCCAATCCACATCGTTTGTCACAGCTTAAGAATAAAGAATGCATTTCAATTTCGTTCTTTATTGATTATATAAAGGCTGAAGAAAAATAAGTAAAGACAATTTAATACAAATTCTTCACCGCGTATGATATATGTTTAGGTTTTATGCATATCCATTTAGACAAAGGCTTTACTTCAATTACTTTAATAAGACAAGAAGGCAATCCGGTTGCATCAAAACATGTAAACACAGCGCCTTCCTCGACGATATAACAAATGCGTACTATTAACTGTGTTCTTAAGGTTAGGAAGGTTATTGAGGAGCAAACAAACATGGCTTCTTTTGCAGTAATACTGTAGAAAATTAAACAATATGTTCTCCATTCCAAAGCGGATTATCTTTAATAATAAACAGCGGATAATATTAAAATAGCTCCGAGACTCAAGTACATTCTGTAATCGTTAACGCTCATCTTTGAACACAAGAAATTTCCTTATTTAGGTAGATAGGTACCATTGAAATAGACCCCCAGAAAAATTGGGTGTATTTGTCTTTTCGCCTTCACCACATACAAATTACATATGAAGACTGATTTACTTTACTGCGTTAGGGGTAAGTTTAGAAACTAAAAAAAACATTAAACGATAATATTCTATCGGTATTTAAGTTTTGTTACTAGTCATTGCAGCATTAAAAGTAGCATCTGCTTACAAGCAAAGAAAACATTCGTTCCACCTTATTTCATCCAAGGAACTCCTTTCTTATAATTGTCAAATACCATATTCGTACACGCACGAATGATTTTCTCTACAAAATATAAATTTACGGCAAATGCGCTAAATTGAAAAGGCAGTCACATTCACAATAGGGTCATATTTATTTCATAATATATGACAATTATCGTAAATTGATTTCAACTATAATGCTCGTGCAGCTAACCAAACATTGGCCAAAGGAAACCTTCGCTGCCATTGTAGTTGAAGGACACAAAAGGTATCTTTCTTGTAACTAAGTCGATGGTCTGAATGACATACAAGAGGTTTGTGTTTATTGTCGTGGGGCAACAAATATATATTTTGTGTATATACGAAATATTATAATACTGTGTTATTAAATAGTCAATGGTTTTTATTGGTTTCTTTAATGACATTAAAAAGCTTTTTGATTGCCACCAGATTTTGTTAGATTAACAAGTGTATGTATTATTTATTTATTTACACTTCGTTACATTACAATATAAAAATTGATCATAATTAAATGAATGGGTAACTGGCGGCCTTATCGCTTTCGAGCGATGTCTTCCAGGCAACCACTATATTAACTTATTAAAAGCCATCCATTGAGACTTTCTTGGGCAGTTGAGGGCCAGAACAAACTTGTGACTGAAGTACGAATCTTTGCTAACTGGAGTATCGGACTAGGGTAGACTAAATCTAGTCCAATTTAATCCGAAGAAGACACTAGTTGCAGGTTTTCCGCTTAAAAACACCCTTCTTCCTCATTCTGTTTTCGAAAACACTCTTTTTAAAGCTACAGCCAGTATAAAAATACTTGGCGTTGACATACCGAACGTTAAAATTATATATTTGTCTAAAGCACGAACGGTGCTACTCGATAAATGCTCGTTTTGTAGAAGAAAGTACAGTATAATATCTTTGCTGAGAAAAAATCAAAACGTGTATATAACTGTATAAGAATTGATATTACACAAATAACAAATAAAAGCATGGCCCATATCATGTGATGAACTTGTTAAAACTTTATTATAGACTACGTAGGATGTCCGTTTAACTTTTATTATCCTGTCGCTCTTGATGACTGGTATCGGAGATTAATCAATTCGAAGTAGATTCAAAAAACGTAGGTATTCAGTTCACCGTCACCACCTTAACATCAGATGAATCTGCTGTCTCCTCATGAATTTACCCCAAGTTTTTTAAAAATCTACAAAAATCTACAAAATTCAGTTACCTAGACCTATAACAGATTTGATATCTAAATTTTTTTAAAGACGCGACGGTGCATATAAATTTTATATTAACAAATTTGATTTCGTAACAGATTCATATTACAGAATAATTACGCTTAGCGGTATTATTTCTTCTAAATTTAATAAATCTCTTATAAGTTTTGTAATGAAGTGTTGTAAATAAATGTAAGATATTTTGCTCACTAGTGCTTAGTCGTAAGCGTGGCGATTACCTAAATCGTCAGAATTACGCCACAGGAGTATAGCCAGACACAGGCACTCTTCAGCATTTATAAACATAGCATAGCATGTCAATTGATAGCATTAATGCATTTAGTTATTTAGCATTTAGGTTCTCATTTAAATCACTGGAGACCGAAGAGCTGGCAGCTACCTCGGTCAAAGAATTAGTCTAGATATTCAGAGGAGGAACACTGCCAGTATCTTCGGAACCTTGCCTAGAGGGACTCTTTTTAATAATATATTTCAGTTATTACATTTTAAGGTTAGTTATAATATGTATTTCATAATTATATTATTGATTATTTGTTGTCTTACGTCAACGTTAATGTTCTCAAATTTTGAGAGAAAATATTCTTGATGTTTAACCTAGGTTGACCTAGGAATCGTACACGCTATAAATTATTATATTTACGATTTAAACAGATGCAATTCATAATAAAGAGTTTGCAACTTGTATTACATACACAATGAGTGGCTATCAATTAGTGGCACTTCCTAAAGACGTTGTTCGCGTCAAAAACTAAATAAAGTCCAGGTGTGTAGACAATTAGAGTATAATCACTATATTTGAAGTGTTGTCACGGACTTTCTAAGAAGACTATTGTTAGTCGCCACCCAGTAGAGGTGTTTGCAAACGCTCTGAATGAGCCTGCCTCAATATTTGCCTTACGAATGAAGGAAACAATGCGTCGGGACAGTTATTTCTTGGGAGTTGCATTAGGTGCGGTTCTGCTACGCGTTTATAGCTTACACCCAACTCATTGTATGTAATTTGCGCGATTAAACTACAATAATATTGGTTTTATCGTTTGTTTCAATAAACATAAAACTATGTATTATATAAAATTTGTTGTTGTCCTGTTTCAAGTAGTGTATTATCTTTGTAAATTGAGAAAAAACACTGAAAATATATAACGCGTTTTGAAAGAAAAATACATGTTAACTTTATTTCTTTAATTATTAGTGTTTGGATTAATCTGTGTACGAAATAAAAGTCACTGTTAATTAAATTTGAAAGCCGAATTTTACATTAGATTTATTTAAATTCGCTCTAGCAAGACCGCCCCTAACACGACTTCAGATTGGGCGAGCACAGGCGAATATGTTTGCACGTCCACAAATTCTCCACGGGAGGTTCGACCACCAGAATTTATATTATATCACTTATCCTTTCAAGTCACGCAGCACGTGATTCGTAACATAGCCCCAACGTGGTAACAATAATTAATGTGACTGACGTGACTTAATAGAAACTATTTTGAACAGCATTGTTCATGTAAAGTGTCAATATGGCAACATTAACAACATTGTTAAATATTTTAAATGCCTCAGTCACCTGGTGATTATAATTTAAATAAAGAATGTTTTTTGCATGTGGAAATATATGCTAATCATATATTCCGGATAAACGCTTAAATACTAGATGATAGAGAATTTGCGTTTCGTTGCGACGCAAGGGTTATTTGCATTAACGAGCTTCCGTGGGAGTTTATTTGTCTCGCGTATGTGTCGATAACTCATTGTTCAAAATACAAATAGTCAAATCGACGCTTTCAATTGTTAATAATTTTTTTAAGTACGTTAAAGATCTAAATGATTATACCTTCAGATAAACCAATATATTTCATAAACTGTAATTTAAGAACAGTCATTTCATTGCACCGATTTATCAAACATTCGATTAAGATATCTCAAACTGACATAACCATATTTGAAATTGCAGTGATAATTGGAGACGAAAGATGATTGATTAAAGAACCGATTAGGTTAATAAAAGCATCCATAGATACGAAGTAAAAAAAACACAAAACGATGAAAATGCAAAATCCGACCAAGCATTCAATGGGTACAAGGGAGAGATAAAACTAACTGCTAGTTTGCATCCTGTGTAGATAACCCAGTTTATTTAACGAATATTGTTGAGGCAGGTCGACGCATTACTACATAGAGATATAACCTTTGGTGTACACAACAGAAGGGTGAATATTCTATCCTCGTGTTGAGATTTTTTTTGCTTATACGCGTTGAGCTCTAATAACGTAAGTTAATGCTTTAATAAATATTAGATTAGTCGTTGTTTATATTGATGATGTTTTCGTTTTTCTTTCACTTTTAAGGTAATTTAGTAGATCGTTTATCCTTTTAAGTAGAATATTTTTTTCATATGTAGTTATATTTTAAATGGTTCCTTGTATAGATTTTACATTCTGAGGCTGGGGCGGATTATGAGATGTTTCTACTTTGCAAGTAGGTCGGTAGGTTTAGCCAGGAATCCAAGTTTTAAAAGTCGATTCTTATTACAAAGTAGGATTCCCATATGTCCTACTTAGTAACCATTAATTAGACTCTAAGAGTAAAGAGTTTGCCCGAAAAGAGGTCTGACTGAGAGTTAATAATTACCTTACTTAAATACGCGTATCTTTCACGCAATTATTTTATTAAAAAAGAAATTAATTAATTAACAACTTAATTTTTATTTTTATATTTCGTAGCTTATATTTATAGTTACGATCTTTAAAAAATAATTATTAAGAGCCTAAACTAAAACTTCTAACATGTACAATATTTTATTGAGAAAATCACATAAACCTATTCCGCCTCTATCAGCCTATCTCCGCCTTGTAAAATACAATCTCCGGGCATAATTCCCGGTTTAATTGATCCCAATACTTATAAACTTCACACTGAGCTATTGTCAGTAGGCGAATACTTTGACACTATTGTGAAATGGTCGACCCGCAGCGCTGTTAGCCGCACACGTGCGAATTCAATGGACCCTTACTTGGCTCTTGGTAATTGAATTATAGCTTGTTATGAGATAAGATTATTGACGTTTTACTAAAAGCTTTAGGTAATTAGTATATATTTTTATTACCTTAAAATATAGGCAAGTAAAATACCCCTCTTTCTTAATAGAGGGCTGATATGTCTATGACTGCACCCATTCTAGTTACTTGTAATTGTATATACAGATTTTTTTAGTTGATATAATTAAGAGATCTAGATTGTATTACGTGATTTTTATAAAGCTTAACAATGGTGAGTGTCCTCGAGAATAAATGGTTCAAAATAATTTCTGTACTGTCACGTATAAAATATATTAAAACCTTCCGTATTACGACTCCCAGATAATAATATTCATAAGTACGAAAATACGAAAACCAAGAAAAAAACTTCCCAGTTCTTCTCTTTCGTTCTACGCCTTTGATTTGAGAACTGGCAGTAATTGTAAAATTTACTGAAGCATTCAATGTATATCTCTTTTTTGACGTTCATAAGTGTACATTATGTTACCTACATGAATAAATTATTTTTTTAATTTGATTTGATTGACAATATTTTCTGAAGTATATATTTAGCTAAGCAATTAAAAGCAAATAAGTTGTATTAGTTGTAGTAGTGGTATAACACAATCGCTAATAGCACATATCTCCTTCTATAACCACCAGGCAGTTTATATTTTACAACGTATCGCTGATCCAGGCAATATTATAGCAAGAAATATATTGACAAATTACTTGATGATAAGCGCAGAATTTGTTCCTTAGCTCAAAATTCAAAATCGAATGAACCAATTACTGTAGTTTTTTTTTTATTGATTCCTTGAACTTTGAGGACTGTATTTTGCAGAGAAAAATTGAAAAAACACGGGCAGCTAGTTTTAATATAAAATAATTCGTAAAAAATTGGCGTGTCATTTGAAAATCTTTTGTCAAATGCAGTCAAATCGTCAAGAGCTAAACACATATTTGTTTTGGTTGGATCTTCGGGTTGTTATCTTTGTAAACGTGCAGGGGCAGTTTGTGTATGAGATAGCAAGGATGAGCAAATACATGAATAATTTTGGGATCGGATCGTGATGTTTAGTAAATAAATAGTATGTGTGGTAGGGCGATTCAAAACGATGGTTGTTGTTATAAGGTGACTTTTGGTGATTTAAGTTGCTTTCACTTTTTCACGCGCCGTCTTCATACAATACAACACAAACCCAACTATTTTAATACTTTTAATAATGTTTCCTTAATTTCTCGGTCTATTCTATTCTATTATATATATCTATTCTAGAAACTATTTATGTAACTCAGTCATGTATCCCTCAGATTAGTTATAGAGATATAGTTATATAGATTAGTTATAATTATTTGTTGGTAATGATGGCTTTATTCTTCCATATTATTATTCCTTTTTTTAAATATATGTATTAATGATCAATGCATCTTGGAATTTATTATTATTACATATATGTGTTTTTTTGGTAAAAATAGGTAAAATTGTTAACTGTGCTTTGTTTGTGTTGGAATGAGTAATCTTTTTTTGGCTTTTGTGTTTAATGTAATTGTAGAAATACTGATGAGCAAATAAATAAATAAGTAATACTAATACTTACGGCGAACTATTGAAATAATATAAAAAATTACGTTCATATTCCGCAATAGCTTAAACAAGGTGAGGCTGCTGCTAAGCGATACAAAACATATTTGCATAGTCGGTCTGGATGTAAGGAACGTGAAAAAAGCACGACTACGAGTCCAACAGGCAGGAACTCAGAAGTCCAATTTTTATAGTAGAGCTCCAATTTTACCTGAGATAATAAAACGATATTCGTAATAAAGGTTTGGATTTGTTTTTGTTGTATTTAATTTTAAAAGTAAAGTTTACTGATAACTTTTTTTAACAGAACTTTAAAAGCTTGGAACTTTCAAAAAGCTGTTAAGTGACGTAGGATTGTCAAAGAATTGTATTCGTCGATTTGCATCACCGCAGCAAATCATTGCTCAATGAATTCAGTAACACAATACAGTGAGCAGATAATAAGGAAATACGGATTGTCTGAGTTTTGTGAGAAGCCTTAGATAGTTTCATTGAGCACCGCAAAATTGCGCAGACACTTCCATTCATAAATTCTCTGAAGCAGAAATCCTTGAGAATCGCGGAAGTATTTGATATGGTACTCAATATTAGCCTTTTCTTCAAGATGGATAATAGATTTATAGTTAAAGTAAAGTATTTTTTACTTTTTGCATAGTTTCTTTTAACATATTCATATTACAGGCTTCGGTTATAAAACATATTCAAAATTGTACGTATGCGTTGAATTTACATCAGTAGCTACATTGCACTACTTTAAACAAGACTGCTATGGTTGCATTAATACAAACCACAGCGGTTTTCAAATGTAACATATTGTAATATACTATATTATTTTGTAAAATAAAGAGAAAAAAAATACGAATGACTACAAAATAGTCCTATTACAAATCACAACACAATCCAGTTCCAATTTCATAGCGTCCGAAAACTGAGGAAACGTAAAAAATACCGAGATTACAAAAAAAAAAAATTATCGAGAGCATAATGAGCCCGTATAGCGCAGCGTGAGTCCGAAATTCAATCAAAAGAAATTTATTGCCCAGATTCGCACACTCGGATTGTTAAGGCGGAACGCTGAATGCGGCCAGCTATTATAAAACGCATTGAAATGACAGTAAAAGTAACGCCCACTTTTTTAAAACTTTTTGTCCGTGTCTTCAAAAGTTTTTAAAGATGATAGAATGGATTTGTGAATACCCTTGGGCTACCTTCGATAAATGCTTTTTTTTCACGTATTTTTCTATAAGTTTTGTAACGTTGTTTTTTTTATAGAACAGGGAGCAAACGGGCAGGAGGCTCACCTGATGTTAAGTGATACCGCCGCCCATGGACACTCTCAATGCCAGAGGGCTCGCGAGTGCGTTGCCGGCCTTTTTTTTACGTTGTAACAGTCAGTATTATATTTAGGTTTATTGTGAATTTTAGGTACATATTTGCTATATGTTAGATATTTTTTAAGTCGTAATTATATTGTCGCTTAATGTGATATGACATTGAGCTTCCAAATGATTTTTTATTGTTTCGCTGGGATTCGAACACATAAACTCCGGATTGCTTAAATTTGTTTTTCAACTAAGTTACAAAAGCGGCATCTAATTACTTTAATTGAGTAGACAATTATATAAACACTTGATATCATATTGCTTCACTTTATCTTATATGGTAAGCATAATCTATTGTATAAGTAAAATTTGTAAACCTTAAATAGCCCTACAGACTCTAGTGGTCTACAAACACGTGTTCATCGTGGTAACTCTTATTTTATCACTATTACTACCACATTTAAATCAATATAGATCTTATGCAGACAATTATAAAGCACATTATGAATTACCCAGTAGTATTGAAACGTCGAATAACTTAAAAAAGGATTTTCAATCTTATTTTCGTCGGCATAAAGGTTGTTGTACCTTCAATGATCTTATCAATAAAGAGCCATAAATTGAAAGATATCCCTTATTTTTAAGGGGCACTTTAAGGCCATCTCAGACGTGTCGTATCGAATGATTGTGTTACGGCGATCCATCAAATCTGAGACGTTCTGTAGGCTTCTATTGAGCTTTTTTGCGGCACAGTCATTTCCTGTAGCCCGGAGCTATTTTAACCGAAATTTTGCGAGGATACAATTAAACTTTTTCACCGGGTTTTTTATTTTTTTAAATTTCGGTCAGTCAGCATTATGTTACGGTGCAAAAAAGGGATTTTATTGAACTTGATAAGGACGTCCTAATCTAACCGAATACGGGTTTTTGGTTTCAGACAGAGCGTAGGACTATTGAAATAGGTTTTTTAAAAAATTACGATAATGCCACGAGTTTTACATACAAAATATCAATTCTACATACATAATGGTAAAAACATCATCATAAAATATGCAATTACTTTTTCTTATAATAAGTGTAAATATTTTTTGGCCATTATAATGTTTCATTTTCTAGCTATTATAACTATTGATAGGTGTAGATATCAAAACAATCCTATCAATAAATTTATCTCATATAATTTAAGTTAATAATGATTAATAATTAAAGTACATTTTAAACTGTAAATTAACACAGTTAAATTATGTTTCTATTGTAAGATTAGTACACATACAGGTAACAATCTAAGTACTGTTTTTGCGGCCAAAAATCCACTGTTTCCGCTCAAAAAACAGCAATCGCTAAGCAATTTGACACCGTAAGATTGCAACACGTGCAAAACCGTATTTTTTCTTTAAAAAAGGCCACTAACTATAGTTTTTATCTCGAATATTTTAACGTCACGTGTTTGTGATTTGCCACTAATGGGTGCTCGTTGCTTCCTTTTGCTGATTGTGACAAGTGGAGTGCATATTTTCGTAGAGTTACCATATTTTCTTATTTAAATAACAATGTCTAATGTTGGGTTAGGCAAGTAGGCTGTGGACGCACAATTTTCTTTCTCTTTGCGCACATAAAAGTTATATGAAATATCAAACGTGATGTGTTGCCAAGAAGGTCTCTCACCTTTTTTCCTAATAATTTAAATGATCAAATAAACAGAGGTGATTAAACCCAACAGAGACGTAACATTTGATTACTTTAGTAAAAATAAGCAAACAAAAGTTCTATATTAATTTGAAAACATGAAGTAGGTATAATGCATTCTAGGTACTATTTCTGAAAACTTTCCGATATAATTTACAATATTTTAATATTTGACATGATTTTTAAATATGCAAATTCTATGGTTTTCTAAATTCATGGTCACTTATGCTAAAATCGGAAGTACCTTGGTGTTACACAACAACTAATTAAACGCTTTCAGTCGTTTCCTTTATACAAGATAAGTGCAAATGAACCGCGTTTTTCTTTTTCCGCTTACAATGGTATAAAGTGGTCACTTAAAAGTACTCAAAGGTTGTTAAAAGTAACAGTCTGTTCAAGAACCCTTAATGGCAATACAATAGTGAAGTGTGAAGATTAGCATTTACTGGAAGAGGCTTTTCTAGCTTTGTTCTAAAAGTACCCACTACAATTAGTCGTTTACGAGTATGGTTCAAGCTTTTGAATTTTTTGTGTTTTATAAATTTTGCCAGTTACTTATATAATATGTCTATAAAAAATTTGATGTGTTAGTAGAAGAAGAAATTAATTATATATATATATATATATTTTATATATATGTATACCATTAAATAGGTGAAAATACGATATTAAGTATAATGAATATACAAATCGTGCTATATTTTTAGTCTTAAAAATATATTGACGCTACAAATTATAAGTTCTGGGCCTCAGAGTTCTGTATGTTACTTAATCAAGTTGAAATATACCAATTTTGATAATAATACTTACTCTTACTTACTCACTCACACAGTCTTTCGAACACTATTTTTAGGACCCTAGTCCTAAAAATAGTGTTCGATAGATTTACTTTACAATGGATGTTTGGAATATTAACGGAAACACTAAAATATTTGTCATATGTTGCTTAAATTGTTGATTATTTTAACACAAGGTAATAACCATATTCACAAGTTTTTCTTAAGCGAGAAATGACAATAGAAAGAGAAACGGAGACTTAACATCACATTCGTGCTGTTAACGAAAAATCAAGGCGTAAAATTTAATCCCTACGTAGAAAAATAGTCTTTATACTCCAAGTCCCGAGGGTGATAACTGTATTCATCAATTATATTGTTTTACGGGCAGTTGTTTTGCACAAAGCGTAAGAAACTGTGAATTTTAACAAGAGTCTTGTGGATTTTCACAGGTTTTTGGTTTTGAATGTTGTATCGGTTTGATAAAAACTGTTAAATGGAGACGTGTTTAGCTGTGGTCATAAAGACCGACAGGATATAAAAAAAATCGCACTTTTTCTGGTGACCGTTAAACAAATATCAAGATGGTATCAAAATAAATTGGTTTTAAAGAACCTTATTATAAAAAAACGTTTAAAGAGACTTACTGTAAAAATCGGTTATAACTTTTGTCTTATATATTTTAATATCTACTTAGGCTCGCTTAAGGTTATATTGTGATTTGATTCAACCTCTTTATGTTGTTGAATAAATAAAATAGTAATATTTAAATTCATATTTTAAAAAATCATATCATTTCCATCAATTTTAAAATCTGACTTTGCTTTTCGTCCACCTTGAAAAACATATAGGTATATGATGGACGTACGACGTTCAAAGCACATACATTTTTATATCTATGGAGATAATAGGCACGAGACGATCCTTTCTTAGAATGTAGGCACTGTACATTTCATCCCGTACTTCCCAAGTGGCGGTTAGAAGGTAGCACTAACAAGGAAGCCGACAGAGGCGGCCACCTCAAAGAGTTTTAAATTGGTATTGTAAAAACATCTTCAGAATTATCACAATACTTGAAGAAATTTTAAAGGTACAATGACTGCATCGCACGTGTTTATTTTATATAGAATAATGTCAAATGGCCGTGACAAGGTTATAAAATTTGCTTAATCAATTAGTTATAATACTTAAGAAGTAATGTAAGCCAAACTTAATCACAAGTAGGTCGTTAAATTTTGTAATCGTATGAAACACCTACGAGGACCAATTCTGATTCTAATAATACCTAAATGGAGTTTTTTTGAAGCTTTTAAATCCGCTGATATTATTTTATTTAGGCACAATTACCAAAAACTATGGTTTGAAAGGAGCTACGATCTATGGTCTTGGTCTAAGATTTATTTAACTGTATTGTGCTCATTTGCTTTTTATAATAGTGAAGTAAGTGCTGATCAGCCTTTTGTGCCAGATACAAGCCGTCACCATTTTGGGTCTTAGGTATGTTGTTTTCCTGAAGATCTTCTCTGTCACAGTACGAGCTAGTGTTATATGCGAATATATATCAAGAAATTTATTGGGAGGAACTCCAGGGACCAGAAATGGGGAAGCCCAGTAAACCTAAATTCTTTATATATGTATTTTGATTCTTCAATTGGGTTTATTGATTAGTAAATGTTATGCACAGCAAATAATTAAAAATGGGTTATTATAATTAGCAGAAACCCGCGTAATTAACCAAACGCTACGTCGTAGACGCGTAGCATTTCTGAAGTGATTGACCTTTGCACAACTATTTTACTTTTATTATAAAAAAAAAGTTTGTCTATTATAGTGTCTTATACGAACCATACTCACATAATAAACATGTTTTTAAGGGGTAACAAAATGTAAAAGATTCGTTTTTATAAAGTAAATTAAACGCCACATTAAAACCTTGATTTTATAATATGATACTCAAATTAAGTATTTAAACGGTCGTGGACATTTCGGTTTGAAATAAGCGATAATATATTTATGTTTTAGGTTTACATTTTGTAAGGATTTATCATGACGACTAATAAATTAGATGTTTTATGTAAGATTTTTGAAAGTTTACCACGTTAACGTTACATTTAAATAAAATATACTAACGTAGAAAACATTAAATGCGAAAGACTTAATATGTCCAAGCAAGCAGTACTATAGATAACGTTATGTTTTATTTATTTCCAATGATGTTTATTTAGCTAGATAAGTGCATCTACATTTAAATATTAAGTGTGTTTATCCACACTCATCCATTCGCGCAGTCCCCTTAATGAGACAAAAGTTTTCGTTTCGCGTATAATTCTTCTTCTTTTAGGTGAGGTTGACCCTCAATCTCTTGAACAGTGTTCCTGTGGATTGTCCTGTGACAGATGCAGCAACTCTTTTGCAGTCGCAATACCCGTTCAACGATTTCTTCCTTCTACCATCATAATAAGCATATTATAAATATGTACGTGTTATGCAATTTTATATACATTGAGTCTACCCGAAGTAAATGTTGAAAATAGAATAGATTTAGGAACCAATAGAATAAGTTATGGTCACGATAAATCTATGTTTTATAATATACAATTCATTCCATTAAAGTCGTAACTACCAGCTGTGACGGAAGGTAAGTCAACATCAATGTAACGCGTTTGCGGCGTGAAATCTGTCGCGAAATCCAAAAGCCGTTACTGATCATTGAATAGAAATACAGGCCTAAATCAAAGGACATGTGTTTGTAATACTGACACCCGTTCAGCGTGTCAAATCGCCGAAGAAAGCCCGTGTAAATCCCTAAGAAATAACCGAAAAACCGAAATTTTTCTGCGATTCGTTACAGAACCGCGATTTCACGGTACCTTATTACTGCATCCTGCGATTTTGAAGGTACGACACTTTATGTATGAGCTCGGGTCGGAACGAATCGTTTAGAATTCCACCGATTTATCATTCTTAAACGTTGGCCGCGTTTTATTATACCTTATAAATGGACATCCACCTTTGTACAATGTCACGTCCCTAATACTGTTTCTTGACACGTAGAGTCGATATTTTTTGTTTATAATATTCGGACCATAGTAGTGCGCAGCTATTTTTAATGCTGAAGAATGGGTGGCCAGAAATGATTAATAGTTAGGTAAAATGTAAGATTCCACACGTAGCAATCTTAATGTAAAGTTGCAGACTTAAAAAAATAATTAATTATAAAAAAACACTAAAACCTACTTTAAATAGGGACTTGCTGACAAATTTAACGATAAAGGCAATTTATTTTTTATCCTTATTCCTTAAGTTGGAATACACCTAGAAAGCTGTGATCAAACAAACAGTTAGTAAATCAATTGGCACAAGAAAATTGTTATTCTTCAAAAGGGCACTTTTAGTTTATATGTATATGTTATAAAATAAACAATTTATATATAAGATTGTAAAAATTACTCATACCTCTGTATTTCAGCATTATTATGAAACTCGATTCAATTCCAACAACATGTCATAATGTTTCTGACCTTCTGAGGTCAGAAATGTATTACGAGGTAAGAAAATAAGACTGAAAAACTTCAGGGATATTTACTTCAATTTCTGATGTTATAAATTGTAATTGTATGTTCACTAGATACGGACTCAATTTGCGCACTTATACGCCCATTTGGTCAGTTGTGACGTCTGTTGGACTCATAAGAAACCAGGGAGGATGTGATAGGGAAATCCGTAGGCGAACACAGACGGCTACAGAATATGGCACAACGGTAACGTGTCAAATGCTATCAAGAGCCGACTCGTCAGAACCAAAGTATTTTCCTGGTCAATTCCTTAAGCTATCCAAAAAAAGAAAGAGTCATTCGAGATTTGGTGATGGAGGAGAATGTTGCGAGTATCATGGACTGCACTTCATATCGCCAAAACACTGTCGATTATTATTTACAAATGTGTGCTTCGCAACTATTTTGGGCATATTGCCAGGGAAGATCGAAAGAGTCTCGAAAACTTGGCAATGGTAGGGAATAGTGATCGCCTACCCATTGGTCTGTACAGGTAAAGACAGTAATGGGTCTCAACATTTCTAGTGCAATGAAATAAGCTGAGAATATAGCGGTATGGAGGCAGTCGATGTATCGCTTAGGGTTTTTAAAACAAGCACCTTCAGTAAGGAAGTCTAAAAAGAAGAAAAATGTTCAGTATTACGATCAAACTTTATATTATTATTAGTATAATATATTCATCTTCGTCGTCCTCCGCTTATTAAATTTATGACTAATTTAAAAAATTTGAAGTTTTAAGTTCATATGAATGTTTACCTACCTATACCTAAGAATAAAGATATTTTGAGTTTCTTCTAGTAACAATTATTTTTAACTACTAATGCAATTAACATATTGGGATAGTGATTCTTACGCTGAAAGGAGACAACGCACTTCAGTGCGAAGCCTGAAAATAATAAATAAAGTACTTATGTATATGAAAAGCCTGGGTGACGCCCATTCACATTTAAATTTAGGTAAGTAAAAGCTTTTGAGGCACTTTTGAGTTTTGAATTTTAGGCATCCATAAAGTTTACCGAATCTATTTTTTACTTTTTACATTCTACTAGTTTTTTGTAGTTTTTACAACTCATGAAGTTTCACCACTTCATCAACTTTTGAAAACATTAGGTACGTATTTATGACTTGGGAACAATAATAGCAGTTGCTGCTTTTGTTGGTGTTTTAAAATCAACAGCAGGATGGATTGTTAGTTTTAAATCATCTGCAATTGCTAACCTATATAATGAGCATGTTATATAGAAACTAAACAGAACAGATCTTTATACAGTAAAAAAACAAATAAAAGGTAGGTTTCGACATCCATTACAACTGAGATTATAGTTATATAAATTATGAAATTAGGTGATACTATAGGTATAATTATAACCGAACGACACTGCTATGTTTACAAAATTGCGCGCACAAAGCTTAATTTACTGACTTCATGGGTTGTCACAAACTAAAGCTGTTGCAAAAAAGCTGTGATATATCACGAAAAATAAATGATCATATTTACTATTTCAAACACAGGATTTTCACGTCTTTATTATTACAATAATAAAAATGTTTGTTACTATCGATACAAAAACTACAAGAAACAACAAATTTTTGTATGTAGTAAATATATTTCATAGAACGAAAAGGTTGAAGGATCCTTCGACGAAAAAACAATCGGCTAGCAGAATTGGTATATTGGTAAGCAGATTGGAGATCAATCATTAACTATTAATCAATGCAAGATTGTTATAATATGTATTAGATTTAGGATGAATTATTCATTTTGAGCGTAAGGAGGTAGTCCTGTAATTGCCCTTATCATTATGTTGAGATTACATTACTGTTGAGTCTGAGAAGTAATTTGTCACTAATTATGGTGTGGTGGTGTTTTTTTGGTGTCAAATTGTTCTAAATTTCAAAACATTGTGTCATTAAAAATTCTTTCATTATTCGCTTATCTTATATTGCCTGATCTATAGTTACTAGTACATAACCTAAACTTCCTTATTACCTCTTTATGTAGGGCGTGTACTTAGAGGTAGAAAACTGCTCAATGTTTATACTAAGTAGTTGACTCGGAGAACCTCGTTCCGCCTCATTCAGTATAACAATAAATACGTTTATTTATAATTTTATTTTATTTTTAATTGGACATTTTTATTGATTTTTATTTCTTTATGAGTTCTAGGGATTTATAATATGATAGAATGACGTTCTAACTGATGTTTCTTAAATATTTTTTTAGATAACATATCTGAATACTTAAATTCCGGACGAAGGCAAATCCAAAAATTAAAAAAGGTCCATTCGATCGTAATTTGAAATCGTCCAACTATCGATATATATGCAGCATATTCATAGGTTATTTCTAATTCTTTTTCAAAGATTTTGTAGGATTATTGAATTAAAGACTGTAGTATTGTTAAAATAAGTATTTATTACAGAGATCAAACGAAAGTCTTCATCTTATTAATATCAGTCTACAAAAATGGTTTAAACTAAACATAATAACTAATTGTACTATTTGTTAAACGTGCAATATTAAAAATAATTATAAACTAAAAGGCACATTGAATATAAAAACTAAAACTAAGTACTTAAACGTTAAAATTACAAAGTAACTTAAAGTAACATTGGCACGTTCGGCCTATTTTAGTTAGTTAATACACGTAAAAGAACATCATCATACAATTAAAAGTAAACACAAGAAAATCAATTAATTTACACATATTTTACATCTAGCTTACAAGTAATTAAAGCTTTCTTACTTGTCCAGTTGCATATTAATGTTCAAATCTATTTACATCTACTAATTTGAAATGGGACAAAAAATTTCTTACGCTAAATAATTTGCAATAAAATCTCTACTTATACTAGTTAAAGCTTCGAGTTAGATATCACAGATATATCCTAAAACTAATGGAAGACATTGGATTATAAAATTAGGTGTTCGAAAGGAAGAATCAAACGTGCTCGATAATTACAGTGCAGTATTAAAGCTGTCTACCAAATGATGTGACAATTTACTGTTACATTACCAACAACTAATTTACCTTAAACGAAAAACAATAACATCATCTGATTGATGAAACACTAAACTAAGATCACAAAATCAAATAACGTAACATATTTGATGATGTTATTGTTCGCTTACTCTAATGGAAGACAGATTTGTGCTAACCAACACTTAATCTAAACTGGAAGACACGATTTTGTTTCACTGTATAACGATAAAATTATCCGCAACTAAAAGCAAAGTTTACATACGAAACAGTTGGATTTGGTCGCGGCATAACATATTTCTCTAACTTCATTCGCCATGTTATCACCTATCTCCGCGTCAGAGATGAGTTCAAAACGGCTCGAGTTGAGGAGGTTTTCATTTTCAGCGTTATCATCATCTTCCGTGACCGGTTTGACCGGATCAGTGGGATAGAAATATTTTGAGAACGGCACAACAACAGGTTCTTCGGGATAAGCAGTCTTATGCGATGGCAGGTCAGTGCGTGGCGGCGTGTTGGTGATCAGCTCACCCAACTTCGACCAGCACTTGTTAAGATTCACTCGCGTAGACCTAGTCACCGATCGTGGCAACCTTGGTTTTGAGTTCTATAACAAGAGATAACATTGTTGAATTAACTGCTCGGAAATACTCAACATAAAAAAATTCAAAAAATAAATATTTAAAAAGCAAAGAAATAATTGAAATCTTACCTTTGTTAAGAGCCTTTTCCAAGGTGAACGAGGTGACTCAGCCTCCGTCTGCGGGGACTCAGATACTTTCTTGAGACACATATTAACTTAGTTGGATACTAAAACGAACTACGTCTACGTATTTACAATCTGCGTAAGAGCAGGAGCGACATGCACTACTCAAAGCGTGAGCAGGGAATGATCAAATCAGGAAGGGCGCCGGTTTTATATAGGAGCCTGATATGCGCCCCGCGCGTGCGTCCCGGTACGCCCGGCGCGCGCTCAGCACGCGAGCAATAGCGCGCGCCTAAAGAGTCTTTAGTAGTAAGGACTGGTTTTTACACTTCTACGAATAGGCTTTGACGTGCCGCGACTTAGAATTCTTGGGCATGATTACTCGCTAGAATGATTGTATATGTTTGTTTTTGTTTTTTATGTAAGAATTCAAATTTAAGGAGTTGGATATTATGAGTTTTGAACATTGCAAGCTTTAAAAAAATCAGTTCACTTTTCACTTAATAAATTTATTTATATCTTGATTTGTACCTAAGAGAACGACATAACTATTTAGATCGAATTTGATAAACCACATTACGACCATTAATAATTCAAACCGACAGGTCCCGTAAGGTTTCTTTTAATCACATTATTATTCATCGTGTTATTATCTGCACAATTCCCCTGTGCATGGATTGCATAATTTTACATCAACATTCCGCCTGGAGGTTGCCTTTGAATCACTTTATTTAAATACTAATAGATGACCGCAGCTTTGCCTGCTTTGATAAACATAAAATATTCGGTACCAGTATTATGAATTATTTAAGAGAATATTCCTTACGGCTTGTTATTAAATTGAGTTTTGTGCTTGCAAAGGATTTTGCTTACAAGAATCACTTGCAAAAAGCTAAAGAAAAACACTTTTTTACGGATTAAAGTTATATATTTAAACTTATAATTATTTAAACATAATTTGAAATTTTTGAATAAACATTTAAAATTATGTTTAAATAATTTAAAAAGAATAAGTATAAGTTTAAATAATTTAAAATAAGGTTAAAATTTTCTTTAAATAAAAGTGTTTTTCTTTAAATGTGTAAAAGTTAATAAAAGTCAATATTTGGCACAAAGTTTCTTGCACCAACGAGTATATCCTTGTTTTAAATCTTTGATTTTGTTGTTGTCGATGTGAAGTTATTCTTATGTGTGTAATTGAGTTTGTCTTGTTTGTTGTTTGAATCTGTTCAGAAATAGAGATTAATTTTATTATATTACTTTGTTTTATACGTCACATCCGACGGTAGGACTAACGACTATGCATCAGCAGCTGGCTAGCCTAGGTTCCTGTAGATTGATCATAGCGCTCGCTTCCTGCGATTAAATCGAAAGGCTCGCAAATCACATACAAAGTACTGATAAATCATTTCCTCTGATTTACTAAGGATACACAGTGAGTTATGTGAATACTGCTCGGGTATATGGAATTTAATAAATTAGAGAAACTAGACGTTGGGATGTAATTAGTCCAAAGGGTTTTAAAAAAACACGTTTTTACATCATTATCTATTCAAGTTCACATGACGAATAATGCTATATCTATAGTGTATGTTACAAACTATCTATTCTAAAAACCTGACAGTAATGGTAAATTTAAATGTTACGAAAAACATATAAATATTACACTTCCAATTTTAGATTTTACTAGTAATTCTTTGCTTATTGCAAAAAACAGAAAACTTACTAGCAAAATACCGGATTACAAGCATTCAGCTTTATTTGGTAGTGTTTAAATTAATACCTGCTTGTTCAGATACACAGCGAAAGCACAATTTGATAGAAAGACTCAAGCATACCAATTCTTAAAAGGCCGGCAACGCACTCTGCCACTCGCGAGCCCTCTGGCATTGAGAGTGTCCATGTCCGGTATCACTTAACATCAGATGAACCTCCTGCCCGTTTGCCACCGGGTCTATAAAAAAAATTAAAAAAAGGAAATGAATTCAGCTGAAAGATTGCAATTAGACTGATGGTACGGAACAGAGGATGTATAAGTTTAAACATAGTTCGGAGTTTTATCTATTTCTTATAAAAGGTGCTTATAACCATGATTAAACCAGTGGCGCTTCACCTTTTGGGTGTGGTCTTTAGATTTCTGTCTCTATTTTTTGACGATTTGTTTATTCTTATTAGCAAGTGACTCCTGTGTCTAACACACACCGTTGATTTTTTGAGTCTAAGGCATACTGACTAGTTTTCCTTCATTGAACAAGTATTTTATTCGACCTCGGGGTTGCGAGTCATAATATGCTGAATCCAAAGCCAACAATGCAATAACTATAATAAATAGTTTATAATCTAGTAAGACTATTATCTTGTTGGAGAAAAGTCTATTATTCTAGTAAAGAAAAAAAATCGTACCTTTTAAATATGATTATTTAAAAAAATTACTATTCGTGTTACTGTGATTTTTTTGTTGGTGGATTATTTCTATTTATTGATCATATTCACACAACTTTTCAATAGCAAAGGTTACCCTTATCTTTCCATTATAATATAAGTATTTAATACAATATTTCGTAATATTTAACACTTGAATAGGCAATTTTTTAAAGTGATACCGACATGGAAAGCGGTTGTAACTAGTTGTAACCGATCGCTCAGAGCTGAAGAATTTTTACACATAATACTTTCATCAAAAAAAAAACGTTGGACCACAAACCGACCACGTGCAGGGTCGAAAAAAGAAAAAACCCCTTTACCTTTTTGTCACGTACTGGATAGGGTTACAGAAATGGAACTTTGTATTCCACAGATTATACATGTGTATTGTCACTGTGTGCGTAAAGAGTTTCTATTGTTAGCGATGGGCGATGTGCTGTCAAATAATTGAATAAATGAATAGTTATTGAATATTTAATTTATTGAGGAAACAAATTGACCTTTTAGATTTTTTAATAGACCATTTTTTATTAGTTGTTTGTTTAAAAAAATAGTACCAAAAATAAAATTGAAGGCCCGTACTCTAGAAAGTCTGTCGGACAAGAATATGCATGAATTTTTTTTCTTTTTGAACTTTGACATTTGACACTGCTTACGCGGCGATTGTGACTTCAGATTTTTTCCCAAAAAACAAGGTAACAAAAATATAAAAAATATGGTCAGTACATTGTGTTTTCGTTAAGAAATTATTCAGCTAGGTATTTATATAACATATTCCATTATTTACGGCAACATATTCCATAAACCAATCTTTACACCCCACAAACAATTAGATAATAATGATCACACTCCCCACCCTTTTATCTATTACACATCAATGTTTCGTGTTATTAATAACAAGAGGGGCTCAACAAAACAATCACGTGTAGTGTGTACGCAGGCCACGCGTCGAACAATGCATTCCTTTACTATATGCGGGCAGAGGAATGTCCCACAGATTATATTGTTGTCAATCGTTACACGAATAGCGTGTAAAACAAACAAGGTATTAAACTAACGTTTAGAAACGTTTTTCAAACTACGTTAAACAAAGGTTAAATAATTTATGTGATTTTCAAGAAAATTTAAAAATATGTATGTAATTAATAAACATTAATATTTATTTGTCTTGTTGTATTGTGTTAATTGAAATGTCTGAAATGTAATGTGAATAATGTTATTACTGCGTAAGCCTGGCAGAAATGTATTAATGTAAGTAAATTGCAATAAAATAAATAAAAGAGGCCACATACAAGTGTTACAGTAATAAAGCGAGCCTCGTTGAAAACTTATGATAATGTCTTCTAAATGCGGCTCGGCCACTGGAAGCTGCTAGATTGATAAATGCATCCTTTTCGTAACGATGTTATGGTATTTGCCTTATGGCACACATTTTATTTAAGATGCTATCAGTTTGAAAAATTATTACGTTCGTAATTAGAATATCCTTTGCAAAAGCATCATTAATGTATTTATTTTATGTTATGTATAATGAAAACATAAATCAATGTAAGTAACCCTTCTTGCGCTTAGATAAGTGAAGTAGTGCGGGCACGCACACAAGCGCATCAGCGTACGCACGCGTTACACACGAGCGAGGCACGGGCACACAAGCGCTACGCGTCTCTCCTTCGCGTGGCAGTCGTGTGTGTAGCATCCCCGTTAAGGAGGGCAGGTGTGGTATACTGAATGACGCGCCCGTGGGAACTCGCCTCAACCCTCAGTTCCCATGATCGTCGCCACCTGCCACCTGCCGTACTACGCATAATTCGCGTTCGTAAATGAACGGTAGTGACCACGTGTGCCCACTTTTTTCATCCCGCTGGAGACGCGGAAGACCGGTGGAGCCCAATTAATATTATCTTAATGATAGCCGAGACTCGATCGGGCTACATTGATGGACATTTCTTGAAGTTAATCGATTACCTGACATATCGATAAGTGAACACGCGAAAGCTATTACGAAGATGTCCGAGATACTGCACCGTATTATTAGGCTTACGTGATGTATTTTGTGGGATATCAGTCTCAATTTATTTAATAATACGGCAAATATTTAAACATCATTTGCAGTCACTTTTGCAACGAGTAATCATTGCTTTTTTGGAGTGCATATTATCGCTCCTGAAAAACCATTTCAACAAGTAGGTAGGTATATTAAAAAATATCGAGAAAAATTTTAGATTTTTTGAATATATAACATGAGTAATATAATAATATTTACGACAATAATTCGTAGTATAACTCTTGAATTATGAAATAGTAAGCGATAATAAAATATAAAATTAGTTTTGAAAATATTGAATACAATAGGGATACCAATGACAATCGGTAATCAAGTGCATAGGGCACACAATACCTGACAACACGGGAAGGGTGACCTTTACCTGTCCCATGACCTTTACCCAACCTGTCTCATTACCTGACCCGTGACCTGCTCATGTTCCGGTCCCTAGTTCCGTACTATATAAATTGTAACAGTTTGTCCCGCTTTGTGATTCCATAGAGTATGACCGTTGATACAATAAATTTTGATATAATTATTCAACACGAGTTTTAAAAGGCTCAAAACTGAGAAAATAGAGAAATTCCAATAAGTATTTAAATTATTTATTTATAATCTGCTTGATCCACTTTCTGCTTGACATTCTTGCTACATGACTAAAAATCAAATTTTTTAGTTACTCTAATATTACAACCACCAACTATTCTAAAACAGGAAATAAAAAGTCTTATTATTATTATAATTCACAAGTCGTTGCACGGAAAATATTATCAAATAATAATTGGAATAGGTACATTCCAATTTATAGATTTAACATCTAATCTAACAATCTAATTCTAATTATTCTAGATCAATATATTATTGTGAATGATTATGGGCAGTTAAACCAAAGTATTATTTAGCTATTTAAGTAGCCAAATGCTATAGCCATAATTCTACTATTGACTTTGTTGAATTCCGTGGTACTATGATGGTATATAAGTGGCTCAAGGTCCGCTGTGTACGCAGAGTTGGCTTAGTGGTTTAAGTGTGCGACTCTATTTCCTGATGTCGTATGTTCACTCCCTGTCTGTGTAATAATTGACACTATGTGCATGCCTCGTTTGTACTGTGAAAGTAACTCGTGAAATAACCGTCATGTCTAAAATACAAACAAAAAAAAAGCTTGGAAATATCACTTACTTGTCTATCAAATAAAAAAGATTAAAGAAACGGATGCAATCTGAGGCCAAGACCCATATAGGGTTGTACTACACGGGATTATTATTTACCGCGACTCAGCCACCCAAAATACGCCTTGCCCTGAGAAACTCCACCTTTAGTCTCAATTTATTAGTTAAAGTTTAAGTAACTATTAAGACCCAAATACTACAATGGGTGAGACCCAGCTATTACTGTTCTGCATCTGAATAAGACACGCTTCACAATGGTTGCTTGTAAGTCCATTAATGGAGCGGCACTATAAGAATAAGTACTATTTCAAAGATATCTGCACTAAAAATTAATTACCTTTTGAATCATCCATAATTTTGTATTCTTACATCTCATTACTAAGAAAAACCATGCTCTATTATTTACCAAACGGCTCTTAATTATTGAAAATTACAGAGTATTGAAATATACTTAAATAATTCATCGTAATAGATGTACAGTGTCTCATTACTAGCATAAATTGCACCTTAAATATTAAACCTACAATTGTTTTCATTTTCTGTTGTGCGAAACCACGATGATATATAATGACGAACAGAATTCGTTATAGACATGCAACAGAATGATGTGCGCTTTCTAGTCTTATATCTTGTTATTTATTATTATTATTATTACAATCAATTATGTATGTTAAGATTGTAGTAAATACTGTACATTGTGTTGGAAAAAAATAAAGATAACCAAGTAATTAATAACTCAATAAATAGTAAATTTGCTTTCCTATTCGTAATATAACAAATTAAGCATGAAAACAATACTGATCTTGGGTGAACATGCAAATTCTTATAATATAATAAAGCGAACATCATTTTGTTAGCCCTGGGTTTTTTCATGGCTGAAGTAATTGTTTCATTAAGAATCTTTATCCCGGCAATACAACCCGTGATACTTGTCTCACGATTAAAGCTAGTAAAACTGCATTTATTTAATTTGAAAGAAATGGATTCAGTATAACGCGGGCAGGTTTAAAATTATTTATAAGCTATTCCTAAAATAATATAAAAAATATTCCATTCCGAAATCGGAACACTTACTCCAGTCGTACACACTAGTAATCTTTAGTTATTTTTTATTTAATACTAGTTGAGTGCAGTACAAAACCAGAGATTACATTGAACACCTGAGAAATAATAAGTAGGTCGGTTTTTCATGTTTCTGTCTTTATTTAAAAATCATGATTTTCTTTTTTGTACATGCATCTGCTTATTTTGTTGTACCTAAATAGTAAATGTCATATATAAGCAACCTTTCTATAACAATTACAGTAACAACAATTTTTATTTTCTGCCTGGTTTACGATCTTAAAAGTTTATCTTTATAAACGAATTGTGTGTTGAATGCGTGAAACGGGAATACGTAAAAAAGATCATACTTCCACCAATTAAACGATAAAAAACAAGTGCGTGACTATCTACGGAAGCGACACTTAGTTGGTACTGAAAAAATTTAGCAACCGTTTTTCTGGATTATAAAAAATAGGAAGTTAATGAGGCTGTATGCTTGATGAGGTGTCAGTAAGTATGAAACAATTCAGTATTGCCCAGTCACAAATTATTGTGGTTAACAAAAAAATATTTGTTTTATTTCGTAATCCTACAGCTAACATAAATTATATTAAACAAAAACATATAGCCAAAGACGGAATACATAATATAAACAAAAGAGCCTTTCGTAAAGCTAATTTCAATAAATATTATTACATTCGTAGGTATTATCTAATTGGGCTGTTCTACGTGATAGTGTGAAATTGAGGGTGTGTATGTGGGGTATGCTCATGATGCAGATGATTTAGTGCTATGGATATTCATAATACTCAAAACAAATCAAGGCTTGAATATCTACTAGCCATTGTATATCCGGGCTGAGCGATACAAAACTGAGTTTTTGTTGGTGTTAATGTGACAACGTTTTCTGGTATATCAATTGTGAATATAATTTCCATTTATTACACCATGTGTTTAGTCTAGTTTTATTACTTATATTGAGATTATGAGATTTTATCGTTACGTTATCCGCGAAGTAAAACGCAGTCATTAAATTATAAGAAAGAAATGATATGTACCTACTTATGAATAATGCATGAAAAGAGCGTTATGACATAATAAGTAATTCTTAAAGGCCGACAACGATTTCGCGAGCCTTCTGGCATCCATAGTGTCTTTGATATATCACTTAACATCAGATCTCCTGCTCATTTGCTCCCTGTTACAAAAAATATATGTAATCTCTTTTTATTATTTATACTATATTATATATTATGTTTAATACGTAACAAGTGCTTGCAACTTTTGTTGCATTAGGCATTGACTTGATTGGAACCGCTAAATCAACAGTATTTTACATACATGTATAACAATTCGTCTATGCCTCAAAATCAGTTAAAATATGTAAATTTTGAGTCTTGTAATATTGAAATTTGAATAAAAATGTCATAATGACTCATTAATATATCGCGTGGGCCTGCGTGGGTTTCATTGACTTTTGGTAATATTATTAACATAATTTTTTTTATCATCGGCCCAATCTGTTGTTAGACAAAAGTTGGATCTGAATGAAACTTGTTTTAGTGAATTTAATAACATAAATTACTTATATAAAACGGGTCACTGCGCATCTGATCAATTTGAATGATTTGCTTAGTGAAATTAAATTTAAGTTAGTTTAGCATTCTTATTTTTAGTTAGTTAGGTACAGGTGTTCTTAGAAGTGTATCACTCTTTCAAACGCCGGTGAAATTTATGAGCCTAACTTCGAATAAGCTTTTTAAATAAGAACAATACAATGATAAACATGTTGAAACAGCCTTGCTGTGTATCAAAGTAAGTAATCTTCCTTCCATCCTTTCGGTTATCTGTGAACTAGCTAGACGATATACAATAGCAATAATTATACAAAAGCCGCAATACTCTATTCACAGGTTAATCGTTGTCGTCTTAATCCAAGGGCTATAATAAAAAATTGCATCAATATCGTATTTCTTTTGTTTTTGTTGATTATCTTTAACAGGAGTTACTTGTAAATGAAATACTGCTTATAATACCATAAATTTACTAAATAGCTAATACAGCAAACATTACAAGAAATAAATTAGATTATCTAATGAAAAAGAACTAAATTAACTTTACGGTAGCGACTAATCATATTTAACGTAAATAAGCTATCATAAGTTTATTACTGTAAAAACGCTTACAAAACACACATTTGTATAGTAAGAACATTAGTCAGACGAATTACGTATTAAACGCAAAATATACGCGCGGCAATTAAATTAATGTAAACAAGAACGGCATTCAGCGAAAGGTCAAACGACGATCTTCCCAACGTTAAACGCACCAATTAAGGGTTAATAAATTCAACTAAAATAAAACTCGACACGTCTCCCTCAATAGCGTCGCAAAAAAATATACCACACCAAAAAGCAGTATCATTAAGCACACAAAATATGTTTTCCAATACAGACGCTTCGAGACGGTTATAATATTATTATTGTATACTGAGTGTTTACTCAGTAAGAAGTGCTTCGTATCGCTAACACCTGCCGCAGATTCCCACGGCTGCATTCGGTTATCTTCGGTCGAGGTCGGCAAAGATCGGTTGGGCGCGCGCGCCTTTTCTTGAATACAAATTGCGCGGCAAAATGTAATAGGAAAATAGTGGTTTAGGCGTTAAGTCACGCATTGAATGACCCTTGCTATTCAAAGGTAGTCGTGCTTCGGAATATTAATTATAATAATATTAACATCACTATTATTTATTGAATCGTGTATAGATTTTGTATTGGTAGCATTATGGCTTTGATTATATCTCATTTATCTAATGTTTTGAGTATTTTATATGAAACATCCAATTATTCACTAAATATCATTAAAATAACATTTATAATTCATCTGAATTTAAATTTATAAAGTCTTTCTAGGCATTTCAGCCTGCGTTTTGGTTTCGTTTTTAGCTGTAACTGCAAAGTATTTTTAAATATTTTAATATATTATTTATTATTGAGGGTATAACCCACATAAGAAGGTAATTATACTATTGACTCGAAGGTATAAAAGGGAAATCTACTCAAACAAAAACAAGTGCAGCGAAACGGTACATAAACAGAAATAATACAGGAAAATTAAAACAGTAAACAGTAAGGCTTTCAAGGCCTACTACACGATAAAAAACACAAACATACTATTTATAAAGATCCGTTATACAAAAATAAACGATACGCTTGCAAATAGTAAAACTAAAAGAGATAATTGGCTCGAACAAGACAGGCCGGTTAAGAAGCTAGATAAATTGTACCGTTGGCTAGCGGTGTATCAAATTGTACAATGTGATAAACTGGGTATTAAATGCACCTTTTTATATGTTCGAATGAAATGAGACCTAAACTTGCATGTTTGCGGAAATATTCATTTAGTGATCATCATTTTTCACAGATAGAAAATAGAGGTTGTATATGAACTATTTCCTGTCAGTAGAAACTGTTTGTGGCATTTTTCTAATGGGGAAAGTACTTAAGTTACTGAGTGAAATTATTCGGAATTTATATTATTATTATGCAGGTGATATTGAAAGTTATTTGACACTATTGTGAAGGTAAATGATTACTTACTAAAATATCGTAATAAAATATTTTATTTAAACTTCTAATAGAACCTTAAAGTGCTATTGTTCCGGCTAATACCATTACACGATCAACGCACGCAACGCGTATTTTTTGTAATTACCTCAGAGGTCTCAGTGTTAATTAAAAATCAATATGACCACGATGAACAGTCGACTTGTTTTCCGCAGAAGGCACCTGCTCGATTCTCCCACGGTCTTACAAGCGTTTTTTGCACAATTTTTTACTCACCTTTTGCATTAAACAACCACTTTCCTTACAATTTTGCAATTTTCTTAACTCACCTCGTTTCTCATTCTGTTATTATTGACAGGTACTTAAACAAGTTTTTTGGCGCTTAAATACAACGAATCAAAACGACATCTGACATTTATGAGGTGACCTTTAATTTTTCAATTATTTATTCAATTTTCATAAGACTGGGTGGGTCTACGCTAGTTAAGGTAATTAATTTTTTATATTGGCTTGCAAGCAAATTAATTTCCAATTGGAGACAATGAAAAATGTATTACCTGCATGATAAATATTCCTTATGATTACCCTACGAATAACCCACATAGGATAAAAAAATTAAAGAGAAAAAAATGCAAACATCACAGGTGGCTCTTTGAATTTTTTTTTAATTCAGTTGTATACTACTTCATACGCCACCATTGTAATGGATTTTGGGACGAAGGTGATATGATATTTTGTTTCTTTTAAGCTTCCACGTTTTATACCGGAGTGTGGTTACACATTTAACGAAAACTTATATTTAGGCTGTCAAAGTATGCAAGCCGAAATGATGGCAAATAAAACAGTGCTTGGCTAAATAGCGTCTCATGTGTTTTGAAAGCTGAAACTTATAGTTTATAATCTAAAACAAAGTGTATCTAGGTAGACATACCTAGTCTTTTGATGAGGACTAATTTCAAGAAAAAAATGCGTTGACGATGCTATAAGTAGGTAGCTACCTACTTACTATTGTGTTATTCTTTGATATTTTTGTAGGAAGACTAATATAGTAAAAAATAGTACTTACCTACTTACCTTACCTAAATCATCATATTTAAAAATAGGTCTAGCTAGGGAAGACAAGCAATAATTATAACAGTGCTTTGTTTGTTTTTTTTAAATAATAATAATTAATGTATTAGAATTTAGATTTTAATTATTTATCTCTTATTGTTTGAGGTTTATATGTGTCTCTGTGTGTGTGTTTGATATCAACAACTTATCTATTAATATTTTACCTTAACTTACATATAATTCCTTACATAAGTACCTACCTATAATCTATGGTAATCTTTTAAATCCATTCGATATATTTTTTATTCGTACATTTACCTGTCCTGTCGTGTATGATAAATCCCTAATAGTACTAAATAGTGTCAGTAGATTTCTTAGTAATTTCATTTAGAGGAAAATGTATCTTTGCTAACGCGCTTTTCCTTATGCGTGGAAAAATGGATCACGCCTAGGTCTGCCTACCACCGTGATTGGCTTACGGACGGCCAATAGAATTACGAATAACGCAATGCGCGCGCACGCCTTCAGTTAGGTATTCTATTTTCAAATTTCTAATTTAAATCTATTGTAGGTATCCTGTTTTCACTTAATTTTTATAAGATATTATCGTAATAAGCTGGTAGCGTAGTAGGCTGGAGTGATTGAAGGCCTGGGTTTGAATTTCTGGAAATCAAAATATAACTCTATAGTTTAGACTTTGGACTATACTGATATATAACCAGAATGTAACGTTATTATTTTAGAATATAATAGGCATATGTTACGTGATTAATTAGTATATTGTAAATTTTCACTATTAGTACATAAAATTAATATGTATTATCTTAATAAATTGGCGTACATTTGAATAATACGTGTGTCGGTTAAACACCAATTAGAATCCTATAAAATCAAGATAATCTATCTACCTATTAAAATATTCATACAAATAAAATTAACTTTTAAAGCCTTTATCAATAAATTAATTGATAATTAAAAAACTTCAGCTCCAAATTCCTTGATAGTAGATAATTATGATGTGATAATTATCGATGTTGTAACAGCGGAAATGGGTTTCACGGAGATGACATTTTTATATCTTCATATTCAATCTCATCTCTGAAATCTTTAAAGTATTTTTATGACAGACAGAACTTATTGATGGTGAGATCACTAATTATGGAGGCGTGGTTACCAAGTCCATCTATATAAGAAAAGTGTTTTTTTAAATTTCCTACCTATATGACCTTTTTTAAGGCATTGATTTATTTATTTAATTATAAGTAATCTAACAGCTTATACTTATACATATTATAATACAAAACACTAAGACAATACAGAAAGCCAAAACAGATTACATAGATTAACAATTTATGTATATAAAAAAGATGTTAGGAATTATTTCACCTTAGTGACTTTGTTCATACTAAGCAACAGAAGTAATTTGTAATGAAGATAATGAAACCCACTGTACTTTCAAGGCGGTTTCATTTTGTGTTGACCCCTCTTCCACGACTTTGCCTCTCAGTGAAAATTAGTTTATTTATTCAATTAGAGTTCCTACAGTTTATTATTATTATAAGAAGTTTAAAGATGTAAAGGTACCTAATCATTCTAGCACTTACCAAATGTGACACCAAGACTCTTTTTGTCAATGTCAGATTAATAATTTTTATTCGTGTATCAAGACATAATTATCAAGCAGTAATTACTTTTATAATCCATAACGTTTTACTTATTTTACTACTTAAAATTTCTCGCGTCAATAGCTACTTGAAGAAGCCACTTAAGAGATTTGCAAAAGTATTTATGTTTAATATTTTTTATAAAGAAATAAGTCTATTTAGTCTTTATTCGATGACTTATATAAGTTTATTCGGTAAAATTACATAGACAATGCACTGACTTATACCAGTGTTCTACTTTTATTTAGCGCCATCTTAATCAAACAAGATGTACTAATTGCGTTTAACCAAATAGCCGTCGGCGCTGTCATCGCGTTCCAGGTTTAGGCGCGAAAATTTCGTAAAATATATCAATAATAAATAATGGGTTTTTTATATATGAATGATTTCAATAAAATTTCAATTTCCTTTTATTAAATTGCTATTAAGACAAACCTTTTATTATAAGAACTGTTTTGTTCTTATAAATTAATGATTAATAACACTTTAATTAATGTATTGGCATTTTCATGTAACTAAAAAGCTAAATAAATTTTTTTTATCATAAACAAGATTACATGTATTAATAATACTGTATTATAGGCGTACCAGTCGTAAAAGCAAGTTTATGTTTTCTGTTATGATTAAACATTCACATTATTTATCAATCGATTTCATGTAACGATATCTGAATGTTAAATATTATGAAAGAAAATATTAAACAAAATGATGTAACTTTCATGACACAGTAATTGTTATCAACGCCCTCTAGTATAGAACGCAAACATGTATGTCACGAGCCAAGTATTAACCTCTCTGTCTTGCAAGGTTCATTTGGGTATTTCTATCTCACAATTATTTTCGTTATTCACTACCCGAGCGTGCTTCTCAGCTTTATCATATCGATCATTGATCTTTAAAATTCAACGGCAAGAGCGGCGCGCGTCGCTAAGCCAACGATGCTATCTCGCTCGCACGCGCTGTTAATGGTTACCGTTGTCTCGTGTTTCTTTTATTGCTGTTTTATTATTTCTTGTAGATAGATGATCACGCGATTGTAAGCTGTCGCTTGGCGCGCACACGTCATGTTATTTGTCCTTGTTTGACGAGGTGGCTTGGTAGATGTTTTATCCCGTTTTAGCCGGCGCACGTCTGACTCGCTGCCGTGCGTCGATGTTTTGGGAAGTGCACCCGCCCGGCGTTCCCACGGTTCACCTTCGGTGGACTTCCTTACGAAAAAAACAAACAAGAGCACTTTGTTGATGAAAATCGTCTGCCGGTCGCGTTGAATGATTAATACAATTATGAGCGTGCATGCTACCTTTTTGAGTTGACTGTAATAATAGGGTTTTTTGTATTGGACACGTGACCGAGCGGTCACGGCTGGGCTTGTTAATTTAAAAGATTCATTAGAATAATAAAGCTGTTATAAAATTTAAACTTGCATTTGATTTATAATTTATTAAATCGTAATACTTTATTAGTATTTATTAAATTCATATTTATATAATTAAATAATACGCTTAAATATCTTTTACCTATTTTTTAAATAAATAGAAGAGTCTAGGGATTTTATTTTACCTACTAATGTTTCTTCTGTACAAAAACCACAAAACGTCTCGTCCAGTATATATAATATATTTTTTTAAACCTACGTTAAATGTTACATAATCATGATATCATAATGTGAATGTATGAAATAATTTTATAAATAATTTTACGAATAATTATGCATTTTTTGTTACTTTGACCTACTTATTAAAAATTAAACTTTAAGTATAGTGTGGGATATAGTAACGAATACTACGAGGAAAACCATTATTAAAATAAAATAATTATTAAAAAAAAATAGCTAGAGAACACGGTCTAAATCGTACGTAAGTAATTCAATGTAAGCAGATGGCGAATGTTCTTAATGCTTGACTGCTATTCAAACATATAGGAGTAACAAAAGTTTTATATGGAGCGGATTTTTTAAAATTTCCGTGAAAATTGAAATAACTCCTCGATGGCACATTGTATTGTTTAACGAAAAGTTAAAAGGATCAATCAAAGTCAGTACAGTATGAAACGGTAACGAAGACTTGAAATGTCATATTCATAAACATTTGCCAAATGTCATTTGTCAATTGTCATCGTAAAAACAAGCAAATTTCAATAAGTACCTTGAAAGTAATTCGTAATGATTGTACCATGTAAAAATATGCATACTTAATTGGCCAATTAAGTAAATGTTCATGATGATTTATCATTTCATCTAATTAATTACTTTTGTCTAGTTTAAATGTCATTTTTACATCTGTTGACATAATTTTACAACGTATTGATAGTATCTTGATGTTTTTTGATTTGTAGTTTTATACTCACTGAGGGTCTCGGCATTTCGGAGGAATTTAATTAAAAAAACACCGTGACACGAGAATTTTATACATTAGATTATTTAGCAACATTTAGTAAAGGATACGGTAATTATCTTAATAAGACTATCGAATCTTCCACATCTTATCCATATAAATCTTTACTAATCTGGCATGTGCTCAAGAAACTTAATCCTACTTGCGTACGCGCATCTCGGAGTCCTGAGGGAGCGCGCTTCCCACGATCTGCCACACGTGTTAACTACGATTTGTCACAGTTTTAAAAGCACATTTTTTTAAGTGTCAAGACCAAGTAATGTTTATTTCATACATACATTATATTGTATATATTATATACATACATATAGTCTATCACTAAGCAGTCGATTAAGGTTTCTTGCTTCAACTGGATTAATATCATTATACTTTTTAAACCTCATTCAATAATTCTATATTTGGTTCAATTTTTTAAAGTATAACAAATAGCTTATATCCCCTAATACATTGTCTCGATTTGAACTCGGCGTCGATCGGCGTCTGCGCAGACGTGAGAAGAAAGGGTCGTGCAAATTGAATACAATGAAGACAGACAGCAGGAAAAGACCACGAGTTCTATTATGTCTAGTTTCTAAAACAAAATTTATTTATTCTTTGCTATTGACGCATGCCTCTATGTCATTCAACTTTCTTAATTTATTCTCGTTAATGCCATAGATATAGTTTAAGATAGCAGAAGCAAAAGACCCTATTGGAAGAATCAGTAAAAGCATACAACCATATTTTCATAAATTAATGACATAAGTAACCATAGGAGGGTAAAATTCAGTTGAAACGTAGAGATAGAGATATTCGGAAAGAGACTCGGCGCTAAGTGTGTCTTCTTAAAGAACGCCACCTTTCCCGATTAAGCACTACCGCTTCCAAATAAAGAATGCAAAAATATAGGACTGTTTCAGCGCAAAGGAATCAGTCTGGCTAAACAACGGAGCAGTGAGGTTGCTACGTGAAGCCTGCGAAGTGGCCATAAGACTTCTGGTGCTTCTGGAAGGCTGGCTTAATTAGCCAGGACTTTACGGACAACGAGAGTTTAACTGAGAAACTAAGTCCACCAATCTTTAACCTACCTATAGAAAGTTCTAAGCTTACTCCGTTGACGCTGCGACTCAAAGTCTTGGCTTCCTTAAGATTACGCCGTTTGCCAAACTGAAATGCTTTAATAAACACGAATCACGAGAATCCTAAATTATATTAACCCGACTCTCTATTTGTTCTGTTCGATACCAAATCCTATTGCATATTATCGCGGCCAATATTTGCTGAACTTTGAAGATATACCTACGTTGAATTGATAACCTCTTCATCCGGTTTTTTTATTCAAAAATTAATAAGGTATTACACACTTTTAAATCTGATAATGCCTTCTCAGTTATAAGGCTTTACGTAACTTGATACGTGATTTTTTTAATAATTTAGGATAATTACACGTGCAAACGTGGAAGTGGTTTGATATGATATTAAGACTTTTAAGGCTTCTTTTATATGCAAAAAACTTGTGTGCGTTAAAGGTAAAAGTGTAGATTACTAATTAATCTCAATCCCTTATGTGTAGTGATTCTACGTGTGGGATTTAAGTTTGATGTCAGACACAAAAGTGCCGAGGAAAGACCGATCCCTAGCCTGTAAAGAATGATAAAAACAAACACAGAATGGTGATATAAAGGCCGAAAAAGCCGCTGAATAATTTGCGTGATTAAAAAATTAAAAGATAATACTTAAGAAAATATGAAATGTAAAAACCTATCTATCATCGTTACCTATGCGTTAATGTATCGCTTTATATTATACCTACCTACCTACGGAATTATCTTCTTTGAAGTTGGTTAAAGAGATAAAATCCTGTTTAATTGGTCCATAAATTCATCCAGCTTATTCAAATTGATCATTCTAAAACGGACAATTATTTTATGATATTTTGTTGCGTTTATTTGTGTCGTAACTGTTGTTTTAAATTGAGCCTTATATCGATAGTGTAGTGTTCATTTTATGTTTTGGGATTAAGTGTTTGGTACCTTAAGGCGATAAGTGACACCTGTCCGCTTTTCCCACAGTCGGGAGAACTTGGCGGATGTCGTCTCTTTATCAGTAGAATACTTTACACCCACGCTAGTTGAACAAATGTGTTGGGGTTCTAGTTGCTGTTCTAGGTCTAAGAACGGCTTAAACAACTGTCATTAAACATTGTTGATTCCCCATCCCCATTCCCAGAAGTTTAAAAAAAAAAAGAATAGCTTACGTACTTTCGCAAACAAGCTAATTAACATTGTATAATATAATGTTTATTAATAAATAAATGTATGCATATTAATAAATATTTATATTTAAACTTGAAATACATACTACAATTGACAAACGACAGTATTTAATTCTTATTTTTAATACTTGTTAATAATGCTATAAGGAAATGGATTTATTAATGTGTAATATATTTACTTATGTAACGTAATTATTTCCGATATAAAGGTGAGGTTTTTAAGTAAACATGCGTTGATTAACTTTCTTTCCTCTGATTAAACTTTACACAAGTTAGCCTTTCATTAACTTCCTGTTTGCCCGACCAAAGTGAAAGTTTCTTTGTTTTTCGTCCTTTATGGATGGATCAATGCTGATTTTAAAACCTGTAATGCTTAAAAAGACAAAGCAAGGTCATGGATAAGTTTTGTAAAAATATAAGTTATATCTTCCAATATAAATTAAAACAGAACTATATTATAATTCTGTCTAATTCCCCAGGGTCCTTCGTATTTTCTTTATCTACACGAGTTATTATTTAAAAGTAAGGAAAGTTGGATGTTAAATTTATGTCGCATTTAAAAATTAGTGGGTAACTATACTGAACATTTATCTCTTTTGCAAGCATTATTACCTACATGTGTCTGTTACCTATAAAGTTTGAATGCTGTTAATCTAATAAAATACAGCCTCTCTGTGAAATAGATACCTCTTAAGAAATTACGTTATACAATCCATAACACTTTCCATTTTATAAAACGTTTAATTCGTTCTTATTGTCAATCACGTCAACACTGCATTGAAACAAATGAATCGTAAAATACACGGTTATTTTATCGTTAACAGAATAAATTGAATATATTCTTTACTACCATTTAACTAACAGTAAATCTGACATATTGTTTATGATCATCATCTATGGTATTTATTAGACTTTTAAAGGGGAAAATACATAGATGCACCATAATATATTTGACAATTGACACATTGCGATGTTGTGTAAGTGTGGGCTACACTTACGTAACGAAGGTCGCTTATTGTATTTTATTAGATGTTTAAATATATATTTTTGATTCAAATTTCTACTATATATCAAGTTAGTAAGTAAAATGGTTAATAAGTTGAAGGCCATTTAATTTATTTTTATACAATAACGTAAGTTATGTCGGACTTTACGTGCGACATTGAAATATTTATGGATAAAATGTCGTTAAAGTCAACTCTCTATGGAGTTAATCCATTAATGACGAGGTTTTGTGATTTTACTATCATTATCTACATAAAATACTTTATATACAAAGAAATATGCAAAAAGCGATTAATAAGTAGGTATATTACAAAAATGTTTTATCATTGAAATTTTACTTTAAATCGTACTCATCGCACCTGGATGTATTTTGTTATACCGATAAAACTAATAAAATTCAATTTAACGCATAAATGTTGGTTTTTCAAGCAATAAAAACACTACACACACTATGTAGGAAATTGTAAGCGTTTTAATAAAATGTCTTTATAAGCTTTAAACAAGCCTGTTGCGTATCGTTTAGTGTTTTTATTGCGATTCTCGCGTTTTATTAATTGATTTATGTAGAACAATGTACAGGGCCTTTACGACGTGTGTTAATCCGAAGAACATAAACGTGCCAATAAACATAATCTGCAGAGATTGATAAAAAATACGCAGCTGTAATTCTTTCAGCTCTTTTTAGTTAGAACTGATATCTGTCATAATGGAGATCGTAGTCTGAAAGATTTCAATTTTAGAAACCAGCCACTTTTTAGATGTTATTTATCAATGTCTTTATCTGTAAATGTTGTAATAGGCAAATATGTGATTAGTTAAGACTGGTTGCTACTGGAGAATCACCATGCACTGGAAGCAAAACTCTCTCTCTCTCGGCAATGAAGCTGCCCATGAGCTTGCAAAGAGGGGATCCGGAATGCTTCCGGCGTGCCGGCTTCTTTCCATGCCTTTCCCGCAGGTACGAACCTGGATTAAACCAAGATCCACAGGAGTCCAAAATGATCGTTGGTCGCAAAACGCGGACTGCAAACAGTCCAAAGTGGCACTGCCAACAGTAAACCCGTTAGTTAGTTTACCCCAGTAAAACGACTTGTTAGCCTCAATAGAATTAATTTTTCAATAATGAAACGATAATTACGGGTCCCTCTCTCTTAAATAAACATAAGCAGACTTAGCGTGGCTGTGGATTTCCAAAGAGTGAAGCTAGGAATGTTCTGAGCACTGACTTACGCAGTTAAGTCACAACGGACCAAATGTGCGTCTAAGTGCTTAAACTGAGTCCACTCTACTATACAACATAGTCTAGCCATAAGTTCTTTAAGTTATAAAAATGCTTTTTTATGAAGAATGAAACCCTTCATGGTAGGGTTGGGCTTCATTGTAGTTCGTGCCATGTGACCAGGTGTAGAGTCCTGTTGGAAAGTCTAGGGTATATCTTTAAAAAGGGTATTGCTGAGAGGTTTCAGAACATGATCCAAGGCTATATACACTAGTGTAGTTTTATGACTCCTTCATAAGCACACACGATAATAACAACGTTGTACCTTTCCAACCACTTCAGCAGCTTCTTTAGAACTGTGAACGTACCCTTTATAATTTTGCTTATTCCAGTTTTCTTAAATCGTGATAAAAATTTCGCTCTCTTTAATAGTGATTATAGAGTATGTCCTGCACATCGACGGCTATTGGTCTATTATACATATCTTGTTTTATAATACGTGACATATTCCTGGCTGGAATCTTCATTTCTCGCGATAAGATTTTTTTGCTTGCTAATGGGGTTTCGACGAATTCTGGCTTTAGCAGCCTTTGTAGTTCTTACAGTACGCGGTAGCCAAGATCTTTTCTAGTCTTCGACAAAATAAATGATTTTATATCTGTTGATAGTACGATTTACGAATATACGTCTTTTGAAGTATCTGTAATATTAAACGACGGCTTCATACCTACTTTGTGCAAAGCGATCACTGCAATCCAAATCGCATCAAATTTTCTTTAACACCCCATTCTATATTCTTTATATAGGTATGAAATTTGAAAATGAACACAAAAAGTATGTGAAATGGGGATATGTGAAAATTCCAAATTTAAAATACATAATTAAAAAGTTGAATAAAAGAAAAGTTTTTATGTAACAGTATTTAGTACTAGCTTTACTATAAGGGTTAAAAAATTGCGAACATCCAAAGGCTTTAAAATTTACACGTAATACGAGCAAAAGTGACATTGAGTATGTCTCGCCCGTATTTTGTAAAGTATGTCAAGTTTCACATATCCCATGAATTTTGGCAGCGCAGAAGGCGTTTCTAATATGGACATTAAAAATAGGTGTATTCACGCACAAGTGACAATGACAGTGTTGTGTACATATTACAAATAACGGTAGGACCACTAAAGGCGTGGATAACGGAATAATATCCGCAACAACTTCAATTTCGCGGATATTCTCCTACAATTAACTACCAATTTCCTTTCACAATTACTAACGTGATCTGAAGACTGAAAAGCAAAGTATAACCGTATTATTTAAAGTATATTTATAATTGTTTTCTGTTTGTTTGTTGTAAATATTTAAAGCATTTTAGTAATAATTATAAAAAAATTAATACATCTACAAGTTTCTTTGGTAATAGTATGTAATTCTCATATTCTATTTTCTATTACATACTCAGTCCATGTATGTTTAGTGAGAATTTAAAAAAACTAGATATTATTCAAGTATTGGATGCAAATTATATGTATTTTGACCAATTAAAACCTCGATTTATGTTTAAGATTTATTACATATATCTTATCGAATACATTATGTATGTTACATACATATCTTTGTAGCTACTAATAGACAACATTTTTTGATAACGTTTGAGGTTTTAAGTAAGCCGCTTTTCTGTAAATTATTGAATAATTGTATACTTTATAGTAACTCGAGATTGTGTCAACATAGTAGGTATAGTTTTGATTTTGGCGTGTATAAAACAATATATATACAATTTTATGCAACTTTTCGTTGTTTAATGTTCTGCACAAGTCTCTTCGTCACTCCAACTTGATTCTGGATCTTGGTTATGCAAGCAAGTGACGATAGCACAACATCTTAAATGCTTGTAAGTGCCGGTGAGTATCTTCTTGTTGACGAGGCTATTAAAGCAGTGTCGTCTGCATAGCCAATGATGTTGATGTTGTTAACTTTCACTGAAATTTAGTCCCGAAATTTGATGTTTTTTGTGCAGTTCTTTCATTATTTTACACTTATTATTGAAATGCGTCTCACAAGCCTTCTTACTACGGATGAGATTATCGAGCACCATATAGCACTGAGGATCACTATTTCGTTCTTTCTTCGGTGTCGTTGTTGTTGTCGATGCTCTAAGGAAGTTAGTGCAAGTATTATTTATAAAAAAGCTTCCAGTTTGGCATTCCGATTGTTAATCTTTTGAGATTGATCTTAAATTGCTTTATCTTTTTGGGTTTTGGAATGAAGGTGAATAACATAAATTAAATAAATAAACCACCGGGTTATCGCAGACCCAATATCTGCCCCCGGATAGGATTTTGAGCTCTTGACATAATTTCTAAATCCAATTACCATTACTTAATCAATTTGATTTCGCACAATATGTTGAAAAATGCCCCCCTCTGTTTCCTAACAATAGGCACCAGTTACCTCAGGAACTATCTTTGAGCCAACTTTGGCATTCATATCTCCCGATAGACAGATGTTAATACATATCATGTTTGTTTGTGAGTTTGTATGGCTGCATATAGACTTCCATCTCAGTCTTTTTTTGTTCAATTAGTGCATAATTTTTTAATTATATTAATATTGAAAAGCCGGGAACTCATTTATCTTCATAGCTTGAATAGATAATGGTATAAAATCTGTCACCGTCTTCGAAACTTCATTTGTTACAAGAATTCCAACGCCATACGGTTTGGCCTTCTTCATGATTACTAGGGAAAACTATTGAGCAGTGGTTTCCCGTGGCTTATTGGTTGACATGCAAGTTTAATTCCTCTCATAGGTTTTTACCGTATACCGTCACTGGTTGGTTTCCAGAGCCTCGTTGGTTATTTAGTAGAGACCATCCCGATATGAGGTATCGCTGTAGTGTTTATTACCACCGACGCATTACCTACCTACTCCCCATTAACTCGATCATTTACATATTTCCGCTTCAAGCAGTTTATTTGACCTGGCCTGTATACCTCGATATCCTTGGAGGAGGCCAAGATAAACAAAAAATTTCTCTTTATATTTTTTTCTAAATCCGCTGGCCCTATTAGTTGAAAATAGAAATCGATCTATTGAAAATTCAAATACTACGTATTTGGTAAGAAAACTTGTACGCCACATACACTGTAATCTAATAATAAATAAAAATATCGCGCCATTATTTCCAAATGTCACATACATAGCACTTAACGCAATACAGAGAATAAACATTAATACAAAAACAAAATTGTAAACGACGCATATCGGCACCGCACTATTTACGTATTAAAATGTAAAAGCATTATTTGTTGCTAATGCCTTTATTGGACAAATTGCTGTAGGGCAGTTGCTGCTAACATTTAAATCAGCTTAATGCTTCATTTCCATAAGTATAGAGATAAATTCTTGGACTAAAGAACATATAGACTGGTTGGAATATGAAGATTTTCTGATAACATTGTTTAACCAGAAAAAAATAAAAATCATAGAAAAGGCGAGGAAATCTAACACAAACACCGTATGCCCCGCCCCATTGACGTTTTGTCGTACTGGCCACTTTGACCTCAAATATCTGCTCTTTGTTTAGAAATTCCAAATTCAATTTTTTACAGCTATTTAAATTTTCAGGTTTTATTTGATTTTTTGCGACGCTCTATTTATAAATTGAAAATATTATATATCGCGATATTATTTATGAGCACGAGTTCAACCGTGGTACCAGTGCTGTGGATATACGACTCGAAGGATTAATTAATTGTAGGGAAGCGGCATTACAAAAGAAAACAACAACTTTTGGTTCCAACGTCTTGGTTCTAGAAACTTCGATCAGCAGAACAAGCCGTAGAACAAAGTTGGTAACGAAGAATTGAAGGCTATTGTGAATGCAGTTCCATCGCAAACTACGTCTGAGTTAGATGCAGTCCGCGGTGTTACTGATAAAATTGTATTAATCGACCTGAATTTGGTGCAAAAGCCTTAAAGGTGGGTACCTCCGACAAACGTGTGATCACACACTGCACACAAGACTGCTACATTATTTTGGCGTTCTATCGAATTAGTAGAACTGTTAAAGTAGAATAATGTAGTGAAAAATAAATAAATAAAACTTAGAGAAGCTACAATTGGAATGTCTGAGACATCCACTGTACTCCCCGGACCTTGGTCCAAGGGATTGCCATTTTTTCTCGAAATATGGACATTTTGCAAGTTAAAAACTTATGAGGTCGATCCGCCGGTCGATCAACGATTTGATAGATTCCCATCGGAATTTTTTTAGTAAACGGATTAATAAAACCTATAAGGTAAAAGTACATAGTTATCAATGTTACATACTATGACTTATGTAATAGATGTATTCTATTAAAAAAAAACTATTTTTATGTTGTTAAGTGATACCCCCCGCCCATGAACAGTCTCGATGCCAGAGGGCTCGCGAGTTGTGGTGCGATGGACGTCGAGGTGATACGGGTGGAATTATTAGATACATTTATTTATTATGATAAGATTACATTATTAAACTATAATGTTTATTAATGATACAACTTCTTACTAATGTATAAAAAACGTAGAAAAAACAATTTTTGTAAAAAAATACAAGATTTATGTCTTGGTTGATGTTTGTTTTGATTTATAAAACGATAAATTAGTAAAAAAAATGCATAATTCTGCGTGCGATTATCAGTAAGGTTAGCATTGACGTAAGTCTGAATAATTAGTATCTAATTGATTCAGATTATTATTTTTTTGTTTCTGATTTTGAGAAAAAAACTATGCATATCGTCAAAAAACTTCCTATACAAGTTTTTTATTGAATGTTAAAGTGGTTTTAAATGTTAATGCTGATATCCTTAAATTTATGTTATTTTCGTCACTTGTATAAAATATTGAATTAATACAACTGAAATATATAAAAGAGAAATTAGATATTATAGATTGATGTTAGATGATACAATTTTTACTGTTTATTTTTTTATTTAGTTCACGTAAGGTTTAAGCTTACAACTATTATTTTTTTAAATAAAAAATGACTATATATATTATACAAAAGTAAATTAAGTACTCTTAAATAAATTATTGTATGAAACAATTGAATATCTGCCTCAATTTAATTAAGTCTATATAATTTAAGGTCTACATCTTGATGGTTTTCGCGATTTCCAAGCACTGTATGAATATTGTATATTTCAACATGAATTGAGTTATCATCGTAATGCGATTTAAATTGGCCCGGGACTCTTTGACACCTGTGCTGTGGGAATAATCAGGGACAATCCGCCTTCATTTGATAAATACAGGGCTGGACTGTTAATAATACTAACTAGTCCTTAACAGATAATGTTTACTCAATATAACAGTTATCAATTATGTGCCTGTCCACCGTCTTAATTACCACAGCATCAGTAATAAACATTTCTTAAATACATAGCTTTAAATAAACCGTTGGTAGAAAATATATGGCTTCAGAAAGCGCCTCTGCAGTTCGTCGGTCCGTTTAAAAATCAGCAATTGTTTCATTTTTATGACTAAATCTACGTACCTTTGGAAAATACGATTTTTTTGGCAAAAATTATTTACTGCTACGGAAAAAAGTAATAAAACGTTCTATAATATTCGAGTCCGGCTCTGTACAGAGCTTCGTGACTTACTGTAAGATGAAACGCGTGACCGCGACTAATGGTGAGTGTTTTTGCTTGCATTTGCGTATGCAGTTAAACAGATGCATGGATGATTGTCTGATAAAAATGCAACATCTCATTTGCGATTTATCGGACATATTTGTGTCTATTAAAGAACTATAATGAAGCTAGACCTTTGGAATTATTTATGGTTTATTCCTCTGTTCTGTTATGGTATATGGGTAAATGGCATATGGGATCCATCACTCCAGTTTCAGTGCTTGTGTAGCGTTTAGTTTACTTATTAACCTACTGAAATGTTGTTTTGTAATAGGAGGCAAAACAGGAAGAAGGCTCATCTGATGTTAAGTGATACCGCCATCCATACACACTGACATTGCTCGCAAGCACGTCGCCGGCCTTTTAAGAATTGGTATGGTTGGTAATATTGGTATTGGTAGTGGTATCTTGAAGGACCCTAATTCAAATTCGCTCAGAAATACTTCAAGTGGTTCGACATATTAGTGATACATGGAAAACTGCCATAAGAAACGCTCAGTTGTGGAAAGAGCGTACAAATTCTAAAAAGGCCGGCAACGCACTCGCGAGTCCTCTAGCATCGAGAGTGTCCGTGGGCGGCGGTATTACTTAACATCAGGTGAGCCTCCTACGCGTTTGCCCCCTGTTCTATAAAAAAAATCTATAATAAAATGTAACTAAAGACTTTTCTGTATCGGTACGTTTTACAATTTCCTCCTTATGACAAACATATCCCAAGGAATACTGTTTGCTGTATGCAAACGTTCCCACAATCTCAGTGTACCAATAAATTCCCAAATTAACCCGTTCAGTGGTTTCTAATTCCTGTCACGCACGGCTTAAGATTTTAAATTTTTCCATCGCACGCACTTTTAATATCAATTTACATAAGGCTGTAAATCTCTTTGAACGTATTTTTATCGAGTACTTTTTTATTTATTTCATTTAAGTATTCCTACAGCTAATTGATATATATAAACAATTACAATACACACAAAAGCCAAAACGGAACTGAAACAGAAACATAAAGCACAGTTAAGTATAAGGTATTGTTGTGCAATGTATGTATGAAAATAACTAAGTTGAATTTATTTTCAGAGAAAATTTCTACATTTCTTCTTTTCTACGATGGACGCTCCCCTTTTTATAAGTGTCTGCCATAATATTATTTTTACAATATACTCGAAAATTACTTATTTTCATCAATCAAGCAAGTAGATTATTAGCTCTTTGGGCTATTCAAATTGAAATTTCAGAGGTCTTCCGAAGCTACACGTCATACATCATTAAAGTGGCGTTATAACGCCATGGGTCGTTATAACGTCATAACCCATAGGGCCTTTGGCAGTTCCAGTTTATTTGCCTCTTCAGGTCGGTTTTATTTTAAGCTATAATTTTGTGGTTCAAACTTGGACCTGCTGTCCAGCCAAAGTTGTTGCCTCTATTCTCAGGGTTGCTCTCGAGCGGTATTCTCTTCTCTTCTACTCTCGTGCTAGAATTGACGCAAGAAGATACCAAAACATAGCCTAATAAAGAGATATTAAATATATTAGCAAAGGTATGTCTTCTAAAACAAAATATAATATGAGAAAAAATAATATTCATGATATAATCACTAAGCACAAGAAAGTATTCAATAAGTACTTGCGTAGATTAGACTTTCTAAGACCTCAACCTTTAGCCTCTAACATAAGGCGTCTAATAGGACGAGAATATATTAATTTTATTACCTCCTTGATTTGTTTTCTAAAAGTAAAATATGTAATTTATATACAGACTTTACTTTTAGAAGACTTTACTATACAGACTTTTGTTTTAGATGTAAAGTGTTAGCCTTGGGTTTGAGCGTTCGACTCCCATGCCTGATTCGAAGCTCAGCTGTTTACCAATGGAGTTTTCTGGATATGTATATACACTCGCTGGTATGCCATGCCACGCTCGCTGGCATGCCTTAAGTAAAAGTATAATACGTGTGTCAGGTACAGAAGGGTAATCGCTGACGTCTATTAAGAAAGAAAAATCATGAAACAGGCATCGAAGTTTGAGGACTAAACCAAATGATGTATTGCCATTGGTTTCATGGTAATACTACAAATAACACTGAAATATTATTGCAAAATAAATTTCAAATCCTTAAATTCAACTACTGAGTTGAAGTTTAAAAATACCTTGTTAAGAGAAATACTTTAAAAGTCTAACTAACCATGAAATACCCAAACAGTTTCCTCATATATGATGCCATCTTTGTTGATGTAATTTATTAAGAGCGATCGTTAGTAACCATGATACGTAGTAACTGATTTGGATCTTTATTGCAATCTCATGAGATCACCTTAATATTATATGTTTTCGACACTTCGTATACGTATAGTGTAGATTTATTTTGAAACTCGCAACCAATCTTCTTTTTCAGCTAAGACTTTATTACTAAAGGTTGACTTTTAACAACTATAGTCATATTGATGATGACGCAAAATGTGTCTGTGATATGCGACTTTTAGTATTGACTATCATACCTATAAACTTTCGTATCATCTCAATTTGTTGATGGACTTATTTCTGACTCAATTCGGTGAAGGATTGGATCCTGCTTATGCGAATGTTGGTAAGGTAAATCCGAAAACCATACATTTTATTTTATTTTAAAGGTTCCAAGACTGTTTGACAGTTCAATATAATTACTAAGTAATCACACTAATTATACCAGAGTTCTGCCATGGCACGATCCAATGACGACGGCGAATTGTGGGGTTACTTAAACAACTTTAGGCTTCTGCTTTAATCTCTAATAAAAAAGAAATAGGACTTAGAAATCCAGGCATAAAATTGACTTTTGACTATAGATTGCAGAGTTCTCATAGTTTTAAAATATTCCAAGTGTTGAATACATAACATGCGAATGTAAAAATTTAACCGTGTTATATGTATCAAATACACTCAAAGTGTTATAAAGCCGTCAATGTTTGCACAACGTACCGGGCGTGGCAGTAGGCGGTCGATAACTCGTGATATTTCAAGAATTTATTACGATTATTGATTAATAAATGTAATTTTTTAACGATTATAAATATTTCACTGAGTAATAAGCGGCAGCTTTCTATATATGGAAAAGTCGATAAATACCAAGCTTCGAGAAAAATCAATTTATCGGCGGCGCTGTATAAACTATGCGCGTTTTTCTATGTAATATATCTTTACTTAAATGGGCCTTGTTTCTGTGTAACAAATATGTAATTATATTACAAGTTATATAGTAGGCATTGTTATTTTATTAGTAAAAACTGGCATTAGGCAAAAGATACTACAGTAGGATGGATAAAGGTTTTTATTTAAGTCTGACTTTTTCGCTCAAACAATTGAATATAAAACAAATAAAACAGTCGTTCTGTAATTGAATAATACACTCACACTTACTCCGCTGGCATTGCGACCCAAAATATGTCTTGGCCTACGGGACCAGTAACTTTCAGCGCTGCCGATAAAATAAAATAAAAATAAAATACGTTTATTTTGGAACATAAGATCATTATGGTATCACCTATTCCACGTCATTAAATTCGAGCCTGTTGGCATCCTCATCAGCAAAGAAGACAGAGGGTGTTGGCCGAGAGCAAAAGCGTAAAAAACTCTCGGTACTCTTTTTTTAAAAAAAGCAAATCATCAAACAATTCTACAATATTTAAAACAAATATAGCAAATTAATAAGAAGCCTTCTGCCATTGGTTCTGCCATTTACTGCCAATTGCCGACTGCAGATCCTCATCCACCCTGTCGAACCAGGAGTACCTGTCTCCGACCAATCTACATCACTTATTTTAAAATATTGTTTATGTTGTGTAATGTTTATGGATTAAATATTATATTTTATATGGTCACTACGAATAAAGTCACTCCTAGAAAAATGTATTATTTTTCTTCTTAACATTCATATTAAACGATCGTTTACTCACGTATAACGCAAGTTGAAACTTAATAAATATTAACTATTTGCCGAATTCGAATTTTCAGAACCAGGTGTCGCAACTGCGCATTAACATCAAATACAACCTGTTTACCCCGAGACATTTATTCCATATCAAGTGTTTTGTGTAAATAAGTTAAATGTTGATTTTTTATAGATTAGAGCGATACTATGACTCTGTAAACACGGTTCGTTTGGGTTCAATATACGATACTAATCTTATATTTAATTGCTGTAAAATCTATATGTGGGTATGTATGTGTAATCTAGTGTTTATGGTTGATGAGGAAATTAGAAAAAAAGTTATTTCATGTAATATTATAGACGTAGAGCGTACCAATTTTTCAAAAGCCGGCAATGCAATCGCGAGCCCTCTGGCAATGTGAGTCTTAGTGTCAATGTGAGGTTATATCACTTAACATTTGAGAGACCCATTACCCTTTTTGTACTATTAAATAAGTCATAATTTCTCACTTAAATGCAAAAGCATGTTTTAGCGTTAGAATACGTAAGTGAAGTCGGTTTTAATATGTTTCGACTCTTTACAAATATATATTATATGAAATTAGACCTGTCAAAATTCACTTTCGCTGGTATCGTTAGTAATTAACTTGGTGACTTTTAACATGAAATTTTCATTTTAAATGAAAATATTTCCAAATATACTAAAGATAAGAGTAGAGACTCTTGATCCGTTGAGTTCAGATGCACAGGCACTAATTAAAGATTTTAGTTGGTGCCTGGTAAATAGTACTGGTACTAAACGTAATAAATATTTAATACAGCGGGGAAATGCTGCCAGCGTTAAAGGTGCCACAGGTAGCAAACTTTTTAAATTAGGTTATAAAAACCGGGCACGTATTTTTAAACTAAATTTGAAAATATAGAACACGTATTTTTAAACTTTAAGCGCAAGCGGATGGTCATACTAATACCAATAGTAAATTTGAAACCGCATTGAATGCTGGTTTAAACTTAAATGACAATATCTTCTCATGGGTTGTGTGACGGTCGGTTTGTTTTAGACTGGCTCATTAGGTACATATTCTCTATCAAGGTTCGTTCCATACAACTCGATAATACATTAATTGATTGAATAAATTCTTAGTTAAATATGCTAAATATTTAGCCTGTTTCACTTTTATCGGACGGAAATCTTTATAAACATTTAACATTATACTGACACAATTGAATATGGAATGTCTATAGATACGATATGATTTTGATGCCTTATTACAGAATTAGGGTAAAAAAGAGTCAATTCTGAAGTTTAAATTCATATAGGTAAATAAATTTAATGGGAAAGACAACAGATAACAGAAGAAATGTAAGCGTGTTTATGGCATTTAATGAAAATAGGAATAAGGCTTGTGTTATGCATTATTAATAGGAAAGTAAAGAAAAACTTATAAGTACCACTTTTATTTGTAAAATTAATCAAATTTAATGAGTATAGTTTTAAAGTCAATATTACTATCAAAGCTAAACAATAGTTTCCCACGGCTTTTATCTAACAGGATACGCGTGGGTGATATATTTAGCAATTTAAAAAAAAGACTGTACGGGAATATTACGATAAAGTATCTAACGTACGTACAGGCGGTAGGGCGAAGGTCCTTGCCTCGTCAAATCAACAAAGCATCCACGCGCTAATGTATTCAAAGCAGCGATTGATGAAGTATAAAATTTCTCAGTACCGTCTCACTCACAATGGAATTATGATAATTTATCGGTTGGCTTGTGCCGGCCGAGTGTGTGGGAACGCGCAAGGCACGAGCTTTCCCACGACACCGATACGCGAAGAACAACGGCTTACCGAGTATAAGATTGAACGTCGCTTACGACGATTTACATTAAGGTTAAACAACGCGCTCGATACTGTTTAGGCGTAAGCGCCACTGATGTGCTGCGGGCGAGTATTATCGCTTCACGTGAGCAATTCTTTTGGCGCTTAAGTTGTTTCGTGCTCTGGTACGAGAAGACAGAATTGGAGTAAGTAGCGTCACGGCAGTTTCGACCGCACAATGGCTCGGTTTCGAATCAACTAGCGGTGCTGAGAACTAACACCTTTGCGCGGATGTAGCGATTGTAATTGTTTATGACTAATTGGATTTCATGTACGGCGTATAATGTATACAGTACCGGAGCTCATTAAGCACTGTAATTATTTAATATCAGATAAGGTTAACTAGCTGTATTTATGACAGGAGGCAGCTAAGAAGCCGACGTCATAAAATACAACGGAAAGAGATAAGACGATGTAACATTGTAAAATAAAGTTAATATTACTACTAAAGAGCAAATTCTAGTACATTTTCAAAATCCCTGATAATAAACATCAGTTAGGTAAAAAGTCAAATTTCTAACCGTGTCTGTCTGTCTGCAAGGCGATAACGCTGCGTGTCGCCGAGCTGCAACGATAGGGTTGCTACATAAAAGTTATTATAAAATTTTAGACTATTAGGTATATTTTATATAATTTGAAAATACTAATATTTGTAGCTATGTTATGGCTTAATACTTTTTTAATTATTTTATAAATTGCAATTAAACTATAATATAATTTTCTTTTTTATAACTTTTTTTTTGTTCACAATACACTTTATATTTATCCCCCTAGATTTTTGAATAAGAACAGGAGTGTGACAGTGATTTAATGTGTCGCCACAAGTCTTATGAATAGTCGTTGTGACGTAATTGAAATTCCCCTCGCGTGTGCTTTCTAAAGATTATTAGTGACGTCATTGAAAGACGCGCGGACCCTGCGTCTGCGTAGTAATTTGAGGGGAACGCGTGGGAATGTAGATCCAGGTGCCATCAGCTGAGACCCTAAGACTTGAACAGCTGTACGTACACTGTCTATGGAATATACTATTTAAGTTTATTTATTTAGTTAAAATAAAAAATACACATTTTATAGAGTGATTTTTAAATAAAATAAAATCGTTTAATCCTATTGTTAATTTGTGTTTCTATATTTTAATATATTTTTCTTATTCTACTTTAAATATAAAAAAAACATGTTAGTAAATTAATGTTTACGATCATTGATACACAATTTATTATAAGTAATATTTCTCCAAATTTTAATCCAATAACAACCAATAAATATGTTTTATTTTAAAACAGCTTCAAGTAAGTTAAAAATATTTTCCCTAAAAATTGTGTCGTAATATTAAAAACTAAAATTCCTTGTGCCACCCCTAATTTTATCACGGGCGTTTTGCCACAATCGCCGTAGGGCGCATAAAAGCAAGTGAACGAACGGCGCGCGCGCCATTCGCTCAGATACCGTCGCGAGAGCAACACCAATGATTCTACCTGCTCGTACTATGTCCCCACACGGGGCTTTCCATCCTCCGGCACACGCACACCCAGACGAAGAACCAGTCTCCCGAACCTACCAATACCGCAAAGTAATGAAACCGATGCTTGAAAGAAAGCGTCGCGCACGCATCAACCGCTGCCTTGACGAACTTAAGGATTTGATGGTGACCGCTCTCCAAGCGGAGGGTGAAAACGTCTCCAAGCTGGAGAAAGCAGACATCTTGGAGTTAACCGTGCGACATTTACATAGTTTGAAACGTCGCGGACAATTAGTGCTGAAACCTGAAATGTCATATGCGGAGCGTTTTCGAGCAGGATTCGCTCAGTGTGCTACGGAAGTGTCTCAGTTCATAACAAACGCTACAGTGGCCGCCAATGCCATGCATAGGCAGGGACCTGTGGATCCCCAAGCTGGTGCCAGGTTACTTCAGCATCTAAGCAATTGTATAAGAAGATTGGAGAGTCCGCCTGTTGTACAACCACAACCAATAGTGCCCAATGTAACCAGACCGACACCTGTGCAGGCGATAGCACCAGCTCAGGCTCCCCAAGTGCAGAGGCCAGTTTCGACCGAGAGGTGTTTGAAGAGGCCGCTAGAAGAAACAATAGACGTGGAAACAATTGGCAATAAGAGACAATACGCACCGCCCTCGCCGCCGCACAGCCCCGCCTCCGAGTCTGACTCCTCCCAATCGATGTGGCGGCCGTGGTGACAGGCCTGAGACCTGAACTCAGGATCCTCATGATCTCGAATGCTCTCCATCCAGGATTGTGTACCGTGTGATAGTTGAACTTTGTTGTTTTACCGTTAACGTTCCTAGAACCAGTGTGTTGGCATGCCTTGCTTGTTGATTGTTTTAATTTAATAAAGTTAGTTTTTTACAATCGTGTTATTTCTTTCGGGAAAATGCATTTACTGTAGGAATTAAATACCGTTAGTTAAGTTTTTACTGTGATAACTATTCATACAGTTACATTTGTTAGGTAAGATTTGCTAGAATTATATAGAGATGAATAAACCACTGTAATCAAATAATAAAGTATGAGTTGTATTTATTATCTGGTTCGTTTTAATTCAAAACAAATATTTTAATCTCAAACCAGCTTTTATCGAACACCATGTAGATCATTGTATCGATAAAATCGATATTGCGATAATTATCGTAAACAAGTTCCACAGTGAACAATAAAAGTGTTTCATGAAATATTCAACAGATACAACATTTAAATGTCAATTCCCACGCTGTCTCTGTAATCTATGCTCTCTTACGTCGAACTATCGTGAGAGGAGTAGACAACTTAATGGCAGACGTTGTTAGCAGAGTTTTTTAAAATATCCCAGCAATTAATTAATCATTCTGGATCGCATACTATAATTAAGGTCGTTTTGCATTGTGCGTTTTTTTAATTTTTACAAAGTTTATAATAAAATTTCATGTATATGTAAATCAACCTATAAAAACGTGGGTAATAAGTATTTTATTTCTTCTTTTTCATTCATAGCTTGCAGATTACATTACATACACAGCAATTTCTTAAATATAATTTAGTAAATATAAGTTCTGTAGAGAACTTTTAATAAATCATAATATCATATACATATTTCAAATTATTACACTTAAAGAAACTCCTTTTCTGGAACAATATAAACGTACTAATCAAATAAAAAATCACACCCGAAGGAAGCTGTTCAAACACAGGTTCTCTTAAATGGCTAAACACACTCGATTGCCACAAAAACAAAAGAAAATATTCATATTAAAATCTAGTACCTATCAAAAATTTGGCTACCGTATTCAATACGGATTTATGTTGTGTTAAGGTTCAAGAAGGGCACGTTAAGATTTTGTCTGTTATATGAATTATGTATGTATAATTGTACCTATATGTACAAATAGTAACACAAGTAGCGGCGCTACAATCTTTTTAGGTCCTGACCTCAGTTCAATTTTAATCAAAATGGCAAGTAGGGGTTCAGCCTCCTGTGCTGACTTCTGAGATCTAAGGCAAGCCCTTCTTTTCCTTCTCCGATCGGGTAAATATTAATGCGCATATACCTAGACAGAAAGTCCATTAGTGTACAGCCGGGACTTCAAGGATGTATGTCGCGAGCTGTAGCCACTAGGCCAACACTTCTCGTACAAATAGTCAAGTTTAGATAAATCTTACAACCTCAGTCATATTTAGTGAATAAACATATATTCTTTATTCAAAACAAATAACATAATACATAAAAATATACCGAATAACTAACCTTAAAATTTAATAATTAAAAAATATTATTAAAAGGAGTCGCTTTAGGCAAGGTTCCGAAGATACTGGCAGCGTTCCCCCTTTGAATAGCTAGAATAATTCTTTGTGCGAGGTAGCTGCCAGCTCTTCGGTCTCCTGTGATGTCGACTAACCTTTTTGATAATTCCCTAAAAAGCCTTAACGCGCTAGGACCCCACGGAACAAGGGCCTCGACACCGAATGGGACAAAATCATATTCAGAGCCTAGACCCCTGTGAATTGAAAACATATTTTAACAGTTACAGGTTGGTAGATTTTTTATTATTAGATTCAAGGACTGATGTAGCATGAGACAGGCAAATTTCTGTGTCTCATTTAGTCTTCTGTAAACGTCGCCGTTTTATAGATATCACGGTTTCCACACATTTCCTTCAAATAATATAGCCCTTAAATAATTACTAACCGAAGTAGCGAGAGTACAAATTGGTCCGATTCTAATTGAGCATTGCGTGCCGCGCCGTGGGAACGGTGAAAATAATATATTTACCGATTTACCTTAACCGTGGGAGCTACAGATTAATGATCTGTGGTGTATTGTTTTAATCTGGTTAGGTGAAATCGGATACTTCCGATTATCCGCACAAATCTTATACTAATATTTTTACTCTACTATTTTCGGCTTATCTCATCGTCAAAAACAATGTACATATTCAAATAACAATCTTTTTTTACGTGAGTAACACTGAAAATGTTTAGAACTCGCCAGTTAGAAACATTGCTAATGAAATTTAGAACTCTTTGGCAACCTAATGTAGTATAATGCATTCATTTGTCATTTGGTTTTGTGAATCGGCGGCAAATCTAAAACTCTTGTCGTCTGAAAATTTTAGGTCAATGATTTATTATAACTTTCGTTGTGTGCTTACTCAACAATAAAGCTATGATAGGCTGCGATTAGCATTTCTTAAAGAAGCCCCATCTCGTGCCACTATTTACAATTGTTTTAACGAGTTTAACCGTGGATGTAACAATCTCAATGATGATCTGCGCGAGGGACATCCTTTAACAGCGACTACTGAAGATAAAATCAGTGCTGTGCGACGCATGATAGTAAAAGATTAGAGACTGACCTATCAGCAGATACGGGCTAGCCTAGACATTGGTATGAGTCAAGTTCAAAAAATATTACACGAACATTTAGGTGTCACGAAGCTTTGCACCAGATGAATTCCGCATACTTTAACCGTCGACCAGAAACACCTTCGCATGGACTGGTGTCACCAAATTTTAGATATGTTCAAGGGCGGGACTCAAATGCTGTAATCATCGTCACAGGTGATGCAAGCTGGATATATTGCTACGAACCAAAAACCAAAAGACAATAAGCTCACTGGGTTCCTTTCGAGGATCGGCCAACTAAGGTAAAGAAAGGAAGAAGTCAAGGAAAAAAGATGATTGCCTTATAAGGTCATTTCTCGACACTTGTGCTAAAAGATGGAAGGACAGTTACTGCAGACTGGTTTGTCAATCGCTGTTTGACTGTTGTCTTTGAAAAAAAATTGACAGCAGCGTTGAATATATGACTATGGCAGGTGTTGAGATTCATGCGAGTCGAGTCATGCGCCATACAGTCCTGACCTGGCGCCCTGCGGCTTTCATTTATTGCCAAGAACTAGAGATACAATTCGAGGTATTCGCTTTACGAGCCCTGAAGACGCGGTGAAAGCGTACGAAAATGCCATAGAAGAACCCTTAAGGAAGAATGAGCCTACTGCTTTTCTCAGTGGTTCCATATAATTGTTAAGAATTACATTTTTTTTTTGGGCGGATTAGGTTTGAATCACGTTGTATAAATTTATTGTACTTTTCTTTTAATCGATTTTTTATAAGAAAAAAAAATCATCTTAATAAGAAAAACAAACAACTTTATTATTGCATAAATAATAATAACTTTACATATTAATCCCCTTTAAAATATTGTGACATAAAACATGGACAACTTAAAAGTATAATTTACGACATTATTAATATTATATATCCTAGTATTAATTATCTTGGCTCGTGTGAACAATTTGATGGTCATTTAATTCTTATAGCGAACCCAGTTTAGTCTGTATTTCGGATAATTCAATCTATAAATGTTACTAAAGGCTAAAAGAAAAAATCTAAACATTGACTTTTGTTACTTTAACGTTTTATATATAACATGAGCTGTACTCAGAGTCGTTCATTACATTATCTCTATAATTAAATAACGTAAGTCAACTGCGAAATGAAAGTTATATTAGTAAGGCCAGCCTGCCTAAGTCAGTCGTATAACTTTTTCTAAAGATTGATAAAGTTTTTATATTGAAGCATGTTGTAGAGATCATCTTTACAAAATGCCAAAAATAATTAAATCATAATTGGTTGGCGTAAATAAAACCATGCGTCAGGGTTGGATTAAAGAAAATAATTTCTATTACTATACATAAAACGTGCACACATTATCATTGCATTTTTCGTATTGTTTAATTTTAAAAATGAACGCAAACATTTCAATGTGAAAGCCTTCGGGCTAAATTTAGCATTAAAAATATCGTTTGTGCGTGTCGATATGCCAGTTCGATAAACTAGTTTTTAGGGAGAAATTAAATAATTGGAATCGATATTTAAATTTAAATTGGACTTTGTATAGGAATGATCCGTGGTGGAATTGACTTATTGTTTACCTTTATTGAGGATACAAAAAAGGTAGGGTTTGCTTTGTATACATAGCGAATCCCAACCTACTTGTTCATACGATGAAGGAAAATATGGTGAGGAAACAGGCATGGCTTGACCGGCAAAACCAAAGCATGGGTTAGGCGCTATAATGCTCAATAATCAGATTTTAATTCAATTTTTTTTAATAATCTCGCCTAAACACTTATAAGGAATACATAGTAAAAATAATCTATAGACATAAATACAATTCTTACATTTAAAAAAATCAAAACAATTTTATTCGAAATTATTCCCATCTTATTTGCATTTTTTTGGAAATTGAAATTGGAATAAATCGAAATATATAACATATTTACGATACCTCACACAAGTGTAGAGAGTATATAAACATTTAAGGATAAATAAAATATAAATATGAATGTATAAACGGTATGTTTATATGTTAATCGGTAATTTATTTTTATTGCCTTCGAATGGAGGTTATATTGGTATTTTCAATAATTACAACTTTGAGCTTGGCCGTCACGTTTTTAATTATTTTCGAAGTGAATGCACGATGCAATTAAGATTAATGTGTTGGTGTCAAAATAGCTTGAAGGTGTCTATATTATAATGTTTAATTAGATTTACATCCTCTGTGGGTTAGTGGTAAATATAGCTGTATTCGGAGTTCTGGATTCGATTTATGGCAAAACCATATTTGATCGTGTTGGACGGTAGAACGTTTGCTTGTTTTACAAAAATTCAATGAGTTGGTGAGTCACAGGTTGTGGGACACACGTTTTGGTTAGCTAATAGCCGAGATTATGCATCTAAAACAGGTAGCATGAATTTTTGTTTCACGTCCCTCATATCAACGCCATCTATGCTATAACACAGTTTTTCACAGCCCGGACATACAACGTCCAATATTTAAGCGTCTTTTCTTATGTAATAGTTTATGTTATGGATGGGATATATAATTAGTTTAATTTATTTTTATTAAATAAAAACCTTTACTGTATTAAGTTGATATCTTTACCAAAATTTATCAAAATCAATTGATATAATGAGAATGGCGATGTTTACAAATACATATAATTATGTATATGTATTTTATGTGCTTAGTTCAAATTCGGCTTAAAACATCTCGTCTATAAAAAAGGATAAACATGAAGTGGTATGATGAGGATCTTTCGCGTCAAGTCGCACGTCTGGTCGTGAGCGCGGCGCGCGACCCGCGTCACGCGGCAACTGCACGAGCGCACAGGGACGGAGTTGTATTTAACTCCGTACAAAACTAAAACTAAACATTTATCATCATAATAGAGCTATCTATGTTTATTAAACTAAAAGTGTGTATTTCAAAAACTTGGGTAAGATATGATTTTGTTTTCGTCTTTTGATTTGTTAATATATTAAGCTTATTCTGTATATTCTTTGATGTTGTTGAAACTTCCGAATATTTATCATATTTTAATAAATGTCCGCAACTTAAAGATAAATTTAAAACATATTTCGGTTTGTTTATATAGTAATTAGTAACTATCACAAAACTGGAAAACAAATGCTACAAATCTTCAAGTACGTCCCTGTTCTTAACTCGCTACAGGCGATAGTTTTCCCACGGTCCCAGCCGCATCGTGGCCAAGACTGCCATTTGCATGCCCTCCCCGCCCCGCAACCGCCTACCGCATTACACAACCAATTTAAAAGCCCCAACGCTCTAAATCATTACTTATCACGGATCTGCTATTTCACTTGGTTGGCTAATTTACGGCCAATTCATTAGGAAGATCCGACGCGAGACGATTACTGTGTAATTGGAATGAATTGCGTTCTTTGTTAAAAATGCTTATGGTTTCGCCTCAAGCATTACACGACATTTTCATTAGCTGTTTAACAATCTATATAAATAAAATTGAATCGAAAAATATTTTTCTAAGAGTAAAACTCGAAGGGAGCCGATCAAGTATTACGTAAGCACTAGGGAGGGGAGGTGGGGGTTCTTTGATTTTCTTATTTGGTGATTACGTCAACAGTAAGTTTATGGTTGAAAACGAAATGCATTTTCGAGAATTCCTACAAAAAGTCAATACGTTTATATACTATTTTTTATAGCTTTGCTTTAATTTTTCTGACAAGAGGAAAGGGTGGGGGGGGGGGGAATAAATGCAGTAAATCTGCTTACGTAATATTTGAACGGCCCAAGACGCATGGACAAATTCGAGTAATTTATATTTATGTAGGTACTCTGAGATGGTTTAAGGTGAGATAAATAAAAAATGTGTTCGGTACTAGTGTACATACGAAAGAAGTGTAACTTCTTTATGACCATATTTTTCGAAAAATGATCTACTAAGTATATAACTTAAAAAAAATCCTTAAATATAGTTAAATTACATAAAGTTTAACAAAAGGCTTTTATTATCCTAGACATAAATAATACAATTATTTTTTTTACCTTATTACTTACTACTAAGATTTTGATTAGAATTCTATAATTGTATCGTTAGTATATAGTTGTGTTATTAATGGCTTCGAATCCCTTCGCATCAACCGTGGTAGGGACAAGAAAAAGTTGCCCGTAACTGAATGATGTGACGAGTAACCGAAAAATGTGATGCGTAACCGAAAAATGTGACAATACCTTTTTTTCCAACGCCGAAAAAGAAGTTTCATTTTAAAAAAATCACGGAAAACTAGTTTCTAAACGTAAGAGTTTGGTATCATTTTTCCAAGGTTACGTCAAAGCCTTTGGGTTGCTTTTAAATAGAAATCGAATAAGATATAATACTGTTTACTTATATGCGAAAGAAACCTCTCGAGGTCATGGCCATGTTATGTTTGTTTCTGTGATTTTGTTAAAATTTGTTGGAAGCAGTCCACGGTTGTTTTAAAGTTGGTTAGTATCAGTTTCTAGTATGCTCCTAAGCTTAGGAGCTCCTCGGGGAAGAACATAAACATTTATTAAAAGCATCTGGAGATGTATCACGTTGGTTTCGTGTTTTTAAACTTTTGTACAGTAAGAGCCTGCCAGCCTAGAGTGTCGCGTTTCACATACCTGTGTCCTCTGGTGATACAGAATGTGCTGAATCCTGTAGTTAAAAAGTCTATAGCAAGCGTTATGCTTAAAGTGTGCATGATTAACCAATGGTAGTAAGTTTTAGTTATAAAATTCAAAACCCTGGTGGCTGGTACCACATATATGATAAATGACTAAAAACTATCAACTTAAACATTGGTAAAGTTAATAATTCCACACCAGGGCCTGTTATGTTGGTTGTGTGGGTACTTTTTTAAGGTACTAGAGAACAATTCTAATACAACTGTTTTTTTAAACAAACATAACATTTATGACACTGCCAATTGAGATGCCCTGTTCTGGTGTTATGCCAATAAACCACGCATTATCTTTTATCGATGTCCTTCTAATGTCTAATATTAAATTAAAATTATATGCGAATCTATAATATTCATACGTTTGAAGATTAAGTTATAATAAAGTTTTATATTATATGAGTCGTAAAACATAAATTTGACCTTTCCTAGGCATCATGATATGAATAATTATTGAAGATATTCTAGAATTATGGTAATAAACATGCGGAACCCGGTTTACGATTTTCTTTTAATCTATCTATTTACATAAATTAGTGTTTGCTAATAAAGTGGCACAAATTATGTTTTTGTTAAGTCTTATATGGTGAAATTTAATTAATGTATCAATAAATATTCTTTACAATAATTAATCTTCTTTTTTAGTCGCATTCTTTTTTTTTACTAAAGGTCGTGTTGGTGTTCCATATCTTCCCCAACTCCCTCCTATCTAAGACATGTAAGGTGCCTCTTCAACATAATGGAATCCATTATTAATAGACAGCTCTTGAGGTATATAGAGTGCCACCAGTAGATTAGCGATTATCAGTACGGCTTTCGTCGTGGTGGGCTGGTGACTTCTTGTATTTTATTGTACATAAGTTTTTTCTGTACACTGGCCGGGCAGGTATTTCTCGGGCAGTTGTTGATGAGTACAGAAACAAACTTGTGTCAGAAGTGGAGTGAACGTGGAGTCTCGGAATGGAGTAGATTAAACTTCTTCATTCCGTGACTTCACGTCTACTAGTCCAATTTAACCTCAATAAGACACAAGTTTGCGAGTTTTCCACTAAAAAAGATAGTCTTCTTAAAGCCAAAGCCAGCATCGGAGCTACCCACTGAAGTATTTCCGGCCAATTCGTATTGCTTCAAGATGCAGTTCAAGATGCATACATCTATGAACGTAAAAAATGAAGTTAAATTATGTTTATTTACATTTACTACCGGTTTGCAAGCCAAGGGCGTAGAGCCCGCAAGAAGAACTGGCAGGAGGCTTTCCATCAAATCGCTAAGTTTTGAAAGACCTACTAATAATCTAACGCAGATGCTCACGGCATACGGCGGGTTTTCCGAATACCTGCATAGGTTTAAGTGCAAGCAAGAACCGACGTGTGCTTGTTACAGACAAAGCATCCAAGACGTTATCAGAGCAGGTAGCTGCTCAAGTGATCGCGCCACACACTTGGCAGGCGTGACCTTGAGATAAAAACTGGAGCCGGGAAAACAACGATGGCTGACTAGTCTCAACTAATAAACAATGCAGAACACTAACGCAATTTTGACAATCATGCGACAGAAATAGTCGCGAAAATGTAATAGTAGGTACAACAGAAAATAAATGACAATTGTAAACCTAATTTAAACTGAATTGTAAATGTTAGTAACTGTAACGTAAACATAAATGTAAAATAAAACTGCGATGCTAATATAATAAAAACATGTCAAAACTACAAAATAATTGTTTAGAAACCTATTAAGATATAGGAATTATCGTGTTTTATTTTAATGAGACATCAAAAAATATTGATAGATATTCAACGACTCCGGCAATACACTAGCTGGGAAAGGTAGGGAATACAAAAAATAACACACACACTAAAGGAAGGCGGAACATCATTTGTATTTTTAAATTTTCCGAGAATTGACAAATTCGTCCTTATCTCTCAGAGTTCTGATAAAAAATGCAGACAGCAACTTGGCAAACGGTTAACCCGACCTGACTGACCGTAAGAAATTTTTTTATCGGTAAATATCCATGCAGATTACATTAATTTTACCCAAACGCAGTTAAATGCCTACAAAGCCCCTAACGGTACCAAAAGCCATTTGCAACTTCTATAACCAACCATTAAATAAACTTTCTTTAAAATAACATTTCGCCACGGTCAAACAGTTCAAACACACGCCAAGCAATAAACAATATCATAAAAACTAAAATAAACGATTCGTAAATAAAACTAAATTACCCCAAATTACGCAAACACTATTTTCTTATTGTTAACTAATATCAAGCTAAGAAAGTACCGATAGCGGTGCTTGTTCGCGTGATGAAAAACTATAAAAAATGAATGAGCTATCACTGTTTAAGATACAGCACTTCGCGATTTTATTGAGAAACGAGATCGCTTGGTGTTCCCACGCCATGTTTTCCGGCCGCAGCGAATTTTGACAGATAACTATTGAATCACCGATGAATGTAGAGATAGCAGCGCTATCGATTTAAACTTCACTGTAGACGTTTAGTATAAGTAAGAGAAATACTTGTATTAATAGATACAGAGATGTAGAAGACGACGAATTAATATTGCCATAATAAGCGTCTAAGAAAAACGCAGCAGTTAAAAAGTACAATACTCAATACACGAGGTTTTACAAAATGAAAACTCAAGTATGTATCATGATTAATTAATATCAATTAAATACACTCTGTGTATTTTCATTATTTATTGAAGTAAAACTTAAGGTATATTTTTAAGCATGAAACGTCACGAAGATGTGCAGCGTTTTTTTTTGAAGAAAGAGAGAGAGAGAGAGAGCGATTGAAAAAAACACGCTATTGGTATTTGTTTAGTAGATACATATTAGAACTTTAGATAGCAGTTCCGTCGCATAACGTCTTGTGCAGTTTACGGACAGTTACAGTGAGTAAACAGTGTGAATAAAGATATTCTAATACATGGAGTGATCATATACCTACTGGCACAAGATCATCTATCGGGGATTTGATCTTAGTAATGATAAATGTACAAGTTTCACTTCTGACTATGTGCGCATGCACAATTATTAATAATTAATTAACACTTCGTTACAGAAACAATAAATTAATATAATTTACTGGCGGCTCTATCGTTATTGAACGTTCTCTTCCAGTCAACAACTGTAGAAAAAAAAATTAGATAAGGTAAGCAAAAAGTGCAAAAATACATATACATAAAGTTTTTTTAAACTAAAAAGCGCACATGAAAAAGAAAAAAATCACACGAAATTAGGTGCAAGTAGGTATATATGACATGATACATACAAAGTTCATAAATAAAAAATACTAAAGATAGTATCGAAAAGTTGCCCTTCAAATCAAGAAAAAGAGGTTTTTTAAATGTCAACTGTGACGCAAAGTGTATAAATAAAATTTCCAAAATACCTGTATTTCGAAAATTTTATTCAAACGAACCGAAGTGCTTTTTTATACATGTATGTATGTATCATCTTTAAATCTAATAGGCAAGTAGGTGATCAGCCTCCAGTGCCTGACACACGTCGTCGACTTTTTGGGCCTAAGACATGTCGGTTTCCTCACGATGCTTTCCTTCACCGTTCGAGCAAATGTTAAATGCGCACATAGAAATTAACTATTTGTGCACAGCCGGGGATCGAACCTACGACCTCAGATAAGAGAATCGCACTCTGAAGCCTACTAGGCTACACTGCTCTTTAATATTACAAAAATGGGTATCTAACTTTAGAAAGTGTCCAACTAAATGCTTAAATAGTGTTTAAAACTTTCTTTATTTGCAATCGCTACAGTAAAAAAGTGCGAGCATCAATTAAGCGGCGCCGTGGTGTATATCAGTTCTAGTTTATTGCTAGTCAACTAGTCGCGGAAGGTTCTAACAATGTGTGTAAAAAACCAATTAGCTTGTTAAGGTAAGCCGAGTGCGCATCAACTGACAGTGTGTTCATTTTTAGACCACCACGTTGCCATTTGCGTTTTATACGTAAAGCCTGATTGATTTACGAATTCTCGTAGAATTACAGTAAAATATCATTAACAGACATGGAAGTTCATTTCTCGGCGGTTTTTATTATATTTTTACGTGAAAAATATACACAAACATTACTAGTAATAAACAATGACTGCAAACGAATTAAATAATATATTAAGAGATACTAAATTGAGAGAGATTATATAACTACAGATTTGCAGTCTAGCCAAAGAAGATTATGTCACTATGATTTGTGGTATGATTAATTCTAATATTAAATTAAATATACCTTGTATATTTGCCTACTATATAAAATACATAATATTATAAACAGTTTTTTCTATACTAATTATAAAACAGAAATTCATCAGTATTAAATCTATACATTGGGTGAGACGTTCCCTTTTTACATGATTTTCTGTATAAATGTAACCGCCAGTTGAATTACACTTGCATTTAGTAAGTGCATAGAATATTATCTATAGTAAGACAAGAAATTTTATTAGTCCCGTGTAATCATTGCGATCACATGACATCCTGAAACGCGCTAACAAAGTTGTTCTGACCTCTTAGGATATATACAGCTTCTCGACCTTAGTCACTGGAGCCTTCGGGCAGTAAGTGGTTAGACAGGTCGAGAAGCCTCCGTATAGGACACCCTTCCCCCTGATTATATTGTTAGAATACTTCTTCAGGATAATTTCTATCCCGTAATTCTAATACAACGGATGTCGAATACAACCGCGGTATTGCGATAGTAAGATCTAATTCAAAATCCAATACTGTTTTGACATACGGGTGTGACGCAAACTTAGCACAAAGTATCGACAAAGAATCCTATATATCGCCAGCTAACTTAAACAACACTATACACATATCAAGTACATTCTATAGATAAAGCTACTCAAACAAATGCACCTCAAAGAATGTCTATTTACATTTAGAATTCTAAAATATTCGTCGACTAAGCTCTTAAAAGCATGATAATATTCACATTTGTTTAGATAAGCTACATTCTGCGGGCGATACTCAAAGATTATTGTCTTCAATAGTGTGAGAACGTATGTGGTGCTTAATTTCCCACGCGTGCCAGACGAGATAAACAAAAACGCCCGCGCAACCTAATGAAGCAATTATGTTATTACCGTTGCGACTTATTAACAATCCAATAGTCAATATTTGGTAAATTGCCGACCACAAAAACTAATGAGGTGTAATTTTAATGAGGCGAAATTCAATACAAAACTGATAAATATTTGCTTTTCATATCGTTACGTACACGCATAATAGACATATTGATGTTGAATTATACGTCATGAAAAATATGCAGGCTTTCGAAATTAAATAAATGTTTCTAAAACCATTTACCGTTTTTTTTATAGCCCCCAAGCGGCTCACCTGATGTTAAGTGATATGCCGCCGCCCATGGACACTGTCAATGCTATGTATGCTAATGCTAGAGTGCTCGCGAGTGCGTTGCCGACCTTTTAAGAATTTGTACGCTCTTTTCTTGAAGGACCCCAAGTCGTCAGTTATTCAATCATGGTATTTTCGTTTATGTTCTTTAAACATATGAATTCATATTATTCATGAAATAGTTAATCAAAGCGGTGGTCTGTGGACTTTATATCTACTACGGCCAATTGTCGTGTGCAGGGCGTCTAGACTAAATATATATACTTAAATAAATAAAAGATTAAATAAGCAACTTTAAAAAATGTAAATATTGTCAATATGTGCAGTCATTTGTACGTAGCTGCCGTTTTGTATGTAGGATAGGTAGATAAATGTATTTATCATTTATTTTGATGTCTATTAAGTATTTTTGCTTTGGTTTTCCTCAATACTTAACGATTTGTGTCAAATATTATATCCGTGTCAACATTTAAAATTCCTAACACAGTGTTTTTGTGGACAAATCGTGATCTGTGTGCAGTTAAATTTTACTGTTTGGGGTAATCAATGAATAACTTGGCAAACTTGGACCATTGAATTGTAGTATAACTTCATTTAAAATATATAGATTTAACGTGCTTCGTTTCTAAATTACACAATTTAAATGGAAATAAAATTATAAATAGATACATATTTGTTTAGCATCGTAAATACATACATTACGCATATATGCGGGATCTTGGCATACATTATTAACTTCTGACATAATTACAATTGTATTTTTGTGATATTTTTACATTCTTATGCAATAATTTTCTATTGTAAAGACGGTCTCTCAAAAGTTAATAAATATAAATTTATAAAAAAAATTATTAGATATTGCAAATTCTTATGCATAAAACTTCGTTCGTATCATCGCTTTGTTTAGTCTAAGCCCTTTCCGTCTGTCGATAAATCTTTGTTGACGTTTCATTGTAGACGAAATAATGTACCCAGATCCTTATCGGAGGAAGTAACGGTTAACGAAAGCAATATTTATGTCATTATTATATATTATAAGTCTTGTTAAAAAGTCTATAGCTATGATTATTATGTATTACACAAATCCAACCAAATCCAGACCAAAAAATATTTTTTCTTTTTTTTGTTGTCTTTGCTCCACACAAATTAAGAAAAATAAATAACTTTTTACCAAAGTTATGGTTAAATACTTATGAATTATGTATTGCGTTTTAAAATTATATTTAGAACCAGAAATGCGTTTTATAATTTAATGACGGTTCAAGCATGACAATGAAAAGGCAACCCACGCTGAAATTAAAAGAAGTGCGGCTCGCGCCATTTTTACCTGGCCGGAAAAAAATCGGGTAACATTCGAATTTCAAATGCGGGCTTCGTCCATTTGTCGTAGGGATTTTGAAGTTTTTATTCGGTTTGAATTCCGAATATCAGGCGGTGTTTAAGATGTCTATTGTAATAAAACAGTTATTTCATTCTTTTTTAACTTAAATTGCAAACGGTAATTGTTTATTGTTTCAAGATAACATCTTTAGGTTGCCGCCTTTTTTTTTAATGGCGTAAAGTTGATAACTGTTTTGTCGGTCTTGCTTAGAAGTTTTTCATTATATGTGTTGTTCATAATAATCAAAAACCAAATTTATCTTATCACACTGTTTTAACATATTTATCTCATGATATATATAGTGAAAAGGGACAAAAGATTCATTTACTTAAATCTTACTTTCCAAAATTACATTATTAGTACGAAATAAACTTAAAATATTGTTATTGAATGATATGAATAAATCATAAAATTATTGCTATTCGATTCGTCATTATGCCAATAAATTTGTCATAGCAAACCTCAATCAACACTTTTTATGTATTTGTAAATTACTCGTATCTATATCGTTTGAAATTCTACAATCATTGTCATTTACTTTGCATTAAGCACGCTTACATACGCGATTATTGAAATCTGAAGCAGAAAAAATTAGGATGATATTTCATACTAATTACGTACTGCATCCTGCAGGCCCTGGGAAAGTATTTTACGCGTGGACGTAATTTAATCGGTAGGGCTATTACGGACTAACAAATATTTAATCGTACGATTCTGATGATCTTAATAATAATCGTATAATGGCCTTCCACTTTTCTCGCAACTTGAATGAACAATAGTTTGTATTTGGAAACAAAAAAAATTAACAGAGTTGATCTCGTGCTTCGTTATCGTTCAATCTGTGACTGACTCTGAAGAATTATCCTTAAATTTTATTTAAATTGTACAATTTGCAACTGCGATCCCAAAGATGGGTAATAAGCCGGCCGAGTGCCACACGTGCGTGCTATGAATGGCGTAGGGCCGAGAAGGGCAGGGCCTGAGGAAGGGAAGGGATAAGGCTTTTTTCAGGCAGTACATACCGGCGCGCGCTCGTGAACGCGCGTGTCGAAAATAGCTTGCTTTCAATTCAATTCTGTGTTCGCGTCAAGGTTAGATTTCAGTTCCAAAATTTTCTATTAATATTCATAGCGGTGTAAATTGAGTTGAATAATTTAATTTATTAATTGTGTTTTTTAGATTGCATTATGGCGTCTGACCCGGCACCGTTATCAAAAACTGCAAAATATAAGAAAATAACGAAGCCACTTTTGGAACGAAAACGTCGCGCGCGCATCAACCGCTGTTTGGATGAACTTAAAGATCTTATGGTTGGAGCTTTAGAGGTGAGTTTGTGTTTGTGATTGCTAACTATTTTAATTAAAAATACGTCTATGAAGAAAGTAAAGTAGATACCAGACTGGTTTTAGTTTTTAACAAAATCATTTTTTTATTTTTACTTTTTATATTAATTTATCTATTTTCGTTTAGTGTATATTTTTTAAATCTACAACAACGTAGTAAAAAGTTACATATAGTATACCGTAAATGTATGCATCTTGCAAAAACATAAATTTTTCCCGTCATTAAAAGAGTCAATCCATCTTCCATTCACACGCCATATATTTTTATCACGAACCGGTCGTCCTTCTGTTTATTAAACTGTGCCTTTACTGAGACCAGAAACAGGTATACAAAAGTTTAAGCCCATTAATAACGAGCAAGTCATTGGTACAGTTATATTAATGTGATGTTCACCCTTGTAACGTGAGAAACAAGCGCACCTGTTTAATAAGACTTTGTTTTGTTTTTTTTCAACAGATAGACGACGACAACCTAAGCAAGTTGGAAAAGGCAGATATCCTTGAACTAACCGTTAACCATCTTACAAAATTACACAGACCGAAAGACCCAATTCTAGAAGCAAAAAAATTCCAAGCGGGATTCGGACAGTGCGCCGCTGAAGCATGCAGATTTATTATGGCCGTGCCCGATTTAGACTCTAAAGTCAGTCAGAATTTAATAAGTCATCTGTCAACGTTAATAACCGCTCAACCCTTGACCATACAAGTACCAGAGAGGCCCTCGTTCTCTCCACCAACGTCGCCTTCATCTGTTTTATCAGACCGACAAAATTATTACAGTGACCACGACAGATCTTCGTCAGACGCTGAAGACTCAGTATATGCCGTGGAAGGACCTGCTAAACAGTGGGCATACCCTAAACACAACAAGCAGGTTACTTCACCAGGTCTTTTGACGACTGTAGACAAACTTGTTCCACAGCAAAATGACCCTACAATGAACGTACATCGAAATGGAAGTTACTTCAATCGAGTTCCGGCCGAGGCCAAAGACGTAATTTTGCAAAAAATAAGACAGCACATTATGGACAAGCGTGGTAATGAAAACATAAATAGCGAGGTGAACGTCGAATTACCAGTTGAACATAAATACTTGCCTCGCGACGAAATGTACCGAAACGACTACTCGTATTACTCACCCAATTACTCAAGCGATACCTTAGACTTGAGGAAAGTACGATCGCCTCTGAAATCATCGCCGGAATATTCTCAGGACACACGATCCGTTAAAGAACCTGATTCCAATGTGGAAAGTAAGCCAGCGGTTCCGGAACACTGCGAATCACCAATGGACTACAGTAACTTACCGCCTAAAAAGAAGAGGAAATTAATCGAGTACCAGGAGTACAAAAAACAAGAAGAGGCGAAGCGGCAGCAAGCTTTTTATGCGCATAAAAAAGATAGCTCATGTGAAGGACCACCGCGCTCGGAACAAGAATTAGATGCGAACAAGTGGCGCCCGTGGTAATTGTTCAAGTTTTTTGCCATTGTGATAATCAACTCTTCCATTTGAAAGCTTTAATTCGTTTTAATATAGTAGTAGTTAGCGTAAGTCACTTTGTGCCTTGTTTACGAGTCTATTATATAGCAGTGCCATGTTTGTTTTGATCTCGTCTTCCTTGAAATGTATTCTGTAATCGGAGTCTTCCCACGTTTTACAATTTGCCAGTTTTCTGACTTTTAGTGGCTTGTTTTCTCTTAACCATTAGAAGGAAAACACAATGTTAAAAGTCAGCAAAAATTGGCTTAGTTTAAGATATTGTAAAATTAGTTATAAATGCATTTTTATTTGTGTGATTTATAGTTATCATAATGTTATGTTATAAAGTCGATAATAAATAATTTATAGAAAAATATCTGCATTTTTAAACACCAACCAAAATCCGAATATTTTTTTTGTAAAAATATATCCACACTTATTACTCTATTTGCTAGTGTTCTAAATGATATATTTATTTGATTGAAACATATTACTTTTCATTGCCTATAGGCCTATACTTGGCTACATGACGTAACATACTAATTTATAGGATGGGTTCCTTATGAGATGCCTAGACTACTAAATATACATATTCGAGATAAAAAAATAATATTTACAGCATATGTATAATTAGCAATTATATAATTAGGCAAGTTGAGACAGGTAATAATGCAAAAAAACCTATCAAAACGAAGTCTGACCAATTATGATTCTACCCAATTGTTCGACTGGAATCACTGAATTTCCAAAGAATGTAATAATAAAATGCTTTCGTACGCAATACATATGTTTTTTTTAAATGAATATTTTATTTAAATGAGTTAGGATTCTGTTGTATAGGTATAATAATAGCTTTATTAGAAACAAATATAGTCTAACATTATTGATTTATTACCATTGATCGAAAGTATAAATAATTTAAATATTAAATTTAGCATGTATCTTTATTACAAGTACAGGGTCTGCCATCTAGCGACTATTTTACAAGGATGACAAGTATAAGAGTGCCACCTACATTTTAACATCAGAAGGAGATCTAGTGTTAACATGAAAGATGACACATCGTTTTAAATATAACCAACAGATGGCGCTTTTTCACATAGATTTATTATGTATTCATATAGTTGTAGGTTTTTAATTAAATAAATAATACAAGTCAAAAACAAATTTAATCTATAAAGGGATCAATTTAATGATTTAATTGCCTCCCGACCACCGCCGAGCCTTCCCGCACGAGCTAGTGCGCGCGGAGGACTCTGATGCCTCATAAAGTTTCTTTTAGACACAACTAATTCTAAACAAATGGGCTGGGCAATCCCGCCGGCAAATGGGCGCGCACAAAGGACTTCGTCTACAGGCTTGGCCTCCCTCGGGTCAACCGAGGGTCTCACCCGGTGTGGTATGACCGCGAGTTCGGAGCGCGACCTACTGCCGTCGAGCCGAAGCGAGCTGCCGAGAGCGAAGACGCTCCACAGCACCTACGAGGCCCAGGGCCGCTCCTCGCCCGCCACACCGCCGTTGAGCGGGGCTTGAAACTGACACCCCTCGCAAGCCCACGGGCGTAACGGGGCTCCCAGCGTCACCCACGGGTGCAGCGCGAGACAAGACGCAAGACAGCAGAGATTAATAATAAATAAAAATGTACAGGTAATAAAATATTATTTCAATTATGAATTTTAAAATCCAGACCTTATACCTTCTTACCAATAGATGGTATTACTTATGTGTAAACTATATTGTATACATTCTATAATACTACTCGACGACAGATGGCGCGTTCTACAACTAAACTTACGCACGTAGTAATCGAGTATTAAGTAGTGGGGTACGACTTCATTCATTCATGATAATGCCGTCGGTCTAGTCAGTAGCGAACAGCGATACGTGATTTGTGAACGAATGATGTACGCGCAAATAACGAACTAATTCGAATTTCAAAACGAATTTGACAGTTTGTCATCCCTCATTCTTGACTTATATTTTTCGGTGGGTTGTCGTTTTCTTTATTGAATCTGTGAATTAGTGGAATACGAAATGAATTTTTATTATTGTGAAGTGTTTTTATGTGAAATGTTGTCTTGAGGGGCAATGCTTGTGGGAGAGCAGTCGCCGGCGCCGCGGGTGGTGGCCGGTTTGCGAAAATTACGGCCAGAATTGACACCAGGACCAATACCTTCTCCGGCAGATCCTAACCTCAGGATATCAGGTTTGTTATTCTTCCAAATCTACACTTATTAAGGTCTTCCTGTATTCTTTCCCAATTATGTTTTTAAAGGTAAACATACTTTGCTTAGCTGACAAAGTAGGATTTGTATTAATAAATTTAAATTAAATATGATTTACATATTTTAATAAATAAAAATGATAGAAACTGTCAATACGATAAACAATTATTACTTACCAACAAAATACTATTTTTTCATTATACAGTCATATAACGTAATCGAAGGGACTACACTTATTTTGTAATAACCGATGTTATAAAGTACCTAATCCAATAGAATTCAGCCGGGTCCTTTGATTTTGGTCAATATAACCGGTATGTTGTTCTAAACGATGTAGTCGTAAATAAATAAATAAGAAATTTATTATAAAGCTAAATAGTTGGCTTTCATTTCGCAACAATAGGTCATTCACCCCAGAAAATGCGAATAACAAAATTTTAAACTTAATTTACTAATTATATTTTTTGATACCACATTATTTTACATAAACCGCAATTACTATTTACTGTTTATATTATCTAGTTGGCATCCAGTAAAACCAGACAAATGCAAAAAAACTATTTTGCATTTCCTTGACTTAAATTCTAAATCCTCCAAAAGACAATAACCTGGATATTATTCTTTTTTTCGTGAATCACAATTGAATTAGAATTTATTAAAACGAAAGGGTCAATTGCGACCCGCATCAAACTGTCATCAGGGATTGCATGAAGAAGGGTGGCAAAACAGCTGTTATGAACAATAATTGGACATATAACGAACATTTCTTAACAGCTGTTTGGGCACACCCATCATGACCCAGTTTGGCCGTAGCCATCATTGATTGATGTGCCTAGTGTTAGAAGTCTGATATCAATTAGGAACTCTCATCATCAGCTAAAACTCAAATAATAACTGCGCATCCGAACTGTGTTTTTAGTTATTAAATGTTTTACCAAAAAGTTTGTCAACTGCTTTTGAATATGACATGATTTAAGAACGCAGTAACTATTAGATTGCAATAAAATTAAAATTTTGAAATTTTGAGCGGTTTGCATATAAACGCGTCATTAGGTTCCTATTTTTTTAAGTTATGTATATTTGTCGATTTTGTGAAGCTGGACATTAGTCTGGTTAGGTGAGAAGGAAATCCTGTGGCCTCCGATAGTGCTATATCTGACGAAGGCCATGAGAATAGTTCACTACTCTTTGTACTTCATTATTTGTTACTGATATTTTTATAGGTTAAGTATTGTTTGTCTCAAATATATATTTAAAAATATGTATAATCTTAAAAAAAACATAGTACTTAAATTCATTCGCAGTTAAACAATTTATCGTAGTGCTTATGAGTAAAATGGATTTCAACCCTTATCATTTTTTTTTCTTTGCATGTACAATACCAATACGTATATTCTATTGATTAGAATTTGCCTATTTACTGTTAAAGAACTAAATCTTGTTATGTTTGTTTGCGATTTTAATACATTCAATGAGTTCAATATTATATGAATTGTTAGGTTTACATGAGTAGTATAAATCATTTTAGGATATTCAATAACAGGTCGTAAACCATGTTTCCATGACGTCTGATAACATTGAAGGCAGAAATAAAATAACAGCATTAATAATAAAAGACGGTAATTAGCATACTTAGAAAAAGGAAGGTCTCTTGATAAAAAGAACAAAGAAAGCACTTTAACTGTATCGACTTTTTGACTGTTTTTGTGGGCGTTTAGAGAATACCAATGAATCACGGCTGATAAAATTATGCATATCAATTAGTATTATCAGTTATGTCATTATTTATTTTTAGTACAATGTTAAATATATTTCAAATCAAAAATAGAGTTTACTGCTACTGAGACATTTTTAGGCTTTATAAGTTGGATAAACTTTCTGCATTTGTGTCAGTAATCATTTTTGTTGCTGATGATATTTTGATTGTAATTATAGTAAGGCCGGCCAGTGTATTAAAAAAATGATTTTATTGTGGAACCGAGGTGGATGGAATTTAAATAATAAATTATATAATATAAACGCTTTCACAAATAAGAACTGTTTTAATTTCCACTTATGGTTATAAGTAATTAACTTGTTTCATACAAATTGAATCTAGGATATCTAAGCGGAAAACCGCTTAACTTAATACGACCTTGACATGATGGGAATGTTTGTCGACAAAATCCTAAAATATTGTTATGTATAAACATATAAATAAAACGAGGTTTCTTTGGAAACATGACATTCAGTATAATTCTGCCTACAAAGATAATATTCCGATGTTCGGCGCTTATGAATTTATGCTTGCGTGTTGTGTGTTAATAAAGTAGGTTTATCGAACCGGCTGCCTATGAAATTGGGACGCTCGGCATCTCAATACATAACAAGTTTTATTTAGCACACAATAGGGATTATAATTATAACCTCTCGGTTGTTTATGCTTCACAAAGTAGGTTACATGGGCTCGGCCGATAAAATTTAAAAACAATTGTCTACTTTTTGTGCAACGATTGTTTACAGCCGGTAATATAAGAAATAATGACTTATAAAGTTTGATTATTTACATTTAATCATAGATATTGAATATTATCTTTGTCACTTAGCAAATTAATAAAAGTAACACACTCTTTTGCTATTCAAACCTTATGTGTTTATGATATTCATATCATGCTTAGTTAATCATTAGACACGCTAATGGTTAACTAAGCATGAGAATAACAATAATAGTCGAAAGATAAAAACACTTTATATTTAAAATATATTATAAACTTATGACCTAAAACATGCTAAACTAAACGACCAACTATCTAAACTGTCTGTCTAATGTTATTCTAAATTAAAAAAACTACTTTAACATGCATTTGTCGCGCTCTTAAACATTGCTTTGGTAACATTAATACACACCACAGCGGTTTCTAATGTAACATATTGTAATATACTATATTATTTTGTAAAATAAAGTTAAAAAAAAAGTGAATTAATATGCCAAAATAATTCAGCCTAAGTATATAAATATATGATAAATTGTTTAGCGTTAAAATATACAGATATGCGCTAATATTTCTGCTGCTGCTAGTGTTTCTTCCAATTGTCATTTTTACTGCGCATTCCCAAAGTCGCACCATACGAATATGGAGAATTGCGGAAAAATTGCATACGCAGCGTTACGCAACGAAGGGATCGATATCGCTATTAGTAGCTACAGGGTAATGATACAGTTGAAATCGATTAATTTATCTGTTTTATTTTTGTCCACAGGTGTTCTCAGACAGTATTACAATGACGATGACGTATCCTGGGCCTGGGTTCGGTGTGCTGTACGTAGCGGGTGTCTGTTAGCCTGGAGAGATGGTACCATACCAAGAAGACCAGCCGCGAGGCTGCCCCTCAGACATTTGCACCTTCGATGTGCTCCAAATCTGCTCAACGCCTTCCAGCTCTCTCGACTTCGGGATGACGCCACCGTCGCCACATTTCAGGTACTTCAAAGTCACTTTTATATTCTTACTATCAACAATTCTAGGAAATCTTAATCACCGATTTTCGCTATCAAATAACAAAATTTACGTATTGTTAAAACAATTGAAATCATATCTGTGTTTTTATCTTGCCGTGTTCTGTCAGATATAGCAAATTGGTGGATAAACGAATTTTTGTATAACTCTAGAAACACTTAATAATTATAACAGACATACACGTTATTTATTACTAACGAGCCACACGCACAGAAACACACAAAATAATAATAATAAAAAAAAATACACAGAATTATGGAAATTAAAAAAAAGGATTTAGGTATATTTTAAGTGTGTAATTTGAGTGAGATGTGGTTGTAACTGGTCCTGGCTCGCATTAGTATAGAACGCGGCTGCTCTTCAGCGCTGGTTATTCTGTCAGAGAGAGTAAGTTTGCGCCTCAGATGCATAAATCAAATAAAGCTAGATTAATAATAGTAATAATTAACAGTGTAGGTAAAGAATATTTATGAAGGTATATAGTAAATAAAAAATTCAGCATAATTGTTACTAAAACTACTATACGAAATACATTTTTCGATTCTGTACGATTTTTGTTGAGTAAGATGTAGGTACTTTATAACTGCGACAAAGATTCTATGAGGAAGTTTTTATAAGTACCTATATTTCCTACGTATCATTTTTTACAATTGTTAATGCGAATAATCTATATGTTTAGAAGTTAAAATAGCTTTTATTTGTCAGACTGCACATTCCCGTATGAACGGATGTAACATAAGTAGTCGACTTAGTATAATAGCTACATTATTTTAAACATAATACTAACACCATATCGCATTTGCACGTGTGAACTTAATCATCATAATGCAAGTGTTTCTTAACTTATTAGGTTTACTATACATGAGCGACGTTTTGTGTATGTTAAAGTCGATAAAATTACATTAACGATTTGGGATTCTTCCATCTATCTAAATATTACATACGAGTATGTCCGCGGGGTTTAGATGCCTTAACAGTAGTGTATGTAGAAACTGAAAAACCCACAGTCAGTTTAGATCCAAGGGAATTCATTGTAATTATTGTTATTATTAATATCACTGTATTTGCGACTAAATATTTAGTATAAAACGCTGGTGATAAAAAGCCCTATTTCAATGTATGAAGTTAATTAAATTGTGAATTTATTGTCTAGAACAACCCATGTGTCTTATGAAATATGAATTACTTGAATAGAATCATAATGTTTTAATACTGTTTCTATAATAACGATTTTAAACCAAATTTAATTGAAAAGCAAAGATTTACATTATATAAAGTAGTAATTAGTAGAAAAATTAAAATTACGTGAAATAATTATGAGTTTAATATAATAATAAATAACTTTAATCCGGTAAAAAAGTATTTTCTTTAAATACTATTACAGTATTATATATATATATATATATAGTATATATTATAGTAAATCACATAATTTATTTAAAAAAAAACGGATAGGTTTTTTACATGACCGTGCCTAGGACAACATTTCCATATTCTTCACAAGCGACTTCATAAACAAGTCTTTTTCTCCACGTTACTATTGTAATAACTTACTGATTATTTTTTACTAGATAATCTCATTAGTCGTTACCAAATAAGGTAATTTTCTGTTAGACCTGCGGTCGAGCCAATAGAAACGGGGTCATGTTTTTATCTTTTTCTACGATTGTATAGGCAAGTGTACAAAACATTTTTGTCGAATAACCTTGGTACGTTCTAGTCGCGTAATTGTATTCCATTCAACTTTCTTGCTTTGATATTATCAATTATGAAGGTAGCTGTAATAAGAACGGACATGGCAATTTCTAAAAAACTGCAGAATATCTTTTGATAATCACCGTATGATTTTGAAGAATAGTCTTAAAATGAATAAAATGTCTAGGATCCTATTACACGTTTCGGATCTTGTAGGGCACGTACAAAAGGTAAGAAGTCTTAAGACGTCGGTCCCCCTTCGAAACTTCTTTCTCACGATTTACGTTAAATAGACCTCAATAAAGCCCAACACCCGTAAATCATCGCGCCATTGTGCGTACCTCTTGATGGCCCTATTTACCATAAGAAGGGCTAGAACGCGAAGGTGTTGATACGTAAGGGAAACACGTTGTGGCAGGACGGTTCTACAGTTTCTCTATAATATACATATTATAACTAGTTCTCTCCCTTAATAATGCCGTCACCTTTTCAATGTGTGTAAATTATTCCGATTTTACATCCTCCTAGATCTCAACGAATCTATTATCCCGAATGACTGGTAATTTTATTGTTGCAGGCTTGCAATGCGACGGAATACGCCCGATGGGTGCGAGCGCTGTGCGTTGAAATACTTGGACAGACGCCACTACCGCAAGTTAGGTTCCTCGATGTTTTGTCAGCGGCTGACACAAACCATTCTTACCGCAAACCAAAGACAACGCTGCAAGAAACCCCAGTGTGTCCTCCCAGACCGCCCCCCAGAGCGAGACGGAGATTAATAAGTATGTCCGAAACTCATCTACCTCGAAGAGATCATTCACCCGCTGCGACGGATGAGGGCATCGTCGTAGAAGACGACGATTACGACTCATCGTCTGATCGCAGCCTCGACCTATCGCTATCTCTAGATGGACTAAAAACTATAGATGTCATTGACGCACCACAAAAACCCGAGATAAAATGTGACAATTGCAGCAAACTTAGCAAAAGCCCTCGTCACACACTTCCCAGAGCAAGGTCGACTGATACAGAAATAGGACGACACCGATATCTAAAACGCTGGGAGGGCACGACAGGTGGGGCAGAAAGGGGCAGGTATGCTATGGAAATGGCTAGGCGGAAGACGGCATCTCTAGAGAACCGTGCAAGATCGTGTTCACCAAATTCTCATGAAGTAGTATCAAAATATATCCCGGTGAGAGAGAGGCGGGCGTTGTTCGAGTCATTGTCTCAGACTGGGGGCAGTTTGGCGCGGAGTAGTGAGCAGCTGGCTCGGCCAGTGGCTGTGACTGAGACTCCTCGGCGGGCGGCATCATTACACGACCTTCAGGCTCCTCCGACGAGGTCAGTTAGCGACTTGAGGCAATTCTTCGAGGCGGTGGCGCGCGGCGCGGGTTGTTCTGACGCGCGTTTTAGCGCAAATCCCGTGCCGCGCGCCTTCGTATCGCTCACGTGCGCTTGACCGATTTTGTAAATATTGTATAGTTCCACGGTGTAGACCACCGCCGACAGAAGTCGCTTGTTTTAAGACTGTTAAAGTATTGTTAAAATACCTAATATAAATAAAGATGTATTATTATTCTTGACTTTTTCACTTCCCATATTTCTGTAAGATTTCATTTGGATTACATTAATCGATAATGTGCTGTGCATTATTGTCTTTCTATTGTTCTAAACGTCCCCTAACTTTAGGCTTATTCCTTTATAATTGAGGTTGAGAGAAGCGATGAACTTTTTGACGATAGTACATCGTATAAATGTCACTGCGCAAAAGGTCGCGCTGTTAGTCCTTCACACGATCCCATACTATTGCAAAACATGAAACACCTTCACTTTAACCTCTACTTTTTCTAATACATTGTACTCGTAATTGAATTCATTGTTATGAGATTGAATGGAAATTTCTCAATGAGGACGTAGGTGAATATTGAAAGTGAAATCAATTGAACTTGAGTGACATTGTCTAGCAGAATACACATTACTTAAGAACATATCCTTACTTGTCTGTGTTTGACAGAGTAATTAGCATTGTCGTGTACAGTGCCACAAACTTTTCTTGGCCTGTAAGAGCGTTGCTATTATTGTCAGTAAATAAAAATTAACCATTATAAGGGGAATCATTTATAGTCAAGCAGGCTAACTTAATAATTTACTACTTAATAGTACCTACTGTAGCCTTATAGAACAGGGGGCAAACGGGCAGGAGGCTCACCTGATGTTAAGTGATACCGCCAACCATGGACACTCATTGCCAGAGGGCACGTTTTAATGGTGCTTTTGATTACTTGCAATAATTAAAATTAGTTATAAAATTCAAGATATAATTATTAACCGAAAATTTATTCGCCGTATTTTGACTGGAGATATAGGCAATATGTGTCCATAGAGATCCATGCCATAATCCTGATTGTATCAAATAATAAGTTTATAATAAAATGTGGGCCTAAGCTGTCAAGCAGGAGTCACTTATATCTGGTCTAACAACTTTCTCGATACAGATCCATATGAAAAAGTAATACTCGTACTATTCCTTTCGAAGAAATGTGAATCAGCATTTTAAAAGTTCGATTAAAAAACTATAAATCTTGTACTTTCGCTTGGTTAAATGTTTAGCTGTCGAAAATGATATAGTAAGTATATATATTTTTTATTTAAAGCCTTATTTCTGAATACAAAATATATACATTATAGCTATTGTTAAACTACGATAACTGATTCTGTGTGCCCACGGGCAAAGGCCCCCTTTTTTTCAGTATATATACATATCAAAACAATTTGTAAAAATCAGGTTGACATTGTAGGCTAACAAATACACTTACATTAGAGTATATACATATCCGACTGTTTAATGACTTGACAGTAAAAACTACTGTCTTATGGTCTATCTATAGAATATCTTCGGGTAATTGGTTTTTCTTCATATAAAAAAATAAACTTGCAGGCTCACTTGATGTTAGTTGAAACCGCCGTCGATAGACAATCAATGGCTGAGGGCTCGCGAAAGCGTTGCCGGCCTTTAAAGAATTGGTAAAATGGCGCATCATATAATCAACTACATATTTGTTATACATAATCAGTTGATGAAATGGTTTTGTGTGGATGTTTGCTCTAAAATCAATCGGTTTAAGAAAAAATGTATTTGAATGGAAAACACTTAGTATTATTTGTTTTTAGTATATAACTATACATAAATATGGTAACAGTGAAATCATTTTTATAACAAACAGAATCGTAAAGCCAAGTTAAAATAAGGCTACGAGGTTATAAATGTCTATAATATAGGTGATCAACTTTCAGCTACCATACCGTAATGCAAAAAATCTATGCTGCCATTGTAACAACGGTCAATTGTGTGAAAAAATAACGGGTTATTAAATATATTTTGACCTCGCGAGTAACTGTACAGAGTTCTTGTCTCCACAAACAACTACGATATGCAAATTGTTATATTTTACTAACCTAAAAATAGTAAATTTATTTTTGTAATCTTCAAAATACCTACATTAAGATTTATTGTCCATTTTTATTAAGAAATTAAACACAGGTGAAGTCGTTTGGGACTATAATTCGATTTTTATCGATTAAAAACATTTTTCAGTAGGCCATGCTAATACTGTTTGTTTCCCATATTTTCAGGCTCTTATATTTTACTTTATTTTTACTGCCAGCTTCAATGTTGTATTGAAAGTATTTATTTGTGATTTGACCACTGATGAAACGTAAAATATTTCATTTACACTTTCAAGAATAGTCTGATCCCTCTTGACACTTAGACAAATTAATGTATGGAGTGGTAATTGTCAGTATTCAAGACAGATGTAAGTAAATTGTCAATTATCTGTAACTGCATAATGACGTGTCAGCTGCAATTATTGTTAAGTTAAATTATACATTGTTAACAACTAAAAATAGCATGTTTGCAATTGTTTCATTACATTTTTCTCTCGAGTCAGATGAAGCCTGCTTAAGATATGAGTATATAATAAAACTTCTCCCAGGACGGAGCTTTTCTTCACCGTCACACTCAATAGGAGTTGTAGCCATCGAAGAATCAATCGCACGGCCTAAGATTCTTTACCCAGCAGTCAGCAGTAAATATTGGAAATTGGATAAATATTTAGCTTATTTTTATTGTATTACATTGTACTTATTAATAAATAATTTAATCAGTCTGTCTTTTAATTAATGTAATACTTGTCTCCTTCTAGAAAACTGCATTAACGATGCGTTAAATAGAGACATATGAATACATTAAAACAGTGCAATTGGATAGATTTATGAATAAGGATTATAACAGTGTTCTAGGAGTATATACAAATACACGTATTGCAAAAGCAACAGCGTCTAGTTAAATTTAAAAATCGAAACGACGTAAAATCTAGAACTAGCAATTCTTTATCAGGTAATATTACAAAATATTTTTTTAAATATCGCAACCCACATTACTAGCCTAACTCGTAGCTAATTAAAAAACGAATTTCACCGTGTATAAAAATGTTGTTTTACTGTAGCTGGTTTTAAAAATGGAATGCGGCCGTGTCAAATGGTAGCGACCACATGTTAGATTTGTAATAAAGAATGATTGGACAAAGCATTAGAAAAAAAAACATGAAAGGGCGCCGAGGGATGATACAGGTAGCGTAAGACATGATTGAGCATTGCCTTTGTAGAAAATGTTATATCTGACGATTAAAATGGATGTTTTGTCCAAATGATACGTACGTTGATATCAATGTATCATTAATGTATAAGATACAAAAACAAAAACAAAAAAAATGTCATTTCAAAGTACCTTCAATTCAGGCATCATCAATACTTAAATCCTATGGTGTAATTAGTTATGTATACATTATAAACGTATGGTTGGTGTTATTACATAAGGTGGCGTAAATAGATCAATGTGTAACTCTAAACGGACAAACTATAAAGCTTTAAAAGTAAAGTAATCAGTAATAATGTATTTTATATCTACTTGTCTTTGGCGTAATGATTAGATTTTTTAATTTCAAAAGAATATTGAAAGAACCTTTGCGATAAGTAACTTCTCTACAACTTCTTGGTACAATTCATTCTGTGAATAAGGCGTTGATAGCATTTTGAAATGTCAAAAGATAGTATTGTCAATCTTGTTTTAGATTAGTTTTTTTTGATTCTGATATAAGCTCAAAGAGGGCTGTCACACAACTTATCAGCATACATTGATCTGTTTATTATACAATATCTATGCGATCAATTGCGCAGTGACTAGGGTTGCCAACTTATACTAGTTAATAGTAATTGAAGCGATTGAACGAATATGCCTCTAATGTTATCCCTACTTTTGATTATTTTAGAAATGTATACTTATTAGTTATACAGTAAAAATGTAAAGCCTCCAAAACTCTAATGTTTTGTTTCCTACCCCTCAAGCCTGAATACACTTCTATTACTCGAATGATAACCACCGAAAGGGTTAAAAGTTAAACACGGGTCTATGACATGTATAAAATTAAGTAGGTATTTATTTCAAGATTAATTTATTTATGATTAAGAAACTATTGGACAACCCTATCAACAACTGAGTCACGAGTAACAGGCACTTTTTGTCCAGTAAGTACTAAAGCAAGGTCGACACGCTGGATAAATTACGTCTAAATCAATCAGCAAAAAGTTCAATTACAATAATATTAACAAATTAAATTGGTGTAGGAAGTCGTTGAGGTAATTATTAGGACTAATAGACACGGTGTAATAATATCACTCCCCCAAGCCGGCTGGTCCCCGTGGGGGAAAGAGCCCATAACCCTCTAGGCAAAATAAAAACAAAAAATTAAACTCTAAAAATTGGTACATTTAATGTCAGATTGTCAGAGATAAGATACATAGAATTAACGAAGTAAAAATATAAGAGCGTAAACCAACTTAATAGACGTACTTTATCATGCTCGTATACAAAAATGGCGATGGGCAGGACACCTAGCGAGATACAAGGACAACAGATGGACATTAGAAACCATGGGAAGGACCTGCGGTAATAAGAAAAAGAGGCTACCCAAGGAACAGATGGATCGACGAGATAATTCAAGTAGCTGGTAAAGACTGGAGCAGAAAAGCAAAAATTAGAAAAGCATGGAGTGAACTAGAGGAGGCCTTTACCCTACATGGGGTTCCAATTATGTACATAGTTTTAGATGAATAGTTATAAGATAAAGATGTTATTTAAGGTTGTTGGAAATATATGGACTTTATTATTATTATTATTATTATATCATTATCATTTACTTACTTATAATGTTGGAGGACGCAGCTCTACCATGCCGTGTATGATTCTGTCAATAATAAAATCAACAAAATCTTTTTATATTGTCTGACGATATTAAGATATGTTGTTAACGCCTGAATGTGTTACGTAAATAGATGGTATAGATGAAAAGAGTTATCCATAAATTTACAGGTCTTTCGGTTAGGTTAGTAAGCTAGGCCAGTGCCTAAAAATCGAAATCAGTCACTCAAATGCCCTTGAAATATTAAACAGTAACTTTAGTGTTTATTTCGAGTATTGAGCATTTAGAAGAACGGTTTAGAACACATTTCACAACATAATTTAACATAATTTGGTGTGCTATACATATAAATAAAGCTTTTTTATTTAGGTAATGAAAACAAACATGTCCATACTAAAACAATTACAGGTAACAACTTTGTTACTAACTTATCTTAAGCACGTGCAAAGGTCCAGAAGATTTGGTAAAACTTATTGTGTCTGATCGAGATCCCTGATGCTTACTTGCTGGACCGATCTAGTACCGGCCTTTACAGGTCTTATCATCCACAGAGCCTTGCCGATGACTGGGGAGACTCACAACTCTAAGAGGAATTAAGTTGATCCAAATTAATTCTATAAAACTAAAAGAAAGTAAAAAAAGAAAATCAACCTTGAATTTAAGTACCTAGTTTTAAAACCGGTTTTATCTATCCTTCACTAAACTAGTAAGACAGCTGACTCAAAACTCAGAGGTTGAAATGATACATTGTATCCGGATTTTACTATGAAATCTAGTTGTATGAATTAAACTGGCCACAGTGGATAATAGAAAGGGTTGGTACAAAGGTATTATCGAATTATTCCTGAGAGGAAGCCAGTTCAAACCCGGGGTATGGGGCATGTTTGGCAACATTTAATTGGCGGCACACAACGGGTGTCTATTGTTAACTACGGATATATTTAAATAAAGCTCATCACATTGTTTAAGGATTAAAATAAGTTACACTAAATAATAATCTATCTATTTTTTTAGTCAAATATACAGATACTTAAATAAGAAATTTATTATAGTAAAACTCATATTAATCTAGTAAAATGTTTTTTTTTAAAGATATTCGCGTAATTAGCAGACTATAAACCTAATATATTTTTTAATACCTACATAAAACAAGGCCAGGGAAATTGCGAATATCATATCATATTTCATTACATATAAATTTCTATAATATAACGCACAAAGTAGTTTTATTGAGTAATTTAAAAATCGAACATAAGCATTCGAAATTCAATTAATTTAATCACTGCTATCAAAATAACCGTTATCATCTCTTCCCTGAAAAAGTCATAAATCCATATAATAACCATTTCGTGTACAGAAGATGTTGTTAGCCGTGAAAGCTTTCTTCGATAAATTATTGAAAGTCATAAAATAACTAAAAATATTTGAACAGACAAATTGGGCGGATGTTTGGACCATTATTGTATTTACCTTCCCTTATCAATGAACGATGTCTTGTTAACGATATCGATTTGTATATAAATAATTATTTAGATACAAGCTTATTTTATTAAGAGCACAATTAAAGTTTCTGAGTACGTAATTAAAACGTAATTAGTTTAATTACATTTGCTCCACGAAGGACCAAAAGAAGTTTATTTGGGACTTATGGAATCAAACGACTTAAATATTAGTATTAGATTATATTATACAGGCTAAGGAGGAGTATCTTCTTTAAATATTTTGTTTAGTTTTTGCAGGTATGATAAACATATAAATATACTAACACCCCTTGTTTTTAAGTTAATATACAACTATCATCCCGATATTAATGAGTTTCCTGAAATTTACCAATGAGTTCAATAAACTCGTAACAAGTTTTTCAAAGGGATTTTATATTTGGGCTTTAGATTCGTCTTAATGAGTAACCATGTCATTAATTTATGGTTGTTCGTTCCCTGAGTCACTGCAACTTAAAGGATTTGGGCGTTGAGTCAATTGGCGCGTCATGCATGGCGCCTACGTTGCATTTCGATTATCCTTTTATGTGGTGAATGTATTGAAAGATTCGTGTAGGACGGTGAAGATCCTTGAATTGTTTTAAAAATAATTTCAATTTGTTAGTTGTTAGCATCGTATCCTTGTTATAGGAGTTGTTGAAACTGTAGGTTAAAGACATATGTTTTTATTCAACGCTTGCTGTAATTCTAACGGTTTTATTTATTTATGTTATGTACATACAATAATTGCTTCATAAAAGAAGTTCATAGTAGAATTAAAAACGTCTTTATAATAAATCACATACGTGTATACATATATAGGTAAAGTGTCTGCCCCATTTCCCCGCTACGGGACTTGAAACAATAGGTTTAGGGAATAAGTTAAATCTACTTTATTTGAAAAATATAACTCATTTTCATAGTGGTAAATTCAATAACATCCGTTTTTATTAAGATTTTTTTAGTATAATAATATATTCTTGTCATTTTTACAAGAATATATTATTATACTAGTAAAGTACTAAACATAAGTTAAAGAAACCATAGACATTAAAATACCATGAACAAGTTTTTAATTCCTATTATTTAAGTCCTAACATAAACATAATTTTTGATTAATTATATAGTGTAGTTTTACGTTTAATATTCCGTTTCTTGGAGCATGTGTCTTGTGTTTTTAAAATTGGACCGTGACAACGCAGCTGCGCATGCAGCGGCTAGGAGACAATATTATGTCAAAATTAAATACTATCTTTAATAATCGTAATATCGTTGAACCAGCAATCAAACCTGACGTGTTTAACTTTATGTTTTTGAGTTATCAGGAATAAAATTAGATGTAGAAAATATGACATTGTATTAATAACTAAATAAATAAAATAGAATTAGGTATAATCTTTTAGTTGGGTTTACAAACTTCTTAGTAGCAATAAATAAAAACTCCATTCAAATCATTAAAAAGGAACTTACGACCGTTTTGACAATAATTGTGTTTCCAAGCCCGCTCTAGACTGCAGAAGGTATGTCATGTATTTTATAACTGCTGTAAAACGATTGGAATCTATCGAAGAAAGGACGTAATTTATTTAAATAAATTAAACAAACCTTTTGTAAATTATAGTAAATTCAATTTCACGGGAAGTACAACCTTATGTTTTAATTATGGCCCTATATCAGACTCATAAACGTTCATCATAATTATTATTTTATCTCTCTGTACTTTTTCTTTTCGGCAATAATCATTATTATTAATTAGCCATTACGAGTGATCAGTAGAGGTGATTTATTTTAAGCTAATTTTATTGATTTTGATTATATTTCTATTATGGTTAAAAGCTAAAAGTATAAAACTTTCTTGTATATTTCATTGAATTGATTGTTAAAGGGAAGCCAACCGAAAAATGAAATGAGATTATATATCATATTTCAGTTCAATTCTCTTTCATAGAACAAAAAATTGCAGACAAATTAATATTTAATTACAATTTATTTTATTTGTAACCCTTTATGCAATCATTTCATTTGGGTTTAGTGTATTCTCCGTGACCTCTGGGATAAGACACAAAACTGGAACATTGTGTTAATGTTTGTTATCACACAGATATCAGATTTCTCTGATACTTAAACATTTTATTTCAGTTTTTTCCAAATTAAGCCGAGAACCTGAAAGTTCAATTAGCAGGACCTATTGAAACCTCTGATTTATGAAGGGATTTAACAAAAAACAATAGACGACAATGTTAAAATTAATCAAATATAAGCGCATTATGTCCCTGTGTTATATGATACATATGTCAACATATCGGTTAATTGAACAGCAACGTACCACACCTTGACTTGTCTTTAAAGACGGCGAGCCCATACTTTAAGGGAGCTCACATAGACAACAGGGGAGCGGAAAGCAAAGCGTGTCAGCGTTTTCCTTTAAAAAAATATTGTTAATTAAATAGTTTTATTAAATGAAATACTTATTAAATTCTATATTTAAATATAATTATAATGTACGTGAAGTCTCATAGTAACCAATTCTTATGAGAAACAAGTATTTGTTACATTTTTGATAATTAATCACTTGTTCTCTTTGAAATATTTGTTTAAAAGAAAAAAATGTTAATCTACTTATTCATATTATTATTATGCCATTAAATTAGTGCACTTTATGCATCTTAACTGTTTATATTTTTATTTTAGGCGTTTGTTAGTTATCAGTACTTTTTTATGTCTACACGAGAGATCCTGGCTTATATATTTTAAAGCCTACAATATTTGATGGAGCTGCGAAATATGCAAGAACCCGGCCGCCCCACTTATCAGATTCTATTAACTTTAACAGGTTAGAGGCAGTGCAGTTTCCCGCGGCTAACTAAATTTTTTTTTTCCAGGTGCTATTGGGGTGGTATGAAATAGACTTATATATATAATATATATAGAAAAGAGATAAATGACGTGGAATAAGTGATACCATTATGATCCTATGTTCAAAAAAAAATAGATAAAGTACTTAAGCATTTCCACAATAAAATGGGTACCCGCTATCATTCAAGTACTATACTTTAAAATCGCTTATACAGTATACTCTCCCTTATTCAAGTACATTAACTTTATGGTCAACATCACTTTCTATCACCACATAGCTATTTATAACGCCTATATACTAACTAGCGTGGAAAACAGACGAAGCACGGACTACCTAGTTAAAACTAATATATATCACTATTATTTTTTATAATCTATCACGATTTATTAATTACCATTACAAAAAAAAATTATAAACGTACACGAATTTATCCAAAGATTTAATAGTTAAATTGAAACATCAATAGTTAGCACACTTATATGTATATTTCTTCTTCTGTGTGTGGCAGAATATGCGAACGACTTTATTGTACCACCTTAACATTTTGTACCATAGTTTTGCAATAAATAAATTATTATTATTATTATTTTGTACCTCTTGATTACTGGAGGTTGGCTGTCAATCTCTTGAACAGTTTGATGTCCTGTGCCAAATGCAGCAACTGTTTCGCAGTCGCAATACCCATCCAATTACTGACATTGCGAAGCCATAATTTATTCCTCTTACCAACACGCCGTTTACCAGATTTTACCGATTAAATTTAATTAAAGGAGGTGGAAGCGGTAACAGAGTAACACATATTTTTATAGTATCGTTATCTATACGAATATTTGGTTATATAAAATGTATATCGATATTGAATGTCATCGTATGCTTCGACTCCAATCGGAATATTGGTGTTGAAAACGTATGTATGTATGAAATTGACGTATTTCGGCCATACAATGCGCAAAGGCGATGAGAACTTGGAGAAACTGATCGTGATTGGTAACACAGAAGGCAAAAGATCACGTGGCCGTTCACCAACCAGATGGACCGATTAGTGAAAGACTCATGGTCTTCAAAGCTATACAGTGTGATAAGGGAAGCGCTGGACAGAAACCGATGGAGGCCGGTGGTCCGCTCTAGATGCTTCGTTGCTGACCACGACGCTCAGACATGAGCTGCCGACTAAAGAGAGAGAGAGTAATAATATAAAAACGTGATTCTGAAATACTGTACGCCCATATTTGTTTTATATAGTTCGTATTATAATCTAGTTACAAAGTTAATTTTAATATAAAACCATTAAAAAGATTAACTTGCTAAAGACTGCGACAGTCATGTCATTATTATGCTGTTACAGTTTACCATAAAGACATATTAGTTTCTACACTTATCGAAAATCAACTCAAGAGGTCTCGTAAGAAAAGGTATATTCATTACCAGTTAAGCGTTGCGTTTATTTCAGCATCTTAATACAGATAAAAAAATTCAAACCTGTGAACAGGGCGATCACTTACAGCAAATTAAGTCGTATATAATTTGCAATGCAACATGCATTCCATTATTGCCCACCATAAGTTGATCTCTGACATTAAATCATTTAAATTCTTATATCGTGTTGCAATTATGCACACGTTCTTAGTAAATACCTACGCATTTAGTATTTTATTACTAAGAGTATGAAAATATATCAACTTAATATTTTAATTGTATGGCATTGTTTTTGGTAGTTTTGGTAACAAAATAAAACTTCTTCGGCTTTATTTTACTTTCTTGATATATTTAAAATATATATTATAATAGAATATAATTATATATAGAATACAGTTAAAATTACTTTAAAACTACTAACGTACATACTGGCGAAGTATTGTTTCGCCAAAAATGGTAACTAGCACCAATTTACAGCACCGACGGAAGTAGACTTCAATACACAACTAGGAAGTGACTGATTTTTAACGTTAAACAATAACACTCCCAATTAAAATTCTCAATATTACACTTAGACTTAGATTGCAGACATCTTTAATCCTAATTGTATCTGTAAGCGCGACAGTAAACTTAGATATTGTAATGCATGAATTGCATAAAGTAGAAACAATAAAAGAACTCAAAATACATAGGACGCAATTAGTTATGAAGTCGTGAAAGTGCATCTTTTCACAGCGCTTCTGTCACAACAGACCACAGACAGTCGTGACGAATAACGTAGACTATGGAACAATTACAGATTCAAATATATTTTCATTCTAAAATATAAACACATACAGTCTATATATAAACTTATTTTATTATGTAACAATGGTAAAAGAAGATATTAAAAAAACATATTCGGTGAAATTTGTATTATAAGAACTTCGTACGTTAATTGTTGTATTATTATATTTCTTTTATAAGAGTAGCTGTTATGTACTATATAATTAGTGCAATTATATATAGGTAGAATTATACATATATGCGAAGGGGACATTATCGCCTTTTGTCTACTTTAGATATATAAAAAAACGTATAATAAACATCTTCTCTAGATTTTAAGTTGTCTATGTCTTCTATTATTGTAAGATGCGCCTGCGCTTTGTGCATCATGAATGACGCTAATATAATTAACCAACAGGTAACCGAGCCGGTTCACATTTGACTTTTACTTTCTACGGTGTATAGTGATGTGCTCATAGCTGATGTATTTAATTTCTATTTGGATTATAGAAAATTATTTATGTCTCACTTTATACTTATTACTTATTAAATATGGTATAATTCCTTAATTTTATAATTTAAAATATGTGCCTTATAAGTATATGGAATAGCTCAGACCTATGTTAAATTTTATTTTTATTTTTAATGATGGTTTATTAGCTTTTATTTATTGGTGTTCATAGACCTAAAATAGCTTAAATTTATATAATATTTTGTTACTATTATATTCTTTAGAGGACAAAGCAATTGAAATAAGAAAACGGTAACGTTCTAACTTTCTAATGGGAGAAAGAGAAAAATATTTAAATGGCCTCTTACGAAGTTAATTTGTATTACACAAAAATATTCGCCATCCGAACATCACTAATGCTATATCACTACAATATAATTATCTCGACGATATCTTACTCAATTATAATTAAATCTAGACTAGAATTATGGACCGGAAAACAGCGTCATTATGAAACTTTATTTTCTAACTTAATATTCAGAGATGTTTTGTGTCTTAATTTCACATTACTTCTTCGTTAAAGCCTTTTAACGTACATGTTAGAATAAACTGTGTTTTATGTTATTTTAATTAATTTTGTATTGTATATATTATAGTCTATTTTATTGAGTTTAGCCATGTCTGTAATAAATAAATAAATAAATAAATAAATGTTAAATGATCGATTTTTATTATGAAACCTAAATGTAAATATCAAATACTACAGTATTTTGTCTTTATTTGACAACTCTGATAAAGTTTATATAAGTTTATAGAAACATCCACAGACGCATAATCTTGTCAAATTACAATATCTATTCTCTATGTCAATTTTTCTAAATCAGACTGGAAGCTTAATCATTTGATGATGGTATAGTGATATTTGAATAAGTTTTGACATAAGGGATTTTGAAAAAACAAAATCTTATATTTCCTTAATTAACATGAAATTGTACTCAGAGTTCAGACTCGGAGAATCTGGAGTTAATGGTTACATAAGCGATGGAAATGCGAATATGCGACAATTTAGTAGTCTTTGACTACGGCTACATTTTTTATAAACTATGACTTGCGGACTCACAGTAGAAATGTAACGATGAAATATGTAATTATTGAAATCGATCCAATAGAGTTTATCTGTATTCTGTAGTATTTTAGAGTTTGTCTGATACAAAAATAAAAAATAAATCTTTACTCTTAACATATTAATATTTAGTACACATTATACAAAACCGTATATTGTTTACAACTAATATATGATCATAACTTTGTTACGGTAAATAATTCATACCTATTTGTAACACAGTATTTTCGTAACGCATGCTTAGTTTTGCTCTAATTAATTCGGTTAATTATTATTAACAAACTAATTATCGTGAACATATGATGTTATACAACTACCATTTATAACTGGTTGTATGAATTATTTAGTGTGGTAACATAAAATAGATGTATGCTTACGATAATTTATTTCTTAAAAATCTTGTCGATTACGCGTTAATTGCGTATGTCCATGCAATCTAAAAACCTATTTTCATTTCGAATTTAGTAATAACTATATGAAATTTTGAAAGATTTTGTAATGCATCGTTGTAACATTTTGCTGCCGTCTATGTAAAAAGTTAAACACCCGTATAAAAGATAGCAGAAATCATATTACCCTAAACGTAAATAATCACAGTTTATAGTGATAATAAAATTAACAGAGTCACAGAGTGCAGACGAATAATTAATGTCCTGCAAAGAATAACAAACTGAGAATAAAACATCATGGCTCATTACTCATGCCATAGAGCAATAATTATGACTTTATCAAAGAAGCTACTTATGTATGCAAATTACTCATAGGTTTTATTCCCACGGGGTCTAGTCTATGGATCTATCAAAGGGATTTATAGAAATGATGTTCTTTATTCAAACCCCAATGTGTCGTTTTAATGATGCCCGTACATTTTTGTTTACTTTGTCCCTTTTATCAATCTTTGTGATTGTAAAGGGCGTCTTTGGACATGGAATGAATAATGCTTCTTCTATAATTGATCCCTTGCTCTTTCTACCGTTATTTTATTTACGCCTAACGGATGGTAGATAATTAGTTTGACACATTTTTTAAGAACAACTTTTGACAATTCACATTTGCGACAGTCGTGTTTTTTTAAAAATACAGAATTTATGGTGGTTTTTGTTTATCATCCTTGATTTAGACTGTATATCAGTGAACATTTTTTAGATTTATTTTATTTTTATTTTTACAATTAGGTACAAAAACAGAAAACAGATTGATTACATACATACAGTTACACACTAAACAACATTTGAAAATCTGATATACATTAATATCTGACACAGAAAACAGAATGACAATAAAAAGAAAAAAAAATCTATATATAAACACATTAATTAATTTAAATTAGTAATTAAGGTTGCAAGTATTCAGCATGAACTATCTTTTTAAATTTACAAATATTATTGTGAAAAATATCAACTTTTAGATTTAGATTAGACGGTTTCCATACTAGTCCGTATTAAAAAGAGTATCACGCTGAAATGAATCCGCATGTGTGTTCTGTTTGTGCATTTTTGTGTCACATGATGTTTATTTATGAGCATTTAAAGACATTGTATACAAACTATGTAAAATTTAAAAATGGAATTTCAAAGACTACATCCCAGATGGAAATCGATTCATCTTTAAGATGGCTATTATAAGACTTAACCCGGCGTAACCCGACCCGCATTAGGGTATAATAGCATTTGTACCAGGAACATGGTCTCTTTCATACTCGTGTTTCTTTTAGTACATTGTTATATTAGTGGTATAGCAATTGAAAAATATGATAGGTATAATAGACGAATCTCATTGTCGAGAAAGAAATCTTTAGTAGTTATAGTACATACCACAAATGCTATGATGAGGAAAACAAACAATAAAAACAGAGTGTCGACATACATTCGTTAGATGTATAATTTCATTATATTGTTACTTTCTACAATATAAAATTCTATAAAGATGATTATGTAACACACCGTCAAGTACCGCATATGTACATCTCATACCTACATCTCGATTTTGAACCTCAGCTGTCAATGTGGAGCGATCACCGTGAAATCCCAATTTTGGACCACCGCGTCGCATCACTGTAATGGGGCTTATTTTTAATCTTCAAATAAGAAAACTTCATCCATCAAAATGTGGATATAGATAAATTTGATAAATACTCTTTGCCTTACTTTTAAAAGAAAAAGATTAAGGATATTTAAAATTAGAAACATAAATATACTCCATATATTATTGTTTCAGTGTAGCCGGTGTCATTCCAAATACATTGACCACTGCTTAATTGTATGGTTATACTAGTTTTAGATTTTTAATATGTTAGATGTGTCGTAATCCAATGGGACACGTAGGTGATAAGCCTTCTGAGCCACCGAGAATTAAAACTTTTTTCACACCTTGATTATAATAAAAAAATATAATGTCAACTTCTAGTCGGGGCCTCAGGTATCGTTTTCGTGATCATATGTTTTTTGTAGTTGGCAAGTAGGTGATCAGCCTTCTCTGCCTGCCAAACACCAGCGACATTTTTGGATCTAAGGCAGGTCGCTTTCCTCAAGATGTTTACCTCCATAGGGGCGAGTGTTTAATGAGAACGAGGCCATTGCCTAGCCGAAAATCGAACGACCTAGAGTTTGAAACACTGCAGCCACTAATAATTCTAAGTTCTAATCCTAGCAGATATAAATTGTATTTAATATGTAAAAATCAGTTATTAAATAACCAATATATTGGAATGCCATCTAGAATCAAACTTTTATATATATATATATTTATACGTGTAACGTGTAAAATATAAATTCTCTGTTTCCGATATCCATAAAAGGCTAGTCGATTCGGTTTCTAATATGTAATTGCGTAGATTATGGATTCAAGTATTTATTGATCAATTGCTATATTATCAAGTAATTCGCGGATGTGGACAGGAAGTGATATCGTATTCGTTCCGTTAAAACGTTTTATCATTAAAGTATATTGTTTAATACTGCGCAAAACTATGAAATAAATACTTATTTAAAAATGGAGATACTATATCAACGCATATTTAAGCAAAGGTACATTTTAACTTAAACATAGAGCATATACTATAATATGACTGGCGGATGATTATTTTAGGTAAAATAATGTTTAGTTTTTAAAGTATTTAAATTTTTAACTAAATGGAAGCACTAATCGACAGTTCGTGCTAAGACGACACTAGAAGTCATGGTTTAATTGGAAGAACTGTCATAATATGACTTTTATTGTACTTATATATTATATTTTGACCCTAATACAAGTTAATTTCAATCAACAGGAACCGGGGAACAAACCTGGAGCCGGTTCAAGTCTTCATCAACCGCTGTCTTCGCCGAATTATGGGTATATAGTTATGGTATAGCCCGAGAAGATAAATAACAACTTTGGAAGCGCTGCGCAGAAACCCCCAAACCCAGCACATCAAGTGACGCAAGTGAAAACAGGCGATACACTCCGAAGGGATTCCAATTATATCCCCAAGAAGGCAATTGTTATCCGCAAAAAAAGCGGATGCGTGGCCGTCCCAAGCAAACCTGATGACATACAGTTGTAGATGAGGCAAAGACTTTGAGCTGGGTGCAAAGTTTGTGAACGCAATGGAGACTCACTGTGGACGCCGTTTGCCCCATCTGGGAGTATAGGAGATTAGTCAATCAAGTTGAACATAAAATTATTTTTTAATTCACTTAACGAATGTATGTTCATCATAATAAAAAAAGTTTTGGTGCGTAACAGTGGTTGTAAATAAAAAAGAGTGTATCGTAAAATTAATGATAAACATCAATATACGATTCCTTGCACCTTTATTGACCTTTTAGCTTTAACTTTAGTGAGCCCATAAAGTAGCTTATTTATCGCACGATCGCTTCCTTTGTAAAGTTTTTATTATATATACAAATTGTTTATTAAGGTTTGTAAGTATAATTTAAATAGTAAAGTCTACTTTCATTGACAGATAGCAAATTAAGTAAAATCAGCGCTGGAATTTTGTAACTTCTAATACCTAATTCTATTCCAAACCCATTTTCACATTTCATTATTGCAGTCAGGATTGCTTTTGATACTGACGATCTATGTAGCTACATAGTACCTTCGCTGGACTATTCTGAAAAGTCTCTAAAAAGGGAAAAAATACTACCTAACCTATCCTAACACTTGCGTATTTTTTATTGGTAATTTTTGAGGTAAGTATTATTGTTTGGAAGGAAATTTTAAATAAATATTCAGAAACAGTATGATGACATGTAAAAGGTACAATAAAAAGAAAACAGCACATGACAAGTAAAAGTGTAATGGCCTGACTTTTGCACTTTGACAAAATGAATACTTTAAGTGATTAGTGCAGGTGATTAGTTGTCTGCATAGTGACCTGTCTAGACGCATGTTCTATTTTTTGCGATAGAACTGCGAGTAGGCACGTCCCTACCACCTACGTAACCGTAATTTTACTGTTTAGCGCCGGATTTACAGAGTCACTAAACAAAAATTGGACTCTACTTGCACTACACACCTGCACTAATTATCCTCAATTACTAATCACTTGCAATCGCACTACTCAAAGTGAATACAAGGCCTTAGTGGCTCGTAATTACTTTTTAAGTGTAAAAATATAAATACTATAATTGTTATAAAATTTTCACTATTGAGCACGACTTTACATTATGCAAGATAAAAACTGAAAGTAGGATTAGGAGAAGTCGATCAATCGTATACATCCATATTCAATTCTTCATATAAGCTACCCCAAATTACTAATCACTTGCACTCGCACTAATCAAAGTGAATACAAGGCCTTAGTGGCTCGTAGTTACTTTTTTAAAATGTGTAAAAGTATAAATACTATAATTGTTATAAAATTTTCACTATTGAGCACGACTTTACATTATGCAAGATAAAAACTGAAAGTAGGATTAGCAGAAGTCGATCAATCGTATACATCCATATTCAATTCTTCATATAAGCTACCCCAAATTACTAATCACTTGCACTCGCACTAATCAAAGTGAATACAAGGCCTTAGTGGCTCGTAGTTACTTTTTTAAAATGTGTAAAAGTATAAATACTATAATTGTTATAAAATTTTCACTATTGAGCACGACTTTACATTATGCAAGATAAAAACTGAAAGTAGGATTAGCAGAAGTCGATCAATCGTATACATCCATATTCAATTCTTCATATAAGCTACCATTTCCATGTAATTAGAAGTGATGCACGCAATTTCGAAAGCGAGGCCTGTAATGCTGATTACTAATTAGTAGTTACACTCGTTTAACGATTTCCAATCAATGATAGTGAAATAGCGCGTTATGGCTATGCAATCATTGCGCGATGCTTATGAAAGCTATGTCCGTATCCCTAGGGTAGATGTCCGTGCGTGGGTGTGATAATTTCGATTAAATGTAAGTAGTGAAAACCATAGCTGGGTGTCTATGACAATAAAATATAGATTTTTTTTTTAATTTTATAAATATTTGTATGTTCGATACAAAATTTGTTAGGAGCGCTAAATATATGTCTGTAACTGTTTACATGATGTTTTGTGTATTGTCTCACGCGCCATCGGTTTTAGAGTTTAACACGTGACGAAGCTAACAATTTCCTTCATTACAAGCAAATAATATTGGCGATGTTAGAAAATCAATTGCCCTAGCCGGGTTTGGAACAAACGATTAAATTTAACGCGCCTACATAGAATATAAAGAAAAATACCTAAAAGCTATACGAAAACGCAAGTAACGAAAATTTAAAGTTAAATTCATACCTAGACTTTATGGTTTGACCGTTAACAGCTGCAGATTAACAATAAAGTTAACTTCAACCGAAACTGCCGGGTGACGAATATTGTCACTTAATGATGTAACAGCGGGGGCTTGTGATTTGTTATAAACAAGCCATTTATCATGTATTCAATTAAATATTTCGATTAATCAATGAGCAATTTGGGGGCTATACGTTAACTTAACGCGGCGTTGTAGGAACTACCTAACGTCCTTTTAGTCTCTGAATAATAGAGGCTCCGGCGTGGATAATGATTGCAGGTCCTGAAACAACAGCAGCATTTTGTAAAACAAAAAAGTTGGCGATTAAAAAGGGAGGCGGAGATTTTAGTGCCAGTTCTTTTCGTCCATTGATTTGAGAACTGTCAGTAAATAAAATGTAAAATTAGAAGCATTTAATATGTATTTATTTAAAGTTCATAAGTTTCTATTGTGTTACCTAAATTAATAAACGATTTTGAAATTTCTCTGGAACTCAAATCTCTTATCGTTAAGACAGCGCTCGTAAGAAACATTTTCAATAAACCACTTTTTCTGCGAATTAATTTTCAAAGTCGACTACAACAAAACGGACATTTCATTTTAACAACGTAACGTGGCTTTTTATTGGTAAGATAATTTTCTAATAATTTGGATTGAAGATTACACTCTACCAACTCAGAAAAATTACCTGTTTAAATAATAGTTAATTGAGTAGATCTATTGGCACTAGAGAGATATCATCTGTAGAAAGCCACGCCTTATTAATTAATTAAACAAAAGCATCTAACTTTCATTCTTTTAAATCAGTGTTAGAGTTATATGCTTTGGCTGGGATTACAAACTTAAACAGAAGAAAATCTTGACATCGACTCCACACATTTTACAAAACAAATTTAAATATTCCACGACTTAAAAATAAAAACATTTATGTCAAAAATTGAAGAGCGACAAAAAGTTCAGTACAGCGTTTTGGTACAGAATAACTGTACTCTTTCAAAAGAAAAAATCTTAAGCAACCCTCGTGTTTTGATAACATCAACAAATCTCCGATCTCGAGTACAAAATAAACTTTTGTTCGATATTCATGCAATGTCGAATGCAATGATCTTATCACAAACATTCACTGAGAATAATTGTTTATTATGCGGTGACGCGATTTGTGGGGAAAGTAGGAAGTGTTTTAGCAAATTAGCATAACAATCTTAGCCAAATTTTTGAACGTTAGAAGAGACCGAGCAATACTTATACTATACTATATATACTATACTATTTACATATATAGATTTTTATAAATAATTTAAATATGAATAATTCCTATGAGATATTTACTAATATTTTACCGATGACTTGTTGATCTAGCGATAATAATGTCCCTGCGGTTTCCAAGAACGTTAATACACTTAACTGAGTTTCATCATCGGATGTCAAAGTAAAAATACCATCACCTCGAGGTCAGTCATTCCACAACTGGGCGTTTTTGCTGCGCACACCACTATGTGGAACCAGCTGCTAACTGAAGTATTTCCCAACCAATTCGACTTAGACCCCTCCAATGAAGGAGCGTAACAATTCTTAAAAAGCCGGCAACACACTTGCGTGACTTCTGGCAATATGAATGTCCATGGGCGGTATTTCTTCATCAGTTGAGTCTCCTTCCTGTTTGCCCCTGTTACATTAAAAATAAACTTAAAAATCCACAATTTTAAAATGTAGTTGTATAATGTTTTTGATGAGTGGATGTAAGAAGACTAAAGATACGCGACAGACGCAAAAATGTAAACCCAAAAAATCTTAATAGAAACTTAGAAAGAAAGCAAGGAAGTAGGTAATTAATTTAATAAACTTTTTCCGCATATTACTCAGTCACAATGGTCGCTATCTGATATCTACTTCCTTATAAAATTGCAATTCTTAATTCGCTTAGAATGTCTCGTTTAAAAATGTAGATTGTAGACCCATTTGCTTGTATAATTTCGTCATTCGTTCCGACATTGTCAGCACACAAAGAGAAGTTTCCAAACAATTGATCTTAAACACGCTAGCATGCTGCGTCCACACTAGAGAGTGATGTCGGCTGCGAATGTGAGAACATTCAGTATTGATATGAATATAAATTTTGAACGCATCGTGGAATATTTAAGAGTAATTTAAAAGGTTTTGTTTTAGTGTTTTAACAAAATTTATAAAAGCGTTTTGATGAGACGAATTATTTATTTGCATTTTTATAAAATATTTTTGTAAGTATTAAAATCGTCTGTTTAAAGGTCTTAAGTCTTGTTTTTCTTTACAAAGGCAGGCACTTCCTAGTCGCCAAAGCCGCCAACATTAATCAGTATTAGTATTAATGCTTTAAATAAAATAGTGCTATAATCAATAAGAAGTAGATACGTTTGCTTTTCGTCAGTGTGGATGAATCACTGTGTACTATCGCTCACAATGTTTCGTAAAAGCATTTCAGTACCATTTGTTGCTTTTGAAATATAACTATTGTGTCACAGACATATTAAAATGTACGTGACTTTGGGCAAAATTCACAAGAATTAATTTCTGTGAATGCTTAGACAAATAAATATGCATATTCTATCATTTTGGTGTTTGTTCTAAGTACTTGTCGGGAAAAAGAAACCCTTTCAGAGAACTAACAAATACACAATTAGGGGCATTATATTTAATAATATCATAAATAATAAATATACTTTTGTTTACATTTATCTATAAAAAAATCGTATTTTTCGGATTTTCCTGCCACTTAATCTTCTATATAAACCAACAAAATAGTTATTTTATTACAATTTGAATCGCAAAAGGTAAATTGTGATTGACAAATAATACCAGATAATAATAGTTTCTATCACAGTTTAAATCACATTATTATATAATAATAACTGTTTTATTGAAAATGAGTGTACATTTTCGAAAGACGTTTTACTGAAACCTACAATAATATCATTCACAAAAAAGAAATTCCAACATAAACAAATGTTTAAGAATAAAAATTGCTCATTTGTTAAAATCTGAATAATTACACACAGTATTTTCACATGACTAAGCACGAACAAGGGAAATAGTAGTAATGGGTACTTAGCCTGTACTTATATTTCGGTACTTATGATTAAAGGACCTCAAGGACCTTAAGGGGAGGGTAAAGGCGTTCTCACGTCAGCAAATAATTGAACAGCGGGTGGTCCTTAATCATTTTCGAATTATTAACTAACGGAATTCGCTTGTTAGTGCGTTAATAATTACATGATTGCGAAATTGGAGTCATGTATTTATTATAAATATTCCATATGTATATATATTTCTTAAATCATAAGCTGACTCTAACGCAAGGCAAAACAAATGACGACTGTAATAATTTAATTACTACATAGAAACACACAACATCAAAGCAAGGCGGCGGTCGTATCGTTTTGCAACTATGAAAATACGTGAGGTCGATCTTGTCGCAAAAGTGAGTCTAACCCATTGGAATTTTCGGGACTTTAAACACTTATAACTCTTAACAGGACTTATATTAAATACAGACGACAAGTATTTCTCAGCGTGGCGTTAATAATAAAAATTACCAACGTCTATCTATTACATAAATGATGCTCATGTCTGACATACTGACGAATATGTGTCTAGAAAGTGTTCGATGTGACCTTTCATCTGTCACCCACTCCTAAAGTGCACTTCCATTCTGTTCTGGGGTTCTGAACTGTAATCTTATGTATATTAAGCTGATAATCCTATAAAAAAGCAATTATATAAGTTCATTATTTGATTTGTTGTAATGGGTGACATAAAATTGTGTAAATATAGTTAACAAATAGTATTATCTAATATCAAAGGCCCGCGTGATTTCGTTCGCGCGTAAAAAAAATTGAGTTCAGAATCGACTCTTACTCGAAGATTTCCGTAAAATGATACTTCCCGCTTACTCTTGACTCTGAATCTTTCTGTACCTTGGTAGTGAGGATCTTCTTTATTATGTACAGTTTATTATAAATATTATTGCTATTTGTATAAAGATCGTCGTTCTAAAGATCAAAACTAAAACACAAATTCATTGTTTTTACCTATAGAAGCTGAAACAATATAGAACTTATTTTAGACATCGTGGTAGAGAAGGGACAAGTCAAAACTACCCATAACCGACGATCATGCATGTCATGGAAGAGGATAATTATTTGATAGGTATCGATAGATAGATAGAACATATTTTGGCATAATATTAAACCAAGAGATAGAATAGGGTAAATTAAAATATATAAAATTAGCAACAAAATTCCAAATGTTCTTGAATTCTCATGAATTCCTGTAGCATCTTTATTGATATGGTCTGATTAGTTAGTAAATTTAATTTTCAAGCGAAAATAATAACACAGACCTATACTTATTTTCATATAATTTGTGTTTTGATATATTACAGAAGAAATTATCCACGGAAATAAATTTATTTTAATTCATTAAATTTCCAAAGTTTACCTGTTTAAGTATGCTATTGCATTTATGATTCATGGATTAAGTTAACAAAGGTCAAAGTTCTTTGTCCAGTGCAACACGATTTTATACATTATCTATAAGGTTATATCAATCTTAAAGTCAATTTGAAGAAACAAAAAGGCACCTTACAATCACGATTGTGCAACACGAATACGTGTAAATAATTAACCAAGCTGGTGTACATTGATAATATTTAAGAACACAAAGAGCTCAATAAGGCTTAAGTTAACGTAAAAATTTAGAGGCGACTGAAATGTACTTGAAATATAAAAATAATTTTTAAGAAATATTTCTTTAACCCTTCTTTCTAGGCAATCTTTTGTGATGTATCTTCTATTTAGACTCTAGTTCTTGGAAATTAGAATATTATTGTAGATTTTTTGTTTTAATAATCGTCGAATAAAAGTTTTCATAGATTATGTTCGTAGATAAACTAAAGACTTAAGGTTAGAACCAGAAATAAATAGTGGTTGTCTGGAAGAAATCGCTCTAAAGCGATAAGGCCGCCAGTTGCTTTTCATTAAATTATTTAATATTTTAATATTTTCCTTTTATGTAATGCAACGAAGTGTTAATAAATAAATAAATAAATAAATTAATTAATAAAAAAATACACATTCTTATTATTCTATTAAATATTCTTTTTCGATATTTTTTAAGTCGTTTAATTGTGGTCAACTAACGCTAAGGACGAGAAGGTTTTTTTGTTAACAGCAATTTGTAAACACTTCTTACTTTTCATATTTAGAGTGTATCAATTGTGTATCTAATCAATACAAAACTCTCTATTTCCTCGATTTCTGTTATTAACATTATAGTAGGTCATCGGCACAAAAAGAAACTTTATTTGTTAATGCTATCTGTAATTACAAATCTAATCTGTGCGATAACAACTATGGCTTCAAAACAAAAAGGTATGACTGTCGATTATTGTCTACTATTAACGCGGAAAATATAGGTTACATTAAATGTACAGAATATTGACGCATGATTATTTAAATCATTTTAAAAAACGTTAAAACTTAGTATTCTTAAGACGATCTTGAACCAGCCTCGCATGTCAAACATGTTGTTACATAATAAAAATAACAGCCAAGAATTTGTCCTTGAAATTTGTCAAACATACGTATAGCACGTGGAAATATTTTACATTTTAATGACACAAATATTATAGATTCCCCGGAAATCAAACTCGATACAATAAGATACATCATGGAATGATCGCGTAAAAAGTTCTCGTCACCTTAATAATATATTAAGGTGTATTTAAAGATATGATTTTAATATTATAATTATAAATAATATTTACTTTTTAACAAAATATATACTTTTCTACTATTCTCAGAGCATGTAACAAGAAAGAAAATTAACATCAACAGTTGTACAAGGTTGCGAAGCGAAATCAGTATTAAAAGCTCAAATACAAATCCGCTAATGCCTCTTCAAATGTAATAAAATCTTGCAATTGGTAATACACACCAAACACTTGCAGCGAAGGTTATCATTGGGTCATTGTATTGCTATAATTAGTCGCTACAGTCAACTGGACCATTCATGGAGATAAATGTCACAGACTAAATATAATGGCTATTAAATGATAATTAAATATTGGATTACAAACATTTCCTGCACAATTAAATCATAGATCATCAAAAATTTTAACAGAAACCATAATGATGCATATGAAGCATAGCAAATTTATGAATGTTTGTTGTATAAAATCATCTTAATTTTTTTTTATAATTCATTTGTTTAGTTACAATACTCTGATTTTGTGACTTCAAAACAATATACGGTTTCTATCAGCAACTAGAGTCTCTTATTTATACACTACATTTATGACAAAGTTCTATCTATCTATAGCTGTTTTCATACGTTTACCATATACAAATAGTTAATTGTTTTTCCCTTACTTTACTTTTTTACTTTAATTCTCTTAAAAGTAATCTTATTGGACAACTTAGCTAAGCAAATAAGCTACCATTTTTTCATTGGAAGTACTTTTTCGAGCAAGCATCAAAAGATAAGAAATGAATATTAATTTCTAGCAATATAACGGACACAGTTATTCCAATGAGTAAACCGTATTTATTTAATAATTGATGAAAGCATACATTTAAGTCAATGTATGTAGTTAAGAGTGGTGAGCCTAGTAGCTTCATCTCTTCCCGTGGTCGTAGGTTCGATCCTGGGCTGTGCCACCAAATGGACAATCTTTCTATGTGCGTATTTAACATTCGCTCGAACGGTGAAAAAGTCGACGGCGTGTGTCAGGCACACACCGTACTATGATCACCTATTCGCCAATTAGATTAACAAAATATGCTTAGGAAACAGATCCAGAAGTCTGAGGCCCTTAAACAGTTACGCCAGCGCCACTGATTTTTTTTAATGTAGTTAATTAAAAAAATATTTTGTTACTACATTCATTGCTCTGTGACAAAAACACAGAATTATTAATTACTTAGCTGCAAATGCATTGCTACAATGTTAAGTTTTGTGTACAGAGTCTTTGTGCATTACAAATAAAATAAAACTTTTAAAGAGTCGTATTGTGTTACAACTTAGTATGTACTTTGTTTAGCTGAAAAAAAAGGAATAAACTACTTAAAATAGGAAGTTCGGTATTCTTTTTTTGAGGATAACTTAAGTTAATAATACATCTAAATTATCTCATATTGTTATTTTAAAGAAGATACGAATAGATAATTATTCAAAGTTCCTTATATAATCAAAATTATGTGACCCAAACTTAATTTTACGCTCTTGGTGGTTTTTCATCTTACAATCTCTCTACTTCTTTAATTTAATTACAAAATGACTGTGATTTATTATTATTATTATTATTTATTATCTTTTTCCAAAATTAAATTTTTTATTCGATTCCTCCTTCTATTAGAGCGTTCAAATAAACAAACACTTGAGCTTTGGTATAAATGCTACCAATAGCAGTATTGGTCTTTAACTTGGTGACTTGAGAGTGCACCTGGTCAGAGTCAAGTCTGGTCGTGAGTTGGAATCACGGCTTTGCACCAACAGAATTTCCTTTCCAAGAACACCGTGCAACTGTAATATACACAGAAGGCTGATGGCCGACTTGCCTATTAAGAGAAAAAAATGACGATACACATACAAAAATCAGGTCAGGATGTAGAAGCACAAATAGTACAGTTATTTCTAACCAAAGGCAACAGCATTTAGAATTTGGTATGGTATGGAATGGTATTTTCAGTGTCCAGGTTAATATATAGTAAAACTCAGAAATAACGAGGTTTTCTATTAGCAAAAGAATTTTCAAAATTAGGTCAGTAGTTTAGTTTAGATTGCCCACCATTTCACCACCAACGTTTGCATTTTAATAATATTATTAAGCTTGCTAACACAACTTAGAAAAGCTGTCAATAATCCTTTTACTGTGAACTATCTGCATATCTTTGCGTACACTTAGGAACTGCGATCTAGATAGGAACAGACTAGGTGTGAAGCCTGTCAGGGTGGCCTGCGGTCAGCCAAGGTCTCTTGCGTAACGTCATGCTTAATTCATACGATACGCTTAGGAATTTTGCTGAGCGTATACTAGTAATATACAATTGAATTATACAGACTTATATTGACTCGATATATACGTTCTATATTACGTTACGTATATTAGCAAGTTTTAGAATAATAACCCCTAACCACTTTACGCACCGGAAACAGTTATTTAAATAAAATATTATTATATTAATGAACCAAACCAAACAATAAATAATAATAACATCAAATTCCGGCGACGGATTTCTAAATCGTTAACAAAACTATTGCCGCGGTGGCGTTAATACGTATTACTTCATCAATAAATTTTATTAATAAGCAGTGTCGGCGTTGTAGAATGTGTCTCTCGTCCCTGAGGTCGTAGGTTTGATACTCAGCTGCGGACTTGCTATCTCTGTGGGTATGAAATACTCACTCGTACAATGAAGGAAAACATTATGAGGAAACCCACGTGTCTTAAACCCAAAAATTAACTTTATTGTAACGCCCAGACCTAGATTAGGTAATTTGTCAAAACCAGGATTACATTTAACTTGAATAACACTCATTGACACTCATTAAATTAATCGTTTTTAAATTTTTCTAATTCATAGAAGTTTCATCAATATAACCACAGTGTTTTAAGTGCAGTACTATTAAATCTCTGATTTTTTTAAGTAATGACTAATAGGGTAATTTTTTTAATCTTTTAACTGAAATCTTAGTTCTTAAAAGTAATTTTAAATTTCGAATATTTCGATTTTAATTTCTCTTTTTAGTAATACAATATTATTTTGTACTACTGTTTCATATGGTCCGAAGAATATAGAATTTCTTAGCGCTTCTAACATTGGTACGCCGTGATGTGATTCGATATTTAAAATGAATAATCTATGCTAAAATTACATACGTACAAAAGGCATTATGTCTATATCAAAACAAGTGTGTGATTTACTCCATTTTCCTTATTAAATAGCACAAACCACATGGACCGCATTCTATTGTGCAACTTGGTTCAAAATTCCTGACTTATAGTACAAATACATTGTTTATGCAATTAACATTAGTCATAAGCTTGAGCAAAATATGATCTGGATTTGTATAATTTACTTTGTATAAGTTACTGAATTAAACTGTACTTTCGATAAAAGTCGATTAAGAACGGGGTTAATTTCCGATAAACTGAAAATTATTTGCATCACAAGGTCTGAACTAAAATTTAATTATGACTCGGCGAAGCCTTATCTATAATAATAACAATATATAATGCTTATAAATATCGGAATTCCATACAAACTACACAGTTATTATTCTTGTAGCAATGGAATTAAAATACAATGTTTACAAAATATAGAATAAAATTATTTATTACGTTTATTTTATTATTTATAAAAATGTAAGTAACATACTGTGGAATTTTTATTTATTCATTTCAGTAACGATGTACACCTATAAAAGTCTATATGTATATTTCTTCGTCTTCATATTAATATACCATTAACTTTCGAAGGTACAAGGTACTTTCCTACGTTGCTTACAAGTTCTCAAATCAAGACCGTTAAACGTAAGGAAAGCAAGCAAAAAAAATAGCTGAACTTATTCTCATAACTCATTCTACGCAAAGCGATATAAACACAATATTTACTGAATAGTTTTAAAATTAGTATCGATATTATCTACATCTATTGAAATTAGTATAGCTTTTTATCGTAGGCTGTTTTAAAAAGTGATAGACATGTTGTATGTAGGATGAAAATTATTAAAAACTCCATATAATTTATTAATATTTCAATTTATTTAAAAAAATTGTACATATAGTAATTCTTATATACCTAATAACTAACCTTAAAATTTAGTAATTAAAATATATAAATATAATTAGTAAATATATTTATTAATTATATTTACCTAATCTGAAAATAATGCAAAATCAAAATGTCCGTTTTGACTGCCCATAATCTATATTTAGTTATTTTAACTAGTTTGAATAGTATAGTTTACAACTCAAGGAGTAGTAAAAGTAAATAAAGTCGACAATAGTATTTAATAATGACGATCAATTAAACAAATACTGTTAGCTACACTCTACTTAGCAATTTTTTTCCTGAAGTATTTGATCACATCGGCCTTTCACGGCTTTATACTGAAACAAATGACCTTAAAATTTTGCCTTTACAACGCTACATTGCCCTTGTTTTAATGGTCCAATTGGATGATTCACTTTCACTTAAATATGTCTAATCGTTTTTATCACCGAGAGCTCACTAATATCCGGGTTTTCTATGATAATCAATGATCCATTCTTTGTTTATATGTATATTCACTCATAGCGCTTATTTTAAGTCTGTTGAAGAAGACATAGTTACTTACTGATATCATAATGAAATAAATATCGTTTATTTCAAACATAAAAGATTGAAATATAGGATAGGCGAACAAGGTTTTATTCATTGGTGTTACGAATTCCTTCAAGTATTTGTAAAAAAATATGTTAAAGTATATATATTTATTGTAATTAAAGTTTCTTATTACCAATATCATAATGGTATGTATCTGCAAACTTATGTAAACACACAGCTATCTAATAATGTCAATACCACATGAAATTCAGTTCTCCTCGTATACTTCATGAACCAATTAATAATAAAAATTGAATTTGTTTAAAAACTCGTGTATGTTTCTAGTTTTTTTTAATACCAAGTAGTAGTTCGAAAAAGTCACCACGATTTGCAAATACACATGTCATAGATCGCGCAAGTATCGTTTCTGAATACCCTCGGCAACGCAAAACGGACCAAATTTGAGTCTAATTGCGGAAAATGAGTCCAACTACCTACCCTCGGTATCTTCTTTGACCATACTTTTTATGTTAAGGAATTGAGAATGTAAACCCAAAGACAAAAATATGGGGCTAACCTGATGTTAAGTGATACCGCCGCCCATGGACACTCTTAAAGCCAGAGCGATCGCTAGTACGTTTCCAGCCCTTTAACATTGTGTTATAAAATAAGTAATAAACTTTGCAACTTGCACGATAAATGTATATTTTTAGATATGGTTAGATACCTTTTCTGAGATAAGGCCGTTAAGACACTGCCAAATATTTCAAACATTTAATTGAGTGTTTTAAAAACTGAATTTGTAGTTATATGGTGTAAAATGCAAATGTGGGTAATGTACACAAGACAAATTAACTCTACACATAAAGACCAGTTACAAAAAGTTTTAAATGTTTAAAACCGAGTAATCTTAAAAAGAATCATAAGAATTGTTATTTTGTTAACCTAAACAGCCAAATGTGAAATTATATAAGAAAATCGTAATATTACACCGATACAACCAATAACGGAACAATGAAGACATAAGTCCTCATTATCAGCAGTTATCTCGGCCGAGGAGGCCTCAATATGTCATGTCTTCATTTATCGACACTATGAAACGATTTTATGATCAATCGTAACATATTTATGGGATTTTTCAATCGTATATCGCCGAATGATTGGTATAAAATTACACCGCCTATATAAATGTAATGATTATAATTATTTTGTTAGTGTAAAGTTCTTACATTTGTCATTATTAAAAGTTAACTGTTACTAATGTTATGATATAAAAACGTTGACCATATATTCAATCAAAAGTTAAGAAAGACCACTACTCTATGCTTCCTTAAATAACTTCAATATTGCAAAAAATAATAAGGATAGTTTCTACTGTACGTGTGTTTGTCACTGAACTCCTCTTAAACGAAAGGACCGATTTTAATGATTTTTTTGTATGCGTTTGGATGGAGGTTTAGATTCATAATTCAGCCCGGCAGATAGTCTGCAGTACTGTCATACTTTGTTTAATATCCTAATTTTTATATATTAATAACGTCTGTAGGGTCCACTAGTCTTTCTAGTCTTAGTAGGATTCGCAATAGAACCCCCTAGATAGCACAGTGAGACCTCTTGATAAAAAAGAAAAAAACAATTAAAATGCATTTAGAAATACATATATACTTTTGTTACGTATGCAAGCGACTTAACACACCATGAAATCCTGTAAACGACTTTGACCTTGTTTTTGCAAACATATCATATCAATTTTGTTATATTAATTGTTCATACATTGAAAGCATTTGAATTTCAATAGTCGTGATATTAAAATTTGTTTAATAATACGGCGCCTCGTGATTTGTTGTTTACTATTTCTCAATGTAAAATATACAGTCACGAGTGTCTTGTTATGTATTTTATGTACATTATTGTTAAATGGCAACTACCTATGTTTACCGCTGTAATGCGCTCTATAGATGTCCGTGATATAGTCCGTTTCTAGGCATTATATTATTGCATATATTCATTACGGAATCACAGTAATAATAATATTTTCCTCTTCACCAATGCAATACATTTTACAGATATACTGCAGGTATGTACCATCATGGGCTGGTTGCTATAATAACTATAGAATTCCTGCGGTAGCATCCACCAGCCTTTATCGGTCAGAAAATATACAAGACAACAGACTATACTAAGTAATAGATAAATAAAACTAAAGCATAAGTGTTTGTGGGTGTAAGTTTATATGTAAGGGGGTGTAAATGAAGTAATGATTAACAATTTACAATTTGGCCGGCCTCAGTGGCTCATATGAAACCTTGTATGGTTATTACATAAATAATCAAAGAAGAAGTTTGACAAATTTATAAAAAATGTTTTTAATATTATATAATAATACCGCCATTAATAACTTCTTTGTTCATAAACCACAACTTACTACATGTCCAAAAGAGTTATTGAATGTTTTCTCCATCGTGTGTTAGTTTGGATAACAGTGATAAAATATTCATAAGCTAATTAAGGATAAAAGCGTGGTAAAAAATACCGTAGTCTGTGTCATAACTCGGTGTACAGTGTATAAGAAATATAAGAGCGAATGTTTTGTGGTTACATATGAATGAACAAAAAACAAAAACAAAAGGCCAGTGATTTTAGTCAAGATACATTAATTTTTTTTTTATAATTATGTGAAATTAGAACAAAGATAAAAACAATAATGTACACCCCAGTTATTAATTAAGCAATTTCTTTTTAAATACATTACCCCGAAATATTTTAGTACAGATCGTAGTACGTTTTAGTGATTGTATGTATAGATGGAACAATGAAGTCAAGGTTTCACTTAGGATATATCTACTAGAGTCGACAGTCCTTATGTGTTTACTTAACAATTATTCATGTAAATAATTACCTTATTTATATTTATATATATATATATCAAGTATTTACTATTCAATTAATTACGGACTTACCTATACTAATAAAGCCTTTATTGTTGTATTTTCATATTAGGTAGATAAAAGAATGAAATACTAAAAAAGTTATCACTAAATACTAATAATTAATCGGCAAGCCGGTTGATTTTATTATACAGCTCATCCTTAGACATAGGCCTCCTGTAAATTATGAATTATGAATATAAAATAAGCACCTATTGCTTATTTTATTCATAATTTTATATTCATTTTTGTGCTACTCGAGATGTTTTGACAATGGTGAAATGGAGCCAAAAGGGAGATTGCCGTCGCGTTATGCTCGTTTGCCTTTATACCACTATACAATATACCACACTAATACGAGTATACTATGGAACGTGGCCTGTATTTGAAAACTAGTATTTCAATTGAACTAAAAAATACCTAACAACACCTTTCGTCTAATGTAGGCGCAACAAACATTGCTATCAATAACGCCATTCGCAAGATAAGAATGATGTATGATGTGTCTGTTACTGTCAAAATATGAACTTGACCATTGCCTTTGGCTATTGCAAACAATTGAAAGACATATCGAAAAAGATAGTGTGACGATGGCCTAAGGCATTACTTAAGTATATTTTTATATATTGTGTTTGAATGTCTTTCTTCTTACATTATTCTTGATTTATTCATTACCTTTTTTTAAAGCTGTTCGATTTTTTTTATGTAATAAGAGATAATTGGTGATACCCACCGCCCATGGATATTGCCAGAAGTGCGTTGCCGACCTTTCAAGAATTGATCCATCTTTTCTTGAATATAGTTTAAAAAAAATTAGTTCAGAAGTATTTCAGTGTGTTGGTATAAATATTATTAATAAACGTGAAATGTGTGCAATTCTTTATTTCGTTTCAGACTTATATAAGATTATTTAAAAAATACTATGTAATTGCTACGAATAAACTTTCATTTTTATTGAATCATTGATCAATGTATTGAGTTAACAATTACTAAAACAAACCAGTAAAGTGAAAGCCACTTTACCTTTCTTTACGCAATGTGGGCATAATATTTAACTTTCAACCTCACTTTTAACCAAAACATAATCTTACGTAAAAATTTCAAAACTAGCTGTATTTTCAACTTAAAAGGCGCAGTTCCTAATGTTTTTCATTTCTATAAGTTAGGACTGCTTCCCGAAGGAATAGGCAGAGACCACAGACCCATACCGGCTACGATTTTATTTATTTATTTAAATAAATAAATTACAATTAATTGTAAGTAATCTAATAGCTTATACTTATACATATTATAATACAAAACAGTAAGACAATACAGAAAGCCAAAACAGATTACATAGATAAACAATTTATGTATATAGAACAGAAAACAAGCAAGTGCATTAATAGATAAAGATATATTTAAAAAATAACAAAACAAAAGTAAACTGAAATTTAACATTTAAAAACAACAAATAATACTTAGACTTTAAAACTACTTCTTAAACAAAATCAGAGTCTTACCGCTTCTTCAAGTACTTCTTGACATCTTTCTTTTTGAGGTGGAAAAGATCAATACCTTGATAATGGATGTCATAGTTCGACATAACCCGAAACATTGGCGAATTATGTAGGTAATTCGACTTCGTACGAGGCACACTGAACAATTTTGAGTATCTTATCGCATACGCAGGAGGAATTTTAAAAGAAATTAACGATAGCATTTTAGGATACCTTTCTCGTTTCCGCCACTCTCATAATATTCAATATACATTCTAGTCGTTTCTGCATATCTACTATTGACATACCGTTCAAAAGAAAAAACAATAGCTGTATACACAAATCGTATTTAATAATATACGATTTGCGTATATATAAAGATTGTGTTTTGGGATATAATGATCGAATAAAATTTGATAATACGGAAATAAACACTACGCAGTGAGCAAATACCTCAAATACTGGAGATTTTTTTTTCATACACGGACTTTAGCCGGGTATTCTAGCGCAATAAGACATTAAAAAATTAGACTTAGCTCGTTAGTGATTAGAGACATAGTTATATGACTCTCATAAATGTCACTTAATTTTGTATTCAGGGACGCTCTAAGGCAAACTTAGTAATGGAAACTGACGTCATCAAACGGACATTTGTCTATGGAGACTTCCTTTTGTTAGGGGCAACTATACGTAGACATATTTATGTTTAATATTTTTAACTTCTTACCATTCAAATAATTAAAAAAGAATCTGTAATCATATCAAAAATAATATTTTCACAAGAACTTTTCACAAGAAAATTCTAAATATGATCGTCGTAAAATAATATCTCTAAGTACATAAAGAGCAGTGTTGGCCTAATGGCTTCAGCGTGCGACTCTCATACCTGAGGTCGTAGGTTCGATCCACGGCTGTGGACTGTTTTCTATGTGCGCATGCAACATTTACTCGAACGGTGAAGCAAAACATCGTGAGGAAACCGACATCTCTTAGACCCAGTCGACGACGTGTGTGAGGCACTGGAGACTGATCACCTACTTGCCTATCTTAATATATATATTTCTTGTGTGCGTGTGTATGTGACTGAATTCCTCCTAAACGACTGGACCGATTTAGACGAAATTTTTTGTGTGTGTTCAAGGGGATCTGGGAATGGTTTAGATTCACAATTTTGTCCGCTGGACAATGTTTTTTTAATTAATTTTCAATTTATTAGTTGTTGTTGATTTTGGAATGTTTTACATTGGATCCGACAGACGGCGCTACCATCGCAGTGTCAAATTTTAAATAATATTCGAATTTTAATTTTAGTCTGTCCCTAAATTTAAAAAAAGTTTTGTTATCATTGTGTTATATCGTGTGTGACCATGTGCTGGATCGTTAGATATTGTCATAACATTTGAATAATAATTTTCATCAAAATGGCTTATTAAAAATTGAAATTTTGAAATTAAAGACGTGTAGACAGGACAACGTCTGTCGGATCCGCTAGTTAGATATAAAAATGATCATGAAACAGATTCAGAAATCTGAGGCCAAGACCTTAAAGAGGTTGTAACGCCACTGATTTATTTATTTAATTGTATATAAGTAACTATATATAAAGGTTTATATTTCTTAAACTTATCTCTTATGTAGTTGCGAAATCCTTTGCTTGTTTAACATCCTTAACGTTTTAGTTACAGTGAGTGGTTTACACGATGCGCATTGAACCGTAAGTTCATCATATTCACATTATTACGCAAGAACCAGTTTTCTGCGTCTGCGCAGGTGTGGCGCCGCGCTGTCTGCTTTATGTGAAAGTATACCATATTCTATAGTAAGTGCGTAGATTACATGGAAAAATATGTAGACGTATAAAAACCATAAACTAAAATTATAGCCATAAATCCATCTGACGCAAAAGGTTTAAGATTCTTTAAAAACATTACGCCATTAATAAGGATGTCACTTATGCCATTTTATCTTTCAAACCGGGTTCGGCATCAGCATTGGATGGAATCTCACCCCAACATTTGAAAGACAACATAGCATTCTGTGGGTGATGCAGGCGAGCAACTAGTAAATTCGATTACTAAATTAATCAACTTTATGTATTCAGGTATTGTCAATACCGAAATTGTTACCATTATTTTCGGCGCGAAACTCATTTTCCTCACCAAAAAAGACGAAGGGGTAAGACCAATTGCTGTTGGTTGAATACCGGAAATATACAATTATCATATTTTCAGTTACACTGACCCAATAAAACTGGTACATCGTTCTAATGAACTGACCACAGAAGTAGATTGTGAACATGGTGATCCCCTTGGGCCTGCAATTTTTAGTTTGGCTATAAATCCAATACTTAATCAAAAATTTAAATTCAAATTTCAACGTTTGGTATTTGGACGTCGGAACCTTAGGAGGTAATGTGGACACTGTGTTTTCGGATCTATTTATAATAAAAACTAAATTTGAAGCCATTGGGTTGTATTTTAATATTAGCAAATGAGAACTTTTCATAAATAACTGTTACTTAAATTTAAATGCTTTAAAACAAAATTACATTTTTTGTGTGTCGAGACCCTTGGTCCGTGGGGTCGTAGCGCTATAATGCTTTTTAGGAAAATATCAAAAAGATTAGTCGACATCACTGGAGTCCGAAGAGTTGGCAGTTACCGCAGACAAAGAATTAGTCTAGCTATTCAAAGGGGGAACGCTGCCAGTATCTTCGGAACCTTGCCTAAAGGGACTCCTTTTAATAATATATGTATTTTAGTTTTTACATTTTAAGGTTAGTTCTTATTTTATCATTTAATTCGATGAGAAAATATACTACTCATCACGCTTATAAATGAATTGCGTGTTACGATAGAAATAAAGGTACAACAGCAGACAAGAAACAGAAGACTTATCAGATAAAAATATAGCATTTTTTAACAGCTATACAACAAAAAAAGAAGAATACAAATCAACACACACTGAAGTAAAGGGCATACCAATCGTTTAAAGGCCGGCAACGCGCTTGCGAGCCCACTGGCAATGTAAGTGTCTATGGGCGGTATCACTTAACATCAGATGAGCATTCAGCCCGTTAGCCCCGTTTTATTAAAAATAATGATTATCAGTTGATAGCTGGAATTCTTGCACAAATAAGGTAATTTCTGTTACATTAACTTTGGAGAAGAATTCTTCCCTTAATAGATTTATATTCAAAAAGAATCATCAAAGAATGTTCGAAGGCTACGTGAGTCTATGGGCAGCGGCAGACATCTTTATCGGATGACTAATAAGTTGGTTTGGTGTAATTAATAAGCTCCTATATATTAAAATAGGAAAACCACACGCACCAAATATTGTAGGTACCTATGTATGTTGGTGTTACATTTTGTATCGGTAAAAAACGATTACGATTGAAGTTATAATTTTTTTAGGAACGACAGTACTCAATGGCAACCAATGACGTCGTACAAAAATTTTGACCCTCCATCGAGACGCAAGAATTTGCAGAAAAACAGTTAATTGTAATAATACAATTGTAACTAAACAATTCATCAGATTAGCGTTTACGAACTAGAGTATATATAGTCGGTCTGTAAACACTTTCAATTTAAATAATACTGTTTTAATAGCATCAATCTACTTAGTTCCAAATGTCCGTATACACGATACTTCGTGTATACGGACATATAAGCATTGCTGACTGCTTAATTACAAAGACTCAATTAGCATAAACAAAACACATAATAGTTAAACGTTAACCTCCACCTGTAAGACCTTGACTATAATCCCATGTCATGTCTCGTTTATCAAACCCACGCATCATTCATAAAGTAAAAAAGATGATTTACCTTGCAAGATAACAATACTTCATAATTCAGTGATGTGCATTTGTTTGAAAAAATTAGTTAAACACCTACGAAACGTCAAATCTGACCAAGTAATTGATCTGTGGTCTATTTCAGTTTCTTAAAAATTATCATATCATTATATTTTGTAACTGTTCTAGCACGTTACTGGGTTACGCCTAACGCTACGTCATATGCCTATAATAGCCTATTTCGATAAATTGATTATACAAAAAAATATTTTTCTTAAAATTTAAGATTTAAAACTCCATGGATTTAAAAACTCTGTCATTACTGTAGTAATATTTTTATAGATATAAAATATCAAGTCAACATATTATTTCGTGCATATTAGTAATTTGTAGTAGTGCCAATTAGTAACCTTTTCTACTATTCTATGTAAATATGGTGAAACTCCTTTTTGCCTTTAAACATAATAAATAAGATATTTGCCCCATGAAATTTTTTTTTAGGCTTCATACATAATAAAGTAACGGTAATTTTTGTCAATGTTAAATTACTGAATATAATAAAAGTTTTTTCATATAAAACTATGATTTTGGCATTATAACACAGGTTGTGCCCCAGTTGTATATAATATATAACAACAACAATTTACTACAAACAAGAATGTTACATTGTTATGGTTCATTGCTCTGTCGGTGGTCATTACAATTGATCAGCAATAATTGGTAACCAGTCATGATATTGTTTTGATATCGAATACGGCTAGAAAAAGAAAACTATATCAATGTACTGTAACATGATACCTACTGTTATTTGCTCTGTGACATATCCAGACAGACTATGACAAGTAGCCGAAATACATTCTAATTATTTGTGTATTACATATTCATATTCATTATTCCTACTCTTTTAACATTATAGAAATAGTTTAAATGTAACGACATGTTAATTAATAGTTAAAACTAAAAAAAATAATTAGCAATGTTTCTAACTGGCCAGTTCTAAACATTTTCAGTGTTACCCACAAATTAACTTTTTTTGCGTTGAACTCAGCAACGCTCGAGTATTTTGATTGATCCACTTTTTATGGGTCTTGCCTAGACAAACCAACGAACATACATTAGTAGAGAAGTCTAGTCAAGTACTGAGACTTTTCATATTAAGATACTGCTGCAGTCGAGTAAGTGTATAACGGTTGACGAAATAACGTCTGGTCCAAGGTCTAATCTGCCCAAATTTATTAAAATCACTTCCAATTACAATAAATTTGAATCATATATCTGTATTAAATTAATTGATAACATCTTAGAATTATACAGTATATTTGTCATACACCTACATCGGATTTGTCTGGCTTTTGCCTATAAGTAGCTTATAAAAAATGGCGTTTGTCCTACTTACCTAAAATGTGGGCTTTGACCTTGAAGATGTTTCTCAATACTAAAACAAAACACATTGATTCATTTTTATAATTAACATTCTATTTCATTAAAATGATTACCATATAGTCAAGCAAGCTATTTTAAAGCAAAATAGCCTATTTGTCAATATGTATACTTATCATCAACATTTTTATTTAGACATAGACAACATTAATTACTAACAAAACATACAAAAACAATAATTAAAGAAATAAAATAAGAATAAATAATAATTTGTTTTATGTGTGTAATGCGTGTGTGCTGTGTTTGTAATTGGCCCTGGCTCAGAATTATGCTGAGGAGCAGACTGTTCCACATCGCTGGTCATTTTCATATATTTATTTAAAGATAAGTTTTACTAATTTTGCTTCTTTTTAAACACTTCCGAATCTTAGTGACAGTTGAGGGTGCTATGGACCAAATCCCTGTAATATAAAAAAACACCCATACATCATTCGGCTGTCATAAAAACTACACAAGAGTGTTGTGTTATTCATTTTAGTATGGTTCTGTAGAGATTTAGACGGAAAATCATTCTTATCCTTTAGCCTATATACGTGATTTAAACTAAGGAAAGAAATGTCAATTTCATTTTGCAGAACAAATATTTATTGATGTGTAATGCAAAATGATTTACACATAGGTATATAAGTGAGATAGTGACATATTTATTAATATTAATATTATTATTAAATTCTATTATAATTTGTTGAAACTATTCACTTAAAACGGTATATATTTTCAATAAACTCATTTTATCATCTTGTATGAGATAACTATTATTTTCACTAAAGTTGCGTAAATTTTTGTGAGGGAACCCTAAACTATAAAAAACAGGCAGAAGTTCTAATCGCTTCGATACATTTCTAAAGCTACCTGTTTTCTTACGATTATTTAGAAAAATATTTGTATTTAATGTATTTTGATAAAAATAAATTCTAAATTTTAATTTAATAAAAAACTCGGAACTCTTTTGTAAACTATGATAAATTGATTTTATTGCCACTGCAAGTGCGTTTTCACTTTCTAATAGCCCAAGACCAACACCGCCGAGGCTTACAAGTGCGTTGTCGGCCATTGAACACTATTAATAGTAAAATTAATTAGTTATAATAATTCGCTATAAATAATACTGCAATATTAATTTCCGTCACCCTCCACGCGCAACACTTAAAATTGTTTACATATACCTTTGTTAAAATTTCCTATAATCTGTAAGTATATTATTATTTGCAGTTTTATCTTTACACAGATACTGTATCAAAAATATTTAAGGTACCTTTTTTTCAAATGTGTTGATATTGTGTTATATAGTTGCACTTAACAGAATGTTAACATGGCTTAAGGCCAACAATTATTACATGTTGGTAATCGTGGCTATTAATCGAGTATAAGTTTTGGGCGTTATTCATTAAAATTATAGCCTTTTTCTATTTAGTAATAAATGGGATAATGTGTTCCAAAGCCTTGATCTATAAAGTAGTCACATAGGCAGTGAACAGACCAAAACCAAAACGATGATAGTAGATCAAGCCAGAAAGCACCCATGTGTAACTAGTACTTGCAACATTCCTGGCGTTATGGTTGTAAGTACGCTATGTATATATCAGTGCCTAAATCTCTACGATGGCAGCAATGTCCCCTAAATAAAAAGCGAATCTAAAGACGCCAAGACACGTTTAAGCAACATCTAGAAGAAATTCGGAGTGATACGGGTTTTAGTATTCCCTTTCTTTTGTATGGAGTAGATACGTGGACTATCTTGTAAAGATAGGCAAAGGATGTCTATAAGATGTGGTTCTGGAGGCGAATTTAAAAAATACCGTAGACTGCGAAGCGTCTACATTGACATTGTTGATTATCTTCTTAAAAATGATTTTATCATGTCAACCAACAATGTCTAAATGATAAAGTTAGTCCTCTCTGCGAACTCAATTCCTGTAACTAAGTTATCTTTCTACTTAATAATAAAACAAATAAATCAAGTATTTAATCTCTAGCTGACATTTTAAAGTATAACAGTGAAAACTTCACACCTCATATCATCAATCTTACTTTTTTTCGAACAAATCCTCTGATTACCAGAGATTTGAAAGATTCCACGAACAAAACCGACATAAATACATCATTTTGAAGCTTATTAAATGGTACTAAGAGTTAAATTCTATTGACTTAAGTGACTCCAGCCCTTAGAATGTGAAACTATAAGATATTAAAAAATATTTCAACCCTTTGCGTCATAAATGTCGACATTTTAAACCGGTTATTCTAGTAAAATTTACACTTTATGATTATATACTATATCATCTCAATGGAATCATAATTTTGAATCGGGATTTTGGCAATAAAAGGTAACTTAAAAATAAGTTAGTAAATCACGTCAAAGAAATCATCATCATCACACAACAAAGGAAACATTATTTTAATTACAAACATTTTTTAGTAGCTAACTCGAAAAGTAAATTAAAACAAGGTTCAAAATAATTCATAAGTCCTCTTCTCATTCTTCAACGATTTTGTACATTATTAATACATATGTGGCTATTACTGTCTACGTTTTTTTTTTTATTGTTATTGTCTAGAGCAGTATTGGCTTCAGCGTGCGACTCTCATCTCTGAGATCGTAGGCGTGTGTCAGGCACGTGTGGCAGTGGCAGTCTGACCACTTGTATGCAAATCAGATTGACACAAATTCATGAAACTGATAAAGAAATCTAAGGCCCTGTTCTATAAAGGTTGTAGCGCTACAAATTTATTTTACAATATCTCGTATTGTGTGTATATGGAACAATCTGTCTTACTGTATATGATAAATACAATCCATTAAAACGGAATTCAAATCGCTGTATTTTAAATAGTCTCTAATAATTTCAATACGGAACGGAACTAATCACTAAATTGATATTATATCTCGCCACCCAATCTCTAAGGACCTTTCCAATTAATATTAAATACAAAAAAAAACTAATCATTTCAATAAATTATATCTCTCAAAACGTATGATTAGTAACGATTACCATTAATAATTCTAAAACGATAAAATTTTACAGTATGTAGTTATGTTTTAGTAGCTTTTAATGTTAATGATGTTGACTTAAAAGTAGAGAGAATCAGGATTACATTTAACAATATTTTATGAATTAGGTGTGTTATTATTTCAGTAAAAAAAATATTTGTAATTATAAAACAGAGCAAGAATTAAAGTTCAGATATTATTATTCACATAAAGTGTTATATCTGAACTATATTTGGACATATTCAATGTATTCTTTAAATTTATTTTATTTAATACGTTTACCTATACAAATTAAACATTTTTGATAAAGATTCTTATCTAAATTATTATTCTATAATTCTTAAATTTACCTAACGTATTTAATGTAAGAAACCTTGAATACTTATGTTTCGCCGGGAGACCTGTATATTTACAAACAATCAAACGTTGACACATTACAAATAAGAAAGTTTTGTTTCAGAAGTTACATATTATCTGTGCTTAAGTTATTTATACTGCGTTTGATACTCATTTGGTTTCTCTATCTATGTCCTAAATGCGTCAGATGTTGACTCACACGCTGACGGGATGTGCGAAAAGGGATTTTTGCATTTGAGATATTATTAAACCACAACAAACATGTGATGTCTGATACTACACTATATTTACATTTTAAACATAGATTATAGAAACATCGAAATACAGGTCCCCCAGGTCTTAGGCCTCCAGAACAATACCAGCCTGATAGTTTCTAGGGGTCTTTCTTAAATACACTCCACGTCATAAAAGTTTCCTTCGCTGATGATGATTTCTTTGATGCTTCATTTCCAGGTCTGTTTTGATACGTCCGGAGCGTACACCACTTCGACTTACATGGAAAAACAAGCGTAGATTATTAATTTTCGTTTTAAATTCACGGGTAGGGCAACATAATCGGTCTAAATGCACTCTTTCTCTTTCTGTCAAACTGTGCTTATAATAGCTTTCATATAAAAATCCACTCCACATTTATAAAGTAATGCGTCAAATTCTGCACTTTCATATTGTTTACACATACTTGAGATAATGTATGTTTGTTAATTTAAAGTTTAAAGACGTTATTCTGTAGATACTAATTTTTAGTATTCCATTATTTTCCATTAATAAAATATTATGTTCTTATTCAAGTTTGGTTTCTTTTGAGGGGAGTAGAATATGACGCGAGTTTTGTGATACTATATTGGTAGTTTTAATATTACAAAACTATAGTCATTTAATTCATATAAAATTCGCTATAGGCGTAATAACATTTAATGAAAGACTCACTTAACTAAGTCTTGCCATCTGCGATCAATCAAAGAACGTCTTATTTTGTCTGGTTTGTCACTGTGCCAGACCACAGGGCCAGACAAATATAATGTATTAGCACAAAAGTTAAATGGTTAGGTATTTGAATACAAGGAAGCAAATGTATTGTACATATTATTTTATTTTATTTGGACAACTAAATCGGTCTAAATGTTTTTTGTTGCTCTTTTTAACTAGGACTTTATATTTTTCTGTCGAATTGTGTTTACGCTGTGTTTGAAGGAGACGAAAAGTTTAATAAATTCAAATTAAAAAAATCATTTATTCATATAGGTAACATAATGTACACTTATGAACGTAAAAAAAAGAAATATACATTAAATGCTTCTAATTTTACATATACTGCCAGTTCTCAAATCAATATCGTTGCATATATGTTACTTATAACTTCTATGAAACAACTCTAAAATTGAATTTTACTTTACGAGAAGCACAATGTTAATACAGTTTCTTTACAGTGCTGTTAGAGCCAGGGTGATTTACAGTTTTTACGTTTAATACAAAGGCCTACTTTTGCTGGATACTACCGATTCGTACTATTTAACTTATCGATTTAACTGATAAGGATCAGAGACATTCTTTAAACCCATTTAATTAATTTTCAGCTGACATTGTCACGTATCGATTTGAATTACCATAAATGATGACACGAATTCCAATTCAATTTATTTGTAGCATTTAGAAGAAAAAAAATAATATGAAATAAGAATTAGGTTCGCAATAGCTGTTAGAAATACGGGGTAAGCGTGTTGTTATTAAGCTATTACATATATTAGAAAAGTATTGACTAATCGTTGTTAATGATAGCTTAACTTTGAGAAATTTAAATTTAATCATATTTATTGTATCATACCAATTTTTATGAGTTGTATTTTATACTATTTGAAGCATTAATACTCTAATCACAACTTTACGAAATAAATGCCTTCCTTTATAATATATACACATAACAATTATTTAAACAAAGGACGCACACGCATTGAATAAAACATGTGCTCGCCATCCTTATGGTGTTTTGGTTTTTTGCCCGAATTCCTTCGCATTGTCCAATCCAACGTTCTTCAGCTATTGTTAAATCTTATACATTTTTGGCGAAATATTGGTACCACACACAAAAGTTCAATGGTTGTACTTGCAGAGCCTCGCTTAGAAAGTTAAAATTGTTACTGTGATTTGTAATAGGATATGGTTTTGTATAGACATTGCACCTAAATTCTGTGATTACTCAGAAATATACTATATTAATTATGTAAGACTGTTTGACGGACTATTATTATCAGGAAATTTTACCAATTGTTTGCGTATTTTTTTAATCTAGTTATATATAATAAAATATATAAATCAGGAGGCTTTAATATTTAACAATTCATAATTCACTTATTGTCGGATAATTAGCCAATTTCTCAAAGGGCAAATAAGTATTTTACCTGCTTTTGTATATATCGGATATATATACATTATGGCGGTCACGTAGTCACTACTGGCCTGCTTTTAATTACTGACCAAAATATCCGGACAGTTTTATTATCCTTATTTTTCTCGCTAAGACGCCATTGTAGCTCCAGACAAAAGTTTAGTCGTCTAGCTGTCTAGACTGTGGATAAAGCTTTCATACAAACACAAAACTCAAATACTAGTATAAGTTTATATAAAAAACTAATTCCAAAACTATTACAATCAGAAAATTATAGTCACGTATATACTGTACTCAACTTTCTCTCACTTTCGAGTTAAGTGCATTTAATCATAATTCTGGCTATAAGATATTAAATTAAAAACCATAATAGTGGCTTATACTTAGAACTGATTTTATCTCTTTAAATGTGCCCTTAAAAGCAGTGAAAAGCAGATATATGGTTACGATTCCTGCCGTAAACACTTTGAAGATAGACAGGTGCTGCTTTTCTTCTGACCTGACGAGGCCAGCCTGAATTCTCCGGTGGTTAAGATCCAGTTGTTAATATCCTTAGTGGTTCGAATAGTTTGACCGCATTTGAGGGTACGACCACATTGTACTGATTGAAACCTTGTATTGTAGGTAGGTACAATAAATTTTACGGTTTGACATAGAAGACCTTGCTTCAAATCATCCCAGCTGCCCACTGAAGTATTCCCGAACCAATTTGACGTAGGCTCCTTCAAGAAAGAATTCTGAAAAGGCCGCCAACGCACATGCCAGCCCTTTGGCATTGTGAGTGTCTATGGGCGGTACCGACTAACATCAGATGAGCCTCCAGTTTACTAACTCTTTGCTATTAAAAAAACTATTAAATATTCCTTCGTGGCATATTTATGAAAATTCTTAAGAATTACAACATTTAGCTTTTATTTATGGAAACCGAACCATTCGTAAAATGTCCCTTGCTTCATAAGCTCATTAAGTATAACGATAGATATCAGATATATACAAGTAGGAGTTACTTAAAATGCCATAAACATGACAAATGTTAATAGTCAAAGCCATCCATGAACCCACGAAGCTGAGTCAAACATAACATAATTCTTACGTAACGCATTCCCTACTAGTAAAGATCCTTACATATTTTATGCATTGTGATTACGAAACTAATTTTATTGAACAATGAGGAGTTTATACAATCGGTATACAATATACAAAATTTTTTATATTTCACCTAACTTTATTTATTTTTTAAGTAAAATGGTTTGTAAACATATGGTATAATTATTGTTTTTTTGTTTTTTCGCTGCAACTTGCAAGTCGAGTTGCTAATTGTGATGTTTTACGTGGGATTAGTAAAAATCAATCATGGCTATTGAACCACATACCGTACAGGTTCGATTCTCTCCAATTGGCTTTGTAAAAAATTTAGTATACGTAAAACGTAAAATGTGAGTATTATATATTAAGATGTGAAATCCTGTACAAATGTACACAATTTGTATGTTCCCACTTTCGCTTCGTATATAGGCATACTGGATAGCACATTGGATAATTTATTTATTTATTTATATTGTACTCCTACAGCTAACACAAAATACATATAATAACAAACAAATACACCGAGAACATAGCCACAAACGGAATACATGATACATTATAATAAAAAGATTTAAAAAAGAGAACAAACAAACAAGGTATTTAATACAATTAACTGATTAAATTTAATTAATTAATTAATTATAATTTAAATTAAATTAAATTAATAAGATAATAAGAGACACAGAGCTTACACCCTTCTGAAAGTGTGACTGTCACACTGTCAAGATAGTTGTCATTGTCCCCATCTTATAAAATAGATGCTAAACGTTATTTGTTGTCTTTTAGTCATTTTGAAAATTGCCATTGTTAGAACAGGATAACGAACTCTGAAGTAAACACCAAACATTAGATGTTCTCATTATTATGTTTTTGCACTTCCTGTTTCAGTTTCGCACGATGATAAATACAAACATACATAATAAAATTGTAACTGGTTCCTCTTCATATATATAATGAAAATTATTCAATTTAAAATTGGTACTATATTTAGATATATCCTTATTTGAAAATGGAATAAAAAATAAACAAAAGTAAATCAATACCATTTAACCAACATAAAAAGAAACGTGTGGCACTCGTGGACTGCCGCGTTAAAGCTATTGCATAGCATTTTTTATAAAAATATGCAATTATAATTGTTTAAGTATTTATTTTTTATTTATGCATTATTTTTTTTCTTTGACATTCATTCAATCTACCAGACTCAGACTAACAAGCCTATATAGTCTATCTCGTGTCTAACGCGTACCGGCCGCGCTTACGTTATGTTTAACATAATATGTTAACGTTACCGATCTCGTCAGAGAGATGTGACACGCAGTATGCGTTCTGTCCTGCTCTAATGAGAGGAGAGGTGACTCCATTGATATGCATTGATATGCATTCTAAGCCATATACTCGTATTCCGTCGTTCTTCGTCTTCGACGTTCACGTCACTCATTATAATCCTAGTTTCAAGAGATATCCGTAATTTCAAATTCTAAGGTTGACATATTTGTTTGTAATAATGCTCAAATGAAGTGTTTTTCATCATCAAATATCCTTAGGTTGATCCTAACCCAAAAGACACATACCATGCGGAAATATAATTATAGAAATTTATTTAATAAGTAATTTTATTAACTTTAAGATTGCTATGTTCCACATAGGTAATTACACACGCAAACCCAGGTATCGTCATCATCATTACTGTCCGTAATCCGTTATAAGAATTGGTCTCAAATTACTGCGGTCACCGAATGGACCCGAATTATTGTGGCTTCATTTGTTATATTGTTCTGAACTAGAAAATAAATATTACTAATCAGACATTTATATTTTTCCTTAATACAGTTATGTACGTAAGGTAAAATATGGACAGAGGTTCATGGCGATACTACAATAGGCGATGATAAAGAACGAGATGCTACATGCTAGAAGGGATTATAAGACTATTCGGACAATTATCACCGCTGCCAGAAATAAAACCTTTTGCTTTGTATTCTACTCTTACTCAGTCTGACGCTAGGAAATTCCAGAAACAATCTCGCAGTATAATAGTTTTCTTCAACTCTTCACCGGAGAGCGACATTGAGAAACTAAGGCATTAGTATGTATGCACGAAGGTCTGAAGAGCAAGTTTTTTAAATTGCAAATATATTTTCGTGGTATATAATATATGTTAATATTATACGCGGGTAAAATCAGAATTGTTTAACTTCTACCAAAACAAATGAAATCAATCACAAAGATTGAAAAGAAAGCTATAGGTAAAAATAATTATTTTTGCCATGAATTGACCTTTCATATGAAATTATGACATTTCACCAAACAACTCATACAAAAACTGCACGGAATTAATTTAAAATCTCATTTAAATATATGAAGGATCACAGATTTCACTTTTACTTGTAAAAGATATGTGTAGAATGATAAACTAAATCGTGACAATGATGGTGGTTAAAAAATAGTAAGAGGTAAAAGTTGAGTTTTATTTTATTTAGTTATTATTTTTGTCGTCAATTTGATTCGTAATTTTTATACAAATTTGAAGAATATTCAACAAAACCCCTGTCTTAACAATAAATATTACTATAATTATTATTATTAAAACGTTAGATATTTACAACGCGCATTCTATTCATTCATTCATTCACATAAAACATACCTATATAATTTTACATTAAAACCTTTATTTTTATTCATAACTCAAATCTAATTCAAGAGACCTAAAATACCTAGACAAAATTACTATACAAATTAATTTTAACGAGCATAATCCTTAGTATAGCTATCTGGAGTTGTCAGATTATCGAATATTTTGATCGCAAGGAATGCAGTTGCTATTTAAAATCAGGCAATACATATTTTAAGATTGTCTATCTTGCACGGCTCGTCATTATTCATGCATTCCACGTTGGCTAAGTAACTTGATTAATAATTTACCTATTGTTACATAACCTGTTGCAAGTCCTTCAAATATGTAGGTGTTTCATTATTATCAATTTGGTTAAATGATAATATACACTAATACATTTATAAACTAATTGTATAACTCGCTAATATTAGTTAATCTCAATGTATTATATTTTTTAGTAATAAATTTTTTTAGATATAAGTAGGTAGGTAAGGTAAGAAAATAAAATAAGAAATTTGTCATATATACGTCTTTCAATGTGACTTCTAGACTAGCCATACAAGTTATGACAAAGACATCTAGAATAAATGAACAAAGTGCGCAAGAGCTTAAAGAAATATCCTGTCCATTTTCTTTAAGAAATCATTTTTAAACGTCCTTGGTCGTCCATCACGGTCACGTGGCCTTACAGCTAAGGGATGAGCTGAATGAACACCGGTTTTCGAATGGTCAGCGAATGACACCCCTTTTCTCAGTAGTGTTACCTTATGTGATGGGAGCGACATTAATTTATCACATTAGAAAATAAATTGGAAGATCAGGAAAAATTGCTTCATGCGTCAAGCTGTATAAAAAAAAAGTACATATACAGAATTTTTACTCAATGATTTTAAAGTGAAAACTCATAAAACAGTTGTGAGCTTGAAGGGCCTTTAAGATGGGGCCGGTTTGCACTTCATTGTTAATCCAATGCTTTCGCTTGCATTGAATAATTTATTGAAAGCACTTTGTGGCGATGAAGTTATAAATCTGTCTGATAACTGGTTCGCGAAACTTGAATGATATATAAACGGTGACTGTTTGCGATTTGGTTTTGATTATAAAGTATGATAAGCTCTTAAACTTACGGTGGTTGATCGTCAATTATTTGATTAATGGGTCGCGTCCTCTTCTCCTTTATTGAATTTTATTAATAAAAATAATTTCACGAAACATCATTTGAATAAGATCTTTCCCATCTTGACTTTCCTATTATAGGGAAATACTGTATAAGTTTAGGAGCTATCCTTGGTAAAAGTCTTCTTCCTTATCCTTTTCGCTTCTGTATCTTGGTTAAAATGATTTAGTATACCAAGTATGGTAGTATGAATGCCGGCGACTGAATGTAATAGAACTTTGCTCTATATATTATATATTATATTAATGCTCTATATATTAATTATATATTTGCTCTATAACTTTACTCGTTCGTATTATATAAAACTATTTATTTATAATTCAATAAATAATATGAATTATTGAAAAATCGAGAAAATATAATACTACATACATACACATAAATAATATTAGAACATATAAAACACTAAATTAAAGAAAAATAATATGGAGAATATCTATGCACAGCGCAATGTTTAAAATAAACCTAAATAAAACTTTACTCCTTTGTTTAAATTAAACTCCCAACAGGAGCCTCATCGTTCTGAATATTATATCATTAATAAACTTGACTAGTTGCTTAACAGTCAGCACGTACCATTACAAGAGTGTCAGCATATAACAAAAAATGTATGAAAAACTTGCTTCAATTTTGAAGTTGTCATTAGTCATTTCAATAGGTCGGTATAATATGAGCTGTACCGCTCACGTTTATACAGTCATAGCTTTTCATTGCCTATCCCTTCTTCTATATGGATACAAAAATATTTTTTATTCAAACCAGATTTATTCCTAAGTGTATTTGGCCAAATACACTCTTCAGCTTCGTAATAAACTCAATTTGGAATAAATGCTTCAGTTATATTTTGAGTTTGTCTAAAAGTAATGCTAAATCATTGTGGTGACTGATGCTTAACAACTAACGACCAGGTGAGTTTAGATAACGAAAAACGCGTTCGTTTGATTCTGATTGGTCTATTGCATCTCATGCGCGTTTTAGTTTTATATTGTGACCTCCAAGGAATGTTGAAACATTTTTCATTATAAACACTTACTACTAATATTTATTATTGGTTGTAAGTGTTTGTTATTTCAAAGTTTTGGCAGAGTTACAAATTAGGCTGGTCTAAAATGTACTCATTAGATTTAACTTATTACCCAAAAAAATCAAAATATAAATAAAGTTATGTGATCCGTGTAGTAAAAATTTTAAGGTCTTCGTTTATTACGTCGCTTTAACTTATTGTAGATTAGTGATCGAATAATAATCCGTAGCAGTACTAATAAATAAATGTATTGAGAACATTACGCTCTTATTGCAATTTTACACAAGTTTTAGATAAATAAAACTGGTGTTACAACACATTTTTTATAGTAGCCGGTCTTGAAGAAATATAAGTCCATGCTATTTCTAATGATTAAGAATTTAATTAGTATTTTAACGAGTAAAGAAATGTAGGGCAATGAAGCTGACTTAAATACTTTGATCATATTAATAATGGTAAACCAGCTTCCGTAATGGAATAAAAAAACTCCTGAAAACCTTGTAGGACTTGGAAAACTTGAAAAACAAGGAATGAATGAATTTTCTATTTTTATACGCGTAACTTGCTCGTGGGGGGACATCAGCTTATCTTAGACCCAAAAATCTACGTTTAAACAAAAAACCTATTTTCTATAAGGTAAGATAAGGTACACTGCCAGAGTACAAACTTATTAAATGTTTCTTAATGATCTATTTATTATTAATTATTATTATTATTACTAAGTAGGTTAAAAATATTGTGGCAAATAAATGATATAAAATATTTTTGAAAATCTATTAAATTATTATAACTATACAAAAATTCATGATATTTCTGTTCTTTTCTCTCTTACATTTCGATTACCAAAGGTATCTTATAGATAGTTCGATCTCAACGCGATAACCTAAGTGAAACCTTTTATGCACCGTAAAAGGAATTTTCTAGTTTCCCACTAAGACGTGAAACTATTCGTAATATCTTTACTCGTTTAAAATACCTCATTTTAATATATTTATATCTAAGAAGTCTGCTAGCATGGAAGATTACCGGAAACATTTTTTCGTAAACCCGTTTTTGCTAGAAGAATATGGCAATTTTGTTAAATTACGTGTAATTTTTTGAACGTTTAAGCGTTTAATATTAGGTAAAGAGTAAAATTATAGACAAAATCATTATAGGGACATACACATTCTTTAAAAAAACACGCTCGCTTTTTTACTATACCATCATAATTTATTTTTTAGTGTCATTGCTAAAGAAATCCTATTCTAATACTAGACTGATGAAAATCGTCTTCATTTTAAAATGACATTGTGTAAAGTTTAACGATTTTAAACACAGTTAAATGCATACATTTGTCTTATTTTTTCAAATTATTTTCATTATTACCATATAGAAAAATGTAAATACTGTATATTGAGACATAGAAATACCTAGATGGCACTGAAAATGTTTAGAAAATGAAAAACGGCTTAATGTAGACCGTTGCCAATACTTTTATTGTAGTAAGTATCTAACTTCGAAGTAATCTCTCTCTACACATCGTCGCATTCCATGAGAAAAGCCCATTCTTTCTTAGGGGTCATTTTCGTACGCTTTCACCGCATCTTCAGGGCTCGTAAAGCGTTCAGTAAGCCCACAACGAAAGTCATAATAAATCATCGACCGAAAATTTTCTCGCGATAGATTCATTTTCACGTGCAACAAGAGTTTCAGCTTTGCCGCCAATACAAAAGAAAACAAATGTCAAATTAATGCAATATACTTAATTTAGTTCACCAAAGAGTTCTAAACTTGAAATTCAAAAAAAGTTTTCATTACCAATGTTTCAAACTGGCCAGTTCTAAACATTTATAGTGGTATCCACGTAACATTTACTACTAACAAAATATTTATATATACACAGAAGCACATAAAATAACAATACTAAAAAAATTAAAAAAAGAATGAGAGATAACATTTTTTTATTTTAAAGAACAAAGTGCGTTTTAAGTGTGTAATTTGATTGTTATGTTTATGTTTTAAAAAAAACAATCAACATACAAAAATCAATTGTATAAAGTTAAAAATTGAATACGGATATTTTTATATTTATTCGAATGAATTAAAGGGTTGTTGTTTTATTTTAAATTATTATAAAAAGTTTTATCTTATTGCAAACTACTAATTGTCAAACTAAATTAGAACAGAGAAACTGAGTACATCAATGTCAGCACCCGTATAAATGAAAACTGATGTAATACGTAATACACATTTTCACGTAACAAATTTCGGAATAAATCTAATAAAAAATATAATTTACAAATAAATCCTTTCATGAGTGAACATTTAAGCAGTTACGTCAGATAATAAAGAAACGACTCGATTCAACATTGAGCTTTTCACCGCAAATATAAGCTTAATATTTTCACTAACAAGAACGAAATATCTAAATATGGTGGCGTAGAAAATGCAGTAAACAGATTTCCAGCAATTACCAGGAAGTGGTAAAAGATTAGTGCGCAGACGCCGTGAAGGACGCTTCCTAAATTGTTACCACGTGCGCACGCGTGGGATCGATCGCGCTCTCATATGAATCAATGAACCCTTTATTACTAGTTGATACTCGCTACTATTCGTAGAAAAAAATATACTCTATCAAATACATAGATATATGTAAGAATATCAAGACCTGTAAAGTAGGTTAGGGGTGTAGTGCCTATAATATGCGTATTTCTTGGTCTCATTGCTGTATTTGTACTTTTTTAATTCATTTATTTGCAATTAATTGATTCTGACATCATCAACGTTTAGCTCCTAGACGTATCTCTTCTGTATGTGTAAGAATAATAAATTGAGTCGACAGTTAATTCTAGCTAATGAAACAAATGAATATACACAGATCAACTGTAATTTGTTGTCGGTTACAAAAATATACATTTTAGTTTAGTATAAGACAAATTAAGAAGACCTATAGTAAACGGGGTTTGTATTACGGATGTTCTATTAGCGGGTCACATTTCTATGTATTGTTTAAGTTGAAATGTGTGCAATAATAGAATATAATGGCGTTGAAGATTGCGACGAAACAAAACACTGAAACAGCGGGCATCTTTGACCACACAGGAATATTTATTTTCGATGTGCACCATATTTTACGCTATCACATTTCAGTAAGTCGCCGACTCTATGATTTAAGTCATTACATTGCGACTGTCTTATAACTTGGGAAATAATGTCTTAATGTAATTGGATTATAGCTTATTTTAGTGTGAGTAAAACATGGCCCAAAAATGACCCAGCACATGGTGTATTCTGGGAATTGCAAGTCGACTCGTCATTTGTCTTTCCAATGTTTAGAAGTTAATGTTAACGATCTGTATTAAGTATCGTATTACAGATGATTTATTTCACCATAATATTTGGATAAACGTGACATTGACAATTTCGTAATATTCGTCAACGAAATCAGTTAGTTTCGACACTTCGACTTAAGATACGTAGAAATTTATTGAGGTTCAAATTTTGCATAATAACGAAGTTAAACCGAGGAAAAATTAGGCAACTGTTTATTTATTACACGTATCTCAAGGCACAATCATCAACGCCGTCCATAATTAACTACGAATGATAAAAAATATTACCCTATTAATTTAACATTTTTAAGTAACCTATATATTTAAACGAAATACGAATGTTGATACGATTTTTTTGATCAATTAATAACCCTACTGGATAGCTTAAATATGTATGATATGATGATAGCTTATTATATAATAATATGACTAATAAAACCTCACAAAGGTATATCGTAAAACAAAACCCTACATTATTGGTTTAAAAAAAACAGTGTTGGCCTAGTGGCTTCAGTGTGCGATTCTCATTCTTAAGGACCTAGATTCGGTCCCTAACTGTGCACCACCTTTGCATGTATGGCGAAGGAAATCATCGTTAGGAAAACCAACTAACAACAACATCTTAAATCAAGAAATCAACCATATATGTGTCAAACAGAAGGCTGATCACCTACCTGTATATAAAATAAGAAATTCTCAAAGAAACTGATGTTATCTGAGGCCACTATGAAGTTATAGTGCCGCTGAATTATTATTATTACTATATTACATTCACATAGCAATAGGCAATAGGTCCCTTCCCTACTCAAGGGTCTCGGCGGCAGAATATCCACTAGACTCTTCCGGTGTATCGCGCACCTATTTGAGACGACACAATAGTTGCTAAAATTACTTATTTATATTTAAAAAATGTTATCTACAGTTGTAAGGCTTTATACGAACATTGAATTTTCCTCGCGCTTATAGGTATTCGTAATAAGGTTGAATTATCTGAATTATTGACGTAAACCAATGTTAAAATTATGTAAGAATCACCATTGAAAATATTCCTATGAAGCGTAAAATATAACACCCTATACGAAATTACAGTTAAGTTTTAATTATTCTAATTAAATTAATAAGTTTTATTCACATGAATATTGTTTTTACTTAATCACAGAAAAAGGCCAGCTTTTTTGTAAAACGTCGAGTACCATTATTATTGTTACGATACCTTGTTATGTAAAAAGTGGTTGCCATTACAAATACAATCCTTACTCCGAGTTTTATAAGGCCGAGGTGGATCTACTATTCACACTAGTTTTAAAACATTAATAATGATGTATTTGATAAAGATTAGTTTTTTTATTTTTGGCAATATCAGAGTTCGCAGGGTACGATAATAAACATTGCATATACTGTTACATCCTTTGTTGTCGGTCGTCGGCCGCTCCATTGTCACCCAAACTGTATTTAGTAAACATCTCCTAATCTTTAGGGGCTTGTTAAGTCTACCATAATTGAGTTGTCATATTTATATTATAATTTTCAAATATTTGGTTCATCAGCTGTACTAATATGTATGTACAAATCATGATTTTTGTATGTCTTCTAAGCGTAAACTTTTATCTGATAACTATTTAATTACTATAATAAAATAAAAAAAATAAAAAAGCCTTTTATTTCTTACAGCAGAACAAGAAGTTGAATTAATTAATTTTACTTACATACTAGTGTTAGTTTTGTTAGTAATTAAATTTGTATACTAAATTTAGTCTGTTAGTTTTTCCTACTTTTAAATTATTATTTATTCTTATGTAAAAACTCCTCTATAGGTAAAGGCCTTCTCCAAAGATAGCCAGCCCTCTAATTAATTACTATACAACATATTAATTATAAATAATACTGTTTTTCGCACTTTATCCAATTAATATAGAAAATAATTAGAATTTATCAAACAAAGTATTTATTTTTACTAAAAATCTAATTAGATGACATCACAACTGTTAGCAGTCACGAATGAAAGTCCTTCCGTGTTAGAACTCGGAAAGCAATGTACTTGCTAATAAAATAAATAATAATTAAGAATTCATCCTACACTTGTGAATAAACAATTAACGTGTTTCGTCCCACGAATGTCAGAGACCTTTCATTGTTTAATCTGTGGACGTTATTCGAAGGTTTTGCTACCCACAAATTTTCTTTCCAAACTTATTACATGTTATATTAATTATAAGCCTTATCTGAAATCGGAGCATAGTTTGAGGGAAACATAAAGAAATATAAGCATTTTTATTATGCAAAGGGTTATCAAGCATTATGAGTAAGTATAAGTAATAATAGCAAATATCAGTGTTATTGAGGTTTTCAATACAACTGGTACTAGTGTACAGACAGGTCAATAAACTTCTTTGGCAAACTATCTAGACTTGGCTATCATCACAAAGTAGCAGTATGTATGGATCTTGGCATACTAATGTATGTTACTGGCTGTACTGGCTCGTTGCCAGATTTCTGTAAGCCTACATTTTAATCGTAACACCGCGCCGATTCTAAAATAATTAAGTGCACATATCACATTGCATTTAATAATAAAATAGTAATAGAAGTAATATAAGTGTGTTTAACACAATCTTAAATGAATAATTTATAAAACATTTTTTTGCAAGGTGCGAATGCAATATCGGAGCACTGTCAGATGCAAAAATTTCGACACAAATGCAACAAACATAATATAGGAAATTATATATAAATACCTATATACATATATTGTTTTTTAATATAGACGGAGAGGCTGAAATAAACTAAAGAATTTATCGTTAATTATTATTAATTTTATGTATATTTATATATATATATATTTTTTAATATATAAAAGTATAGCTCTATTTAATTACGTAAATTGTAATACTCTTGCAACGCATATAAACTCTCATCCGTCACTGAAGGGTGCTGAGACGACTGTCGTTTCGTTATAATAATTAATAAAATCTATGATTAATCAAACCAAACTTTAAAACCTCCGCAGAGAGTTGAAATTCAAATGTCACTATGTGTTAACAAACATTTTTTAATTAGTCGTTCCTAATTAGTGCTTTTAGTTCCTTTTATTGCTCCTTGGGTCTTACCCCTACTGTCTAGTCCCCAATTACTCTGAAGTATGTATTTATCATTAGTTACGTTTAAATATTTGGTTTTATCCTGAAAAATTGATTTTGAATCTGACTATTTAAAATGTATTTACAACAATATAAATTAGTACAACAATTTTGTTTTTTTTTCATAGGCAGGGAGCGACAGAGAGCGCAACGGCCTCTTCTTCGGCTTTTGAAAGAACTGGGCACTTCTGGTAGATGAATGGAAGCTAGGTACAAATAATAATACTGAAAGGATCTTGGCCACAAATTCCATCAGTTTTTTTAACAAGTACCTAGGTGATCTATGGGGACGATGGTATACCATACGACAAACTGTTATTGCGTACATTTATACGTTAATATCAATTGGTTGAGACGCAGGCCGTGGTATTTATATGAAACGTAAAAACGAAAATCCTGTCAGCGTAGAAAGCACTATTACTAATTGTTTTGAAAACCAGTGAAAGCAAACCATTGTTTCCTTCTTATACATAGTGACTTTCTCCAGTGGACACATTTATCTAATCTTTCTTATCAACGGCCCTAATATTGAATGTTATCGTATTATTAATGTTGACTTAACAATGTTTCAATATGCGCTTTGATGTGAAATAATTATCTTTTGTATTTATTGAATAAAAATAATATACAACGCTAGCCAGCTAGTCATCAATACGATACAATTTTGAAAAACTATTAAGGTCGCCTAGAATTAAGCATACATTTAAGAACTATCATACCAACCTTGAAAAAGAAATCTGTTTAGTAGGTTTTTCTGTGCCATTTCCTGTCCATAAAAATCCCAGAGTTTAAGGAATAAATAAAAAAATAATTCACGAATTTTTCCAGCCGTCGCTTGACCTTAGCAATATATTATGCGATTTTATTTTTATAGATAAAGACTAACTGCCATATTCGTAATAAAATAAAGAAGTCTTATTGCACCAGTTTACCGAGGACTCATCTGTGAAAAGAGTTTCATGACATCGCGAACACTATTTGACAGAAAGAGACAAAAGAGCACTATAGTTAAAAATCGGGATGTTTAAAGTGAAAAAATCTAGTGATTAAGTAATTCAAAACGACACCTGATCATAGCTAATTACAGATAAACATTACATAATTGCGTGGAAATAAAATATATCTGCGGCTTGAACACCGCAGTTCAGGCTACTATGCAGATCTTCTTTACTATAACGCGTATAGATACGACATAGGCATGGCATTACCCATTTATTTATCAATTCTGTGACTACGCGAATATGATAGAAATATTATAATACAATGTTCATTAGTATCTCATTCTGTTAACATTTCTATGTGACGTTACATAATTAAACATAATAATATATTATTATGTTAGTGTGTGTGTCTGAAAATTATGTCACCAGTTCCACTTATGAATTTGTTTCTTATCCGTTTCCTAAGTTTTGCATCAGAACTGGCTATATTTATGCTAGGTTCGGAAAGACTGAAAGGTGAATGTAATTTTTTTGTTTTTTAAGTGGAGATCAAATTTATTAGTAGTTTAAGATAGTATGTATGTTAGCCTATATATTATACAATTATTGTAACACGTCTATGCTATAAATAAATATATAAAGGACAATTATAGAGATGAAAGGATGAGCTCATGATAAAACTAAATGAAAGGGGTTATAGTAGGCTATTTTAAAGCACATTCTGACGAAAAAGCAATTTTTAGTTAACAATGACAGTATTTTCATTTCAGTTTAGTCAGTAACAAAAATTTGATTAATTCTAAATTAAGTTTCTCTTAGAAATCGTCAGTGAATAAATTTATTATATAACTTTTTTTCATTCTTAAATCAGTAGTATTATATTTTGTAATTTGGCTTCTGTTTCGGTGTTATAGGCCTTTTTTTATTGCCTTCGCTGTAATGTATGTAATGCATAAAAATAAAATTGCAACAAATAAAATAAGTGAGTGTTCAAGTGAATTTTGTTATTAAAAATGTGTAATAGACTGCTTTTGCAGCTATATAATATGTATTTTTTTTATTGAGAAGAAATTAAGTAAATTTAAGCTTACCCGTAGACGTCAGGCGATCATCGAATGATACTGGAATATCAACAAAGAAATTTTCTGGGAAATATAGTGCGTACGTGATTGTTTGATCGTCGCACGCGCCAACAAAACAATAGAAAATAAAGGGAAAATCATTAAAATTATCGAACACCTAATGACGTCGAGTTAATTTTAACTTCTGTGGTTTCGGTGTTACTACTAATAAAAAAAGTTTGTACCGAAACAAAATCCATATAATTTCTGAAACTGTTGCGTTCATGTAATACTTGAACGCTCCCTTTTTATAACGCATGTAACGCACCGTAACGTTCTTCTGTACCTTTAGTAGTAAAACGTTTCGTTACCACCCAAGTACTTATTACTCCTTAAAGTTGCCATTTATGTGGTGTAACGTGTCAAAAGTCGAAAATAATATTAACAGTAATGCATAATTCAATCTCCACTCGCATCGTAACGTTTTATACCAAACTGATATCATCGGTATATAAACTAAATAATTATTTATTACATACAAAATTATTTACAATTCTTAAAAGGACTATGTTCAAATAAAGATTTCAGTTTAAACTTAACAACTTATCTAAAGCTTTTCAATAACTATAAACTGTGTTTTATTTACAAAACTTCAAGATTTGATTTTCTGTTTGTATTCGTACAGTCAGAACATAAAGTGGAAATATAATATAAATTATTTTATACTTATATAACGAAATATTGCATAAAAGTGAGATATTTTTTGTGTATGAGCCATTTGTCAAATTGTTTATTTTTAAAGATTAAAAAAGTATTATCGATATTTTTAACCTTTGATATAGTAATAATAGTAGTAGTATAGTAATATTATCAAATTATATAGTAGCTAACGGTTATTATATTACCGTTTAATGAAATTTTTCAGGAATTACAAATATAAGTGTATACAATTTAAAAAAATTGTCTATGTAACAAGCTACAAAGATACTACACTTCTTCCTTGCATATTTTTCCTGTTCTGTTACATAATTGTTTAGCTTACAAGACCCTAAACACAAACGCCACTATGAATCAAAAAAAAATGTGTAGGAGATAAAACATACCATATTGCACTTTCATCGCGACAGTACATTGTCAACAACCCTAAGAGGTGTCTAATGCAACTTTTACGAGTATTCGGTTAAAATGTTTTACGTTCAAGCAACCTATACTAAAATCTCCTAGTGCCTTTTAACAGTTTGAAGCTTTATATCTTTGGAATAAATTAAAAATATATTTTTAAAATAACAAAGCATTTTATGAATGAATATGAATGAAGCCTTTTGGATAAGATTTGACTATCATTACTTTGCCTCTCAATATAATAAATATCTCCTTAGCAAACACATTCACTCTCCTTTTAAAAAAAATTGAGGGCGTAACTTAGAAATTTGATTTAAAATACACCGCAGCTATCAAATGCCGTTAAATGACTAATTGTGACATGACGTTACCAAATAAAAAATATTGAACAAATAAAATCACAATATAATTTATCAACTGCTTAAATATACAGACGGTTTCAGCACGAATGTGAATTTGTCCAAAATTCATCATACACATAACAAAGACTTTAAAAAGCGGATATAGGTAGTAAATTAATTAATGTTTTATTTGCAACTTTTTAGTTCTTTAACCTCTTTTCACGGTCGGTGGTTTAATTATCTTGAAATCTATTGTCCTGAATTCAATAGTTTTCAGATTAGCAAGTTTCCGCGAAGATTCTTCGATGAAGGAAATTGCTTCGATATGCTACACTGCTTCGTATGACGTGGGTATTTTAATTACTTTGATGCTAGGAAATCAATGTAAGCCGTGTTTTCCGTCGATTATCTGAAAATTAATTAAAACAAATAATAGGAAGGTATCAGACATCTCTTATTATTGGATGCTATGTAGTTTTGAAGCATATAAATTATAGCATTATAATTATATATTTAACTCAAATATCTCTGAACAATCAATAAATTTTCAACTGAAAAGAAACTGTTCAATAATTTATAATTTAACAAAATAGGTATTTTGTTAATTTGTAGTCGTCGTCCCTGAACAGTTTACCTATTTATTTTAATGTCTCTAGGTGACATAAAAATATATAAACTTTACATTTACGAGATAAACAATACGCGAATGTATTTAAAAGTAAAATACTATTATACGTATAACGTATTACTACTATTAAATAAGCATCTAGCGGCGAAAAGATGCTAACTGAAATATATTTATGACACTGCCATCTAGCAGAGAGTAGATATTCAAAACTAAGCGTGCTATATACATTAGGTGGCGTGTTTACTGAAAATATTTATTCAAACTTCCTAACAATATGTGCTGTAATTTAATTACACCTCTATGACAAGAAATTGTATAAAGTTGTATAATATATTATTAAACTATTTCTAAAATTATTGATGCAACCTAAACTATATAAAAACGACAAAAACAGAAGCCGATTTCTAAACTTATTAAAATACTTATTTAAATAGGTATTGACTGTTCAATATCTAAGCTCCATTAAATGGAGTATAAATTTTATACGATATATAAGCCACGTAAAATAAAGGACATCTTTATGATTGTGTAATTTTGTTCATCTCAATACAGCTGCGGTGTCCGAGTGGTTAAGGAGATGGACTTGAAATCCATTGGGTTCTACCCGCACAGGTTCGAATCCTGTCCGCAGCGAATCTTTTTTTAAGTTTTTTATTTTTATAATATAAAAATTAAATGTATCTATTAAACGTACATAGGTATTTCGTCTTCTTCTTTAGAAAATGTTTCATTTTATCGTGTATCACCAATGGTTTCAATATTCTACAACCATATCACTACTGCAGTTTGTTAATAAATGATATAGTTTATAAACACTGTGGTAAACTAGACGTACTTTACCAGAAAATAAAATTAAAGTTAAATTAATTACTAAAAGGTTTCCTTCGAGCCGGATTTGAACCAGCGACCTATGGATGTCCATTGATATAACTCTACAGTCCACCGCTCTACCAACTGAGCTATCGAAGGTTGTTAACTTTGCTTAAAATTATAGAACTTTTTTAAAAGCAATTTGTACAAATAATAACTTTCTAATACAAAATATAAACAACGTTATCGAATTGAGTATTTACAATGAAACCGATTTTATTCTTAAACAGATAAATTCGTTTATAGCATTTCTGATTTCTATATATTTTACGTAGATATATTCCACTATACATAATTTTGCCTAATTTTTTAAAAATTATATATAATTCTTAAGTACAAATTTAGAATTTATTATTTGTGCAATAACTAAATTTAAATCCACATAACATCTTATTAAAAATTGTAAGACTCAGAATTTCTGTATTGTTTCAAAAATATTGAAGAATCAAACACAAGAACAGCTGCTTAAATAGACAGTCATTGAATTTTGAGTTGATTATAATAATAGCAATATAATATATGCTTTTATTTGGGGATCTGATAGCTCATTGTTTTATATTTTGCTGTTAAAAGTTATTAATAAATTGACTGACAGAGTGGTGAAAACTTGGAACATTATAATTGAAACCTAAATAGTTATTTCTTTTTTAACATTTAAGGTAGACAGTAATATAAGGAGGGCACTTTATAGTTAGATTTCTCAAAATTATATGCTAAAGTTAGATATTAAAAACAGCTCAAATGAACATTTCTATGTAAATTTGGGTTAATAATAGCAGTTTTATTCGTCGCTTACATGTTCCTTATTAATACCGTAAACATTGAAAGACTGCAATTATATATAAATATTAAATATATATTTATACATATGCATGTGACTTTACTAAGACATCATAGAACATAACGATCTAACCTAACTTAAGATGAATAAGTAATTTAAGTTTAACCTAATTTACTAATAAGGATTTTGAAGAAAGTGTCCAACAACGACTCCTTACAGTCTCAAATAAAGGGAAGACACACTGTTCTTATATTCTATTTTTTCACTGACGGTTTAGCACTAAGTACTAACGTGCACAAAGCCCGTGGTTGAGGAGCCTCGACATTCACGTGATGGTGAAGCCTATGTTCGTAGGCGCCAGCAGTCTTTTTTATTATTGTGGCGATGTACTCTATATTAAGGTCCCAATGGAGGTCGTATGGAGGTCGGCGAATGTAACAGGGAGCTTTGACTATTCCCCTGAGCGCTTTGTTTTGGAATCGTTGGTCGAAAATAGTAAATATAAAAATATATTTCAATATGTTACACCATGAGAATACGGTACCGGTAATATCTACGAGTATTAGGTATTAGCACGGACATGTGTAACACCTATCTAGATCACAAAAAAAACCCCTAGTAAGAATTAATGTAGAGTGCTAATATATTAAAATAAAATATGCAATGCACGTACAAAGAGTTTTATCTGAATAGGATTTAAATTGTTAATATACGCTATTAATATACGAATAAGAACACTCCAATTATGGTGCATGAAACGCACACACTACCGCATGTAGGATCTCTGGGAAGACGAAATTGTTGTTTTAAATAATTGAAAGTTTTTCGATTGTTTAAAACAACAGAAGCTAATTATTAAGCGGAAGAATTCTAAGAAACGAACTCTATAAAACTAATAAAACGTAACCATGTGAAGACTATAGGTAGGTCTTTTTGTTAACTTGTGTTAGACAAAATTACTGGCATAGCCTACCTAAAAGTTTATCTTCATATAACAGTCGTATTTTTTATAAAAACGCTGACGTAGCCACTTAATTATCTTAAATTTTAGAGTAATGAAAAACTCGTCATTATTAAAGTGCCATACTTGATATAAAACTACGAGAAAATTAGAGCGAAAAGTTTAACTGAAAATAAAGTCAGCGATAGTTCAAGAGCGCTTGGTATGCAAACAACGCTAAAAATAACAACTCTTCGGCCCGTAGTAATACAAATTGAAATATTTTTAACTATTAGCAAGTTTATCGAACTTGAATCGGTTATCAACAGTGGTTGAAACATAATCAACAGAACGATTTAACCGCGATTAAAGAAACTTTAATTTTTAAAAATCCAAATAAACATAGCATATTCGTACATACAATAATCAATATTTATGTCTTGATTTAAATATCGCAGAATATAGTTAAAAGGAGTATTAAGAATATCCATAGCGCTAAATCACCTGCAATATGAACATACCCCACATACACACCTTCAGGTACTTATCCTCACTTTTACACCATGACACAACACAGCCAAATTACGTACCATTTAGTTAAATGCATTGAATAAATAATTTTTGTTTTTGTAAATTTTTAAACCTATTTGTAAGTAGTTAAATATTATGTATTCCATCTCAGGATATATTTTCTGTGTAATTATTTGTTATTATGTATATTTTTTGCTACCTGTAGGATTACGAATAAAATAAATAAATATTAAAAGCTTACCTACTTTATGTTATACTTAAGTTACACTATATACTATTTTATAACATACAGATGGCGTAATGTTTTGGGTTTGGCTTTTGTGGTCTAAATATATTATCTACAAGTTTTATCTGGATTAAACTTCCAAGTTGTTCATGAAAATAACGTACCAATCAATAAAAGGCCGGCGTCGCACTTGCGAGAATCACTTAACATAAGGTGATTCTCCGGCCGGTTAGCCTCCTTAAAAAATAAACACTCTTAGGCACGACAATAGTATTTAAATTAATCGTAAATTTACACACATGGTAACATTTTAAGATCTTGCAGTTCACTGATTCACGAAACTTTTCGTTGCGTTATTGTTTCGCTTCAGTGAACAAATTACTGGAACAAATTAAAACCTTAATAACTAGGTTAGTCTCTCATTATACTTATAGTTATATTTTATGAATTGTGTAGTGAATACTATTTTTGCTATTATGCACTAACTGGAACTCGACAAATATTCCCTAGAGTGCTTGTATTCACTTCGAAACCTAATATGCTTTATATATCTACGCTATTTAGTGAAACTTTAGTATTTTGGTGGAACAATTTAACAAGTTTCAGTATAGAAACTTTGATACTTTTATTTTATTTATGCTCACAAAATTCTGAAATCAAAATTTAATCGCAATTAAATACTTATGAAAATATTTTAAAAAAGTATATGCACAAGTGAAACTGACATGAGAAATGAAGATGGAGTAGCGCTAACAAGATCCATGCAACTTCCTTACAATTGGGTAGCCCGCAATATCGCAGCACATTCTCTAGGGGACCTATTGTATCGAAGAAGTCTCATCGGTCCGCCAGGCAACCACGAATATACAATGAAAATACATAAATAGCAATTAGGCACTATGTTGAAATTTGTGTCCAAAATATGTCGGGTGCAGCGTTCGTACCTTGACGTCATCAGCACAGCCTCTGTATTGTCAAACAGATATTATTTAATTATTATCAAAGTGTGCAGTGCGGCAACCATTTCATTATCAGACCTAACAGAACCACCTGTTATACCGCATGGAAAATCAGTTCATATGATATGTACATAAAGGTGTTATTGCACTGAATGTAGGTGTTGTTATGACGTTTGTGGTGTGCTATTTTGTGGGTGAATTTCGGCCGATCCTGGTAGAGAGAACGCGTGCGCGGAATTGTTGGACGCGTATCACTCAGAGTGTGGCGGCGCGCCGGCTTGCGCGCTCGCCCTTAGCCCTCGTGGCTCCCACCTCCCTTTTACCTTTTCATCAATAAAAAAAGATACCAATTGTGTCCGCTACTTGTATGTGTACGTAGACCATGTCAATTTGTTAGTATTCATTCAGATCGGTCGTGTTTATTCTCCCGTAGTGTCTTCCTTTGTGTGATTGACGTTGTTTTGATGAGGTGAGTAATAGGTCAAAGTTGCCCTTGGTAATGTCAGATTGCATGTGTGGTCCCTCATGTGGCAAATTAAGTTTGCGTGTTGCCGCGAAATCATTCCACTCTGTCATTATGACCCGGCTAAGGTAACTAAGGCGACCTTTGTATAATTTTCATAGACACGGAAAAGAATGCAAACGACTAGTGGTACTGTAACTACTAGCATCTGTATAGAAATTCTAAGAAAATAAGCATTAGTAGGATTAGAAGCTTTGGAGAAAATGTAAATGGATTTCAAAATATTATAACGTTTCACATTAAAGTTTTCATGTACTAAACAATTATTAAACTGTGTACAAAGCTCCGAAAAATGGTTTATCAAACCATTTTTCGGAGCTTTGTACACAGTTTTAGGGTACCTTTTAGGGTATCTTTACAAACAATAGACACACATACCTAATAGAAAAAATGTGTAAGCCTCCCAAAAATCCAGGTAGCGTACGATACGCCATTGTACACTATACATTTGATACACTGTACGTGAGCATTCTGTTAATAAATAAATAGTATAGAACTCGACATTAAAGTACATTTAAGTTGCTATCTGCGTCGGATGGTGCACGATGCACACAATATGTTTTTCTGAAAGCCGAGAATGAATTTAATGAAGCCGAGATTCGAATCCAAAAATCTTATTTATTTCTTGAAATATAAACAGGGAAATTGGAAAATGCATATTTTCAAGTTGTAAGGAAACCCGACACTTCACATTTAGGGTACTCGCTAGTACGGTAAAGGAAATCCTCCTGAGGAAACCGGCATGCCGACGTCGACGTCAACGGAATGTGTCTAGCACAGAAGGCTGATCACCCACTTGCTTATTAGAAAAAACAAATGACTTCGATGCAAAAATCTGATGCCCAGACCGTCAAGGTTATAGAGCCACTGGTTTTTTTGACAGATTTTAATAGTTCTGGCCTAGATCGTGGCCTGCTTGCTTAGACAAGCCTGTGCCCACTTTTAATATAATCCATATCCCCTGTCGTATTTAAGCCGCACACATAATTATTTTGTATGCAGAGGCTCTACGAGGAATTAAGAAACTTTACCAAATATTTAGTATTTTTGGGTTGGCATGTTCCATATTTCAATATGTCAAAGGCAATTCTGGGTCCGTATTATCTTTTTCATCATCAACTATTTAAAAACCTTAAGGTGGTAAGCCTTCTCTAAAACATGCACTGACAAAATAAAGATCCTTTCCTCCATTCCCGATAACATAAAGCTTCATTTTTAAACTTTTCAATTAAGAGTATGTATATACTTAATAAATAAGATATATGTTATTTAACCCTGTAATAATAGTCTCAACAGTAGACATATTGTTCGATTGTAATCCACAAATCAAATTAAGTATAAATGCATACAATCGTGTCATAATTATTGCGTGGGAAACCTTAATATACATGTTGTATGCTTTTGTTTTTTCAATAGAAATCTGTACATGACACAATAATCCGTACATATGATTTGATTACCTGCAACGTGGCAAATTGACTCAAAATGATCCACTTGTTAAGTAATATACTATATGCTGTAAGGTACAAAAGTATATTAAAAAGGTTTAACTCAAATCACCGCATTAGAGAAAGAAAATTTAAGGAAAGCATCTTGATATCGTTTATTTTATTTTTTCTCTGCGGTAATTTGCTATCAGTTGGTTATGTGCATTTGGTTCTTTTGTAACTGCTTTTAGGATTGTGTTCTGTTGTCGCTGGAACTTTTATTTATATCAAAACTTTATTACGGTTAAGTTACTAATATTAAAACTTAATTTCATACATAAATTTGCAACTTTAAAAAACTGTTACAAAAGTTTGCTCTAGTTATTCAAACACTTACCATATATGGTAATACTTTAATTTTTAATTTTATGCAGCAAAAACACACTCAGTTCCGCATTTACATGGCTAGTTCAATTAGCTACAGCGTTCCATACATTCCATCTTTATGCTTGACCTAATTCCTATACAAACCTATCTTAATTTGTTAAGCGCAGTTCCTTTTTTGTTCTCTCATATATATCTTTGACCTAACATTTAATCCTTTCTATGAGAGTACAATTTCCATAGAAATAGCATATTCACAATCTCTCACAAAGGCATATCACCACCAGGTTTTTTACAACCTATCGATTGATGAACAAATTTTAAAATTATTTACGGAAATCGAATTGGATACCTACTCATTAAAAGCCCTTTACAAAACTTAGCTTTATAGAACTATACACGGAGTAGATAATATATATTATTTGGTATTATATATTTGTCAGTCTACGCTTTTATTAAAATTAACTCGGTTACCTTAGTGTTACTAAATCCATCAAACAAAACAAAGGACAATTTATATCCCGAACCTTGGGTTGAGCCTTGTCACAATAATTTACATGACAATTTCAAGTCTTAAGCACATCCCAAGCTATTATTACAAGTTTCTTTGTCAAACTTTCGAAGGATATTAGGTTGACAGCTTCACAACTTTAATAATGTCTCGGATCAGCCTGTTATATTATTTAATAACAATAAAGGGCTTTAAATTGATTAATTGAGCTATAGATTTTTTATTACAATTATTATCTCGAAATATTGGTGGAAGTTCAGGGAAGGAAAACATATAAGAAAAGGACAATTAAATTTTCTAATAAAAAATGTTTTTAAGTATAAAAGTAAATATTTATTTATTTATTAACACTTCGTTGCATTACATAAGGAAAAAAAATATTAAACATAATTTAATGAAAAGCAACTGGCGGCCTCATCGCTTTCAAGCGATTTCTTCTAGACAACCACTGTGAGTAAAGGAAAAAAAACATGGATTAAATTACATAAGGTAGGCAAGAAGTGCAAAAATACATAATACAAATACAATAAGAAGACAAAAACATACTTAACAGAAACAAAAAAATTAATAAATAAACTAAACTGAAAAATTAAATATAATAATATAAAATATTAATAAATATTGGTGGTGTCTTTTGTCTTTTTAGAAATAAAATGTCACTTGGTTGTCATATATTTATAGCTGTAGGTTCGATCTATTTAGTTAAAAAAAAGTATTAAGTTTCGAAACAAATATATGTAGGTATGTATCCTATAATGTACTTTTGATATATAAAAAAAGGTCTTCTGGGTTGTAAATAAATAAGGTCAATTTTCATTTTTTTTAATGGAGTCCCAAGAGCTGGTGCATTCCTCGAACAACGCATAAGTACCTGCGATACAGCGAGGAAATTCTGCCAGCGTTAAAGCGAGTTGCGAGCTACGGCGGCGACAGCGGTACACTGTAGTCCACAGAGACCAAACTTTTTTAAATTTCGTTTTAATTTTTAATTATTTTTATTATTACTTTGTAGGAAAGAAAAAAATGGAAAAATTTAAATATTTACTTACTTTAATTAAATTATATTTAAAAAAAAAAATCTTCTAGAAATAGTCATAACTAATGAACAAATCTATCTATTTTATCATTGAAAGCCACTCAGTTTTTAATGTAACAAGCTGTTTACAAAAGATAAATATATACAAAGTGCCTTTGCGACTTTCTAGTCCCATAACACGCGGTAATGGAGCGTGGAGCAGGTCTATCAACTGTATTAATTATAATTTTGCGTAATTCAAACTAACCTATCACGCCGTGTTATTAGCTACTAAGCCACGATGGTGATCAATAATATGAATTACAAACTGATATAATAAAAATAGATAGATTACAAAACATAAAACCGCTGAGAGGGAAATTGTAAAGGTCATATCAGAGTTCACAACAGCGAGATCACAAAGCGATGCAAATGTGTCAACGGAAAAGACCTAAAAAGCAACCCTCATTAGAGCCATGTGCAGATCTATTTTTAACATATATTCCTGGCTTATAGACGCCTCGTTACTATTACTATAGATATCGGAGCAATTATTTTACTTGTGTCAAAACTTAAATGTAAAATGGGTCGGCCTCAGATCCTTTCCTTTTCGTTTCCTCACGATGTTTGGCTTGTTTTTAAGAACAAATACTAATGTGCACGTAGAAAGAAAAATCTTTTGGTGCCGTGATTTGATTTTACACAACACACAACAAGTCTACCAATATAACATGGATTTTATTTAATAAAATTACGTGTAAACAAGCTTAGTAATTAGATGTGGGGAGATGCTTTACAGTACATTTGTTACACAGATAATAAATTATATGTCAAAATGAACCAACTTAATAGACCAAGGTGTGTTTAATCCTAGTATTTATCCAATGTTAAAAACTAGAGTTTGGATTAAAACTATGACATGCTAAACTATGCGATCGATAAACTCATTTCATTGAATATTGAAAGCGCATTATTTACCTCTTTTATATTCAAGTGCAATTATACTAAACGATTTAAGAATTAAAATGTTTGAAATGAAGTGAGAACTCGTCATTAATATCGCAAAACTGTAGCAAAAATCTTTAAAAAAAAGAAATTAAATGTTTTCGTATGCTTAATAAATGTATTTTTAGCATATTATTTCTTAAATTGTCTGTTTCGTATTCTATTTATGAATTTTTTTAAAGATAATTGATCCTTGTTGAATATGATACAGAGATACAAAGATTGTTTCTGTGGTTTTAAATTAACTAGGTCACAGAATAGGTTTTGCAGTCCTTAAATATACTTCCAAAGACTTCTTTGTGTTACTTACCCACGCTTAAAGCCTATTTATGGTTTTTGTGTTTCAACGTGGCATTGGAAAATAATGAATAAATTCAAGACGTGAATACACAGAGGTTGGAATGTATTTGGCTGTGATTGGTCATAGAATATCAGTTTTAGAAACGCTAATACTAGGGTGATATTTTAACTATGCCACAATCCATCACTATGTGTGTTTTCAGAGACGCTCAGTCTCACCTGGAAAACAAAGATTTATTGCAAGACTCGCCGCCACGCTAAATTTAGATAATTGTATTCAGAAACTTTATTATTATTTTTAACAACTTTTGAACTTTAAATTATATTCTCCTTACACTTTTACAGTGTTTTTCACACTTTTATATGATATTTATATGTTTTTGGATTGAATATTTACATTTTTATATTAAGATTGCTAAAAAAACTTTCTCTGTAATACTAAGACGTAAGAACATCAAAGGAGCGAGAACAAGAACAATGATTATGAATACGATTATCTAAACTTGATATTGCCGCAAATTAGCTTAGCCCTGGCTTCGGCCGTCTAAATCTTATTGTAAAATTCAGAAACGAGGCGTCAAAAATGTATTGAATATTGTTATAAACATAGTTGGCGCTAAGTCTTGTTTCAGAATATCACCCTTACAGTGGCGTTTCTGAATCGCCAAGTTTGTTTTGTTTTCTTAATTCCCGATTCTATGCAACAAAAGTACATATTCGGTGTACAGTGTGCAACTGTCCTACATCTGAACTTAACAGCGAGACATTAATATTTCTGTACTCATTAAAACGTCGCTATTTTTAACCATGCTGAGTTGTTGTTAATCTCTTGCGATCACGTGGTCCAGATGACAGTTGACGTAGTATTTTCGCGCGGTTATTCTTACAAAGTACCAGAGTTAACTTTGTTTTCAATTTGTTTATTTAGTTAGTTTGCTATTGACCTCACCAACAATTCGGTCCGCAAAATTTTACATAATCGGACAGCGTGTAATCAAGTTGGCTATGGCGCGTTGCGACGTGGCCAGCTAGATGCGGACAATGACGTCATGAGGTGAATTGACAATATTAAATCGAAAAGATTCCTAATATAATATTTGAATAAATAAGTTTTTATTTGTACCACTGTTAGGAGATTTAATTAAATTATTATGTAGCCTCGCTTCATAAAATTCAAACGTAAGCAAATATGCAATTTAATGCAAGCAGAGAAATCACAGAATTAGTACATTTATATATATTGTGTAAATTTTCTTTTTGTTTCGGTCACTTATAATTTCCTCAGGATAGCAATATTTATGATAATCACAATATTTAGCTTTTATCCATTTTCTCTGAACACAATTATTAACAACCACATTAAAAATACTATACAAGCATTTAAGGCCCGTCTGCGCCACGCGCGTCAAAAACAGAACTCACAATCGGTGAATGCTATCAATGAATATAAGATATGAAAATTAGCTTTATAAAAATTCAATTTTGTTATATATATAAATATATATTGTGGAATATTTACACTACTTAAATTAAAGTTAAAATGCCCTAATACATTTTTATATTTAACACTCAATAGTTCAACTATTCGGAAAAATAACAAATATAATATGAATACACCGCACAACATAAGAATAAGAATGTATCATATTAAGTTAACTGACGTGCAAACTAATTCAGACGAACACCGATCGAGATTGGTATTATTCGGTTCTTTCGTACGTCGCAACTGCAGATCATGCGTGGGCACTAGAATGAAGCTACCTTATTTAATATTTTCTTCCATCCGTCCGGTCGCATCTTAGGATTTGATCCCGCGGGCATAATTACCGCATATTTAATAGAATCGTTACATCATAATAGATTAAATTTTTATATTAATAGAACAATCACTAGTGTCGCTACAACCCCTTTTCTGATCACTTGTTTTATTCAATATGCAAATAGGCAGCACAGAAGGTTTATCTGTGCTGTTGATCTTCATCTTTCGGTGGGGCACACGAGTTTTCTCACGATGTTTATTTAACCAAACGTGCGAGTGCTAAACACGCATGTAGTCCATTGGAGCACAGTCGGAGTCCAAACCTACAACCTCAAGGATGAGAGTCCACGCTGAAACGACTAGTCCAACACTGCCTATAATACTGAATGAAAGGAACAGAAGCAAAAATGTTTCTGCCTCAAACATTGGGACAAACAAAAGCTACTACAGATAAAGAAAGTTTATGTCTCTCCATCAGACGGATTGGTGATACCGCCTTTCGACACTTTTAATTTCGGTTCTCTAAAAGCACTACCTTTGTTCTTCAAACATGACCCCGTTTGCGACTAAAACAAAGGCGTTTGCAAATCAATTTTGGATTTTAAACATATTTGCTTATATTACTGTGACTTTCTGATACCTTTTCTTACATAAGGTTAAACGTTGTTCACAAATACGTAAATTGTATGTAACGATGTAAATAGGAACCTAAACAGATAAATTGGATTGTTTACGAATACTTTAAACATAACTACTGTACTCGTATATAGAAGACAATTCGTGTTAATAAAGCATTTAACAATTTCATATTGATAATATCTTACAAATATTTCGACCTTTTTTATCAAACCACTCTTTCACTTGGTATTTATAATGTTCCCTAATAGCACCATAACACATTTTGATATTTAATGCCCTTTACTGGTAATAAATTGTGTACTCGTTCGAGAAAGTACCTCGTATACTACCTTCTCTCAAAGGGGGCTTTTAACTGATTGGGCGTATCGATCTACGAGATATTTTTCTAATATGTTGAAAAATACTGCAGTAAATTGTAAAACACTGTCGAAGGCTCTGGCTTCACGTTCTAATTTATCTTACGGGTTTTGGTAACGTATTGCTGGGACAGTTTAACACAATATTTTACTATCACATATATTTCAATTACGTTCCTATTTTTAAGTTTAAAATAGGTAAGAAAGTAATATCAATCTTTTTTGCAAAATATTACTCGCACTTTAATTGTTAAAGGGGGGAATGCGTTATCTATGCGGCAATGTCTTACTTTAAACTCTGTTTAGTACACATTGGCTATATATAATATATTATTGCACTTAGGATATTATTGCACTCTTCAGAAAGATTTCAGTGCAAGGGCATCATTTTCCAAAGGGAAGGGAAGGGATCACAGAGGAAATTCATCATGGCTTTGACTATAATTATTTAAACATGTTAACTTAGCAACTAATTAGATATATTAGGCAATAAAATAGGGGATTGCAATTCTCTCTAGCAATTGTTTCGGCCATTGTTACAGTGCATACATACTGTTACTCCTAAATAATACAGTATAATAGCTTCCAATAGCTTAAGCTATTGAGTATTCGGTGCTTGGCACCTTTGAAAGAAAACTTTTTTCATAATTTACACCATCAATAAGCTTATAAGCGAAACTATAAAGAGATTTTTAACGTTGCGCTGAATTGATGAAAATATCATTGAACATACGTAGTTAATTTCCATCAATAATATTGTAGTTTAGATTATAACGCCAGTTTAAATTCAATCTTCTTCAGCTTAGAGTTAATGAAGTCGACGATTTGCTTCGGGCTAAGCTTATTAGTCAACGAACCAACCGTCGACTCATTTTGCTACTAAATTGGCGAAGAAAATCATATACATACATATTTTAAAATGTTTATTGTAAGACTATACTGAGTTCTCTTGAAGAGGCGGTATGTGGAAGTGTGTTTGTTATCTAAAATTTTAACATTGAACTTTAAAGTTTAAGTTAGTTAAAATTCATTTGAAATCATGTCCGTAGGTTATGCTGGTATTTAAAAAAAATAATTAAGAGTCATCAAATTTAAAAGTTTTTTATTATTCCAAACAAGATTGTTAAAAACAGTCAAGTGATCAATTGATAAAATAATATAGTAAGACGACTAATACACCGCATGTGTAAGCTTTATTAAACATATTATAATAAAAAAAAACTTTATTAAGAAGATGATATTGTATGATGTATCATCTAACAGAGACATATTTCTTCAGACATCGGTCGTTATGCTAACATTTAATTCTTCTTTATTTAATCTAACAATAGTAATATTGCTACTTTTATCAACAATAATAAATTACCTCTTAAATGTTCTCGTGTGTTTAAAAAAAAATATATATATAGTAGACGATATCGTTTATTATATATTTACTATTTCCTATTAACTGTTCTAAAATCTATTTGGCCTTCAGAAACAATGGAATTTAATCGTTGACCTTTGAACCTCAGTTTCGGGACTATTCGAGCCCTTTCATAGGTTTTCGATCAAACCTCAATAGCTGATTCGTATCTGTGACATGGGAAGTGGTACGAGGTTTCACCGTCTTGAGGCTTTTGTGCGGGTATTAACAGCCTTTGTCGTTGTCAAACAGGTACTATGCTTTCCGAAGTGTCTGAAACTGGTCTACATTAAAAATTCGTTTTTAATAAACGAATTATAAATTAGCTTTTATTATTGAAGTACTGCCTTGTCCCAATAGCCGGAAAGCGTGGGTTCAACTACGCTTGTAATAATATTGATGATTCCGTTTGGTAGCACAAGCTAATTACCTAGTTTTACTTAAAAATAAAATCGACGTATATACTTATTAATATAATTTATTTTCCTATACGGCACAGTATAGTATTGAACTTGTTTATAAATAATAAAGACATATTATATTAACATTAAGGTAAAAATTTACTCTTGAAATGTTTTTATTAATTCACTATTGTAGAATACTCAATTACTCTTTTAACATTGAAATAGCTAAGTGGTCACAAATAGAGGTATTACCATAAGGATGCAGACAATCATCTTATTCAAGACTATTTTTAGATATAAAAACGATAGTACGTTGTAGTAACAAATTATATAACTGTTGGAACTTGTATAATACGGCAAATTTAAAATATATCGTTCGTGTAAACACCTCCTTCACAAACTCCTTAGTTTTATTAACTATTTTCATCGAGTGAGCCTTTAAAAAAGCCTTTTCGGTCAATAAATGTATATAAAAATCGTATTTATTTGTCGTTAAATCACAAATCTTTACAATTATGTTTTACAATGTAATTCCTAAAAAAATCCACAGTATTTGTGGCTCCAACTACACCGTTTACATTTACCCTCATCACATAACAATACTTTTATATGTGTGTTTGAATATAAATGAACTTGAGAGAACTGAGTTTATTTATTTATTCATTTATTCATTTATTGGGAAACCAGACAGATACATCCTTATAATAAAAACAAAGTCAAAAATAAAGTGTAAATAGTTTTTACCTATATTGTTTGTCTAATAAAAATTATCTATTGTTCCAGGTCGTAACGTGAAAATGAACGTGGTATATAACCTAAGGTCTATTACAAAAGCAATAAATTAACCCCGTTGATAGTGCTAAAGTAGTTTATAGTTCTTCCATGGACAAAATGATAGATTTGTGTGCGAAGTGTGTGTGAAGAATGGTGCGAAGATGCCGCAGCGAGCGCCGACCACGTCAACTTTGATGCGCCCTTTGGTGGTGTTAGCCCTGCCCGGAATGTATCTGCTGTACAAGTACAACCAGTATCGACAACAGCAAATGGAGACTGCCAGGCGCCGTGTTACTGAACGGGAGCTTATGCATCTCAATACCAAAATTGTAAGTACAAGTAGTTTCAAGAATAATATTAGTCCCGCAACGGAACTTAGCAATTAAAGTCAATTTAATTTTTCATGGTCGGAGAATCGGTAATTTCGGTAGACAAAAATAAAAAAATTGTTTTTTTTACGCCTTTTTCAATTCGACGGTCCTTCGAGAAAAGAGCGCACCAATTGTTAAAATGCCAGCAATGAACCCGTCATAACATCAGGTGACTCACCTGTTCTATAAAAAAACCCTAACAACGATACCTTTATAATAGTTAATTCTTGTTAAACAAAACAAAAATCGAGTTTACACGTCAACTGTACACATAAATAAATATTTAATTAAAATACATTCTATATACTTAATAACCTATTGGCGCTACAAGTATGAGAAACGAATCCTTCCATATTGATTAGACTTCTACGTGCAAGGCCTTCGTACAATGTTATATTTATTTTATTATAAAGCTTACGTTGTATGAAGTATGCATACGTCAGGGGCTTTAGGATGTACTAGTTATTATGTGACGACCGCAATCTCGCCGATACTGGGGATCTGTTACCGTAATAACTTGCCAAACGGATGATAATTTAACTTCGTTTCGCTTATTTTTCTATTTTTATACCCTATTCAAAGGATAAAAAATAAAAGAAAGAAGAAAATAAAAGATGGCGTTGGTGATTTTTATCGTAACATATATTTATGTAAGTCAGCACCTTTTGATTATTAAATAATGTCAGCGTTCATCTGTCAAAAGTAAATGACGACATTTTTAAGAAACAAATTAAAGTTTTATGCTGAGGGCCTGTTTCACAATGTCCGGATAAGTTCCAAATAAGCTATTTATTACTTATTCGTAGGATAAATAGTATTTTTGCGTTTCACGACTGTCAGATAGCGCTATACGTCATGAAATTCGAAGTATCTTATTTCGAACTTTTATCTTTCGAATAATTTATGTGTTGCATAGCTATTTGGCACTTTATCTATACATTGTGAAACAGGCCCTAAATCTCTCATAATGTTCTTGACACTACGGTTCAGTCTACGTTTAAGCTTTGCGTCATACCTCTATTGTAACTAATAAATAAATAAAATAAAACAAAATAAAAAAGCCTTTTTATTTCCTACAAATATAACTTTTTACATTGGCCCATCTCCAAACGCTTACTTATGTAATTAAAATTAATACCCTCTTATTTTTATTTATTTTCTATATTATTTACCTATAACTATTTTTATTTATTGTTATTAATATACAACTTTTAAATAATATTTGCTTGCATTGTAACTAATAATACGTTTAAATAAATGAAAAACAATGTGTATATACAATAATCATAGACATTCTTATGCGCTTAGGATAAAGTGAGGCTAATCACGTCTGAATAGGGGAGTAATTCCACAATTTAATAGAAAAAAGAGGAAGCAGACACTTGCCTTGGACACTGACAAATTGCTATAGTTAAATTCGTGCGACGAATACAATTCCTCTCCTCATGAAATATGTACAAATCCCAAGTTGTAAGTTACATAATAACCTGTCTAGACACTAAATTTCGTCTTCTTGCCATATCACCTGCTTAAACAGTTTTAGTATCTGAAACAAGATGTTCTTTGTACTTTATTCTGTAAAACATGATTGAATAAATGAATTATGTGTTTTACATAAACGCAATTGTATTTTTGAATATACTAAATACAAATACATATATATTTCAGTCTATAGCAAATGCATAACGATATCACCGTACAAACATAGTAGGAATATTGAAAATATATTTAAAAATTTTCATGTTTTCCGAGCTACTATAAAAATACAGAAATATAATAGCGTTGATATTTTTCTAGAGTATGTAAACATATCTGCCTTTAGAGTATTAAGTTTGCCAGAAATCGAACCTCTGACGTCAGGGTCACATAAAAGGCGATTTAGCAGCGGTAACCTTGTGTATTTAAAACTATTTTGAATGAAACAACATTGTCGTAGAGAAACTAAGATTAAAAATACTGAGCCCTCGCGTTAACAATAGAAACACTAAAATTATAGCAGGGCCAAGGTAGATCAATGACCAACTTTCACTCTCATCTTGTCTAACCTATATACATTAAATGTTTATAAACAGATGAGACTATTTTATAAATAAATAAAACAGCTTTTTCTTATGTCTAATAACTTCTAAACACTCCGTGGTAATCGGAGCTCCTAAGTTCGATGTCCAGCAAACAAGAATTGTTTCAATTTGACACAAAACATCTCCTTTGGTGCAAATTAATAACCTATAATTTAGACTTATTACATAACGCATTTTTCTGATATATAGTTATCGAAAACAGTGGCAGCTTATATATTAATTATTTTATTACTCACAATATTTTAAAGTGCAAATTGCCTCCAGCCGATAGAAACAGATGCATCAAGATACCATGTCAATTAGTGGAAGTTCAAGAGTCTATTAAACTCGTTCTTTTGTGTTATCTGCTTTATTAATAGATATTCCTTTGTTTGTTTTAGAGTATCATTATAACGTCTTATGTAAAGTGGCTTAAATGATACTTGGCTTGAACGTCTCTCCAGAGTCCGAACCTAAAGTGTTGTTCTAATTATGTAATCAAATTAAATTAGTAATATTTTGAGGAATATATAGACATAAAAGTTTCATTGTGTTTATATTTATATATATAAACAGGAATTATTATATAACAGCATATAATATTCGTGATTCGCTGGACCGATTCGGTTAATAATGATCTTGAAATATATGTGAAACGGGAAACCCGTTTAAACCTACTTTAATATTACATAAATAAAAATAGTTACTAAAAATAACAATTGCATTTTCTAAAACTGTTCCTAGCTAAGAAATATTTAACAGCATTAAATAATACATACAACCCTAAATTTTCAACCCCTATTTTTTATTATAAATTATATACATGGCAAAACGAAGTTTGCCAGATCAGCTAGTATGACTATAAAAACAATAAACATATAAAACCTTTCCGAGAACAAACAAAAATCGTCAAAAAAATCTTCTTGTTTAGACGCTACCATGTCACGTCATTCCATACAAAATTTTCAATAAACCATGTTCAAATTCAATAAAATTTATTAAGAAAACACAGCAGAACTAAATTTCAGTAATGTTTTCATCAGTAGTCAATTCTGGGGCCAAGGAATTATGGTCTGGAGTTGTATCTTCTTCGAAACTTCTTTCTAGTGGTGTGGCTATACAAAGGAGGTATGCGAAAAAGGATGATGGTTGTAGAAGAGCTCATGCCGATATACCAGAGGAACCCTATCCATGTGAACGTAGAAAGAAAAAGAAGCCAGGAATATTGCATAGAATTAAGTTGAAAATTATCGAGGGTGGCACTAATTTTGGCAGTAAGTCGCTATTGGCTTTATGAATAGATATCGGGTAGGAATCTTATCTAAGGAGTGGTAGTAGACTTATCTATGGTCGTCCATGCCCACCCCGAAGGTTTATAAGTTAGGGCAAGTGAGTGTTTGCCTTTTAAAATATTTAAACAAACAAACAAACAAAAATCATTGATTCATATATTTAACATAATGTACACTTAAGAACGTCAAAAAATGATTCTAATTTTACATTTAATGCCAGTTTTCTAATCAAGGGCGCAGAACGGAAGAGAATAACTGGCAATAAACTCTCCGCCACTCTTTTAAATCGCCAAGTTTTTTTTACACAATGTTTGTAAGGAGCTGCAACCATTACACCATGTTCCATATGACATCTTGAGTAATAAAGAATAATAATAAAATAAATTAAAAACAAAGATTTGTCATCTATAGCAGGAGGCATGGTGAAATAGGAGCACGCACTTACATACTCGTGAGAACAACACGCAAATACGATTAATTTAATGGTTAAATTAATCTTAGCATAGACCCTTAGGTAACGGCTACGTACCCTAATTACAATTATAATAATTAGAATATTAAAGTACAAATCCTGCTAAACCTGGTTTAATGCAAAATCTTGACCCATTTTCATAAATCTGAAATATGTATGCTGAAATTGCACTCATACCGCATCAACGATGAAAATGCTTATGACATGAAACATGTTTCCATTTAAAACGAACAAAAGGAAAATGCCATTAGCTGTTCATAGAAAAATGCCTTCTAATGCTGCTGAGTAATTTTAGGTTAAGAGCGAACTGATTTGACGGTTAGCTTGAAAGAACTGTTAATAATTTTTACAATAAAATTTAAAGAAAAATATTCAGTTGACAACAGTTATTTATTGGCGGCTTTAACTTTATTTTTATTTTATGCAAGCGTCTCTTTACATTAGCAGCTTACTTTTAATCCAATGAGGAAATAACTCGACCGGCCGATGAAACGGCCGGATCGCCTGTAATATTTGGAAAGATAAATTTTTCGTTTTATATACAGCATTGCTTTAGGAGACTTCATAGACTCTTTCTTCGTTTTAAAATGCATTAAGTGCAGCATTAGCAATCGTTCACAGCTCCATTTCGTAACATTAAATGCGAAAAGAAAGTGTGCAAGGAGGTGGTTGTCCCTGAACCCAAAGCGCTACCAGCACCTGTCAAACCGATCCCACCGATGCCACCACCTCGGCCTGGCGTCCAGGTATCGATTCTTGGAGCGGATACGTCTTTAGGACACTATATTGCACTGTTGCTTAAGCAGTGCTCGTGTATAAAAAAGTAAGTTCATACAAAATTAATAGTGTTCAATAGGATGGATTTATCAATTAATAACAGTATACATTTTTTTACCCTTTATAAAATATATCGTGATTATAATTTAAAATCACGTAAGATCATATGTATTTTATTAATTAAACTTAAATTTTTTTAATAATTATGATTGTCCAGTTGGAACACATTTTTTTGGTTCTAATTGTAGAAATAATAATTTAAAAAATTCTAAATTCAAAAATCATTCATTCATGTAGGTAACATAATGTACAATAAGCCTTTAAAAAAATCTCTACAGAAAGTATATATTGCACGATTATCGTGGCAATTAAACGAAAAATGAAAATGCTAAAAACAGATTATGTAATTTCCTTCACCTCAAGTGTCCTATTAGGAAGGAAAGTTTAGGAAAGTGTCGGCAACCCTCGTTCCCAATTATACGCATCATGAAAATATCACAATCTTTCCCCATTGGGGATATTCGTCTTCGAAAACTTGTACACACAAATATTTACGGATATTTATTTTTATCATTTTTATAAATAGGTATTTTTTATATAACGGGGCGTACTGCCAGGCTCGTCTGATGTTAAGTGATACCGCCGCCCATGGCGCTTATTGCCAGAAGGCTCACAAGATCGTTGCCGGTATTTTTTAAGAATCTGTAGTATTTACGCCCGACTATCGTAATATTTTTCTACAATTTGAACTTGTCAAACCACAAAACTTCAACTCGTGTTCTTTCCATCCATATATCTGATTTACGTATTACACCAAATCCGCGTAAATCCTACTTCATAACAAAGCACGAACCTCGTAATAGCATCAAATATTTACCTAAAGAAGAGACATGCCATAATGCCAACCATTCACAAGAACGTAATAAAATATTTACGATTCCACCCGGACTAGTAGTCCTCTTTATAGCCAGATTTGATGCCCACTACGCAGTCCATTACGACGCTGTATTGATTACGTAGTTAATCATTTTATTATCTCACAAATCACCTTTATTACATCTTAGTTTTTTCACTTTTGCATACCTCGACGTCATACATATATTCTCAGTCCTTGGTTACACTATAAATTTGTCTTATTAAATCTCTAATGGCGTTTGCTGTTCGATCAACCATAATTTGTTTAATAAAAAAAAATAAAAAAAATAAAATTCATTTATTTCAGACCAATTAATTCGTCCATATGTTGTTAGTATAGTAAAACTTATAACTATGTTACTAAAATTATTAAAAATATTTAATTCATAAGTCTATTGACTTTGTTGTTTTGAGACACCCGGTACATGGGCATGTATATGAACCCAGTGTCTCAAAACAGCACATTCGGGCTTATTTGCTATAACTAAAAATTGTAGCAAAATATTAATAATAGCGGTTGCCACTAAATAAATATAAAAACAGTATTGAGTCTAATAACTGACTCTTAAGTCTGTCTAATTATGTGTGTTGTTGTCATGTATTATTTTTATGGTTGTATAAGTGTAACCTGTTGTGGATGCATCCAATGTGTTTGTATTGTGTTTTATTTTTGACTTTGTTTTTATTATAAGGATGTATCTGTTTGGTTTCCCAATAAATAAATAAATAAATAAATTAAAAAAAACACAAAGGCTAAATTACCTCACATGTATCTTGTCTTTATAAAAAGATTTTTTTTAAGTTCACAATACGTTTACAGATTACGTTTGTACGAAGCAAATGAACCGAACGAATCATGCAACCGCAATATTTTTCAAGTTGTAGAGGATCTGAGGCATATCAATACGAATTGCTTTGTCGAAGCTTTTAGCTGCACTTGCAATGAACTAGAGCGATGTCTGCAGGTATTGAAGTGTTGTTTCATAATATGGTTCGTACGTATAAAAAGTAGATTTCTATAGACGAATACTTTTCCCAAGTTAATCTCCAGATCGATTCATTAATCGATTAACGATTAGAAAATAACTTAATGAAGTTAAAGAAGATTTTCCGTTATTGAAATATTTTGAGGTACTACGTACTTACTGAGCCTATAGTAAATAAAAAGTTCTTACATATCATATAGTATCATATGTATATAACACTATAATACATACATATTATATATAATGTCAAAAATCTAAGCATTTTATGAGCAAGTGAGCAACTGCTTTTATTCTAAAGGATTGATATTTAATTCGTCATACTTAACGTATGACAACAGTAGTATAATTTCATTGGTACATGTATTGTTGTTTTTGCCGCAGTAGCCAGAATGAAATCTATATAAAACAATGACTGGTGATATAAAGGTCTGTAGAACTTCTAAGACTATTTAATGAACACAGCAACGTTCATATAAATTCTACTTTACGTACTCCATATTACGTTGCACGTGTTAACACGAAATTTGCATATCTCCATGAGAGCACTGCACTACGCTCTAGGCTACCAACTTGCCCTATTTAACTTCAACTGCCAATTAATATGCCGATTAAATATTTGCTGCACGAAAGTTAAAAGCTATATCGAGGTTTTAAAGCAAACGTTTCAGAAAAACAAATGACGTTCGCAATATTTGATGTACGTAAATATCATAAGTATTAATAAAAAAAAAATTCGTTATAAAGTCTTTATTCTGTGATAATAAAACGCGATGTCAGCGCACTTATATTTGTAACAGTAAACCTTTATGGGAATAGTGTTTACGTTCAGCACCAATAAATAATTTGAAATTTCCGAGAAAAGCTACAATAACTTTTCAGTGTCAAACAAATTTTCATTGTTATTACGTATATTTTAGACTAGTCCTGAATTTAATAACAAAATTAGAATTAAGTCAAACACGTTACATGTGTATGTACATGATAGGAAAGATATTCATATACATAAGTTTAATATGTACCATTTCATTTGTCACTCAAAACTGAAGTATATAAATACCCTTTATGTAACACATACAGGTATAAAATAGAAGCTTTTTAATATCTACTATCTACTCGACTTTATATTTTTTAAACTATTTCAAAATATACAAAACTGTAACAGATGATTCATGAAGCATCTCGAAATTGGCATTTTATTGTTGTAATGTTGCATCCTACAAAAAATGCATGTTTGAATAATGTTCGGATTGTATAAGTGGTCATTAACCTCTCATATTAATCAATAAATGTAGCCGCTTCTTGCTAATTTCAATTTGATGGATTTCTTTTTAAATACAGCTTTTTTGCCTTGTAAAATAAAGTACGTAGTAATATTTAAGTTATCTGACTGGTTGGTGAACACATATATAACTTTTAGGAGCATTTAATTCATGATTTCAATAATTTTCTATAAAATAGTCTTTTATTTTGGCATCTATTATAAACATGTAAAAGTAAAGTTCAATATTTAAAATCATTTACTCATTTAGGTAACACAATCAACGACAAAAAGCATTCTAAACAGCCGGAAAATAACATTTTAAATAAAGAATATTTCTACAATTGGCTCCTAAACTCAAATCTAGTTAAGTACATTTTCTTTTGCGTAAATTATTTATTTATATGCTAACACGTTTGTGTCACGTTTGATACTTGAACAACATTTTCACGGTTTCTGAAACTGATAAATTCTTTATAATGATAAGCATGGGTATATACTATATTCATATTATATCTATACGTGTTCATTCTAGTAGCTAAAGTGACCTTATATTAATCCATATTCGACTTGCGTAAAACAGAGCGTCAGTGACGCCAATCTGTCTGGCTTGATGAAATTCCCATAAGGCGGATCGAGTTCCGCTTGTCATCCAAAATATAGCTGGTTTTCTGGCTGCTTAGTATCCCCTATATTTCTTTTTTATAGTTATATATATAACCTAAAGCTTATATTTTATTTACTTAAATTACTTATTAATATATACATTGTCTTGGCCACAGCTATATGCAATTCATACTGGAACCTTCGCATATATATTACCCTAATAATAAAAATGGTTTCTTTAATATTCTATCAAATTATGTTGTGATGAAAGAAGATATCAGTACTTTACTACCTACATACAGTTATAAAGATTTTTAATAAAGTCGTATGTTTCAGTACGTCGTCTGCCAATCGAGCAGTTAATATGCATTCGATCAAACTTCAATTAACGAACACGATGCACCTTGTCACCAAAGTCCATTTCCAGTTTCAAACACCAAAACACATAGTCTGAAATACGATGTAATGAGGTGTCACCTACTTTTATCGATTTAGTTTGCACAGCTTTTGTTAGTATTTCATTACTACAGTGAAATCAAAATGAAGTTGATTGATGTATTCGATTTTATTTTACGTCCATGATACATTTATTATTTTTGTTAACGTAATATTTTTACCTTAGGAAAACACTTTAAAAACGTCATTTTTCGATGGCTTTTGGATGAGTTTCGACAAGATATGCAAAGTTTTCTCGAGGTCGAAAATTATTGAGCTTAGGAGTGATTAAAAAGGCTTTCAGTGGCTCCCACGCGATGGCGCACCCTTGCCACTTGCTAAGTGTTATTGACCCTTAATGGTGCTAACGTTTTCACGTATAAAAATCATTTAAACAAAACGTACGCCCTCAATTTTTCGCACATGACATCGACATTATTTAATTTTATTCTTTAATCTCTGACCCCGAGATTGCTTGTATTATACCTCGGCTTAACATACAAAACAGGTTAAAATTTAAATTGCTATATAATTCCTAAGAAATGCAATTATGTATTTTAAAGTTATTGTTATTTAGCTGCTACGGCGACTCCTTCCATTCTTGTCCATCTGGACAACTTTAATAATAGATTTTGAATAATCAGAGTCTCAATTTCTAATTAATTATTGTATGTATTTTATTTATATGTAATAAGGATTAGAACAGAACATATACACTTATGTATTTGTGCACAAATGAAATCAAACATCTGTTTTTGAAGCGAAACATTTCTACATATTGATTATTTAATTAAGTGACACACAAAACGTTATTCATTCCATTTTATTTTATTTCTAGAATTCCGATATTGTTCTCATGTTGGAAAACGGTTACCTAAGCCAAGACATGCCTATGGAAACCAGATTTGCGTACAGTGCACCTCTTGTCAAACGTTACACCGACCTTATTGCAAATGAATGTCCCAAAGCATTTATAATTGTGTGTGCTACGCCTGTTGATTGCATGGTACCATTAGTTTGTGAGGTATTTAAATTATACCATTTTTAACAAGTTTTATAAATTTTGTAATGTATATGGAAGACTTTGGAAGCATAGACTAACGTTATTCTATTGTTTCGTACGTTATTTGTTTTTACTCACTTCTAAGAGATCTGTACAAACATCAGTTGTGTCTTAGAGCGATCAATCCGTTCCGATAACAAAGTTGTTGTGTCAAGTAAGCCATTTTGTCGATGCTATCGTAATCGGATCGCCTCTTCTAGATATAGCGATATTATCATTTTGTTTTATCCAACTAATGAAAAGCCTCATAGTTGTTAGTTTTAGGGTCTGTTTCATAATGTCCGAATAAGTTCCAAATAAGCTATTTATTACTTATTGGTAGGATAAACAGGATTTTTGCGTTTCACGACTGTCTGATAGCGCTATTCGTCATGAAACGCGAAGTATCTCATTTGGAACTTTTATCTTTTGAATAATTTGTCTTGCATAGCTATTAGGTACTTTATCCATACATTGTGAAACAGGCCTTTAAAATATTATTTTTATTTTAATCAAGATAATATATTTTTTTCTGGCTAAAGGCTTACAGTGATCTTATTATTCGAGCAATCATTCGATCTTGAAGTTAACGTACAATTTTCAGACATTAAAAGAAACGGGGTGGTACGATCCAAAGAAAGTGTTGGGTTCTGTGGCCGTACCGGAAATGCGTGCTACCACGCTCGCCGCCCGCGCTTTGAGCCTAGAACCAAATTACGTAAGAGTGCCTTGTGTCGGCGGAACTGAAGGAAATGCCTTAGTCCCTTTGTTCTCCAAAGCAGTGCAATATTTTAACTTTAGTGAGGTAGATATCATTACAATTATAATAAAGTAATCGAGTAGACTTTGACTGGATGAGCTAAATAACAGAAATCGTCAATCAGTATCTACTCCAAAGAAGAATGATTATTATTTAATAACTTTACTTTAACATATCATGTTATGAAGTTTTGTAAGTTTTTGTGAGAAATAAATAAATATATTATTATTATTATACTTCTTATAGTACCATTGTTTGAAGTTTATCAACCAAGACGTGCATCTGCGGCCAGGTCTCCTTCTACACTGCTATGTATTATGAGTACCTATACAATGTACTACTTACCTATATCTCCTATTTAGATTACCCATAACAATTTTTATTTTGCTGTACAAAATCCTTTTTCTTGCTATAAAATAATTATATTTTTATAGAGCAATACATTGATGATGACCAAAACTGTACGAGATGCACCTAGTGCAATTGCTCGTTCTGATGGAGAATGTAAAAAAGCCGCTGAATTAAGTGAAGCCCACGCTTTAGCTAATCTAGTAACGAAAGTAGCTTGGGCATTACTATGTAAAGACGTACCAAGGGTCAGTGGTTTCGTCGAAACGGATGCTAGACAAGTTATTTCCCCGGCAAGGTAACCTTAACTTTTATAAAGAATTGGGCCAAACAAAAATTAGGTCATAATATTTGAACGCTCATTTTTGCACTCTAATTAAATATATTTACTAAACTTTTTCTGATTGTACCAAGAGTGGCTTATTTTAAAACTGAATAAAATCACTACAATATATATGTATCCCTAATTAATTTGCTATATTTGTTTAAAATATTCTAGTATTGTTTGATGATTTGCTTTTATAAAAGAGTACCGAGAGTTTTTTACGCCGGCTTTTTCTCTCGGCCTACACCCTCTGTCTTCTTTGCCGATGAGTAGGGATGCCTACAGGTCCAAATTTAATGACGTGGAATAAATGATACCTTGATGGTCTTATGTTACAAAATAAACGTATTTTATTTTTTTATTGCGACTATAACAGCAGCTCTATCTTCAGATTTATCGCTAACACAGTTGAAATAATAGACGTGGGGATCCTGAAGAGTCTTGGTCTACCCCAAATGTCAGACACCGAGGTTACTCTGCTTAATCTTGCGTTAAATGAATTACGTTATCGGCAAGGAATGATAGAGGATTGGTACACAAAGTATTGCAGTTCAACCTGCAGGCTGGACACTTGCCAGACGCAGTTTTACGCTCCCAAGGAGTTTCACCGTTTTGATGATTGTGCTTATGCAAACATGTGATATTTGTTTTCGTCGTCGTGCCATTTTGTTCGTTGCGTTCGTTATTAAATTATTGTTTTAGTCTGAATCCGTTTTATTAATTTTATCAACATATTGGAACTCACTCGAATCTTACGTCCATGTATTCCATGTAAATATTTACCTTTAAGTTCTTCACATGCTTTCTTAGCACGCTTCGGAAATTAAATTGCAAATAACTGGTGACTTTTCAATTCAGATACCTATCGATTGATGTACATCTCAATCAAGAGGGTATCAGCGATAAATTCGATATTCCTGGCAAGATGAGTGATGTGGAACTGGAGCTATTAGATGAGGGATTATCTGTATTGACGGAAAATGTTAATTACGCATTGAATTGGTATGCAAACGATCGTGATATGAAGCTCATTAGTGGAGAAGTGCTTGCAAAGAAAGACTTCCATTATGCCAAGAAATTCACTCACGTAGAAGATTGTCTCTGCCAGGTAGCATCCTAATCTAAACAGACATATTTGTTGGTTATGTACGCTGTGAAAAAAAAAATGTAAAATGTAAATTGATAGAAAAAGTTGAGTAATAAATAATCATTTTAATAATTCCTTTTTATATTGCCAAATAAAACCAAAATCATAATACGATATTATTATATTTATTTAAAGTGGAATCAACACTAATTTGTACAGATTGTGTTGATATAAGGGATGCCACAGCTATACAAAATGTATATAATTTGTAAGTACCAGCTTTGTAATTCCTAAATGTAATTTGAAATTAATTAAGTATAAATAAATAAAATAGTTGACTTAATAATCCAAACACAATATTTAAAAACATATCTCAGTGTCCTCTGCTATGGGCCATTTCTAGCAAAAGGAGGTCGATCATTCGTTGCCAAGTATAGTTTCCCATTGGATCTGCAATAAAAAATAGGTCATCTTATCGTTCGTATTTACAGTCTGTGCTATAACTTGCAGCTAGTTTTTTTCTATTTATCCTATGATCTAGGAATTACTATGCAATTCAAAAAAAACAAATCAGTGTCTCTTTGAAATATGAATGTGTAAAAACCTTATAAACAGCGTCAATGTTACAATTCAACTAAATGCTGAGTTTTTATGTACCGGTCACAAAACCACGAATCGACTATAATATGTTCTATAAACGATTTGTTTGTATTCAATGACAAAAATCACAGCAAATTAAAGTAAGGATTTTCTTAAACAGTTAAGCACACATATGCTCTTACGGTGTTAGAAGAACGCAAATAATACTGTTTGTAACGCTTGTGAAGAGACCGACGCTATTTAGGGAATCATCTCGACTTACGAAGGTTGGGCGCCTAATCCCAAGTATCCGTCAATACTGAAGACACAAGGTGATGATGCGCTCCTCCAATCTCGACAAGCCGTACTTGGAAATCCAGTTGGATTTCGTACTGATTCGGCATATAGCCTCCATGCCCGATTGTGACTACAGCCGTCTGAAATTTAAGTTAATGAGTGTTTAGAAACTAAGGAATTGAATATGTATATAATAAGAATAACATACTATGAATAATTATAATTATTAGTATGACACAACAAAACAGAAACATCCAAACCCTCACATATAAACTTACAAATGGTAGGCTACTAATACATAGAATGCTATGCTTTATAATAATCCCGTAATACAAAAGATTTACATCTTTATGATTGCCTGACTGAATAATCGATTAGCCTTTTTGCCCATTTGAGTTTATTTTTCAAATGCTTTAAATACAATAAACTATAAGCAAATTATAAAATAATATTTTAAAAGCAATTCATAAAAGGGTTTCTTATTAATATTTGATATAGTATCGTATGTGCTAGTATTATTATTGGCATTATTTTTTTGTTTTTGGAAATCGGGCAGGAGGCTCACCCTTAGTTGTTAAGTAATACCGCCGCCCATGGACACTCACAATGCCTGAGGGCTCGCAAGGGCGGTGCCGTTTTAGGAATTGATATGCTCTTTTCTTGAACGGCCTTAAGTCGAATTGGTTAGGAAATACTTCAGTGGGCAGTTGGTTCCACATAGTAGTGGTGCGCGGCAAAAACTGTCTTAAAAACGCCCAGTTGTGGAACGGAGGACGTCGAGATGTTATAGACGACGCGACGGGTGGAATTTCGTGTTCAATCTCCACGTCTGATGAAGAATCTCAACTCTAGGTATGAATCCTCTCAACTCCACACAATACATGTAGTAAATTTGTTAGGTGTAGAGAAACCCCACATCTCTGAGCAACACCAAGTGATAAATGAAGGCAGCTTGTCAATTGTCATTAGCAGACGATAAATAATTAACTAATATCTCAGCAGTAATCACTGCGCTATTGTCTTTCATGATTGGAGTCCCGCCAAACATTGAACTGCACAAAGCTAGCGAATGTCACGTAACAGTACCTTGTTTCAATAAAAACTTACTAGAAACAGCAGATTTCGCACAAACTTTGTTTTTGACAGATTGAGTAACCTAACTCTTTGTTAGGCAAAGCTAAAATTAAATTTTCATTGTTAATTCGAGCGCGCCTCATTCGTTGACTTTTAACAAAGATCGTTTTAATTTGCTATTATTAATATAATATATTGAAAGATTTGCTTATACTGTACAGACCAAGGCTGTAAATTTTGCTTACTCGGGCTTTCTTAGTTTTATAAATGTGGCGATAGCCTAAATCGTCGAAGTTACACCCCGAGAGTATAGCCAGACGTAGATACTCTGTTTGACTGTTAAATTGCATTAATTCATTACATATCAATTAACATTTAATTATTTCGCTCATATTCTATTGTTATACGCGTGTGGTTAATATAGAGTAAAACAAAAATCGCATATTAGTATTCCTAGTATTATTCTAAGCATTATAAAAAAAACTTCACACTCGTTTTCAGACTAAAGACACGCATGTAAAGAAAAAAGGAAAAATATATTGAGCTATCGTTTAATAGCATCTAACATAGGTCGATTTATATACAATTTTAAAAGCTACAAATATAATTATTGTATCAAGAAGTTGGAAAATTAGACTATTTACTAGTTTAGTTCTAAGGCAGTTATATATTTAAATAATTTGCCGCTGAATCTGGTTGAGCCGTTTAAGTATGCAGAAAGGCATAATTAGGCCAATTAGGTGTCAAATTCATTTCCAGTTTTCGCGCTTTTATTACTTAATTGCTAAGATTTTTTAAATCACGTTTTCGTTGTGTCGAAACTACGCGGTTACTACGCTAGCCTATCGGTTGAAGGTTATTCTCATATAAATGTTATATTTTAGTAAAATCTAAGATCTTATTTAATGTTTGGAGAAATTTAACCTAATAATTCAAGCACCTAACCTCCAGTCTAGGCTAATAAACCAATTTCACGTTCAAGCCTTCACCTTTGGAAATTGGGTTCGTGATAATCCAATTGTTACCTCCACGCCTTAATGGCTGGTTTTAACGGTTGACGTAGTTAAAGTGATGCCTAATTAGGTTAGTTTAGCGGCATATAAAGTTAAAAAAAATAGTTCCAGCTTCCGTTCGGGATCCTACATTTCCTAAGCTAACACATAATATAGAAATAATGGTAAAATAATTATTAGTTGCATTTAAATAAATCGTATACGTTATTTTATTTTTTGATTAGATTTGCTAATAAAAGTATATAGAGTAAATATAAGAATAAAAGTAGTACTTACTTTTGTTACTACGTCTGATTATGAAAACACTATAAAATAAGTAATTTAAAATAAAATGAAGGTTTATGTTTTTCATAGTTTTTTTTTATATTAATTTATATAAACAAAGTTTTTACATTTTCATTACAACTTATAATCTCGATAGGTACACATGTTAGTACCTAGACAAACTTTCTTCTACGAAACGAAATCGCGCATATCAGCTAGTAAATAGCGTAGCAACAAAAGCGTACTTAGTCGTAAACCTTTTGGGGAATATAACCCCGTTTGTAATTATTACCTCCCCCTCCCACCTCTGCAGCATCCGTATGACGTCAGAGCATCGATCGTTCTTCCCGCCGAAAGGGTCGCAAATTCATTGTTCCATTCCGACGAAGGCCAACATTTTTTACATTTTTTACGACTTTTGATAAGCCAAAGCTTTGATAAGGTATTTCATTTTGGGTGATGGCCAGTATAAGATAAAGAGCCATATCGAATTAGTAATAAAAAGGTATTTTCTTATATATTTTTATATAAACGATTGGGCCCTTTTACACTGTTTTAAACTAGTCATTCGTTTCTTTTAAGTTTCTATAAGTACTAGAGTAGGTCTGACTATTTATTCTAAACAAAATTTAGGTGCGTAATACATACACAGGTCACAAGTTCGTGACCTTAGATTGGTGAGTGAACTGTTGATTACCTGTTCTTATAAAATTATTCATTATTGTATTTACAATACAAAATTAAGTATTTTTTAATCTTCTGAATGATTATTAATTTATATTAATAAGACTATTGTAGATTTTTTTTGAATTATTAAATAGCTTTAGAACAATTAACTTACATACAAAATTTGTTTGTCTATTCCTAAGCAGCTGATCTATCCAGCATCCAGGTTGAATCCATTCCCCATGATTAGGGTAAAAGTCTACGTCACCAATTGGCTGAGGAAAGCCAAAAACGCCAGGATTTGTATGTATGACGTCTACAAATGCAGCGTCACCTTTACTTAGGTGCCCTCCACTGTCGTATAAACTGTAACCTGGATATGCTGGATCTAGACCTGAAATAAGATTTAAGATTAGGCTACTCTTTTTAACTATTAATTTACTGTATAAACCAAATAAATCATGACTACTTGACATGATAATTTCGCTAATTATAATTTGCGAAGTTTAAGTCAATTTTGAGATTTTTGAGAACGTTCTAGCATTTGTATTTTGTATAAAAATCCAAAGTTTTTGTTTGCAACTTCGGATTAGTTCTCTTTGCGCCATATGAAATTCATTTGGAACATTTGGCTGTTTAAACTAACCAGTTATCCTTCCCAAAAGTAAACCTCTTCTTTTAAGTTCCTTGCCTGTGAAGCCAGCAGCTTCAGCGCCCAAAGAAAATCCAATAACATGCAAAGAGCCCGCGGGTACCCCCGCTGAATTCAAGAATTGTATAAAATCAGCCAGTCGTTTACCCATGTAACGAGTATTTTGCACTGCTGATACGTACCTAAAAAAAGTTGTTATATTATTAGTTGTTTACCTGAAGATAGTAATTATATGTCCTCGTGTTTAAATGTTTTCCTATCATTCAGCAGAGTTAGTTACCTAAAGTTTTTTCAATATTGACCTAAGTAACCACGAAACTTATACGCATTCTATTAGTGAAGTTCTTCTGTTAGTGAAATTCAGAGTCGAGACTTGGAGCTAAATATGACTTCCGTACCTATGTCGAATACGTATTGAATTTTGTCTTGTGGAAGTCAGTTTGTAAGTCTTGTCTTTTGAGTGGTTCCGAGTTGTTCCGAGTAGCTATGAATCTTTGGAGTTGTTAGTTTTTGAATGTACAAAAAGAAATACACATCTTACCAAGGAAATGCAACAAGCCGCGACCAGTCAACGCTTACAAAATTGTATTCTCCTGTATTCAAATAAGCTGAAAAAATTTAATAACCAATAGATACATATATAAGTAATATTTTTAGAACTGAAAAGCAAAAACTGCTGCTCAAATATGTACTTAATAAATATTTGAGACAAAATATAATAATACTTTAGTATACCTTTTCATACATTTTAGAAACAATAGTTTGTAACACATCTACCCTAAATTTTGTACTATAATGTGGTAAACCTTACTAAATAAATACTAATAATAAAATATACATTAAGTGATAAAATCAAATAATTTAAAAAATGACCGCATGTAATTATTTGATGTGGCTTGTAGTGATTCTCTTAATTAAATGACGCAAGAACTAAGTTGTGGTTATGTTTGGGGCGCTGCAACAAAAAAACTTGATTCGTCGTACCTAACGGACGGAAATAATACAACGCATTTGTTAGTATTGTTACCTTTATTTAATTTCACTTATATTTACGTTATTTGCGTATATTATTCACTTAACGGTGATTATAAATAATTATTCATTAACCTATGTTTATTTATGAAAAATGCGACACTAAAAATTCTTTAAAATGTTCACGATATTATAACGATGACGGAAATCACGTCATTAGTGACGGAGGCGTAGTATTCTGTGGCGTCATATTTGACGTATTCTAGTTGTTTGTGCAAATATTCTTCATAATTCTTACTGTATTTTTATAAATATAGGTTTTACTTTTGCGCCATATTTTATTGTATAGTTTTATTAGTTTCTCTTTGGTACACTAAAACTAAATAATCTATTACAAACAAATATAAATTCTATTATCGTTTAACAGATATGTATGTGTCTTTTCCATTACATAACATTAAACATGTTAATAATAATAATAGTTAGTGATAATTATTGACATAAACGAATATAATGTTCCAATTAGAAATAGTATTCCAAGTTCACAAAGTGCAGCCATAGTTAACCGCCAATATAAAAAAATGCAATGACGTTTTGTATCAATGGATTTCTATATATGTTTCTTAGTAAGGAGTAGCCTAGTAATTTCCAGACTGAAACTAATCTTTTTTCGTTAGGAATAAGGATCTCAATGTTTAAGGCACTTTATAAGTCTAAGGACAACTTCAGCTATGTTATAGAGTAAATATATGTAAGCATTTCAACTCACCATTCTTCAAAGTTAACGTGCTGATGCCCGTAGAGGCTTCGGAAAAACCAAATAGATAGATGACAGTTGGATGAGAGGTATTAAACCTGCTTCGAGTCAGTGAACTCAAATCATTATTTCTGATAATTTCGAATGTACTCAAAAATGGTCTGTAATAATTAAAATTAAATTTTTTACTTGTTTTATTTACTACATTCATTAAATATATCTATCATAGTGTGCAGATCGAATCCGAATAGTGCAGTTATACCGGATTCTTGTACCGTATTTACTGACGTACTGAAAGTATCAGTGTAAAGTAAACAAGTTAAAGAGGTAACTACAGATTATAGTAATATATACATTTTAATGTCAGTCACAGTCGCATTTGAATACAATTGAATTACGTAAAACTTGACTTATTTGTACTAAATTGGTATACATTAGTAAAGATTTTAATCCCACAAGATTTTAATTAATACTAAACACGAATCAAAAAAAAAACTGCTTCAGCAAACAATTCTTATGGTCATAAAGTAAATCGTTCATTTTACCGTGCCCGATCCTATAATATTGTTTTATTTTTGAATACAACTAATAAGTAAAACAATATAAGACTATATTTTAAATAATTACCTACTAACTTAGTCCTATAATACTGGTTTAAGTAAAGCACTGATACTATTTATCAAAGGATCAATAAAAGGACAAAAACCAGAACTCAATTCAAACTTTCATTTTAAGTCTGATTTTTTTATAATCTTTGTTAAAATCATTAAATAACAATGTAATGATTGAATGTTCACATAAATAGGTAACAAAAACAGCGTGTCATAATCTTTTTATTTCTTCCGAGTAGAAAAGGAAATCTTTCAAAAAAATACGCAAACGTCGAATTATGATTTAGAAATATTTGTCAGCATAGTTTATAAAACAGAGCAACAAAGTTTCCTGCCGTACAAATTGAGCACAAACGATGCATATTATGCCGTGAAGGCTACTTCCCGTCAGCTGTTCTGAAACTTGTGATGAATGGTGTACCTCTACGTGACTTCACATAAGTGACAATGAGGTACGAATTTACCTTGTTGACCTAATAATTTATTTAACTTGATGGTATTAGATGTTTCACATTTGCTCTATGCTTATTTTCAGCATCCAAATGCAAATTTGAAGTATTGACAACACGCTTTTGAATTAAATTTGTATAAGCTGCCACAATTTTTAAATATCAGAATGACTTGCAACTGAAATTCGATTTTAAATAATAATAATAATACATCAAATTAAACAAAAGCTGGTGCAGAAATGTCTCTTTATTCAGGTATTATTTTTAGAAACTTACGTTAAAAATAACATCATACCTTGTAAAGAGCTTATACTTGATGTCAATGCGGTCATTTCTCGGACAACAGTCTTGACACTGCCCCACGGGCGCTGGCATAAAACTTACCTGCACTGCGCCTGAAAACATATGAAATATAATACCGAAGCTTGTATAATAAAAATGTAGAGTGCTTTTATGACGCTTAACTTTACAGACATATTGTTTATGAAAAGTTTGCTTCACATAGATTGGATAATTTGGAATTTCCATTAGTAGATCGAATTACAATAATTGGGTGCTGCGTGCAAGTCCAATGGTTATTTCATATACTTAAAGTATCGGTATTTTATGTAAATAAATCACAATTACTACACTTAAAATTCCTCTAAATATTTCTAGGTTTTAATTAAGCCCGTTATAAAAGCTCTTATTTCACGGGCATTATGGAACTTGCAGTTTTAATTCCGTCTAATGAAAAGCTATAGAATACCTAGCTATCTACTCTTTTGGCACTTCGTTCCGCTAATAAATTGCATTTGAATTAAATTTCTACTTTTTTAAATACGTCAAGTAATAGTTTTTTAGTTTTTAAATATAATATTTTGTCCTACTGTAGGAATAATTAACTAGTCTTAAATGTTTAGTATAAGTTTTAATAATCAAACTATTATGACCATGTTTTATTACATTTATGGTATAAATAATTACCTTAATCAAATCACAAGGACATTCCTATGGTTTTGCTAGTTTCTTAACAAGTAAAAATCATGCAATATTATATATTAAAAAATATATAATGGTATGGTAATAACTATTATGTTGTTACTGTAAAATTGAAAAGGACAAGAACTTGGTTATATAATATATATAATATAATAAATTCATATAAAAAAATATCTTATACATATGCATTATCCTAGTTTGGACACTTTTATTGATCTTGACATAGCAATACTATCGTTACAAGATTACATTAAGTATCTGTTTGTGTTCGTAGACTTTTGACATTAAGTCCATGTTTTATTACAAATAAATTTTATGATTTGACATTTGACAAGAAGGTTCCATTCTAACTTGTCTTGTTTATTACTTTTTTGTGTTATTATGTTTATTAGTCATAGTTGTACATTAATTATATTGTATCCTCTTCATAAACAGATTTAATTATATATAGAAAAAATGTATATAATTAAATTAAAGTTTGAGTTATACTATCTATCTATCTCTTTATAATATTAGCTATTATAAAGAGGAGATTTATATGTAACGAATTGGCTCAAAATGTACTAGACTGATTTAAGTCAGTCTAAATAAAATAAAAATCTTTCACCATTTGGATGCTTTATCACTTATTAATTTAGGCTATGTTACAAGAAAATAATTAGGTACCCTACTAAAACTAAAATAATGTTAACCAAGGTGTAAAATTTTATAGAAAATACCTTTAATCGCATGCGCTGCGAAAAGTATTAGTGATAGAACAAAAAAATGTGCCACAATATTAAAGAACAGAACAATATAGTGGTTGCCTGAAATTAATCGCTCGAAAGCGATAGGGCCGCCAGTTTCCCTCCTTTTCATTTAGCTATGTTCAATTTTTATATTGTAACGTTAAGTGTTCATAAATAAATATCATCAAATCTACACTAATATTATAAAGAGGAAAACTTTGTTTGTTTGTTTGATTGTAATGAATAGGCTCATAAACTATTGATTTTAAAAATTCTTTCACCATTCGAAAGCTACATTATCCACGAGTAAAATAGGCTATATTTAAATTTGAACAAATATAGGGTTCCGTAAGATATTAGGGTTTGTCGGACACAAGGTGTAAAAAATCAACCAAAAAGTTACTTATTATGCGTACCCTGCCTAAACTATTAAAGATAGAACCATAAAATGTTCTAAGTAATAAATGATATACATGGCTAAACGACTTTTGCCAGGTCAGCTAGTATTAAATAAAAGAAATGTAGACTCGTGCGAAGCCGGGATAGGCCGCTAGTATATAATAATCCTTATAATGAAGAGCCGTTATTTATAACTTTTTTTATAACGTATTCAAATCACTGATGGTGATAAAAATATTGAAAAGCTTAATTTATTTCTAAACAAATAAATAATAAATAATTAACTAATGATTAATGATCCTATTCTATTATGTTGTCGTAAACACCCTTAAACAGAATGTGATTAATTAATGTAATACACATTATTATTTACACATAATTTGGTAGCCTGTACAATCTAAATTTTTATAAAGTTTGTCTATGATTCATAGGGGTGAACGATTACATGGATGTAATTGTATGCAGAATACAGAATACCATCCTTATTACTTCGATGTCCATCCATCCAGAAGTGAGCATTTATTAAGGCAGTTTTTGCTACGCTATGTTAAACTAGTTGCCCACTGAAGTAGCCTCTACGACTTTTCCTGTAGAAACCTATCCTTCAAGAAAAGTGCGTCGCTATTCTTAAAAGGCTCACAACCCACCTATAAGCCTTCTGGCAATGTGAGTGGCCACGGGCGGCAGTATCACTTAACATCAGGCGAGCCTACTGCCTGTTTGACCTCTTTTCTTATATTATAAAAATAAAAATACGTTTATTTTGGAACATAAGATCATCTAGGTATCACTTATTCCACGTCAATCAATTCGAACTTGTAGGCATCCCTACTCATCGGCAAAGAAGACAGAGGGTGTAGGCCGAGAGAAAAAGCCGGAGTAAAAAACTCTCGGTACTCTTTTAAAAAAGCAAATCATCAAACAATATTTAAAACAAATATATCAAATTAATTAGAGGTAGCCTGCCCAGCATTAGTCCCAGGCCCTTTTATCAACTAGATAATCAATAACTTTATAGTAAGCCTTTTTACACAGCTTTTCTTTAATACATTTTTTAAATTTATTAAAAGGCAGAGATAAAAGAGCCTCTGGGATTTTATTAACGAAGACTATCCCTTTTCCCAAAAAAGATAGATACGTAAAAAATACAAATTAAAAAACTTACCGATAAATATCGACATTAACTGACAAGTAGGTCCGACCAGCATTTTTTTGACTACTTTTAAGCATGAAAAGTTTTAACTTAAGGAAAAGCGGTAAAGCTCAAACCACTCTCTCATTTTCGCGAACTCACAGAATTTTCGCATTAGCCACCGTGGAAACTCCTTAAAAATTTAACCGTTTCAAATATTCTGTCACTTAAGTAACTTTACAAAGTAATATACGTAAGATAAGTTTTTTACTTAACCGTACAAAATAGCGTATTTTTTTTGGTCTGACTCAACAATCTCAGCACACGACTGACTATTTTAATATTAAAACAACGACTAGAATAATTTCTTGACGTCACCATAAATTATGCAATTGTTTTCACTTTATCTTCGATAAAGGTTAGTTAAAATTGTGCTTTATCGAATTGATTGCAACCATTAGACTAAGTAGGGGAAATCACGGCAATCATTTCACAATCTTATAAGACTATCTTAGAAATGCCTGTATTTTTTAGAAACGAAGTGGAATATGTGATCTGAAGTATAACTTGGACTTAATAGGTCCGTGATCCATCCCAACGAAACAAAAACTATACACGCCCTGTAAGCTAAAATAGCAACCTACGCCCGAAGTCAATAATTAATCCACAGTAAGATCAGACCGTGACAGTCGGTCGATCTCCTATCTGAATCCCAATTACTAAACCCTACGATGACAATTCATTTTTGGCGACGGATTGAATGCAATGTTTTCGCTCTTTACACTCATATTTGATAATCAACATAAACCAAATAAAATAAATAAAACTGTACAAATAATATTATATATATAAATATACATGTCTATGTTTAAAACATCAAATAGCTTGTTATTTATTTTACAAACTGATGTTAGTTAAAAATGTAAGGTAAAATCTTAGGATATTGGCACAGTTGAACTGTCATTTTCATACAATGCTCTATCCACATACACCGATCCGACCTACCACGGATAGCTTGTATCGACAGATGGCTATTACAATGCTTCGATTCAGGTTATTGGTACACTTTTATCAATATTTGGCTTAAGATGTCTATCTCAGCTCAAAAATGGATTAAGATTATTGGGCGTTAGTTAACAACTATACTTATCACTCCCATGAAATTTTGCAAATAAATAAATGTGGCAAATATTCGAACTTTACAAATTCATTTATACAACACTATTGTTTCAGAATGGCACAGAAGGCCAGCAATCTTAAAACAGAAATCTTAGGTATATATCGAGGGAATTATCCTTTGTACTTTGTACGTTTTAATATCCAATGAATTATTATAATTATATATTAAAAAAAATAATAAGCTAATCAAAATGAAAACTTGATACGTTGATCAAAGCTTGACAAAATTACTGAAATTATATAACACAGTAAAATTAATGAAAAAATATTAACACACATATTAATAAACATACATTGAAAACAAAATTACATAACAGTCGAATTGAAATTACTAAGTGTAACGTAATTTATGAATCGTGAAACATTATCCACTTATTTTATGATCTGTGGCCTAAGCCAGAATTTGAAATAACTGTAATAAAAAAGAAACGATTTCAATAAAATGCCAAAATAATGCAAGCGTTGATGTGAAATTTTCTATACAAAAAAAAGTATCAAAGACTAGGTCAAGCAGTTAAAAATATATTTCAATTAGTAGTAAAACCCAGAAAAAGATTTAACAATAATCATTTATTTATTTTCTCGAACATAGTGTAGTAAATATATAGCGGAAACCATATTAGTTTGTTTGTATATTCTACAAATTTGTTGCTTAAAAATAAAAAAGATAACATAATTTGCCTTCGACAATTTAATAAAGTTCACAAGTCCAACATTAAGCTTTGTTGTTCATTAATTAATATGAAAATTGTATTATATGTACATATTTTTTTAAATAATAACAATAGTTTCACATTAGCACCATGTTTAATTTTGGCTGACCTAATTATTTCGTTAATAAGACCCAAGGAGTAACCAAAGCACTAAGCTGATTACGCCGTGTTCAAAGCCAGGGCTAAGCAAAGCATGTAATTAAACATTCACTGGCATTCGCAAAATTTTTACATAAATACTTTTTTGTTGGTTGTGTTATTTTTTAATTATGTGGTAAATATAAAAGAGACCAAAACAAAGCAATAATAAAATAATATTTTAATTCTGTCTCACAATTTTTACTGACAAATTTTAAATATTATACCAAAGCCTACCACATATTATGCATGCAAAGGAATTCTATTCAATGGATTTTCTTTTGTTACAGGACAAGCTTCTCAACAAGCTTGAAGAAAATGAACCAGAACTCGCAACTTCACCCGAGGAAGAAGTTAGTATATTTTTAACTAGAAATGTCATATTTAAATCACAATAATAACTTTTAATATTTTGTGTATAATAAATAATAATAATATTTTGTGTATAATATTAATTCAGTTACGTTAGTTCGTACTTAAAACAATTAAAAACAAAATAGGAAATAGTTTTAATTCACCATATTAATTAGTCAGGAATTTTCTAGTCCTAAAACAGTAGGTAAGCTTTTCTTCAGTGAATTTTTGTAATGGTTGTTATTTCACAGTATTTAGAGGGAAAGTATTAAAAGAGATATAACGATTTATCTAAATTATTTATTAGTATTTTCGTAAATTTAAAAATTCTCTAACATTTCAATTACCACCAAGAGATTTGACGGCTTCGCAAGTATTTACGAGATACACATGGGAACTTAACGGCTGTGTTTGGCTATAAATTTGCTGCTTATTCGGGGTACAATCTATTATTATTACTGTAGTTTGTACACGAAATAAAATAGAAGTTCTTGTAAATTTATAAGTTGTATCATCTGCACCGTACACGCTTTATGTAATCTTCAGTTAAGTAGTCTAAAGACTATCGCTCCAGAATGATGTTGATAAAGTATGTTTGCTAAAATACTTTTGGTAATAGATGACGGATTTTATGGTGGCATCTTAGGTGACATTAATTTTAAATGTCAATGTCGTCATTTATAAAATTGAACGCATCATTTAATCGTTAGCCTGGATTAAAATTGATAGATGGCGTGGAAATTCTTTCTTTCTACTAAATGTCATCGGCTACGCCCCGTGATTCGTATCGTTTTTACTTTAACTCGATGGACTTCTTATTACAATTCCAAACAATATTTTTTGCCGTAAATAACAGTCTTAGTGAAAACATGATAATGTTAAAATTACTTCCGATATTAAAAATTGAATTAACTACTTAAATACATGGACTGTTCAAAGCCAATAGCAAAAGTTATTAAAAGCCTGCAAGGAAAAAGACACGAATAACGAATTACGGTCGATTGTTACCCGAGCTGGTATGAATGCAACATGTGATTAAATGTCTGCTGGACATGATTGAAGAAACTTAAGCGTTTTAAAGTTTTTTTAGACTTAGTTCTGTTAGACTTTAGCAAATGATTCAATATTGGCCTCAGTGTTATATCCGTTCTTTAAAATAAAATTGATACCAAAAGAACCGCTGACTTAGAAACATTGCAATACTTAAATTAAAAAGATACCTTTTATATACAATCAACGCGATTTACATGTACGAAAAATAACTTGAATTGAATTTTTTTCTTACTAAAGTATTTTGTCTATAGTATTTTACATACAAAACGATATAGTAATTATTATTCATCTGGTAGGCATTACACAATTAAAAAGTATTTTGTATTTCAGATAATTTATTTAAGGTATAAGGTATAAGGTAATATATTGTACATCTGAATGTAACATAGTACCTATAAAAATAAACCGATGCAGTGATATTGAATTTCTAATACTTTAACTAGTTTCTAAAACAAAGATGATAAAACAATCGAAATAATTTCTGTAAATTTTCGGATGTCAAACCACGCAATTTGAATTAACACATTAATCTCACTCTTATATTTTTCCTTTAATACTAATTTGATATTTTATTTAATTTCAGTGTGTAATATGTGTGAATGCAAAAGCGACGATGCAGACATCGCCGTGCGGTCACCGTGTGGTGTGCCGGCGGTGTTTTGTCAAGACCATCCAGATGGCAGTTAGCCAACGCCTGCTTCCGTTGCGCTGTGTCATCTGCAGGGCAAAGATACTGCGGCTGCGGCAAGCGCCCAGGCTGGTCACTAGCAAAAGTTGGCAGGTAAAGACATAGATAAATACCGTATAATTATAGTATCTACATATCTTATAGTAAGACAAGTTCTTGAAATGTTTACTCGTATAGAGCACTAATATACGATAAAGACTTCTATTTTTCTACCTCCAAGGCAATTGAGATTACACAAACTCCGACATTCTTATGCGTTTTAAATCAAAAATATTACCAGGAAATCTTTCCATAAAAAGAACCAGTACACTAAGGAGGATTTGAATAATTAAGTTTAGTTAAAATCGATGTGTAATCGCAATAACTTATACTCGTCAATGATACAATACACAAATCATTTTTTTAGATCACAAGCAATAACAGTAAGCTGTGGGGCGTACCTGGGTCTGTTTCGTCGTATTCTGTGGGAGCCCGCTCAGTGCCGGCTTCAGCTTCCTTGTACTCTGTCACTAGCGGGGAGTCTTCAATATCCGGTAAGCCATAAATCTAAGGAGTATTAGTACCTTACTTAACTTTAAAATTAATTGGAAATTATATATCTACAAACGTACTCAATAGTCGCGCAAGTAGGTAATAGAATAAGATTTTATTGCGTGTTCCTACATTGGTACGCTTAATTTGCTATTAAGATTTAAATTAATTTAAATATTGTCTTGAATATACCAACGCTTGTAAATAAATTGAATCAGAAGAATAATCATTTTATAAATAACATAGAATATACTAGTTCTCATATTCCAGGTGTGTCTTCCGTATCATCCAATAGCGGGGGTACTGGGACGTGTTCAGCGAAGTTATGTGGAGGGTCCAAATGTGGGGGTGCCTGCCTTGGCGCGATACCCCGGGTCCCTTCTGCGCCTCCCAAGCCTCGCCAGCCTGGCTCAAACTCCCTACGGCGCTCACAGCATCATAGCATGAAGGTTTTTGTAAAATTTATTGCTATGTTGATCTAAAGCTTTCTCGACTTTTAGTTATCTTATTTTCGGAATATTAGAGAAGCAACTATTATAATTTTTTTTTAATAAATACATATGAAACTTGTAAAATTTAAGTGACGCGATAAACGCGACGTTAAATAACGTTCTGGACTAGTATTATATAAAATATAATCGCTTTTAAATGAAATAGTACAAGTCGCCGCACTTAACAATGTTCACGCATCAAGTTTTAATAGCATTATCGTAACAACTACTTCCCTGCTTTTATGATTCTTGACTTATTTGCCAAACTTCTGTTCTGCGAAATCATAATAATAAATATGTAATTATAAAAATGGTCCTAAAGACTAATTATATTTGATTAATGCTACTTATGTTGTCGTACGTGCCAAATAATTACAATCATGGTCGATTTAAATATATTTACTACCGCATGTAATAAGATTATGGCACTGATAACTCTATCGTGATCCAAATTTCTAGCATTTATAAATAAATAAAAAGATTACAACACAATATATATATTATATATAAAGAATTAGTAATTTCTGATTTTATTCCAGTTTTTTTTTCATGACGTCGTGTCGAATCCCATTTTAATTCAATTAAATTTTTTCATTAGTCGTATCGATTTAGAGATTTTCAGAATAAGTTATGCGTGTTTAACACTAATAAAAGATTTAAAATATTATTTATTGCATAGGTATATCTTTTAAACAGGACACGAATAATAATAAAAATGTCACTATATTACTTATGATAATACTAATACGCTTATATTCTAGGCTAGATTACAAGACTATCAAGTACACAGCTACACAGGAGGGCCTGCGCCTGAGGCTTCGGGTAGACTTCCCCCTATCCGGGAATTTCAAAGAGAATTCCGTGAGGGGCGGAGGGAGAGCGCTAACTCCGCTTCTGCATCAACTAGGATAAGGTGTACCTTAAATCTTCATTTTAATACTACCTATGCGGGTTGTATATAAGAAAATGTGTCTAATTTTATAAATGAAATGTTTCAAGATATTTAAAAATTGCATAGTGTTCCGAAAATAATACCAATCCATTTTCAGATGTGCTCAGAAAATAGTAACACAACTAGAAACTTCACCACAACAAGAAAAGCCAAACTTCTTCCGTACTTTAAATCCGTCGAATAAAGATGACCCACCCAAATCAAGAGATCCCAGTAAAGAGACTGAAAGAATAAAAGATAACCCCAAAACAAAACCCAAAAAAGAAGAAAAGAAGAAGAAAGAATCTGAGGAAAATGCCAAAACCGAAAAAGTTAAAATTGAAAGTCATGATAACAAAAAGAATGAAACAGCTGAAAGAAAGAAAGAGGAAAAGTTGCGTATGAAAGCTGAAAAAGAAGCGAAGAAGGAAGCTAAGCTACAAGCTAAAGAAGAAGAAAGACAGGCGAAGTTATTAGCCAAAGAAGAAGAAAGACAAGCCAAACTTTTGGCGAAAGAAGAGAAAAAGAAAGCCAAAAAAGAAGCTAAACTTGCAGCACAGGTTGAAAAAGAGAAAAGTAAATAATATATTGTTTTTACACGTAGAAACTCGTAGCCGTCTTTAGAATATAGATTTAAATAACGTTACCCAGGGATGAAACCAATTAATAAAATTTTAATAGATTTCAACGGACTTTAAGAATTAAGTTATAATCTATTGAAAATCTAAATACTGTAATATTTAACTAGTACTTTATCTTTTGTTAACCCATATTTTTACACAATATTATATTATATATTATAAATCAAATATTGCTAAATGAAATCAAATCTTGACAAAATACTATGAATTAAAGTTAATTTCAGAACGAACTCAAGCTTAAGATGTGACTCATATAAGTGAAGAATATTGTGTTAATAGAGAACAATGTGTTAGCCTGCTTAACAAGTTTTCAGTAAACTGTACAATTTGACAAAATTTGATTACATTTAACTATATGAATATAAACTTAAAAGATCATATAACTCATTATTTTAAAAGTTCAGCTGTTAAAACACTGAACAAACAAGTCAAAATATTATCACATAATGTTTAATATTAATTTTTTTGCAATTATTTTTTTCAATATTTCTGTATTTGATTTGAAGCTTAAAAATTCACGAGTTCATAAATTGTACTAACAAGAAAGGATGAAACACTTATCGATTTACTAAATCCTTATGCAACATTCATCTTGGTTAATTTTATCTGTGATTTTAATGTAAGTTGTCTAGTTTAAAAGTTTTTTATTTAATTCAAGTGAATACAATTAAGTAGCTACCTACAAAGGTTTAGATCATATCAAGCTAAGTGTAATTATTATAATAAAAGGTTGATTTTTATTTTGTAAGATTCCATAAATGACGTTCTATGGTCATTTGTTAGAAGTTTTCTGTAAAATAAATAAACATGTTACCATTTTGTTTTTTATTGTTCCATGGTTGTTCTCTCATCACCATCCAATATTATAAGTGGCAAGCAAGTTATTTGTGTCTGTTACATTGCTCATTTTTAAGGTGAGCAGCATATTGTGTTTTCTGGGATCACTATACTTATATACTATATAGGGCACTATACTCAGGGCCTTAGGGCATGTGTGTGTCTGTCAGCAAGTATGGCATTAAGCTAAAACCTAGATTTTTGTATGGTATCATGTTCACCAGTATACAGTGTGCTAGTAGAAGATAAGTCAATGGTTTTATGTAAATTAACTAAAACATAAAAATTTATGTTGAAGAGATCACAAAAATCTTTCCAGATAGAATATTTGACAATCATGCATCTTTCCCATAATCCTTGTAATATTTGTCAGTCTTCTCCAAACACTTCACTTATAAATTTTAAAGCACTTAATAGTATAACTATGCATTGTAAAAGTAGGTAGTTAACAGTTTATAACTCATATATGAATTACTTCATACACTCTTAAGTAAAATAATGATACAAGATCATAATTTTTTTATTTATCTACATAAGATGTAATAATACACTTGATTACTAAATATACTAACAGAAATTTCAAAAATTTATTCTTCGTAATCATCTCCCAAGCGATTCAACATTTCATCACCGGTTTGTTTGTTGACACGAAGATATTTATTTATCATTGGTCTGTAATAATATGCTTGGTAGTCCTGTCTCTCAGCCATTTTACTAACCACTTCTTTTTCCAGTTGTCTCAGTTTCATTTTCTGAGCTTCTTCATCAATAAAGTGCATGAATTTCTCATATTCCTATAAATAACATAGATTTTAAATTATATATAATTAATTAATAGAAAACTAGATTTTTGTTATAAATACTTTCAAATTATAGCTACATAATAATTATGATTGATTTTTTTCTACATAATTAAGACACTTGTATTTAAATAACTGTATACATAGACCGACTACCAAATAACTTTTATTATATGTGTGAAACAATAAATAATTGGTCTAATTTAATGTTACCCAACTTCAAGCACCGACATAAAGAGATTTACAATTCAACATTTTATTTTTCTATTATCTTGTTGTGGATATTAATATGAAATTTAAGGTAAATATGATGTTAAACTTACTTGCTGAGGGCTATTATGTACATAACGTGCTATAAATCTAGTGATAGGGTGTCGATGATATTCCCAATGTTTAGGTGTGTAATCACTAGGAATTGGTGTTAGCTGAGCAGGACCAATAAATACATTGCTATAAAAGATAATTGCCCCAACAGGAATAAGCCCGACCATAAAATAAAGGTGTAACATGTCCTTGAATTTGTGCCATTGCCACCTGAAATAAAATAAGGTCTATTAAGTCTTCATATATTTATAGTTCATGAAATTTGTCAATAACATTGGTTAGATAATCACTTATCACACAATAGTAGAACTTTACCTGGATGGCTGCATGGCCATAGTTTTGTGTCCATGATCACCAAAAAGGCTTTTTCCCACTGAGAAGTTCACATTTTGACCAACTGAAGGGATTTTTGAGTTGGTTTTTATTAAATTAACGCCGAAAGATCGGCCTAATGCGCTCCAAGAGACCATTTTTGAGAAATAAATATTGACAGTTGACAGTGACAACTGAAACAGATCATTTTTTATTCATAGTATGGACAAGCTAAAGTTTTCTGACGACTCTAGGTAAAGTCCCCTTAGATACAGCTATCGTCTTCTAAAAAGTTCGCCCGAACGAAATAATTAATCCAGAATTCAGATTGAAAACAATCTCAGATTGTTTTCCATCTGGAATCAGACCGTGACAGTTGATCGATTTCCTATCTGCCTCCCAATAACCAAACCCTACGAAGACAAGTCATTTTTGGCGACGGATAGAATTCAAACTCTTTACACTCATATTTCATAATCAATGTACATCAAATAAAGTAAATCAAACCGTACAAACAGTTTATATATATATAAATATACATGTCTATGTTTAAACATATCAAATAGCTTGTTAATTATTTTAAAAATTTGTGTAAGGTTAAATCTTAAGATAGGATATTGGCATAGCTGAACACTTGCTTGCTGAGCAGTTATTTTCATACAAAGGTCTATACACATTCACCGATCCGACCTAACATTTAGCTTGTATCGATAGATGGTTTTTACAATCCGTCGATTGGTTATTGGCACAATATTATCAATATATGGATTAAAATGTTTATCTCAGATGGTAAAAATTGGATTGAGATAGGTTATTGGGTTTGGGCGTTAGGCATCAAATCTATTTTAGTTTGAATGCTAGTTTAGTGCAATTAAAACGTACGACAGAGGCTGAAATTCTTCTAATGTATGCAATTTTTTTTTAGTTTAAATTATTAAACTAGGTACCTCTATATTAACGACTATTAACGATTCACAATATGCATAGATACGTCATTATTATATATAGACAAAAATATGTTTATGGTATTTTATAATTAAATGTATTTATCATAAGGATTGAAATTAAATAAACTTCCATCGCATATGTTTAAAATTACTACTTGAATATAATTCTTCTCCAATAGGTTCAATATCCTAAAAGTTTTGCTTTTTTTTGTTATAGGAGACATTAAGAGAAAGTAGTATATATATTAACAGAAACATTCAAACATAATTAAAATGTCATTAGCGATGTTTTTACAATAAAAATCTAGTTATTATTCAAAACTTTACGAAATTAAAGTTTCCATGAAATGAACAAACCAGGAGAGAATGAGGACCATGCAAAAGGTCTAACGTATTGAAAAATAGTGAAACAGAATTACTTAAAGGCTTCGTTCGTCTATAGCAGAGCTCCCCAAACTCCTTTGTGTCGTAGACACCTTGCCATGTTTTTCCGTGTTGGGTAGACCCCCTACTTACCTGATATTGATTTCCTGTAAATTTCTAACTGCAGTGAAGTTTAATGTTAAAAACTTAAACTAAAAACACATGTTAATTTATATATTTATTAATTGAATTTAAATTAAAACTACTCAAAATAAAATTTTGTATCTGTTATGTAAAATATACGTAACATTAAATAAACTATAAATAAAATAATATAAGCAATAAGTTAATATTTATAGTGAGAAGGATGAACCTGATGCTTTAATAATAAATTATCAACATTTACACAATTTATAAACATATATAATATTTTGTAATTCATAGGTACTTTTATAATTAATAATGTTTATGTTTTGATATTATGAGATAGTATGATGAAAGTAAACATGTACTATCAGTGTGTGTGTTGAGATCCACGACCGTGTAAAAATTTGGGGTTCCATTTGATGGATTTCCAAATTTTTTTTCGCAGACGTAGACCCCTTGCAGATTGCCATAGACCCCTAGAGGTCGATATAGACCACATAGGGAATCACTGGTCTATAGTATATAAAATAAATTTATTGACATTGTATTTGTTCAAAATCAGGAAACTCAGTTATTCAATGTAACTCAAATAATTAAGAAAATATTATAATATTAAAGACGTTTACGTTTATCATTGGATGTCATGAAAATCCCATACGTAAAATTACGAAACGTAAAAAATATATCACAATGATCTTTCATTGGTTAGTTTATATAATTATTGCAATAAATAAATACATTTTATGAACTAAAATTGCAACTTACGACCTTTTTATATTCGTTGTCGATTTTAGAAAAAAAATAAGTTTATAAGAGATTAAAATTGGCATAACGAATTGTTTTTTTTTATAATATGGATTTTACTATCTATATTTTTTTAGTATTTATAGGAATTCCATAATTATATAATAAAATTTAAAAATAAAATTATAAAATATTTAAACCACAAGCCTCACCACCACCCTAACCACTTAAAACCAATATGAAACAAAAGTATACTGATTGTTTCAATCTAAAAGTTCCGTCAAAAACCGGTCGGGACGGCACGGCGACGCGACGGCAGTGTCAGCTAAAATGGCAGCTGACCGCTGTGACCGAAGTGTCAACTGTATCGTCGTATCTGACAGCTGACTTTACAATGTTAAACTCTAAACTCCAGAGATCATTGAGACCCTCTATCGCGCGAAAATTGTAAAATGTAATTCCTTTACCGAAATCTGAATAAGATATGAGATCCTGGTTCTTATAAAACGTTTTGAATTTTATCCCCTCCAGAAAAAGTATTTCTTTGCAGTGTACGATATTTATTTAATACTTCACTTGTAAGTACGGACCGCCTTACATCTCGTTATTTTTTTTAAACTTTATAATAATTATTCGTAATTAAAAATATTCTTCGAAATCTTTTGAACACTTTTTTATAAATTCTTAAACTTTCAAGTTGGAAGCCACCTGTTGATAAGCATAAAACAAAGAGAAAAGTACGTACCTGTACGTAGTACTGGCGAACATGATGTCAATTTATTGATTTTTCTCTCTGAGCATGCTCAATAATACGTGTTTGCCGATAGGCGGTATTCAACCCACTCGATAAAATATTCTGATAGCACTCAAGCCGTTATCGTCATATGCTTATTAGAAAAAAAATAGTTTTTAAATGTAATCTGTTTTAGTGGTGACACAGAAAGCAAGCAACATGTTTGTGTTGGTTTGAAATGGAAGAACTGCTCCAAGATATTTTTAAAGAAGCTAGTGGACCCAAGTTAAATTCTCTCAAAAAATCATGTCAGGAAGCCTTAGGTAAGAGACCCTCTAATATTATTTGTCTATATAATTCTTCTATTGGTACAAAAAATGCTAAAGATTTCAGGTAGGTCTTCAATAAATAATAGAGAATATTTATAAATTGTGGTACATCATAACAGTATATAAATAATAGTTTCCTAATAAGAAACATTAACTAAAATATTTTTTGTAACTTGTATTTTGTATCTCCTCTTTTTTTGAAGTCCACCACACAACACACTAGCCATTTATGTAAATGTATAATGATTAAAAATACCCTGGTCTTTAATAATTATCACTCATTGATTGTTTAAATCATTCAGTAGGTGAATTAGTGAAGCCTTTAATTTTTGTAGTATTTATAGGTTTTCTATAGTTTATATTTCATGCTATGTTGGTGGTAATTAAATATTTTTCTTGTTTAGAGTTAATTTGTGCACAAGACGTGAGCGGCCGACGGCCCTCATACGAGTGCAGGCGCGCGTGCTTGCAGCCATTGCAGCTCGCGCTAGAGACCAAGCGCCCCCGGCTTGTAACATTCGCTCTCCAGGGTTTTCATGTATGTAAATTTGTGTATTAGCCGTGTTAGATTTTGTCTCATTAAAATAATGTAGTATGGTCTGTTTACTAAAACAATAAAAAAATGTTTACTGGCAAATATTGAAATAAACAGGTAAAAATAATAAACTTTATTTATGACTAATTAAAGCCTCAATAGTCTTCTCTGAAATTCTTAACTGTTAATAAGTTCAGGGCTTGCAAAGGAAGGTAAATAAAACTTTAAATGATACAAAATTTATTTAACATAACATATTGAGGAATATATGTTTAATTACAGTTCATTTCACAAGAATCAAATACTTTAATGTACTTGCGAGAAATACATATGAGAAACTAAAAACTAACCTGGTCCAATGTGTTAAAACTATTTTAGTGTAATAAACAAATCATATTCCCCTAACCAACAAGACCGAGAACTAAACAGACACTATTCTACTATACTTCTCTTTAATTTTTTAGACAATATGTAAAGTTTTAGGCTAGATTTTAGTGAAGTAAGAAAACTCAAATTTAAGGTAGGTTAATTGTGTTGTGTTATGAAATTATTAGAAAATTATCTATATAAAATAAAAATAGTACTTGCTCTACAAATATTAAAATAACAGTAATTTTGTGTAAAATAATAATGTTTAATAGGTTTTTTTTTATTTTTTTATAGAACAGGGGGCAAACGGGCAGGAGGCTCATCTGATGTTTATGTTGATTATCAAATTAAGGTTACAAAAGGCAATGTGTCTAATGAATAATAATAATCATTGAGACATCATTTAACATGGAATTGCATAAAAAAATCAAATTCCTTAAAATGCGTTTGTTATTGTAATTTTATAGAATGAAATGAGGCTGGCTAAAAAACAATAATTATATGGAATCCGCTTCACTAAATTAAACATTAAAAATGAATAATTCATGTGAGCTATGTGCGTTTAATATGCTTCCGAAGTAGATAATGATAACATACTATTTTGATAAAAAATTATAACATAAATTAGCACTGATGTGCCACATCCCATCATGACACATCCCATTTATTTATGGTGGGTGTTTGCTATTCTTCCATGTTTTAAATTTATATGCTGTTCTTTACAATATGATAGTAGTAGTAGACATATTTAAGTTTGATTGACGGTTTAGAATATGGACCTTAGATATGCTAGATTTTCTTACTGTGTTTTCATTAATTGCATCTGGGTTCAGCCCTATATAAGGGCTTAATATAATCTTAGTGCTTTTATCAATATCATAACTTACAGAAAATACTTCGTGATGATCGTTTTCACCGTGGCATCGAACCTGAGGATGATTCGCTATGGACCCCATCTCAACTGCTTTGTGCAACCTCTTCCGTTATGTACCAGTTACCAGATACACAGGTAAGGCAATTGTTTGATTTTTAATTCTAATTAATTATTTAAATACTTAATTGAAAAGCTTACATTTGAAAAAAAAAAATTTAGTATCTGTGAAATTATTTAATAAAGAATATTACTTTACTTTAAAAAACCGTCAGCAACAAAGGATTTCTGGCCAACTGACTACATGATTTTAGTGATCAGCTAGTAATGTTTATCATTAAATATTGATTCCAGCTTTCACCACAAGAACCAAATATGCTTGTGTTTCGAATTTAAATATTTATGTCTAGGTACAAATATTCCGCATGTACCTATCAATGGCGTTATCCCCCCGGCGTACCCTGAACGGGCGTTTGAGCGTATGGGCGTGTGGTCGATGCGCAGAAGCAGCCAGTACGGCGCCACACGTCGCCGCCGCTGCACGTGCCGCTGCCGCTCAAGTCCTAAGGGCCTATTGTGCTCAACTTGGTAATTATATATTCGTTTTTACATGAATTAATATATAAACCAAAAATACATTTTTAATTGTTTTTATATTTTTTTTAAATTAAGTGTTTAAGTAATACATAAGGTGGCATTTCTTAGATGAAGAATGTCAAGAGCTTCTGTCGGAGGGGTCTCCAGTGGGCCAGAATCATTTAGTAGCTGTAGGCTGCTACAGCGAGGTCATACCTGTCATACAGTACTTGTGCAGCCGACTTAGTGAAACTCAAATGTAAGTCAATGATTCTAGAAATTTCTTTAAAAAATTAGCCCACTAAATACAGAAGCTTCCACGATCATTCTATAACTCAACAGCAACTCTTTTGCATATGAATGGTTAAAACTATCGTAAATTAATAATTGATTATTACAACAAGTCTAACAAATGAATCTCTGTAATAATAATAATTTTTATTTGTATGTCAAAGACAAAGGTCAAACATACATTTATGGTACAAAATTAATGAAAAACAACCAAACTTAGGTAATTAACCTATTTAAAGTACACTTATTAAGATTATTTTCATAATTACCATCAGCCTCTTTGGTCCATTTCTTGACGTAGGCCTTCATCTTCCACCAGTATACCCTGCACTGGCCTCTCTGCATCCGATATCGTCAGTCCAACTAGTCAATGGACGGTTGCGCGGATCCATCGATTCTTGTCTATGCGCACTTGTCTTCCCCAGCGCCACATAGATGTTATGACAGCCCTTTAATGCCTCAGTTACGTTCGTCGCGAAAGGAGATCGTAAGCTCCATTGCCCTCTGCGCGTCTCCCAGGCTTTCCGCCGAGCGTTGCATTAATGTCTCCATATGTAAAGACAGGCAGGATTCGCTAATTAAAAAAGAAACCAATCAATGCTTCTAAATCAACGATTACTGCTAGTTCTCAACTCAAGGGCGTAAGACGGACCAGAAGAATTGGGAATAACTCAATTTTTATAGAAAATATTAATGATTACATCATGCTCTTCATCAGATTTTAAATATTGTAATAAAATAAAAATATTTCCAGGGTTCCGAAACAGAATCCACTTGCGCTGTTCTTCCTGGATTGCCTGCTCACATTAATGTCCAGTTTATCGGAGCGTGTGAGTGGCAACTCCCATTTCACGACATTCCTTTGGCAAAAGTTCTGTCCGTCACTCATCTCTTTCTTGGGAACTCCACGAGTGGACAAAAATATTAAATCCAGGTAACAATGTTACATTTATAATATTAAGATGGAGAAAAAGTGGAACAAGTGGATAAGTTTTTGTAAATATGTTTACTTCGAAAGTATGAGCCAAATGTGTAGCCAAGAAATGCGAGACTCGATTTGCAGGTGTAGCAGAGAAGTAGAGATGGGAGTTTATAAGTAGAGAATAAATGCCGTGAAAATTAGAGGGATAAGAAGTATGTGCAATGTAACATTTTGTGATTGGGATAATAAAACGCACAAACACATAACACACTTAAAATGTACCTGATTCCCTTTTTATCCTTGCATATTTATTTTGTGTGTTTCGTTAGTGATAAATGCTATGTATTATTTGTCTGTATGTCTGTAAATATGGGTGAAAAGAGGTCGTAATTATGAGGATATGAAATGGAATGCGGAGGTATTTTGGCCACGTAGATTTCGGGTGTGATATAGATCCATGGTGAAGTCGCATGCAGGAGGTTTAAGAGATACTAGTTAAGAGTAGCCATAACCGACCATGCAGGTCAGGTAGTCATGAATCTCAATGCAGCGACAGGTATGTCAGGATCGTAGCAAGTGGAGAACTGTGTTCTTTGTCTACCCCTTTGGAAAAAGGCGTGAAGGTATAAATAAATAATTTAAATTTGAAAACAATTTATGCCGTACGGAACCCTGCAATTTGAAAGTTAAAAGTTTAAGAACTTACATTAAATATTCATTTTTTAATAGAATATAAAATTTTCAGAGAACACGAAGGATCCTTAGTGGATGACTCAGGACGAGGTTCTGGCGCCTTGGTTTGCGCTCCTAGCTTCAACAGCAAACAGGCGAAGGCTATTTACAGGTAAAAGATATTTATGAAGTTTTTTCTGCTTGGGTTTTGGAGGATTATGTTTGTATGTTTATCATTTGGAGGCGCTCGAACCGACATTAAAAATAGGGAAGTTATGTTATTTTTTTACAAATTATATTGTTTTAATTAACAAGTAGATGTTGAATGTATTATGTAAATTGTTTCTGAAACAGGTTTAGTCAGGTTAGGTTTTAGCGAACTGTGAAATCGACTTCCCCCCTTTTCCCCGATTCCCTGAGAGATACGACCTCCAATAATTCAACTCCCACAAAATGGGTGTCTATGAGCTGCGATGACTGCATTTTTGGGCGACCCGCAAGCTCGTTTACCCCCTATTATATTTAAAAAAGTCAAATTTCAAGTATATTGTATTTAGTTATTTTATTTATTGACGTATTTCATAGAAATCATACTTCTTGGCACACATTTATATTCTAGTTTTGGTACAAATAAGTCGCTTGTTTTAAGACAACCCAGTGCATTACTTGTAATCGCTTTGGTTTATTGGTCTAAAATTTCAAATAAAGTTTTAATTACAGTATAGCGAACCAGCTAGTAAGGCTTGTCGGCTCCACATCAAATCTACGGCCAGTTCTCGAAGCACTTTACCACAGAATGCTGCTTTATCCGCCAATACAACATCGCGTTGAACCACTGCGGAGCGTTCGTGAACTGTTGCAGCATCCCAAGAGATTGACTCAGCTGGTTTTGATAAAAAGGGACGATAAACATAGTGATGATATGGCTATTGTAAGATTGTAAGTGAAATTCTGAATATTAAATCTTTGTAAAAATATTTTTTGCTTTAATAGACAATTAATTTTTTTAAATTACGTTCCGTTATGTATTGTGGTAATTGACTGATGTCAATTCTATTTGACAAGAGCAGTGTCCAATACCATAGACAACACGAATTTCACAAAACACTCAAGATTAAGATTTACACACGTGTTTATAATTTGCTTGACTAAAACAATTTCTGATGCTATTTCACATTAAGTGCTAGGACAAAACACTATACCTAAAGTTACATTTAGCAAATTTATTTTAAAGAATAATGGATGGCATAGAAGAATGCGGTCGCAGTGGTAGTCCGGAAGTAGTAGCAGCGGCGGTCGAATGCGTGGTATCTCTGTTGGATGCCTTGGAAAAATTGTGTACCACGCCAACGGATTATATAACACCAGAAACGGCCAGTTTGATATTGGATCACTGGCCCAAGTTACACGAAGCTGATTATACTGGACCACTCACTTATCAGACGTTGGCGAGACTACCGAGCCCGTATAGGTATGTATTTGGCCCCATTATTTATTGGTTTCACTTCCAATCTGGGGCATGGGGCATATTTCTGACGGCATCTTGTCTGTTGGAAAATCCACTTCCTTGTTTAGTATTAAACACAGCCATATTTCATTTATTTAATTGTCTTTATAAGTTAGCTTTAAAGACATTTTTTTATATTCTCATAATAGACATTACTCACTTACTTGAGAACACTTATATGCTAACGTTACATTTAAAAAAAAACTTGGTAGAACTTGGATGAACTTTCATTTCCGTAGATTGGGATCACTCAATAGATGGTATTTTAATATTAATTTAAATATTGCTAGGCTGCCTGCACTTTTTATATTTTGTGGGAGTCTATTATAAGTTTCAAAACAATACCTATTAACATCACAATAGGAAACCTTGGTAAGTATGGTAACAGCTATGGTATCTTTAGACTAAGTTTTATATTAGAGCGTCCAATTCTTAAAAGGCCGGCAACGCACTCGCGAGCCCTCTGGCATTGAGTGTGTCCATGGGCGGCGGTATCACTAAACATCAGGTGAGCATCCTGCCCGTTTGCCCCCTGTTCTATAAAAAAAAGCTGTAAGCTCTACTACTTTTTCAATTGATTTGGGATTTATTTCAGATCAGAACCTTCGAGTTAAATGTTAAACGCTTTCGATTTTGGATAGTAATGATTTTATGAGTTATTAATAAATTAAATTTCAGAGACGTGGTTGCTGTCCTCCAAAGCAATGAAACAAAGGACAATGATTCTTCAGGTACATTGATTTTTAAATCTGAAAACTAATAAATGTATGTGTTAATTTATGTCTGAATATATATATATATATATAAAAATTTGGCAAAAAATACCAATACAAGGTTATATTTAATTCTACCTTCTAGAATACCCATTGATAGCTATAAAACAGTAGATGCGTCTGCGCACATTTGCGCTTTATCTTTCGCCTAGAATAGAATGTAAATCATCCGCCATGATATCATTAATTATGTATCTTTAAAATTTCAGACACATCCGGTCCAGAAAACTTAAGTTCGGGAAGTGAGGCCGAAGTGGACTCGGACGCCGATAACGTGTTTCTACCGAGTAGAGCCAGTAACCCAACTTATAAAGAAAATAACTTTAGCGAAACTAAAGCTGTGCCGAAGACTTTAAACCTTGGGCGGTAAGTTGTTTTATCTCTCCTCTTGACTACGCCAGACGTGGATAGATAGATCGATTTTTTTTTTAATTTTATTTCTTTGTCAGTTTCAAGTCATAGCTCGACTTTAAAAATAAATCTAAAAACTATTTTTCCGGACCTTGTGATGATCCCGAAACTAGGCAGATATGTGAAATGATTTTAAAATATACAACTACGTGTCAAAGCTACACGAATTGGTCGGTTATTAGAACATTGAGAAAAAATAATTTTTCCTATTTCCAAGTTTAATTTTAAAAGTTTTAAGTTTAAATAAAACTGATTTTCAAAATTTTGCAGATTATTTTTTAAATATTCCCTTCTTTTTATAGTCTACAACATGTGCAAATTTTTTGTTATCCAATTTGTTTCATTTCGAAGAATTAAAGAATTGTTGATTATTTTCAGATGCACAATAACGGAATGCAACGTCGACTTAGAGCGCCACAACGCAAGGCAATTCGTGAAAACGCTGCAGAATTCCCTTCTCCCTAAACTGGTCACTCTAAGGACGTGTATTGAAGTATGGATAATTTATTGTTTTTAATGTTACTTTGTTTTTTTGTGTTCGTAGAAAAAACTACACTAACAATAGAAAAAATCATCATCATACATCTCCCTAACGCGCCAAAAGAATCCTTTGATAATTATAAATTAATGATAATTTTTAAGATTAGTCATCGTTACCCTCGTCAGATAATAAATTTCCTTATTTTCATCCATCGCCGTAACTATACATAACCCTTTTCATATTTTTGAAGTGAATCTTCTTAGGAGTAAGCTGGCGAACGCGTGACGTAAGCGTTACGAAAAGTGTGATCGGGCAAGGCGAACGGAAGTTAAGTGGGGGATATCAGCAAGAGCAGCAAAGCGCGCGCACATTTTCTTTCTCTCTTTCTCTTATAGCTATAGTAAATGAAATATATATATTTCAGTCAATAGTTTTTACCAATTTAAACATGAAATACATTTAAATATTTGTAGAAAATAATTATATGTACATAACATACATATATATATATATATATATATATATATATATAGATGGAGCGAAACTCGTTTTTTTTCTATAAACAGGTAGACGAAGCAATGCAAGAGTTCGCATCAAAGTGTTGCCAACATAACGCCGCTCAACCTCCCGCCACGGCCTGTATTATGAATGCGGACGGCGTCTACCTTGCCACGTATGCAGCTTTGCTGCTTACCCTCAAGCAGAAAAGGAGCAAGTACTATGCTGATATCAGTGTAAGTGTTTTTTTCTATCTAGTCAATATTTTATTTTAAAATTGATAGAAATATTATATTTGTATAAAAAAAATATTTCTTTTTTATTAAAAAATATGACTATTGAACCTGAGAACTGAATCATTTCGTAATGATAGTAGAATATGACTACACTGGACATACAGCAACCACGATTTAATCCTTGACTTGTTAAATCTATCACAGAATATGCTTAGAAGGAGTATTAAGATTATAGAAAGCGCTAAATCACCTGTATCATTAACACACACACCCTCCCATACAAACCCTCACTTTCACACCATCACACAATAAAGCTGAACTTGTTAAATGTATTAAATTATTCTTATAGAAATGTATGAACCTTATTGTATATATATTATGTATTCCATTTTGGCTATGTCTTCAGTATATATAATTAATGTTAGCTGTAGGATTACGAAATAAAAAAAACACATAAACAATGAACAAGGCTTAACTAATCTTAAGTATCATTTTTATTAAATACATTTTTTATATTGATATAAAAAAAGCAAAATATATAGATACCAAACTTAACATGTTTTAAGTAAGCATTACTTTGTTAACAGAAAATTCCTCTTCCGCTAACTGAGGACGAATTCGTAGAAGATGTTCAAGGTAGTGGAGTTCTGGTATACCTATCTGCTACTTGGCTTCGGGAGCTTTACCAGCAAGTTGTCGCTACGGATCTGTTGAAGGATGTACAGACTTCGGATCATCCTCTAATACATTTATTATCTGGTACGTTGTGATTTATTATTTTTATTAATTTATTACAAATTAAAGTAAATTAAGAATTTATTACTTATTATTTATTTACATTAGCTTGCCAACGCTCGGCACACTGATACATTGGTACTTAAAAAAAATTATATTAATAGATTGAATGTAATAGGAACTTATAGGGAAACAGAACAAACACAAAGGAAATTAAAATGTATTCCAAGTCTTATCGTGACATAGTAATAAACAATTATTATATAACTATATTAAGGATGTTTAAAAAGTATATCGCATACAATTTGTACATTACATTATTTATACAAAAGACTTTGAATTTTTATTTAATACAATAAATATTTGTTACATTAGAAAGTATGAAAAGTAATGTGTAAAAAAAAACGCTAATTATGGAAATAATAACTTGTAAGTAAGCATTAATTTATTAAAAAAAATATAATTTTATCCGCCGATCACATGACACAACTACTATAGAGTAGTCGAGCCGCGATGATCTGATGAGGAGCAAAATCTTGTTGAAAAATAGTCATCGCAATGATCCCATAGGATCGTTTGCCCGTACCCTATACAAAAACTAATAATAATAAATAATTTAGATCTGGGTGGACTGGATTCGAATCCCGTGATGTCAGACTGGCAAAGGTTGAAAGAGGTCTCAATGGTATATCATAACTCCAACGACTCTCCACAACTCCAGGCTAGTTTGCGGTGGGCCAGACGGTATGTTTGTTCTTTATGATTATGTAATAATTATACATACTTGTCAAAATTATACATCGAATATAATATCTTCTTTTGAAGTTGGTTAAAAATAAATTAACAGTTGCCTTATTGAAGGGGTTAAGAAATTGTATTTGTGAATTAGTTTCGTTTTAAAATTTTTAGTTAACCTGACCATAGACAATATACAGTTATGAAAAATTATTTATTATTATATTATTAATTATTAATTATATATTTAAAATATATATTTAAAAGTATAAAAATGTTTAAATTCAACGCAAAAAACCCATAATTATAAATATTGGTTCTTAGACGTTATTCGTTATTGGACAAAACATAAATTAAATTTGTAAGTATTTAATATTTAAAATTAAAATTGTAATATACCTTCAGGGTTTTAACATGTATCTGGGAGTCAATGGTGACGGTACTAAGTGTTCCATTAATTGGATGTAACAAGAAACACAAATTACACGGAATTATTACAAAGAAAATCAACACGTTCGGGAAGAGAAAGAGAATCGCGTGGGAGGGTCTCACTATACAGTGTTTGGAAGGACTTCATAAGGTTTGTTTTAAGAACAAAAATGTTTGCTTTTGTTTTTATAGACTTTTTACACTTTACACTGTCTTCATTACTCTTATACACTTATCCATGGTATGCACAGGTAAAAAACAGTATGCACTATTTTCATATAGTTTATTTAAAAAATATAAAATTATAGAAAATGTATGTGAGTGATGGACACTCTCAATGACAGAGGGCTCGGGAGTGCGTTGCCGGCCGTGTGAATTGGTACGCACTTTTCTTTAAAGGCCTTAGTTGGTTTTGTTCGTTATTTTACTAGGCAGCTGTATTCACGAGGTTGTGTTAGTGATGCGAGGCAAAAACTGCCGTAAGAAACATTTAGTTTTGGAACGATAGACATATATATATATATATATATATATATATAGGTTATACGGATAGTATATATATTCTGCCTACAATTACAAGAAACCTACAAAAAAGTTTTTTTAGCCAAATATTAATAGATTTTTATTAAATTGAAAACTGCTACAGCCTTTACCTACATAGGGAAATATCCGTTACAAGATATATATTGTTGACCAGTTAAAGTTAGCTTGATATTTTGTATTAATCGACAATTTTCATTAATGCAGGCAGCTCGTATCAGTACGACTTTAAGTCTACAGAATAGATGCAACAGTATCCTTGCGCTTCTGGCCAGCTCTGCCACTTCTCAGCCCGCTAATGGGAAGATCCTCTCTACACACGCTTTATCACTGGATATATTAATATCAGGTACATATAAGCATATTTTCTTTAATAGGGGTAAACGGGCAGGAAGCCTACTAGATGTTAAGTTATACCGCACATGGACACTTAGGGAGCGTGCTCGATGGCGCGTGGTGACGAGCACGGTTTCTCCCTGGCATAATATCATTACCAAAAGGCTCGCAATTGCGTTGCCGGCCTTTTGAGAATTTTAACGCTCATTTAATTTATCTATAAGTTTTATTTGTTGAATAATTAATATATTATGGCAGTATAATTAAAATGTAACGTCAATTTTTTAAAGAGTTATTCAAACCGTGTATGTACTATACGATTTTCGTTTCAGTTAATTCCTGTTAATAAAGTGATTTAATTTTGGTGTTATACATATATAGGTAGGATAGATAGAACCTTACAAATCAAACTAATTACACGTTTTTCTGTTTAAGGTGGTCTCGAACTTGGGTCCAAAGCTCCAGAGTGTTGGGAGCACATTTTCGCCGCTTGTCAATATGTGTCAAGTTTCGAACACTCCTTGTTCGGCCAACAGGGGAATAACGCGACACCGATAGTTGCAATGCAAACTGGTAGAAATAAAACTGTGTCAATACTACAAACTGATGCCAAATTGGGGTTGGATGGAAGAGATGATGAGACTTGGTAAGATTCTTAGAAGTTGTCGTTTCATGTCCTGCCTGATAAACATTGTTTTTCTGGGCATTTCTTGTATGATGATGCTGTAAAAAAATTAAATTTATTATCTATGAAAAAAATTTTTGAAGGATGTTTTTGTCTGTTTCAGTGTGGACGTATTCAACTTCTTGCAGCCCATATTCGATACCAATAATGCGAACAATGAAATGTCCGTTGCCAAAATTGTTGAGACTTGTCGTCAAGAGGTCAGTTTTGTATCTATACTAATATTATAAAGATAATTTGTGTTTTTGTATGTATGTTTGTAATGTTATCACACAAAAACTACCCGATTCATGATGCTTCCAAAAATGCTGAATCTTCACTGACTGATATTGGCTATATATACAAAAAGGGATACGTAACAAAAATGCAATAATATAAAATGTGTGAGAAAAAAAATCAATAACAAATCTGTCATCACATGCTGTGGAAATATTTAACGAAATAACAAAAAACGTTGTAAAGCATTATAGACCGAATCAATTTCTACAAAAATAATGTTTTGCCCAATAGCAATGTATTGTTACGAGCTAGGGAATCGGGTAGAAAATTAACGATATTCGAGAATTCTCTAGGCAGGATTGCTACTGACTAGCGATTGCACAATTCTAGAACGCCCGTACTCTTTGTCTCTTTCGCACATTGCTCGGTCCTTGTAGTAATTTTTTTTTTATTTACATTCATTTTCACGTGAAGTATTTTGTTGGCCTATTATTAGAAAGGACCTGGATGACCGAGCTTAGCTCGATATTTTTTTTTATAAATCGTGTTTTTTGGAAATTTTATTTAAGTACGAATTACATACTAATAAAATTATGAAATATGAATATAATTATCGAATAAAGATAATTATCTTCATATTTAAGTTTTCATTTGACTGACATCTTTAAACGAGCAATTCTATATTTAAGTTGATAAAACACAAATGAAATGACATTTTCTAGAAATGATTCCTAGCTAAATCGATTTATCGCCCCCGAAACCCTCTGTATACTAAATTTCATGAAAATCGTTGGAGCCGATTCCGAGATTCCAATTATATATATACAAGAATTGCTCGTTTAAAGATATAAGATATAATTGTATTTTTGGTGTAAATTATATTTGTAGGGTGGAAACGTAATATCCGGTTCGAACGCTGCACGCGTCTGTTGTGCGTTGACGGCGGCCGCAGACGCGCTTTATACGCGTCTTGCTGCGACGACTACTCTACCGACACTACGGGCTGCGTTGCAAAGACTGGTTTCGCATCATCATCGACTGGTTAAAAATTTATAATTAAATTTTGCTAAATTTATTATACTTTTAACCAATGTATTTACTTTTTTTAAGGTCTTGAGAAAATAAGTGTTATTATGCTATGTATATCAATGTATTTTGTCATTATGATTGGTACAATAATTTTAAGGAAGCGACATACAATTAAATAAAATTATAATGTCAAAGCACTAGTCGTAAAAGGATTACACAAATTACAAACAACTTGCTTCATTTTAATATTGTGTTTCAGCTATTTTGTTCATGGGATCAAGACGTAGTGAACAACAACTGGTGGCGTCGCGGTACCCGAGTGGGGCACGGGGCAGGGGAGGCCGCGCGTGCCTTATGCCGAGCTGGGGACGTCGCTCTACGCTGTCTGAGGGCGGCACGGCCTTTGGCCCATCGGATGGCCATATGGACGGTCGTTGGGCCGCATTTTATGCAAGTTAGTATGGCTTAGCATTCAGATACTTAAACCATGGTTTTAGGCACAAAATATTGGATTATTTTTGTATATATTTTTTAATAATATATAATAATACAAATTAATTAAAAATAAGTCCAATTCAGCTACTACCAAGAACACTGATGACCGCTTAATATTACCAGATTAAAACACGATAAACACAAGCCGGTAGCAATAACCTAGATTTCGATCCCGAACCTTTTTTCCTAATGTCAATTTTCAATGAATCCTAAATATTGCTGCTAATTATCTATTTATATATACATACAGGAACTTTATATATATATAAATCTATTTCATATATATTTCTCCAGTCTGCATACAACGTGTTTCTATCGATTTCAGTATAAAAAATTAACGTATTGCTTTAGGCTGCCTGTCACAAAGACATCCAAATATCAAGTCTAGCGATCCAATGCCTTCACGATTGTGCCACGACATTACTGAATCAACAAGTGGAGTTACCTCATTTCCACTTTAATGAGGCCCTTTTGAAGCCATTTGAAAATCTACTGTGTCTGGAACTGTGCGATGATGATATACAGGTATGTTACTTAAGTGGATGTAAATGATAAAATGTTTAATACTAAAATGCTTTTCGGTCAAATTTTAATCTATAAATTTAGATATTCGTTAATTTAATTCTTCAAAAGTGTTTTTCAATATCACGCTAAATAATGACTAGTAATTGGGTAAAATTATGCGATGCCGAATTTTCTAAATCAATTCTAACGTTAGCTAATTAAAATTTCTGAAAACCATATCTTTACTTTTGTAAAATCTACACAATAATAAAAAAAAATATTTTCAGTAACAGAGTAATTAAATGTCTTCTATTTCAGGAACAGATAATCTCATGCATCTGTGAATTCGTGGAAACAAACAGAATGGAAATTAGATCTGGATGGAGACCGCTGTTCAACACATTGAGAGCGGCTAATAATTCCAACCAATATTCAGCGATTTTGGAAATATTCAAAGTGTTCCTAAACACTGACAACACTTTAGTATTCTCCAATGCAGCGCTGGATTGCATCCTCTGCCTCCTGAGTCACATTAAAGGATTACATGAAGATCCACAGACTGATGTTAAACCAAAGAAACCAATAACACCAACTCAGCCGAAGCCGAGTCTAATCCTGAAGTTCTCGAAGAACAGCAAATTTATACCCTTGAGCGAGGAGAAGACTGAAAAAGTGATTGTCGATATGTGTAGAGAGGCGCTTTATCACTTGGAGAATTGTGCTGATATTTTAACAATGATGTACAATATGCCCAAATGCCCCATCTTCAACACGGGCAACAGAATCAAGGGAGACCTGCCTCTCTCCGTAGTTGACCCCATAATACCTAGCGGGTCGCTAGATGTCACGAAATATATCAGCAATGAGAATTGTAACGAAGAACTCATTTCCTACAGAAAGCTATCAACCACTCTCCCACCTTCTAACACCACTAATAACTGCCTATTAAAACTGGACAAACCCAGTAATATCCTCAAAGTCTGGTATGTTCTGATCGAGGGTTTGATATCAGCGACCGTCGTATGTTCAAAGAAAAATCAACCGGCTGCGATGGAAACTTTGTTCAAATTACTAAGAAATATAGCGGACGTTCCAGGAACACATTTCGGTCTCCACTGCATAAACCACCTTTTGTTACCGACAGTTCAGAACTGGCTCCGGCAGATAGCGAACGTGAACACTCACTGGGACAGTATTATGCCCAACTTCAAACAGTGCTGTGGCATGACCACCGACACAGTCGTGTTTTATCTCCATAATTTACAGCAAATTAATATTGAACGACCGGACGGGAAAAGCGACATAAAACACGAACCCTTCGAAAGCCCTGAAATCACGTTTGCCCTGAAGCAAATAATGCTGATCTTAGTCGAATGTATCGGCCAAGCACAAGAGCCTATAGCGAGACTCGGCGCTTCCTGCATAAGACATATCATATTGACATCAGGTCATCTACTAACGGACAACCAATGGGAGGTTATCTGCACTAGCTTACACAGGGCGTGTAATGTTAGCTTGAGTCCATTAAAACAGCTGACTTATGCCTTTAAGGAAAACTCCAACAGTTTTTACGGAGATTTGGCCATAGTCAAAGTTGCCGCTCGAAGGGATTGTTCCGTGAACGATAATGTAAGACTGCATGCGATGGCCCAACAAGTGTTCCTCACGGAGCAGTTGAGAGGCGAAAGTAATTTGAAGCAACCGTCGAAAAATTCCAACCAAATCCTGATTGATGATAGAAGTTATATATTTTTGATTTACCTTCAAGAAGCTATGAATTGTCTCAATCCTGATTTATATACGGTGAGAATTCCTAACAGAGGTCTAGTAGTGGGTCTCTTGGCACATCAAATACTGATACAAATAATAGCTACGGTTTTGATCCAGGCGTCTTCTGATGTGTTTCAAGGAATTAATGGGATCTTGCTCGAGAGCCTCAAAAGTGGTACCAACGTTTGTAATTACCAATTCATTTTAACGAAGAACAATATCGATTTACTTCTGAAAAGTTTGGAGTTGTCATATACCAGAGCTATGCAGTTTGATTCGAGACCGGGTTTAAAATTTCTGGTTCAAAAAGTTTCTAATTTGGATTACGCCGCGAATTTGTACAAGCAGACATCTTCATCTTGGCTTATAAAAATCATCGCCTTGACTGATATATTTTTCAACGGTGTTGCTAGATTTAAACTTAAACCTAACGACTTGTCAATTATTCTGAAAAACTACACATCCTCCTTAAACATGACCCTGGAATACGATCAATTTGTTATGAAGATTTTTGATTTGAAGTCGACCTGGGAACTTCTATGTAGCAGTTATTTAAAACACCTTATTAATGTGTCGGATTTTGAAGAGGATAATATTAAAGAACGCATTTCTGTTAGTTCCTTAGATTCCGATTCTTCTTCGAATCATTATGAGGAGTTCTATTATCAAGAATCTGAAAAACAAGAACCTAATAATAAAGAAGATGTTCAAGATGATATTGAAAAGCCCAAACCGTTTACTTTCGCTGACTTTAAAGAGGCGAAAAGTGAAAATGATACAGAAAAGCTCTCAAAATTACAGAAGAGTGATAGTATTGAAAACGATGATGTCAATTATGATGATAGTCCTACCAAAGATGATCCTAAAAAAGTTATTCGCTATTCCGATGTTAGTCCAGAGAAAGTTAAGACTAATTCTGATGCAGAAGTTGATAAAGGGAGAACAGTAAATATAACAATAAACGATGCCCCCATATTGGAGAAGAACAAAAACATTGAAGTAATTCTTCCTCCACAACCTGTCCCACCGGAAATAGAACAACAAAGAGCTATGAGCATTAGTAAGGTATAGTACCTAGTTTATGAATTTTATACCTACCTAAGATCATTCGAATTGAATTTTTTTAAAGAACTTTAGTTTATAGAATATTCAGGCCTTTGTTTTGTACATGAAATGATCTGTATATTTATGACAGTTTTCATATAGAGAGATTTTATGGATCCTTCAACTGCTAATAAAGTTTATTTTTCAGGATATGGAGGTACAAAGGAATTGTTTCCTTAACGTTTTGATGGCGTATTTGGAACTGGTCCTGAGTTTCCCCTTGGAGAGGTTTCACCTAATTTATCCAGTTCTCCAAACGGGCTTCGTGCAACTCGCGAGAACTGTCAACGATCCTCAACTACTGGATAGAATTAATGTATTTTTTGATAAAAAAGATTTGGTCGGATAAGTTATAAGTGAAAAACTATTTATCGTTTTACTGTAATCACTAATTGTATATTCCTTGATCTCAGCGCTATAGCTTATTAAACTATAATATACCAGTTGCGTTTTATTTCTGTGATATATAGATCCTTGGAAACCCACTATGGCATGCGAATGATTGGACTATCTCGCAATTATGAGTAGGAGTTATACGAGTAATTTTAATTGAATTAACACGATACGAGCTTTCTCGTTTTTTTATTCATTTGCTAGATTTATAGAAATATTGGATGTGAACATATTATCTTGCCTGAACGTTTAATACTTTGAACTCACGGTAGGCCTACGATATCCAAGTTAAAGTAGCCACGCCGATCCTATATGCCTCCTTTTTTAATTTAAGATAAGTTTGATAGGATATCAATTTATTACAGTATTTTATAACGAGTCTAAACTTGCACCTATTTACTTTGTCAGGTCGTTGGTAAAATTCTCCTTCAGGGAGTGATTAGAATCCAATATCTAATTCATAAGTCGAAATATAGTTTGTCACAAGTAAAGAAGAGTTTATGAGAAATCAGAAGTCACAAAGATATAATAAAACACGCAATACTTAAATTTGTTTATTTACCGCCACTATAAATATCTTTCAAAATACACAATTTTATAAACATTCGTTTCAACAAAATAACAAATTATAAACATATTTGGTATAAGGACTACTTTGTCTTTTGTAAATGGTTACAAAATTGCTTATATCAGTCTGATAGCAATACTTATAAGTTACAGTATATTGGTATATTGTCTATATTAATATTTATTTAACATAGTTGATACAAATTCTTAAGTTAGGGTTTTGAAGTCGATTTAGTAGGTGGCATGTAACACGCTGCAAAAGTACCCGCACTATTGAATATAAAAAAAACTTTCAACAAGTAAAAATTTGAAGATATAGTTATAACTAACATGGCACTTCATACTTAGCACTCTTAAGCGCCTTTCGTAAAGCAAACCAAAGCATTTTTCTAGTTACAAAATCTATATTTACATATTATACATTATAATTACAGAGCGAGATTTATCTCAATACAACACTTATAAACGAAAACGCTAAGGTAACAAGAGATATGGATAATCTTCCAACTCCTTGAGTGGGAACTGTGTGAACAGTTAAAGCATACGATAATGCACTTAACCCTAAATCACTCGTTATCAACGCACTGTCCCGGTTAATGAGATCGGCGATTTTCTCAGCTTCCAAAACGCAAACTTTCAACTGCAAATCCGTCGGGCGCCTTAAAATCGATTCTACCGTCACAAATATTTCCATCTCGATCGTCAAGTACCCTCTTAACGCGCATTCTGAAACTTTGACGTGTCGCTCCAAGGACGAGAGGACATTTCTCAGATTAATGACCGAGGCAGAGATGTTCGTGCCGTAGAGCGCTCTGTCGATCTGTTTCTTTGAATATAGTATTCGGAGGGCGCCACCGCATTTCGGGCAGCAAGCCCCGGGCGCCGTGAAGCCGAGGCAGAATTCCCTTTTTAATGGCGGGCAAAGGATTCTGTCTAATTGGCACTTGGGTTCCATTGCATCGGAGATAGGTCCGACTGCGAAGCAAGGGCCGAAGTAGTCTACGCTCACATATTCAGCCCAAGCCGCACATTCTGATGAGTATGTGACTCCATTGACCCCACACACTGTACCACTCTGCAAATGGATAATTTATTAAACCATACATTTAAAAATCTATGAACCTACAAATATTTTTTATGTGAGTTGGCTTGAGGTATGTTTTGACTCTGCAGTGAAAACTTATATTTTAAACAAAAAATAATTTAAATCACTTATGGTATACGGTCACCGATACAATACGGTTAGCTTCCTATCTCTAACGTTTCTATATAAACAAATTTTAACAATACAACCATAAAATGTTCTATCTGTGTATCTTTTGTAATTATATTTTTTTGTAATTGTAATATTTGTGTATTTTAGCTAGCATTCATGGCTTTTAAGGGCACAACGGACCTATTAAGAGTCTAATTGCGGAAACGGAGTGCCCACATACATACATACCAAATATGTAATGTGTTAATAAATCGGTTCAACACTGCTTCTGACTCCATTACTATACAAAGATTGTGCGGGAAGAAACCCACAAATTTACCTATTTTGTTATGTAACAATAAAATAATTATATAGTATATATTTAAAATTTTCTTAACATATAGAATAGTAATAAAAATTAATAAATAGTAAATTGAAAAAAAAAGTTTAGTCCCTATAGTGGTTTATCCTTTAACGCTGGCAGCATTTCCTCGCTTTTTTGCGATATTCATTCGTTGAGCGAAGAAACCAACACTCAGTCTTTTTTTGTTATATTGAAAATCACATCTAAAAGACACATCTTAAAATTTATATTTACCGCGGAACATCCCTGTAGACAATGTCCCCAATAGGCCAGTTTTCTTCCACTCATGACAAGATGGCACGGATTCGTGTGTGTGTGTCCGTCTGTGTCGCACACGGGCGAAGATGGCTGACTATGGCAATGGGTTATGTTCACTGAAAAATGTGTTTTATTATTCTGTGTTTTGTATATAAATACCGTCAAAGGCATTGTATTCAATAACGACTAAATTCTTTTTAGAGACAAATATTTCTAAAATCTATCCCAAACCCCATATTGGGGTTAGATAATTTCTATTAAAATATAGATAAAATCCCATAGTTAAACTATAAATATTAACACTACATACCACAAGTAAATTGAGGACAATCAAGTTGCAATCGTGAGAGGCAAACGGAAGTGGCGGGCAGGCACACGTGTCTTCGTGGACAGGCCGCATTGGCGCACGGCGCACGCGCACCGAACTCTATCTCACCGTCCGTTGCGCCTGCGCATCTGTATTTAGTTCAAAACTAAATTATGAATACCAAATTTGAATACTTTGTTTGAAGTACATGACTGATAAACAATATAACAATGGTTGTACTTAAAAATAAATATTTGTCTAAGTTCCTATTTTTAAATATCAAAATATGTTTGAACAAACAATAAATAATGTTTTTTTAACTGGTTTCCGTGAAAAGCTGGTTATTCATATTGAATAAACATTTATTCATTAGGTGACATAAAGTATACTTACGTAAAAAAAGAAATATACATTAAATGCTTATAATTTTACATTTACTGCCAGTTTTCAAAAATTTTCATCAGTTATATATAAGTATCCTATTTTCTCAAAAACAACTAAACCGATTTTGACGAAAATTTTTATAAGCCAGAATCAAAACAAACATTTGTTTGAACACCCCTCGAAAGCCAAATATATAATAAAACTCCAACTTTTGATGATTAAGAAGAAACCTCTTGGTGTTATAAATCTTTAACAAACTCACTTAGCAAGACAAGCGTTGGGATATAGTCGTCCGGGGGTCGTGACGGGCAAATGATGCGGCGGGCAATTACAAGGCAGACCCGTGAGTAAAGCTGCTCGCCCACACGCGCGGCGGCCGCACACACGCTCGCCGCAAGCGCAGCGACACGGGTTGCACTCCATGTAGTATTTCTCACCTAGAAAAGATTTTTATAATAGTAATCATATGTATATTATCACATATAACAGATAATACACCGTGTCTGTTTTTTACATTTATTTTTATCTTTTACAATATTAGTTTCTTCACATATTCTGAGCACGAAATTTTTTATAAATATGAATCAAGTATATTAATTATTATAGGCATTTGGCAAACGTCATTTTCCCAACCCCTATTTTTTATTATAAATGATATTATAATAAAAAATATGGGTTCATCGTAGAGGGGTTGTATGTATTTTTAAATGCTGTATCATACAAAAATATAATTACCAAAAATTAAAAAATAATAATTTGGGGGTGGACAACCCTTAAATTTTAGGGCAAATTTAGAAAAGTGGATGTTGTCCAATTCTCAGACATACCCAATATGCACAGAAAATGTCATAAGAATCGGTCGTGCCGTTTCGGTGGAGTGAACTACAAACACCGCGACACGATAATTTTATATACCTATGTATAAGATATACGGGGAAACATTACACGTACTCTAGAGCATCCATCAAACAAAAATATTTCAAGAGCTAAAGAAAGCGATAGAATTGGTAATGTTACCATAGTTACCATGCTTAACAATTTTATCGTGTAGGCGGCAATTATCCAAAGCCACGCTGGGCAGCGGTTGGCAGTTGGTGAGACCTCGGCTGGAGCATCGGCAGACTTTGATGCAAACCTTCTGAGCTGCGCACGGCATCGGGACACGAACCCACGACCCTATTGGCACTACGTACGGGCTACCGTCACCTATAATAAGATGAAATCTTTATATGCCAGTACCTTTGTTTAAATTTTTTTTTATAACTCTATAAAAAAAAAATTGAGCAGTGTTGTCAGCGTGCGACTCTCATACCTGAGGTCGTAGGTTCGATCCCGGGCTGTGCACCAATGGACCTTCTGTCTATCTTCTATTTGTCTATCTGCGCATTTAACATTTGCTCGAACGGTCAAGGAAAACATCTTGAGGAAACCGACATCTCTTAGACCCAAAAAGTTGACGACGTGTGTCAGGCACTGGAGGCTGATCAACTACTTGCCTAATAGACTTAAAAATGATAATGAAACAGATTCATAATCTGAGGCCAACACCTAAGAAGGTTGCAGTGCCACTGATTTATTTATTTTTATTTATAAAAATAAATTTAAACAAAGGTACTAGCAGTACCTGTGTGGGGTTTTTTTAGACGTCTGTGTGTGCGTTGTCGGCCTTTAACTTAAAAACACTATAATATATATATTTTTTTAATCAAACAAACCTAAAGGACATCCTTCAAGACAGGTGTATCGTGCGCAGGAGTTGCTCGAGACACAACTCCTGTTGAGCGCACACACTTGCGAGGAATTACAAGGTGCGCCTGCGCACGGAGACCGCACTGCTTCAACCGCTGATAGCAACGGAGGTTCTTGGCCTGAAACGATCGACTATTATCCTACGCATACGGCTTAGTTACAATTAATATATATAAAGGAGTATCGGGTTCTATTGCATTAAATCAATAAAGAAATAAATGCTGCTGCTATGTATATAATTATTTTAGGCATCGCTAAGAAAAAAAATTAGTTATTAAAAATAATATTTAAAAAAATATTCTGCTGCTATTTTTAAGTTTTAACCAATTTAAAAAAGGAAGTTACTATTTGACCTGTAAGGTATATATCTGATATCGTTGGAATAGGATATTTTAGAACGATCTATGCAGGCATATAAAATGAAAATAACTTTTATGTGTACAAAACTGCTGAGTAAAAATAAAAATAATTACTAGGCGCCATGAAGTCCGTGAGTGAAACACAAGGTGCGTTCTCGTGTCGCGGAGCGAGTCTCGCGCAAAGGGCGGGCGCAGACAAGGGCGCGCGAGACCATTCAACGCACGACGAGACCAACTTCAAACAGTCGTCCATACATAGGAGGCTGCTATGACCCTAGATATTTATAACAATTAAATACATAAAATATTGGCAGGAAATCCTTTTAAATAATAAATATATATCGCAATGTTTAAGATAAAGAGTTTGTGTCTTTTCATCACTGCGTGAACACAATTTGACAGAAATAGATAAAAAAGTACTTAAAGTAGTGTGTGTTTAGATTTCAGTTCCTGCTATGGATGTCAATCATGATTAAAGGCCGGCAACGCACTTGCGAGCCCTCTGGCATTGAGTGTCCATGGTGGTAATCACTTAACATCCTGCCTCCTAATCTATACAGCAAAATTTCCTTTGTCCGAATTCCTAATCTGTATATGAGACTAGTTTCATACCTACTCGTTTCGAGCACATTTTTATTACATACATATCAAACTTAGAGAAGAACAAAATTGGTTAGACAGCTCTTAAGACTAGATTGCATTATAATGTTTTGACAGCACCTTTGTTGCCAGTGAAAATATTAATTATTTTTTTATTTTTTGTTATTGATAAAGTTTGCCAACGCTCGGCACATTACATACATTGGTAAAAACAAATACAAAATAAAAATTTTAATGTGACAAGCACTTAGAGGCAAACATGACATTAATTTAGAGCACATACAAATATCAATCGAAACAATTATTAAACAAAACAAACATTACAAAAAAACAAAACAAAAATCGATAATTTTAACTAAATATATACCAGTAAACCTGTGTTTTAATTAATACCTTGGCTGTACAAGGTTTTACATGCAGTGCGCAAGCTACGCTCTTCCAAACGTCCGCCGTACACTGAGATGAATTTTTTAAAGGCAGCTGCACTCCCGCTACTGTCACATAGCTGAAATAAATTATATATTATATCTATGTGTGTGTACATATGTATAGTACTAAACGTCAATAGATCTTGTTAGTAATTTTGAATTTAAAATTAAAAACTGTCCCTCGTATCACGTGATTCAAGGATTAAATTTCAAAATAATTAAACTCAAATTAATTATTCGTGTTTTAAACGTCTTAGAAACAAACGAAATGAAAGAATGTCGTATAACAATAACTTGGACGAATCTATTATATAAAAAAAAGAAGAGTTTGAAGCATATTAAAAAAAACTTTATTTTAAACATTTAAATAGACCTAAAAATGCAGGTTAATAATGTCTTAGTTCAAAACAGTACGTGATATCACACTCATAGTATCATAATTGGCCTGAGTTAGTAAGAAATATGATTAAGAAATGATCACTGTACCGAAAATTACTAAACCGGTTTATAACATATAAGAAATAAATGTTTCTTGGTTATTCTAAGATGTTTAAATGAAATCTCTTACCCAGACCCCTTCTGTTCAGCCACGGCCAAATGCGCATCAAGGTCTGCCTGAGCGGAACAAGACCGGAACAAAGTAGCTGGTCGGTTGTTCAGCTGACTGCAGTATGTCAGACCCGCACAACCCAGCGAGCATGGGGCCTCAACTTAAAGAAAACTGACTTTAAAAACGACGTTCAGGCTGGGCTAAGCTAAGCTGAGCTGAGCCGAGCCGAGCTGAGCAAAGCCGAGCTAAGCTGAGCTAAGCCGAGCTAAGCCGAGGTAAGCTGAGCTAAGCTGAACTAAGCTGAGCGGAGCAGACCCGCGCCGAGCTGAGCTAAGCTGAACTGAGCCGAGCTCTATATATAACTCACCTTCTTCGATACACTCGGCCAATTCTGTTTCTTGAGGGTCAACCAAACATTCGGTATAAAATTTCTGCCAATTGTTTTGCCAGCCCGAGTTGAATGTATTGAAACAAAGTCTTCTGCAATTTATTGTTGCTCCCTGAAATGTAATTAATACTAGTATTAATTTATTTCATTTTATATATTAATACCTCGTTGCAAAAACGTAATATAATTAACATACTTAAATGAAAAAGAAAATTGGCGGTCTTATCGCATTCGAGCGATCTCTTCCCGGCAACTTAAATTAGTTAAGGCATACAAGAAATACAGGTTAGTAGGTGGACTCATCTTCCGCATTTAGACTCAAATTTGGTTTTGCGTAAAAGCAAGACATAAATAAAACAAATAATAATTAGTCTAGCTATTCAAAGGAGGAACGCTGCCAGTATCTTCGGAACCTTGCCTAAAGGGACTCCTTTTAATTAGTTTTTTTTTAATTATTAAATTTTAAGCATAGTTATTAGGTATATTACATAAATGTTTTATTATAGATATGGCATTATATATAATATGATAAAGTTTAAACATAGTTACTTAGACAAAGATATATATTTTGTATCTCACTAACAATGTGATATTTTAAAAAAAATTGTCGTTTTGAAAAGTATATTGAAATTTTTTCACAAAATATATATAATTCAATTAAATATAGATTTTCATAGCTTATTAAAGAAAATCTACAAACAACTTAATAAAATGTGGAAATAAGTTGACGCTGGCGATACAAGACTACCCTTGTCATGAGCAAATGCAATTTTATATGCTTGTCTAATTCGTCGATTGATTTATAACTTAAAATAATACGTTATTACAATAATTTTGTATTTATTATATGTTTATTCATATTATGTTACATTTGCTTTGTTTAAGAATAAAATAAAGCAACTCTTAATGTCTTAACTTTATATTACTATTAGTGTGTTGTTGTCATATATTATTTTGTGTATCATATATAAGTGTAACCTGATGTGGATGCATCCCGTGTGTTTGTATTTGTTATATTTTTGACTTTGTTTTTATTAAGGATGTCTCTGTTTGGTTTCCCAATAAATAAATAAATAAATAAATAAACATCTTTTTAATAAATTACCATTACTTTAAGAAGTTTAAGGGTCTGTTTTACAATGTATGGATAAAAAACCAAATAGCTATGCAACACATAAATTATTTGGAAGATAAAAGTTCCGAATAAGACACTTCGTTCATGACGAATAGCGCTATCTGACAGTGGTGACACGCAACAAAACTAGTTTATCCTACCAATAACTAATAAATAGCTTATTTGGATCTTATCCGGACATTGTAAAACAGGCCCTAAACATAATTACTTTTTGACAGCAATGCAACTTGGCAACATCGTGTGGAATAACATCTTTGGTGTCAGGAGGAGCGTCCTTTCTTAGGAAGCATTGCCACATGTTGTCATGAAGGGCGGGTGCCCCACATTCTTGTGAAAGGGCCTCTGCTATTTCCTGAGACTCCCCGGTCCTTCGAAGCACGGATTCGCAAGTACTTCTGCATTCTGTACTTGGAGACTCGTGGCAACATGGCAGATCTGAAATGTTAATGTTATACCTTAATTAAACTTTAATTTATCAGTTTTAGACTGGAGCTGAAAGTAATAATGATGACGTGGTAAATATTTTTATGGAGTCAAACCGTAATAATTTTAGTATGTAAATCGACGTAAAATACTAGCGACCCTCGCCGGCTTCGCACGGGTGCCATGCTGATACTAAATACACTACAGAAAACTGTGTGCAATACTTAGTACATCATTTTGATAAAACTCGTATGGTTCAGCCTGCGTTTGCAATGTAAGCGGAAAAAATGTAATTATTTACGACACCACATTAGAAACCTCAAAAATAACAGTACTTCTCCAATATTTAATGGATGTTATTATAAACCTTCGTCTTGAACCAATGTTCGTGGAGTTTTATCAAAATAATGTACTAAGTATTGTACACATTGAAAAGGTCTACAGAAAAGTCCGTGATGGTATATGTCTATCTCTCATGGATAACCCACATTTTTATATACAACGTTCACAGATTTTCTGTAGTGTATTTAGTATCGGGTCGCTAGTAAGATACTAAACAAAAGATGTAATACACTAATTTTAGAAAGAAACAACACAGACGCATAAGGGATAAAGTGACATCTCCAAAGAGACGTGGCGCATTATTAAACAAAGAAAAGAGTTACTTAGAGGTAGTGCTGGTCCAAAAGCTTTCCACAAGAGTGCAAGGTCTATCTAGCAGTGATACCAACGCACACCAAAACGTCACTAGTGTTGGAAAACTTGAACTTAGAGAAGCTTGAGAAGAAGTAGTGACAAGGGGGGAATGTAGGAGAATATGCAACACCAACACGAACGTCATAAATGATGATAAATCAGAATCTTAAGACTGCGATTAAGAAGAACAGGTTCGTCTAATACCTGTTCTTTATGTTATAGGAGGCAAACGGGCAGGAAGCTCACCCGATTTTAAGTGAATTGTACGGTCAAACGGAGCTAGTACTGGGGAGCACCCGCCCGATAAAACCCACACCATACTTTTTAAAGGCTAGACATTTACACTCCTAGATGTAAATATCCTATACGTAAATGAAGCAATTACAGCAAGCAAAAACTCAATTTCAATAACATATTCATTTATAACATTTATAACACAAACCTAAGAAACGGTTCATTAGTAAGAGTAATTTGTGGTAAATATATTTACATACTAAATTTGATTTTGTTTCTTTGTCATTATTAATAGTTTATAAATGCTTTGACTAATGGGTTACCAAGCTGATGTAATAAATATAAAGAAAGCCAATGTATCGTAATATTATAATACTTATACGAAAAAAGAATGTCAATTTTGTTGCTTACGATTACCAATAACAAAAGTATTTATAGTTAATATAAGCTGCAAAGTACTTACACTTAGACGTATCAGTATGTACAGTTGATGCTGTTAATTCTGAGAGGCATCGTAAGAGTGGTGGCGATTGATCACAAGCTTCAACTGCGCGGTCACGGTCAGTAGTGTTGGCCCGTGTTTGACCCACGCGCCATAGAGCGCGAGAGCAGGATTCATGACAGCTTAGTGATTGGGTTTGGGCTGTTAAAGATAAAATATGTATATTTGTTTTTGGTGACCTGTGATCCTGAAGCCTATAGTCCTAGTATAGAAGAAAAAGAAGAATGTAGGTCAATATTTAAACCTGTAAAGTACATAATGTAAAGAGGCAAATGAACTTTATTATTATTATTAAGTAAATATAGGCGATCGAACAAATTGTATAATGAGAGTTTGTTTTGTTTTTACCGTTACCTCGAAATTAAAATAAATTATAATATACTATCTTCTTATAGAAGTAAGAAAATATATCTTCGTGACCAATGACTTCTATAAAGAACAAATTATAAAATTCTTATATCATATAATTATAAAAATTAAACTTATAAATCTTACGAATAAGCATTAGTAAACAATGGCAATGACTACTATATATATTGTTATACACTTACAACAACACCACTGTGCCTCTTGTTGTTTCTGAACACAATCGAAAAACGCAATTTCATCTGAGCGGCGACAGGCAGTGGATAGAGATCTGGCATCAGAAGCTGTGGCGCAGGCACGACGGCACCAGGGCGAGTGGCCTAAGGAACAGCATGCACGGCCCCACCACCCAGATCCTGACACCACCTCTGGAAGAACTGCATTATTAGGTTAAAAGGACTTGGATGACCGAGCTTAGCTCGGTATTTTTTTTTTTTATAAATCGTGTTTTTTGGAAATTTTATTTAAGTACGAATTACATACTAATAAAATTATGAAATATGAATATAATTATCGAATAAAGATAATTATATTCATATTTAAGTTTTTATTTGACTGACATCTTTAAACGAGCAATTCTATGTTTAAGTTGATAAAATACAAATAAAATGACATTTTCTAGAAATGATTCCTAGCTAAATCGATTTATCGCCCCCGAATCCCTCTGTATACTAAATTTCATGAAAATCGTTGGAGCCGATTCCGATATATATAAGAATTGCTCGTTTAAAGATATAAGATATAAGATATACGTGTCAAACAGAAACATTGCAACGAAATCCTGTAAGCTAAGTTCATAAACAACAAACAAAGTGTTGACAGCTTACAGCTTTCTTAAGATGAATGATAATATTAATCGTTTCTTCGAAGATTTTTATTTGAAAGACAAGTGACGCAACCAGCCTTCTGTGTTTTCCGGTTTCCTCACGATGTTTAGCTTCATAAGAACAAGTGGTAATTGCGCTCATAGTAAGACAATTCCATTGGTGCACAGCCGAGATTCGAACGCACGATCACAAATAAGCCATATTGTTATTTGTCAAGATAAACATTGCCATACTTTGCAATAATACGTTGATCGAACCTTGATTATAAAGTCTTTAAAATTGAAAAAAATAATATTAATAATATAAAAAAGTATGATAAAAAATGTTTCCACCGTTGGACATTACAAGCATTTGAACTTATAAGTAGATTATAAAATAACATAATTTTATTTTTAATTTTTAGAACGATTTGAAATTGAATTGTAATTTTCCTTAGGTAATAAAAACTATAGCCTATTAAAAACTCACCTTGTATTGTTTGGTTCATGCATATCCAGAAGTCTATCTGTAAAAAAAGGCTTTTATGAGATGTAACTCGATATGGGCGTATTCTAAGACATGTGTAAGCCTCCCCAATTACAATACAATGCGCATAGGCGGTTTATTGACGATAAAGGAGGTTTGAAGACAATATGCTAAGACATATTATACCGCATTCGAAATGAGTTATCTCACATTACATTGTAAGGAAATTATTCTCTTATAGAACTTGTCGATATCCCTCGACGGTAGAATAGGAGAAATGATAAACTTAATAATAATTTGGGTTTTAAAGTTTAAAAAGAATGGATAAATAAAGCAGTGGTGCTACAACCTTTTTAGGTCTTGGATTCAGATTTCTGTATCTGTTTCATGATCATTTGTCTAAAAGTCGAATAGGTGCCTGACACACGCAGTCTTTTTGGTGTAAGGCAAGCCGGATTCCACGATGTTTTCCTACACCTTCGAGAGTTCGAATGTTAAATGGGCACATAGACAGCCCATTGGTGCTTAGCTGGAGATCCAACCTATGACCTCAGGTATGAGAGTTCCACGCTGAAGTCACTAGGCCAACACTGCTCATCACTTAAAGATTAAAACTATTTTTTCTATTAGTCGTAATAGAATCAAAAACATAACATACCAGTTGCGGTGTACAAAATTTATAAATATTTTGAATTCTTTCTTCCCTCATAGCGGAGTCCGACGCAATTTCCACCAGCGACATCTGTAAAATAGGGAATCGTATGTTATTCATTATATCCAGAAATACTAATGTAAAAGAAAAGCTTATATAGACTATGGCAGGTTATTTGCATAAGCAAACACAAAAATTGAATGAAATAAAAAAAAATACCTGCCACCGCCTCGTAAATTAAAAACTTAATTTTAATTTAAAGGTTAATGTTATTAAAAGTTCGAGGTAGAAACTATAGGTTTCCGAAAATATACTAAAGACGGGTCTTACATATATAAACCCAATTTTTTACTAAAGATTCGATTTATGTTCATCACACTCTCCTCTACTAACTTAAATAGTTGCCCCTGATGATTACTATAGATTGTAGATGAGGAGCTGCAAATTTTATCTTAGCTTAAACTTAGTTAGACTTTTACCTAACATGGGACAATAAAATATAAGACGACACGAAAGTGTAAATATTTAATTTTCTGTAAAATCTGCGATACATCAAATCTTGTGAATATATCATATACTCTACGTGATTATACTAAACGTATTAGCACTTAGAAATAGTTTGTTGATTTAGTTATAACTAAACTCATACATGTAAGTAGGTTAATGGAGGATATGAATCTGAGATCAGAAATCTAAATCACATAGTACATATTGTAAAGCTTAGTGTACACTGTACACGGTTTATATAGTACTGTCTAGTCCTCCAAAGTTATTGTTTAAAGTACGTTACTTTATTTTGAAATATCATTTCTTCTTCAGATAGAGATAACAATATAATATGTTAATTGGTTATTTGTTTGAAGATCACAAGGAGATCAAAATAAGAACTGATTTTCCGATCCGTTCCCACACATCACACAAGTTTATCCAACTTCTGAACCAGACTGATTCTTTTTTTCTATAAATTAGTCGTTTTGGGTATTAAAGTAAAAAAACTGTTTCGTATAAAATATATTTGTGTGCCCTGTATATTTTAGCCAATAGTATTATTTATTGTAAAAGCTTCATCTTAACTCATGCTACATTTAGCAATAAGTAATCTATATAAAATATAAATCTTGCGCAATAAATCACGCAAGATACTCGGAAACTGTAATAAAACTTTCGTAATGTGTTTAGGGCGATATAAACACATGCTAGAATGTTATTGACACGTTAGAGTATTAATGTAACACATTAAAACTCTAACTAAACTTCTAATTACTTTAACTTTTAAAGTAATTAAAAGAAGACAGACTAATTCACATTGACGTATATATTTTGGAAATCAGTAAAATTTGCGACATAGAATTAAAGATATACTTAGTTAGAACATTGGTTTTTTTTATTTAGAAAAAGGCAAACGGGCAGGACACCTACTTGATAAAGTAATACCGCCCATGGACACTCTCGATGCTAGAGGGTTCGCGAGTGCGTTGCCGCCCTTAAGGAATTGGTACCCTATTTTCTGGACCTAGGTGGAATTGGTTTGGAAATACAGCAGTGGGCTACTGATTCCACATAGCGGTGGTGCGCGGCAGTTGTGCCTCAACCGTGTTGACGTGATGCGGAAGAATTTCGTATTCTGCCTCAGCTGCCGATATTAACCCGAACAATTCCTCTGAACACTCTCCATGGAATCTCATTTTATATAACTATGACATAAGATGATACAGAACTGATATTAAATTAGCGATGACCTGTTTCGCTTAATTGTTATTGGTCAACAGAGTCGTAGACCATCATAGGCTCACTATACGCTCCGTTTGACCAAGCACAAACAAGCAAGAAGCACCACTTTCGTCTGTCGTTGTTCAATCGAACTTCTGTAATAACTATACGTATATATATTAAATAAAAGAGAAGGATCTTAATAATTTAGATCTTGATAATTTCGGGACCTTTAGTATGAAGAATGTATAAAACAATTGAATAACTTATAGATTAATTTTTCACTATACAATTATACTATTATATTAATAATCACCATTTTACATTACACATACATATAATACATACATACATTAAACACGGTCATAACAATTAAACTAATAAACCCTTGTTAATTGAACATCGGATGTAGGCCGTAAACCGCTTGTCCCTTTTAAAATATCTAATTACAATAAAACGTTCTTATTTTGACTTTAATTAGTAACACACGTGTCGCGTTGTATGTAATTTGGTGTTGATGCATGTGTTAGTAATTAGTGTCAGCAATCTTAATCCTAATAATGTAACTGCGAAAGACGGGTTCGCCGTGCCAATTTTCATACATATATTTTTGCATAATTCGCGGGTATAGTCTTCTTTTTCTGTAACATTCTTTAGCAAGTAAACCATGTGTATAATGTTAATTCTCATGTTTTATTTCCCACTATGGTTAGTTAATGCTTTGAACGACCGACTGAGATTCCGATTTCCGCCAATACCATGAAAATCACATAGGAGTAATGTATAGCTATTTTATACGGGTTTTTAGCTAGCTCGTAATTTATTTGCATATTGTTAAAAGTAGGTTATTTAATTTTAAAATAAAATTTTTAGATAACTTTATTTTTTATAATTTTTTAAAGATTGTTATCTTAACAATATAAGTGATGGTGATCCGCAGGCTGATCTCCAATATACACTAAAATGTCTATTGCTACCTGATATGTGTTTTAGATCAAAGTTTTTGTTTAAAAGCTTTCGAATAGTACTTCTATAACCATTGTCTAAGAGTAGATTGAACTACGTTTTAAACAAACATTCCCTACACAATAGCCACTACATAACTCATGCGCGTGCGTCACATATTAGATGCAAAACTTATTATTCACCGCATATAAAACATTTCCCTATAAATGCATCAGTATTCAATGTGACAATGATTTAACGATGCACAGGCGTTGCATCTTATCTAATAAAGGTTATCACAAACGATGCACGTCAAAGTGATTTTTAACGGCCTACGACGTATTTTAATTGTGTTACGGGCGACCCTAATATAGAAATTTTTTTTTATAGAACAGGGGGCAAACGGGCAGGAGGCTCACCTGATGTTAAGTGATACCGCCGCCCATGGACACCCTCAATGCCAGAGGGCTCATATAAAAATAGTAGAATCAGTTCATTCACCAGCTTCACCGGTCATCTCTTACAATACACACATGTTTTTTTTTTCAATCATGCATCAGGATCGTTTATTTTAATTGTAATTGTATGTATGATTGATGATGACTATCTATCTAAAATTTTAAAACAAAGCAGGCATCGCAACATAATGGTTCATCCTTTTCAATAACGTGTTTTAGCCAAAACACAGATCATCCAGATTGAGTATTCTGATAAATGAACTATTTCTTATGGGGAGATATCCCCCTAGTTGCTCCCCTCACACTTTGAAATAAATTTCTTTTAGTTTTTATAATAATAATAAATATTAATATATCGATGTTTTTCTCTTCGTATTCGTTACGTTTGTACACAAGTGCATGTCGCATAAAATTTTATATTTTTATGCACTAATGTATCAGTGTACCTAACGTAGGAAGACTTTTGTAAAAAAAATACATAAATTGATAAAACTATAGAAAAGACTTCCCTAATTCCAGGCAGGCAACGTCGCGGTCAGCTAGTATCAGATATAAATAGATAGATAGTAAGGTTATCGAATGCACTTTGAAGTTCCCAAATTGTTTCAACTTCCTACATAGCTTTCGTCGCGTTTTGTGTGATTTATATGTTTTGACAACACATATAGCTCGGGTATTTATCTGATCTCAAAATATATGTCAGATTAATGTCTGAAATGACAAATTGTAATAAACTACGACAGTAATATTTATTTAAATACGGGCTAATGGCCGCGACTTTGTGTAGAATTCGGAAAAGTATTGCTTAATGTTCTACTGAGTTATATTATATTTATTAATAACAAAACGTAATTTAACATCTCTTTCCAAAAAAACTTGTGGCTACAACCTTTGAGGTTTAGGCCTCAGATTGCTTTATCTGTTTCGCCATTATTTGTCTTAATCATTACACAAGTAGGTGATCAGTTTTCTGAGCCTGACACACGCAGTCGACTGTCTTGTTTTCTCACGATGTTTTCCTTCACCGTTCGAGCAAATTTTAAATGCGCACATAGACCGAAAGTCCATTGATACACATCCAGGTTCCGAATCTACGACCTCAGAAATATGATTCGTATGCAGTATGCTGAAGCCAAGCAACACTGCTCTTAACAGAATCTTTATTATTGTTAGTGATAGTTTAGAAAGTTCTATACTAAAATCGTTAGCAATTGAACCCAAAAAACAAATATATCAATTGGAATTTATTTAATATTTAATTTCCTTTATATAAAAAATAGTTTTGTCAGTAAACTAATTCAATACAATATTTCATATAATTACTATATTCGTATAAACATAATTAAAATTCATTGACATATAAAAGCTAGTATCATAAATAAGAAGAAGAATAATCAACTCGAATAATTTGCAAAATAATGCTGTCATCACCCATTAAACATTACTTAGAAGATCACATGAATAAGTTGAGTGATAAGCAATAATTGTGTTCGCGGCTCGAACAATGATCATTGTATACAAATCAGTTTGGTCCAAATCAACCCACACCATCATCACCAATCACAGTACTTGCAAATTGATGCATAATACGTAGTAGAAATTACAAGCATTACACGGAATTATAGCTTTGAAATTAACAATTTACTTTAGTATAATTTATAATATTATTCAAAAAATTTAATAACTGTCCTTATCTTATATGCTACTTATTATACTTGTATGGACGATAGCTTCCATATTTATGACCTATGCCGATGAGAACAATAATACCGAAATCGGAGGTCAAGGTATTAGTAATACATGAACAAATTATGCATGCTCTTTGAACGTATCTTAATATTATTATAAACATTCATATCACATAATTACCCTATAAACTATTCTAAAGGCGTGTGAACTAAATTAAACCATGTGTCTCGGTTTTATTAACAAAAACGATCAAAGGTTGCCGTTTCAATGAGGTTATCTACAAGTTTGCAAACTATTTTTTTATTATCGTTAGTCTTGAACTATTTTTAGACGTCAACATTAATATTGCCTTTGTTTCTCATTACATTCAAGTAAATAACGATTTTGGTTTAGTATATTTTATTACAAGTGCGGAAAGCCTGTCATTGCAACGAGTTCCGACGAATGTCTACCCGAGCCGAGGCGCAGCCGAAGGTGAGGGTTGACAGTCGGGACGAGTTGCAATGACGGTTCCGCACGTGTACTGAACGACTATTTTTAATACAGTTGCGAAAAAATTAAGCAATTTAATTAAACTATTTGCTTTTTTTCTCTTCTCTCTACGGAATAAATCCATTGCACGTAGATATGTTATATATTTCCGGTAAATTGTTCTCCGAAGCATTTTGTGCAATTATACTGAGTTCGGGTGGTATTCATTCAAATAAAATATCGTCGAAATTACTCATTTTGTGCAACAAATAATTCAACTCGAAAGAACATTTTTGGAAAATGGCGCCAACCGCAAAGAATATGAGCAAAGCTTGATTTTTCTTTTCTTCACCCATTCTGGGTAGGCAAAGGGAACTTGGCCCATACAGCCAATTCTACAGTATACTATTTTTATTGAAATCAAACTCATTGAGTCCAATCATTAAAACTTCTGTGATTTTTTTTTAGTAAAAACTTCATGGTTAGTTTTTTCTTTTTAATATTTTTTTTATTGATATGAAATAAAATAAACCTAACCTAACTTATTGAATCCAATTATTAGTAAACTTTTTAAAAATACGTATTTGCATATATTATAAAATTATTTTTAATATTTTTTTAATTGATATGAAATGAAAAGAAACTTAACCGACCTTATTGAATCCAATTATTATAATATTTAGAAATCATATATCATAAAAACTTCTATGAATCTTTTTAATAAAACCTTCGTGGTTGGTTTTTTCTTTTTAATACATTGTTTTGACAGTTGGCAAAGAAAACGCACGAGTGCGGGAATGGCAAAGAAAAAGCACGAGTGTGTAATAGCCCACTTTCCGAACGCTATACCTCCCTGCAATATGCCACTTTTTGAGCAACTGTATTAAAAAATCAAATTATGTACTAATTATAATTATTCATTGAAAATTGATAATGTGTGCATAACACTCCTTACCCAAATATTAATTTCTGATTCGCAACTGATTCTAATTGCAAAATTTTCAAGCTTGGGTACTGCCAAGCTCGCAAAGCTTTTTGTTTACAGATAACCAAAAGCATTTTATCATATTGTCTTATATGTAATTAATACGTGCAAACTTTATAAAACTTATTCCATAAATGTTTTGTGTCATTTACTTATTTAAATTAAATAACGACACATGGAATACTCGGAATCTATTATATTTGTATATAGTATTCAACTTTTATCTATTCAATGCACCCCTATCCTACTTTGGAAAAATCTGAATTTTTATTACTGCCATATTATTCGAAATTTTATTATTCAATCCGCGCCAACCATTTGTCAATGGTGACAGAATAAAAAGTGTTCTGTCGGATCTGTTTGGTAGGCGCTATATTTGGTATAGTTATACAAACTAATACTTAACTTCAATGGTACAGCGTCTATTTAATAAAGTACAAGTTTGCGTTTAAAAAAATTATACTATATTGAAATGATGTTTAGACGCATAAATGTGAAGACTTATCGATTCCCTATAGATTATTGAAACAATCGGGGGTTGACAATTGACATCAACACGTCCCGTGGACGTGGCTAGCATCTGTCACTTATTCCAGGAACTATTTACACAACAAATCCTAACGGATGCGGTTTTGAATAGATTCGATTGACATCCTGTTGGTTAACATTACGAAGGTATGCTTTTGTATTGTCTTTTAAGTTTCGTATAATGTATGTATTTGTACAATGCCGCAGATTTTTTATCCATAATACTAATGCTGAATTATAAAATATTCTTAAGAAAATTAACGAATCTATTGGACGAATTATAACTGTTTTTTGTAAACAAGGGAGCTGTGTATAATTATATTAAATAAGATATAATTGTGATTAAATAAAGATATTGACACCAGTTTCAATGTTTCATTAAAGAGGAAAAGTACGCGATCGAAACTTTTTCTATTAATGTTGGGAAATCAAAGCTAAGATAAAGGACAACGACCCGTGTCTATGACACATAAGCAAGACAATGAATCTGTTACGGTTCCGGGCGCAGACCACTTGCTCTCTGGCCTCTGCATAGATGATAGAAGTCAACGAGTTAATTCTTTTAGCAGTATTCAAGTGCATTTAATGTGGAATTCTGAACCATATATCTTGACCCACCTGAAAATGTCTCAACGAAAACTGAAAAATGGGTTAAAAACATATTTATTGTAAAGATGTAAAAATCAATGAAATAGATAATGAATGAATTATTATATAATTAATGATAATAATTATGATTAAGAAATAACTATTGTACATGTTTTGGAGTTATATCTGTCTACTTCAAAACAATATTTGATTAACATTGTACGGGTGAAACCCGAATCAAACCTTAAGACAATTACAAAAATATCTGTTACCAATCGCTGTTACTAACAGAAGTAAAAACAAATCAATTTGATTGATATCACACTGTAAACAAAAGCCATAAAAAGCGTTTCATATTTCGAGCAGATTGAACTATGCAATTCTGAAAATGGAAACGAAAAATGTTACAGTGCATATTGCGTATTGTCTGTTTCATACGAGAAAGCCTTTCAATCAAAATATAGGTTTAAAATCTCTTTAATGAGATTTTACTTCATAAGAGCCAAAAAGGAAAAATCTTACATTCTTAGTTAATTTAAACACAAAGGAGTTTTACTTGACACAATAAAAAGCTTCCGAGTGTATGTAGCTGTAAATAGTTTAGTGACTGCCGGCTGTAATCATTGCTACTACAGATAGAACGGTTAGGGCTAGTAATATAATTAATTGTCACGTATATGAAATAATAAAAATATCTAAAAAAACAAATGAAAAGGGATTCTTTAATAGTTTATACTCATCGTTATAGAATGCGTTTCGTTTCTCGTTATCTTACATTTGTCGGTTTACTTTCTATGGAACTTTGAAACACGGACTAAAAGCTCTAGTCCCTATTACAACTTATAAGTGATGCATGAATGGTCTTTAGAATATTTACAGTATGCTAACTAACAGCTTATGTTATGTTTCAAATATCATTAATGTGATATCACAACGTGGGAATGTTTAAAATACAAATGTCCCCAGTGATAATAATTAATTAGAGTACCATGTAGACTATTATCCACTTAAAATATAAGTGGAGAGCTATGGGCACATGTTGTAAAATAAAGGCCTAGATTCGATTCACAGGGAAACAATAAAAGATATGTCGGTACTCACACGGCTGTACATTTGCCTAAAAATATCGATTTTAGACCAGGAACTTTTCCAATATTGCTTGTCTCATATCTTTACGCAACTTTCCGTTGTACAAAAAAAAATAGTAATATTTATAGTTTAAATACTCAATAACGATACGAAGAGAGCTCTCATAAAAGCAACTATTCCCAATAGATGCAGAAATTTCAATAATTGGCAAGTAATACAAATAAAAATGCTATGGGTACGAACATAGCTAAAACAATTAAGAACACATTAATAGTTGACAATTTTGTCTGTACTCTATGACCAAGCGCTCATTGACATTAATATCATAATTACACAACCCTATTCATTTGTCATTTTGCTCTATCGGTCGAAGCAAATGTTAGCTGTATAATCAAAGGACAGAATCAAATGGCGCTGCCATTGCTTTGATGTCTCTTTGTAAATTATTCCTGCTGTATAATTAGATGATGAACTATTTCTTTTGTACGAGGTCAATCGTTTCGGTATTTCATCGTTTTATAAAATCTACATTTACGAAAAAACGAAGATCAAAGGAAATTTCAGAAGTCTGTTCCTCTATAGCAACATTGCGATCTCAAAATGTACTATTTGCGAAGTGCTTAAAATTATTCAAACAAATAGGTTTTAAGTATTTAATCCTAATTAAAATATCTTGTTTGTTTGGAGTTTAACTAGTATTTTAATCCGTCCTGGAAGACCCTATTAGTAATACAATTTTAAGCCTGCCATATTTCAATCCTAAACCTTCGAAACCTGGCAATGATGATGTTTTTTCATTCAGCACTTATATTGTTTTATTACAGATAAAAAAGAATAGTAGAATCTCTAATACACATGAGACATCATATAACATCTAAATGGAACTAAATATACAAGTGAAAACAATTAAAGAGATTCACGAGTACTCTCAGTACAGCGCTAATTTATGACTGGGGTAGACTTTAACGAGACTGTATATCTTCATTTAGCGGAACCAAAGAAACCAAAAAGAAGAACTGAAAGGAAACATTTTCGAAATTTTGTATTTCTGACGTGAATCATAAGTTACAAACAAATTTTCAGTAGGTACTTTCTTTTAAAAGTCACAGCAAACCCTTTGTTGCCATAAACTAATGATTGGTGAACCATCTCTTTTCCCCAGATACCGGACTTTTATTTACTTAACCCGAAATATAGTCGCTTTGTCGTATGAAGTTTATCTCCAAACGTCACACTTCAAAGTGACAAGAAGTGATTAATGAGCTGAGTCCGTGTTGACATGGAATATCTTTTAAACACATCACAACAATATTTTGTTTCACATCATTGTTTCTTTATTTACTCCTACATCAAACAAAACATAGCAAAATATTGTACAAGTATATAATACTGCAGAAATTTTTGAATAATTGAACAATTTATGAAATTAATATTAAGTGTGTAAGCGAGCCGCTTTTTCTAGATACTAAGCAGTGAAGTACATAAAAATAAAACACTAGTATATTTTTTTAATTTTCCCTTCGCTGTATAACAATGCCGATATCGAAAACACTAATATTAACATAAAAATTTTACAAACAAACAAAAATTAAAACGCTTAAATTGACGCAGTATTTCGTATTCCAATGTTCTAAAATTATTTATCGATCTGTCGTAAATGGATAAAATAATCAGAAGTAATATGTGTTTTTAGGGAACAGTTTTTATTGTCTTAAGTATGTATTTTTTGTGTTTGTTACTGATAACAAAAATAGTTGTTCCAAACACATAATATTCTTATCTCACAGTTTAAGTAAGTGGCGTCTAGGATACCCTTTGACCGAGTTTTCGTCATTCTCTTCACACTAACATTTCTAAGAAGCGATAAGCACGATAATGCGTTTTCGACATATTTTTGTGAACAACTTGCCAAGTGTTATTTTCAGCATTCTAATAGCTCAATACAAGTCTTCTTTGCCGTTTTTGGTGAGAATTCAAACCCGTTTTTTTTTAGAATTTATAAAATGTATTTCACAAAATAGTTTAATATTTTAAATATTGTAAACATTTTTCAAAACACTTCTGTAAACAGCTTTAAAAAGTTTATAATTTCATTGTTTATATTACCTAACCATTAACTATTTGATGATCTTGACGCATCCTGCGTGCAAGAGTTTAAACTTAAAATCCATAATGGTCGTTAGGTGAGGTGTGAAAAGAATCTTAATACGACAGAAATAAGTCGCCGGTCAGACGGACGTGACATGAAAGGGCTTCAAATATCTATTTTAACTCGCTTTGAGTCTCCGGCGCACAAGTTTGTTTTCGCAACTTAAAAGGGGAATACTGGAGTCAAAATATAGCATTTTATACGGTCTGGAACGGGTCGCATATATTAATGACTTCTTTTTGTTAAAAAACAATGTTGACATGCAAGTATATATAAAATCATGAAAAGGGTTCCTAGATTCTAGTATACCAAAGAGGAAAATTTTATATAGTGACAAAACATTCATTCATAGTATTGAAGGTTATAGCGAGTGAGGCCAGACTTTGGGTAGCCCCAGAATGGTTAAAAAGTTTATTAAGAATATCCATAGCGCAAAATCACCTATATCATGAGCACACCCCACATACACACCATCACGTACATACCCACACTGTTACACCATTACAAAACACAATCAATTTAGGCTTAGTTAAATAAATGAAATCACAATTAGTTAAATGTATTAAATACTTTTTGTTTTTTTGTTTCCCTTTTTTTAAATCTTTTTCTAGTAAAATGTATCATGTATTCCATCTTTGGCTATATTTTCAGTGTATTTGTTTGTAATTATATATAATTTATGTTAGCTGTTGGATTACTAAATAAATAAATACCTACAAGTACTCCATACGTCGTTATGTAAGTAGCTAGTTACATACTGTTATTATACTTTTTCCACCTATATTTTCAATTTAACACATAAGGAAATCTAATAAAAGATTGGAAACCACTCCGGAATAATAATTTTCGCCGAACGTGCACAAATACCGATTGATGTACCAAAATGAGAGAGCGAAAACGTCAAGTTGGGGTAAACCGCCTAAAGCAGAGGCTACGTGATCTGAATGAGCGATGAACGGATACCAAATCATTCTCCAACCCCGGATTTCAAATCATTCTCGAATCCCATCATGGAGTTTCACGTACTTTGTCATTGTCACGTGGTAAAACCGAATAAACAATTGCCCGGAATTCTCGGATATAGGCATCGTGGCTTGTTATCGGAATGAGATTTGATTTTTAATGTGATTTTGAGAAATAGCCTACGCGACTAGTATTCCTAGAATGGTATTTTCAGAATTTAACTAAAATAAAACATATATTGTAAACGATTCTGCCATTCTAGCATGACCCACGAACATAAATTTTAATTTTGTGTCTTATATATCACATTAATTTATCATAGACTATATTGTATCTACCACGCAAGAGCTGCCTGTTCACCGACAAGCCACAACCCATGCTCCATAGTGTATATATATATATATATATAGTATATAAGTATAGTATATTGTGTATATATATTATAGTCTATAAGTAAAGGTAAGTACTGTTATCGGTTTCAAGTTTCTTCTTTTATATTAATAAAATATAGTTTCATATGGCTTTTATTAAGAAGTTATGCAATAAATATTGCAAGGAAACCAATATGCAAACTAATTTTGGACATCACGTCAATGTCGCACGTATGGCCAAACATCAAAGGGGACCGCACACTTTGAACTAGCCGGTGAAACACCTACATTATAAATGGTATGAATTATTTTTACAACAAATACCGATAGTGTGCCAACTTCACTCAAATGAAATAACATTTAATTTAAATTCCGATTTAACACATAGTTTGTAGCGATGGTACCTATATCAGACTAATAGGTACGATGATAGACAACACAAATAACAATGAGAAAGAAAAGTAAATGATGCAGATATATAGAACGTAAGCATGCTAAAATCTAAAATGAATTGGATTTTGACATACGTATATAGAGATGAAGCATTGAGAGTCGTAGTTCGCACTTCGTTTCTGAATCTCACCTTGATTGAGTGTTGTGTGTATAATTAAGTGTAGTAAAAAACAATTATAAAATTATATATTAAAGAAGAAATGATTCAATCAATTTAAAAATAATCATGATTCATACGTTCAATGCTGTATGATAAAACATCGGAAATGGTTATTTAAAATCTAAGTCACGTTTACGAATAGCACTTACTTAGTATTCAGGACATTACAGAGTTATGATAGTTATTAAATTTTATTATCTATAAGTTTTTTAAATTATATTTTTAAGACCTCACACGAACACGATGATTGTATTCGTAAATTATGTTAGTATTTTAAATTTGGAAGGACTAACGCAATTTAGGAACCCCCCCCCCATGCGGCGTCACGCTTTTCTGTAACACCCTCCTAGTGAATCGGCACTTGACCTCCGAGTGTTTATTTTTACCTAGAAGTCAGAAAAATGATTCTTAAAGTACCAGAAAGTCGCAAAGATACCTTTCTTATTATATTTGCGTTTATAATATTTAAAAGAATGTTTTAATACGCGTTATTTAAACACCCCGCTTCCACTTTTGTAACTCCTCGTAACGTTTTCCAAGACCCCCTTCACCCAAATTCGTTATGTTATACTTGAGCGCTCCCTTGTCATGAAAGTTTTGGTTATTTTTCTATTCTATTTGATAGAATAATATCTAAGCAGCAGTTGGAGTATCCAAAGCTTTTATCAAATAAAGAAGACGAACGAATTGTATATCGTGTTTGCAATGAACATGTGTTAACAAACACATTATCTCAATGTTTACAAGCTTCTGTGCACTAGATACAAGCCGTTATGGGCAATATGTTTTTCGCAGCACATCTTGTAAAGTTTTTTATACACGATTTTATTTCAAAGAAATAATTAATATTTGTCGCTTGATGATTTAGTTTGTTTAACAGTGGAATTTATGTAAGTATTGGAGCTTTTTGATATTATATTTCGTGGTTTAGTAAATGCCATCTCCTAGGAAATAGTACATGTTACATGTGTAACACATGTTTAGACGTTAAAAAAAACCAAGTCAAGTTTTCAAGTCTGAGCTTGTTTTTGGAGAAGATCAGCTTTTCAGAAAACTGACACACGCCATCGACTTTTTGCGTCTAAGGCTTTCTCTAAATGTTTTCCTTTGCCATACAAGCGAATGTTAAATTCGCACATAAAAAGACAGGACTTTGATGTCGTTGGAATTCGAATGTAACTAAACTACCTCAGGGAAGAGAGTGGCAGGCCGAAGGCCAACACTGCTCTTTGTCTTTCAATGCAATATGATAAAATACTTAACATTTACAAATGACTCATCATAGATATTTTAAGTAGGTCTCACACTATTTTTTTTATAATCCTTTTACATTAGATAATTGATATATTATAAAATCGTATAATAATAAAAACATTAATAAACTATTTATATATTTTTATAGAATTTGTAGCAATTTTTCTTTTTTTACGAATTTACTTTGCGAACCGATCTAGCCGTGGTACAGTTTAATCATTAAACATAATCTGATTTTCACTGTTAACATCTAAAAACCCAGCGTTTATAAGACGCTTTGTGTACAATCAGCCATAATGTTTCAGCCCGCTTCCACAACATAAATCCTAGCACGAGTTACGAGCATGATAGAAGAATTTGTCTGAATTTCATTCACACGCTCTTTCCTTAATTTAGAAAAGGCTTCATTAGTGAAGTAAGCGTGTACAAACAACGAAACAATGCTCAGCTGTAACATTTTTAATTAAAACTTAAATTAAATACCGTGTTTTAAGTCATCTCCTGGCTCAGATAATTCGTAGTTTCATTGCTCTGAGGTTGTAGTTTGTGACTACGAAGGTTAATAATAAAAATAATGTTTTTTTTAGATTACTTTTTATATATATAGATAAAATTAATCTATTGCTTTCGAGCAATAGATTAATTTAAATCTAGAGCCCTCTAGGAAAGGTAGAGAAACCTTTCCTAGAGGGCTCCCTTTTCTCCTTTTGTAATTGAATATAGGTTGATTATATATTCCTTACAATCATGAAATAAATGTAATATATTTAAAGTTCAATTTAGGCGGTTAGTGTTACATAAGATACTAATGGTGTATTACTTTAAAATTTTAATGATATATATTTAGAACGAAATAACACGTATAATAAATATTCACTAGCGCCGACCCTTTATGGAGACATAGTGCGTCTGATAAATATCTTGTGAACAGTTGAAGAAGCTATTAGAATTTAAATAGAGTAATACACACTCACAGTATGTATAGTAAATATACATAGTCCAACTATCAACATAGCAATGTATGGTTATCATAGTAACCTTGCTATTAGTACTCTGCGTTACAACAGACTAATATCAAATATATTCTAGAATATTTTTCAAGAAAGCGCCGTTACTTTATGCAAAATAAAAATAATTGCTACCGGCAGTAATCTTTATATAGATTTTTCTAATTTATACAAAGTTTACGAACGAAAAATGAAATAAAACCCTGATATATGCCACCTTCGACGGTATTCAAGACTAGATTCTCACTTTACACATTATGTGTTTGAATACAGCACTTTGCAATATTTTGTAAGGTACCTATACAATTTAAATTCTAGTCGGAAGAGAAAGATAACATAATATATGTAATATATTCTCTTCTTCAATGCCGTAAGCGGTTCAAACTAAAATGGTCAGTTTCCAGTGCAAATTAGTAGCTTTGAAATTGTAAATATTGGCAGCCATTTCTTATCGTACATGAACAAACAAAATGTGCTGATGACGTCATCGCCACATTTAGTTTTCAAAAATATGTACTACTATTGCCTTGTTCTAACTATATCAAGTAAAACAAACAATTTTTCGACCGCGCTTAATCAAAACAATTTAAACCGTCCTTTAACAAATGACCGCTTGTTGCTCTTCATTAAGCCATTTAACCCTATTGGGACATAAGCCATAAATGCCTGTCATATCCACAGATTATATTCTATGAGATGGTAAATGAATGAACTACTACGACCCAAACAATTTTAGAATAGGCAGACTTTTTAGAGAGGTATAAATTGTAATTAGAACATATTTAAACTGCTAAAATTAATAAATATACAGTATTTACAATGTTTTGACCTACATTGTAATAATAAACAATTAGTAGAAAGAAAATTAAACAAATTTAAAAAGTTTGGTCCCTGTTTACCTTTATCGCTGGCAGCATTTGCTCGCTGTATTGCAATACTTATTCTTTGAGCGAGGAAAGCACCGGCTATGTGTTTGTACCAGTACTATCTACCAGAGCCAATTTAAAGCTTAATTAGAATATACTGAATTAACGTTACGTTCCCTACAAAATGGTCTTTATATCATCTAAATTTCTAGGCATAACACGAGACGAAAATCTTTCTTGGATCTTACATATTCTATCAGTATGTAACTGTCTTAATAATAAAAAAATCAAATCGTATTGTATATTAAAATTTATATATCAAACAACCGTAAGTAAAATATCTATTGTTGTTTAATAACCTGCAAAAACTGCGATTAACGGGCAATTAAACGAATTTAATCACTATTTACCAAGTTGAGTTAAAAGCTTTGAAATTCAAACAACGGTTCAGACAGGAAGCAAACGTCACGCCTCTAACGAGAGAGAATTAAATATAAGCATAACTCCCGGGTCCGCTTACATGATTTAATAATTTTCCTTTATTCAGTCGACGCGCCTTCTCAGAATACTATGGCGTGTGACAGGAGTCTTGATTAACCACGATTCGACGGCCTTTACCCCTATAGCCCGAGATCCAAACATCATTTTACCAAGCATAGTTTAATATTGAGAAGCTTTGTCTTAACCGAAAAAATATTCTTTGTTTTTCAATTACTTTTTACACAAATTTAGGCTCTTACTCTGGACGTATCAAATTGATATGTAGTCTGAGAGTTATTGGACTATTTATTTTATGAATTTAACATACATTATAGTATTTAAAACATGATTCTAAATTGTGCATTGAAAATGGGACTTTAGTAACACGTAAATAATAAGAGATGGAAGAATGTTTTCGATTTGGTTTCATTTTGTGTTTTATTGGATTTGTGATATTTGGAAAAATCCTTTGCAAATTCTAGAGTTGTAGTAAACTTTAGATTTTCTTAGGTTAAACTTCGTAGAGCTGCTACGGAGTGTTTAAGATATACAATACAACTGAACTCTCAAACTAGATTTCGGAATATATCACCAATATTCGAATTCTTAATAGATCAAAGATTAAATAAAAGATCGTATTGTAAATATTGAATGACCTTACGCTACTGTTAAAAATAACTCCTAAAGAAGTTTCGGAAGTAATAAATCGACTTAATTAGTCAATTAAGCTTCCGAATGAAAACTTTGAGATGTATCTAAAGAATATATTATAGGTATGAATTTAAAAACATTCAACTTTGGCGGAACAGATAAATTGTTTTCATTATTTTCAATTTAAATACGCGTTTTATTAACTACAAACGTGGTGGTAGACTATTAACGCATTGTAATTATTAATGAAGTTTATTTTTCATACTCGTTTACTTTATCATCTTTGGTTGGTAGATGAAGATTACGTCTGTAGAAATCTTTAGATTAAGGGTGGTTGGTCGTTGGTCAACCTAGTACGTGAGAGAGTTTGCTGAGGTAAGGACATGGAGGAATTTTATCTGCTGCTAATCACATTCCAAACGCCTATAAATTATTAATGAGAATTATTAGCATGTATAGAATCGTTTTTGCTGTAAGATTATCATTAAAATACATAAAATTAGTAGTACAAAAAGTAGTAGTAGTAGTTCAAAGTTAACAAAAGTACAAAATAATATTTGAATAAATAAAATCCCACCTTTTCGCAAACGCTCCGACATGTTCCTGTGGCTTTATCACAGCATGCTGATATATCTGAAAAAAGAGGTTTAGATTATGAATCGATATTTATGACGCGGTGTTAATTTGGCATTCTATCCGAAGTTATTTGAAAGTAGTCTATGTATGTACAAAAATAAATATGTGCAGTACTAAACACTGTGTAAAAGCCGAGTGTATCAATGAATTTTTCAGCAATGCCTACTTAACTTTTTGATTAAGGCGAGGTAAGACCAGCAGTACGACCTTAGATCGATATTATATATCTGTTCAATAAATTAGAAGTCGGATTCTAAGGCCAAGCAATAAACATCAAGAAATAGAGGTCTTAAGACTATATTTTACTTAGTACAATTGCGTTTTGTATAAGTTTATAGTAATATAAAGACTATAAGAAAGATTTATACAATTATGAAATTTGAAGATGCGGCCCCGTTGGGCAAAAACGCCCCCTCCAACTTTTTCCATCTTCTGAGTTTGATTAGTATAACTATCTTTATATTTAGTCTTAACCTACCAATCCTACACATATAAGTAATTCACTAAACTTTTGCTAACATCGCAAGGAAGCGGAAATAATTAACCAGCCATCATCAAATGTTAGTACGGAACAATGCAACTTTAGTTACGTAATCAGGAATTAATTGTTATAAACTTGTATATTTGTGTTGGTGAATTTGAAGTGTACTTATCTTTATGATTTAACTGTTCATACTTAGAACTTGCAGTGATGATTTAAATGTAACTGAAATGCTTGAATGTTAAAGTAAAATGACGGAACATTTTTGTAAATCTATTCTAAAAAATCATTGTGATTCATTAATACTTAAGTAGAAAGTAGCACAAAGTTATAATATAATGTAAATATTTATTTGTACTTTATTTATTAAAAACTCGTGGCGTAAACATAATACAATTGAAACCTTATCGGTTTCAAGCGATCTCTTTCAGGCGACGACTTTGAAATGTTGAGAAAAAAACTAATGGCGCTACAATCTTTCAGGTCTGGTATGTTAATCCATGTGATTATGCTTTTTTATCTGTGTCTGACACACGCCCTCGATTCTTTGAGTCTGAGCCACGCTGATTTCTTTTCAAAAATATAGGTAAATTGCCTTTGTAAAAGCATTTTTGAATGCAGCAGTTTTGAATTAAATAGTTTCAAACTTTCGTTTCTTTGTTTAAGAATTGATAATATTCGTAAGGTAAATATAATAAATAAACGCAAATTACCTCAATACTAAAAATGCATAAATAAATTACCTTTGCAATTATTATATAACTTAAAGTACCAATTTCCGTTTGTATCGATATTATCATTAATAATTTAGAGAAAGTTTAATATAGCAACCAGTTTGCATCTAGTTAAAACCAAATTACACCTTCAAGACTAGCACGGTGTGATTATAACTTTTATACAGGATAACCTTTTTAATGTTTTACAGTCACCAATCATTGCAACTTTTGATCTGTATCGTTCAACACACTTTTTACAAACACCTTTAATTTTTTTTAAATTTGGTCAACAAAAACATTGGTAAACATATAATATTTAAAAATGGAACATTCATTCATAATTCTATTCATACATTGTATGTACAATAATAATCTTAAGCGTTAAATCATAAAGATAACTAATTTTTAAATTAATTACCATAAAATAAACTTGCCCCATTAGGGAACTTTTTCTCAATCTGGTCAATGTCCTTTTACTCATTTAAATAATGCATTTCAGTGTTTCACTTCTCGTTTTTGTTCGAGTAAAATGGAAACTTTTTTCAAAAGCGGGTTGAGTCGTGATTCCTTTCAATGTTCCCAGACATTCAATAGCTTATGTTATACAAATATCTAAGCTTTGTGCAAATAGCTTTTAGTTATTACACCACTTTGTGAATGGTAAATAACTGTTTGTTAAATGTTTTTATTTAAGTATGTTTAGGCCCTACGCAAAAAAAACACTGGAAGTAATAGGCGTAACTTTCCTAGATTGGGTAAGTAATACCGACGCAAATGATTGTAAAGTTTACAAAAACGTAGTGGCACGAGGACCGTGTCGCTACGGTTTCGACTACCGTGTAAATAGTTACTATATAATATTATATGTAATATACTTAATGTACCCGAACCCTTTGTGTGTCAAATTTATATAAAGTTAACGCAAAAACGTTGAACTTTACTCAATATTATTCTGACAAATAGTTTAGTTTATATACTATTAATAGTAGGTATTTATATTACAAAATACTTTAGTGTTAGAGTTATTTATGTATTTCAAACATACATACATTATCTTTACAGCCTATGCCAATACGACAATCTGGAGAAGCATTACTTGTTACACAAATGAAAACTGAAAATAGTATTCACTGTCTTACATGGCTGTTTTAAGGCGACTGTCTTCATCCACGTGACAAATGGAATAACGATATAGACATAATTACACATCTATAATACCGTTTACAGGACTCCGGGATTTCAGATACTCACTGTATCAGACTGATTAAGTATCACAAGATTTTATTAAATTATTCAGATGAACAACAAATTCAATTTGTTAACTGCGGGTGGAGACTTAATTAGCAGGACGTGCCCGTCGGATAAATAAATTAGCCGATTGGCCGTTTCTCATTATTGATTTATGAGGCAAATCTATGAACATTCCGTATCTGTACATTTTATTGAATTTCAATTTAATTTACTTTTAATATGTAACTAGCTGCCCCCGCAAACATTTCTCCTTAACGTGAGAATTTTATATATAATATGTATGTATATATATTGTATAATGAATACTACGTCTTTAATTACTATAGTGTAGATAATAGTAAACATCGTCGCGTTTGCTTCTGTGTACGTTTAGGAATTTATTATCATAAAGTCTACATAATATTATATACAATACATTTGTACATATATCAATATGTTCATTTTCCCGTCCCCAGGTTTAAATTACATGTAGTTATTTAATAAAAGCGCAAGCTTAATGTGATTGTAATATTTAAAATAATACGTCATTTAAGAAAATAAAATGGTTTTTTTATATTTTTTTTCGATTGCTTTATCATGGATGCTTATTATATATTTTATCTTGTGTAACAAAAAAAGAATACATACAGTAAAAATACAAGGATGTTTATAACTAAACAGAAGTTTCATAGACCTTATGCGCAAAGTTTGCAAGGAAGCTGTGAAGACAAAACTTTGGTAGCTCAGGGGAAATGAAGACCGCTATACATTGCACAATATCTTGGATTTGTATTATTCATGAGCCTTAAACATTGTTCATGTTTTTAAATGTTGGTTTGTGTAAACAAATTTAAGTTATAGTACTATTGTAGAAAAAACACACAAAACACTGGGAAAAAAACTAAACCAAGTTTGTATATACATATTCAACTTTATCGAGTTTTTTAATTACCCACAAAATGAAATAACTTGTAAAACAAAGTTTTTTATGGATATTAGTTTTATAGTTCTAGGGTTTATATGTCAAAAGTTTTCATATTTCAGTAACGAGCAAGTTTAAGACATTACTTATGCAATACAAACATCTTTACTTTTGTCTTTAACTGGCGTGAATCTTTGAGATTTCATATGATTTCATATTGTGCAATGTGCACAATATGAAATCTTCACAATACCTTCTTTTTTGAACATTTGATAGATACACACAACACACACACAATTGATAGATAGAGAAAAGTAAAGACTTACTTAAACCTTACCTTGTGAGTTTGCAAACGCCAAGGAAAGTGCTGAAAAGATCAGCCTCCATCTCCAATGGGTCCCCCGTACCTCCATTCTTTCGTATGACGTCAACACATCTGCCATAAAAAAAAATTATTTATAAGTTTAAAATGTTTCATACTATACCACTATTTAAACATATTTTCTAAAACAAGGGTTAAATAAGAATATTGCCCATAATGGGTAAAGATATTGAATGGTTTCAAATTAAAATAATTCAGTCATCTGAAACTCATGTTTTGAAATAAGAAATTTCATTCCAATTTTCAGATTTTTTTTTTAATAACACTTTCATAGTATTATTGTGTGACAAATCGTTTGTAACATTAAAGCATTAGTCGTGGTAATGAAAGATAAAAAGTCGTAAATGAATAAGTGTAGATAGTTTACGCTATAAATTCTATTTTGTAAAAAAACAAACAAAATTACCCTTTAAATGGCATGAAATATGCCATCGGCAGAAGTTTATTGTTATCGAACAATAATTTCTTATGAAATGAAATGAAAAAAAATTGAACAACATTTCCCCCATTCATCAAACGTATAAATTTTTCATGTCGCCTTTGTTATGCTAATACTTGTACTTGAAAGAAATGGCTGCTAATAGGTTTCGAATAAATATTGTATCATGTACTTTTAATTTATTGAAACAATATAAAATTTGATTTAACTGGTTATGAATATCACTAAACGAGTAGGAATCGAGGTAAAAGTATCATATAAGAAACTACCACTATCATTATACAATATTGTACTTAATTTGGGTGCGGTTGTTTTTGTAATCAACTTTTAATTTTCAGACTCCCAGAACCAACATTGGGTTCCGCGAGCCTCTTCACAGGATGTGTTCTTCCTTAGATTCAATCAAAAACATTGACCCTTTTTCGCACTCCACTACTGCTTTGTTTAAGAATAAAATAAAGCAACTCTTAATGTCATAACTTTATATTACTTTTATGTGTGTTGTTGTCATGTATTATTTTTTGTATCATATATAAGTGTAACCTGTTGTAGATGCATCCAGTGTGTTTGTATTTGTTTTATTTTTGACTGTGTTTTTATTAAGGATGTCTCTGTTTGGTTTCCCAATAAATAAATAAATAAATAAATAATCTCGACATAAAGTAGCAGAGGTTGTTTTATCGGAAAATTCGTAAGCCGGCAATAAATCTCGTTGAAAAGGGGCTTCTACCCGGGCACCTGTTCCGAATGTAACTAAATGATAAATTACTTTTTGAAAAGCATTTGTTTTATTGCCAATTTACTTTAAGGTTAAATATTTATCATGTGTTAAATAATCACTATCACATACATTTACATTACGTGGTGATATCCAGTAGGTAAAACCCAGTACATACCTACATATTTTATACTAACTAAAACACAGAAATCGTAGGCAGCATTATGTTTTAATTCAATAGTTTTCACGAAAGTAACACAAATTGTATATAAATGTATCATAACTTAAATATCTTTGTTTATTTAATTGATAAGGCACAAATGCTCAACTTATAAACCTTTTTCTGTGCATTTCGTATAAATATTCACGTTATTTACTTACTTATTAAAGGTTTGTCAATTCCAAATAAAATTATTTATTGTTTTATATTCCACGCGAGGTAAAAATAATACACGAAATAAAGATTGCTTGAATATATTATTGTTATCTTTATCCTAGAAAAACTTTACACATAAATAAGGTTAAAACTCGAAAAACTTTAAGGCCAAATCGAAGTTCGACAAAGGAAGATTTGTGCGCATGTTTTAACTTGAGATTGCTTTTTAGGATTGAAATATAATGCTACACAACACCTGGGGAAATAAATAACGAAATATTTTACTTTTTTCGTAGCACAATAAGTCATTTAATCAGAATCAATAAATGATTTATGTGCTATATTCTCGGTAAATAGATAACTGTAAGTGTTAATCCATAGTTTTAGAATTTTCCTAATTATATGCGGTTAAAAATATTATCTCATAAAATAATATTTGTCTCTAACTTGGAAATTATTTATACATTTTTTTTAAATGGTTATCACGCGCTTTCTTATCACTTATTAGTTCAGTTTTAATGTAATTACTCCCGTTAGTGTTATCTATATTGATACATTGTGTACATTACTTTCCATCTTACCTTGTATAAAAACAAATATTTAATTTTCACTAGAAATTTGCCACATAACTTCAAAACACTCTCTGTCCACAGACAATCAAAACACGTAAACTACTGCTATTCCCGCGCTTTTATAAGTCCAGCCTAACTTCACTGACAACCTTTCTCGCGCCAAATTCACGCGTTACTAAACCACATACATTCATTCAACTCTAGCCCATAGTCTATCCTCTTTTCTCTTTGGTCTTTCCGTATAGTGCTATCTCATATCGCTTCCGCTTGATGAACCCTATTGAGCTCGTTAGTCATTAATTAATTCTGCATAAGAAAATTACTTTTAATTTAACTGAAACACAGATGCGACGCTGATGATTCTGTATGTGTTAAAAAACTTGCCGGTCAATAAAATGTTTAACGCACTTGTGTGGTCTAAATATAAAGTGTTTGTTACTGTAGTCAATAGAGATATTATGAATTATGGTGTGTATAAAATACTATAGACATTTAGTGTACGCGTATTGGCAAGGACGCAGAGAAACTTTTTACTTGGATTAGTTGTCGTTGGGATCGTAGGTTCGGTTCCCGGCTGTGCACCGTTCTACTTTCTGTATGTGCGTTATTCTCTCGGTGGGTGAAGGAAAACATCGTGAGTTAATCGGTATGCCTTAGACCCACAGAGGCGACCGCGTGTTAGGCATAGAAGACTGATCACTATTGGAAAAAACAAATGATTACGAAACATACACATTTATCTGAAGCCGAGCCCTAAGTGTTGATGACGAGTTTGTTGTGCCACCGGTCTTTTTGTATATTTTACGAAATTTATATTTTAGCAAGCGCAAAACTTTTAATTAGCTTAATTTATTTTAACAGTATAAAATTAGTAATAACAGTAACAATTTTTATTGCCTTCTGGGCGACAAACTTTGTACGTAAAGTTGAATTTATAGTTTTTCAAGAACCATATTTTCGCAGCCGTTTCGCTTCGTCTTTCTTCATTACAAATGAGTTAAACGAAGAAAAACGTCTTTCATTTCGTACAACTCTGGTTCGTGTCACTTTTTACTTAACAGCATTTCGAGAATTTTACCTTGCAATAGTACAATAAAATATGAAACTTATAATTTTAAAAATTATTAATATATATAGTATTATTATTAGATGTTTAAATCTAACTACGTTATAAACATAGATTATATACTAATTGCGTAGGTTTCGCTAAAACTACTAAGTCTTATCATTAGTAATTTAATTACTTAAGTAATTCAAGTATAGTAAATTACTTATTACATCTAACGATTATTAAATAATTAGAAGTAAAAGCAGCTTATACTAATTAAAAGCCCAGAAGTACTCGTCTACCTGCAAAGTCAAGTGGTTCCGTCCTCAACAGTAATGATTTGCAAATGGAGAGTCAAGTGACATGCCGTGGACAGAAACTTAAAAAATTGGCGCCGGTAAATGCCTTGCAGACTTGCTGTTGACTGTGGTTTTTGTAACAATTTCTTTTACTTCTAAAAAGGCATCATTTACAATAACTGTAAAATATTTATGCTAAATTTATCATTATTTGACTATATAGCTTGTATGTGTAGGGACGTTTTTCCGATAATCTATATCTAGAAACAATTTGACGTTCGAAATTCAAATATTTCAACGGTATTTAATAATATTATGTACTTATTTGTTTCGTCAAAGTAGATCTTCCTGTTAGAATCTGTATTTTTATGCAAAGTATAAAAGTTATTGCATCGACTTTAATGTATGTCTTAGACTTAGATATTAGTTAGGTATCACAGTCTCGACAGACACCCTCGGGGATAATTCTCTATCATCAATAAAGTACTAGGAAAGCTCCTGTTCGAGCTGAGTGTATAAAATTGATGGTTCTCAAGGGATTATTGTAATGAATGGTTATAAATAAGTGACTCGTAGTAATTACTATTAGAATACTGCGTAGAATTAGCATAAAATAGTCTTTGTCAAGATTCTTATCTTATTTAGTATCGAAGAATCCGTCAATTTTTTTCTTCAGAATAGTACACTTAGTAAGAAAGAAAAAATCTTTATTACCCATGATAAAAAAGGATAACTAATCATTCTTGGAAAGAGTAACTACACTTGCTACCACACTAGGATTTCCTGTGTGGTCGTGGCAGCTAGCCATTTGACATATTAATGATTTTAGGTACTTGACGTAATAAATTCAACATAACACTTACTATATAATTAATCTTCTATTGCACAAGAAGAATACTTTCGGTTTCATGATAGGACAGGTTTAGAAAATGTTTTTTAAGATTGTTAGTGAATGTATAGGTACATTTTTTAATCGATCGTGAAAATTTTGTTTTTAAGAAAGTGGTTAAAGATGTAGCAAAACGTGCCACAAATATTTGTGTTCTTCATAATATCATATTGTCAGACCCATATCTTTGGGCTAACTACTAACTACTAAGTTACCAAAGATATATCTTATATATATATGATAGAGCTCCTTCAACTAATCATACAAGGCAAAGTGTCAGGTAGAAGGAGACCTGGCCGCAGACGTACGTCCTGGTTGAAAAACTTAAGACAATGGTTTGGTCAAAGCACCAAGTCATTGTTTAGAACCGCGCCATCCAAAATTAAAATAGCCATTATGATCGCCAACATTCGCAAGGAGATGGCAATATAAGAGGTAGAAGAAATTGTAAAAGCTATTCGGTCGTTTGTTCTTGTCCTATAAGAGCCAATTTTCATAAATTATATTCAAGAATTCAAAACATGGAAGATACTCATTTCTTCGACGTTATCAGAAAGTTATTGCAAAGTTGAACTATGAATTACTAAAAGACGTTGATTGATGACGCGATAAATGTTTATTTAATGGACCTTGGTTTTCTGTGTTAACTTTAGCAGCTTGGTATCCCAAAATTGAAATTGAATCTATTTCACAAATTGAAAGAAAATATACGACAACACATTTGAAAAATCGTGAAATGAAATAGTTAAATTTAACATAATGAAGTGCTAACATTAATACTGACATTAATCTAAATCTCTAATAGAAATAATTTTTATAATGAAATAAGCCTTGAGAGATAACCGACATTGAGAGCGTCCAGGGACTACGGCAACACATACCTAACATGTATTAGTGAGTGCTAACATTAGTCTCCTGCCCATTTACTCTCTGTTCTATAGATAAAAAATAAACTTTATGATCCTAATTCACAGTAGCAATATTCTGTATATTATGTTTTTAATACTATGTATATACTTTAATAAACAATGAATTCTCGACATTATAGTTTTGGCAAAGTCTGTAAGGATAATGTATGTAATTCTGTAATTAATAAAATATATCTTTTATGGTTTTTTGTACTTTGTATTTTGCACTGCTTTGGTCACTTTGGGGAGACCTATGCTGAAAAGCAAGACGATCAAGAAACCGGTGTCTAATAGGAAATAATATGATAATATATACATTTACTTTAACTAAATTTCGTTAATAAGTATAATTAATATATCAAGTAGAAATAAAATAAAATGTAACTTACAAGATTGTCAATAAAGACTACCTATATTTATTTATTTATTTCGCACTGACAAGCGAGCAAGCTTAAAAGTTCGATATAAACGACTGGGAAATTTACAACGGAATAATTTAAAACTCTTAGAAATTACGACTGGCATTTCTAAATAGCATTTGTAAAATCACATGGCCACGTATATTCGGCGAAAGTTTATTTATCATTGCGTCCGTAGACTTACTTGGTGGACCAGGTCCACCGAGTCTGTTAAATGGCAAAGAATGCAAACAAATGCTATTGTTCTAAAAGTTCGTTGTTGTTTTAAAAAAGAATACAAATTTAAATACTTTTGCTTCTGTACCGGTCAGTCTAAATAACTTTAATCTTCGTTCTAGGAATAAAGTTTTCTTGTCTTCAGTGCGTTTTTGTAGTCGAAAACCAAAGAAGAAAGAACCCTCTGATTCGGACGATGGATCCGCCCTTGTGTGATATATATTTCAATATGTTTTTTGTTTAAATTCTGATGTCTAAAGGCTAGACCACCTTCACCTTGTTTCACCTTCCTGTTGATGTCTCTCGATGCCCCTCGAAAAACAAAATCACCTGTTTATTTATGATATGAACATTGCCAGAACAGATATATATTCATTTAATAATGCAGGTATGATATTTACATTAAGAAATTGGTATATTTTAAATGCAAATAGTAAACTTGTAGATTATAAAAGACAGAAACATCAATCGAACTGCAAGTGTGTACAATCAACTCAAATTGCTCAAAGAACAACAATCGAGCTACGATTCATCCATTGAAACGAGTCTAATGCATTTGATAGAATCGTAGGTTATTTCTTTTTCTGAAACATATTTATTTTCGTTAGCAGAGAGTATCTGATATTATTATTAGCATTACGTTTCTTGATTTTATTAAACAAGGAATTAAACAATAAAGGAAGATGTAAAAACGTCATTGCTGAATTCAAAGGACTACTTAATTTTTTATACTTACCGCTCTTCTGTCGGCATTTTGGTTAACCAAAACTAAGTTGACCGAATTCTGGATCTCAACTAAGATATTTCTTCAGTAAGTTTTAAAGTTCTTTAATGTAGAGCAGTTTAACACAAACTTTTAACAAAATTTTACTAAACAATATTATTGAAAAATACATTGAAATTTTAGCGAGCGGCAAACAAAACCAAAATTGACAGTAAATAAAGAATGAGTGATTTGGTAAGAAAACTCGAAAAATGCGATCGTCAATGTACATACTTTCAAAATTATGGAAATATAGACGTTCTACAAAGAATGACATACCAAGGTAAAAATAGATTCTAAACGATTTACCTTCATTTTCGCAACTATCTTGATGTTGACCTTCTAATGTTCAACTATCTTATGATCAGTCACATAGGATTTTTGTACACACACTAGTGTCCCGAAATCTAGACACGTACCAAACCAAGTGAAAGAAAAATTTTTTTAAGAGTCTCGCATTAACAAGTTGATTGTTTCGCATGTGACATCTTCGTAATTTAAATTTAAAATCTAAAGAACTTGGTATTCATCTAGTACTCAATTTTTTGTCCAGGAAGAATAAAACAGAAAGTATAAAACGGGTTAAAATTTTTATGTATAATTATATTTTAACAAGTTACATATATAGTGTTATATTTTAACAAGGGCAAGTTATAAATCTCTTACCTGAGAGTTTTAATTCTAAAAATACCTTTTTAGATCCGAAATTACTAGTTCGTAATAAACTAGTATACCTAATACAAAAAAAACATAAAAAAGAACCCGTCTGGTTGTAGTGGATTCAACGTAGCTATTCTAATTCATAACTGAAATGCCTCACTTGGCTCCTGATAATTGAATTGTCACTTTGGCAAAAGGATTAGATTTTTAATAAATGCGATAATCATATCTTCAAATATATATAAGTAGATGACTGCAAAATTCAAAGAGAATTCAAAATCATTATAGCCGACACAGTGCAAAATTTGCTGACAAGGTTTGTGTAATGGGTTTAGACTTCAATTTATATTCCCTTCTGCGGAGCGTAAAGCAAAATTATAGGGGATCAAAATACTTTTTTATAAGGGCAGGAGAGTTACGTTTGAATAGAATAGAGTAAAGAATTTAAAGAATATGTGACTTGCGCTAACGTGGAATGCCAATGGTTTATATATCATGAATGTAATAGAGAAGTCTTAGATCTCCCGAGCACGTCGAGTGAAAAACTGCCTTATGCGATAGCACAAAACCAAAGCGAAAGCCCTTTTGACAATCGCTAACCAGCTGGTGGCAACATACCCCAGGTGTTGGTTGGTTTCCGCTATTTAAAAGGAAAGGAAAGCTTTGGACTTGCAATGTTTTATGCCAATTACTTTCAATAAAATTTTATTTTTTATTATCTCAAACATATTCTATAACCAGATTTTAAATATTTCTTGATAACCAAGAAAGTAATTCCATTATTTAGATCGTAAATCAGTCTTTATCTTTTTGTCATATACTTACAAACCTCTTTGTATGTATAATTTTACCTTTTATGCCGTGGTTATTTTACCTTTTTTTTTATTTTGTTTTCAGGCATATCGGCGTACAAACTGCTTAGATAATAAGACCCTTCAAGTACCTAACTACTACAAACGTAGTCTTTATCGGCGTTGGAAAAAAAATATCGTCTCATTTTTTCGTACGCGCCATCTTTTTCTTGTCCCTACCACGATTAATTCGAAGAGATTCGAAGGATGAATAACAAAAATATAATAAAGATGACAGTGATAGTAATAATTATGTTACAATTAAAGAAATTCTGTAATAATATTAGTAATTTTATTCATTTTTTTCACATTAATTTCATCAAAATTTCATTTTACCTTATTACTAATATTAGTAATAAGGTAAAATGAAATAAGTATTCATGTCTATGATAATAAAAGCATTTTGTTAAACTTTATCTAATTTAACTTTATTTAACCAATTTGTGTAAAGTTGCATTTTTAAAAAAATGAGGTCATAAGGAAGTTTTACTTCTTACGTGTGTCCACTACCACACACAATTTTTTCTATTTTAAAGACTGGTTTTGAAAATAAAAATACAATGTCGACAATCATTATTCTACGATTTATTTAACTAATAAATATTTACACTTCTTTACATTCATTTATTCCGTCTTGTCTCACATTCCCATCTAAGTTGAATACGATAAATTGAAACTGTATGCTTACAATTATGTAATAAATTAATCTGCCAAATGATGCTAAAGGAATGTTCATACGGTTTTCTTTTCTGAAGTATTCCTTCGGTAAAATGATTGCAGAAAGGCGATAAATCTAAATATAAAAATTCAGTTGATTATAGATTTAATATATAAATTGGAACTATACAAGCAATATTTTGGTTGATTGCCTTTATTCATTCTACTACATAATTGAAATACAATGTGATACTAATTTTATGTGTTTATAGAAAAGCTTATTGGTGACGTAATTGTTATAGTAAAGTTCTTTAACAGTATATTAGTAGTAAAATACTTGGTATATTATAATAATATGGTATCACTACTGATTTTTTGTATCCATATGGTAGAATGAATAAATGTCTACTATGTTTGGATTTAGTATGGAGATTGTTTCTGTTTAAGTACGGCCTGAACGCACTTGGCCATAGTGGGCGAGGCGCGACTAATTGCGTCTGTCATGAAGAAATCTTCTAATTGCTTTAACTGGACATCCAATTTTCCAGACACCGGTTTCTGTAAACTCTGTAAGAAAAGCGCGTATCAAAATGATGCATATAATAGCTACATGTTCTGTTAATATATTAATCTTCTTGAATAAATTATTAAGTTCTCTTGAGGTATAAAATCATATTTATTATATTCAATGTGATACTGGGAAAACTATCTTCAATAATGTCTAAACTACAATTTCATGTTTTATTATAAATAAATATAGTTGAATGTCAATTGTCATTTAGTATAATTTTCGGTTTTAAGCTAGAAAGATATTCTTGTACATAAATAATAAAAAATGTATACTAACTGTTTTTTCAGTATATAATTGTATTATGTGTTTGTACTTTTAATTAAACAAATTTTAGTTTATCGTGTAGAAACTGTTAAAAAACCAACCTGTGCCAAAACTCTAGCCTGGGCAAAGTAATTGTTATTCTGGACATCTCCATACGCGACGAGAGACGGACTTATCTCAGCCATCCTATCACGCACTTCGTCTAAGTTATCGTAAGGCAGACGCACTCCCAATACCTCCGAAAGAGCCCTGAAAAAAAAAGATTCTAAGATTTTTAAGTACATTACAGTAGGAAAAACGTATTATTGGACGATGACTCATATAGTTAACCGTTTTATGTAAATAACTGATATAGAACAAAATTTATTAGATGAACAACTACTAACTTAAACCGAAATGTTGGTAAACCTAAAGTTAAGGAAGAAGTTTAGTTCACCGAGCTAAACTTTGTTGACAAAACTGTATTCCTAGGAATAACAATAGATAGTAAATTCCATTGGGGCCCACACATTCTCTCTCTCTCGAGACTCTTTCCAATAGTCTGAGCTCTGCAGTTTCCTCATCAGGACACGGCTAATTGTGTATCATATCCTTTCACATCGTCATGTGCTACGGTATTCTACAGTGCGGTGCTACTGCAGATTATTATCTAGTTGATAAAATGGCCTGGGACTAGTGCTGGGCAGGCTACTTCTAATTAATTTGCTATATTTGTTTTAAAATAAGTATTGTTTGATAATTTGCTTTTTTAAAAGAGTACCGAGAGTTTTTTTACGCCGGCTTTTTCTCTCGACCTACACTCTCTGTCTTCTTTGCCGACGGGATTTGCGATAGGGATGCCTACAGATTCGAATTAATGACGTGGAATAGTGATACCTTGATGATCTTATGTTCCAAAATAAACGTATTTTTTTTTTAATTTCAATCCATATTTGTGCTGCAGAAACGGGCTGTTCGGGGTATATATTGTGTTACCCTAAGGGAATCGTAAGGAATAAGATAAAGGAATTACATATTATCACACCATCTGGCCAATATATTCTGGAATCTTTTACGTACTAAAAAATATATGCGATTTTAAAACAAATGGTGACTTTCAGAATAATACTCGAAAGAGAATTAATCTAATCGTACGACTAACCAGGCTCCAGAAGATAAACCACTCCTTATATGGAAATTGTATTCGTTTTTACAAGAAAATTCCAAGCGAAATTAACGAATTAGCACTGAAAAAAATCAATATTAAACGTAAAGTAATCAATAAAGCTTTTTATAAACTTGACGTAAAGAAGTAGTAAAGTAGAAGTAAAATCTATTACAGTAACATAATATTGCGTGTTACCGTAAAATTTTCCAGTCCTCCCTAGCCTTGCCCGGCGGAGTAACAGCGGGCAGGGTCTGCTGCGCCCGTCCTTCGGCGTTCACGTACGTTCCCCGTTTCTCAGTGTACGCTGCACCCGGAAATACCACGTCCGCAATCGACGCACCCGCGTCACCGTGATGGCCTAAAGAAAAATATAACTGAATCCATATAATGTTTCTATTAAATAATTTTAACACCAATAAACGAAAAACACTATTTATTATTACTTATTACTTTAATAAGACGACCAGGCTATATGCGATATTTTACACAAAAAAATCAAATACTGTAAAAAACCAATAACCTCTCAATTAACTATGAGCTGAACTAATACGGATAATATCATAGATTACATTGATATTTTATTTATCATTCTGATATTTGTTTATCCGTCATAAAAACCCACCTTGATAAATAACAACACAGTCTTTAGGCAAAGCCTCCCGAGTGACGACTCCTGCATCAGCTCCCAGTAGGTAAACAACCTTTGGTCCATCTTGCAGAATCGCTCCAACACCTGGTTTGTAACCAACGTCCAAAGCTGCCACTTGCGATGCAGTTCTTTGAAGAACGTTCAGGACCTGAAAATTTTCGGTTTAATAAATAAAATTTCAGTTTAATAACAATTGCAATGTACATGTTGAGGTAAAGTATTTTTTTTATTACATTAAAAAAATTTGACATTTTACCCTAATTTACATAATAAAAATATAATCTAAAGGCGGAATTCTTTACTACTTGGATCAAGGCCAACCAACAATCAAATCTCTACTCACATACAACGCTTGGACTATTACTGTTGAGAGATTGACATTACTGGATCAAACTGATAAAACTTATTTTGACTAGAAACTAATTTTAATAGTGTCATATATACATCAATCACCAACACGTCGATATACTAAATAATCGTGTATTCAACCGAGATCATACAAAACTTCTTTAATTCCTGAGTACTTAATGTAACATAATTTTGACTTCACCCTAGTATCTTAACGTTTAGAAATCTAAATATGCAATTACCTTCCATTCCTTATCTTCGAGCTTATCTTGCAACCGTAAAGCAAGTTCCTGTGTGAAGGCCAGAAGCGCTGGTCCTTCAGAAGTCTTCAGCTGATCGGCTCCAAGAATTACCACTGGTCTTTTAGCGGATTGCAGCCGTTTTAGTACCTCATGATTTGAGGAACCAGTCGCGAAGTCTTTGACAATAGAGGCTGAGTCGCCGACATGCTATAAATTTTTTTATATAAGATACAAAAAAAGTATTCGTTGTGTCATGTGTGTATTAATATTTTTTTTAAGAAGTTATGTACTACACCTGTGAAGTTTTTCAATACATTGTGAGGAATTTATGGAAAGAAGACGATAAAGCTTTTTTAATTCTATAATAGACAAACGAATAGACATAAACTGTTACGTCAGCTGTTTATTTGTTTATCCTTTTTTACATTAAAAGAAAATTATGTCTGTATGTGTGTCGGATGTTATATAATTAATGTCTTTGCACCAACTATTAAAAATTATACAAAAAAAGAAGAAAATACAAGAATACGAAGAAACAGCGACAGTGAATAATAATTAGAAGTAAGTTAGTTTAAATGTTTAATACATTTAAAACACAAATCTAATTTATTGTCAGTCATAAAATACGCCAAATCGCGGGAAGGCTATAAATACGCGCTTCCACACTCATCAATATACTCTTGCCGTAATTTGTACCAATTTTTCGCAAAGGCGAAGGCAATGACCCGATTCGTTTTTTTTTTTTTAGTAACATTATGTTAGTATGGATATGGTTGTTAAGAACTCTCTAAAAAAGACCATGATATTTGCCAAGTAGACGTAGTAGAGATTTCACGAAGATAACATTTATACATACATTTAAAAAATCTTACCGTGTATTCATAAGTAAGGTCAACTTTGGGGCCAATGTATGCGACATCAGTCTCCTTGTGTATAAACGCTTTACGTATACGTGCGTTCAGAAGCGGTGCTTCGAACCGTACGTTTGTTCCAATAAGCAGCACAAAGTCTGCGTCTTCCACATCTGTAAATATTTTTATAATTTAAGCGCCCTTGATTTTAGCTAACGAATAATTAAACCATCCGTTTTAATTTAATACAGTTTTTATATTATTTGCAAATATCGCGACTATTTTGATTTTCCGCAACTCCAACCAAAAAAAATCACTATAATTTAACTAACATAAAAATGACTTTTTTGATAATGGTAATAATAACTCACTGGCTATCTTAGTGTTTAAGAGATAGGACGAGCGCAAATCGGTACCAGACCCCTCCATGGGGAAATATTGTTCCGTACAAACGTTCTCTCCGCCCAATCTGTTCACCAAGTCTTTCAGGGCCACTAGTGACTCGGCATCTGCCAATTCACCAGCTATCGCAACCAACTAGAAAAACCACTTTTAAATAAGTAAAAAAGTTTATTTATTTATTTCACTACATTTTCTATCTTAACAGTAATTACTAATATGCTAGAATTCCAAATAGCTCCCACACCAATTATTCTAGATAAAAACATTAAAAAATTAAACTTATATTCCTAAATCTATCTATCCATAACTAAAAATAAAGTTGTTTATTACTTTTAATGTTTATCCATAAATTAAGTTGAACATTTCTTTATCCATATTAGTAATATTTTATTGCTAAAAATCTTACAAACAACAAATACATTTGAACAAATAATTATAAAATGCTTAACAGAAAATACCTTGTTTGGTGGGCAGTCTCTCATAGCTTGCGCAGCGGCTACAATAGCATCTTCCCATTCAACAGGGGTCAAATTACCACGACTGTCCGCTACCATTGGGGTTACCAGTCTTTGCCTCTTTAAGCCATCGCAGGCAAATCTTGACTTGTCTGATAGCCACTCCTCATTAATTTCCTATGTTATAAAATAAAATATTATACATTGAAAATATAACATATATTTAATTCAAACTTTATTCAAAACAAATAACATAATACATAAAAATTTACCTAATAACTAACCTTAAAATTTAATTATTAAAAAATATTATTAAAAGGAGTCCCTTTAGGCAAGGTTCCGAAAATACTGGCAGCGTTTCCCCTTTGAATAGCTAGACTAATTCTTTGTGCAAGGTAGCTGCCAGCATATATTTTGATTTGTTGGTCTGGCATATAATTTTTTTTAATTAATATTAATGTGAAGTTATTGTGAAATAAGTAATGTGTGTTGCTTTAAAAACTTCATTTTGTTGATTATTACGTATGTGTAAAGAATGATTTTTATAAACTCACCTCATTGGTCCTTGGTAAAATACGTAACACTTCGTTGGTTCGTGTCGCAACTACGATGTTACTACCCAGTGGGTCTAGAACATCCACTGAATCAATCTAAAATACATAATCAAATAAGTAATTATATATAAGTAATTCATTACGTAGCTTGTTTTTGTTGAAAGCCAATTAAAAGAAATATTTTTTAATTTAATGAGAAACTTCTAAAACTTAAAATAGATGTCCATAAAAAAGTTTTACTTAAGGTTTTTATCATAATACTCACTCTTCTAGTTTCCCAAGGCCTAGCTGCAAAACTGTATGGTTTTGATGTCAAAGCTCCAACCGGACAGAGGTCTATAATATTTCCAGAAAGCTCTGACAAGAACATTTTCTCTACATATGTGCCAACCTAGTGAAAAATTCATCATAAAAACATTGAGAATCACTTTAAAAACAAAAAAAGTAATTCAAAAAAAAGTCAATTATGTAAAGAGGAAAGAAGGGATATAAATCTACATTAATGAAAAACACATATATATACCTGCATGTCTGTACCACGCCCTGTTGTTCCAAAGTCATCCACGCCAGCCACTTCTGAGGCAAAACGAATACACCGTGTGCAGTGTATGCAACGTGTCATGATTGTCTTAATTAAAGGACCAACATCTTTGTCTTCAACAGCCCTGTTTGTGGCATATGGATTTTTTTTAATTCATGCTAGTATAATATAAAAAAAGACACAAATATATAGTTCTTTCAGATTATTTACTCAATTTGATTGGCTTGTCTATAATCTTTTAGCAAAAAAATACATTTTATGATGACCAAAAGGCGTATAAATTAGTACCAGTTAAAACATTGTCAAACCTTGTTTTTTTGAAAGAGGCAGAAAATAGGACCTATTAATCAGCCTAGAACATCTCAATTACCTAGTCCAACATAAATAGTAATTTATGTAAGTAACATAGTATATACATACTCTTTGAAGTTACCTGCTCACTACCTTCATTTGTTTTCATGGGTCTTTTGAAATAAAATATAGTTACCTCTTCCCAGAAAAATGTATGTCAGTGAAACGACTTTTGTCAGAGCCAAAAGCCATAGACTGATCTTGAAGATCACATTCCCCTCCCTGATCACAAATAGGACAATCTAATGGATGATTAACCAGAAGAAACTCCATAACACCCTCTCTAGCTTTCTTGGTTAGGTCAGATGTAGTCTTGACCCTCATTCCCTTCATGACAGGCATCGCACAAGCTGCTACAGGCTTAGGAGATTTTTCCACTTCAACCAAACACATACGACAGTTTCCAGCAACTGCCAATCTCTCATGATAGCAGAAACGAGGAATTTCTACACCAACCAATGCTGCAGCCTGAAAAAAAGTGAAAATAAATTGAATTTCTTTATTACTTTCATTTTAATAAGATTAAATTGTTTTAAAATAAGTACATAAATGTATGTCAGAGTTTTATCAAAAATTTAACTTACTTGTAACACTGTGGTGCCCGGTGGCACATAAACAGGTTTATCATCAATGAATACTTCAACCTTTTCAGCTTGAGTCAGTGCCTCTGCATATCTTCGAACTCCCAGGGGTGCAATGCGGCTTGAGGAGCTTAATGCAAGCGCCTTAGTCAGCGGTTGGCGCAGCATTTTCTGCTGTTAAAATATATTTACTATACTAAAGTAATGACACTTCAAAACCACATCTATTATAATTTGAAAAAAAATATAAAATATATGTCAACTAATTATAGTATAATTTAAGTGCCTAAAGACGACAAAAACTAAAATATTGCGCATTTATCTAGTTAGCCAAAAGTATTGAATATTTCAGCTGTGTTATGGTTACATAAGTACGAGCTTCTAACCTAAACAAATTATTTATTTTAGAAAACCGCAAATATACTTTTATCCTAAAATAATGCAATATATTTAAAAAAAATATTTAACATTCCCTAATTAATAAGTAAAAACCTACTGTAAATTTTGCCAAATTTTATGAACAAAATGACAGACCACTGTTGTATTTTGTATTATGACCAACTGTCACAATCTCTCAGTTTGCATTGTCAATAGTCAACAAGATTTATGACTATACGTCCGATCTATGTTAAAATTCAGAACAAAACGAATGATTATTAGTTATAAATATAATAATAAATTTGTTAATTATATTGAAAGTCAAAAAATGTGCTATTTAACATAGCTCACTAAATAAATCTGCAAGTATCTTGAGTAAAAATATTTGTCAGTATGTTATAACATGGCAACTCTACTTCTAGTCTGAGTTCTTTCAATTTTTTCTTTACTCAAGTTGGGTCGTACGGTGTGGTGCTTTGGATTTAACTTTTAACTTTTAGGAAAAAGTACTACCTTAAAAATGGCTTTCGGAGACGTTAAATCCGCACAAGGATTAAGTGAACTAAACAAATATTTGGCTGAAAAGAGTTACATATCTGGGTAAGTCTTGAAGAAATAAATTCTAACCTTTAATGATCACTTCTCCACGTCAACGCCAAATCATTTAGGCTTTAAAAGACAATTTTATGTAACGAACATTTAGGTAAATCTTTGTTTACAGCAGTAGGAACTTACAATATTTAAACTGTTTGACAGATATGTTCCATCTCAAGCTGATGTTCAAGTGTTCAGTGAAGTAGGTAAAGCGCCGGCCGCTAGTCTGGCACACGCTCTCCGTTGGTACAACCACATTGCCTCATACACTCCAGCGGAGCGGAAGGCATGGGCTGAAGGAGTGAGCCCATTAAAGGCTGGTGGTAAGCCCACAACTGCCCCAGCTGCTAAAGACGATGACGATGATGATGTTGACTTATTTGGGTCTGGAGACGAAGAAGAGGTAAATTCTGCAGTTTTATAAAAACTTATGCTAAGAAATAAGCAATACTTATTATATTAAAGAAACATTAAATATATTGTCTAATATATGTGTGCAAAAAAAACATATATATTTATTACTCACCACAAATCACTACTAAAGATAATTTTTTTTAAATACCACTGGAATAATATGTATAAGGTGAAACCTGTTCCTAAATATAAATTCTTACCCTGAAATCTGAATCATTTTGTTGTAGGATGCTGAGGCTGCCAAAATCCGGGAAGAGCGTTTGAAGGCCTATGCTGACAAGAAATCAAAGAAACCTGTTCTTATTGCCAAGTCCTCTGTCATTCTGGATGTCAAGCCATGGGATGATGAAACAGATATGAAAGAAATGGAAAAACTTGTACGATCAATTGAAATGGATGGACTTCTCTGGGGTGCTTCTAAACTAGTCCCAGTTGGTTATGGTATCAACAAGCTACAGATTATGAGTGTTATAGAGGATGACAAAGTATCAGTAGATTTGTTAACTGAAAAGATTCAAGACTTTGAAGACTTTGTCCAATCAGTGGATATTGCTGCTTTCAACAAAATCTAAATGGCACTAATATAAGTTGGCACCTTTTTAATAAAAGCTACCTGTACAACTGTGTTTTTTTTATTTTCTCAGGAATTAAAAGAAAATTATTTGTGTAAAAGCAGACATTATAAAGTAAACAATTTGCTATAAAGAAGCTGTAATGCTCATGGTCATTTTGAATTTTGATGTTAGATGTCAAGCTATAAGCAAGTATTCTAATTCAAAATTTATTTATTCATGTAGGTAACAATGTACACTTATGAACGTCAAAAAAAAGAAATATTAAATGAATTTAATTTTACATTTACTGCCAGTTCTCAAATCAAGGGCGTAGAACGGAAGAGAAGAACTGGCAATAAACTCTCCGCCACTCTTTATAATCGCCAAGTTTTTTTTTTACACAATGTTTGTAAGGAGCTGCAACCACTACAACTATAAACAAAGATTTGTCCTCTATCAACAGGAGGCATGGTGAAATAGGAGCACGCACTTACATACTCGTGAGAACAACACGCAAATACGTATAGTATAAACAACTAATATCACCGCATTCACGAATTCAAGTACGACCAGTCACCACAAGTAGCACCCGTTCACGAGTATGACGCATGGCCAGCCATCGGCCCCCTCGCCATATTTTAGGGAGAGAGACAACACGACGCATGGACGCCGCCACAAGCAATGACATTTGAGTGAGCATGACGATCCTTGAAATGTGCAAAATATTCCCTGATTGTTAAGAAAACTGCTAGATACCTTTATGCATTTTGTAAGTATATCTGGATAATTGGACTATCTTGGAACCCATAGATTGAAAGATTTTACTAAAAATGGGGTTTCCCCTAAATGCGAAAAACCATCCTTCGTGGTGGCGTCGGGAATAAAAAACGTCTGTTCGTCATGACTAGACTCATGACGAACAGACGTTTTTTATTTATTGGAGTAAGTGATATCACTACATAGATTAAAACAATGTCGCATTCTCTGCCCTTATATCCCTATGTATGCTTAAATCTTTAATACTACGCAACGGATTTTGATGCGATTTTTTTTAAATAGAGTGAAGAGGAAGGTTTATGTATAACAACATCCATCAATTAGTAGAGAAATAGTTGTAGAGTCGCGGGGTGGTCAATCGCCGAAGGGCAGGACGGAAGCTCACTGCTCACTGGAGTGAGCGAAGTACGCAGTAATGGTCCTATATGCCGCGCGGGCGGCTTTTAATTTGTCGATTATTTTATTAGGTAATTGGATCATCCGAATCCGTTAATACTTGTCGGGGCTTCCTACGAGCCTTTTTAGTCGGGAAGGAGTAGTAGCTTATGCTTTTGCGTCAGAGGCCGCGGTTCTCCCCCATTCAGGCCGATCTACGTTCACTAAAACAGCCCGAGCGGAGATGTAAAGGCCCTTAAGGCCAGCACAGCGAGATTGCCGTCTTGAAAAAAAGCGGTTCTCTGCACATTGAATTCAGCAGCGATCGAAAGCGTTTAAAATCAAAGCTCTCTAGCGAGGAAAATAACAATACATAATAAAAACGTGCTTTTCATCAGCATTGCATCCGTGCGAAGCCGGGACGGGTCGCTAGTCTTGATCTTGAAGATGTATAGCTTTCTTACTGAATAAGTTTTTGTTTCTAGGTGGAGATTCACAGTGGTGATCATATAAACGCTCTGCAAAATGGAACTTTAAGAACTGCTATTTTTGCATGTTCCAACTTTATCAGTGAAGATTCAGCTGTTCCTTTCCATTCAGGTAGACATTTCATATAAATGAACTGAATGAACAAAATCCTTAGTGAGATACAAGTGTTGTTATTAAATAAATTTAAATTGTTCATTAAAGTAAAACTGCTTGCTACGGCCTATTATAATATAAATGAATATTAAAACGATGTGCTTGGATATGAATAACTCCAGTATAAAGAGGTAACGTGACTGAATCTCTCGGCTAGATTTTCAGACTGGGACGATCGTCAACATCCACGACTGTTTTAATGTAAAGCAGGACAAACCGTGATCCATGTGTTATCAAATTATTTCAATATAATTAGTATTATTATTATTTTCTTATATAGCCAAGTTCACATTTCAAGGATCGTCATGCGCGCTTAAATGTCAAGCTTAAACCCTAAGGCTGGCAATGCGTCATACTCGTGAATGGGTGCTAGGTACTAAGATGATTGGTCGTACTTGAATTCGTGAATGCGGTGATGTTAGTTATTTCGACTATGTATTGCGTGTTGTTCTCACGAGAATGTAAGTGCGTGCGGAGCCTAGACAAGATGGCTTAACTATGTACTAATTAAGTACATGCTGACTTTTGAAAGAAGAAATAACCTATATCTTCTTTCGATTGTGTAAACACAAACAAATTAACTTTTATAAATAACTTAAGTTAAACTGAAATTAGATTTATGCGTATACATAAATAGGTACAATTCAAACTAGTTCTAGACAATTAAAGCTTTAATAAAACAATAATTTCATCGTCTGTGTTTATTACACTATTTTTTTAATTCCTTGGACTTAATCAACTACTTATCAATCTTTTTTCTATTTATCAATCAATCTTCATCAATCAACAATTCAAAGCGGTTACTAAATATGCTGCTTCTTTATTTTGCAGGTTGTGTTGTTGTTGCAGTTGCTGTGAGATCAAATCCAAAAAATATAAAAGTATGAGTAGGTACTATTAATTATTGTATATCGCGATTATGCAGGTTCAAAATATTTCATTTTAATTTCTGAGAGAACATGAAACAAACCATAATTAATTTTAACATGAAATTTAAATTCACTTTACACCTTTCCAATTACTCAAAATTTGGTACAATTACATTACTTTTATTCTTAAGTCCATTGTGAATCTTTCTATCTCAAATTTACCATAATATTGTAAAGTTTTAACTTTATTGGGTTTATAAATGTGACATTAGGAATACAATTAATGCAGAGACAGTATGACGGGAAAAGCAACTCGGTGATAAGCTGTCGACACCATAGTGTAGTAACATGTCTCTTGGCTGCGAACGAAGCGTTTTCGACAATACACAAAAGCGGTAGTGAAAGTCAAAAACTTTTCGGTAGTAATACGGCTAGACCTCCAGAAGTTTAATACAACCCGACCAACTTATCTAAATTAAAAGACAAACCATTTATCTCCTAACCGTTTAACGCCATGTATTAAATGGCGTTAAACAGTTAAAACACATCACCTTCTCTATCATTTTAACGTGATCTGATTTTTAGACTTCTGATTCTATGCTATTTTAAAGTATTATATTAATAATTTTGTACTTACAATCACATCATATACTTTTTATGAAAATGACAGTTCTCGACGTCAAATATTTTGAACTGTCTAGTTTTGACTTATGAGTATGACGTTTTTCTATGAACAGTGTGGACGGCCAAATACTAATATTTATTTTCATATCGGTGGAAAAAGAAATAATAAACTATAGGATTATTTGGTGTCTAGATAAACATTATGCAATTCAATTATTGATTAGATATCTTGTGGCGCTGTAATTTAAATTATGTCAAACGATTCCGATTTGTTTATATCAGTTCCTCGATCTTCTTTACCGGAATTCTATAACAAATATCTCAAGTTAGTTGAAACTTTTTACTACGTTACTCTTTCTGAAATTAAACCTGCGTTTCCAAGTCCTAAAAAGAATTTTGTTAATTTTAAAGTAACTTTTAATTTAAACACCGGTAACGAGAATTTCAAGAATGAAGAATTAATTGACAGAATTCAGGTAAGATAGTAATAAAATATTATTTTAGTTATAAATTTTATATAAAGATTTTATATTCGTAATTCTTTTTGTGTGAGATTTTTGTTTCACTTGTACCTATCTAAGAAAAGAGCTTCAGTTATGGACAATACCTTGACAACTTACCAATATTTACAAAAAAAAATAATAATATAAACTATACTTTCATTCCTTAGATTTTATAACATGATTTTATTAACAGGAAAATTTGTAATTACTATATTTTACCTCCTAAAGATGATGTTCTTTCACATTTAGCCGGAGTAAACAAATAAAAGGAGTTGAATTGAATGTTCCCTAAATCCTTTTTTACCAGAGGGAAGGTCCATTTTAGATCAAAAATCCTACAAATCCATTTTATGTATAAATTCTATTTTAAAAAAGTCTGGCTTGATTTTGGTAATTGGTCCTATGAGTACTAGGTTTAGGTAATAAATTTCCTTCTATGGAACTTTAATCTAAGTTAAAATATTCTGATAAGTTTATATTAATATATATATATATAGTATATATTAATATCTATTTTTTATATATTATAGAAACATTATAATTTCATCAATTTTACTAATAACCTTTAACATTAAATCAATGAACATGTAGTGTACACACACTACTAAAGATTTATTATTAAAATAGTACCTGCTAAACATCTACAAATTAAAGTATCAACTGAGAAGGTATAATATAACCTCTGTCATATAGATATGAAGATGATAACAATTTACTCAAGCAAAAGTATAAATTAAAAAATAAATTAAGATAAATAATTGTATAATCATCCTAAGTATATCCTTTCAATGATATAACAGTTGAGATTTACTTGTTGCTGACTTAAATCTTAAACCATTCAATCCTGTTTTTAAATGTTGCTTCCAAGCCCAAATTGTCTTAGCTTTTTGCGTTGACGATTCTACCAGACGTATTCGGCTGGGTGGCAGAGGTCAGGTATTATTTGGGGGCCGCCTGGTGCAGTGGGCGCGAAACCCGGATCTCGACTGCCCCGCTTCCCCTTCACTCGTGCGTGGAGGTGTGCGTATTCGCCGCGTGCGATTGCTCTTCAAACTAGTCTTGCCGCGATAGAGGCCGCGTACAAACGAGCCATGTCGTGCGTCAAAAGCGCACAGTAGCACGCAATTATTATGTACGCGATTGACAACTCCCAGGTGAGCAGTGCGTTTAGACTAATGCAATTTGTACGTCACACAGTATTGCAAGAATTTTAAGTCGGGAATAATTTCCGTTCAATGATATACGAACCCGGAAGCATAGCTAGTTTCAACGTCACAAACTATGCTAATTATTGCGAAGTGCTCAAACATCAATAGATTGTTAATATTGATGATGAATTAATTGTTCTGTGAACCAAATAGCCCAGTGATTTTGGTTAAAGTTTTCAGTGTACTGCCGTCAACATTTTACATTATACGTGATGTTATGAGACCTTTTCAATTCTTATGAAAGTGCAATTGTTCATTCAACTCCGGTTTAATTATTCACAATGATTTTATTAAGTTTGCATTACATTCAAGGTGCTTACCAGTCCTCTTCTATAACTACTTCATTCTTCTTAGAGTATTTCCGTATTTTATCTTAAAAAGTAATACTACTATTATCTTGAGAGATATGTTATTAATGTCTCCTCCTCTCATAACTCAAAAGTGTTAAGTTATGGCCCTTGGGCCCGGCTTATATTGACGGGAACATAAAACGTAGACAGTTTAAACCAATTGAATCCTTTATTTTATTTTTTAAATACCTAAATGATTTGTTGATGTGATGAGGTGGTTGGTGATATATTAATTAGTAGTAATTTAATTAAAATTAGTATTTATCTGGTTGTAGCTTCAGTATCAGGAAAGAACTTAAGTAGTTCCTTAAGTTATTTCCTTCCTCTTAAATTATATTTCATAAAATTATCCAATTTTCAATTATATTAAGGCGGGAATTAATAAGTCATATCAGTGGCCACACATATTGAAGAAAAGTAACCAATAACCAGATATTTATTTAATAATATTATGTACACATCCTATACATCCTATATGGGGTAAAATATTTACGTAAATATTAACTTTAGATAATGTCAGATCATAAAACATTTTGGTGCTACGCTAATAATGTAAACAAATATAAAACAACGTAGGTATTTTCTTGGGCACCTATAGACTGATAATGCATTCAACAGTGTCAGAGGTAGAGGTAGCTTGTACGGATATAAACGGTGAGTGAAAGTCTACGGCGAGCTCCAGTAATTTATATTCACCCGTTATCCACTATGTCCGATCACGGATTTGAATCTAATAGCTCCGCTTGGCATAATTTTCGAAAATTTCTTCGCGGATATCGTAGTTCATAAAGTAGGTCTCCATAACTATGATGAAAGAGCTTTTGCTAAAGCCGATATGGTGCAGTTTATATTAGATTACTGTAATTACTATTTAAATTCGTATATGACTCTATCTAATATGTCTAATCTTAGTTCCGTTTAATTATCTGACTAATGAAATATCGAGGCTTTTCAATCAGGTCTGTGAAACGTTTTTAATGTTTACAAATCAGAATTAACTAACTGTCTTCATATTGTTATGTTAAAGTTATTAAAATTGTCAACATCATTATGTTAAATTTTCTTTTTAATCACACGGGTGTTGAAAATGTTAAATACTTGATATTACGCGGTGATGAATTTACTATTGTTATGGACAATTAGATAATCGAGCATTTCTGTATGTCATATTATGATGTCGGATAGCACATTAAAAATTGTACCTAGAATAATTTCTTTATATGTATCGTAAGAACAAAACATCTATAATAATTAATGGTAAATTAGTCTACGTAAGTGATGGGAAATAAACAAGGAAAATCTAAAACGTAACTACACTAAATCAATTGTTGACACTTATACAGTGAGAACAATAAAAGTTTACCATTATTTCCAAAGATATTTATGTCTGGAAAACAAGGCTTAAAATATTGTTAAGTAAATATTTATTTCAATTAAGTGATTAGGGCTTAGGATTTTGGCTTTTCTTACAGATGCCAAAAAAATCCGTAACCAGAATAACATAATGAATAAATATATGGTCGATCAATTTTTTGAGTTTATTAATTGTAAGCAGCGAAATCTAAATAAGTGTAGGATGTGTGTGTAAGTATGTCGCGTGCGCACCGCATCCTGTTATGACGAAACATCGCACGACACGATGATACCCGAATGCTCCTATATCATTGGTTAGACTTTATCTGTAAAACGTGCGATACAATTTCTCCAATAGTAAATAGAACGATATGAACAATACATATACATTCCTTTTTTATTACAAGTTATTTTATTCGTTTTGATGTGATAGTGTTATGATCGGTGTTATTAAATTATCTGAGAGTAATCAGCCTAAAGAATTGCTATTGGACTTTGCGGTGGGTTTGGACAAACATTTTACTCCAATAAATTCAGTTAGGAATATGCTTAAAATGTTTGGAATTGAAAATGGCTTTCCTATGGCTAAATTTTCCAAAGTTAGCCTAACTTAGATACATATTGCGCTTTTCTGCCGGTAACCTTAGCTTCTCCTCTTTATTTTCCAGGCAATATTTTATTGAAATCGTTTTGTATTGTCGTACGCTTTTTAATTGTCCGATGCATACGACATATCTGCTTATCAAATTTAAGATTATTCTTAATTATAATCTATATATTATAACAATAACATTTTTATCGTTACTAGACATGCGTTCGGGCGCGTCAGTTCTGCATAATAATAGTTGTTTTAACTCCGACGAAACCTATCAGGCATTTCAAGGTTAGTATACCTATATCGCAAAAGATTATGTTGAAAAGTAAACAATGAATAAGCTGTTACTTGTTTCTCTTAAAGAATACCTACTTTACGTATGAGAACGGTTCAAGATCATTTTCATAACTTAGATAATATGGCTCTTGTGAAAATACTGAAATTTATAAACCCACTTCGAATACACGTAGGAGGTGGCGTACGATTTAGATTTTGTTTTTTTTAATGGCTTTATTTTTGTGCCAACTGGGCACAAGGTACTTCGCCAGTGTCGTGTAGATGGAGAAGGCACGAAGGAGATTGATCGGTGGATTTTGTTTTAAAACCTACAAATTGTTAATTTCACTTTAATTGTCAGACTCTGTTTATGTCAAACAAACAAGGCTCTGGCATGTAGAGTATACGATTAATTTCTAACCAAAGTAACAACAATATAAACGACGCAATTTTTACACCCAAGAATACGTCATTATCTGTTTACTTCCAAGTTCCAGCGTTGTATTTTGTTCCTGCGAATTCGATATAAGAAAAATCAAATGTTTACGTATTAAATGGGTACCGTTTTTATTCCGGATCAATTTCAAAACATGATTGGTTAATTTTTTCTCACTTCTATTTAAAAGACATAAAAATGATAAAAATTACAGGTTTAAATGAAAAACAAACATTTTATGAATACTGTTACGAGCTAGGGGATCGAGGGGGGAAAAATATTGCAGTTGACCCGTCTTCGTAACAATACTATATCAAATACTGGTGTTATAAAATCCGTTAAAAAAAGGTATATCTTCACATGGAAAACAAGACTCTAAAAGATTTGCCTCATTACAGTGGATCTACTGCATTTTGTAACTTCCAATAGTGGCAGCGATACCTATCCCGACGATTTTGTATGTAAGTTTGATATAGGTCTCTTAATATCCGTAGAGCTGATGTTGCAATCTTGGGATCGCGCGCTAGAAAAACTTAATATTCCGAACAACCATTATTAGGCCCGATAGCTATTGGAAATTACAAAGTAAAGGCCCAGTTATATTTCTAAGCATTAAATAATCTTTTGTATATAACTATTGAGTGCGATTTTGTAAGGGAAAAATATCGAGTACTTGATATGATGCCTAAGTCCTCGTTTAACCATAACATATCGTAAACAGTTTAATATAATCTCGTTTACTCATTACTAAGAAGAATTTCCAGTATTTCTTGAAATCATTACTTATAAAGTTACAGATAAATAATTAATTTAATTTATATTATGTATTTATTCAAGGTAAAACAATTATGTTATTTATTTTTTGAGATAAAATTTCCTATATTTGTTTAGAAGGGGTGATTTCACATTAAGACGATGCCATGTTATGGATATGTCCCTAGGTAGAATGCGAAAACCTGAGGTCCTCTGATAATTCTTGTAATCAATACAAGAATGCACTTTCCTACTATAATCCACGGTTTTTTGTGGTTAACATTTTTCTCGTAATTTTATTTATAATAATGTCCTATGAAGCTTATAAACCTTTAACCGCCTAAAAGGTACAATTGTTTAATCCAAGACTCGTTCAAATGATATGATCTTGCAAATAGCGGAACTACATAGTGCTACGTCAGAAACAGCTGATGCAATAATTAACCTTCTAATTTATAAGCGGTTGTCACGGCACGAACGATGAAAAATTAAGACAAATTATACTTAATATGTCATTTTTTAAATACATAATTGTTATCAGTTTTAGGTTTATAATAGAATAACCAGTCGAGATTCAGCCTTGAGGCATACACCATTCTACCTAAAAAAACTATATCGGAAACGTTTTACTGTAAAATAATTTATTTAATTTATCAATATACGTAAATAGAAAAATTATTCTAAATGAAATCTCACTAAGCTGAGCCGGGTCTTTATGATAATATTTATATGTACTTGAGGGTAGTTGATAAAAATCATTGTTTGGAGGCAGTTCAATAAAAAATATTATAAATATATATTTTTATAAGATTCGTTATTAATATCTTTTAAAATTAAATAATATGAATACAGATGAAATTGCTTAAATTATACTTCATTTGATTATTCATAAAAGACAATATCTCTTCGCATCTTCAACTAATGCCCTCGTTTACTACGAGTTATGACCACATGGAATTTGTTTGGATTTATTGGGAACGCCGTAGAAAAAAACGTAAACAAAAGACTATACCGAATACTTGCGTAACTAAATGTGGGATTTCCATAGGAGTTTTTTGTAGTATTATCCCAACGCTCTTTGTAATTAGTAAATAAAGAATGCTATAGAAGCTTTTTTATACATAAGAAAAGTGTGCAAAAACAAATTAGTCATATGTTCTGTCCTGCATTCTACTGAAGGAAGGTAAAAAGGACATTTTAGTATACTTACTCCATCTATTACAAAAAATATTTAACATAAATAATAAAATCACTTGCTTAATATAATTCGATTTTTGATTATATTGTATTGAACACAACTTAATAAAATACAAACTATTTAGAACCTGCTTAATCGTTCGAGATAAGAGGTTTTAATTCTAAGCTAAAAATGAAGCTTACGTGCCATACTCAGGTCAGTTTCTTTTAAATTAATTTCGAATTTTCGTCTATTTAGTCTCGTTTCACAGTATGTATTTGCACGCACTTATGAATACATATTTTTTTAAGGAAAAAGTACATTTTAAACCGCTGATTAGAAATTAATAATATTTTGTACTTATAGACAGGGGTTAATAACATAACATTACGATCGAATTAACTCGGGTCAAAACTAAATTATTTAATCATACTCAATACTTCTGCGCTGGCGTTGTTTTGTGAGCACAATGTTTTTTAGAAAGTCGCATCCGGTTGCGGTGTGCCGCGGTGCAACAAGTGTACTTCAATACTTTGCAAACATTGAAATACCAGCTATTATTTTTGTGTAGCCAATGTATCCAGCCAGATATAGGTTCTAATTCGAGGCCAGGCGACTTTTGCATTTATAATAGTCGATAGTAAACAAAGATTCTTAAACCACAGGTCGTGCTTCCCGGCTGTGCTAAAAGGATGTAAGCCTGTAACACTTTAAATCAGAACTTAAAAGCTAAATCAAAAGGAGTTAATTTAGTTGGAAGATGAGGCAAAGTGTATCTATCACAACTAAAATGCGATTCTGTTATCCAAGTTTAAAGATTCGACTTTTGATCAAATCAAATTTACTGCGCGTTGCAATTAATATATTTTAATTGATTTTTAACAGACTCGAAAGTAAATATAGACCTATTAAAATAATTTAAATAAACTTATCACACGATGTCTGAATATTTTGATATATTGAATATCGCTAGATGTCGTTAACTCTTTAAAATTTTCGTTCACTAAACCTTTACAAGCCGGATATTCGGGTCTAAAGACACTTTTACTTGGCAATAGCGTGTTAAAATGTCTGCTGCCAACCCAATCTAAACGTCCCAACACGGATGTAGCTGTGACTAAGGCGTATTTGTTTCGTTCTACATCGATAACGGGTTTAATAAGATTTTGCTTTGAGAGGATATTTAGTAAATTTTGGTAAATAATGAATTATAACCGGTACCATGCTCGCGTAAAGGTCATTGATCATCTGTAGATCCGCTTTGGTGCCCCCCTGACCCTGTCTTGCGCTTACGGCGGCGCTATATTAAAACATACTTATTGATATGCATTAATGATTTAGTTAATAATGTGGTAATTTAGCGATAAGATTGTCTTATAAATCAAATGTTAAGGATAATCGGAATAGATCCGTGAGTACGGTCAACTTAAATAACCTATTATCGTTTACGTCATTTCGTTATCTACTTCCCAAGAGCATGACGTCAAACTGGTCAAACCTAGATAATATTCAAATAGGTATATGGTATCGCATTCAGCTATAGGTCTATTTAATGGTTTGTATAAAGCGTTTGGTCAATGTCATCGATACTGAACACATTATTATCGGCTTGTTACAGAAATATGTGGAGTCATCGCTGGGCTGGGCCGGGGAACGGGGCGAGGACTCGAGCTACGACTCCGAATGTGAAGAGGATGTCAGTCACCGCACTGCTTCTAGGACGCCGTCGGACACGCTCGCAGCCGAGTTTGCGGAGTACGTCACTCTCGCCCCGGTGTCACCGCCTCTTAACCAGGTAAATACATTAAGCCTAACCTGATAATTTTTACGAATTACATGAACCAATACTCCCTTAGTGCCATTCACGTGTTATCCTACCCTATACATTTAAAGCTTACAAACCATTAATATTTAATAGTAATTTTATTGAAAATAAATAAATAATCAATTCATTTTGACTGATGCCTGTTTTCTGAGGTACAGTTGAACTAACTCCATCTATCTAATAATGGTTTGTGGTAATAAAAAATAACACTGTATAATTTTTAAGTGCATGACTGAATTTCAAAAATATCATGTAATTTCAATCTGATTTTATAAAGCGCAAATGAGTTTGATAGCTATACACATTTGTCGACACATTTTCCCATCCCATTTTTTTTAAATTTCATCCCAAAGTCCCAGTATAAAAACAAAAATATTTAATTGATTCAACTTCCAAGTTTAAAATCATACTTGAATTTCGAAATCTGAATTGTGAGCTTGTTAAATACTTCATTTGCTTTAAATTGTACAAAACTGGGTTGTAGCAGCGCTTGGGAAAGCGTATATCTTGGCTTGAGGCTTGTCATGATGTAATTTTCTTTACTGTGTCACTTGCATCATCTAACGCGTATTACATAATTTTTTCATATGGGCTTACATTATTCCATATCTATATTTGTTTATTTTTTACTCTTTACGAATCACGCATATGTAATAAGTATTTCAAATCAAGGTCAAAGTTGTTATAATTTGTACAGACACTAGCGCCACGAGAGAGAATCACTTTTGTGTGTAGTTCAGTGATCACGCACAAAAACTTAGATATAATCAAATACATTCTAAATTTAAATTATAAATAAAGTAAGGCCTAAATTTTATTTCATGAGCGTGGTACGAGTAGGTATGTGTAAATTAATTATTTAGATATTTAATGTAATGTACTAAAATCGATGTTTCAAATATATAAACAATTCTTGGTTTGGATTACTCATATGAACATGTGTAATCCGTCAAATCAGTATGATTCGATTCGCAACAAAATAAATTTTGGGCCTGTCTTCACATAAACCTACTTTCCTTACTAATACAAAATGAATAAGATATTCACAGAAACTTCAAACAAGATATTCAAAGGTGTCACACACAACAGATTTGACAGCGTTTCTACACACCTAACTTAACACCTCTCTTTATGGTATTACAGGCGAAAATAGACTTCGCATTGAAGCTGGGTTATTCAGAACATCTCGCTCGCACGGCGCTGAAGCGTTTGGGACCGGATCCGCCCCGTAATGAGCTGCTAGCTGAGCTGATTAAGTTGGCTTCCAAGCGGCCAATTCGGCCAGTTTCGCCACTACAGCCGATAGATCCTGAACCTCAACCAGACCGATCGCCATTGAGGCATATAGTTATTGATGGCAGCAATGTGGCTATGAGGTAATTAAATTTTTGAAGTTTTAATTTTGGCGCGTTATGGAAAAATTATAAGAGTAAATTTTCACGCCGTCACAAAAAACCGACACCCTGAACTATAGTCAAGTTTAGTTTTTTATATTAATAATTTCTACAGGGAAAACCTTGTTGTTAACCTTGAAATGTTAGCATTTTGATTTTCTATAGAAGTCAGTGAATGCCATCCTTTTTCAGTGTTGTGTGGTTTTCTTATAAAAAAAATTTAATACCTGTTTTATTAACAAGTCACAGTTTTAACATGGCGATTTAAAGGGGTGGCGGAATGATTATTACCGGAATTTCTCGTCCGTGATTTAAGAACTGGCATGAAATGTAAATGAAGAAGCATTAATTTGTTGATCAAGCAATCAAATTTATAAAAAATATTCAATTTTTTGGCACAATAACATTCACTCAAAAAGATTATACTTTAAAGTACAATAAAGATAATGTGATCCTCGAATCTGGACATATATATATATGACATGATCAGTTTATTTATCAAATCGTAAATAATGGCCTTGTAACGTACATAACTAAATACGTACGTAATAACGTATATAAGATAAATATAAGGAAGAATTTAACCACTAAATGCTTATCGAAAAGTCAGCTAATCGTTATACTAACTATCAATTAGTTGATTACGTGTAACTGTTTAACGTAGTTAGGTTAATATTCAAATTTAAAAAATATTTCTTATTCATATTATTTATGTCTGTATATTATTCATTGTGAACACACAAACTATAGAAAGTTTTGCAGCAGTGTTTGGCTAGGTTTCAGCGTGTGACTTTGATTTCCGAGGTCGTAGGTTCGATACTGTGAACCTATGGACTATGTGCGTATTCCGAGTGGTAAATCACACAGTGAAAACATCGTTAGGATATCGGGCATGCGTTAGAACCAAAAAGTCAAGACCGGGTTGTGTCCGGCACAGAAGGCTGACCGACTTATCTATTAAGAATTAAATGATAATGACACAAACATTGAGGTTTTAGGACCGGGCCTAAAATTTTTAGCGCCCATTTTTCCGGTACTAATCTTTTTAGTGTTTTACTGCATCAAGAATCATACGAAGTGTTTGATTTGCAATTTTTAAAAGTTAATCAAATAATTGTAAAGTTGAAATTCTCATAAGCGTTTTTAAACGCGCATCAGTCTGGTCACAAAATGTTCCGGTTGGTATATTCATTACTTACTCATTTTACTTTTATTTTCAGTCATGGCAACATGGAGATATTCTCGTGCCGAGGCATAGAGATATGCGTGGATTGGTTTCGAGCACGAGGCCACAAAGACATATCGGTGTTTGTGCCCAAATGGCGCAAAGAGGCCACAAGACCAGATAACCCTGTCTCTGACAGGGATTGCTTGGAACGTCTCGAACGCGACAGAATCCTACACTACACCCCTAGCAGACATCTCGGAGGAAAACGACTCGTCTGCTACGACGATAGATATATCCTCAAACTTGCTGCTGAAACCGACGGCGTCGTCGTCTCCAACGACAACTATCGAGATCTCGCCATCGAAAGCCCGGAATTCAGGAAAGTCATCGAGGAACGACTCCTAATGTACACCTTCGTTAACGACAGATTTATGCCGCCGGACGATCCTCTCGGTAGGTCCGGCCCCACTTTGGATGCTTTCCTCAGAGCTCCTCCCTCCCGCACGGACCCCCCTCCGCCTTGCCCCTACGGACGCAAGTGTACCTACGGGAACAAATGCAAGTTCCATCACCCCGAACGCGCCGGCAGACCGCACAAATCCGTCGCCGAAACGCTCTCGGAGCGAGCGGCGCGTCACGCTCTGCATACGTTGAGCCTCCCGCCCGGTGGTCACTCGTCGGACATGAAGAAACCGTTAGCTAGAGCGCATTCGGCTACGCCAAGACTGGCAGATCCCACCCTCGCCACGCACTTCGATATAGCGCAACAGCCGGGACCCTCGCAGCCGAGCCACCAGCCTGAAAAGCCCCACAGAAAACTCGCCAGACAGCTGACTTTGAACCCGGCCTGTGATCCCAGATTGCACGCGACCGCCTCCAGAGTTTGTTCGGCGCCAGTCGGGGCGATGGGTGCAATGCCCCTCTACATGGCCGGGGCGTCGCTGTCTCCGTGTGCCTCGGAAGGCGCCCTTCAGCAGTGGGAAGCGCGTAGACGGATGCACTACCACTTGGCTAACATTTTCCCAGAAGTGCAGGTAGTTGAAGCCATGAATGCGTACCCTGAGGAAACAGATGCCCAGAAAATGTGTGCTATAATCCTCGCCCGGTACAGGCCGAGCGAGGCGACTCTTCCTCATCCGTTGCATTGAGACATTGACCTTGAATTAATCTCAATTTCGAATGTAAATCGAGCCTTATTTCAACGGTCAAACGGATTTAACTTTGTAGTTGGCGGTTTTAATATCGACTGACACAATTATAGCATTATTGAATATTTGGTGAAAGATTTTTTTTTGACTTGAATACATCAACTGGGTCTGCCAATGTAGGCATTTAGTTGAGTTGACACGACAAGATATGCTTCTAAGAAGCATATCGCGGTATTTATTAAGTTTAGACACAAATAATGTACAAATCACAATAATTATATATTTCTTTCAGTATCTTTCTAACCAATTATTGCTTAATCTATTGCTGTTAACTTTCTAATTCAATGTGCCTCATAACATTTGCTTTCTGTATATTTTAAAAAGCTAATCTTAGGTTATGTTGCAATAATGATTATTGTGATGGTATAAATCATATTGGTACTATGTACCAAATTTAATCATTTAACTTTTAAGAATTTAGAAATTGTTTATGTTGCATAGTTTATTTACAATCAAACTTTTTATTATTTTATTTAAAATTTGTTATATATTTATATTATTCTAAAGAATAAGGCCAGGTTAAAACAATAGTCATTTATTTTAGAAATAATTTTGTAACATGTTTAATTTGTATTAAATTGAACGTAAAAAATATTGAATGCAATGCATGGAAATGTAAGATATATTATGTTATCTACGAGAGTGTTGTACTTCATATATTTATATTGTTATGTACATATATAATTTTTATGGAGTATGGCACTTGGACCATACTTTACTGGCATTTAAAGACTGTATTCTCTGCTCTTATATTAAATGAAATTCAGTCTTTGGAATGACAGTGAATATTGGCTTTAGTTAAATAAGTTTTGCCAACATCTACATGTTGGGAAAATTAACTTAAGTACTCAAACTAATTTGGGGCAAAATGGCCTCATTCTGGTTGGCACTGTGTTAACATTTCCTAGTGAAGTGAGTAATATGATGTCTTTTTTGACATAGATTAAGATTATAAATAAACAATTTTGTGTCAAATATAATTTATTTTTTTAGTTTTACTCTATTAGGATTATTAGACATTCTTTTTAGAATCATATTCATATAAGATTTACTATTATTTTTCTTATCTTCTGAAATCCCTATAAAGTTTTGCCCAGTAAACTTTTCTGTGACAGTTTTCACTGCTTGATACTCTGAAGGTTTGAAAACTCTTTCCTTCTTGCTTTTCCTATATAAATATGGATATATTTTTATTTCTTTCACATCATCAACAACCATTGGGATTTCAGAAATTTCTTTTTCATTGTCAACTACATTTTTTACTTCTGGTTTATATTTCTGTTTGAAAATGACTTGGACATCATTTTGTAAGTCCAACAAGCACCCTTTTTGGATACCCAGACAACTAGTAGAAATACCAAAATTCATTGCACTTATTTTTCTGAGTCCATTTAAACAAAGATATGGTATAGAATTTGAACAACAATCTTCAATTATTGGCTCCATTAAGATTTTTGGATTCACATCTGATTCTATTAGGATACCTGAACAAAGTCCAGTTTTTAGAGATTCTTGACATTCTGATAAGCCAAATATTAGACCTTCCACTCTTCTATAAAAGAAAAAAAGAATGTATAAGTAAAAATGTTCTTATTAATCTGAACTGAACCATTTCAAATTATTAATAAATATATAAATTCAGATTCCTTCCAATGGCAAAACTAAACATATTTATATTTAACTAATAGAAAAAAGATAATTAACTATCAGTTCCTACTAATCTAAAACAACTTGTTATCTGTTCTAAATCTGTATCCAAGTAATTGTTATTAAAGATGTATAAGTTATCTCATGCTTTATGAAGAAGGATACTTTGAAAATACTTCTAAAGATCATCTACATAATTGAAACACTTACTTGCACGGAGGTGGTCTTGGTCTTTTTTCCTTGGGTAAATCTTTAATGTCATTCCAGTGAGGTTTTTTAAACTCTGGTAAAGTCACTCTATATTTCTGAAGAGTTGTTTCTAGTCTTAAATGTTCTTCTTTTGATGCTAATAGCCTTAAAATAAATAAATGACATGTAGACTAAGTGAAGTTTGCATATACATTATTTATACTTTCCTCACAATAAACTATACTGTGTAAGGTCCTCACCTAAGATGTAAGAGATATTTAAATCTAATAACTTAGATAAATAATAGTTATAGAAAAATAAAAAAAAGCCTAATCAAGTTAACCTCTAGAATAAATTGAAATCTGTTGTTCATTCAAATCATTGAACATGTCTTTTGATAAAGTAACATACCAGTTTACAGGATCAGGACGGCATACAATATTCTTTATTGTTTTCTTAAGCTTTGTTTTACTGATTGGTTTTTTTTGTTTTAATTTTTGGGCAACAACTGGTTCCATGTCTAAAATAAATAAATAATATTAATGAGTAACTACTTCAAAATCAGCCAGGAAAGCTTTCTTTAAACATTCTAATACTCAAACGTACTTAAACATTAATAGGATTTTATTATAAATCAGGTTAATCTTTTTAAAATCAAAATATAAACTTGTGAATTTTTTATCATTTATAAAAATTAAGGCACAATCAACAATGATGTATTGTATGTATATTTTTTTTATAAATATCACAATTATGCTCTCACTCAAGCGTATACCTACTTTGCGAGATATTAAGCACCTTGGAGTTATGAAGTATTTAATTTTCGATTCATTCTATGGTCTTGTTAATCTTTAGAAACTTAAAAAGATTTACTGAAATTGGAAATGATATTTGACATTTGAAGTAATAACAGTGACATTTATTTTTTATAGAACATACCTAGTACCTACCTATACACTTCTTACGATACAGAATCAAAACTGTATAAATAGTTATAAGTATTGCCATAAAAAAAACTGTATAAATAAATTTCACTTGTGAGTTTTTCGGACGTTTATTCCACTTTCTCACAAGGTTTGATCGAAAATGGTGACTCTATAGTTGATATAGACAAATTTGGTATAAACATAGTTCTTTCCTACAGTCTACAAAAATACAAAACTAAAACACATTGTTCATATTATTATTAACTTCACATTAGAGAGTATGCTATGTAGAATTGTAAATTAATAATGCTCAGCCGTAGAAACAGATTCTTAGAAGTGAGCTATTTATACATTGGACGTTGCTTAGACAGGTATACATGATAGTGGTAAAAGTGGCGTAGGTTCTGTCTATTCTCGTAAAATACTAAACACTGGATATATTCAAATAATCTCAGTAACTTTCACTAACTACGATTCAGTAATATGACTCCACTCAAAAAACCAAGTTTTTGGTTTTTTATTTTTATCTTTTTCACATAAATTTTGAGGTTATGTGAAAAAAGTGTAGGTAAATACAAAAGTTTTAGTTCTTTGTATTATCTACAACTTTGCTATTTGACTTTTTTCGAAATCGTTGGGGTAAGATTGATATTGTTATTACCCCAACGGGGAAATACTGAAACAGACGTTTTCAAAATTTTGCCATCTCAGTTTCAAGCAATTCAGGAGTCCCGATGTTGCACGTAACGATTTTCGTACGTAGTTACGCGGCATTGTTACTGAATAAAACAATTGCAATTATTAAATAATTAGGTATTATTACCCGATATACCTTCAACCATAATTAATGAAATATTTTTTAGGTTAGGTTAGGTTAGGTTAGCATATTTAATATTGCCAATTTCTGATATATTACCTTTCCATTTAATTGCAAAACTAAAATTTTACTAAATAAGATCTTTAAATACTTATTTAATTTTTACTTATCATTGCATATTCCGTAACGTACCTTATTCATGATGCCGTGGAAGTATCGACTAGTTACGTTGCCAATTTATTTCCTGTTAACAGTTAAAGTTTGAAAACAACCGAATTTTTGTATGACTCTTGGGAACGGAGTAAGATCGAAAGTTTTGTTTATTTATCTTACCCCGACATTTATTTTTGGTTAAAGATGGAACATTGAGGTATTTCCTAAATTACTAAAATAGCCGTATTTTGATGCCATTTCGTAACTTAGAAAATACTGTAATTAAATATTCATATGAAACAGTCACACCTATCTTGTAATTACTGTAACTTTAATTACACGGGGTAAGTTAAATCACTTGAAGATTTTACGAAAAAATCACGACGCCGAAATTATCAAAATTACTAGCAGCTAACTTCTACTATGGTTTGGAACGTTAGAAACTGGCGGTTTAAAAAAAAGGCCAGCACTCAAAAACGCGTTAAAATTCGTTTTATAGACCGTTTTACATCATTTCTCGCGTTATATTAAAAACTCTTCAACTCTTCTAATTAACTCGAAATATAAATCAATTGATTTATATTTCGAGTTAATTAGGTAAAAAAATGTGTCGACCTTGCGAGGGTAATAACTTAACAGGAGATAAAATATAATTTAACATTATTTAGATTTAGGAAAAGGTGTCTGTTAAATCTTCTTCAGCATTCTTCATATCTGAACTGCGTGGCGCGGCCTCTGCGTCTGGGTGATGGTAAAAAATAAAAATGGCCTGTAGGTAAAATACCTGATCCTAAATTGTGTCTACCTTATTAACGATTCTATACTCGCGAATCAAAATTATTAAATTAGAAAACAATTCAGTAGAATTTTAATTAATGATTGACTTTAAGTTGCTTTCGTATCGAACACTTACAGCTTGTACCGAGACACTATTTACCTTAAAAACTTTATTATAACACATCCAAAGTATAGGAAATCTTAATTATTAAATGTTGGTACCTTACATGACTGATACACAAATAGTAATACATTTTTATTCTTCATATAATATTATACTTTTCTAATTAAAGAAATAAGTAAATATAATCTAATATGATACTGAAAATAATCAATATAACATTCACATTTCTTACTTTAACATTACCATTCATTTCTATTAACAAACAAATACCAATACACCAATTATTAGAAAGAGAAGACATGAAAACCAGTAATTGTGTTCGTAGAAATGGGTATCTATTTAGAAACTAAGATCGCAAAAAGGCCGTTTTTTTGTTAGCAGTTGGCGAAACGGTATTGTTCCGGCTTAGAAGGGCGTACAATGACTGCAGTAAGGGTGCAATGAAAGTTTTACCTGCGAAAATGCATTGAACCCAACAAGGGTTGTCTTAGTTACTTACCGTTTCTCAGCGTGATTAGTTGGTAAAAATGTCGTCGAAAAGTAAAATAGAAAAGTGGTTGCTAGCCGATTGGAGCACAAGTCGCGGCACTGCATCGAAATTCAGCGAAGAAGCAAAGAGCCTTGCAATATCCACGGATCGGAATGAGAGCGGAAATGAGACAGACCTGAAGGAATGTGAGTGATTTATGTACTTGTCTTACTTTTGCTTCATTAAATCATACTTAGTGTGTTCCTAACAATATTGTTACTATTTAAGCCATGACCCGACATCATCGTAATTATTAAATAATAATGGCGCCAAAAAATAAGTGAGCCAATTTAAACCGTTAATTCATTCTGTTATTGAAACTTTTTTATGCCTCTAGTGCCTTAGTGTTTGCTTTCCAAAGATTGCATACCCTTTTTTACTTAGTTGCTTTTTCTCTAAATAAATTTATGTTCAATGTGTAATCTTAAATTTAAATCCCTAACGTTTTTAGAAGTAGTCAAATCCAATCAAGAAGATTGTACTTGAATATATAATACGATAGTTATTTTTTTATTTTACATAAATACATTTATTATCCTTTCAGACGTTATTGTGAATATTAAAAAAATTGTCGTTTTGTTCATCGCTCTCCCTCGTTCTTTGAATATATTATATTCATTACCCCTCATTAATAATCACCACACTTTAATAACTTTAAAAAATTGGTTAAAATTTGATCATAAAAGTAGATAGTAATATTATTCTATTAATTTTCAAGGCCAACCAAAGAAATCCACAGCAAGCTGTGGCCACAATGATTCAGGAGCCGGTGGAAGTCTGCCTAATGAGGACCAGGACTACTCACCGAGTGCTTCGTCATGGGAACCGTCTAATAGTCATTCTGATGATTCTGACGAAGAAGTGAGCAACTATATAACTTAATTATATTTATTAATAAAAAAAAAGTCTCGCATGAAAAATTATGTTATATTTGATTATGCAATAAGTCGGTAGTATTGAAAAAATTCAGTGACTGTCGCCGAATTACGGGTCGACTAATTCTAGGGACAGCTGATCACACAGGCCGTTAAGAGCGCAATAGGGACACATATGAAATGAAATTTATAAAAAGCGTGATTAAAGTGAATTGCGATTTATTCCAAAAAAGTGATTTTTGTAAAGATTGTTCAGGTAAATAAAAAACGTTTAGGATAAATAATACTCAGTTTTCTTTTATAATTAAATTTGTTTCGGCACGCCCTTCTAGTTAAAATAACAAAAAGCACTAAAGTACAAATAGATAATATGTATTTTTTTGAGTACCTAATTAAAATAAGAACCGTATAAATAATTATTCAAATTGTGTTAGCAAATAACCATAGGTCGAAATCGACTAATGACTAATCACAATTCCAGGTAGATAAAGAAAACAATATACAACAATACCTCCGGCAAATATCAATAAAAAGGCGTAACAAAAAGGACATGACTCCGGTACACAGGCCTAATGCAGTTGTAAAAGTATTGCAGGAACGAAAATTGAACGCTAACCAAAGTCGTAAAAGAAAACACAATGCAATACATCAACATACCAAAAGTTTCGTAACCAATTCAACGAAAAAAACCCAACCTAAAAACACAATGAATATACATTTAAAAAGCGTTTTGGAAATCAGAGAGACTTTCCAACAGTTGTTCGGAATGATAAACGATTTAAAGGTTAAAGCTATGGGAAACATAAAAAATGAAACGCTAAATCATAGCGAAAATACAAAAGAAAAAAGTTTTGATGATATACTCAGCCACAGAAGTGAAGAATCCAATCGTTCTGATGATAATGTATTGATTACTAATAAATACTCCACAGTTGGCTCTGTTTCAAGCAACGAACATAATCGGGATAAATTGCAAGATGAATGGGTAAGAACTGATATATTAAGTGACATTTTATTTATAATTTTTAAATGTAATATTTTGTTACATTGTTAATTAATTAATTTTATTTATTATATGTTGTGTATAATTGACACATTATATACCAACAGACAGGTACTGTATAAAACAAACTTTAGTAAATGATAATAACTTTTAGAATACTCATGTTGCAACTACAATTTTAGTTTGTAAACACAGGTTTATTTCATACATAAGAGACTCAGATGAGATTAGATTAGATTAGGTGACAGTGAAAATCTTGCTTACAAAAACGTAAAAGAGATGAAGTAAAAGCTATCACAGAATGCAGAGTTAATATAAAATATGGAAAAAAAATAGATTGTTTTAAGTTCATAATTAATTTATAACAGTTGTCAAATATCTTGTCAACGACATTCGTTGCAAATTACAATATGTAAGTACTAAAGTTGTGTGATATTTTCTAAGGTTCCTATTGGAAGCGGTAAAACGCTCATACACAAAGACAAATACAGAAAAGTTAATTGGAAATCTTATACTATTGCAACGAGAACTTTGTTACTGGCAACATTTCCTCGAAGGTATTCATTTTTAATATACTTAATATGATTGATTTATTAAAGCTTGCTTGTTATTAATTGTTTATTTTTCTTAGGATACTGGCAACGCATTCTTTAACTGGAAAACGATCGCCGGCTTTTCAAAATAAACCCGCCAAAATGTGTTTAGATCCAAAGATCGTGTCGGATGTACTTATAGAAATAACATCAAAATTTAAAGTTAAAGAAAACTTAGTTAGGTAAGTATTACAGCTTTTTCACTTATTTTATTCGTAAAATTTTACAAATTATATCATGTAAATAGAAGAAACGTTTTATCCGTTTGACATATATTTTTTATTAAAATAATAAAATATCTTCCATGCTTATTTTTATAAAAATAAAGGGCTTAGTGTCAATCGTGTATAAAATTTTGTAGCTTCACCGTTCCGAGATAATTGAATCGACAACAATGAGTAAAGGAAGATTGTTTACGAACAGAACTATCTGTCGAGTATAATATCTATTTAGTTTTTGACAGATCGCATTCCATATATTTTCAATACATACACGTTACTATACATTACATTGTTCTTCCTAAAAATTCTGTGTCGCACCCATATTCCTAGGGTTTTTCCGCATTGGTTCATCGCTCGAATCGATTTGAAAAGCTGACCTTTTTAATAAAATTTCAGGAGTATAATAACAACAAAATGCGCTGATGAGGCGAAAATGTACAAAATGAGATTAGAAAGTAAGAAAAAAAATTCCAAGGCAAGACAGTCTTCCAGCGATCATGAGGACGTACCATTACAAAATTTGAAAAAAGAGAGAAATAGTAAGTAGTTGTTAGTGATGTTTATAAGTAGATTTTAAGGATAATTTTTACTTAAAATGGCCCTGAGATGTTTTTTTTGTGAATAATGACTGAGTCCAAAATCACTTTTTGTTATGTGAATATGCGATTATGTTATTTAAAACGTAACTAAATTAATAAATTAAAACTAAAATAATGAAATGTGATATTTGCTTAGCAATGACGTCTTTCAATTGCTGTTTGTCGAATGTCACCATTACCGGATTTAGGGCCTGTTTCAAAATGTATGGATAAAGTCCCAAATAGCTATGCAACACATAAATTATTCGAAAGATAATAGTTCCGAATAATATATGTACTTGGCATTTCATGACGAATAGCGCTATGTGACAGTCGTGAAACGCAAAAATACTGTTTATCCTACCAATAAGTACCTTATAAGTTTATTTAAGCTAAGCGTATTTAAGCGAACTTATCCGGACATTGTGAAACAGGCCCTTAAAATATCAAATTTATAATTATTTGACAATGTATGTGCAGTCTCATAATTTAAATTCAAATAAATATAATAAAACTGCGACACTGAACACATATTATATCAGTAAAGCTAATTAAAAAAAAAAACAATGTTCACTATCGCCCAAACCCAATATTTAATCTCAGATTGAAAGCAATCTAAGATCAGACCGTGACACTCGATCGATCTCCTATCTGCATCCCAATAGCCAAACCCTACGAAGACAATCCATTTTTGGCGACGGATACAAAGCAATCTCTTCGCTCTTTACACTCCTATTTGATAATCAATATAAACGAAATAAAGTAAATAAATCCGTATAAATAATAATAAAATATACATATCTATGTTAAAAACATATCAAATAGCTTTTATAATTATTTTAAAATCTGGTGTCAAGTCAAAATCTTAAGATAGGATATTGGCACAGTTGAACTGTCATTTTTATACGAAAGTCTGTCCACATACCGGTGTATGTCGGTGTATGGTAGGTCGGATCGGTATCCGACCTACGATGGATAGCTTGTATCGACAGATGGCTATTACAATCCGTAATAGCCATCGATTGGTTATTGGGACACTTATATAAATATTTGGATTAGAGAAGTCTATCTCAGATGGCTAAGAATGGATTAAGGTCATTGGGTTTGGGCGATAATCGCTCTTTCACCTTTTAGAATAAGGTCTATAAACGAATTATGATTTAAAATGTTAATTCTATCATTTATTATTTTCGGACGAAATTGCTTAAATTATGACACTTTATGTAATAAAGCACACATAATGTAATAAAGTATTATTATTATATTATTTTGTATTTTAATTATTACTATTTACGACTTAGCAAATATAAAATTACCATGTTGTATTTATGTACTTTTGTGTTTTAAAAAGTGTGAAAAATACCTACATTTTATTGTAGAATCAATTATAAAGGCAATCTTGGGGCATATTAATTTTAAACCAAAGTTAAACAGTACCTTAAATACTCAATGTATATTGTGTATAGTCAATCATGTAATGTGTTTTTAATTTTAAATAAAATATTTTTAAATGATGAGTTTTTTTATACATATTAGTAACAGCCTCTCATAGTCGTAGTTTCGAGCCCTAGACGTGCACTAACTACTTTTCTAAGTGCGCATTTAACACTGGTTGATGGCTGGTACCGTGAAACCCAACAGAGACCGCGTCTGTATGCTCACCTACTTGCGTATTTAAAAAAAAAAGAAACAGACAGAAATTCGAAGCCACGAACAAGGGTTATTTTTATTAACATTAAATAGTAATAAAAACAAATAGTTTTTAGAAATTTTATTAAGCCAAAAGTTTAATAAATTAACAATGTTATTTAATGCATTCGTTACGTTCCTTGTTGAAATATACCCAATGGAGAGAGAATTAGGTCCGTGTTAGTACTTGCGATAATCGCTCTCATAAGCATCATGTCATCCGGAGTATAATTCCATCCACTCAACTGACCAAGGCTTTGGAGTTTAGGGCAATTCTCCATTAACATTTCTACGGTATCTCTCGTCAATCGTGGCGCATTTGGGAACCAAATCGCTTCTAAATTGGGAAATTTGTAGCGGCGTAATATCCTGAAAAAAATAATAGCATTTATTAATTTTAAATTAAGCTCATTTATAATGTTTATAATGTTTACATTAGATAGGTACATTACAGCACTCCGTTTCATAAGATCTTTTATCATACAAACTGTTGTATAATATTAACACATTTTTTTTATCTCGAAATACTATGATATAGCGTAGTTACGTTTTGCGTATTATCTTACGAAATGCCTAAATCATGTTATAAATAAATATCTACGAACTTACCGAGCAAAGTCATTATCGTCTAGTTTTATTTCATCCCCAATAATCAGTTTTTTCAACTTTGGAGAAGACGTCATTAGGTACTTGAGACATGGTCCCGACAAGTTGCCCTGAATTATTTCGATGTGATCCAATTTATTAAAAGGCACTTCTTCTTCGTGAGTTGCAGTTTGGCATTGGTAAAACTCAAGACTCTCCAAATTAGGGCAAGTTTCAGCTATTCTCGTAAAGTTGAAAGAACCTATCGATCCTGATAACATTAACGTTAATATCTTGTATCCTATTTTATCTAACAGTTGATGCAGTTCATGGCACTGAAACTTATTTAATTTTATCTTGTTTATATAACTTAGATCCTTTAACTGCTGGAGCACACCCTGGTCAGGCTCCTCTAAGTAAATTGTTTCTACCAAAGGACATATTGCTGTTATGGCTTTCATAGTTCTTTGGTTTGTTTGTACATCATGTATATATTGTAATTTCGTTTTAAAACTAGATGGACAGTCGTGGTTGTACACGTAATTTACTGCTTTACCCACATAGGAATAACAACCTAGATTAGTTAAATTAGGAAGTCTTCGGATTAGTAGTGCTACATCTGTATGATCTATATTTTCTTCGCCATACATTCCAATATTAACAACAGTGATACTCTGGGCGAGTTGTGGATTACCCGTCAACATGGCATCTATTCCAATTTCTGTTATATCTGTTTCACCAGAGACATCTAGCAGCTTCAATACTTTATTATGTTCTCCAATATACTTGAGTATTTCATCGTTAGCTATGTAGGGTATACTAAGCGTAGTTAGATTAGGTAGGTTCTTTATTATTTCGTACATTAAGTGTAGATGTTCGTCTTTCACCCACACACCTTTCATATTTAAAGATGTCAAATGGCGGCCTTGTTCAATAATCAGTTCAAGGATTCTCCTATAATATGGACATGGGAACATGCCTGTCGCTAAGCTCTTTACGTTTTCCTTAAGAAGCAGCTTCATTGTAAAATATCTCACTGACGGGTCAAGATAATCCGAGGTAAGTATAAGATTAAGTAGGTCTTGAAATATATCACTCGTCACTCCCATACTCTCGTAGTACGAGGACACCATTGTAAAAGGTAAAGCCACATCTTCTTCTGTCGATATTTTCGTTATTGTGTGTATAAGCTGTCTTGCTGTTAAAGATAATGTGATATCTTGTAACGGCGGTACAGGACACTTTGGAGACATTTTAACACTGGTACGCACTTTCACTTTTCTACTAGTAATAAAATTCTTTGAACATAATATCTGAAAGAATTTGAGAATGCGTGCGCCTCTTAGATATTTAGCGCACTCACTCGCATTCTATTTTGGCTAAGCGCCAGATCACGAATATAATTCAAACACACAAACCCGAAAATTATTTATAGAAATTTTATTTCTTAAATGTGTTTACACCTTATGTGTGCGTAAAACAGATAATTTGATATCATAGTTGAGCTAATACGATTATATTAGCTCAACGAAAGAAAATATCAATTGTAATTTTATATAATAGGTGGATAAATGTTCGTCCATGAAGTAGACGTATTTCTGCGTCTGTTTTGTGGTGTGTTGAGAAGTTTGTACAGGTTGGTAATCTGAACCATTAATTACTGTTTCACTGTGATTCAACCCCGAAAAAAATAAGATTTTTTTTTCTTTTTTTAGTAACTGACTCTTCTCAGGTTCTATTTAGTGAACAGAATATAATCAAGCACCACAACCTCCAAATCTTATGGGTGTATTATTATTATTTATATTGTTGAAATAAATCTGATCACAAACTCCGAAAGTAGAAAAACCGTAAAAATATATTTATTACATGATTATTCAGGTCTAGTCATTACGGCCTGTATTCATAAACATCAGTTACAATCAAACATAATGAAAATCGTTGTACTTCATTTCAACAACAACAACTCAAAAACAAAAGACGATAACATTACGTATTTTTCTTCTAGAGCATTTATAAAGACTGTTTCTTAAATTAAAACAAAGGTTGGGAATAAAAAACGGCAAATAAAATTCACAATTTAGAAATTATAATTTATTTCATCCTTACGTTGGTACAGGTAAATTCTTAGCGACTAATAATAATATTTGTTCGGTACTAAAGCACCAATTAGCTATTTCTTTCGACACTTGACACCAATATTCACCGTGGTGAGGCTCAGCTGTCTTACATCGATTCTTGACATCTTCCTGTTGCTGTTCATTACCATGAAGGAGTTCGAATTTGTAATAATAAGCCCATGCATCACCCAAATCGGGGTCAATTTTTACCTGTTAAAAATATTTTTCATTAAAAAAATCTCTTTTTTTTAAGTTTAGTTAATAATATTATTTTATTCTTGTGTTTATATAAATAAATAATATGAAAAATTCTAATATTGTAAACATTTAAAAATTGTAATTTAAACAAAAACAAGATTACTTTGTTATGGAATTAAGTACAAAGTTGGTTACGCTGAAGAACTGCGAAGTTTAACACGCTATATTTTACTTTAAAAGGTTCCCAATTCTTACACATGAATAAAACATTTTTAAATTAATTTATGAAAAAACACAATTATTTTATAATAATTATTATTAACATATAATATTATTTATTAAAACAGAAGTTGACACAAAAACAATTTCCCTCACCGTTCTATTAAACCACTCTCGGCACTTGTTAAGTTTTCGTTCCGTCCAAAACAGTTGTGACACGGCGAGAAGTACGTGCGCGTCGTGTTCGCATTTCTTTAATGCGTCCACCTGTTTACAGATTATTTTTTATTAACGTACCCATCTAAACATATTATAAAATTTACACGCTGTAGATCAAAAGCTAATTTATAATTTAATGCAATCTGTAAAACTTATTATTGTTAAATTGACATATTGTTAATTCTTATATTCCGAAGAAGTATAGTTTTTATGTTGTACAGAGAAATTATTTTACGAACGCGGTATATCTAACTTTTATGTATATATAAAACAAAGTCGTCTTATAAACTTTCGCCACTTATAAACTCAAGATCAGTTGGACTTATGTTAGTTATCAATTTTTTGAAGATTTCCTCTCCGCTCCGAGGTATAATAATAAATATAAATAAGTAATAAAATATCGGATAAGTTATCAAAAACAATAAATTTTACGAATGCAAACAGTATCTGTTGACAAAGTTAGCCGGGTCATCTCGTATTATATAAAAACAAGCCCTCCTCCATCTGTCTGTTCAGGATAAACTAAAAAACTACACTCAATTGCTAGCGGTTTTCACCGATATCTGGAATAACGATGAAGATTTATAGGTTAGGATAAATAAAAAAAACTTCGGTCCTTTAAAATTCTTTAGAACTAAATTTTTATGCATATTTATAAGCTTTCCGTTTTGCCTGTAACAGAACCTATGATTGTAGATTATTATTATTTTTCCAGTCAAGTATTTACAATGGCTATCCGAACAATACATAATGGCGGATTGTATCCGAACTGAAGACATGTGAACACCCTGCTTTATTAGGCAAACCATTGATTTAAGACAGAAGTACTAACACTTTTTGTTTTCCGCTGCGGTCTTGACTCCATGAATATCGCTTCAGCCCAAAGCCGTCCCGCATTTCCGCACTCCTGTAAGGCTTTCGCCATCACGGCGTTCCCAATCTCTGCGCTTCCATTGCGACGTTCTAGCCTTACACTTTCTAACCTGCGAAAAATATAAATGATATTATGGTTTTAAATGCGTAACCATCGGAGGCATAGTTTATATTTTATTTTGACGAAAACTCTAAAAGAGCAGCCGAGAGAAAATCCAAGACAAAAAATAAACGAAGAAACAGCAAATGATAATATGTGAATTTATAAAAACATTTACATTAATTAAGATTTATTTAATAATTTAAAAAATTTGTTTACCTCTTACTAATCTTGATATATATAAATCTCCTGTCATGATGTTTGTCCGCGATGGACTCCTAAACTACTTAACCGATTTTAAATTAAATTGGCACACCGTGAGCAGTCTGATCCAACTTAAGAGATAGGATAGCTTAGATCTTTAATTATTGTCGTAATTTTATTTTATTGCAAATATTTGTTTATACACAGCGCCATCCGTTAGAATAGTATCAAATAATAAACAAATAATTTGCAATTATTTACCTTTAGAAAAACATTTTACAAAATGAAATACTATATTTACATACCATAATTCTGCATTCTTTGGATTCCTTAATCTCGCCTTTTCGAGTACAGACCTCGCTTTGGTGACGTGCTTGAGTTTTTCTTCTAGTCTTGCTAATAAAATCCACATAGGAACGGACGTCGCACATTTCTTCAACTATTAATAACATTTAAAAAATAAAGATAAATGAAGACACAAGGAGAAACAAATAAGAATGTTCGATTGACTATTTCTTTCATTGAATTTCTAACTCAATATAAATCCATTTAATGGATTTAGACATGAATTTATGATCGTAAAATATCAAAAGTTTTGGATCTTTCTTTGGTTAGGTTTTCGTTACTATATTGTAATTTATTTATTTATATTGTAATCCTACATTTGACATAAATTATATATAACAAAAAACAATTATACTAAAGCCAAAGATGAAACACATAGTATATACAAAAACGTTCAAACATTTTAAAAAAGTCATTATTCTTAAATAAATAATGTGTATTATTAAATTTTGTGATACCCTTAGCCTTTTGATATTTAGCCTTTAAAAAAATATACTTAGTTATTAATCTAGCCAAATGAATTTATTTAAGAGCGGTCACGTGACCAAACCTTGGCCAACGTCACGGATGCGATTTCTCTATTTAATAACAATATAAATTAACAAATAGCAGTTTTATGGATACTTACTTTAAGTCTTTGTCTTATATGTAAGTCAAAGACTTAAACTAAGTAACCATTTTTTAATATTTCCTTCATTTGTTTTAAACCTGTTAAGGAATTTAATTAAGAAACATTCAAGCCTTTGCATATAAGATTTAGTAGTGTTAAGTATTATTAATTAATATTTTTTTATTTAAGAAAAAATTGTGGCGCTGCAATCTTTTTGATTTTGACCAGATTTCTATATGTCGTGTCGTAAGACTTTTGCGTCTTTTTTGTGTCTAAGGCATTCCGGCTTCCTCACGATGTTTTCCTTCACCGTACGAACGAGTGTTAAACGCATTTTAAAATCTATTGCCGCACAGTCGAAGATCGAACCTACGACCTGAGTGTGATATTTAATTAAAAAGGCTTACCCCCTGTGTATACGTGTTATGAGCGTCATCATCGCGTCCAAGCTGTTCCTCAATCTGCCCCTTCATCATGTGCAACTTCGCGTAATCACTGAACACCTTTATGGCTTCATCCAATAGCTTTAATGCCTCATCGCAATTGTTAAGAGCCCATTCCAGTTTCGCTGATTTTATCATAACCTGGAAAATTGCGTTCAAACTGTACTAACAATTTAACCAATTAACAGTTGCTTGGTCTTAGGGCGGTTAAACTAACTATTTTTCTGCGCGTATACGGTCGTCATCATACGTGCATACACTCGCTCGAACCGGTAGTGGCGTCGTGTCAGTATAAGTATGGACTCTGACGAAGAAACATTGCTACTTGCGATTTTATTCGCAGTTGCATCAAGACGTCACTAAAACACTCCACCCAGAACTACAAACTTATAAGAGGATAGAAGCACGTCAACGCTGGTATGAGTTGCACGTATACCAGAAGGCGAGCCTATACGTGCCTGTACGTGCTTATACGCGCTTAAAAGACGTTAGTCTGTAACCGCATCTAGACGAAAATTGATAGGAATTAAAGGCCACCTATGATTGCATTCTTCAATTGTTTTATTGGTTCAATGGCAAGACGCATAAAAGTCTATACCAATGTATGACTTAAATTATTTAAATGCCAATAAATTAAATAATCGCGGCAACGCGGACAAGTTTTTTTGAAAACAAATTAGTGAGCATTTTATTGCACTAATCAATTAAAGATGTAATTTAGACTACCCCACAAACAACATTAATGTAAAAATTAAAATAATATTATTCTGTAAAATTCTTATCATAAAAACTTTTATCATATTAAAAATAAACATTCTTTAAAAAAAATATATTACCCTAGGTGTAGGTGCAGAAGCCCTAGCTTTAGCAAGCAGCCGTCTCGCTCTATCGTACTCTTTGTTCTCGCTCTCCAACTTCACCGCGGCCAACCAGATCTCTTCTGAATTAGGATTGGCTTGGAAAGCTAAAGAAAGAATACCTCTTGCTGCTGGAACGTCACCTGGAATATTTAAAAAATACTTTTTTTAATTTTTCAATATAAAGAATGAAGAGTTTATAAATTATAAATTTTAAAACACAACCCTTATTTATGAAAACTTAATCGGTTTAATAAGTGTTTTATCTGAAGTCTCTTTCTGTCAAATTGAGGTTACCCTCTGTAGGAAAGAGACGGATGTATTGTCTTCAATACTTCGTAATTTCAACGTAGTTTTCCTTAAATAATAACGAATGACTAATACTATAATGTGAAAAATCATAAAAATATCTTGATGATTCGCTAAATGGCGACTAGTTTGCAAATGATAAATTATACATATTTTAATGCGCTACAATATTTAAAAACCTGTCAACAAATCTCTTACCAGCCAGCCACTTAGACTTGGCGCCCATGAGCCAAAGCACTTCAGACTTGGGGCAATGGGCAACGGCCCTCTGCAGCAAAGCCTCCAAGCTTGATCGGCTTCCATGCTGCTTTTCTAAGTACGCTGCTCGAAGCCATATTGACTTCTTAGACGGGAATACGGATAACGCGTACCCGTATACAGCTCGTGCACACTCATATGCATTTTCGTTTGCGCACTGAAATTATTAAAATACGTATATTACGTAACAAAAAACATATTGCCTTTATTCAGGTTTGCACTGTTTAATTATAATATAAGGAAAATAAAAACATGGTATACTTTATTAAAAATATAAATCTTGTTTTAAACTATGTTGTAAAAAAAAATGTTAATACATTTTACCGGCAGGAAACCTAGTGTAGGTTTCTATACATGCCTTCAGATACATTCCTTATATTCGCCAGTAAGTTCGGTTAGGTATCGGATGGATGGATCGATAGAATTAAGGAGGATCTGCTGCACCTTAAAGCAAGGGTGCCGCAGGACAGGGAGCACTATCAGGAGGCAACATAAAATAATATTTACCGCTTCAGCATCTTCCATCCACGTGTGCTTTTGATCTTCTGGGTCAATGCCGTGTCCAATTACCGCCCGAATGATTGCCTGAAATTTAAAACTTTTATTAAAAAAACATTCAAAATTGAGTTTCCTGCATTTATATACACAAATTATAATAAGCAAATTGCTATTGTTTTGTTATTACAAACTTAAGTAATCAATGGTAATAAGCTTTTAATATTTAGAAACGTTTTTTAAGCGAAATTAATATACCTGACAAGTGTTAACAGCGCCAGATTTTTCGGCTTCCATGGCCTCCTTGAACCAGTGTTCACGGTTGATCTCAACTCCGTTAGCGCTTAAAGACGTAATCGCACGATCTATGATTTTCTCCACCATATGTGTGTTACCTGATACAAAATATTTATCATAATACAGGAAACAACATAAACTTTTAAAATTACCCCTGTGCATGGGCACAGAGATGCCTTGATAGTTGTATATTATATTAAGATTAACCACACATTTTTCATAATATTTGTCATATTCCATGTTAGTGTGTCAAATCTTATAAACTAACAACTCTGTCACATTATAGAATGAATTTGATTTAACGAAATCTGCCCAAATTCAATACAGCGCTTATATTGATTGGTCTTATACGAATTAAAAGCAAATGACGGCTTTTAATAATTACAAATACGCGAGTTTGTCGAAATCGAATTCCGCTAATTATTGAGTTTATCATCGCTATTGAGTCAGAGTTTTGGTACTGTATTTCGGTAATTTAAAAATATTTAGATTACTTAACGATGTTTATATTTACATTTGTAACTTGGATATATTATGTTTTAGTTCTAGGCTGCTCTATATTATTAAATAGATAGATTTTCCATATTTGAAAGTTTTTTACAATATAAATGCTATTAAAATTATCAAATTACAGTGATGGCCTAGTGTCGTGTAGCCGTAGATTCCATCCCCGGCTGTGCACCAATAGATTTTCTGCCTATGTTTCATGTACTTACATTTTCTGTATGTATTCAGCATTCGTTCGTACGGTGTAGAAAAGAAAATGAAGAAACCGGCATACGTTAGACCTAAAAAAGTTTCAGGCGTGTGTTAGACACTGAAGGCTGATCACCTACTTATCTACTAGGAATTAAATGATCACATAACAGATACGGAATGTGCCTAGACATTGTTGTAGCGTCGCTGTTTTTTTTAAATGACAGTTTTACTTAAGACTTTTTTCTTCTAAGTAACGTAGCTAATCAAACATCACCACTGACTACTATTATGTGGTATAAGGGCCTGTTTCACAATGTCTGGATAAGTTCCAAATAAGCTATTTATTACTTATTGGTAGGATAAATAGTATTTTTCCGTTTCACGACTGTCAGATAGCGCTATACGTCATGAAATTCGAAGTATCTTATTTGGAACTTTTATCTTTCGAATAATTTATGTGTTGCATAGCTATTTGTTACTTTATCCGGACATTGTGAAACAGGCCCTAAATGTCATAACTTACCATGTGCTTCTTCCAGCTTGGCAGCGGTGACCCAAATCTGTCTATCCGTTGGTATATTTTCACGGGCCTTGTTGAGAACTTTCCTTGCATTTTCGTATGTTTCCAACCTAGCCAATGCGAGCCATAACTCGACACTTGTGGGACAACATTCCACTGCTCTCGATAGTAAAATGCGAGCGTCTTCTGGATTCTCCAATTCAACGGCTGCTTTCCAAAGACGTACGGAGTTTGGTATGTGTTCTAATGCTTTGCGGAATACACGACGTTTTGCCTGTGACGTATGACGCGTTTTTTTAATTCGTATGTTTTAACCAAAGGGATATTAAATATATATTTATTGTAATTATTAAGCTAGCAAATTTTTGTGTATTGATTCCTTTGCTTTCTAGATGTTGGATCAATATTTCGAAGCATTCCCGTAGGGATGTGATTACACGAAATTTTCCCTCATACAAGTTTTGAGTGTTTTTTAAACTTGTATACGTTGAATAACTAATGACCCTGTATTGTATATAATACAGTAAAATAGGGAATTGTATACTTTACAACACGTATTACTTAAATGAAAATGATAGAATTTAAAAATTAATCAGTACACATGCACATTCTTAACTAATTGGAAGAAAGGCATTTAATAACTCAATTCAAAAGATTGGCAAAATATTTGAAAGAATTAATTTTCTAACCTTCCCATATTAGTAATAAATAAGATTGATTTGGCGCTACAAAAATATAAGATTCTCAGTCAATAAGAAGGCGTCAACTTTCGGGTTAAATACTATCTGTAATTCTCATTTTGCAACAATTGACCTTAACCTTAGGAGCAGTATAACTGCATGCACACATAGACAATAACCTGTAAAGAGATTCCATCATTATACCGTCACAAAATTCTTACCTTCGGCTCTTGTTCCAAATCAGCAGCTTTGACCCAAACTCTAACACTGTGTGGTAAATTACGCGCCGCATGCGCAATGACCGCCCGGGCAGTGTCCCGGGGTTGTAAACGGGCGGCTTCCAACCACAACTCCTCACTACTGGGGTTAACTTCGCAACCCTTCATTATAAGGTTACGAGCCGCTTGGATCTTTCCTGAAATATTTCTTTCAATTAATTTAAAATTCCTTTAACAATAATTAAATGCATAAAGCAATCCGTCAATCAATCCGTATTTGCTATGAGTTATTCTGTTTATTCACAATGTATGTATGTATGTAGGGACTCCGTTTCCGCACTTAGGGCCTGTTTCACAATGTCCGGATAAGTTCCAAATAAGCTTTGTTACTTATTCGTATGATAAATAGTATTTTTGCGTTTCACGACTGTCAGATAGCGCTATACGTCATGAAATTCGAAGTATTTTATTTGGAACTTTTATCTTTCGAATAATTTATGTGTTGCATAGCTATTTGGCACTTTATGCATACATTGTCAAACAGGCCCTTAGACTCTCAAAAGGTCAGTTGTGCGTGAAGACCTAACTAAGCCAGCCTAACTCCTTCCAAAAGCACAGAAGCTTCTAGACACTTCGCAAACCTCACGGAGCGACCTCACTGTTGTTTATTCACAAAAATTATGTAATTTTTTTTTCATATACGTATCATGATTACTGTCATACTAAATAGACAAAATAGCCATGTCACAAAAATAAAGTTTAACCAGTCCGATCAAACTCATCAGGCAGGCATCAGGCATCGGAAAAAATTTATTTAGTGATAAATTTGAGTTAAAAATATTTCTTTGTTTGTATCTTTATTTTCTATGAGTTAATGGCACTGTATACAGTGCCGTAATTATAATTAGTATCAGTAAATCACTTACCAGTAACTTCCTCCAATCTAGCACTAGCAATCCAAGCCGGTGGGTGATTAGGATTTGTTTCTCTAACTGATTTCAACAAGAGCCTGGCTTTCTTTATATCATTAATATCTCCTCCATATGTCGGTATCATAGATTGTAGGTCGGTCAAATAGCCTTTTGGGTCAACTACAGTCTGTCCAGTAACAGAATCTGATGCTTGTGATAGTTTCACTGTCATGAGGGTGTTTCGGGCTTGACCTATTTTTCTAAGGTCCAGATCACCTAGAAAATACATAAATAAAATACATAAGTGTATAAATTTATAATAATTTAAATACTCTAAAAATATTTAGAAGATTTTATTCCAATCACGCTATTTTATGTTTTCATAGCTGAAGATCAAGAATGATTAAACATTAGTAAATTGGTTTGTGTTTGAGAAAAGATTGCCAATTATGCTAACCAGAAGGTGTTAACATGCCAGGTGTTGCCAGTCCAGGCATCATGGATGCCAATCCAGATGTTGGATCAATAGATGATGTTGATTCTCCACCAAGATTCCGTGACAGTACACTATCTGGTAACGGTGTAAACTTTTCGGCTCTCGGATTCCTTTGCTTTCTGTTTCGTGCATCACCCACTTCTGGTATAGCTGACCATTCATCTTCAGATACCATCTTTAATTCTCTTTTAAGATCCGAAAACTGCTGCTGTATTTTTGGCCTGATTAAAAAAAATATTTTTAAGACTGATATTTAAGACTATTTTTTATTCTAAATTAGTGATTTTTATAGTCAATGTTTTTTTTTGCTAAATATTACTTATGATGCTCAAATTATTGATATATAAAATGAAGTTTCCTAATCAATCCATTTGTACATTGCAGCATGAAATTCACAAAACACTTTCAATATAATTGTGTTTGTCTTCAACAAATATGATTTGTGAAATAATTGTCAAATTGTTGTTCAGTTCACTAAGTCAAAATTACAAATTCTACATATTACACAAAGCAGGCCAATCTTCTTTTTATTAAAATACAGTCATGTCACATCAGAAAATATAATCTTTTATTAGTTAAACATATGCATATATTTTACCTCTCTTGACGATATCTTTCCAAGTCCTCTTTAAGACGTTTCTCTCTATATTCCTTTCTTTTTTCATCCATTCGTTTATCAATTGATTCATAAATAGCATCAGCTTCAGCATCGTCTTTGTCATAGGGATCCTTAAAATAACTTTATATTCATTATCCTTTTTCAATATAAATGGATAAATGTGCACATTAAGTAGTGATGGTAAAATCATTGTACAATATCATCATAGTTATACATAGAGAAACATTTTTATTTATATTAAATTTAAGGTAAAATATTAGATACAAAAGATTTTCTATAGAAGTGTTTTTTTTATAAATTGGTTAGAATGATTTGTTACCTTGGAAAATAAAGATCCACTGTATCCAGAAAACTCATCATAATTGGAATCATTCAAGTCTTCATCGTCATCTTCTTCATCGGTTTTTTTTCTCTTTGCTGCTGGTGGAGCATGGCGATCATCACTGTAATTCAGTTAAATAATACACTTAGTTTTAGCTTTCATAATAATTTTACTTGTTGCTGGGTATAATGCATATGCTATAAAATTAAGAAAAGGGGATTATCATAGTTTAGTGACACAAAGCACAGAAATTAATAAACCCATAAACTTGTAATATAACATAATTAAATTTACTTACGAGACATCATTGGCATCCCTGGCTGGCCCAATATCAGATCTAGTAGTAAACCCAGTAGCACTGAAAATTAAAAAATATGTATAATGTATGGTTTACTTTCTTTATTGCATCTCAATGTTAAACAGATATCCCTTAGTTTACTCTTTTATTGTAAATGGCGTAGGTCTCACCCAATCCCATACAAATAAACAGAACTATGATAACTTTCAAATTAATTATTTTAACTTATATTTATATCAATAAAGTTTTATATCGCAACTTACCCTCTACCAACTCCTGCTACATATCCAAGTGGTGCTGGAATACCCAGAAAATGTTTTTTATTCTTATTTACAAATGCTTGTGGAGGCACCGACATAATGAATCCACCTATAAAAGCTCTCCCCTATCAATGTTGCGATACGCCCTATTTTAAACTGTAAATGTCAGAGTTATTCAGTTAAACAGACACTTATTTAATTAAATATAATAAAAATCTGAAATAAGTTCTAAATAAAAAATAGCATTTTTCATTACAATTTAAAAAATTTGATAGGTTGTCATCTGTCAGTTGTCCAGTACAGTATAGTACAATAATTAATACATATAAATTTTAATATTTCTTTAAAAAAGAAAAATGTTAAAAATTTAAATATAAATTATTCATTTTTTAACATTTTGTACCTTAGAAAAATAAATACAATAATTGTATCAACAAAAGGTAACATGCAATAATGGGAGAATTAAAAAGATTGCGGTTAGAATACTAGCTACTTAAGTGAATTTATATTTAAAAAACAAGATTATTCAATTGAGTAGACAGAGTAGTACATGTTTATTATCTTCATCATCATTGTTCAACTCATCTATATACTGTAAAGAATAACATTATGCAGTCATCTGAATGCGTAACCGTCTTAGACCGGCACGGCTACCAACCGGCTTCCCTCATAAAGAAGGTCTCCACAGAGTAGTATACAAGCATATACGTACGTTATCTCAGTCTCACAATTATGTTAGTAAAAGTTTTAGTTAACAGGCCCTTTGCGATTTGAAGCAGTTCACAAGCCCAGTCACAAACATATTTTATTTTATCTTTTTAGTAGGATTAGGATGACGTGAAAAAATAGACTGTGATAATAATAAATAATTTGTCTATGTTGTCCCACTCTTATTTAAAGTGTCTAGAAGACACTTCTGACTTCTGAGTGGTAGGCTATACCATTAGTCAGTAATCTGTGCAGTTGCTTAGCAACCGGAAAATTGATAGAATGCCATCAACAAAATGCTCACGTTAGTTAGATGCAAACGTTTTATTAAAATATGTGGTCTAACAAAGTAAAATCTTAAAAAATATTTATGATAGTGTCTTAAAAATATTGCTAACATGTCATCCATATCTAGTTCGAAGGAAGTTATGGAAATGTCCTGTGATAACAGTAATAAGGAGTTCTTACTCTTGGAAAAAACTTGTGAAGCTTTCAAAGACAGCGATGAAGAAATTAAAATGATCTTCAATGAAATCAAAAAACTATCTCACAATAATCATGTTGAAATAACCGACGAAGACGACGTCGATCTGATATTGAGGAAAGCCGAAAACATAGCGAATGAAACAGAAAACTTACTGAAAAGCAGAGCACTGGTTACTAATACGGCTACTTCGGGTCTAGGTGATACATCACCTATTTCCGAAGTAAAAGTTGATAAGTCAAAGAGCTTAGAAGCTTCCAAGGAAGGCAACAAATCCTTTAAGGTAATAAAAATCGGTCCAAGATTAATTATTTATTAAAATTCTTAAATATAAAGTTTAAATCACAACCTTAGAAATAAAATAAATAGTACAAATTTAATATTTGTTTACATAACGTGCCAATACTCTTAATCCAGCCAGAGATTCCTTAGCAACAGGTACAATGTGTGAGGTAGGCAATATGAAACCATATTGGCCTGTGTCACCCAGTTCTATTGTAAATGTGTACTTGATTCCTTGTCCTTTTGCCCAGTCATCTGATCCTCCGGCAGCAGGATACAATACTCCACTTGATGATCCCACTGTGTATTTTGACCCACCCGTTTCTTTTATTGCCTATAAATTTTGGAAACAAACAACATTTCAAATTTTAAACTTTATGATCACATGATATACTTAATATTTATTGAGAACACAAAAAAATAGTCCTATTTATTTTATAAAAATGGATTGCTTACATCTGCCATGCTCTTTCCAACCTCATCTAAGCTTTGGTGATCTGGGGGCACCACATTATCATATCCCCATGGGTACAGAATGTACTGGCCATAACTGTGGTATGTTAGGTATGCTGTAAAGTTAGCTGCTGTATTCTTGATAAAATCCTGGAAATAATGATTGCATTATAATGTTTTATATTTGGAAAAATATATATTCATGGGATTGGCAATCCTAATGTTAAGCCAGAAATTTTTGATGACAATGCAAACAGACAGTAATCATAATATGGTATCTGGTTTCAAGCAATATTGTGTATTGCATCATTTATCAGAAGGCATTACTTAAAACATATATATATACAAGACTCACATGTCTTTTCCTTAGCTTAATTAGTACCCTTAAGATTTGAAGGACCACTTATTCTAATCAGAATAGATAATGAGAAATTGCCACTTATATTTTATCAATTAACTTAAGTGCCTCTGAAACTGCATTATATTTATCTATGACATATATAGACTTCTTCAGCTGAAAAACATATTTACGGTAACATTTGATACCACTTACTGCCAAAGCTTTTGATTCTGGCTCTGAGAACATTCGGTTTCCTCTGAAAATGTCGCTGCAGGGATTGGCTGAAGCACCCTTGCCGCCCCAACGGTATCTATAAAAAATACGCATTAAATCAACCGCACTCAACACTAACTTGTTTTCTAAATTAATATTGTTTACCCTAATGTAAATAGAGGTTGCCACGCTCTTATAAATAAGTAAAAATTATCAATTCATTTTAAATCAATTTACAATTTAATTTATACCCGAAATTCCTATTAAGATCGGTACCAGCGCATTGCCTGCCAACAGCTGGTTTTCTGTTTTTTCTCCATAAACGATCAGCGGTGTGGGTGTATTCGTAACCATCGGGGTTCACCACGGGAAGGAAATACCTTAAATTAAAAACGTACCGTTTATTTCCCGTTTATGTATTTTTAGTGCGTAAAAACTAAACTTATTAAAAAATTTACTTAAATCCGCATTTTATTACAAGTAAATAAAAATTAAAAAAAAAACGTAAAAGCATTTTAAGTGTGATTGTGCTTTTTTCTACTACAATTTCGGCAACTATTAACTACTTACCCTTATTTACTTAGTCTTAATTACTTTGAATTTTGACGTAAATAAAGTTTGCCGTTCATATATTACCAGTCTATATTTCTGATGTCGTCTTCCTCATCGTCAAAGTTTTCAGCGAATTGGTTGATAAAATACGTGACTGTTGCTGGACTTATCCACTCCCGCGCATGTATTCCACCATCTATGAACACTGCCTTATTTGAAGGTTGACCATTTGAAATACGCAATACCTGACAAGGAATACAATTACTAAGATAAACAGTTTTTGATTTAGAAAAACTTAGAACAGGATATTAAAATAATACCTTAAGATCTCTTCCTTCAAATGATTTTCCTATAGACCGAACGCTTATGATAGCGGGATATGTTTTGGCTAAGTAGTCTAAAAATCCGTGGATATCCTCAAGTCTATGATATTGCTTCCACGTCATTCGATGTCCTAAAAATGTAATTGTATTAAATAGCAATTGAAATAAGTGGATGTAAGGTTCCAATACATATTTAATGCGCTATTGATACAGTGTATACTATTTAACTACCCTATAGTAATTTTAAAATAATGTTAACACGTATTTATGTAGTCAGTTGTTACCATATCGCCCTGGACCTTTCAAATATTTCTGTGTTAAAATATAATTTGAAAACGTTTTTGCACTTCCACCTTTCACGTTATTTACTGAGACTACGACACACATTAAGACAAACGTCTATATTAATAACGAACAATAAGACATTAGTACAAATATTGCGTTGCTTTTTTATTCAAAAACGAACCCCAGTTGGCATATGGCCAGTATTCCTTTGGCCACTCTATTGCATTATAGCCCATGTAGACGCCTAAATACCCTAATTTGCGGCGATTGGCCCTGTAACGCCAAAATTTGTAAGATTTCGCTGTAACAAGACCACATAACTCTGGGAAACTAGGCTTTTTATGTAATTTAATCATACAAAACAAGTGGACAGGATGCTTATATGTGCAGACCTGCAAATTAAATATCGATCTTCGTCGGCCAGAAACCTTAAAACGCAAATCAATTATGAATTAAGCCTCGAATAACAATTATAATGAAGTTTAATTATTAACCTCTTCTATCCTGCAATTCGATTTCGTTTTGATCTAGTGGTGGGTTCTCTTCGTCGATTCGCTTTTGTAGATCATCGATGACGATATCATATTCTATATTTTCTCTTTTGAACGCTCTTGTTACATTCTCCACAGCATGGGGCTTGACGAAAACGTCTACATAAGAATGGTTTCCTGACCATGTGGCGATTACTGAAATAATAATTATACCCTTAAATGTATTTTTATACCTTACATAGTAATTCTAAACTAGCACGTGCGTATAATTTAACACATATATACAGCCATAAGAAATACAGTAAAGCTAGAAAAACAAAAAGTAAGCTTTTTAGACAATAATTCATTTAACAAGCATTGTTCATTCCATTAAGTTTGTATATGGTATGAATATAGCAACTATGTCCTTTGTTGTACATGCATAGAAGAAAAATTAACAGGCTTAAAAGCGCGATTCAATTTATTCAGTAACAGTTTAATATAAAAGTAAAATGGTTTTTTTTGCGTTTAGTATGTACTTACAGTTCCTCCTTCGTAGGCGCCCAAGGAGTGTGCGAACACCACTCTTCTCAGTTGAGACCTTCCACACTTGAGCCCCTGAGTAGTTCACCTTATTCTCTTTCTCGGCATCCTTAGCAGCGCCTAGAAGGTCTTTTTGGAATTCATTTGTTTCTCTCTTTTGATCGGCTTTATCGTTTACATTTGGCAAATTTCCATTTATGGTTTCAGATTTTTCAACATTAGTAACAGGTGGAGTAATTCTGTCAGCAACTTCTATATTTTCTACTTTTTCGTTCAACGCTGGTAATATTTCATTAATGTTTTCTGAAGGTTTTTCATCGAATGAGAGATCTGATGAAAAAGTTGAATAATATTCTGGGCTTTCTGTTGGTATCTCTGGTTCGTAAGGTTGCTTGACAGACAAACGTTCTGGCCATTCTATAATAAAATTTAAAACGTTTATTATATACATAATATTCTATATACATACATACAATATACATGCCTTTTACGTAAATTTTATGAAGTATTTACACACATTTTCACGCCTATTATTCGTGAAAGTGATTGTAAATTAATTTGGTTAGAATGAATAATTTAAGTAACAAGAACGTTTTACTGTCGATTGATTTATTGCGTGTATTTAACAGAATGCTTTTTGCTTTACGGTATGTTGTGTGAATCGGTAATGGGATTGTAAATTAGAATGCGGGGCTCGTTCCATGTGACATGTTAATGACTTTCTCTGGCCAAGGCTCTGTTTTCATTTGTGCTTAACTCGATCTTGTCCGGTTTAACAGTTATATTGGATAGGTTGGCTTATACTTGATATCTTTAGTAGAATTGATCTTAAGTAAAGCCGTTATTCTTTAAAATCCGCCTTTATAAATTATTATTACACATAGAGTTTTAGTTGTTTATAATAATAATTGTAGAATTTTTTTATTTGTTATCTGTACCGTAAAAATTAATTTTAATTAATACTTTAATTATATTTTTTAATTTAGTATTCTAAGTGTGAATCAAAACAATGTATGATTTCCGCAATCAATATTAGATTTTACTCACGTTTTTACTTATGAGGAAAATGCATACGTTTCCAAGTTCCGGTCTTCATTTGTACATACATGGATCAGTAAAGAATAGTGAATAGAAAAAAACGTGTTTTTATTGTGTTTTATTTAAGAAGTTATTTTATAACAACCGATTAAATTTCGATGCCTCTGTAGGCATAACTATACTTTTATATTGAGCATTTAAATAAAAAACTTGAAAAGAAATTCAAAACTATTTTAATAAATATTAATATAAACGGTTTTGTACTGAAATTAATTCCTTCCATATTCTTTAATGACCAGATCATACTTTTATTACTCAAAGAATTCTCCTTTACATATAATAATTATACATACATCTAAATTGATCCATTTATATGTTGCTTGATTGCACGAGGTAATATAAAAAGGTTTAATGTATCTTAAAAATTGATGTTTTATATCTTTTGAAATTTTATATACATACCCTTTCCTGGTGGAAGTTCATTGAGGAGAGGTGTAGCAAATACCGCGGTGGTGACCGCTAGAAACGCGACCAATCCGTACCGCAACTCCATGGCTACTGACTGACTTGCCAAGGAAGTCCCAGCTATGCAACACCCTTTTAAAGCTTTGATACATTGTGCAATCAAATGCGTGTTTTGAATTTAGTGTTCATGAACTTGCTATCGCGTAAAACGATGAAAGCGGCTGTATATAAGAGCCGCATTCCTATTTGTATATAAGTAATGTACTTTAAAAACCATGAAAGATACGAGATATGGTATCTTTTTGAAGATTTTTGACCTAATAAAAAATAGAGAAAAGTAATAGTAGCCATAGAGAATAGAGGCTTCCAATTATTGATACGTACTTATTAATCAATACAGTAACATCTCCAAATACTACTACTACATGCAGAAATGTATATACATACTTGAACTCTTTATACCAGGGAATTACACTTTATATAGAATTTCAGTATTACGATTATGTATTTTTGTAAATAGAAGAATCCGTCGATGATTTAATGAAGACTTCATTTAAGTTAATCACTGTTTATTTTTGTTTCGTATGACTCGGTGTAAGGACCTGTTTTGTAGTGATTAATACATGGGAAATTTGCCGGTTTATAAATTTGCAAATCTAACCTACAGACGAAAATAATAAAATACAGTAGTTTCCTGTTGGAAAAGCAAATCTGAGATTTTTATAATACATATATTGTTTTAGGGTAATTTACCGCCGAATAATGGTGACCAGTTCTTTTAATTATGGTGTACCTTAAACATATTTCATTTCAAACACATTTTTAAAAAATTTTATTAAGAAATTATAGAAGAAAGAAATTTATAAAGAATATATGTATTTTTAATCATCGTCTATCGGAAAGACAAAATAAAATTATCCGATTCGAGGAATTGTCTAACAGTTATATTTATTTAGGAACCAGATTTGCAGCTTCGCCCGCTTTTACCGGTCATTGCCATCGAGTTGCAGTTATTTAATAACGACACTGTTTACTGTAAACACGATTTTCTCCGATTATCCAGCACCAATCGCTATAGGCTTTTATTTTTACAGTTACCGCTCGAGCGAGTCAATGGCCTACATTTTAAAGCATAATTTAATAAAAACATTGATTTTGTATGTTCTATTACATTTTAGGTCAGCCCAGGAGTAAGACGAAATGGGAAAGATAATATTGATAGTCGACGTAAGTCGAAAACACGACCTTTCTCCGCAGGAGTAGTAGATTCTAAGAAAAAAGAAGCCGCGAAAGTAGCTCGACTGACGTCTGGTACGCCGAAAAAACTGAATTGTAAACACGATCAGCAATTGGAAGAGCTCAAGGATACAAATGAAAGAGTGAAAAGTCTTGAATTATTGAACGTACAACTTGTAGACGATTGTAAGGCGTTAAAGAAAAAAGTAAATCAATTAGAAGAGGATAAACAAGTGGCTGAATTTAAATTAGTTGAATGCGAGAAATTCGTTAATCGGCTTGCAAAGGAATATAATAATAAAGAAACTGAACTTAATAGTTATAAGCAAAATGAACAAAGTGCATTGGATGAGTTACATAAGGAGAAGAACGAAAGAAAGAACTTAAGTATCCAACATGAGAAAGATGCTATGATTATACAGGACTTGCAAAGGCAGGTTAAGGAAATGGAGTTGATATTAAGGAGGAAACATCCGGACTCAGTTTCTGCCTTAATTGGTAATTACAATTTATAATATTTTACTAGAAAGGCACCTTACGTGAAAATAGTGAACAAAATTTTTTTTTATTCTCATTCAAATAAGTAGGTTATTTACGAACCAATTCGACTTAGGGTCCTTCAAGAAAAGAGCGTACACATTCTTAAAAAGCCGGCAACGCACTCACGAGCCCTCTAGCATCGAGAGTGTACATGGGCGGCGGAATTACTTAACATCAGGCGAGCATCCTGCCCGTTTGCCCCCTGTTCTATAAAAAAAAAACAGTATTTTATTTTTAAATTTACCATTATATATGTTAGAAAGATTTGATTTAATGAAACTATCTACATGATTTCGTTTCATAACCAGCTCGTTTTCCGTCTATAAAGTATATTTGTTTCAAGTAATTTAAGGCTCCTATTGTTTTTAAATTATTTCCCGTTTAAATTAAATAAATAAATGAAGTAATTAGTTCTTCTTTTCTTCTAGGTGATTTAAAGGCCATTCTATATTACGTTCTTAAAATTCTCAGGTGTTAAATGTAAACCGAATATTTTAAATATGTAATCAACAACCATTTTATGTATAACGGTAGGTACACATTATTTCATTGATAACGATTATGACTTTACAGTTGCTTCTAAATCGTCCACCGTCGACGATAACAAAAAGAAATTATTAGAAGAACGTATATTGAGATTGGAAAAGGAATTGAAAGACAAAGAAACCCATTTTCACCAGGTTTTAATGACCCTTCAAGAAAAGTTTACCGACATGAAGCTGAAATACGAGAATCATATTGTCGACGTAGAGAGACAGCTAATGGATGACAAAAAAACTAATAAAGACTTGAAAAATAAAATTAATAAAGTAAATTTACAAGACACTGCCGTCCAAACAGTCCAAAAAAATCAACATACGGTTGGAACGCAAACTTTTTTAAAGGCTGACAGAGCATCGTCCGCTGTTAGTAGATTAACCCAGAATTCAGCCTTAATTTTTAACAGACTGAAAGAAGACAGCTACCTCATTGCTACAATAAAGGGATTACAGACTGAACTAACAGCGAAACAACGAACAATTGCTAAAATTAACCGGGAAACGGAGGACTTAAGAAAGAATTTGAGAAACTTGCAAAAGGAAAAAGAAAGTAGGTGTAACGTAGATATTATTAAATATTTTAAGTTATTATTGTTACTAAAAAGAATATTAATTTCCAACTTATAGAAATGTTTTTGTAGTTTTACATGAGTAAAAATGATAGAAATATACTTATTGAAATTTTATGCTACAGTACCTACTACCTACAGCCCTATAGTACCTACTACCTAAGCCCCGACGCTGTCTTGAATTTTCTTTTTTTCAGTTTTAATGAATTTAAACCCGCAAAAGAAAAATACCTGTAGACCAGCTAAGTCGGCCGAGAGTGTGATACTTAAAGTGACTCATGAGATGGAAGCTGAAATATCAGATGTAAGAAAGCAAAAAGAGGTCCTCATGGAAGAAAGGGTAGGTCTTCTCGCGTCTTTAAAAAGGACTAATGAAGACCTAATTATGTTGAAAAAGAAACGTATTCAAGATGTAAGTATTCTTTGTTATCTGTTATTTTATGCCTTTTATATGTTTTGAAAAATAAAACTCTAATACCCATGGAATCCTCTGGTATATTACAATAATTATTACTTACATTTTTAAAGATTACTTAACTTTTAATAATCAAATATTTCTAATATAAGAAATATTTATAAATCGATATCACTAATTTCGATTGCTTCTAATAAGGAATTATTCGTCTACAATATTTACTCTGTTATAAATCCTGGTTGCCATAAAACATGTGTATCGATGTGAGTTACTATTAATTCAGAAAAATTGTATAAAATGATGTCATTGTACTAAACTTGTACGAAACTTGTTGAGTGTCCACGGGCAGCGGTATCACTTAACATCAGGTGCTCCTTCCCATCTCCTGCCCGCTTGCCCCCTGTTCTATAAAAAAAAATTGTTTACAATTTGTTACCCGAACAACCAAATTGCTTTGTTGAACTTGGACGCTACCGGATCTAGTGTTCTCGTATACCGTATGATTTAAAACTATATGAAAACTGGGTTTTAAATAAGAAATTACATTTTAGAACATGACATTATAAATTATTATACCTACTCTGCGTAACAGCTCGCTTGGTCCGAAGTGTAGTTGCGTCATTTCTGCATGTCATTTGCGTACCGAAACTCGTTTGCTAACGTAAATAAATAAATAAAATATGTTTATTTTGGAACATAGAATGGAAGTAAGGATCAGCTCTCCCGAAGTCTCTTGGAGATGTGATCCCACTGCTGCTGAAATTATCGTATCCAGATTCCATTAAAGCTGTCATTAAATTGTTTAAGATAATGACGTCAGCAATACTGGATAGCGTCATAGATTAGTTTGTTGGCATCAGCCATTTAATTTCGACATTAGAGTCTACATTTGAAAGGCTTCTGCTTGGTTCGACCGCTCAATCGAACTGAGGGCCGCATCATTGCTCTTGTGTATCCGCTCTTCTGTGAGGCGGACATCAGCCAGTTCGGGCAGAGCCCTCGCTGGCGTAGAGTATGAGTTTGGTGCGCAGCGGGATGTTGCCCCACACTAGCGGGCGAAGCTTCCTCAGCGCCCGCCTAGCCCTGCCGGTCATAGAAACATGTTTGGACATGGTTAGCCTCCGATCTACCTGTACTCCCTGATAGGTGACTGTGCTCAGCCATATCAGGTCCTCGTTGAGCAGTGGCGTAGCGTGCCTTGTCGGGGCCCCGTATAAAAAATTTTTTGGAGGCCCTTATATGGAGGTAAAGATTTTTCACAAAAGAAAAAAAATATTGTGAGAAGTAATATTTATTTATCACATAATTTACCCATTTTACAAATAAAAATCGAATTTTAAATATTCACTCTCCTTGCCTTTTTATCGGCAAACTGATTTGTTAAATCATTTATGGCTGATGATGATTTTAGTTTTTCTAAAGTTTCTGCCTCTATGGACAATAGTGAGATGTCTGACAGCCGTTCTTGTCCCATCGAAGTTCTTAAGTAATTTTTTATTAGTTTTAATTTTGAAAAACTTCTTTCTGCCGTTGCGGTTGTAACTGGAAGGGTCAAGAATAAAAAGCATGCTGTGATTACCTCGGGAAAACTGGATACAAGACTATTTAATTTTACTAGCAATAATTCAATGAGTTCTTTAATGGAATAATTTTTTTTAATTTCAGAATTTAAGCATGTTTTTAGAGCCTTTAATTGGTAATAAAGATTAAGTGAGATGTCTTTACTGTATTTAGCAGACAGTTTTCCGGAAGCGTTTAATATCTCTTCGCTTGAAGAAGATAGGAGTTTCTCCGGTTGTAATATTTCGAATATACTACTCAGGTTGCAAAGGCTCTGAAATCTTTCTTTAGTTTGAGAAATTAATATATCTAAACAGCAATAGTATACATTGACTTTGAAATAGGATTCCGGGTCGGAAATTCTCTCATCTTATGATAACTCATCAAAAAAACGCTTCGTTATCTTTCGCCTACTGTTTTTAAAAACAGTTGTTACCCCCACTTTTTTACTAAATCTTTGGATTCATTTAGCAAACTATTAAATGAATTCTGATTTCTTAATTGGCACAGTCTATTTAAAAGATTACTTAAGAAAATACTAGATTTCTGTAAGTCATTATTTTCATGCTGTAGAGCTTTAGAAACAGGATTAATAATTTCAAATAGTGAAGAAAAAATGTAACGAGCACTAAGAAATCAAAATCTCTAAAATATTAATTATACTTTTACATTCTTCACGTTCATCTTTTTTATTTGAAATTAAATTTAGTTGGTACAAAGTTTTCATGATTAGTAAAAAAAATTTTCTTTACTGCTAATAAAGCGTCGTTCCTAGACCATCTGGTAGGACATACCTTTTTAAGGGTAATCAAATATTTTTCAGATGAATCGTCACTTAGCATAGCCCAGCGTTTTATACTATTGCCAAAAAAAGTATATATTTTTTCTAAATTATCGAAAAAAGTCGATACTTCGAAGTAAGTAAAACGGGGAAGTCCCGCAGTCCGCCATAACGATGTAGTATTGCCAACTTTTGAACGCACGTTTAAGGCGGGAAAAAAAGGAATTGCTTTATAGAATTTTGTCATTTGTAAAATAAAATAAATTAGAAAGTTTTTATTATTTTTCCTTACACACTTTGGGGGCCCCCGTGGCCCGGGGGCCCCGTATAATTGATACGGCAAATACGGCGGTAGCTACGCCCCTGTCGTTGAGAAAGTGTAGCGGTGGCGGTGTATGTTTGGCATCGAACGCTATCGCTTGGGTCTTCCTGGGGTTGAGGGCCGCACCAATCAGTTCCTGTATTTACAACCAGAATTTGTAATAAACAAGTTTCGTGACATTTCGGGTACTCGTACTCCACGACCGAACCTGAATAGACTACAGAGTCAAACGGCAGTCAGAGGAACGAATGTCAATATTACTTAAATATTTAATAACAAGCCTACCAAATATTTTAAAATTTATCTATTATTTAATATATTGTGACTGTTCTTAATGCCATAATTTGTGTGCCACCAGTCACGTTGGTGGCAAACGAATAACATAATATGCAATATACAAGAGGTTTAATAGGTATTTATTAAGTGTTTAGATACTAGACAGACTAGATTGAATTGGATTTCGTTGAATTGAGCCTTGATGCGTATTAACCAGCTGTCACAACTTTTATATATCTTTATCAACAGCTCCATACACTTCAATTGGCTCATGAAAAAGAGCTTATGCAGATGAACATGCAATTGTACCCTCTACAAGAAGAGATTAAACTGCTAAATCGCACTGTAGAAATTCTTCAGGAACGGGTAAGAACAGCGGATGACAAGTTAATAAAGTATCAAGCAACTGATGTGTATGCGGGTGGGGATCATTTTGGGTCTAAGGGGAACAGTCGTAAGTGATTGGTCACTTTATATTTTTGCTATAGATTAAGATAATTATGAATGCTATTTCATATGTTATTAAATATTATTTAGTGCGTTTAGCACGAAAAATGCTAGGGGACAATATAAATATGCTTAAAGATTTAGGTGTTATATTATTTTGTCATTCTCTGTATCTTTTGTAAGAAAGTTACAAATATTCATTTACGCAGTCGTCGAAAATAGTTCGCTGTATAAGATGGTATTAGTCTTTGCGCGTAACTTGGGCAGAATTTGCGTCGTGGGGAAAAGGCCGCACGTTGACTTAGAAATAATAAAAAAATGACTTTTGTTCATCAAATGATTCTAGTCAAATTTTGCCGGAATTACACGGAGCCTCTAGATTCTACACAATATAAAAAAGAGTTGTCTTAAATAGTGCGATTACTTTATGGTACCTGATTACTAAGTGCCTAATTGAAGATTTAAGAAAAACGATAATACTTTTTTTCTGTTAAAAAAATATTTTTATGTTTGAAGAGTTTTTATTTTAACTATGTAGTGCAATGGTTTTCGTACTTAACTATTTACTACCTAAACGAGTTTGTTACCACATTCTTCGTTTGTCCACGATTTTACATATTGTATTCCTTGTTTCCAGGATATCTTGTTAAAAAAACGTAAAATATTAATCTCTGAACATTATGTTCTCTGTTTATTCATGAATAGCAATAAGAATATGTTATGATAAGAACAAGAATATAGGTAGCGATGACACGTCAAGTTCAAAGATCTACGCAGCATTAACAATGGAATAGAAATTTCGCTTTTCTATTTAACGCTAATTTGTGAATTGAATGTATGTATTCTGTTAATTTTCTATACCAGCAATATCGTGCGCTGTCACTTATTATGCTCAGACCTCAGTTCAAAAAGGCCTTATATTTTTGTTTTTGTATGCGGTTAAACTATTATATTTTTATCACTGTGTTGTGCAATCTTGGATGGATTAGGTTACGGTTTTTGCGCAATAAATGTTAATAGTTAAAAAATCTAATATTTTTATGCTAGTTATAGGCCGCAAAAGAGGAATTTAAAATTATACCGAAGCATGTGTTTTCATATGTAAGTCTAATGTTTTAATTACTATAATTGTCACAATTATTAAAGATTGGTATTTTCAATCTGTGATCGTGGTAATATTACGCACACTGTAGTAAATAATTATAATGTAAGCTTTTACTTGCTAGTCAAAAATAATGTGTGATAATTTCCACCGATGTGTTGGTAATAAGGTGCCTTGCAATTTTAATAAATTATTTGTGTATATCTGAGTTTTATTGTATTGACCTGAATGTATTTTTTGTACCCGCTCGTTTTTTCATATCATACGTGCCTTACTAAGACACAAAAAGGATAAATTTACTTATAAACCACACCTATTCCTCTTTTAAGGAATATGTACAAAATTTTGATTAAATTTTTTTACTGTTATCATTTTAATTAAACAAAGCCTAAACTATAGCTTTCTTTTAAAATAAAAATGTCAGTATCATTGTTCAATTAACATTTTTCAAAAACAGGTTATATTTAGCATTAAAAATAAAACAACCTCTAACTGATGACATATGTTTATTAACATAACTCTATATATACATTCAATCCTAATTTCAAAATAGAAACATTTCATTTAGAAAATCACATAAATTCAATAAAAACTCGGCAATCATTTATCTTAGGCTTAGTGTCATTGTTATTGCAACACGAGGAATATTCACCAATGGAGGCGTCCATAGTAACATTGGCAACAAAAACTATTATTGCTCATATAAGTCAAATTATCACATTAATGCACTTTACATAAATAAATACAAAATTGTCATCTGTTTGTTCCAATAAGAAAAATCAATGTCAAATTCACATCTTGTTCAGAATGGTCCACTAATACTTTCCACATTACACATCACTTACTCAAAACGTGATGTACTAATTGCAATGCAATTGAATTTTGTCTATAACACTTCGAGAAAGACCGCTTAGAGAATTCATAGATAAATGTTTGATCACTAGTCTGCTTCACCGTTAGTCACTGTCAGCGGTTCTTCTTCTTCATTATAGTCTAGAGAAAGCACAGAGGCGCGGCGCCGTTTTCCAACTGGTGTGTCACTGCACTCACTACCGGAGTAAGTTCGTTTGTCAGCAGGTGTGTTTGGCCGGTTTCCATTAACTGTAGCATGCGTTGCTCGCAACTCTTGTTGCAAGAATAGCACTGTGCTCTGCATACCTTCCACATCTTCATCTAATTCTTGTAGGAACTCATCCATTTCTGAAAATGTGATTTTTATAAATTAGAATTAGGTGTCATTCAATATTTCAATATATTTAAAATATTAATGTGGCCTTGTTAACTGAAGTCACTAGGTAGGCTTGGGCATCTAAATAGAGGTTAGTTGTGCCTCACTGGTATCATGGGATTTTAAGGATAACATCCTAGGTTGCAAACTAGAATGATAATTCATGTTTTTCTTTATAAACCTTTCCATTTTTTTTTGGTATTATTCCTGGACATAAATTGAGCACACACTGTGTAAGATAATAGTGTTGATTCTATCAAAAGATAGAATTCCTAACTAAGTGATGTGCATAAAATCAGTTTTTGTCTAACATTTAATTTAAGAAGCCCTGTTTTATTAATTATAAATAGAACTATTGCTGTTTACATCACATACCTGATTGTGACTTTTTTACTTCTTCACTAAAACTTTTCTGCAATGCCAAATCACCTTCTAACTTAGCTATCCGACCACTAGAAGTCATTCGGCCGAGATCTTCATTCTCTTGATGCAACAGACGACATTTTGCCATTAGTTTTTTTCCTGTATTTGAGTCTGGTGTAAATTTCCAGGCAGATAATTCATTCTGAGTCTCCTCTAACTTAGCTTTAGTTGAAGTTAGCTCCTGCTTAAGCCTTAATATAAGCATATTAACAGCTGGATCCAGTAACGACGGCCGGCCATTTAAACTTGCATGTGATGATTTGAGTTCTGTGATTTGACTCTGGAATTTAAACACAATACCAATAAAATGTGTGAAAAAATGAGGAATAATTTTTAGATTCAATATACCTATAATGCAAAATGATTAATAGCAATTCTGAAACATCATTATTTTCCATTTAAGAATTAATTGTTTAAATTGTGCTAGTATAAATACATGAGTTATGTGTGTCATCAATTTTAATAAGACAAGAGTAAAAACATAGCCATTTATTTCAAACAATCAGTCATTATGAAAACCATACAAGCTGTCATAATAAAAAAATATGTATGTAAATCACATCCTAAACTTGCTTATTTGACAATTAATGCAGAATAAAAAGGTAAGAAAGCATTATGATATAATTTCATAAAAATGAAAATCCCACATAAATGTCTGCAGACACTAATTACTAACATTCTAATTAATATACTTACTACATAGTCTTGTATTTCTTGTTCTTTAGCAGCTAATCTCCTTACAAGAACCTTTTCTCGATGTTGTGACTCTACATATTGTTGCCTTATTTTTTCTTCTACACCTTTCGCCTTTTCCAAGCTGCCTGAAAAATGTTAGTGTTTAAAATATTAAGTGATAGGATTCTATATACAATTTAATATAACAGCTATACATATGCGGTCAAATTTTCTTTGCTTTACAACTTGTCACAATCTTGTGATCGACAACACCTTAACTAAGTTACGTTCCATATACAATTTTGTCAATAGTAGATTATTATAAATACAGTACAATATAACAACTCCAATTATAATAGCTTATAGTACTACTAGTACTTAACATTTTTATCTAGAAAAAATATTTTTATTAAATTTAAAGTTTCATGTCTTTTTGAATGTTTATCTGAATATATAAACAATTAATTTAAACTACAAAAAAGGAAATTGCAAATATAACAATTAATATATATATATAGAATTGAATTAGGAAGTCCTATTTCATATACAATAAAACTATCCCTTGAGAATATCTTAGCTTAAAATTAATATCTGACATACTGTTATTAATAAATGTATACACACAAGAATGCCTGATTCAATAATTGAATAAACAATTAATATTTGCAAAAATAATATTTTTAAAATACACCAATTCTGTAACATAATAAATAAATAACAAGCATCAACAGGATTTAAAAATTAATAATTTTAACAAATTAGTTTTAATGAATTCTTGTAGTCACAAGTTTGGCATCAGTTATAATACATATCACTATCCCTGTTGAACTTTTATACATCTTTTAAAGGAATTTTATTTATTTAAATTCTCTTGCATGGACTATTCAAGTATCAACTCTTATTAACATCAATATAGAAATTATTCTCATTTGGTTTGATTTAAGGTATATTATATATATACTTAATGTTAAATTAAGGACTAATTAATTATTGAGCAATAGAAATGAGGATTTTTATGACACATAAAACAAATTAGAATGGTTAACATTTTTTAAATAGTTGTTGGATTACATTATTCTATACAGTTCACAAAAATCTAATAAAAAAATCAGTTTTACATGTGTAATCCAAATATCATGAAGATAAAAGTACACATTTATTATAAATATAAAGATCAAACAAGATAAGATGTACTAACAAACCACTACTAAGTGTAAATAAAATATAATTGTACTATTTTTCTTTATGAGATTAGGTAAGTCCTTAACAAAAGTTTTCATTTCAAATTCAATATAAATTACGTATAGACTGAAAATTATTTATAATTATGATAAAATGTTATATTTGTATGGTGTATGTAGTAAACAGTCATTTTAACACATAAGCAATGATTATACAGGAAAAGTATTACAATTATTTTTAAAAAGTTCACTTAAATCTAGGTATAATTAAACAAAAAACATATTTACTTTTTTCGGTAGATACATAGTTGAAGAAATCAGGCACTGCTCTTTGGAAACTTTAGACTTTTTCATAACATTTATCACAATTGCTTTAGGCTTTTCACTTGCCATCTCAATACCCCACATGGTGTCACTTCCACAGCACTTCACTTGGAACACAGGATTACACCATCTTTTCTTGTTATCTTACAACACCTAGATACACCCGTAACCACAAACAATAAATATTTTGGTAACATTGCATGTCACAATTTTTTTTTTCATATCACTATTAATATTTTAGTTAAAGCATTGTCGATACAGAACTAACAACTTTCGCACGTAAACTCACAATACGGCATTGCCGATTAACACTACCAAGCCACTGTAATCGTTTCGTAAATAGGTACCTTCCAACTGTTTGTTCAATGTCTCGAGGTGCTCAATATACGAGTCCTGGTTTTTCCACGAGGTACGGAGAGACTCCGCGGTCGCTGTCTCGAGCTGCTGTGGGGTCAATAACACTCGCGCCACGTTTGTGACGCCGCTGCCAGCGGCAGCGTCGCTCGCCGTCTCGACATGTCTCTCTAACTCCTCTGACATCGCACTCTCACTAACGAGTTAAGAGGCTCTTTGGACTGTAAGTAAATAAGCCAAATTAGTGCTAAAACACCAATAGTTTGCGATCGGCGACTATCGAAACCCTGCAAAAATGACGTAGATAAACAGGTACACCTGCAGATATGAAATACTTACAGTTTGAATATTAACTGATTATTGTAAATCTGATTAAACATAAATATATTTATTTGAACAAACTTTATCACTATAAAGGGCGCAAACTTGTATTACTTAGTAAATTAATTGTAATTGATAACTCATAGCTATTCTAACTCGAGTTCATCGCCGCCATTTTAAAACCATACTAAAGTCAAAAGTGTTGCCAGTGTCTTAAATCAAATTTCAACTAAAAATATTGATATCAGATAAATTAAAACTTTAAAAACTAACGTAGCTTTTATAACATTATTGGTAATAACACCTTAATAATTAATTATTGGATAGTTTAAGTTTTAAAAAATCACGTGTGTATAAAGGACACAATATGTCAAACTTCTTTGTATTATTACTACGTACTTGTATATTTATATTCACACTGTTTACATACGTATACGTACGCATGTATATAGTGCTAATGATAATATAAATAAATAAAAAATCTGCGTTAACTGCACTAGACGTTATGCAACAGAATTGTCACCTAAAGTTCTAATATGTAACAACTAAACGAATACATCAACCAATAGCGTGTATTTTTCTCGATCTCCCTTTCTCATTTTTTCATAATCAGTCTCAATCGCTCTCTCTCTTTTCTTCGAAAAACGCTGCACATCTTCGTGGCGTTCCGTAAAAATTTACACCTAAAGTTTCAATTAAATAACATTAACGTGGACTGGTAGGAAATGAAACTCAGAAATTTCTTTTCGGAATCGGAATCTTCGATGCAGTATAATCAGTGATAAATTTGAGTTTATGTCCCCTAAAAACGGGGGGTTTTAAAATGACAGATAATGCTAAATTTGCTGGCGCTAAATTTCAATCTATGTAACTGTCTAGAGTCTAGACGCTAGGGTTCTAGTTCTAGGCGGTGAACTTGATTTAATGTTAATAGTAATTCAGTCATACAATAGAACAAAATGCTAAGAAATTGGGTGAATATTTATAAGAGATTCACTTAAAGATCTTATGTTTAATAATAATTGTTAGAGTAATACATTTTCTTACAAACTACGGCAAACCTTAGCGGTTCTTCCAGTGCTTTTGTTGTAAGATTAAGTAAATACATCTTGTATATCTTTTTTTAAATAATTAACAAAGTTCTATAACGATAATTATAGTACCGTAATAATAATAATAATAATTTATTCATACGTTAAAGAAATTTATTCATTCATCATTCGTCAGGAAACCTGCGTGTTTTTTACGCAGTAGTAGAATATTAAGATATAAAGGAGGTGTTCAGGTCATCTGCGTGATTTTATTGATTCATTTTCAAATTAAACACAACGTAGTAAAGATAAATAATTGTACTCAAGGGACTTTACTTTTATTTTTAATGAAAAACACAGTAAAACGTGATATGTTAATTTAATACAATTAGAATACATAACACATACAATCTAATTAATGTTTAACATTAATTGATTTAGTCTATATATATATATATACAAACTTATATCACAATATGTACAATAGATTGTTGATTGTTCTCATCATAATAAGCGTACTGTCAATATGGTCGCCACACTTCTTGATTAGTGCCATAAAGCTGATGTTTGACGTCATCGTTCTCGCAAGTTTGCACAAGGCCACTAGCTTCCCCACTACCAGGGAGTTCAGTTGTAATGGAAATACCACCGTCTATATCACTTATTTTTATTTCACTTGGTATGTACTGTTCTAGATTGTATTTATCAGTAGAGCTATGTAAGTGTACGTGAATTTGGTTTTGATTAACTGTGGAATAGAGGTTGGGAAGGATCATTTGAGGGTTAGGGTTAATGTAAGGTGTATGGGATTGAATGCAAGCCGGGTTGTTGTTGATGTTATTGTATTGATAGTTGTAACTGTTGCTTGGCCACGAGTTGTAATAGTTTGGGTCGTAGCGTTGAGTTGACATGTTGTTGAGATCTGTGAGACTGCCCCCGGTACCACTTGGACTGCCTTTGACATAACTGTTACCGCCTTGAAAACCAGTGTAGTCAGTGTGGCCCAAAGGAATTTCTGGTAACACTGAAAATAGATAATAAAGAATAATTAACGGAATTTTATTGATAAAATTAAGCAAGTACCTAATAGTAGCAACATAAAAACGTTTGCGGGTATTTTTAGGTGTCCGTAATTTTTAATTTTCTCATAAGCTTATTGCATCGAATTACACTAATACAGTTTTCAATCTACGAGAAAAATAAATTTGAATTAAGTTACAGCAACTAAAAACGTCATGCTCACTGCACCCTAAACATTAAGCATGAGAGTTATAAGTATTTATAATAATGCTACTTCATACTTATTTATGTTTAGCATAGGGTAAAACATTATTTATACGACTCGTATGAGTCAGTAAATGAACGAACAATAGACAAACAAGCCTGAAGACAGGATCATAGCTGTTTCTTAATCATTTTTTAAAGCATATTCACCTTGTATATGCCTATCATAACAATTATTGTTTAATCGGGTAACAAATCCTACGGTTTATATGACGTGTGTGCCAAAAAGAACTCTGAATCTCAAAGTCGAATTTTGGCGCAAAGTACAGCTTCCGTATGACAAAAACGCATTTGATTTTGACAAACAGGATTCATGCGCGCTAAGTTTTGGCTTTAAATTTTACCCTTAAACGAAGTACCGGAATAAAGAGTGTGTATTTATTGTATTAATATTAAAATTATTACCAGAAGGTATGTGAATGGCAGCGTCTGGTTTATAATAAGGAGGTTGCAGGGGTGCATAGCTTGGGTACACTGACGGGGTGGAGGAGTAGCCAGTATTCCACTCACTTGCACCTAGAATGTTGCCAGCGTTTTCTGAAAGTTAAAAATTAAATTTATTATACGGTACAGTTGTAGGTTCAGTTCGGTAAATAGTTTTGTTTGATTAGAAATTCCTCGTATGTATTTATATCAATTTTGAACCGCTTTCGTAACTTAAGCACAAGAACAATTTACAAAATAAATAGCTTCGGAAATTAAAAAACGTTTCATTTATTACAAACAGGACAGTGTAAATACTGTTTTGTAATGTAACTCAATAATTCACCGCACTTTCTAACAAAGTTTGAAATATAATGATATCATCGAAGTAAACTATCTAATTTCAATTTATTAGTTTGATATTGGTAGAACCTATTTACATTATGTGGGGTATGGGGTAAATTGCCATATCCAATCCGCCATACCAAGCGATATTTTATTTATTCATAATTTGTAACAATATTTGCTACACGAAATGTTTAAGGTTGCACGAAAAGGAAAACATTATCGTATCGTAATATACTTATGTGAAATGTCAAGCGACACTGGGTCCAGTACAAAATTCACAGGCCCTTCTTTATCTAATTCATAAAATTAAATTATGTGAGAAAATATGACGTTTAAATATCACATACATAAAAAGACTATGTATACAATTATATATATTATCTCCAACATAATGTTTATAACTAGGTTTACCAAAGCAACCATAATATCAGTTTTATAATAGGCGGTATATAACCTTTTATCAACGTTATAGTAATCTAATGTTAAAGACAATCAGGTATTTCCACAATATCTTTGTTTATTATATGAACTGTATTAATAAAACCCACACAGTTTTTACACTATTATATAATGTTATGCAGATACAAAAACCAATAAATATTACAGATATTTTTCTATAGATGAACAGAACTCCTATAAATAAGGTTATGATTGCTACAAATTTTAACATAGGTACGTAATTATGTTTGAAATATTTTTTTATATCGATATTCTAAATAAACTTAAGACTTGCTCAATTTACAAACGCCACACTTGCAGTTTTTGAATATAGAACATTAAAAAATTTAAAAACCTTAGTCAAGTTGAATCAAGTATTCTAGTAAAAGTAGGGGGTAAAAAATCAAGTTGTAGTGTTTGTATTTGACTTATGAATTATGGACAGGTGTTAAATATGGAGGTCACGTGTAGGGAACAGCGTACGCGTCGGGATTGCCGCTGATTCACACTTCAATGCTAACGAAAGGTAGGTCAAACCTTTGAATACAATCGATATTTTGACAGTATATTTTGTATTGTTTTCCAAATGGATAATCCTTTATAGGTTTAGGTGGCCATTGGACGATTTGTATGCTGCCTCAGCATAAGCTAATAATGCATGCAGCATAAGTAATATGGTTCGTACATGAGCTAAAGTTTTTAATTAATAAAGAAAATACGAATAAGAATTTGTTTTGTTTAATAAAGAAGGTTAACTAAGCGTACAATTTTTAGCATTTATATCAAAGTAAATCACTTCAATTCATTGTATCAATACGATTAGTTCTCGTACCCATAATTACATAAAAAAATTACCGTTTGCAAACAATTTTCGTGGCTCAGTTAAAAGTGAATGATAGGTTCATTGTTTCATTCACCCTATATATAGGAAAACTATTTCATGCTATCAGAGTGTGTGCATACATATAGTTTTCTTTAATTCTTAATATTAACTTAAACGAGTCATCTAATTTCTTTTAAATTCAGAATTACCTTTTCAAGAAAGGCAATTTCTACCTTACATTTTACTTCCAAGACTTTGATTATGTACATACATAGGCATATGTCCTTCGTCGTTCATAACCTGACTGACTAACCGATTCCAATAATTCACTGACGATCATTTCGTAATAAACAAGTTTTTTTAAAGTCACTCCGTAGTTTATGCAAACGGGCAACTGAGTCAGGAGTTAGGCGATAAAACATTATGTTAATGTGTACGTATTGGGCCTCTTTGTCTACGTATTTGTCGTGTATACGAGCATTTTGACACGTAGGGTTTTGGTATTTAAATTATTTAAAGATTTGCAATTGAAATGCTAAAGAGAAAAAATTGGTTCTTTATGTCTAATTATTATTTAAAAGCAGTGTTTGCCTAGTTAAGGGTGTCTTAACTGACATCTCAGTTTGAAGCTGGACGGTAAAGAAAAACAACGCCAAAAACAAAAAAAATATGGCTTGTTTTTGCATGCATTCAATAAAAATAAATCTAATAAAATGTTGATCTAGCATAGAAACACAAGTTTGTATAGTTTGAACAAATTCTCTCTCGTAAGTAGGTTCCGGAAATATCTCCGCCCAACGTTCTTGAAATTCGAATTATCCATACTACACACATTCCATATTACTTTATTTCGAAAAATAAAGTTTACGTGTTACACATGTTACATTATAAAAATGTATTTATTAACATTTTACAATTGGTACTTATATATTCTATACAATTATAATTGGAATTGTAAATTAATAATTTTGAAATTATAATTTACCTGTTTTATTGTGACGCACTGGTAATTCCCACATTTAATTCCTTTATTCTAGTAAAATTAAACGCGTCGTGCTGATTACGACTTATCTATATGTTAATACAACACGTCAGGAAAAACCATAAATAGATTGAGAATTTACATTTAGCTTTGAGGAGGAACGTCTTCACCTATGACCGGAAGTGATCGAAGTTACAAATACGGAAAATATGGCAATGAAGTAAACACTGGGCATTTATTATCAACTTTTTGTTGGTATGGCTACTATAATGTTTAGTTAACTGTTTCACAAGCCTATAGCCATGTAACATGTAGAATTATAATAAAGACCTGTCCAGACACATATGATTCGGTCGTTAAAACAAAAATCGTTAAGTATTTTAAATAATAACATCTAAATAAAAATAATATAATATGTAGGTATGTTATTTTCAAAATTGTAAAACTAGTACACCTTTTGGTGATATTCCTATTTGGTCTTGTCTTGAGTTGTCTACGATTGTGAAGTAAGAGTGATAAAATAATAAATATCGCACAGACATAGTCCATTATAATATTTTTTCCGTATTGACCGTGGCCGGATCGTTCGGAGAACTCCAGAACCGATTTTACTATATAACATCCCAAGAAGATTCTTGTCATCCAAAATCGCTAATTAGAACCCCTTTCGCTGATAAATTACTTTGCGGTAGTTTTTCCTTCATTAACAGATATAATTCATCTTATCCTATCTCTCACTCACAGCTTCGCTAAGCTAATCTTTTCCAAAATTATGTAATAGCGTATCATTTATAACTTGCTTTAAGTATAAAGCATGCTGTGTTTGCCTATTAAAGAATTTTTTTTTGTGTTAAATGTAAGTTATAATTGTTCTTTTTTAAATAAATATAAATTTCCGATAAAATATACGTCAATAAAATATAAGTCTGACAAAAGTAAGACAAAAATTTACAATGACAAAAAGTTAGACAGGAGTCATAGTTCGAGTAAGGTTCAACTATTCTTATAGTATTGTTTCAGATGTATGATGGCGTAAACACTATTTAATAGGAATATAGGTATATGTAGGTCTTGAATCCGAAATGCGTCACGTTTGCTTACCTCGAATTCACTCATGCTATTATTTGAAAATCAGTCATCATTATTCGATTTAAAAGCTCTTAAAAAAAATTAAAATGAGCACTCAAAGTATGTATAAAGAAATAATATTCAAATACCTAAATATAGTCTGATTTATACGCTAAAAGTCAATGTTTTGTCCCTAAGACTTTTGTAATATTTGTAAATAAATATATATAAGACAAAACAGTCTCTTTTTAATATTATTTAATATTATATGTGAAACAGGCGCAGTATAAAGAAAATTATGATGTGCTATCTTTTATTTATATATATACAGTTTTTAGCGAATTAAATGATATGAACGAACGATGGATATATAAAATTAATTTTCAAATATAGTTTAAATGATTACTATTTAATTTTATATTGTTTGAATTAAGCATGACGTGTTGCTAGTCAAATATATAACAAACTTTAATCGACTTTTTATTTCCTTTCTACAGCATTCCGCTGTTTTTTTAGTTTGTCTTATTACTCAATAATGAATATGTTAATTTTATTTCTAACAATTCTGACTATGTTTTTAATAAATATATGAAACAACTAGTGAAGAAATAGTGAAGATCAAAGTCATTACCATATTAGTGTTACTTTGGAGCACTTGTCTAAAAGGCAAAATAAAATATTTGAATAAATCATATGAATCTTAGAATTTTACTTATTAATTCTTTATTTATATATATTGTGAATTTCCTAAATTCTGCAATTAGAAAATAATTAGAAACTGGCAACATTTAAAAAAATAATTTTGAATTTCCTAAAGTCTGCAATTAGAAAATAATTAGAAGCTGGCAACATTTAGGAGGGAGAAATCGATTCGCATTAGTAGCATTGAAAACTTCATTTCGATAATAATTTGGTGAAGTGCACCGAGTACTCAACTAGTAGCAGAACACGAACCCACTTCATTTTGCGGTCCGACCATTACTGTTCCTAATTTTGTGCGCTGGTACATGAAATTAAAATCGGGTTAATGTATAAATGAGATATGCACTTAATAAATATTTAATTAGGTGTCTAAATAAAAGCGCTTGGTGCATTGGGGTTGCGGTTCCTGACAAAATGTAATGTAAAATAATGCTCGCGATAGAATGGCGGAAAAACCGCGGCTTCATGCGATGTTATCTAATAACAACGAATATTATTGACCAAATTTGTTGTAAATATTAATCATATAGGTATTATATAATAATGAAACATTATGTTTAACTCGTAATTGGAATATTACGGAGGGTTTTTTTTAAATAGGAACCTTCTATATCTGATACACTTCGGTGATTTTTGTGTCTGAGTTGAGTACGTTGAGTGTAGTAGTAGTAGTGATTGAGAATATGTATAGGTTTTATTATTATTATTCATAAGAGCTGTGTTGGTCAGCCTGCGACCTTCATTCTTGAGACCGTAGGTTTGATACCCAGCTGTGCACCAGTGCACTTTCTTTTGTGCGTATTTATAAGATTCGCTTGAAGGGTGAAGGAAAACATGGACACCGTCTTGCCTTAGACCTACAGTCTCCGGCGTGTGTTGAGCACAGGTGACTGATCACCTTCTTGCCTATTATATTGACAAATAATCAGTAAACAGATACAGAAATCTGTGGCTTACAACTAAAAAGGGCGCAGTGCCAATTATATATTTATATTTTATTTATATTCTTTAATAAATTAGTTTTCCTGTATAAAATAATGTAATATTTTTAATAATATAGGTACTATATAACCTTTTTAAACAGTTTAAGAAACAGTTTAGTTGCACAGAAGCATAACATCTAAGCTAATATACGAATATTGTTATAAAAATTAGTTAAAATAACCACTATTTTCCTACTAAAGAGGAGTGAGGTAAAAATAAATTTATTATGGTTCGCTCAACTCATCGTACTACGCAGTCATAGACACGGACAAGCCTAGGCCTGCTGCTGACGTGGGATAATTACCACCCCCTCCCGCACAGCCTCCCGCCTAGAGGTAATGTCACATTAACACCCTCGACCCGCGTAAACAACTGTCAAAACATCCTGAGTTTCATCTCAAATGAAAAGTGAAAAATCTGTTGAAAAACAACTGAATAATTTATGAAATAATTTTGTATGACTTAAGAAATTTTAATGCTTGAACTGTAACTGATTTATTTGAAAATCTCTTTTCAAGTATCGTCGTATCGAAAGTTTTTTCAAGTATGTTAAGTATAGTAGTCAGGAACAGTGTTGCCCTAGTGGGACTATCTTGCGTCTGTCATCCGTAAAGAGTAAAGACGTATTTCTGCACGCCTAACCAATAGACTTTCTATAAGCACATTTAACACTCACTCTTACGGTGAAGGCATCGTGAAAAAAAACAAAACTCATATGATCCAGACACAGAAATCTGAGACTGGCTTTTACAAGTATAAGTAGTATGTAGTACGTCTCCATTCACTGCACTACAAAAAAGTACGATGTACATTAAATTCATACTGATACATTTCAACTTTCACCTATCAATGCATAAATTCAAATATTTCGAACAACGACCCTTGAAATCAATATACATTTTAATTAAGTAATAATAGTTTTTCCGGTATGCATGCACAATAGCTCGTCAAGCGAATGTCGAATACAAATACGGCGCCACCAATCAAGGGCGTTGATTAGGGGTGGTAATTAGCTTCCTTTGATCACGCTCGGTCTTGTTCACACGTTGGCGCAAACTTTGCGGTGCCAACATTAGTGGTTTACTGATAAGAGATAGGCGGGAGTCACAATGCACATGCAGACGTTCATCAATGTATTTTTAAAATTAGGCTTGTTTTTGTTTCTCTAATAATTGATGATATGATACGATTCGTCTATCAGAGAACGCTAATAAAGAAGTCGGTTGTACGCGGATATTAATTATCTATGTAATTTTGTAGATTCCTACACTGACCACTGGCTTTCCTCCTATGTTAAGTTTCACTGCTCGACTAACAGTTTGTCGAATTTACTATTGAATTGCCTTACTCCATAAATACCATTAGACACCGAAATCCGAAACGTTACTTTATATGAAATAAAACCAGGTCAATCTCCTGCTGCATATTTTCCCGAAGCTGTATAAATCTCAGCTCCCATAATATTCTCACCCTTCAAGATCGTTGTTTTGTACGGTTTTTGTTGCTGATCACTTACACTGTAACTCGGAGTAATTTGATACATCCTGCGCTTGACGGCCGAAGCCAGGACGAGGGGACTTACCGATTTCCAATCTTTTATAATTTTCATTTCACTAAAGTTTTTGAAGCTACTAGTCGCTATGGAATTTACTAAAACCTACGTTTTCCAAGGCTGGACAGTCGCTGCATAAAAAAACCTTAAAAGATTGTAAGCATTTAATCACATACTGAATATTGCGGAAAAATCTCCGGGCAACGTTATGAGTGAAGTTGTAATCGGGACTTTATAACTATTTCTGTTTAAGCTAGACAAGATTGGTAACATCATAAAAACCTAGATCAATTTTAATATAAAAAATGTTGTTTAACCAAAAATAGTCATTCATCTACTTTACTTTTCAAGCTTTTGGCTCGGCTCCTTGAGCAACTAAACTTGCCAAGTCCTGCGCCGATATTCATATTGTCAGAGGGCTATGTTACTAACGCTAGTGCGTTGTCCGCCTATAAAAATTGGTATGCTTTATTCTTGAAGGATCCTAAGTCGAATTGGTTCGGACATTCATCACGAGGCAGGTTGGCTCCTCATAATGGTGGAATTTTAGAATAATAAAAGCCTAACTATCTAAACGTAAACATTTGCACATTATTTAATTTTTGCATTTATAGCAAAAAAAATATTTTAGCTATAATTTTTAAATAAGATTTGTATATTAGCCAACTATAACTTTAGTAACAAATAAATTTGAATTAAAAAGTATGTAACGTTTGGCATAAAGGTTAAGTAACAAAGTATTCTAAGTAATAATTAAACATCTGAGATTGAGAGTTCAAGGCAGTCATGTTTCTGACCCTGATAGAATTCTCAAAAGTGCAGACAAGGTGTGGGTTATTTTACGTGAACATTCACTATGTCACAGATTACTAGGTTATAAATATAAAATAGAATACTATACAAAAAATTTACTATGGAAAATCTTTCAAAAATATATGAACATTTATTCCAGCATTGACCTTTCCCGTATATCCTAAGTCTTTTAGAAGTTCCTTTAGACATAACAGTAGTAATTTGGCATTCTTAAAATCATATGAACACATCACAGATATTCATATTATTATCACACAAAACAGAAACTATAATGAATCAAGACAGCTTTATAGTAAATATGAATGATAGAAAACAAATCAATATTTGTACGAAGTGGTGAGGGTAATTTGGTCCGGCTGAGTGCGTCTGACTCTTAAGACACGTCCACTGTGGATAATGTAAGTTGTGGAGATTAGAAGCAGGCCATAACACGTGCGATTTCATCAACACAGGTATTTAATAAATCTAGTATCCGCGATTTAATTAAAATAATTAAGCTGTTATTAGTATACAAAGGCAGTCATACATTGAGTGGTTTTGTTTAACTTAATTTCTATTCATAAGCCAATTCTGAGGTTTGTGACAATCAAAAACCACAACACTTTATCAGAAGCAACCACAAATTTTATCGGAAGGAACTGTGGTCTGTTTACATTTAAAACCATATCAATATGGTTTTGAAAACATGATAAAGTCCCTTCGTGAAAATATTCTATAATTTTTTTATAGTCTCGTCATAAAATAAATTAAATTATAATTAACGAAAATTTATTTATGAACAAATGCCTCTTATTAAAGAAAACTACTAAGATGATATCCGTCTTAGTAGTAGTAGTTTTCTTTTCTGTTAAATTGTAATGACTCTGATAAAGGAAAAGGATCAGTCTTTTGTTAAAAGATAAATCTACTTTTTAAAGCTCTTATTCTATTTTGAAATTTAGCTAAAAAAAGATGCAGCCCATCTCTGTTCCGTTGTAAAACGTTAATTTCTAGAACGCAACCGTGCAATTTTTCAATCGCTTATCGCTATGAATTGCTTAGCGCTCACGCGCTCCTTGAGTGGCCCTACAGAGGTATTGTTACACGGAATGAATCCGACCGATTGACGATCGTTGATACAGCCGGCCGCTCGCGTAATTTTATACGTCGAACACGCGATATGCAGGCTAGTGTTACCTATCACATCTCGGCATACCTACTGCTCTACGGAGATACTGTATCATTGGCTATGGATACTTGCTTATACTTGAATTAATAATGTAAGTACTAAGTTATTTAATCCAAATTGTTTGTTAATTCGTGTAGATACACGTAAAAGATGGTTTCTGTATGGAATAATTAATCTTTTATTTAGTAATGTAAATAAGACTATTACTACTACTTCATCGACTTTGATTATTTACGAAATATATACCTTAAGAAAATGGAAAAATGAAGCCATAGAGTCACAACCTCTTTTTGGCTAAATAGTTCAATAATTTTGAGAGTTTTCCTCGCTTTGAGGTAATCAAACAAGCTACTTCGTTTGTAAGAGCATCGTTCATGTTCTTTCACAAGGATAATTAAATTAGTCGCGCATCACAAAACACAGCGAACCTATGGTGGACTTAACTTCAAGTGTCTTTTTGTCTCACAAATTATACCTCTCGTAAATTGCTTTTGTTCTACAAGCATGATTTGATACGAAACTTGAATTACGCTGTGTAATTCAAACTTTTTTCATAAGCACATTACCGACAGAAGGTAGCCGTGCTGCACGTAGTAAAATAATTGATTGTATTGAGCCCGATGCACACTTCGAATTGTATCAGAAAACATCGAATATTAATATTGCTTCTCCTTCGCACGTAGGGCTATCGAAAGAGAAAGGAGTTTGTGTTATCCGATACTCGTTTTCCTCTGGAGGATAGTACGTGATTCGGTTGTTTTTTAATGGGTTGAATTATTTGTAAGGTTTCGTTATGTGCTGCTCATTACGGTACAAGCGTATCCTGCCGCCGACCACAAATGCGGGACATTAGGCCACCTGAAGTCAAGAAGAATACAACCATTTAAGAAACGTGCGCGCATTGTGCAAATGATATAGAAATTACAGTTTGATCAAAAACGATGGTCCAAGTACGATGCATATTAAACACTGTGGTTTATGACAAAATCAGATAACACAACTTTGGAGAGGCTTTTTGTATTCTTAGAAAGTTATGAAATGTAATAAATGTATATAGAAAAAACACATATTGTACACAAAAATGAGTTCCTTGGGTAAATACAGTAAAAAGGGTAAATCGAGAAGCTCTTGCTAGATTTAAGCACTATATTACAAAAATTCTTAAATTTAATTATTTATTCCACTACATATCTAAACAGTTACTACTAATTCGATAGAATTCCAAAATAATTCCCACACCAATTATCCTACATAAAAACATTTAAAAAATATATAACATAGATTAGGTTAAAGGTATACCAAACGCAATTGGTAGAGTTTGGTAGGCTTTACCGCGTAGCGTCATTGATTTTATTTCACCATATTAGAAGTGTCCAACGACCGTGATCTTTTCTCTGTGGTCAGTGATTGACCGCGCTAACAAAATTACATTTGCGACAAAACGCGAATAGAAAATAGTCCTCGCGATGGGGGGAAGTCAGGATTAGATGAATAAAAGATGGCTAGACTAATTTCACTGCAGTCCGTTTGCAGTAATTGCTAAAAACAAAAGTAGCTTTCTAGACCAGGGTCGATAAATTTTAAAACCAAAAAAAAAAGTAATAGTGGGATGAAACCCATTAGAAAAGGAGGGAAATATTATAAAAATGAAAGGAAATATAATTTACGGGCAATCTGAGGTCGGGAAGGGGTCGGGGGTGAGTTTTAAAGGGTAAAAAACGGTTTTTCTCCATTTACGGCAAAACTAAAAGTCCTATCGAAAAAAGTCAAATGGCAAAGTTGTAGGTAATAAAAATATATTATGAAACGTAATCATTTTTCTATTGAAAACCTTTCAGAAACGTACAGAACAAAGAAATATAAAGTTATAATCACATACATGATTAATTACTCAAATAATATTACTAAGAAAAGTATAACGTATATCCGATAAATTTTCGAGGTAATGAATATTTGTTAACGGTAAAAGGTTAACTATTAAATGTGAATGATAATAGAAAATAAGCCGAAGATAACTGTCCCGATGAACCAGAAGCTGTGGTTTGCGGCTAGGAAGCTTATTGCAGCCCACACGGTCCCGCCTACCATACGTTTTAATAGTTTTAATACCCTTGAAAATCTTTTTATATCCTTTATTACAGTTTAATAGTAGTTTTGGGATGAAGACATTTGATGGATATACTTAACACTTTGATGTTATTTTTCACCTGTTTTTGATTGAATTATTATCGTTTGTAAGTCTGCGCGTTTGCACGTGTACAACACCTGGAGAGAAGTCCCCAAACATTAAGTAAAAACATGAAATACTAGCCATCAGTAGCAAAAAAACAATGCTTTATTCATGGAGCTGAATAAACGCTTCGATTGATCAAACATTTCAAACCCTTCTATTTTATTTTATTTATGCTACCAAACCCAATGATGACAATCAATTGCTTATGAAAATATATTATAAAAATAATATATATACTCTTGAGAAAATTACATACAAACTTAAGAAGGCGCTGAGCGAACTAGATCCAGGTTAGGTATACAAAATTAAAAACGAATTAAACAAGTCAATGTTTACATAAGTCAATAGTTTACATAAGGAGAAACAGAAACATTTCTAAAGACAGGTACATAGCAGTCTTTTGTTTACCATTAAAAGCCAAAGAGCAAGTGACGGCTTATCACCAGCATTTATTCAGTCAAATGATTTGGCGAGAGATCACGGCTTAGTCTGCTAATCCATACACGTTATTGTTTCCCACAGAAGCGTATTGTAACCGCAGCCATTGCCCCTCGATTTCTGCAGCCCCATCGATCTATAGTTTCGTTATCAAATTTTCACACGGCCAGCACCAAGATTGACTTTATTTGAATAAGTGTAACCACAAACCGAACCTGCTCTACTTTATAATGCTTTATTTTTATCTAGAGATAATGTTCCAGCGGTAGCCAATCACGGCCCCCAAGTTGATCATCGAAATTGATCAATCAAATCGAAAATACGCCGGAAATAAGGTGCTATGTAATATTGGCTTCATTCAATTCGATTCCTTCGGTTTAGTTTATTCAACGAGTTTTAATAGGTGTGAAATTCGTAAATTCAATCATTCGCTTAGTAATCAACTGTTTCATAATGACATGTCATTAGCGTTAGCAATGATATTGTGAAATATTCCTGTTTAATTAGAGTTTTAGTATTAATGGCGGTAAATATTAGTTTTAAAATTCTGTAATTATACTCTATTAAATACTAATATCTAGTAATTGTTTTTAACTTATATTGAATACACACAGTTTACATTATTATTTTTAAAGTAAAAAACGTTTGTTTGATTTATTATTTTCTCTATTGTATTGTACCATCGGATACTGAATCCAGGAGTTTTCGGATTCTAAATAAAACTCTATAATAAATTTTAAATCAAATAATAAATATTTCCAACTCATAACCGTCCGTCGTAATGACACTGTCGGCTGCGCAGTCGTCGGTTTTTTCTCGTGATCGCGTTTGATGTTATTGTTATTTTCTCGTAGACTTGAGGTCGTTGACTAGTCGTTATGAACAGAAATCATGTTGTATGGTGGAAACATTTAAATAACGAATTTATATTTTCCTTATTCCAAATAAATTAGGAAAACCATTTTCGATTATTTTCATAAAAGGCATTTTCCGCAAACCTAATTACACAACTACATATATAGTTATTGAACGAAGAACCTGAACATGTCACAAGGTATTGATGGAGGCAAATTTTAAGAGCATTATAGACAGGATGTAAGGACTCCCGCATTTAACCTGTCGTAATAAAAACGAGTCGTTGACTTTGTTGTACAAAATGCGGTTGTCAAATAATATGGTTTATTGGATAAAGGTGAGAAAGGGTTACATTCATGTCAAAGCCAGACTGATGCAATGTATGTTTGCATGTTTAATAACACAGAGCAGAAAATTTTGGTCACTGTATACTTTATACCACTCTTCTTTATCTTTTATTTTATTCTACTAATTCTCTATATTACGTTTAGGAATTACAGCCCTCAATTTGAAAAAAAGTACCTGCTAAGATTTCTGACATCTGTTATTAATAAATAGTTTTAAAGCACGTTTGCGATGGCCGTTTCTAGACATTTGTAATTACGCATTACTATAAGAGATGTACACAACTCAGTTCAGTTTTCAAACAAATCGATACAAATAATCAGAATGCCTATTATATCGTACGATGATTGTTGGGGTGCAAGGTGTTCATCATTCATCTATAATGGTCTTGTTCCGATTGCGCCCACGGCATCCCCGTTTACACGTATTTGAGTAGGCAATTCTGTAGGCATTGTACAATCTTGTGTTTGTAATGCGACTGACTTTCCTGTATACATATAGGTTAAAATCCAATACAAAGGCGCATTAGGTACATACTAATGTATATATGGTATTTATTTGCATTACTACTAGTATTTCGTGCGATTTTGAATGAAACGGTATATGTCATAAATAAATAATTAAATCGGCAAACCTTTTTTAAGTCTGGGCCTCAGATTTCTGTATCTGCTTCATGATCATATGTCAATATAAGGCAAGTAGGGGATCAGCCTGCTGTGTCTGACACACGACAGTAACTTTTTGGGTCTAAGGAAAGTAGGTTTCTACCCGATGTTATCCTTGCTCGTCTGAGCGAAAGTTAAATGCGCACAGATAAGGAAAGTTTATTAGTAAATAGACGGGGATCGAACCTACGGCTCTTAGGATGACAGTCGCACGCTGAAGCCATAAAGCCAACACCGCTTACTATGCACGTCTAGATAAGTTAAGATAAAACTTTACCTATAACATGAAAAAAATGATTTGGTAATCAGAGTTGTCATAAGTCAGGAGGGCTAATAACACGAGTAATGTGCGTCATTAGGCGCGCGCGCAGATTGCCGCGTCGTGCTGATGAAAGTCGCTGCCGGGATTGCTTTAAACGCCCCAAAGCTTATGAACTTTTGCCTTACGAATAAATAGAGAAGGCACGAAAATTTACTCTGGAATTTCGTTTGTTTTTTTTTATTTGGAATTTCGAAATATGTTTATATATAATGTACACGTTTCAGTGTAGTTTAAAGTGGTAATAAGTTGTAGAACAAGCGCCGAGACATTGTTAGGGAATGTAAATTTGTGGTTACTAAATGTTTTTAAATTACTCTGATTACGATATTTTATCTCTTTATTTGTCCCTTAAACAAATTGTGTTCACGCAGTAATTAATATATAGAAGAGTTATAATATTCCTTTTATGAACATAGATACTCTTAAAATTGTATAAAATTAATATTCTTGAGTTAAGTAAATTATTTGACACAAATGAATTTAAATATTAGAAATCAATAAAAAAACATCGACCGCGTCGACTCTACAGTTTATTAGGACTATGGTAAGTTCACAAATAAGATGGTATGTAGTCGGTTAGATCGTGATTGTGAATGAAGTAATGATAATGAGTGTGAACACTAATGCATTTAGCTTACTTGTTAGAGCATTCACAATTTTAGAACTAATTTCGTAGCTTATTAGGAAATATGTTACAGAAGACGTTACTAGACGTTAAAAAAGAATTCGTTGCGGTTACAATATTTACTAATAATCACATACAAAGAATATATTTAATCAACAGCGCAAAATTACTAGTCCCGATAGAAGGATAGTAGCAATTATCGTAGCGAAAGGTTAAAATCAATGTTAAGGTGTCTGTAACAGAAATAAGTAAAGTCTATTTAACTCAACATTAATCATTACATTAAGAGTCTTAAGTAAAATAATATAAAAAAATTGTGTGTGAAACGTATACCGTGTGCCCCGATATATCCCCGTATATGCCCCGTATAGTCCATAAATCTAGTAAATATAGTAAATTCAGTCAAATACATACCTTCAGGTGGTAAATTGGCGTTAGTCTTATATTCTCTTTCCTCATGCGACAGAGACCGCAGCCGAGGTGATGTCTTGTAATCTATATCCCGTAGTGACATTGATGTGCTTGCGATGAACGGCCGTTGGAACCCAATCGCTCTTATTTGGTGAGGTGATGCATTTGTACCTAAAACAAATAGAGTTATGAATAAATATTTTAACAGTAGTATTAGACTAGTGGCTACTCTCATTGTTGAAGTCGTAGGTACGATCCCCGGTCGTGCACCTGGAAGATATCGCTTATAAACGATAAGTTAATGTTTATTTGTTTTTTAAGCTTAAAATACATTCAGTAACGTTTGACAAATTGTCGCATCAGAATTTAACATTAAAAAAAAATATATATTTGCCTGAGATTTTTATATTTTTCGTGATCGTTATTTTCTAATAGTATAGTAGTAGAAGGCAACTCCTTCTTGATACTTACTATTGTTATTAAACCAATTTTTTTCTAAGAGAAACCTATTGCGTGTGGACTTCCGTGACTAAAGAAAGAATAGTCCAAATTGCATTTCCTGATCCAAAATAAATAGCCCTGTGTCAATCACCTTATTAGAGGTAATATTTTTTTGGTTAGGCTGAAATAATAGGGCGAGCCGCCTGTTTGAGACACGCCGCCATAATTTCTTTGCGGAAAAAAATATGCAGATAATTAGTTTATGAGTTTATATAATACAAAATGTATCGATGCAATTATCTTGTGAAATCGACACAAACAAATGCAGGGAGCTAATCGTTGTTATGTCGTGGATTAGGGATGCGTATCATTATCGATAATTTCTATGGGATTGAATATGTTACGGATTTTATGAGGTTTAAAAGCAAAGAAGAAAATAATTTTAATTTCACTCTAGCAAGTAGCTTTAGTATAAAAAAATTAGGTCTGGGTATCAGATTTCATGATCATTTGACTTTTTGGGTTTATGGCAAGCCGATTTTCATGATGTTTTCCGTCACCCTTTGAGGGAATGTCAAATACACATATAGAAAGAAAGTCCATTGGTGCACCATTCGAACCTACGACTTAGATGAGAATCGGGCGCTGAAGCCACTAGGCCAATGCTCATTAGAGTGTATAATTATATAGGTATATACTTTATTATAAAATAATTAAATTTTTAATAAGTATGTCCGAGTGATTCATGTTATTATTTCCGTTGTCTAATTATTACTATGAGTAACATTTTATCGAGGGATTTAACCGGAAATCCTACGTATTTTAGTTGCTTAGACACATTGTTATTATCCTTATGTGTAATAACTAATAGAATAAAGAAGCTTCATTTAACATTAATATTACGTAATATATCGATATCGATGAGCACCTCACTAACAAGGGTCGCTGTGAAGCGGCTTACACTGGGGCACCTACAAATTAAGTCTATTAAGTCAAACTTTTAAGTCCCTTGTGCACGCGATTCCTTTCTTGTCCTCTGGAGTTTGAAGCTTATGATTTAAGTACGCTTTTTGTCCCCTACACTCTTTGTTTTGGGATATCTGTGTAAGCGGGATTGTTTTGATCGCTTTTGTTTATTTTGATTAGTCGTACTGGCACGCGCCACGCGTTTGTTTGTGGATATCTCCCGGTATTTGAGTGTAGAATATAAATACTACTCGCATTTACGTAATAATCTTGATAATTTCCCTCAAATTTTATTATAGAGAGTTACAAGGGTAAAAGGTATTTCTTAGACAACCCGGGGTGCGATTGCTTGATACACGGTGTATAGTATAGTTTATAACAATGCCTTTTTTCAATCTGTGTTTTTATTGCATTTACTGCAAACACCTCTTTTCTGTTTAGTTTGTATATGAACTGTGGCTCTTCCAGCACTAATTTAAACGTCTTATAGACCAGTGTCGATAATTTTTGAAACCAAAAAAAATTACAGTAGGATGAAACCCATTAGAAATGCAGGGGAATATGATCAAAATGAAAGGAAAAATAAATTACGGTCGATCCGAGTTCGGGAAGTGGGAGGGGGGTGACTTTTAAGGGGGAAAAATTGTTTATCTTGATTTCCGGCGAAACTACCAGTCCTATGGAAAAAAGTTAAATGGCAAAGTTGTAGGTCATAAAAAGATCTACAACTTTGGTATTTACAATTTTTTCACATAACCTCAAAATTTAGGTGAAAAATTCAAAAAACCAAGTTTTTGGTTTTTTATTTATATCTTTTTTTAAAAGTTTTTTTTTTCTACGAAATTTGGTGAAAACTTACCTTATTATGTCCCAAATATACTGTAATTTATTTGATGAAAAATATTTATTTTTTCGCCTCATTTTAACTTAATATCAACAAAGCACCCTAATTTTCAATCGAAAATTCTGACGTCAAAATTTCACCTTTTTCAAAAAGTTTTGGGGGCTTTTTGTTCGTTGAAATATCTACTTTCTGATGGTGTAAAAAAAATATACATTACTATAGGAAATATTATTAGAAAATGCAAAAAATTTAAAAAACCTCAAATTCGAAAATTTTCTTTTAATTATGTACAATTTTGAGGTATTTATTAAAATTTACACTTTAATTACTCAAAAAACGTAAGATTTCATGCTTCATTGATAAACGAAAAAATTGCAAATTAAAATATACTTCTATAATTAACAAACAAATAAGTTAATAAAGTTAATATTTAATAAGACATCTACAATATTTTGAAAAAGTTGTAGAATCTTCTGTAAATAATATTTGTAGATGCCTATTTATTGCTGTTTTAAGATAATTTATATACCTGAGTGACCTTCGGTGAATTTTGAATTTTTCTTTGAATAAAGTAAATTTCTCACAAATCACTTAGAGTAACTCAGCCTGCAGGTGTATTTTTAAAAACGATGTTGTACACTACTCTGTATCTCGAATACTGGCTAACGGTTTTTACAGCTGCTACGAAATAGCATGTAGCAGTAAGGCCCAGACCCTCCTAGGTCCATCCCCACTTCTCAATGAAATAACTTACACTGGGCTAAAATTCACCGAAGGTCACTCAGGTATATAAATTATCTTAAAACAGCAATAAATAGGCATCTACAAATATTATTTACAGAAGATTCTACAACTTTTTCAAAATATTGTAGATGTCTTATTAAATATTAACTTTATTAACTTATTTGTTTGTTAATTATAGAAGTATATTTTAATTTGCAATTTTTTCGTTTATCAATGAAGCATGAAATCTTACGTTTTTTGAGTAATTAAAGTGTAAATTTTAATAAATACCTCAAAATTGTACATAATTAAAAGAAAATTTTCGAATTTGAGGTTTTTTAAATTTTTTGCATTTTCTAATAATATTTCCTATAGTAATGTATATTTTTTTTACACCATCAGAAAGTAGATATTTCAACGAACAAAAAGCCCCCAAAACTTTTTGAAAAAGGTGAAATTTTGACGTCAGAATTTTCGATTGAAAATTAGGGTGCTTTGTTGATATTAAGTTAAAATGAGGCGAAAAAATAAATATTTTTAATCAAATAAATTACAGTATATTTGGGACATAATAAGGTAAGTTTTCACCAAATTTCGTAGAAAAAAAAAACTTTTAAAAAAAGATATAAATAAAAAACCAAAAACTTGGTTTTTTGAATTTTTCACCTAAATTTTGAGGTTATGTGAAAAAATTGGAAATACCAAAGTTGTAGATCTTTTTATGACCTACAACTTTGCCATTTAACTTTTTTCCATAGGACTGGTAGTTTCGCCGGAAATCAAGATAAACAATTTTTCCCCCTTAAAAGTCACCCCCCTCCCACTTCCCGAACTCGGATCGACCGTAATTTATTTTTCCTTTCATTTTGATCATATTCCCCTGCATTTCTAATGGGTTTCATCCTACTGTAATTTTTTTTCGTTTTTTACTATTTTTGAAGGCTTCGGCACTGGTCTATTAGCTCTTTATAGACGTACATATAGTTAATTTATATTGTTTGAATAATGAATGTATTTATTATTATTACATTACAGGCACTATTACTTTATTTATTAAACTTTTTATTGAGATTGAAAAAAATACTATGACGAAAGTGGAGAAGTTCATTACAAAAATAATATACTCGTTCGAGTAGAAGTACTATTCAAATCATACAATTACTAAACGAAACTATACATTAAATATACGGTAAAAAACTTATAATTGCGTGCGTTACAATTGAATAGAACTAGGACTAGAATAGTGTTATCCTACTGGCCTGCGTAGGTCCGGCAGATACTAATGACCTTTCTATATGAAAGAAAATATCGCGACGTAGCCAGCATACCTTAGACACAAAAAGATGGCGTGTGAAGGCACAGAAGGCTCATATCACCTATATGACTATTTAAAAAAACAAATGATCACACAGCTCTGAGGTGCAGATCTAAAAGGTCTTCATCAATCTTTAAATTTCACTAATTCATCATTTGTTGTGTAAAAATCATATTTATAAATAATGTATTATTTATTTATAAAAAAACGTACAATTTATTTGTAGTGAGCCCTAACCACATTAGTTTCAGACAATCAAAAGTCAAAAGGTACGCAAAAATGTCTGTCCCATTCCGTAAACAAACTCATACAAACTGAATGGTAAAACATATGAACCAGCACTGAAGATGCCACTAAAATGCTGTGTACAGATGTAATTGGATTTCAGGTTTACAAATGTTTAGTGTGTGTGTAACTGTATGTATTTAATCAATCTGTTTTCTGTAGCAAAATCTAAAAAATAAAAATGAAATAAAATATAGCTTTGAACAATTTTTAATTTGTCGCTACCATCAATAATAAAAACACTTATTTCACGTTGTATTTGTTACCAAAACATTTCACACATTTTTATAATTTCTTGATTGAATGGCAGGTGAGGCTGTCCCTTTGCCCCCTAAAACTGTCCATACTTAAGGCCTGTAAGTGACATTCAGCTCAAAGCTGATACGGCAGTTGCGGAGTGCGTGAGTTCAACTTATTACAGATATAATTCCGCTATTGTTTGCCGCCGGCTTCACTCCATATGGCGTAACGTTTCAAGCAATTTCGATATCTTTTGAAGGTTCCCCGGATGTAGAGGCAATATTAAGAAATTTTAATAAGGTATTATGAATTACTAAAAGAAAATCTCAAATTATAAGGATAGTTTATTTTTAGTGATAATAAAGTTTGCTGTGTATAGCCAGTTCAGCTAATGAAGTTCTCCAAGAATGAATAGTATCAAGTTATGTCACGATATAACAAAATAATTAAAGAAAATTAAGAGTAATTTGTCACATTTTATAGGTTTACTCACAGCCACAAGTGGTCTTGAAGTGCCAGCGCCGTTATAAATTATTATAGTATTATTACTTTGAAGTAATAGCGTATTTTATTGCCTTGTGATAAGGTGTATTTTGCAATAAAAATAAATAAGTTAACGGTTATAGTCAAAATAGAGTAAACTAACATATAAATATTATATATCCTGTACATTACTGACACTAACAGTAGCACTACTACTATGCTGTTAAATATAAAAACTTAATTGGGCCTAATTTAAATTATCTACTTTGCCCATTTTCTAATATTATAAATTTATCACTATCGCTGTACCGACCTTCGCTGCTTGGCCATCATATCAACGAAGTCCCGTGGGAAGAAAACGTTATCATATATGATAGTAGCCGCGCTACAAACGTACATAGATTGTTTCAAACAGTAGTTTGGATATAAATAGCGCGATTTATGTTACTATACTTTGATACTATTCAATGGAGTCTATAATGTTAGTTATAAATTATTTACTTAAACCTTGGAATGATCTTTTAGAAATTTTCTGTATGACTCCTTGAGCAATGTAAAACGATATATTAGTACTGCACACATATAACAAGTTTATTGTGCCAGCGTCATGCCGAAATCCAATAAAGATTTTTTCCAAATCTGAACCTCTAAATCCGACTAAGATATCTTTACGTATTCGTAAAAATTTAATATTTTACAAAATAGATAAGTAGAAACTTTATATCCTCTGTCAATCATTTAAAACTTCACAAATACCTACATTGTCTGCGAAATTTTGTTATTTAAGAACTTTTGGACACTGAATTAAGAAACGTACGATTTTGCTTGAAGAACACTTCAAACAGCTGCCGTGATAATTAAAGTTGAAAAGGGTCATTTTTACTATATATATAGTAAAAATGGCCCTTATATATATATATATATATATATCGTACTTGCAGTAGGTATTATGTGCGTCTATTACTGTTTTACTTGTCTACGTTGTTCTACATTGTATTCCACACGCGTTTTTAGCTTATTTTTACTGTTCTAACATTTCTATGTAGGTAAAGTATTACGGATCAAAATTTTACATTTATAGAATTGATATTTTAATTGTTTACGTCGCTCGTGCGGTTTTTGTACAGAGCATGGAATAATAACAAATTGTCCCCTGACCATTGATCTGTTCAATCAATTTTGTTTAATTTAGGTTTATGAATTCGTTGCAGTAAGATAATTAGCAAATTAGTCATATTTATTAGATATCGCGTATTCTTTTAATGTGTTTAAGATTTACTTATACGGGAAACAACATACTGTTTGATATATTCACATTAATTTGTGATGTTAATGATACCACTGGGTTAATAAATCTTAACGTTAGATATTGAGATACGTCACATATACAACGAAGCGACTTCTAAGCTTAACTAGAATCCCTAACGAATGATAGGGACAAGTACGGGCCATTATAAACATCTTTTTGTCCTAGGTGCAACAGACAGCCGCATGTGCAGAGGCTGTTTCAGCGCAGAGCAATCAGTCACCCACGTAGTCCTGGAATGCGCAGCTGTGGCTAAACAACGAACAAAAATCCTCGGAACAGAGAGTTCGCTCCATGAAGCCTGTGAAGTTCCCAGGAGACTTCTGTGCTTCTGGAAGGAGCTAGGCTGGCTAAATTAGCCAGGACTTTACGCAAAATCGACCAAATTTGAGTCCAGCAACCATACCATACGTCACATATAAAAATTAGACAAATGAAATGTGTTATACTTACTAGTTTTAGAGCGTGGTTCCCGAGGTCCATCCACTGTAACTTTTATGGCTTTTTGGTATGTTGCTACTTGTGGTGGCGATGTTGATACCATAATTGTCAAGGAGAAGCTTTTCCCTGGAATAATAAACATAGATTAAATTTATATAATTTAATCCATTATATGAAAATTGCGCCTACTTTGATAACGCTTTATAACTTTGTTTTCGACTGAGCGAACATTCTAGTATGTTCTATGTTATAATCTCTACAAAAGTGACTATTTTCTATATAGTACAATTCAAAGCAGATTATTAAAATGATCTTAAACAAATATACAAAACATCTTTTGTTTCTCGTTTCGCTTCGTATGATTATTTTGTTTTCGAGAAGTTCTTGTTATATGTTGATATTGTTATTTACTATTAATATTACCTATATTCCAAATTGAATTCTGATTCGTATATTATTACAATATTGTCATGTACCTTGGTTTTAGTTTTGTTTTACTTGTTGTGCTTAATCCGAAGTTACTAGCTAAAAAAAAGTTGTACATTTTGTTTGCCATATTATATCCACTTTCTTATGCGTGTTTAGCGACGCAGGTTCATATAAAATGTCAATTTTAATATTGTAAGCTAGTCGTGTCATAAATTATCCCGATTGTAAAATACATTAGAGACTTCGGTCACGTTAATGTTGAATATTGTTGAATGACGTTTCCGCGCAAAATTCCCATACATAGCCGTGTATGGAAATAAGCGAGCTTTTTGGAAGCCGATTTGCGGTCGACAGTAATGAATGCACCGATAAATACGGAATAAAATTACAGTTAAAATGAGTGGATTAACATGTCTAATGCAGATAATTCGTGTGTAGTGCGCACTCGATTTAGTGGCAATAAATGATTGATTTCTGTCTATTTCGAATTAGTTTTGTTAGCGGAGTACCGGGTGATTCGCCTGTTTGCATTGAATTTAAGCTCGTACTTAAAATTCATATTTTGTCATACATTTTTGAAGTGAAATTCCACTTATCGGCGTTGGATTGGGTTTTTCTTGTCCCTACCACGGTTGATTGGAAACCATTAATAACAAAAATATAAAATATCGATAACAATGGTAGTAGAAATTCTGTTACAATTAATACAATTCTGTAAAAATTCAATCTAATGTTTGAAAGATTATTTATTATTGAATATATCGAAGAAGTTTCACTTTCTACGTGTGTACACTAGTGCACGCACATATTTTTAAAATGTTTTATCTTATTCTGCTTAAGCGATTTCGATATTAAACAAGAATAAACAATTAGAAAAAAAAACAGGAAATATATATTTTTTTTAATCTGGGTGTTTTCTAGTTTCAGTATTTGCTTGCGATGCGTGGGCGCAGTTAATTATAGCGAAGCTGTGAGATGTCTGTGGTTCACATTGATAGTGATACTCGTTTCCTGAAACGTGTTAAGACTTGTCAGCATTATAAACAGACTATAGCTAGAGGATAAAATAATTTGTACATAGTTGGTTATGTAGAATATATATAGAAAATACTAAAGTTATTTGACTACCACAAAGAACATCTAAAAGACATCTATTCTAAAGGTCAGATTTGTATAGTAATTTTACGTACTCGTAAGGTAATTATTTATTATAAATAGTTATAACGAATATATAGCAGTTATAACGAATGAATAAATAATTCGTCTATATAATTATTCCTAATGGTAGTGTGTATTTTTTATTTGCGCGAGATGTAAACTAGACTCTGCTTTAAAAGTCCCTCATATCTCGATTAAAATATAGAGACCCGAATCTCGTTCGGGTATATACGATTTCAGCTATAAAATAATATAATAGTATTACTCCGTGAGGTCTCAATATTGTTGTCGTTCGTCACAAAGCGGCATTAGACCGAATGGCTATCGTATACATTTCAATACGGAAACAAATCATCATAAAACATTGGTCGCTAAACTCAAAGGCGTGTCGTGAACGATGTGAAATATTGCATTTAAAATCGCTATTAAACTTAATGCATTTTACATGATCACTCATCAAGTTTAGGAGCTAACACAATGTGTAAAGTTGTAAAATAACATTGTATCCAAATAGCTTTGGAGGTGTTGAGATGGGCGCGTGAAATATTCAATTATGACGCGGGCGCAGGTGGGCAGAGGGCACGGCCGCCATCTTGATTTATGATCGAACGTAAATCCTAAGTGACATTTGTGAATTACATCGCTATTACACGTTTTTCAGTGCGTTTGCGGTGAAAATGTTTGAGTATTGGCGTTGCATGATCAATTAGCTGTTTTAGGTAGACGAGAGATTGCAAAATTGTTTTGAGAAATCTATTTAAGTAAATAGTTCAAAATTAAAACCAGCCGGATTCCTTTAACAAAAGTTTATATTTTAAAGTTACCCGTACCTTTACACTTGGCACGGGTATCAATAAAAACTTAAGCACTTTTTACCAATCACCTTAACATAGTAAACTTAATATTATAATAGTCATAATATCTTTATTCATTTAGGTAAACATGTACACTTATGAACGTCAAGAAAAACAAATTAAATTAATCGTAAATTTACATTTACCACCAGTTCGCAAGTCAAGGGCGTAGAGCGGGTAAGAAGAACTGGCAATACGTATGGTTGTAATGAATGCCAACGCTTCGATCGACGGAGAATTGTAACCAAATTCTATCCACCGTCACATATTTTTTTAATAAATAAAATAATATCGTATATCGGTTTCGTTGTATGGCATCAATAGATGAGAAAAAAGTCTTAAGGCCTAATGTCTGTGTCAATATTTTTAAATATATACACTGATTGGCAGCACTATCTTTAGGTAGGTATATATGTTCCATTTTGTGGAATCTCTAACAATTTTTATTCACAATAATACTAAGTTAACGTTGAAAACTATGATGGAAAAGCTATCTGCTAAACAACCAAGGCTGGTCAATCGCTCTAGGCCACTGCTACTTCACGACAACGCTAGACCACATATTGCAACAACAGACTGCAACGAAATAAAAGGAACTTCAATTGGAATGTCTAAGACTTCCACTGGACCTTGCTATATGAGATTACGAGTTATTTTGAAATTTCAGTAACTTTCTGCAAATAAAAAAACAAATCTGTTGGGGCAGTCGAAACTGCCTCAAAAGATTTTATTGATCCTCATCTGAATGTTTTTTTAAGTAAAGGGATTATTGAACTATCTATAAGATGGCAAAAGTACAAAGAAAGAAATGGTACATACTTTGATTAATTGAATATATATTTTTTTAAAGTTCCTCCCACACAAAATGAAAAATTCATATGCATACAGTGGCACTACACCGTTTTTAGGCTTGAGACTCAGATTTCGGTAGGTATCTGTTTCATGCACATTTGTCCAATCTAATAGGCAAGTAGGTAATCAGCCTCTTGTGCCTGACATAGGCTGTCGACTTTGATCTAAAGCAAGCCGGTTACCTCACGATGTTTTCCTTCACCATTCGAGCGAATTTTAAATGCGCACATAGAAAGAAAGTCCATTGGTGCACAGCCGGGGATCGAACCTACGGCTTCAAGGATGAGAGTCGCATCCTAAAGCCACTAGTCATACCACTCTCATAATTTACTCAACCAAATTTAATAATAAGCCACACCTGATACCGAATTTTTGAATGTCTATCTAAATTAATATCATAACATCTTTTTAGAATAGTTTTATTTTAATACCGATTCCCGGACAGAACCCTTCCACTTGTCAAATACAATTTGAATTAGATTCGTTGGTGTGAGTAATCACGTCACAACTCGGCTGTATCAACTACTGTTCTTTTTTACATATTTTTTTATGATGCTACAACTGTAAGCCATATTATGGAATATGTTGTTCTATTGTTGTAGGTTTAGATTTAGTTTGAGATTGTAGTCTATGTTCTAGATCTCGTCTAGCACATCCTAATGTTATCTAAATTATACGCAAGTACATCATATTGAGAAAAAAAAATCCAAGGCAAATAAATATAAATTTATAAGATGGACTACGATTGCTGGAAAGCAAAACATATAAAGTTACATAAAGAATGAAATAAACTTGCTATTATATTCAACTTATATTAAAATCATCATTCAACGACTTAGTAACAATTTACTTTTAATGATTGTATGGCAATTTAAACATTATTAATTGCACTTAAATCAGTTTAACAGGTTTTTGAGTAACACAACACCTAGTTATTATTATTACTCAATTTGTAAGAATAATGCCGTCAAGCCTGCCCGTATTAATTACATTGAAGCCATCTAAGTGACATTGATGAAATCATAATGACAAATTAATTTGATATTCGAAATTTAATTTTTATGCAAAACATTTTAACTCTTGTTTTGTTCTTAAAATTATATCGTTATCATCGAATTTTTCTGCTCGAATACACAATATTTGCTAAAATATGTTTTGATTATTTTTTTGAGTCAACCACGGAGATTGCTTTTCTGTGCAGATATTAGGTAAATGTATGCGATGAAATTATTTAATATAAAAAAAATTACGCTTTCATGACTATGATATGATAATACTCGAAAAATTATGATAAATAAATTTAGTATTGTGTTTTTTTACTAAACACATTCTTATAAAATAAACCAATCAGTTATAAGAAAATGATGCCGACTCAAAGTTACTGAATTTTCTATCTACGTTACCTTCTAGTTGGCCAACATTAAAATTGTATAGGTATGCAATAGGAGATTATTTACCGGCCTTTGTAATATGCAGATAGCCAGTCGCAGGCGCAATACGAGATTTTACTGCCTCAAGAGTACATAGGGGTCGATAATGGCGGTGACTGCGTCAGCGCATACAATGGAACAGTAAAGTGCGAACGTCGTTTACTGTCTGTGGTTTGGAAATTAAAATCCGTCTCGCCTTGATCTTTGAAGAGAAAGTTGATAGGGTTCGATTTTTAGAATATGATTTATTTTAATACCATAAATTTACGAAGTTCCTATCTTCACCCACAAATAAAAATAATTATTTAAATTGAATATTACCATCTTTGTAGATCAAGTTTCGAAGTTTTGGAAAATGAAACGCAAGGAAGATTAATCAAGCTAAATTGAGGTTCAATTTGAATTTTATACCTTGATTTAACATAAATATTTAAAAAAAAATAAACACTTTTACATGGTTAGTCTCGTTTTTTTGTAAAAAATCCATTGGCGCTATAATCTTTTTGGTCAGGGCCTTAGATTTCAAGTAAGTGATCAGCCTTCTGTGTCAGACATATGCTTTCGACATTTAGGACGTTTGCCGAGGTTTGAACCTCCGACCTCAGAGAAATGAGTCTACTAGTCACGAGACCAACACTACTCGTACTCTCAATATCACCCTATAATCATCATTCTTATCACTATAATAAAATCACTTAAAAATAAACAATTCCTTGAAATGCTACCTTATATTAATTTAATCTCTAATCTGATATGAGTTGAGAACTAAAATCATAACAGTTATTACGCGTTGGTTGCAATCCACTGCTGTCCACGCCAGATTAACCAATTATTGTCCGATTCTAACTTACCTACTATGCCTACATGGTAATTGAATTTAGACGTACGATACTACGCAACTAAACTATGGCAGCTTATGTTTGTTTCGTAGTAACATTGAATGGGATTTTAAGTTAAATATAGTGTACAATTGTAAAGCTTTGAGACTTTTATTTTTATAAAACAGTGTGATTTTATATTACTTCTTATATTAGTATATATAAAGTATGTGATTAGTCCTAAATATTATTATTAAATTCGTAATGACATCAGAATACTTCCAATGGTTGAAACTTAGATACACAGGCCCAGTCGTAATAGCTATAAGATATTAAATTTTCCTATTAATTAAAACAAAGTCCTCCTAGAACACAGACAGTTTTTGTAAACTAAAAAAGGTTATATACTATATTAACCTTTTTTGATTAAATATTTTTATTAAATTTATTATTTAAAATTGAATTGATATTATATTTTAATATGAAATGGCTAGTAAATCAAATAACAAGAGAAAATTTACCTCTTCCACTCCTCCCGACGAACCTTAGGTCATTGAACTTTGCAACTCTATTCTTCATGACTGCCGTGTTATTTCTCAACTCTGCCGAACAGTTTTCATCGTTGCCAGCTCTGACTGTCACTTGGGTGCCATCCAGGATATCCCCAAGGGCGACGACCTTGAAGCCTCCAGGTAAGGTCTTGTTGGAGCGCCAGTGCTGGGGTAACATGGAACACATGTAGTCCGGACTGCCGGTACGTACTGTTGACAAGATGTCTTATTTGAATAAAAAAATATTTCTCATATTCGTATATTTTTTAATATCTAAGTTAGTGAATTAATATAAATAAGCTTCGTTGAATCATGAGAGCAACTACTTCAAATATTTGTTAACAATTTATGTATTGGGTCTAAGATATTTACTGAACAAGCATCGATTCAGTAGATATATCAAAACTCTACTAAATCAATGTTTCCTACGTAATTTTGGATACATAAGTATTTAGTGGAAATGTAGAATTTTTCATTATTAAATAAAATGAATCCTGGTTAACATTTAGTGCCAGTTCTTAAAGTTCGTTCGTAGGGACAAGATGAACTAGAAATTAACTCTCTGCCATTATTTATTGATATAAATAAAATAACCAATCACGTCATTTTAGGTCGCGGCCTCAGATTTCTTTTTTGTGATCACTTATTTATTTTATTAGGTCAGGTTAGGTAGGTAGGTGCCTGAAAAACGAAGTCATGTTGGATTTAGATCCTTTATGTTTATTTTCACTCGGGAGTGTTAAAAGCGTATGAGATTTGAACCTACGACCTCAAAGATGAAAGTGACACTGAAGTGGGGCTAGCACCGCAGTATTAAACTTTGCTCGTGTAAAATAAATTGCCAATTTTTTTCACGAGCAATGGATTAGAGCTAGTTTGTAATAATTGTTAGTTTAAGGAAAATTAATAAGAATCTAATAGTATTTGATAGTAAATAGGTCGCAGCGTCGTAATTAAATACCTAAAGCGGATAAGGAATGAATTATATAATCAAATGCATAGCTGCAACTAATTACTGATAAACAGGATTCAATAAGGAAAATTTTAATTAGTTTTCGGGACGTATTTTATGACCTTGAACATTTTTAAGATAAAATATATTTGTTATTTTAAAATTTGAATTAAAACGTATTGTGTATTTTATCCGAATAAATAATATACACATACATAGCATATTAGCAGTAGTGGAGTCAGCGTACAGCTCTTATTACTGAGGAGGTAGGTTCAATCCTTGGCAGTAAAAATGGACTTTCATTCTTTGTGCCCATCTCGCGCATTCGGTGAAGGAAAACATTGTGAGGCTTGCCCAAGACTAAAATAGTCATCGGCATGTGACAGGCAGGAGGCTGAACCCCTACTTGCCCATTAGATACAAAACGATCATGAAACGATTCAGAAATTTGAGGCCAAGATCTAAGAAGGTTGTAGCGACACTGGTTTACATATTAATCTATAATTCTTCTTGATCGTAATTGTATTAAGAATAATTAACGCTCAAAATGAAATATATTTGAATTTGATTTAATTCTTTCTGAAGTATGGAGTACACATTTAGTTGCTTGGTATTTATTTGGAAAACAAATATTGCTTCCTAGTGAATTGAACCCGGGACCTTCACCAGCATCACCATTGCACCACGGCTACGTAAAACGTCCGCTTAACAAAATATTTGTGTTATATTGAAAAGCAAACGGACATCTGTTGTAAGTATCGGATTAACGTTTTCATGTAAATGACAGTATGAAATAATGAAAAATTATTATTCTGCGGTCTCTTTATTGACGGAAACATGTACAAATTACCGTTTATGTGATAAGTAAGTGCGGTAGGATGAGCCCTTATTAGATTTCATTAGAAAGCCAATGTAACGCTTCAAGTATTTCATTTATATTATCTGTTTGAAAGTTGCATCTTAATATTTATTAAATTAAATTTCGCATTCAATAAAGAGAAAAAGCTCTTACATAAAAAATAACTTAACGGTAGCGATGCCATTGAAAAAAACTTTTGTGTTATTAGTATCATGACAGTACATTTTCAGAACCAAAATCTTTGCCAAATGGCGTATAAATATTTAGATTATTTAGTAACCCGATAAACTTCTTATAAAACCTTAAAAAAATAAGAAAACAGTGCTGCAAGGTTTTTAAGGACTGGGGCTTGTATATCAGTTTTATGATCATGTAAATGTGGTAAATTAGTGTTTAGCTTCATGTGTCTGACAAATGTCGTCGAATTTTTGTTTCAGTTCAAGCGAATTTTAAATGCGTACATAGAAATGAAATCCATTGGTGCACAGCCGGGGATCGAACTACCTCAGGGAACCCAACATAGTTCATATATAACACAATATAACCAGACAACATGTAGCTATTTAAATTATCGTCAAGAAGGAATTAAGAAAACAAAACTGTAATAACTCGCATGAAAGTCAGCAGCGTAATAATTTATAAGACATATACAATAACACACATATTAGGTCCAGGTTATAATAATTTTTGTATCGGAGTAACATAAATCTAAGAGTTATTATATGATCATGCCACGATGGAATTCATGCAGATACAAAAGTAGTTTATATTATTATCTAGTTGATAATAATATAAACTACTTTTACCATTTAGTTCCACAACCAAACTTGACTACTCTAGGTAGACGAATGATTACAAATTCAGGTTGTATACGCTTCTACAAAGTTAAATGTGAATTTTAGTCCAGAAAATTCTGCTTACCATTAGGCGGGACATACTCATTCCCCTAAGTGCACCTCAGTCACAGGTTACTCGCAGTTGCGTTAATTGTTATAGGCCTTGTCAACACGCCAGCTACGTTTATAATCCATTTAAAATCAAGCTTTACAAAGAATGCGTTGATGTCTTTTATATACGCATTCTTTAACTTGAGATAAAGGAGAAAGTGTCATGAGATTTGGTTAAGAATGTTCGGAAACGCTTATTATGTTATAATTTCTGTAACGATCATAATGTGAGCCTAATTTTAAATTTAAACGGTTAACATACACTAGAATTGTGTCACATATTCATGTGTAAATCTATAAGTGTATCAGATTTTCGTACATAAATTCGACTTTAAGTAAGTAATACATAACGAAACAATGATATCTTAAAGAGATAGAGTTATTTTGTAGTGTAGAAAGGTAATAATATATCTCTTTAACCAAACATACTAAGAAATTACATATAACTGATTTTTATGTCCCTAATTGCTGACATCTCATTAAAGCAAAAATTATGAAAAAATATTACTAACGTTAGTCCGAACTGTTATCAAGACTTGCCTAAGTGTTGGCGTCAAAAAAATTAATGAGCGACATAAGGATGTGCTTTTTGTGAATATGGATAAAAAATCGTATTAACTTTTGGTTTATCTGTGGAGACAGTGCCAATAAATGAAGAGTTAATTGTATCCGGGTAACAACATAGCACATCCGTGTTTGCAAATGAAAAAAATATTTGAAGATCACGCTAATGAATTAGACAGCACTACCAATTTCAAATTCAAATAGAACGGACATTCGAATCATAGACAATTAAACGAAAACTAATCTTAACAATTATCTACAGAGTACAAATTTGTATATTCTTTGCTGTATAAACATGCAGCTTATACGTATGGTTCGTATTCTAATCAAAGCGTAAACAAAATAATATGTTACTTTAAAAACATATATAAGTTCATTAACACGGATATTTTGCTAACACGTTATATTTAGTCGGCAACTCATAATTATGTTTTTATTAATGAAGCCGGAACCATAACCACATCTTCAAATTATAATTGATTTATAGGTAGACCGATCGATGAAATTTATGATCTATGGCTTATATGAAAATAAACAATCACTAGTTGATTCAAAACGAATAAAACTTTTAGTCATTTAGTGAGAGTATTAGCCTAGTGAGGTGTTATGTTCGAATCACAGCTGTGATAATAGAATTTTCTTCCTATGTGCGCTATTACCACTAGCTCTTACGGTGACGGCAAACATCACGAGAAAACCGGAATATCTTAACCCCCAGAATTATTTTGACATTGACATATGACACAGCAAGTTGAACTTGTGTGAAGTGATATAGAGTATAAAATAAGTATTATCGAAGAATTGGATTTATTCTTTTGGTGAATGACTTTGGCTATGTGGAGCAATGAAAGACACACTTCACATTTGGTTTTGGTCTGAGATTTCTATAAGTTTTCTTGATTTATTTTCAAATACGCGTTCGGCCTTTTTCAGCAAGGGGTAACCGCCCATTTTTGGGTATATTAGATGCAGCAATCGGCGGAATTAATTTCCTTTAAAGTGCAAGGCAGTGTTACGTGTAATTAAGCCCATAAACTGAAAAATCAATTAATGCAGGCCAAACTTTGTACACACAATCTCAAGGTTGAGTCTCGGGCCTAGCTAGCACTGCTCTTATTACTTATACATAATTTAAGAAAAGTAAGAACAAGAATTTTCTTATAAAATCATCATTGATTTTCTAATATGAGTTAAGTTTGGTTTATTTTGATAAATATACTATAAATATTATTTATAAAGTGTATTAAGTAACATAATAAAACAAATTAATATTGTTACATTTAGTAAGTTTTTGTTTAAATTTCTTAAATACTTGAGAAAGATTCAAAAACTTCAAAGGTTGTGTTAATGTTTCGTTCCTATATAAGATTAACATTATGTAATACATGTGTAAAGAATAATGTATGTGGAAAACAATTTTGGTATCACTGAATCAGTTTTGGATGTAAAATGTTTTCTCATTTGAAATGGACGGTAAGAACATTATATTTGTACTATGTATGTGTAATGTATGTTTAAAAATTACATTTAAACTGTCAGAACCGTTAACAGTCTCTACAACCGAAAATGTTGTGGTTCTATGCCTACAAGTAATTTGTTATGGTTAAAGAAATAGTCCAAGAAACCAGACTTAACAAATAAGCGCGCTCACCAAGATCAGGGTGCTCCCCAAGGGTCTCATCAATGATGGACTGCAGCCACCAGGGCTCACTTTCAGCCATCTCTCGCCGGCGCCGACCCCGCGACTCGTATGGTAGGTGCATCTTACACCCGCATTTGCCCTCCACAATTTGTGGTGGGCATCAATTATTCTCAGGACTTATACCTTCCAGAAGTCTTGAACAGATGTCAGATCTAGTAAGCAAGGTATTTTATGTAGTACTGCCTTCTTTCCTATAATTGTAATTGATATGATAGTACCATCAAACGGAACAATAAATGGTGTTATTTTGTTTAAATTATGTATTGTATTTTCACTTTTATATAGGATTACTTTCTTCGTATATCCTTAATCCGATGAGTAATATATTGTTTTCAATACAAAAACAAGCCTTACGTTTGGCTCTGATCCAACTATTTTTCCTGTATATTGTTCTACACTTAAACAACAAACTTTTGAATCACTTTTCGAGAGATCATTTTCCTACTAGTCTATAAATTTACAATTGATTTTTTAAATCACTTTTAAAAGTCTACTATCGTAATACAAATATCTCTTGCTTGAGCTTAACTTTCGTCATTTTATACTGAGTCACGAAATTAACTTTTGTAAGTAAAGTTGATCATAGTAAGCGGATCTCACTTGTTTTCGCGCTCTGTCAATGTCAGCTGTTTATTGATACAGATATTTCCCCATGCGTCAGCGCCGCTTCTAATAATTCTTATAGCAGTTCTAAAAAACGTAGACTTGCGTAGTGTTCCACAGGTATTTACCGCCGCGCGTGTTGTTTGATGAGTCAGCGCGTGTTCGGAGGCTGCACGTGTTCACTGCCCGCGCGACTCTATACTACTGAATCGACGCCATTCTGTCACTCGTTGCCTCCATTCTCTGCGGTCAATCTGTGGTCTGGCCACGCTTCATTTGCCGGCAAAATGACTCGCCCTCTCGCTTACCCAAATACGATGAGAACAAGTGCGAGCGGGATGCGTGAAAGTTTTGTACCATTAATTTTTTTAGTTTCATTCTTTAATAATAAGCTTTTTCATTTTGACAGCGAGAATCTACCATCAAAGAGCGACTTTCTACTTTTATCTTTCTATCTAATACAATAGTTATTAACTAAGTTGTGCAAGAAATACCACATTATTAATTATACTAAAGATATTAACCACATTCATGATTAATGGTTTTTCGAATTAGCAAATAAACACTAATGGGATATTTGATAATACGTAATTAACACAAAATTAAGGAAAATACCGACCGGTTCATTAAAGCAGATAGCTATTGTAATGCAAATTATATTTCATTTTATAAATATTTTTAGTCTGTTTTGACATGTTTCTGAATATGTCGTTTGTTAGACTAGATCTCAAGACGTGGGGGCGTGTGCTTGGCTGGGCGGGGCGCCACGCCTCCATAAGACAGTGCGCGGGAAAAATGCTACGATCATTGATAGAACAAGTGGAGTTGCTACGGGCGACTTGTTGCTTCTACGAGTTGCCGGGTTACGGGACACGTGTCACAAACAAAAATACAAGAACACCTACATTTCAAATAAACCAAAGAATAGTCCTATAGCAGCCGTAAAATAAAATATACCATTCTTGTGCGACTTTTATTTTCAATGTCTTACCTCTTTTTATCCTGTTATTGTATTCAGGCGTGAAACTTGAATCATTATACGGCACCCATATAAATGAATTCGTATTGAGGCAGACGTGTTATTTTACAACAGGACAGTTGAGAGTCAAAATACTACAACTTATTAATTTTAAACGTTTAAAATTCACCAATATTTCGTTAATATTTGACGAGGGCAAATAGTATAAAACAAAAAAACTAAAAAAGATGAAATGCCGCGCAACTTATTTTTATCTGTTTCTATATTAATTTTATAGACACATTTAAACAAGGTGGCGAATTTTGGGTCTTGGACTTTTATGATTTATAAACGACGCAAAGCAGGAACTATGACACCCGTTGGTCAAAATCAGTCATGCGTCACACTTAGGGCTAAATGTAAATTCTGAAAAACAGATTGTCGAGTGTCAAAAAAAAATCATTGGTGCATAGCTGGATTTTGAACACACAATTAGGTGACGGAATCGCTCCGTCATATCAATAGGTCAACGCTGCTTCCATGAATATTACATGACATAATTTCTTTAGCAAAAAAAATCATCATAATACCTTTTCTTCTTTTCGCTCTTGCTACATCGCGGTTAATGTTAATGGACGACAACTGTGGGCGACAAAATTTGGACATTAATAAAACACATAATTACAATACGTACTTCGTATCTGTGTGGCTTCCACTCATAATTGGCATAGGCAGTAAAGCTAAAGCGCACGCGCATTATTTTTGGTATAATATAAGTATTATTGTTTCAATAGATCGAATGTACCTACTCGGTTATATACCTTTTTATGACATTACTTCCTTTTGGCCAATACCAGACGGACCCAATGGGTCGTCTTTCGTTTGACATTCTTAATCCCTCTGTTGTCGGTGATAGCAAAACATTCCCGCAGAGTGATTTTGGAATACAGCTTCCCGCTTCCAAGGCTCTCACACCATCATACAATGATCAATCAACTATGATTATATATATTCATTACGTAATTCAGGTTTTACATACACAGATGAAAATCATATGAAAAAAAGTAAGATTTTTTACTCAAAAATTAACGTCATATTTTAGCAAATCTAAAACTTTAATAATTACATGTAAACTAACGTTTTAATACAAGCCGTAAACCAATTTCTCATCAAACTTATCTCATTTACAAAGTATACAAGAGATAGTTGGCATATTTAAAGCAACAGATTACCAATACAGCTATAGACAACAGATTTTGAAAAAGCGCGCCTCATTCTATGCGGCATTACGAGATATGGATAGATGGCGATGCCCTGTCGTGAAGATGTTCCTATGTTACTTCAACCATAACTTTATTAATATTAGTCTAACATTTATAAATATTAGTCAAAAGTAAGTATTATTTTTAATAATTTATTCAAGAATTACAATTTAAAAAATAAATTTCTGAAGCTAAAGATACTAGTGACGTCTATTATTATAATACGTATTATTTAAGTTGCTGACAGCGACACCTATTTAATACTGTGTGTAACAACTGAAAGAAAGTTACACTTACATTGTACGGGGTTCTATTTCAAATTACCTGTGTATGTTATCAATAGATGGCGCTGATACATAATATATAATACTATTACCAATGTATAGATGTCGCAAAAAATTCATACGAGGTATTTATTTAGATACTTAATAAAGTCATTTTATTACTATGGAAGGTTTCAAGTACTTCATTACAATAATAATAGTTCAGAATTAATTTAAGAATTAAAACATAAAAAAAATATTTAAATTAGTATAAAAAAATATACGCTTTATGCTATTTGTCTCATTGATCATCCAGGAATCATCCTCTCCGTATGATTGCTTGACAATTTTAAATATTATCTCATTTATCTCAATTAACATATTTTAGTTATGCATAGCAATTTTATTAGCGGGGAGCGATGTTAACTTATTTTCAAAAGGCGACTGTTTTGAACTATGTAAATGACAAAATAATATATGTTACGAGTTGTCACTATGAGCAGTAATTAATAGCATAATCTATTTATAGGATCATATTATTATTTCTGAGCAACAATAGTATGAGTTTTTTTAATAAGTTTTAATATATCAATGGCCATGTATTCAGTTAACACCTACATACAATATATAAAAGCAATATAATACCATAGGCAAACAAATTTTAAACAAACTTTTATTGTATTCTACTGAATAAAAGATTTCTTCCAAGTAAATATTTGGATATGCACCTCATAATATTTTTAAGCACAATTCTGTGTCCGCGCGGTCACGCCCTTTGCAGGACACAATAAAGAGGTTGCTTCAGCAAATTGTTCATTCCGCGCCATAAACTTTTACAAAAATGAATGAATAAAAACTATTAATCTTTATCAATGAATAGAAATATGTTCGTGGAATTGTGGGATGTCTTATTTCACATTTTATAATTTTTATCACAATGTTGCCAAGTTGTAAAAATTTAATAGATCGATTTTCATAATGTCACGATACCATGTATTCTTTGAATAAACGTTGTATATTTTGAAAATAGAATATTTTTTCTTCTATTTTTTGTCTGTTCTGTGGTTGATGACTATATCAAATGTCTTACAGATTTAAAAAAATATCGATTATAGATTATATGCGCAGAAAACTCTAGTAGCAGTTATGAAAACTAAAATAATTATTTTTCATATTTAATTTATTACGAAAATTATTTAGCTTAAATTTTATAATACTATTAAGTACTTTAGTGTCCTCACATCCCACAACAGTTCATAATACAAACAGACGCTACATCAAGAGAGAGCTCTCTTCTTATATGAAATGAGTTGCACAGACTACTTTGAAAACTGAATATATTTCGTATAACAATATTTTGCAAATACAAAAATGCATCTGAATATTTAAAACAATATCTTATAAAACCTTCGCCCCAGATAGACCTCAAGATCATTTAACTCTTCAATAGGTGGCGTAGACGTTACATTCAGAAAACCGTATTGTTCGGTTTTCTATCAACACTCACCATTTATTATCTGATATCTGAATGGCTTGTCGCATCGGGCCCAAACAAAGCTTCCTGAGGTTCCTCAACCATTTTAGCTCGAGCTATGCTTTCGCATCACCATGTACTTTCGTGCTTAAACATTCGAATGAAGAGAAGGGAGCGGGAGCTCATGTTATGCTGGTGAACCTATTATAATACGTTTAATGGCCTGTAATGAATGGCATAACATCCATAAAGCGACAATACAGTACTCGAATATGCCTATTTATAAAAATACTTGATTTATAGAGAGTTGGCCGCGAATGTGTTTATTTCGCACGTGTTTTCAAAGCAACGCCTCCTGTTGAGGTAGGCCCAATGATATAAATCAACAATTGATATCTAAGAAAATGTTTGAACTTACTTTTGCTTTCCCATGGAACTCCGATTAGAATAAAAAAATATCGTCGCTATAATATTAAAATAATTTTTTTTTTATTTTAACAGTAAAATACGTTTAAATATACATAAGCGTATATGAAGATGATTCTTCGCCTGGAAATGCTTGACAATATCCGAAATAGTTTCTTAGAACAGTCTGAAAATATGCTGAAATAAATACAGTTTTTGAGCAGGGTTGGCCTAGCGCCATTAGCGTTCGACTCTCATCCCTGAAACCGTAGGTTTGATTCCCGGCTATGCACCAATTAATTTTATTTCTGTTTTATGACAACATATATGTATACACATAAAATAATGTTGTATCAACATCATTGTTCATTAATCTATGATTACTTTTATTTTTAAGTATCTCTAATCTTGGCTCCTCACTGAGTTCGTAGGTTTGATCCCCAGGTGTGCAACAATGGACTTTCTGTCTACGTATATGTCCACATTTAACATTCACTCGAACGATGAAGAAAAACATCGTGAGGAAGCCGGCTTGGCTTAAACTCAAAAAGTCGACGCCCTGTGTCACTTAAGGCTGACTATCTACTTGCCTATAAGATTGACAAATGATTCTGAAAAAGATACAAAATTTTTGAGGCCCAGACATAAAAAAGTTGTAGCACCTAATTAAGTAACGTTTTCATCAGAGTATTGTTAGCCTAATGGTTAACCGTCTAACGCATGTTTTAGACCAAGAAACATCAGCTGCAAATACAGCCGTCGCAGCAAATTAAACTCTTACCCAAATGATGACTCCAATCTTAAGATTTGGTACATCATGCATTCAATGTCTCTAATCGCATCTAAAACATATAAAACAGCGCTACAACCTCCTAAGTCTGGGCCGCAGATTTATATGTCTATATCCTGATTTTGTCGTTTGTTGTTTCTAGAAGGCAGATAGGTGATCAACTTCCTGTGGGTACCACACGCTGTCGCGTTATTGGATCTGAGGTCTGCCGGTTTCCTCAAGATATTTTTCTCCACGAGCAAGCGAGCATTTCTTTACGAGCAAGCGTTAAATGCGAACATATACGTAGACAGAAGTCCATTGGTGCACACCCGGGGATCAAACCTGCGAACTCTGGCAGTCGCATGCTGTAGCCAAGAGTATAGCTACTTAAAATAAAAGTAATCATATTTTTACGAACAGCAATGGTGACACAACATTATTTTATGTGTATACATATTTATCTTGTCACATAACAGAATAAATACCAATTAAACTACGAACAAAACCTTACTATCGTTTTATCATTTAATAGTTTTACAATTAATATTATTATTAACTTTTTTGCAGTTGATAAAATTAATAAACATGTTGCTTAAGCAGATTAAATATAAAAAAACATCAAAAGATACTAAAAAAATCACAGGTTCATTCGCATTCGATCGTAGATTCAAAAAGATACGACAGATGCTGGAATTTTATCTAATTTTTTAAGCTTTACAGATAAAAAGTTTTTGAACAAACACCTACGTAACAAGGTATTGTAAATGAGACAATGGCGGGATAAATGTGACGTGAAATCTCTTGAATGTAGAAGTATAATCCACTTAGAGGCATGTCGTCGCTTTTTGTCAAAATACAGAGCATGCTTCATTGAATTTAAAAAAATATCGCCGCGGGATACTTTACGTGTGCAAACAGCGATTTGAGGGGGATATGGTTTAGTTCATACGCGACAGATGGCGTTAGCGTCTGTCTTAGTAACCTGGAGTTTGGAAGGAAAAATAAAAGACAAAATTGAGGCACATTTCGATTTAATGTTATTGGTCGACAGCGATACCAACAAAGACACGCGACACGGTGTGTTTTCCATCAAAACATCTTATTAACCATCTTATAACCTTAATAATCCGGGTTTCTTATTAACCAATTATTATTATTTTTTTAATTTTGTTAATTCATGATAAGTATACATATTACAATGTGTAAGATTTGGTAACCATTTTAAGTAAAAAGCGAGATCAGCTAGATCTTCAAACAAACTTCATACTCAATTCCATACCAAATTTAATTACATACTATAATTTTGTTTTCTGAAAACTTACAACAATTTATCTTTATTTTTTAACAGATTTATCTTTTTATTTACTTTATTTATCTTGTGATGTGTATGAATTTGTGTGTTTAGATTCGTAAGTTAAAAATTTGAGTATAACTTCTATTATAGATAGTGCAAATTTTAAACACTGAAATACATATTTATTCTATTTTTTTATCTTTGTTTGTAAATCAGTACAAACTGTGTAATGCATTTAAAGTAAATAAACAACTATAATGTCTATACTTATATACTGCCTCTTTTATTTTAAAAACAAGATCTTTTCTTACCTAATTTCGTATTTTTAGCAATAACTTTAAACGTAATTCAAAAACTCTCTAATTGAAAAAGCAATGACTTGCAAGGTCTACAGACCTTCTGAAAACAGGTCTTCATAAAACAACAGACTAAATAATGTTATTACCGCTTATTACACACATGCATATTTATTTAGAGCAAGCCTATAATCCACACAGAGAGTCATTAGTGTGGACTGTGAATAGAATGTCAGCTAAAGGTCTTTGGCCACACTGAGGCCTTTAGAAACCTCCACAAAAGCCTTTTATCGCCTTCGCGGACATAAATATCTTGTTAAGATTTGATTTATGCGAAATAGTTTTCATTTTTGTAACTTTCGCCTGTAGTTTAATAAAAATAAAGTTCTAATTCGCTTATTGTAGTCGAAAAAGCGCTAACATAAATGTTTGAAAATAATTTCACAGTAATTTCAAAGATTTATCGTAAATTGTGGCTATTTATGCCATTCGAATAGTGATTAATGAACTTGAATGTGTAGTCATGTTTCTCAGTAATACATGAATTATTGAAATGTTTACTTGATAAAGCCAAATATTATCTCAAGACACGCAAAATATTTAAATTGGACCAAATTTTAGCAAACAAAAAACTGTTTAAAGCATGTATCACACATAAGAAAGAATCTCTATTGGATATCATAGAAAAAGGCATATTACAATTACATAACAAAATACTACTATATCAGTCCAAACGGATCGGAAACTTTCTCAGACATCCCAGTACAAATGTGACATCCAAAAGCCGCATGCAAGTTTATACCGCGTGATATCAGTTTCCCGACTTTACCCAATAAAGGGTAACCCCTGATCCGTTAAGTAAACAAAAAAGGAGAGGATTGCGCGGGCCGCGAGGCGACGTAACGAGTAAATCACGGTAAGCCCCAATACGCTGGCTGGCTTGGTTAAGCCCTTAACCCCCTTAAGTTCACCTTCCGAACGGGATACGCCGTATAAACGACGTTTCGACTTTTTTCTTCGTTGATATCGTTTATTAGCGTGGAATTCTATGTGCAACGGATTACAAGGGCAGTGACAGAGTATCAGATCTCCGGTGCATGTACTACAAGTAAACATCGCCTTAGCTGCTGCAGCAACCTCTCTTAGGCCCAGAGAACCACTTAAATATAAAATTAAATATAATTATTATATATAGAAAAATATTAAAAGTGTCAATATGCACACTTAAGCTCAAAATATAACCTGAAAGTTTATAAAACGTTAGTATTAAAGTTAAATAGTTACTTAACTAATAATGTTAGTCAGAAAAACTGTTTGATTAAAAATTTATATGTAATAAATGATTTAATTATTTTTTTGATTATCAAATAACGAAAACTGGGTTCTTCATCTACGAAGACTGAAGGATTAAGTAGTGTATTACGAAGTTGTTTTTACAAATTAACTTAAAGTTTATTCACAAATCGGTAAAATAGCATTAAGATTTCTGATTACGTCTATTACGAACCGGTTATCGTAAAGGCGTTTCGTACTTAGAAAATAGTTTGGAAAATCGCCGCCAAGGGACGGCCGATTGACCGGCTACTTTCAGGAACACCCTTTACACAAATTGATTTTAAATGGCGATTTATTTCCGCCTCATATCGCCAATCCGATCTTTCTATGAGTTTTATGGTCGGATTTAGGTGGGGTTAAGAAAGTTATAAAACGGTTTACTTCTGTCGACTTAAATTCTAATTACCCTTTCATACTTAAAATAGATACAATAAAACACAAAGAGTAAAACAATGTTTATTTGAATCAGACATATTTCTATTACCACACTAATTTTGATGTTAGATTTGCCTTAGGACTTAAAATTATGTTGTAATGTTAATAAATTCATATTGTTCAAGTTTATAGACATTTCAATTCTTATATTATTAAATAATAAAAAAGCTGATTTACATTTAAATATATTTTTTATTGCTAGAACTAATAGAAATGTAATTAAATTTAAGTATCAGAAATAAAAGGTTTCATTATTATTATAATTCTATCATCTCAATCTTTCCTAGGTATGCCATAGGCATAGGCCTTTTCCATATATCCCGTCATTTCTGTCTGCATTGTGCCTCACGTTCTAATCTGTCTTCCTCTTTTGCGTTTATTGTAGGTACCTTTGGCAAAAGTTAATACTTGGTTACTCCACATTTCAGTTCTTCTTGCCATGTGCGCCACCCACTTTTACTTTTGAATGTTAACTATCAGTTGTCTATTTTTGTCATTTATTTCCACTTAAGTTGGTATTTTCTCTTGAATTCGCTATCTTATTTATTTTTCTTAATTATGTAATCTTTATTTTATTAATTCTTCTCTTCCCTGTCATACATCGTTTCATCGATCTTTTACCTCTGTATATTTCTTAATACCTCTGTAGTTTTGTATGCTACTTTAGTTAGCAGCGTTGAGATCAATATGTTACTACAGTACACAAGTATTGAAAAAAGATTTATAATAGATATGATAAAATTTATTATACTAACTATATATTTTTGGAGTGATACACATACTATGCTACAATATGAACCAATTATACGAACGCACCTCAACAATTCGTTCAAAGGGACAGTTCCAAGGAACTTACAATGGTGTAGTTTTTTAGCACCAAACAGCTTTTTTAGTAGTCATTTAGTTTGCAAATTAAACAGTTACAAACAATACGTGTAACGGTAACTACGCAACGTTTTATGAAGTTAACGGGTATACTGTGTGATAAAACTTTTCAAACAATATTTCACCCTTTTGCAAAATTTGTGCAAATTACTTTATTGGCCTTTTAAAAGTTTGCAATTTTTTCTCTACAATTGCAAATAACCCCACCAATTTCAGAGGTCCCAGATTTTACGAGAGACCAAATGAAATGTGTCGTAACATAAAAGGTTGGATAATAGAAATAAATGGTAACCCTTCGGTGGCGGCGCGTTTGCCCAAAGGTTTACTTTTATTGCCGACTTTCTTTCACCCGACATTATAGTCTAAAGAAACGATAAAAACTTGCGCAAAATGAGGTTTTGTCTTTATAGAAATGCTATTTGCGTTTCTTTCAATTTCGCAATACAAATGGGTTGCCAAATTCTCTGATTTCTCAGAATATTACCACTATTTTTTTGTCTAATTGCAGTATACTCAAGCCAAGATTATATTATAATAACCATTTACGTCTAACATTGTTTACATAACAAAACTTTATTTTTATTTACGTAATAATAATTATGACTTTTAAAAATCAAATTAATTATAAAAGTTATTTATGCCATAAAATATTACTATTCACTCACTAAATAACTCAATATTTTGAATATTTTACAGCAGTCAGGATGATACTTCTCTTTTTGATCTTGTCCCATATTACAACTAGTAAACATTTAGTTTAAAAAAACCTAATAGCGATCAGCCTTGCTCAAGGCATGTTGCTTTCCTTACGATTTTTCCTTCTCACATGATCGAGTTCGGTTGCAATTGAAAGTGTGAAATGCAATTGAAAGAAAATTCCACTGGTGCTCACCCTGGGTCCGAACCTACGACTTCAGGGTTGATGGTCACACGCTCTACCTACTAGACCAACTGCTCTTGTACTGTATTTATCAGTAAAGTATATATCCGTTAAAGACGCGGAAGTATCTCGGCAATATCACAACAAACTGATAAAAGATTGAATATTAGATTGCAAGAACTTCCTTTATCTAATTGAGTCGTCAAAGTCAGTGTCGATAAATTTATCGTCCCAGCAGGTACTCGGTACAATTTTTTGTTGACGGCATTTATAGATTGATACATTTTGCGACCGCAAAGGCTTTTCAGCGGGGGTTCGTGCGACTGAAGGGTTTTTTTTCTTTTTCCTAGTAAGCTGTCGATTGAAACGTTTCACAAATAGTTGGGAGCTCGAAATAAAAATTATGTAGGTGCTAGGTGACTTTTTTTAGATTTTGCGGTCGTTACGACACAATAGTTAAGTGACAAGTGTAATTATAGTTACATTTTACTTAGAAGCCTCTGTTTTATTCAATTGTAAGTGAAGTATACTTTTAAAATATTTGTTATTAAGCTTTTTCATAGCGCTTACTGACTTATATGTACAAGCAATGATAAAATACATTTTATGAAATATAAAAATAGAAAAAAAGAAAGTAGCTTTTATACCTACTTTGAAAATGTTTTTCCTTGGCTCGTAAACTATATTCCTATTAGATTAATATAAGTAAGTAATCATTCCCAATATAACTAATGGATTCTACAAAAGCCTTACTACAGTCTTAGTAAAACTGTGATGTTGTAAAAACTAAACCAGACAGAGAGCGCACGCTTATACTTATCTCTTAGCCGCACTTTACACACTTACGCACACATATGTACGTATTCACAAACTCATGTTCACGCATACCTAAGATCTTGCAAGATGTTAGGTGTAATTGGATTTATCATTTAGACTACTTCTTAACCACCACGGAAGAGCTGTGATCTAGTAATACACACAGGACTCCCTAGCGTGGGGATTACCAGCTTAATTTTCTACATTTATAAAAAAAACGTTATTCGTCATCTTATATTCCGTTGATAATGTTTTATATATAATTGATTTTTATTTCTAAATAAACTTACAACTTCCTTTAAAACGTTTAATATTAATAAATCTCATTGATTTTTATAACGTCTTATTAAACATAATAACAATAAATTTGAATGGTCACAAATTAGCAAGTCCTAATGACCGTATACCGGGTGTTTTAAACACCACCTCGAATATTATAGAGAATTATATAGGCAACCTTATTAAAAAACACGAAGAGTGATACTAAAAACTAGAACCTGGATTTGTATTAACTAACGCATCTTCATCAGTCGCGCTCTTCATTTCGGAAGGTTGTGATAGTGGGGCCGCCCAATTGCGTCTGGGTAAGTCCTGTAAGGGCTATATTGTTCGGTCCAGCAGATAGGGAATCAGCCTCGAGGGCTGGTGCTCCTCTGCCAGTGAGAATAAGTTTCTAAATTTTGTGGACCACAGCGAATTACATATACAAAGAAACTCAGTTGGTAACCATCTTAGTATACATTAATATACGTTTATTTAATTCACCAGAGAGTGTCCATGGCGGTATCAGGTGAACCTGCCCGTTTGCCCCAGATCAATAAGAAAAACATATTCGTTAGAAGGGAATTATTATCCTATAGATTGTAAAATAGCTTAAAGTTCCATAGTTAATCAGTTCGTGAATGGAGCAAATCTATGTAGGCAGTATTTACCTATACGAGCAAATGTATATTATTTGGGATTTTGAATTGGAACCGTATCTGGTGCTAAGATTCTTCAAAAACTTTTTTTTACTGGAACCCATTTCGATTTGTTAATTACACGTCTTCGGCCTATGAAAGAGCGATGTAAAGTTGGATACGAAATCCGTTTTAAATTTGCAGTATTATCCTAACTTTACTAACGTTTCACCCTGTATTTGTAATGGAATACTCCCTTAATATCTATTTTGGAACCAATACTTTTAAATGTATCGAGTAAACAAGAAGGGTAATTAAGTGAATAGCTTAGACCATTTCTAAAGTCGGCTAAATGCAGTCCAAAATTAGTGTGACGAAATGTAAGGGTGGGTTACATGACGCAAAGTTTTAATGGTGATGGCTGAAATATTGATTATTTTATATAACGTGGTGTAACATACTTTGAATACTATACCATATGGTATAAGGGTATATTCCATAAAGGTTTATGTTATTGAAGGTTTGGTCTTTATTTATATTATTTTGTCAATTTTAAGCTGGCATTACGTAGAGATGTGGGGTAAATCTGCCGCATTTACCATGCACAGTATTCAGAGGAGTTGTTCGAATTAATACCTGAAGCTGAGTTTTATCATCGAAAGTCGAGGCAGAATACATAACCACCCGTATCACCTCGACGTATGCCGTTTCACAACTGAGCGTTTTTTAAGGCAGTTACTGTCGCGCACCACCATGTATCAGTTACCCACTGTAGTATTTCTGAACCAATTCGAGTTATGATCCTTTGAGAAAAGAGCGTACTAATTATTTAACAACTGGCAACGTACTCTCTGGCATGTGAACCTCTTGCCCGTTTTCCTATTTAAAAAAAATAAACTATTGCCAACACATTTGTCAAATTTTTAGTTTACATTAATCGATTATTTACTACAGGAAAAAGAGTATATTTTTATTTGACTTTTATGATATTTGAAGTGAATTATTTCTCATTAACACAAATTAAATTTAATAATCTTATTTGCTTTTTATATTATCCGTAATACTCTTATAAACTTGTATTAAATAATACAACGCCTAGAACAGCGCCATGTAGCCCCATAAAATAGAGAATTAGGTGCATGACATACGCGCGGCATTTAGAAGTGGCGTAGAGTCGTAAAGTTTTATCACGTATAATGGGCGCCCGCGCTGATTTGTGTGACACCGGCCCCTAACCTAATGATTATAATATAGAAATTACAAATAGTCATAGACCACCTTTGGACAACCGTTTGACCCATTGGGGGCGGCTAATTGCTATAACAAATTCGGGACAGAATTAATTTCTCTTTGAGTAAGCTGAATTTACTTACGTTTATTTTATATTTATAAATAGAAATTAATATTATTATTGATATACAATGGTATAAAGTTTTTGGGGAAAAAATAATTAGTATTCGTATTTTATATTATTGACAGTTGCTAATGTTACGTGCTACATTAACATTACGAGTATGAACAGGGATTTTATTAACAAATTTTTGTTGATACAGAATTGGTTTTAATAATACTAATGCTTAGTATTATTATTACTCACTAATGCCTCTGTGGAATAGCAACGCCTTGTTTTACTTATGTGTTGGTTAAACGCTCCCACGAGTGAGTCCGTAGTGTCCACGAGTACTTTTTGTCACGCGAATATATTACACATATTTATAGTTAAAAGATCATTTGTTGAAATGGAGCCAAATTTCCGGCGCGAGCTTTCAACGGAATTCACAAAAAGCGCTATAAATTGGCAAATAATCCCCCGCATAATGCAACCTTTGTTTGGCCACACGTGCTTTTAATATTGCAACGAACAAAAGCTGGATTTAGTCTTGCGCTACCTAAAGTAAACACTCGTAAAAACTGACGATAAGAAATGTGTTAATAAATTTTATTAAACGATGCGCGGACAATGGTTATTGATACGTAGTACAAAGGCCCGGATCGAATTTGTCATGAAACTGAGGTGCATTGTGAATGCATTCCGTGAGAAGGAAGAGCTTCCGGTGATGCCGTATCGGTGCCCCAAGCGATATCTTGCTATCGATATTCAATACCATTTTTTATTCTACGTACTTTGTAATATCATTCGTTCTCATGATTTTCGAGTTGGTGATAAATTTTAAATTGACATGTAAAATTCCTTTTTATAACAAGTTGCTATTAGAGAATTAGTCTAGGAGTATCTTAAGTGTTCCTTTATATATTGTTTTGTTTTTTAATAAACACTTAGAAATGTACTATTTAAAAATGATTAATGGATAAATACAGAATAATAAAAAGTTGAAAAAGTTTCGTTCTTAAAATCTTTAAAACAATTTTTTTTCTATTTACCAATTATTAATTATAATTACTATATAGGTAGGGAATAAAAAACATAATATAGTTGTTAGTTTCACAGACTATATGAGACTATACGATATTCCGCGGATATCTTTAAGGAAAGCGTAACTTTGTTTCGTCTTTGCATTAGAGGTGTTCATGAATATTTATGTACAAGTTATGTGTGCCCCACGCCTAAGTACCAGGGTTCCACTATGTCAAATCGTGCATACTCGGCGTAATTATTACCATGGCACACTATAGCTTAAGTTATTTAGAATATAGATAGACGGACTTTTAAGAAAACGTGTGCAGCATCGAGCTACCACAATTGTAATTAAATTAATTTTTTTTTAATTTAAATAGATTATTGAACATAAGTTATAAGGCAACGGGCGGCCTTATCGCTGACAAGCGATTTCTTCCAGGCAACCTAACTTGGAACTTTAACCTAACCTAACTTGGAAGAATAAAAAAAGAAACATCTACAGAGGGTTAAGTACAAGAAGTGCATTAATAATTAACAAAAAAAAAAACGAAATATCAAATAAAGTAACATCTAAAAATAAACAAAAAATTAACAATAATATATATCAGTAGTAGTTAAATTTATTAAAAAATTATCAAAAAGATGATTTTTTTATAAATTTGAAGACTCTTAGTTGGTAAAGAATATTGTTTATTATTCATGTTTTAGATAAAGGTTAATTATATGACATTACGCTGAGGGATCTCAACCATGTTATCTTCGTTAATAACATCCGATACATATGTGGCCTATAAAACACACAGATAACGGAAAAGGAAAAATTCATGTGCCGATTCGTATGACGATAGACGAAAAAGCCAAAACCGCGTCCGAACAATCGAAGCGTACTTATAAAATATGTATCTCCTGGCTTTCGAAACGTGCACTATCTACTGTTTTGACCACGATCGGGATTTTTCATAGACATGAAAGGAAAAATAGTTTTATAGGACCATTGTTAGCCACGTATTCGAGTTTCACTGAATTGTATAGTTAAATATTAACTTTGTGATTTGCGAATGGAAAGACATAAGTATTAGAGAGATTGGAAGGCGCGGTTCAAGACAAGAGTGAGCAGATATCTATGTCCTCTTGTATTTTATTTCTACAAATGTGTCTTATAGTATAAACGAAAGCAAAAAAATACAGATATTTCAAGATACTTTTTTTATTATGTTCCGGATTAGATAATAATTAAATTTTAATTTCGTTATCAAATTACTAACTTGAAACACTAATCCATCTTTACAAAAGATACACACAATTTAATTTTTTAAACCAAAATTGATTTCCTAAGGACCTTTTATAGATATCTATTATTTATAGTATGTATAGGCCTCCTCCAATTGGATAAATCTCTTTCTCACTTGAGCATTTTTCTCCAAATCCTTTCCAGACAACAAGAGGTGACCTCTCTTTCTTTACTCTGTTTTATCCACCTTGTAACACTGTTTGTCAGGTTCATGTGTCATTACTTACTTATAAATTAATAATATATAGTAAAGTACGATGTATACCACCTATGTTTACGTTTACTTAGAGCCTTATTGCTTACATTAATAAGAAAATTATGAATAAGATTCTATGGGCTTCATCATTCTGTGGAAACAAAATTATGAAGAAAAAAGAGCGTGCCAATTCTTAAAAGGCCGGCAACGCACTCGCGAGCCCTCTGGCATTGAGTGTGTCCATGGGCGGCGGTAACACTTAACATCAGGTGAGCCTCCTGCCCGTTTGCCCCGTGTTCTATAAAAAATAAACAATATTTTTTACGTCGTTCTGTTATAATTTATTTTATAGTGTCCGGAATACTAATAATAAATAATGGTAGGTAATAATAATTTATCAGCGCAGTGTTGGTGAATTGGTTTTATTGTGCGACTCTCATCCCAGAGGTTGTAGGTTTGATTCCTAGCTGTGCACTAATGGACTTTCAATATATGTGCGCATTTAACATTTGCTGTAACGGTAAAAATATCGTGAGGACACAGACTTGTCTTAGACACAAAAATTCAACGGCGTGTGTCAGGCGCAGGAGATCATCAGATACAAAAATCTAAGGCACAGACTTAAAAAGGTTGTATTGCCACTGATTTATTTATTTATTAATAATCATTTATCACTGAACCTATAATAAATTAGGGATTAAAATTAAAACAAAGGAAGAACGACACGGGAGCTGACAGATGACACACATAAAAATAGTGCAATCTTGATGTCTGCATTTCGTTATCTGTGGGTTGTGAAGAAAATAAAAAATACATGCCATTATCCATGGTCATTAATTAAGTTACCAGGATGTTGAGCTTGACATTCCATATTGTCACCAAGTTCAGGTAAAAAAACAATGGGATATCTTTGAGTTTGCCACTTACGTCCGATTTTCTTACATAGGGGTAAATGGAAAGTGTATTTATAGGCTGTGAAATATTACGATTATTTAGTAGCGCCATCTTTGTGCTGTCACTTTTTATTACTTTTTTAAATAATACTATTAATTTATTTAAATAGTCTTTAAAGGGTTGCATGAGCGTGTTAAACACTGGATGAAAATTTGAAGGCTACGAAGACCAAACTGCGCAGTTATATTTCATAAAATGAGTTTCATTACTCGTCGACGATATAATTACAATCGTTGACGTGCCGAATTATTTTTTTCATGCAATAAAGTTCACAAAAGAGAGAGACAGTACATGCGTTACGATTATATTATATATGTTAGAATATTATTTTGTTATTTTTCTACAATACAAGTGTTCTATTATGTTTTGACACTATGTTCGTGTGTCTGAGATATAGTCACTATACTAGTTTTAGTAACTCAAAATGTTTACTGAGTATTAGTTAACATTAGGTAAAACTTTCGTTAAGCTATAACATTTTTATAATTGTTTAAATATAAAAACTTAGCCTGAAACACTTTCTTCTAAATAAATAATTATACAATGTTTCACATTAAAAAAGAAATTCAGTACATTACAAATACAATATAATCGAGCAGATCAATATTACTTGATGGTATTAGTGTTTTTAAATAAAATAAAAATGTGTCGGTATATTAAAGGTTACAAGGGCCGCCAACGCGTCGCCATACACAGCCTTCAACATTTATTACCTTCACAACCAATCCGAACGTCATTTTTAACCGTCATCGCTAATTTGCCATTGTTTTGGCCGCTGACGCCACCTTTTTTGCTAAAAACCATAAAATAGATAAGGATTTTGTGCTACAATGTCATTAATTGATTATAAAACGTTTACAATCTCACAGTTCATGTGAATTTTTGTAATTAATAATATCCGAAAATATATTACACAAATATACTTGAAAATTCATAGTTTATATGGTTATAAAAAATCTTTGAATCGAATAAAATGTATATATATATATGCTAAGATACAGCCCACTGAACAACGAGTTTTTTAACATGATATGTATGTTACATTCCCCGTCTATTGTCATCTATTATAGTATAATTTAAGTACATTATTCTTCAAACATTTGTATTGCTAGACTTTGTGCTTTACATCAGTACTTGTAGGGTTAATAATGTTATCCAGGTAAAAAAAAATTATTAACTTAACATAATGAATACGGAGCGAATAAAGTCTACTTAACAATTGTAATAATATTTGTCTCAGTCTGTAAATAACGTACATAAATTATCGCAAAACGATTGCAGTAAGACAGAGAATAGATGGTGATTCCCGATCGTAACGCAGCCATACGTTAGGCAGTAGCGTCGTAGGCATCAAGGAGAGTCTGGGCATAAAGCACGGTGCAATAAAGAGAATGGATGCCAGCCATCGGCCGGCACCGGCCGCTACCCGGATTACCCGAATCGCCACTATTTATCGCTCCAGCCTTGCGCCCAGGTGCCATCAATCTATTTAATGATCGGGTCAGCACATAGTCTAGCTCTTTTTGCCACTAGCGTCCGTACAAAACGAAGACGCAGAGGAGATGGACGTTTGATGAGCCTCTTTTGTGTCCATCGTTGCCGTTAAAAGGGTTTTCGGATGCGCAACGTATTCAGTTTTGCATATTTTTATCGCCTATCGACGATATTGACGACTAAATTATGTTTTCGTTACGCCTCTGGAATTTGTTTTTTAAATTGCCTTGTCTATGTTGTGAGTAATCTGAATTGTACTTCATATAAGATTACGTTAAATATTACCAGTTTTTACTTTATGTCACTAATATAGGTACAAATAAAGGTAAGGAAATGTCATTTTGAAATTGCGCTTAATCTATATGTCTTTTGTTTAACTATAGGTATTTATTTTCATAGTACATTAAAGGTGTGTGTTTAAATATCGAATAAGAATTATTTAAAGCAAATCATAAGTAAATGATCAGAAATGTATTGCCTGATAAAAAAATTATTGGCTACATGAACCTATAACACAAATGACCTCATACATAATCCGAACTCATTTAAGAGCCCTCGTCAAACGGTCAATAGCACTACAGATATGGTTTGGGCACAATGCTGGCCATTAGGAGCACGGCGGTCATACATCTGCCTCGGATCGTGCGCCAAGCAATGCATACGAGGATTTGACGGCTCTTAACTCGATCTATGGCTCGCCTTTGTCTTTGATCTGTGTTTTTGTTCGATATTCGAATATAAATCACGTCGTTTGGCAGCGTCTATAGAGTATAGTCTATGGAGGTATATTGGATAATAAAAATGAGGTTTTATATAATTCTAAAATCGAATTAGAATACACGGAGGCTGCTCAAATATTCGGCTTATGAATTTCTTACATTATTATTGGAAATATGGAATATCAATAAAACTGTTTCGATTGATTTCACTTAATTGAGATGTTTTGATTGTTTTGTAGGTACTGATTTAAAAAAAAATCAACACAACAAAACACGAAAAACAGTTTATATGAATACTTTTGAATACATTCAATATTTACGCTGTCGCCAAAAGCGTATATTGATCATATTACAAGAAATGCTTCAATGGGCATAGGATTCCAAATCAAATATAAACTAGGCTATTTTATTGAATAAAGGATATGTAAATTGTGCAGGACCTGTTTCCATTGTACACGAAATAATTTACGTAAGTTACTAAAGTTTATTAATATATGACTCACAAAAACATAAGAAATTGTGTTAAGTCAAAGTCTTTCTGGAATGTAGGATTGTGATTTAATTGCCGCTTAAAAATTCCAAGATCCAAGGTCCATACTGGGCTCTCTTAAAATAAGTGACAGCAACTTAACTACGTCATTCATTTTTTATACTCTAATACTCGTGACTAAAGTCTTAGGTTCGATTCTCGGCTGTGCACAAATGATTTTATGTCCGTGTGCGCATTTTATGCTCGCTCGTACGGTTAAGAAAAATATTGTGTAGGGATCTTAGTGACAAAAGAAATCAAAGGCTGTTCCTACTATAGAAAAACAAATGATCATGAAACAGGTTCAGAAATATGAGCCCAGGACCTAAAATATTTTAGCGCCATTAATATTTTATATATGTTATAAAGCGGCGTTAAGGAAAATATTAAATGTTTAAACTACAATACAGATATGCACAGACAAGACTTCCAGTACAAAAATCGTCGATAGTAAAATTAATTCTCGCATCGTATGACAATGGAAAACAGTAGAATCGTCCAGCGGTAGGCGGGCTCAAAGTTCCGGTCAAGTCGCGGGCGGCGCTCGGCTTCCGTTTCTCCAATTTGGCCACATTCACGGCGCAAGACGTTTCAGCCCCCACCTCCTGTTTTCTCCGACACCCACAATTCAAATTTTAACTTTGTTATATATTGAAATTGTGTTTCATTGCTGCTTTAATATGAAAATGGCTTGTATTGGACGCCCATCTGTGATATTCATCGTTTAAATATGAATTTGAAACGATAATTTCATTTCGATCATTGCGGTGTTCATTTCCAAATGTTTTTTTTTATTTTGGTTAAATTTTTTTCAAGAAGTCAATGATGATACTTGTACTAAATAACATATTTGCAATTTTGTATATTTTTTAAGCCGGCCCACGTTAAGACACTGAATGAATCAATTAATTATTTATTAAAAATGAAAACAGCTTCGTACTTTGTAATCTGGAAATAATTAGAATAATGTATATAGTTACTATACTCGTAGAAAACATCTCCAAAAGAAATTTAATTAAGCGAATGTAAAATTTTCTTATTACTGAAATGATTTTTTAATACAATTTTATTTCGTGTTCGTGTATAAGAAAAACTCTAAAAACTCTCTTCACATATTTTTCAATCACGCTACTGCCTGTACATAGCTTGATAAATACGTAAGCGGTAGTGGGATCTGATTAATTGTTTCATAAATTAAAAAAAGCGTCTATCGGGTAACTAATCCACATATCTGTATTAGGGCATCGAAACTCGGTTCAATTCTGAAAACCCGGGTTTTCGGGTCTAAGAGTAATCAAAACCCGGGTAGACCGGTTTTTTCGAGCATTTCGATCTTTTGGCCTCAATCAATTGTAAGCATTCATGAACCCGTGAATGCGTATGAGACCAAGATTTCGAAAACTGCTATCCCTTGCAAAATTTGGTGAAAGTAAAGTGATCCCTATATATCTTCTATTTTTCATAGATGTCCATTCATCGAATGACATCGAAAACTTCTTTTCATCTGACAGTATAATTTTTATCTCGTTTATTATTTCTAGCTTCCTTTTATCAAAGTCTTTGAAAATTATGTGGCGAACGGTATCAGCAGTAGTTGGTAATTTGTTGCCGGTCTTTTCAGAAAGGTACTTTAAATCTTGTGATTTTGAGAACGTTCTAAGAGAAATTCCATCAACTGCAGCCATATGAGACACCATAACCTGCATACTTGGGTTGGCATCAGTCTCAAATGGTGCCGGTATTCACCGATACACCCTCCCCTATCAACTGCTCCACAGTTCACCCCTCTCATGTCCTGAGATGGACGCGCATTTAACTTGCATGTCTTGTTTATGGGTAGGAACGTAGCAAGGAAGCTACTTTTTGTGTCATAAATAATAATTTATCAAAGCGAATTTTTATTCAATTTACTTATTATTGCATTCAAAGTGCTTTAAACTTAATAAACAACGAAAACAAAAGTATTAAAAAAAAAACCCGAAAAACCCGAAAACCCGAGTTTTAAAAATTGAAACCCGGTTTTTTTGTAATCCTCAGAACCGGGAAAACCCGGGTTTTTACGGCCCGGGTAAACCCGGGCTCGATGCCCTAATCTGTATGCGTATCTTATATTATTATTATTTTTTTTTATAATTTTACTAAGTATTTTTTAATATTAGTATTTTTTTTTATAATTTTACTAAGTGAATAGGAAATTAATAGTAAATCTAAAAATTTTAGTTGGAAGTGTAATATTTTTTTTATTTGTAAAATTTATGTTAACCGTCTTATGTATTTTACAAAAGATATCTTATACTGTAGAAAATTATTTCTTTTAATTAAAATTAATAAGTTTTTCAGACAGACACTGTTACTGTTGAATATTTTTATTTAAATATTTTGCTATGTATATTTATTATAAAAATCAAATAAGTAATGAAATTTCGTACTGCGCACGGTTTTGCATAAAACAAAGACTTCAAGCTATCGTTTTATATATGCTTCCTCATTTTGGCATCCTTTAAAAGCGCCAGTTTAACATAATTAACGTTGTGACACGATCTTTTTTTCCAATAACGTAGACTTAGAGGTTCACACTAGGTACACGGCCGACAACAGCTCATTAAGGAGTCGGAAGGGTTAAAAAGTCTCTGCCTTTTTGCTAAAAGAGGCTTAATTAGGGCTCATGCGGCTTCCCAACCCCTGTAACTTTTAATAAATGTTCGAAGTGCGCTTACATTTTATATATTATGTGGGGACTGGATTAAAAGTCATTTTACGAAATTCAGTTCGTCAGTGTGAGTAATTTGCGATGTGCTTATGTCAGTGTTTATTTTCGGCCCTAGGTAATTTGACATATTAATTTTCGTAAAGATTAATTGAATATCAGAATGAAATTTGTGTGTTGGACTATCTTAAGACTGGTTCAATCTATGTCGGCAAAAGTGATGATCTCAATGATCTTGTATGCTATTTCCATGTAATCTTCTGGATATTCGGTTCGATGTTGATTCTGTAAAAATGTTACAGTAAAACTAGTTTAATTAATCATTTATCGACTAATAAAATAAACAAGTGATTGACGTTGAACAAATTAAAAAATGTACATGCAAATTTTCATTACGGACGCACGCACTACGAATCCCAGGTTAATATGGGTTAATGATTGAAAATAGGTTTCCCACGTACATTGCGGCGCGTGGCTCCTCACCAAACCCTCGTGGGAAGGTATTAAATATCTCGAATCAGTGCACACCAGCGTACCTCAATGAACTCCAGATTGCTACGTCTGATAGTTATGTTTGATCACACCAGCATAAATAGACCTCACCTGCCCTACAAATTTGTTTAAGCCCCTCACGCTTATTTTATATCAAGGGCTCAGCGTAGGCTGGCTGTAATATTTTAATAAAACGATGAACCAGCTTATCAGCGCCATCTGTCGGCACAATGACGGATCATCCCATAATGCGGATGGTAAAAACACGGGAGTATTGTACAGTTTTTGCCCACACTATTCCGGGTTATTGTTGTAATTCATGGGGCTCTTTAAACTAATGATACGTTTTTATCTTTTGCCATCTCGGACTTGCATGATGCTTTAGGCGAACATATTATTAAAACAGCCGTAATGGAGCCATTAATAAAAGATCTTTGCAAGTGTAGTAAGGAATAAGTTACTTGGTAATCAGGATATCCTTTGGGTATAAAAATCATCGTGTTTGCTATGTAAATGGACGTTGTATACGCAGAGGCTGACAATAATGAGAATGCCATAAAGCCGCTGCCACAGTGGCGGCATATCGGCACAATCTGGCGGCTCAATGGAGGTTATTTACATAGCAATAAGGCGGAGATAGCGTCGTCTTCGAACCTTATCTCTGTTATTGCCTGTGTGCACGCGGCTTATGGTCGGAAAGAAAATGAACTGGGGTGTCACGGAAATAAAGTGTCTTAAACAGTCTCGCTTGATTTATCTTAATAGAAGCGGATAAAGCTATAACATTTTCTCTGTATCTCTCTATATCTACCTCTGTATCTTGAGTGAAAATCTAGTTAATTTCACAATAAGCACCTATAAATCATCGTGTATTACATAGGATATATATGATTGAGATCAAACTAATTTTTAAACTTCCTTAATATCGGATAAGAGCGATATTTTAATTATTATAATCTGAAGCGGGAGGTATCTCTCGAATATAATTTAGACATGTCCCAAAATTTGAAGATAAGCAAACAAGGGGTGCGCAAATATTAAAATGAGAATTTATGAAGTGTGACTACGTACACCGTGACGAAGCGATTTGTATGGAAATTTCATAAACGTTTCACTCAACGGGTGTTTGGCCCGAAGGTGTCATTTGATGGCATAATTTGGGCCCGACATAAACCCGTCAGATTTATGTTTGTTTGCACATTGGTTTATTGAATACTGCGGAGAGGGACACGGGTTTATGGTCTCTTTGTTTTCACATGTAGCGTAAAAATCACATATGCCAATAACGATTTGTATTTAATTCTCTATAGTTGCCTTTTCAAATTGTGCCTACAGATTCTGTAGCATAGAGCATGCAAACGATGTAATTAAAGACGACTGGAAATAATGGCCCATTAGTTGAAGTTCGACAGAAGCAGCGTCGTCCTAGAGATCGTAGATTCGATCTCCGGACGTGCACCTTTATATATATTATATAATATTTACAGAATATGTTATAAATAAAAAATTACAAATACATACACATAACTGTGTGATTGTAAGAAGCATTTAATAATAATGAATTAATAAGGATAATTAAATGCTTCTTGCACTTTTGACAAATTGAAAAGGGAGTTTTGAAAACGAAAATTACTTTTAAAGCCGTGAAACAAATTAGTTATTATTATTACGTTTGTTATATTTTTATTTATTAAAAAGGCTGCTATTTAAAAAGCTGTAGTTCCAGAACCAATATTTCGTATCCATGCTACATGATATCTGTTGTTTAAAATATAAAAAATATCCAAATAATGAAAATGCAGAAACATTGTTTGCTCGAACAAGAGACGCGATGGCATATGGCCTGATCCGTGATATCGCCACGCTGCAATAACTTTTTTTATTTTTTATTCCCATAACTGAACCGCCTATGACCGCCCAAACTTGTGACAGATAAATTTTTAACGTGACATTTTATATGGCCGCGGTACTGTGAATATCCTTTGTTATTAAAAATTGCTGATATATTTCGTAGTTTTTTTCATGCTGGAATTTTTATTTTTTCTGACTCTTTTATAATGAATTTTCGTAACGTTTGGATTACTAAGATTTGTATGCGAAATAAGGCTGATACATTGTTAGGAGTTATTGCAATAAGAAGTTTTCAAGATGAAGTTTTTGTCTCTGTTTCTTTTCATAGATAGATATATGTATAATGATAAAGATCTGTGTTAGAAGTAACTTGCTTGATATTGTTAAACAACCTCTTTGGTGATATATATACTTAATAAATATATATACTTATTGCAATATTTTTTATTCGCCCAAAGGATTACCTTTAGATATATTTTTTAAGATAATGTAAAAGTGTGAAACAGATCTTCCTGAGTGGTTAAAATATGTTAATTAAAAATTAAAAAAAAAATCTAATAAACCCTATAATTAAATTTTCACGTACAATTTATTTAAGATTTTATTTAATTTCTTGGTAATATATTTTTAGTATTATAAAATAAAAAAATTAAAAATATAGAATATTTTGAGTTTCTAGTAGGTACAGATTATAATTAAATAAGATATGCGCAAGAAGTACAAGACTGAATAACATAAAAGATATAATATACAAAAAATCCAGTGGCGCTGCTTCCTCCTTTAGGTCTAGGCCTCAGATTACTATTGCTGTTTCATGATCATTTGTCATCTTAATAGACAAGTAGGTGATCAACCTTGACAGTGCTTGACATTTGCTGTCGATATTTTGGATCATTTAGAGCGAGAAGCATATTACGAAGAAGCAGTCCATTTGTGCAGAGCCGGAGATCAAATCTATGACCTCACATGTATGAGAGTCGCCCGCAGAAGCCACTAGGCCAACACTGCTCACACAATAACTAAAACATAAAAATATGAAAACAAACAAAATAATGGGGTAAAGGACATATTATGAATCTGGATTTTTTAAAGTTGGTATAGGTAATGCTAGTACAGTAGAGATATATATTGTATTGAAAAGCAATATCAACGCTTAAATAGTAAAATTGAGTTTTTGTAAACCAATGCTAATAATAGGCAAGCATCGATGTGAATAAATAAAACGACTAGTGCCCAACTGGTATTAATTGACACGCGACAATTGAGTTTGTACGCGAAAGCGTTTTCAATAATTTGTATCGAATAACACTATTTTTTCGTATACCTTAAAATTGCTACAATATTGTGACGAATATTATCGCATTTCATTTCCGATTACCTACTTCAGTTACGTATCAAGATGATCTCAGATGTTATGGAAAATAAAATATGTCATACATATATTAATACTTAAGGAATAGTTGGAAGCATGGCTTTGAATTTATGAACTGTTTACTTACTTACGTTCGAAATAGTAACGTCTTAATTATGACGTATTTTGGGCAAAATATTGCAGAAACTCCTGATGCAACAACATTGCATTGGAGAGTTCATACAATTGTAGATTCGTTTATACGAATTATGGGCAAACAAAATATGTTATCATCAGTAGTCAAATCAAAATGGTAGCGTTTGCAGCTGCCCAACGCAAATGCAAATGTGGGGGGTGAACGCGCAGTTGGCTGCATTGTGATCCCCCCGCCACTCCCTGCCCCTCACATCCCGCGAGAGTTTGTTTTTCGGGGCAAATAGCTATAGGCTTGATAATGGCCTCGCGGATCATGATTGGATATTGGAGTATGCTCTACTTTGTGTTAATTTATTTATATATTATACGTACGTGTAATTTGCTAAATTGCGTATTACCATTTTATTTTAAGAATAGGTGAGTAGTGGAACATTTTGCATTTTCCATTAAAACAATTTTATGTCTCTTAGCATTAAGCCACCATTAAACATAATACAAATGCCCGGATAAACAAAATAAAGTTCTCCGGAAAATCAGAGATTTAAATATATAATAAGGTAAAAAGACATTATGGGTCCTATATTTTATTCAGTTTTGATTGTTGCAGGAACAACACAAGTAGATAGTCTGGCTCGTCAGGTGGAGCAACACTCCGACCGTCTGCTTTACACCCGAGTGGCGGATGGGTTTTGATTTTTGTAGTTTCGTATTATTTGCGTATTTATCCGCCCGCCGCCCGGCAGATACATTTATTTGCGCCTCCCTCCCCCACTATCCCCCCCAATCGATTGATCGCGATATCATTGCGATAATAGGGCAGCCCGATCGACGCGCGGTTCCGTGACGAAAAGAGAAATATGGCCGACACACCGGTCAACCTGGAAAAGTTACCCAACTTCCATCCATCCGGACTAGCTTACCTACTACAGGAGGTATTAAAAAAATATGGTTTAAACCTTTTCCCCTTACGCTTTAGTCGCGTTTTTCATTACTAAAGGTCCACTTAAACTTCCGTTCCTTCCAGCCTTCGGCAAGCTTCAAAACCTACTCAAGCCTTTATTTGGTGGTTCCAGCAAATATTCGGCCTCGAGGTCTTGCTTGTTCATGTTCACATAAGCTTAGAATTCTAAACTGAATAATGGTTCAATAAGGACACACAAATATTCATAAAAATAAAAAAAATGTAATCATGACTGAATATTCAAGTCAAGTCATACCAAAAATTAAATTGTTGTTTTTTCGTAGTGTAGTATTCTTCTTCATTAATGTTTCTCACCATTAACCTTTCCTGAACTTCCACAAATATTTCAACATCATAATTAGCCAAATCGGTGCAGCCGTTCTTGAGTTCGAACAGCAATTCATTTTTCTATATGTATTCAGTTTCTCTAAGTCTTCGTAAACGATACAACGTTTATAGAATTGTTTCTTCACACAATTTAAATACAGGTTTAATATAAGTGTAAAGCGCAGCGTTTAAGCTCCAATCAATCTTTTCTGAGTAAGTCGGTAGCACAAACAAACAACCCGAATACATGCAAATGAACCAGACTATGCAAATGAGGCCCTAAAAGGCCCGGTTAAATTTTAACCAAATATTGGGATAAAAAAGATTTGTCAGGCGCATGCTTTGAGTTGGTTATCAATTTAAAAGTCGGTATTATGTGAATGTTAGGGGGCAAAATAAAACATTTCAATTTGGCGATCCGGTTACGACCCTTTTTCAATGCGCTTTGTTGATCTCAGATCCCGAATCCTAGTAGTTTTGATGTACAGTCGGCAACAAAATTTATTTGTATTGATCTTTTATTTGTTCTAATAGCCAAGTATCGGCCTTCAGTGCCTGACAAATTTCGTCGATATTTTGGATCTAAGGAATGTCGGTTGCCTTACGATGGTTTCCTTCACCGTACGCCGCATTGCATATAGACGGAAAGTCCATTGCTGCACAGCCGGGGATCGTGCATACGATCTCAGAGAAGAGAGCTGAAGCCACTAGTCAACACTGGTCTTACGGCCTCAAATAAACTTATTGAAGCTTTAAGATATTATTTCTATAGAAAAGAGTCAAAAGACAATATGTTAATGTTCTTTATCTCTGTAATATATGGTTACATACTTTCATAAATTAAAAGTGGTTCATACTTTAATAAACTAATACTCGTTTAGCGTGCAACTATGCAAATTTAATCAAATACGTTTCCAAATATCACCGAATTTTAATAAGAAACATACACAATTTATATATTTGTATGTAATCAAAAATAATCGTAACTATTATAATTTAAACGCACTTTTGATCGCGATTGTCCCCACAGTGGGTACCCAAAACGCAGTGTATGCTTGGTTAAGCCCGCGCCCCTTCCCGGGTACAAGAAAGGGGTAGTTAGCCGCTATTGTCTCAGCCCCACGGCTGTACGATAGACAACCGATAAAACACTGTACGTTTATTATTTTTAATAAAATATTGTCACCATCGTTTTCACTTGTCTTTCATACTTAAGTAGTTAGCTTTAATCATATTTTTTATTGAATAAACAGTGATAAATCCAAGGATATTTAAATGAGGTCTGGAGGCCATGTTTTAATTCGAGTTTCACAATAAATATTTTTTTTTAAACCAAGTAGAAATTATTTTAATATTAAAGTTTATCTCTCTAATATTAAAGTGTCTATATCTTGTACAAAGAATGTATGTGTTTATAGCTTTTTATTTTTCTTTTCATATAATATTTCTGATAAGAGTTGCCTGCGCGCAGTTCACAGTAAGAATGCAATACAAAGGTGCGGCTTACCGTAGTTTAATGTGAATAAAAATAAAAATGTCTATTGCAGTGATTTTGTAATCTTCATGTATTTGTATACCAACATATAATCGTAAAATAAAACATAACCATTAATATGTCAGCAAATTTATGATAATAAATCTCTTATTCAAAGTTATTTTGACAGAAATAATAAAACTACCGATATACAGGGGCGTGTCCCCAACCCTACAAAGACGAGAAACACGGAAAACACTTAGCCCTGTTGACACTACACTCTACCGCTGATTCTACTTCAGATTCACCCGAACGGGACACTTTCGAGCAATCATTGACGTTCTTAATTGTTTCTCTTGCAATTTATGCATTTAGCGTAATTACGTCACTTTTGACGGTCTTTTTAATGGTGCTCAAATTCTTATTTCAAAATGTGTTGGGTTTTTCTACTTGTTACAAGTATGCTTCATCACTAATGGCTAGGTTCATGGTTATGAAGGGCAAATGAGCTTGGTTTAGAAGAAAGTTAGGTCCGTATGTACGACTGGTATACCAGAAGAGTAATTGTTAGATTTATAACCTCGAAACTATTTCATTACTGTAAATGTGTGACGAATGCGTCTCTTGACATTTGTTAGCTACAAACGTAGCAACACAATAAACAGCCAAAGAGTTGAGTTATAAACTGGTTATATAGTTCACCACAATTCAAACGTCAAGTTGTCATACATACGCAGCTGTAAAAAACAATTAAAGCTGAAACTATCAAACAGTAGCGTAATGAATGGCCGCCGTATAATAACCGGGCTGCAAATCTAGTTTGCGAGGGGAGTGCGGCAAGTTCGGTGAGCCTCCATGGCCAGACTCTCACCACACTCGTGTACGGTGCCCTTAAACCGAACAAATTAACGGCCTAAAATACGCAAATGTTACACGCCATTGTGCGTATTAATATTATTGAAACTAAGCTCATTTTCGCGCAGCGTTTTTATAAATCCAACAGATCGGTATAACGTGTTCTTTGTCGCTGGCCACGTCCCTCTCACACAATGGCATACTTATTAGGGATTTAGTCCAGATATTAGTTGGGGTTGGCATTGTTTGGAGTTTAATAGAATTGAGCGCCCCGCACGCCGTAGGGAGCATGTGATACACCATGTGCCTGGAATTGCTTCTGAGCTCCGAATACTTGAGAGAACATTAAAATATTAATTTTTAATGACGGATTACAATCACTGTAGTGAGGATTTAAAACAGCTACTGAGAAGCTCTACTGGATATTTTGTTTAGTTTTAAATTAAAGATAAAATTAATGAAATTAGATTTTTTATAATCCATCCAGGTATTATGAATACTAGCGTAAAGTTTTTATTTAACCGTGAACTGTGAGTAATTGAGTGAGTAATTTAACAGTAACATATAGTGTATATAGTATATTATATGAGTTTTAAAAATGGAAAGGAATAAAAAGTTACGACATTTATCGTTTATAACATGTATTAATTTGTGTCAGTGATCCTTATAAATTAAATTTTGCTTTTATCACAGTTGTTGGTATTCTTTCGACTTATGATCAATGTTGGATGCATCGCATCCGAGATGATGCATCTCAGAACGCGGATCAATAAGTGCCCCTCGATCGCGCCCCTTATTGAAAATTATAACAATGGCACACCGCTCTGCAGCCCTCTTAACACTCACTGATTTCGGAAATTCATTGTGGATACGTCACTAGTTCTATAGTTTACTGCTGGCGAGAGAATTGTACGAATCAAGTTTATTATAATATGTCTGAATTTAAAGTTTCCATTGCACAATTTAATGTTTTTACCAAAATTTGTAGATGAAATTGTTACTAGTTTATTTACTTGTATTTATATATATATATATATATCAAGATTATTTTTTATGTTTACAAAATTTTCGCACTTCTTGCACCTAACTAGGTCTGTAAGTAAGTAACCTGCCCTCCAAATCATGTAGTATTGTACGTCAGAAAATCTTAGTTCATTTTTAAAAAAAAGTTTGTTTAAATTTAATTCTTAATTCGAATTTTTATATACTTATGTAGTTTAAAATCATGTTTTGGCACCTAGTAGATAGTGCCGGTTAACCCAGACCTGGTACTTTCCTCGCTCAACGAATTAGTATAAAACAGTACAGTGAGGAAATGCTGCCAGCGTAAAAAGGTACAGTGCCAAAGGGACCAAACTTTCATTTGTTTTAATTTTATTTCTATTAATGATTACTATGTTAAGAAAATTGTTATGGGGCACTGTACGTTTGATTGTTATGATTACTAATAATGGATATGTTTAAAATCATATCCATATAATATAGAAAATCGTGTTAATACATCGGTCGGCAGAGGCCAGAGAGGGATGTAGATTATAATGAGGCGCGCCCTCACTAAGTATTTTCGACATGCGTCGTCCTCACCCGCCAAACATTCAGCTGGGGTTTACATTGCAATCGCTACCGAATTCCTGTTCGATGTTCGATCTACTTTTCTAAATATCCTATTCGAATTGTAAATATGAAACTTTATTAGCCGCAAATGTGATTCAGTACTGTCATACATACTTATTAAGTATATGACTGAATCTCTTGGCTTGATGATAACGATGGTGTGCAAAAAAATTATGATATTGTTGCTAAATTTACAAATTCAATACAAGACGTTAAGTCTTGAATATGACTATATACTGAAAATCTATAACTTTGAAATAGAAATGGCCTTTGAAGAGAAACATCTACTCAAGTGAACAGTTACCGTTTAATCTGACCAATTTGAAGATTACACATGACAGGGCTATATAATAATGTTCATAATCTAATATTAGTCTAACATACACGCTAACCTACGTAATCATTTGATTTTTAAATAGGTGAACATCCTTCCGTGCAACACACGGCGTTGTCAGAAAGTCTATCGGTGCACAGCATGGAATAGAACCTCTGAGATCAAGGATGAAAATCACCAGCTAAAGTCACTAGACAGACACTATTGTCTATTTACTAGAGTACAAAAACTGTAAATACTTCAATTGATAAACAGATTTTAATAGATATTTTGTATAAGTATTTACTGTAATTTAAATGTAAGAATATAAATAGTAATTGTATTTACACTAAACTGTTTTTATATACATAATTGTAATATTTCTATTTACTTGGAATTGAGTCACACGAATATTCAATGCTTGGGTTAGCCTGAAAAAAACATTCAGTAGTCGAACCATTCGAGGCACGCGTCCACATTTTTTAGCTAACAATCTGTTAAATTTTCACCAACTTCGTAGAACCGTAATTTGAAAAAAACTAGTCGCAAAACAGTGGAACTAATTTCATTTTGATGTCGCGTGGGTGCAATAGTGCCACAATGCCACCAACACGTCACTCACAGGAATCTCATTGTATCACTCATACTGAGAATGGTCAAAGAATCGTTCCTTTGTCACATTTGAAATGAGCTATTGTTTTTACTATTTGTCTCTTTGTATAATTGTTAGGAAGTTAAATGTAGTTAAGTCTTTTGTATGGGTTTTTGTTCGTTTTGTGTGCGATTTCACGCTGCTACGCTTGTTTTCGTTGTATAGAATTGGTTCGTTTATTAGAAACGGCAGGAACCTGTCAATACGGCTGAGGTGTGTCGAGCTATAATGAATGTATTAATTGCACGTGCTTTGAAAGTTCATATTTGAAGTTAACGACAGAATAACTATGATAGGAAAATCATTGGACTAGTTACTAATTAAATAATGCATATTACTTTGTTAAAGGATTCAATTAAATTTAATTAAAAAGAGTGGCGGAGAGTTCCATGTAGTTCTTCTTGCCCGCTCTACGCTGTACGGACTGGTATTAAATTGAAATTTGGAATATCTTTAACATCTTTTCTGATGACGTTCATAACTGTAGGTACATGGTCTCTGGATTATATATGTTTTTTAATAAACTCCAACTCAAAATTACTGTATTCACCTATATGAATGCAGTAATTTTGGGATTATTTCGCTACAACGCTACATGGGTCTTTGCCTCAGACTACCGATTATGTATTACAGATATATTATTTTTATGTCATAGATAAGTAATCAGTGGTTGCCTGGAAGATCACTCCAAAGCGAAAAGGCCGCCAGTTGCTTTTCATCAAATTATGTTTAATATTATTTTTTTCTTTTATGTAATGCAACGAAGTGTTAATAAATAAATATGTAGGTGATCAGCCTCTCTGACATATGTCATCAAACAAAGTATAAATATGACGTGTACCTTAGTTACCTATTTTAAAATAAATCTCATTTTCTGTAATAAAAACCACTATTCTACGAACACAATGGTTTATGGTTGCAAAATATTGCTAATACAAAAGATTAACACCAGTAGCTGTTTCAAAATTTATGACTCAGGATGAGTACACGAAATTATAAAGAATTATAATCCCTCTTTTCTCTAAAGTAACTAAATATGTATTGACTGATTGTATGCCTCTATTATGAGGCCAATATATGCAATTGAAACAAATTTTCTAGAATTGTTTTCATGGTTTCAAAACTTCACCTGACCCAACTCAATAACCATAATAAACGTGAATAAGAAGACAAAATCCCGTACAAAAATGTCTGATATGAAATCGAAATAACTGTAACGCGCAGCGTTCAAAACAAAAGCCAACTTTCATTGCTCAAGTTAAACAGTTATAGACAAACAAATTAACGGTAACTACGTCACTGGTCACCCGTTATTCCAATAAATATAACGGGCTGAACCATTTTCGAACAACCCTTTCAATCTGTAATTACACAAAGCACCGTATTGGTAACAGTTATACAAAGGGTAGCGTTAGTCGGCATTGAGAAGAAAGCACAATATACTTTCTCCGTACTCTTGTTCCTTGTTGCCTGTGACGAATCCACTCTCAGGCCAACGGTATACGTGACATTCGAAAGGGTTTTCCTAAAGTAATGCTTCATTTCGACCTTGTCATATCTAGTTCTAGATTTTATCTTAACTAATGTTTGCTTTGTACCTAATTAAACGAGACTGCCAATTGTTAGTTGATAAATTACGTATGTTTATGTGTTAAGTAAATCTCACTAAAGTAATAAACTTTTTTAGCGGGTGAAGAGTATTTTTATTATTTTTTAATTAAAAATGCCACACTCCTGCCCTAACAGGTCAAGTAAATAACAATAATACATAACCAATAAAATTTAATACACGAAATAAAATTAAACGAAAATTTATATTAAGAAATTAATTAGGAAAAAACAGCTAAACTAAAAAATTGCATTATGAAAAAAAATAGCTAATTACTCTAGGTACGTACAAGTATGTAGTTAAACTTGTCAGTTCAGCAGTAGGTACGTTTAGCCTACGTAATTCGTTGTCTAATGAAATTCATTCGTGTTTTTAACACTACGATTTAATGATGCTTTGTAAAATGTTTATTTGATTATTTTTAGTGATTCGATCTACGCTACTTTGATGTAATAAAGCTATAAATAAACAATTAAGACATTAATTGCAGTTACAGTTTGATGAAGCGATTAGCCCAGATTAGCAGTGTTTGCAGCCTGTCATGACATCTCAAAGTCTTGATCAATATTGACTTTATATTGTCCTTGTTTGAGGTATTGTAACATTCTATTGGGGACTCTTATAATTAGACAATGTGTGAGTGTCTGTATTACCAGCCTACATACAATGTTTGCCTACATAAAAACTGTCATGTGGACCATGGTGTAAGGTTTGCAGCTCCTTAGAAATATTTTGTAGAACAAAACATTTGACGATTGAAAAGCGCGGAGTTTATTGCCAGTTCCTCTCTTCCGTTCTACGACCTTGTTTGTAGAATTTGCAGTAAATGTAAAATTATAAGCATTTAATATGTATTCCTTTTTGACGTGTACCTTTATTGTGTTACCTAAAGAAATATATGATTTTTATTTGATTTGAAAAACCCTTTTCTTTTAATATATTTTTCCATTCCAATGTATTTTCAATTGAATTCATCAGCACAACATAGTTACGGATTCCTCGACGAATCAATTATTATTTATGTATGTAACACTAGCTGACCCGATACAATTTGCCCTTTAAACACGTCCTAAATTAAAAAATTCTTCTAACTGTAATTAATCTAACCATTCTAGAATACAAAAAAAATCATTAAAATTGGTTAGGTTAAATGCAAACACACGTATATTTTTTTGTAAAATATTATTCATTCATTCATTAATTATTATTTCCCTACTTTCATACTTAATAGTTTATTATTTAATGGTATTTTTTTATTATTAACTTATGAAATATGATATTTTTATTAGCAAGACTATGTCACATCAATAGGCTCGATTTGACTTGTACACCTGTAGGTTCTGCTTCTGGTCCTCTACTCTCTAGTCTGTAGTCTGCGGTCACCAGTGTGTATAGAAATCGAGACAAACTAACTTTTAATTTTACTTTCTCACAAAAAGTACTTTATACGTAATTAATATATCGCATTGACTTTTCTAAATTACAAGGTCTGAACGATAAACCTTTTATTCTACATCATTTTAAACACAAATAATGATCAAAAGACAATCCTCTCACCTAAGTCTCCCTAAGATGTTAAAGCTATTTGTGTAATGGATTTGAAGGATTAAGCAGACAATCTTTCTTTGCCGTTCTACAGTTGTTAATGGTGTCAGGGATTGTCACCTTAATCTATATTTGTTGAATTTACTGTTAAAAAAACGAGATATATTAGATACTCTTTATTCAATGTGGGTACAGACATTAAAAATATAATATAAAAAACATATTACAAATTATTGAAGTGCCCTTGAATTGTTACATAGATAAGTATAAAAAAATTAAGAATAACTCAAACAAAACCGAGAGTAATATATAGACATCATCCTAAAAATCATTGTATTGGTGGTTTAGTTACAGACTTTTTTTATCCTAAATTAGTTTATGGGAGAAATATCATAATTTCTGTTTTGTGGTGATAAGAGGCAAGAAACAAAATTAAATTGACTCCGAAATGTCAGGCCCGTGCCCCATTTAGGGAATTCCAATTTAAACCTCATCTCAGACGAAAGTCACGTGAAAATATATAATAGAACATTTTAGAATAATTGAAATGAATTCTTAACGAGTAGTTTTATTTCACTGTAAGTTGTGTAAATTTTTTTGTAATTCAATTCATTGCAACATAAATAAGTATCAGCGAAAAAGTGTCGCGAATTTGCTTTTATCGATCGGCGTTCGTCTCGCTCGCCGGCCAATGTGTGTCGGTGTTAATTCATATATGCCTCGTTAATTCTCCTTAACGCCCGCGTCGATGCCGCGGTACTAATGAATTTCAATTTGTTACCCGCCAACGCTTAAAAAATATCAAAAAACCCCGCGCTTTTGCTGGTATTCCTAAGCAAATTAGCGCGGTCCGTCTAAATTATATTTGTGACCGAGTTTTCGAAATTGGAATATGAAATTTGTTGCATTAATTCGTTTTTATTCTTTTTTCAAATTGACAGCTTTCCGTTCATTCATTGACACAGCAAGAGATTTTTTAAAATTGAAATACGTACTTTATTTTAAATTAAATCACCCCACATTTTATAGGATCTTATTGCGGAAAGCAGAGAATTTTAATACAATTATATTTTAAAACCTCTCAATTCAGAAACACCCGCAGTACTGTGAGCACGTGCGTTCTTCTCATTTATATTCGCGTCTCACCTGCGAGCAAATTGAATAATGGTGGAGGCGAGGAAAGTTATCATAATGCGAATAGCGGACACCTTACTATAACAAAAACATACATACAGTTTGCGTATGGGGCGTTAACGTAAGAGTAATTTCTACCATTGGTGTGTATTATTAAGGATTATTAAATTAATTTGATTAAGATTAGAAAAAAACGTACATTATATTTAAAAATTATGAGACTATCACCATCATTTTCAGTTGAATAAGTGAAAATTTAAAAATTTATAGAATTAGTTTATTGCGTTTAAAAATAGCAGTTTAAGTATTAAGTTTTTATTATTTTACAATAATAACATCTCAATCTCAACATCAGAAATTTAGTTTAAGAGTTGGAGTTTTGAAGATTTCGTTCTATCCACTAATTTCAATTAAAACTGCCACATACAAGTACAAAACGTGAGCCCGTGTGTTTTTCATTAGTTTCGCGAGTGTCACGCAAGGCAAGTGCCGAGAGAGCTGTCAAGTTGTCGGAGCTAAAACCGCGAATGTACTGGTTTACTCTAGTTTCCAAATTTCACTCATTTTTTTCTATTCATTCATTATTAATAATACATATATAAATTAGCTATATTATGAATTTAATTTTTCAAAACACAATATCAAATCTCATCTAATATATTTATATTCTAATATTTTAGTTTAATTCCTAAAGACTGAATTTAATGAGCTTCTTAATAATATTTACTATCGTAGCATGAAAAAGGACGATACAGATAATTTGTAGATTTTATATTTCCTTTGACCCGAACAAACGCACCTTTAACATGTTTATCAAATTTCATTGTATTTTCCATTCAACAAATGACTAACGCATTACGCGTTATTATTATATTATTAAAAATGCACACGCAGGTACCTAATAATTTACACAGATTTTTTCCGTTTACATAATTATCTGTATTGATTTTCGACGCTGCCTTTGATCTATAACGTTCCGAGCGCTTTTTACGAATCCTGCCCATTTACATATAACGGTAATGCGAAAGCTTTTGTTTGTTTGTAAAAACTATATGACTTCGGGCTCTACTTTTTACCGATTTGGAGCACCGTTATACTTTTACCAAAGACATTTTTATTTGCTAAAAAAGTTCGCAATAAATGTTACAGTTACCGTTGTAAAATACCTAAGGTTTATTGCCAGCTTTGCGCGGTGAGCCCCTGTTAGCAGCGGTCAATGTTATTTAATTGAATAACTGTTTAAGGGTTTTTCATAAGACCGCTGTCGTTCACCCTGTATCTAACGAGGAAACAGAAAATGAAAAATGTTTATTGAAACATATTATAAATAAACAAAATATTGATACGATTACTAATTAAAAAAAAGAGTGGCGGAGAGTTTATTGCCAGTTCTTCTTTTCCGTTCTACGCCCTTGATTTGAGAACTGGCAGTAAATGTAAAATTAGAATCATTTAATTTCTTTTTTTGACGTTTATAAGTGTACATTATGTTACCTATATGAATAAATGATTTTTGATTTGATTTGATTTGAATTAACGTTTTATAAATAAATTATAAATCTAACACTTTCACAGACTAGTGGTGTATGTGGTGTCAAGGCTGAATAATAACGATAATTATAGTTCTATAATATAAATAAGTAAGACGCACTTCAACATACTTGTGTGTTTCAGGCTAGTGTTAGCTTGTCGGATTGTATTTCTAAAAACTCGTAGTTTACAAAAACCATTTGAACAATGTGTTACTCTTATCGGTTTCCGAAGAACCCTAAGAAAGGGTAGTCGTAAATCATAACAAACATCTTAACCCTTCGGTTACTACTGCCCATGTGCTGTTAATTGGCGACCGGCGAAGGAAATTGGTCGCCTGTACAGCTTCCGTGAGTTAATGACTACGCCCAGTGGATGGACGTGGAAACCAATTTAGGCCCTCGCAATTTAGGGGGGTTAGCCTCTATTTGGTTATAGTTTAATTAACATCTTATAGTCTGATTTTAAGTATTCGATCAATTTGTATAAACTTTTTAGGAACCTTTTGAATAGGAAAATGGTTCATAGTTTAAGTGTTATTTAATACACTGGTATTTCAGGCTAATATTTAAAAGGCTTAGGTATAGTACCGGCCGCAGTATATTAAATACAAATAAAAATAAAAAAGGATAACACTTAGAATATCGTTAATGAACACGATGCAGGCCTTCTGCCTCTCATCTCGTTTTAAAATAGAAATATAATACGTTATACCAAACCAGCTGAGCCTTCTCTAAGTATAGAACCTACGTATTAAAATCCAAAATGGCACATTAGGAAAGTAGAACATAGTGATTTCTAGAATTTAAAATAAGCAGGTACCAAATTCTTGAAAAAGAACGCACGGTAGCTTTGTCGAAGTTTTATAACTTTGGATATTTAGTTTTATAAACAATAGGTTCATATTTTTTATTACCTTTATGAAGCCGACAAAACTTTCTTTCCAAAAAGTTTTTAACTAAGTTTATTAGTTTATGATGTCGGTCGAAAATAAGGTTTTTGTTTGTTAATTTGCTTTGGAATACATTTTTATAGTTACGAGATTACAGCGCCTGAAATTTATAAAAATTATATGTTGAGAGTAGTTAATTTTATTCTGACAAGAATTACAATACTATTGAATCGAGGTTTCGGTGAAAAATGTGAACACACTGTGCCATCGTCACATGAATTTTGTGCTAGTGCTACACATGAAAAGTACTGGGTGTCAATTAAGTAATCTTGTGTCGATCATAAATCTCTCTCATAACTTTTTAAGAATCTTCCCTAGTATTCAATCTGTATCGTGCAATCTGTAACAATATTATTGTTATCAGGAACATTCTAGTCCTGTAATGCAGCCCGCATTTCAATTGAACAATTACTATGAAACTGTTTAACTGATAATAAAATTGCTAAATGTATTAGGAAATGTTACGTCTTAAGCCAGCATAATGTCAACATAAATCAACTTATTTATTCGGTTCATTAGGATTTGAAGTATTCGGAGATTTTTCCTGATTTCATTCCGAAGAGATGGAATAAATATTAATAATAAAGGAGGGTTTGCCTTCCAAATTACGAGGCAGCGTGTTGACGACTCCTAATTTGAAGTAATTTGCATAGATTATACCAGCTCGCTGAGTGCCAATCTTTTTAAGTGGGCTTGTCTTATTTTGTGTTCTTACCGCGTGTATTGGGAATTTATTATTGGCAGAGTGATTTACGGACAACTTTGAACAATGACAAGAAGCAAGTACTTGATGTAGTCACCATACACTACAAACGAATAATCTACTTCTTTATTTTAATTGATACTTGAATTGTATTTAATTCAATATCATGCTCCAACACCCTGCATGTTCCATATTTTTTTTTAAATTATTTAACTAGTAATTCTTATGCAAGTTGAATTATATGAAGTAAAATATGTAGTACATTTAACACTAGAGTGTACAACATATTTTACTTCTATATAGATAGAAAAAGTGACTTAGAGCTACAATTCTAAATTTAAAATAAACATTGTACAATACTTGCAGATTTGCTTCAGTTCATTTAAGTGTATTTTCTGTTAAAGGAGGTTGCATTTTCAAAAATCTACTTTGAATTTAGTGCTAAACAGATTGATTGGACGTTGGTATAGCGAGCAACCGTATCGGCCGCATCGCGAACGCAAATATGGCCTAATCCCACCCACCCCACTTTGTAACCCGACATTATCTCATGTTACTTCTCGATATTACCCCGTTTTACGGGGGTCAGGGGCGCGTAAATCAAATTTATAGCCTTTTTATACAGGCATTAAAATTTTATCGACGTGATTTCTTCTATCCCATTGTCCACTGAAGCTGCCCCTACATTGTAAGGTCATTTTGATGTTCACATTTATTTACCCGGAAATATGATGATTTATAAGATATAAGTGTATAGATATATATATGATGGTGCATGAGTAAGTTCTATTACAGTTGCAAAGAATATAATGTAGATATTTAAAATCGTACAAACGTATATAATCGTATTCTAATGATATACATATGAGGATATTTACTATCACTAAGGCAAAAATACTTTTAAATGTTTTTAAATATTATATTCTATGCAATTGGAAATAATAAATGTTTTGGGGGAATCGAACCCGTTTCAAAAGCGTGCTTCAAAATACGAAGTTTTTTTTCATATTGCACAGTTTTAACATAGTAAAAAATCAATTCAAGTAGTGAAGTGTTTGACATTCTTACCATACGATATCTTAGGAGCATCTTTTCACTTAGAATCATAGCCTTCCCTTTACAACAACACAAGCTCTGATGAAATAAATAATGCATATATTGCAAATAAAAGTCGAAAAAGGTACCTATCGGTAACCCAAAGCTGTAACGGTTAAAGTGAATTTTTATTTTGGCCGAATCGTCCTAACGCTTAAAAGTGGTTCCATTTGGATTTTTTCGATCAGTGTTCCCCGAGGCGGGGTATAGGACACAGGCTTTTCCTGCGACGGCTGAAACAATAAAAGCCTTATCGATATGTTGTGTCCTGCCCGAAGGCTAACTTTCGAGAGAGAATTCAAAGAAGGCACCAATTTTTAAATATTTTCGTTAATAATTCGTATACAAAAGTTTTTGACCGAAGAAATTAATCCCGTCACTTATGTTAAGCACTATTCATTAAATAAAAACAAACAGATGATTAGAGATAAGGTACCGTGAAAAATAAATTTTTATTTGATTGAATGAATGCAATGAAATTATGAACACACTAAATATCATATATTTTGCAGACAGCAATGCTGTTCAAATTATTATGTCCCGATTTCTATTTTCAGCCCAAAAAATGTTAAAAATAATATAATCAAATAGTCACGCTCGCTTTTATAAATTCACCCATCAAAGACTGACTACTATACTGATATAACGAAAATAGCTTTTGTTCTTTTACTAGCAAAAAATTTGTTCATAAAAATATTATAAATAACTCCATTTCAAGTTAAGTAGTAGCTGAAATAATTAATTAAATGTATGTACTTAAAATATAGTTTATTTTATAACATTGTATTTGTTCGACTGTATGTACAATGTTTACGCACAAATGTATTATAAACGTTTATATGGCTATTAATCTTACATACTACATTAGCCAGACAGTAAATAACAGATATTGATATCCCTCTGTCTATATACTCTTGTACACAGACGCTTTCTATTCGTTTCCTATATATATTTGACGCAGTATTTAATTGATAAGTCCAGTTTCACACTGTTTCGGTTTCTTGATTCACTGATTTCAGGCAAACAGGCGATTATCCCACAGTAACCACTTCGGAGCTCCCAGTCTACCTCGGTTTTATATGGGGTTCCTTCATCCTACACCAGGCATAACTATCCATTCTTAGGCTGGTTGGCTTAGCGTAGCTGATGCAGGTCCCTGGATCAAGGACGTGGATGACGCGAACTGGACAGGGTACTGCTTAGTCTAGTGTTCCACTACATAGTAAAGCCGAAGGATGGGTTTTTGTCTTTTTCCAGGCAATGCTGTCTTCGCTTTGTGATAGGTTTCCACCAAGATTACGGATCGATTTTCCCGACTGTCCCAGTAACGTAGAATTTAACGCAAGTTTTTAACTTTTTATTTAAAAAGAAAGAAAACACTTTTCAACGCAGCATATAGATATTAGATATCCTTGCTGACTTACTAAAACCAAAGGGAATCGGTGAGAAACTATATTGGTATAAAGAGAAAAATATGAAACGATATCTATGGGGTCAATTATGGTTCGAGTTAAATTAGCTAAATCTATAATTTCACCAACGATTATCGGTGGAAATATCGGTGATTTATATTTCTTTGAAATATGTCACAAAAAACTTCAGTTATTGTATAACGGTACAGTAGGAAACAGGGCAGGTCGCTAGTATCCAATAAAACAGTATACAATAGAATGTAGATAAAACAGTAGCACATCAGTGTTAGCGTAATCACTCGTGCATTGAAGCGTCGGCTCAAACAAAATTTGAAATTCAAACAAAATACATTCACTGACGCGGCCCGGCCGTCTGGCCACAGCTTTTTAATACATCCAAATAGGATGGTGTATAATGTATGGAGTTCACCAAAAAGCGAATCATAAAGTCGACGCCTCAGATGTGAATCAAAGGTAACATAATGAGGAGGCCTCATTCAATGGAAGTACGGAGATGTTGGGGACTAGATGCGACTACTTGCATCTGAATTTTGATATTTTTTTTCTCTGATATGTTATTTTAATTCGTAATACAATCAATTAGAAACTGTTGAAATGTTTTACTTTTGAAATTGGTCTATTTTTTTAAAACCCGCATAACATAAGATATTCGTTTCATAATAAAATGCTTCGACTGTCATGAATTATATCTTTTAATGGTTAATGCACTTTTCAGGTATATTTTGTGTTTAATTATTTAGACATACATATCAGATAATATACATACACCGTTAATTATTTAGAGGTAAATGGATTTCGCAAATTATTCATTTTGCTTTTATTATATATTTTTACAATACAGATCCCCTTAACTATGTCAAGTCTATAAAATTTGATAATGATGCGAGATACCTAAAATCCTCCTTACATGGGAAAGTTAAAGTCGATATAAGTGATCTATTTCGCATGTATAAAGTCCACTTCCATACATATTACATTTTCATATAAATGAATAGACAATATAAAAATGTAGTATATGCTTTTGATATAACACTTCCAGTAGTTGTATAATTTCGCAATGTTTGAGGAGCGGCTGACCGCCGGCGGGCGCAGTCGGGCGGCAGGGTGCAATCAGCTAACCAGATCACCGCGTAGCGCTATTGATAGTACCTAAGAGACATTTTATATGACCTTATGTAATTTCACAGTAAGTATATAAGTTTTCATATTTCGTCGGTTCTTCGAAAGTTAAATAAGTTGCATAGGATTCAATTTACTGATAAAATTATTACACAAGTTTTTTTTACATCGAGATGTACTCTTTTTGGTAAAACTTTGTAAGCAGGTAAAGCTAGTATTCATATCGTATGTACCATTAGTTTAATCTTTATTAACTACAAATATCAGTATATTTTCGATACTGTGTATAGGTATGTACCCAATTCCCCAGTGGGAAACTACTAGACGCACATCACAGAACGCGTCGTACATTACGTTAACTTTTCATGAAAATAGAAAATAATTTCCCTGAGAATTAACTCTTCATATGAAATAGTTTATCAAGCAATTTTGATTTATAAAAAATCTACGTAGCAAATACGATTTGTATTTACCATATTGAACCCGGGCGTTCTCATAGACACGAGTGAAATAACATGTGCAATGCACGTTTCATTATTTATGGCTATAAACAAACAGTAGCATCTGTCAGTAAGGTATTAGTTTAATCAAAAATGTTTAAAAATGAGTTTAGATTAACCTACATTGCATATTTCAGTGTAGTTATGACAATTGGTAATTTTGCAGTAAGAATAAAGTGCCTGTAATTTGATTAAGACTATTTAATTTTTTATTTCATTATCAGAGTTATGGTTTTTCTTGTTTTTGTATCATTACTAAATACTGAAACTGAACTAAAGTAGGGAAATAATAGAGGTTTTAATTTTTATAGGTCAATTTATTTGTTTGCCTACGTAATTTTAAATATACAAGACGAGTTAGCAATTTCTAACATTACATACCTTGTTAATAACTTTTTTTTTACAATCAATAAATAATTTTTACATTTACAAGACTCATAAAACTCTATAATCAGTCATTTGTCGCAATTTACATATTTCTACAATTTACAAGTTAATTTATTTACATGACTCGTGATTATTACAATCTTCAGCAATTTTTACAGCTATAACAATTCGTAGACAACAATAATTCCTATTAATTGCAAAAGTTTTTGGATAACTTTGAACTACTACTGACGTAGCATTTAATTCTAATATCCTATGCTAACAATAAATATATCTATATCTTTTTATCTTCTATAATATTTACAAGCTCGATTTATCACATTTTGGTCCGTTTTCATACACTTGTCACGGACATATTTGTCACTCACTTCACTACTCTAGAAGCGTCAGTATGGTCGCCAAACTGATTTATGCGTTAAGGTTCCATTGGTTATCTTTGTGGAGGTCGGGCTTGTGGAAAGCACTCGCGTCGTACGTTGAGACGGCGCTTTTAGTTCATTACGACCTCTAGGTTTGTCACACACTGTGGAGTCTGCAGCTTGGACTTGCTTCATCTCCTGGAGCTCAACGTTAGCCGGTCGCGTTGGATGAAAAGCGGATTTGACAACCTCAATCGGCTCTTCATCGGACTCATCCGATATCGTTGCATCGTGCGTTGAATTTACTTCAGATTTTGAATCGGCTTTCGATCTTGGACTAGCGTTGATAATACTTCTTGGGCTACCGCTTTGCCTACTACTCGTAGGTGACAGGCGGGCACTGGAGTTGTCCATCGATGAAACACTACTTTGTAGGTGCCTTATCGCATCATAGGGACTCATGCCGTTTTTCAATGTAAGTTCCGATGGTAGAGATTTTAGTGCTAGGTCCGCAGGGTGTGGTGCAAAGGGCAGTAGCCCGTTAGGTGGTAAAAATGCACCAGGTGGCGGTAATAATCCAGCAGGAGGTAGATTTGTCATAGTAGGTGGGAATGGAAACAAATCTGACGGTGGCAGTGGAACCGGTGGCGTAGCCATTGCTGCAGTACCTGTGGACAATAAAATACTCAAATTAGAATTGATGATTAGATGCTAAGCTTATGATTGATTCATTTGTTTCTTAATGCTACTAGTGTTGTTTGATTCGAGAACATGACGTAATATGAGAGACGACTCTCTGGGGACAGCCTAAGGCACGCGGGCACTTCACCGATTCCCTGAACAACGAGGGTGCATAATCGTACTAAGGATAATGTACAATCTGTAGGCGTTTAAAGGCGGCTTCACTGAAAGGGATGTTTTTTTAGCACGATATTGGTAGGGTGAGGGTGCAATATTTATTTATCCGAATGCAATGTCGTACTTTACGATCCAGACGCGACATTCGATGTAATTCAGTCCGATATGTCTCTTTTCTGTTCTATCCGGAGATCACATTAGCAATGCAATACGCGCGTGAGGCCGTGCCACGAACATGTGCGGTACAAAGCCGGCTGTATCGCGATAAGGAAGCTATCTCGTACAGAACGAACAAAGCGACCTCGGAACGTGAAATTTTCATTAGTAACAGTGTTCGAAATATTCTTGTCGCAGTACCGGGGCTTTGATTCTCGATAAGTGTAAGAGAAACTGATAAAAAGTACACGATGGAGGCGCAGATTGGGCCACAAAGAGCTCAGAGGTGGCGCTGCCGGGATTTCTTTTGCATTTTTTGTATTTGCAGCAGTAGCACTGCTGCACAGACCACTTTAAAAGGCGTCGGGGGTGGGTGGCGTAACTAGGGGGTAATTTGGCGAGGTGGGGACCAATATCGACATAGCGCCTGATTGAGGTGATTTCTGATGGTTCTCTTTAATATAGTTTTAGTTCAATTAAAATTGGTTCGCTCTCTGTTTCGCAGTGTTTGCAATTTGTTCCCATTAGAAGAATGTATAAATGTATTTTGTATTCATATGAAATAAAACCAAGATGGCATATGGTGTTGTCGAGTATGTATAGTAAGTACGAGGTTATTTTTAATGACATTACGCGATGGGAAAAAATTTCGGTACTTTAGGGATGTTCTGGTAAATACGATTTTCTTAGTTAGTTAGTCATAAAAAAAGTTAATATTTAAACCTGACAATAAAAAGCTTGTGTGGAAGAAGAACCTGAAGAAGATGAGATTTGAAGTCGTTGAAGTGGTAAATTACCTTTTTTGATATGTTAATATTGAGACATTATAGTTCAACAAGTTTTGATACTTATAACAATAATATTAAAATATTTTATTAATTAAATGACTGGTAAATAAGATGTTTGCACAGACTCTGGACATAGTGATAAAGGACGATATGACTTGTAAATTGTCTGTTATTTACATAGTTGTTAATGTGTCGGTATCATTGTTCGTGTAGATCGATTGGAACACGCAAAGTCACGCAAATCTCCGTGAAAAAGTATCTGGCAGGGTTTAATAAAAGCTGGTAGGTGTTTGAGTACAACGCTCCTCGCGTTTCAGCGTCGGAAACAAAAAGTGGCCGGTGGCGCGGTCGCCTACATTGGAATAAAATTGACTCCACACTCTCTCGAACGTGAAGGTGGTGCTTTTTGTACTTTTTCCATTGAGTGGGGGCGCACTTCCCCCGACAACGGACTTCAGCGGGTGGTTTTGCTTCGGTCGGAGCCGTGTTGTTTTGCAGCGCTCAAGAGACGCTCCTTTTATTTGAACCTTTGCGTTGCACGGCCTTGAGGGGTGGTTCAGTTTGGAGCAACATGTTTTCGAGTGTTGTTTGAAAAATCGGGAATTTTCAAATTAACGAATGCCAAATAATCCGTCGATCGGAAGTTTAAGAGATGCCGGATGTGTTACTACTTTCAGTTAATATTTTCAAATCGTTTTTGTGATTAATCACACATACATATATTTATATAATTTTTTCAAGTGAGAGGATATAAATAAAATAAAATAATTACCTTTGATAAGACTTGCTGTTTGAGGCGGTCTGAAGTAGTCTACCCAGGCGTAGTTCAGATATGCTGCGTCTAACCATCCAGGATTTAGAAGGAACGGACTAAAGGCTCCAGGGTGCCCATATCCGTAATCTAAAACAAGATATAATTAAGGTTAACATTTTTAAGAATCCAATATATAATATTACTGTTTAAAGATACTATGTAAAGAAAATTGCATTTAAAATTGAATTTTCTTAAGGAGCACGTAAGCTTCTAAGGAGCGGTGCGGAATTGTGTTCAGACATCGTCCACGAATGTCGCAATCAAGTCGCACAAAGAGCTGCCGACACACGGTAATGTTTACCACGTCACAGTAACAAGGAGTCTGTATACATAAGGTTTACTGCAAGCCGGCACCTCTGCTATACGATTTTACGATCCTTCACTGACGTCGCCTTCTAGCGCATTTTTTATTTGTTTAATCGATACACTGAAGACGTCTATTTTCAGTTTATGGCCGTTTTTAATCAATAGATGAGATCAGGTATCGACAATTTTATTACGGGATTAACTGTTTACGAGCACTTTACCTACTTTGTTTCGAACGGAATTTAGTGACTCTTCAAAGTTTATTGCGTAAGTTTCCCTAAGAAGTTCGCCCATTTTAAAGAGCTAAACAAAGCTGTAATTGCATGTTTATCAGATGTTTATGTTGACGTTTTTATTACACGTAAGAATCTCTCGATCTATTTCTTCCTGTATCTGACATAAACGAGTGTTTGTATTCTGTTTGGCGTATCCCAGATCGCGGGTTTTAAATTAAGAACGTGATTGATGGCCCGTTGCGCTGTCACGAGGTTATCCATGGATCAGCATCCCGGTAATAATGAGTGAAATGTAGCACTCGCCTGCATTTGTTAACGCTCTACTCCTCAACCCTATCATAAAACGTGAACAGTTAAACGATGATATATTTAAATTATGACAAATGTGGGCGCATGGTTATCTGGGTCGATCATAAAAATGTTTGATGGTTGCGCGGCGACCGATTCGGTACCAAGACATAACAAACGTATGGAGTTTATAAGTGTCATGATACGCGTTAAATAACTATAATGGCGTCTCGTAAATTAATAATGAAGACGTGTTGGGTGCGTTTGGAATCAGAGTTATTGCTCGTAATATGAGGCGGGGTGGCGACGTCTATAACGGTGATATTCATCTCGTAAAATTTGTCTTTTAAATCGACACAATAAAAAAATACTATATGTTTTGGATTTGGTAGTTTGTTATCAGCGGATACATTTTCAATTAAAACATTTGACCAGCGTTGTAAAAAAGTAAAAATCTAAAGTATTTCTAAAATCAAAGCAATAACTATATAAATATAATTAAATGTTGTATTCTTCAGTATCCAATAAAATCAGTATTATTAATTATATTTGCCTTCATGCATATTAAAGGACATTAACTGAATATAACTTTGGGTTCACATAGGGTTGGTAGATGTGGTGTTGGGGCATTGAGGAGGGACATAAAATCCATATTTTAGAGGCAGGCGAGATCAAACGGAGTTTACGACGGTTCCAGAGATTGTTTACATCTGTTACACGCCGTGGCCGCACGGTGGAACTCGCTAACCGCTGTACTAACGCATTACTGTTGTGAATGTTCTGGAGTCACGGATTTAGCTTTTATTGCAAAATATGCCAGGTCAAAATTACACTCACAGATGACTTCTTTGACTTGCAGGTCAAGTAGTGTATTACTGATTTTTATTGAGTTTGACGTCAGTTGTCAAATTTATAATTTTAATTTAACATATGAATAATATAATTGCTCTTTTAATCGTGAATTATTCATTCAGTTGCTGCTATTTGAGTAGAGATGATCGCTTTCCGAGAAAACTATTTACTAGTAAAAAACGGTATACCTACATTTCAAAGCTAGTCTTTAAAAACTAGAAAATGTGAGCGAGATAATAACGTACATACAGAATAATGACGCCAGTAAGACATTTCATTTCAGATTAATTACTGTTGTAAACCAATGATTGGGTCATTATTTCCTTTGATCTTTACAGAGGATGTTAGTTTTTCCGCATAGTGTCTTTTTTATTATTGGCCGAAGTTTGGGCGCAGCATTTGTTTATACAGACGGTTGGTTGTAACCGAAATAGACGGTCTTGTCAAAACATTATTAGAAAGCTTTTTATTGAATTAAAAGAAAATTTACCTAAAAAAATTTAAGAGGTTTAAATCCGATTTTTCATCGAATATAATATATTTTCCTGAATTTTGTAATATGATTCTATACAGTGTATTAAATAATTATGGAAATATGATATAACAATAAACATTAATTTAATATATTTAATGACTGATTCACTAATTAATTTTCTTAATAATTTTGAATTGTATTCCCAATTTTAACCCTAAACTTCTAAATCCTTTTCAGGAGTTATATTATAATCTTGGTTCCAAAAATAAGTTTGTCGTACGATTAAAAGCTTTTGTCAAATATCCATACATAAGCTTGTCAAAACAATGAAATTTATTCTTAGGCTATTTAAGTCGAATGGGTTGGAATTGAGAAGACTAATTAATGTCTATGTGATTGATAATCGTGCAATGGAACAGATGTTATATTTTTATAGAGTTAATGTGTACCTACATAATGTAGAACTTATGTACGTACTTTTTATAGAATTAATTAAATAGCTAACCTTAATAATTTGCTAAGGGTAGCGTTTTTCCTATATTATTATTACTTTATTTACGTTATTCTATAAAAGTTATAGAACTTAGTTGTATATTTTTATTCTTGTATGTAGACGTAGTTTTTAAAATAAATATAGAATAGAAGAAATTTTTGTAATTGTATAAACATATTTTCCTTTCAAATATAATTGTTGAAACGATTCTTAATCTCCAACAATAAATTTTATATCTACGACTGGTTAGCTTATAAATATCACAGCAGGCATATAAAATGAAATGTTTAATAGCAAGTGTTGATGTTCTGATTTTAGTGAACTATTTCGAATGTGGTCAAACGTTGCGGCGACACAAAACCGACCTCGGTACTTACTGGCGAACCGCCAAGCGCACACGCATGAATATTTTTCGAGTTCTTTTTTATCTTATTTACTGAGTGATTTAAGGGTATTGTTCGTAAATTATTGGCTTTCTGAATTAGATTATCGTTGTGATAAAATTTATTTATAAGACTTAATTATGAGTTATATTAGAGATGTAAAATTAAAATACTATAAAATTAATAATTTATCAACAATATAAAAAAGGCAGTAAAACTTACTTTGTTTAGTTCTAGGTTCTCTTGGTCCGTCAACGGTAACTTTGATAGCTTTGGTATATGTCGCCACTTGGGAGGGGAAACTACTGATGGTGATAGTTAAGGAAAAGGATTTTCCACGTCCGCTTCTACCAACAAAGCGCAAGTCATTGAACTTCGCCACTTGATTCTTCATCACCGCAGTACAGTTCCGCATTTCAGCCATCACATTCTCATCATTTCCAGCTTTGATTGTCACCAATGTCCCATCCTGAACGTCATCCAGGGCCACCACTTTGAAAGCCACCGGCAACGACTTGTTAGATCGCCAATGTCCGGGAAGAGCTGAACACAAAACAGCCGGGGATCCAGTCGGCACCAGGTCTCCGTGACTTTGCCTATAGTACTCATGGATATGTGAGTAAACATCCGCCATGGTCGGGGTCGGGCTCGCGTGCGGGAGGTGCATCGACTTCAGAACTCTTCGAACACTTTGTCTACACGCCACTCAAGTCCTCCGTCACGTCACAACTCTTAAAACTATACTTCGAAAAAAGTTTTCAACACGCGATCGAATTTCAAACTTACAACGCGGCACGCTCCAAGTTGTTTAAAGTATGGGCGCGAGACGCCGTATGAGCCGCAACCCGCCGCGCTCACCACTTGTTGGGCAAGGGCAAGACGCCGGGAGGGGACTCGGAAAAATAAATGGGCGACCCGCCGAGACCGCAAGCCGAAGACGCACGACACGCACCGAAGTTGCGGCGAAGGACGCGTACACGCGGGGCCTCAGTTTCGACTGATGACTGCGATACGACGCGACTTTTTCCGATGGTCAATATTTTGCGTTCGCGCGGTCGCCGCCCCCACCGGGTGGCGGCCCCTACGTCTCGTAAAAAGTGGGAAGGAGACGAAGGGTGCGGGCAGCGCGGTGCCGCAGCGGGAACGAGCGGGACGGCCGCGGTTGATCTCTGCGTTTTTATAAAAATGCTCGCGTGAATGGGACGCCGCCACACAACACCGACGGGTGGGAGAAGGACGGGTGGATTTTTTTGAATAACCGAGGTGACGTATCGCGAGGCGGTGGTAATTAGGCCACGGGGCGGCGGGAAACCGCGGTCGGTGCGAAAACCTATCAACGAGCTTATGAAAAATTATGATTTTCATGTTTGAGCTGTCAGTTTCGGGGTGGCACTTCATTTCGCTAAAGCATGCGAGGAATTCAGATCACCTGGGGTCAGCGCCCCGAACTTAATTGACACGCTTCACAGTGTCCTCATTATCCACATTGAACGCTCAATGAAAAATGAAAGATAATAATTAACATGTTATTTAAATTCAATAATTTTAAAATAGTAATATAAAATTCTAAAGTACCATAAGAAATACATAAACTAAATGACGAGATAATTTTGTTACAAAAATGTAACTTACACTTGCAAAAACTTCATAGTAAGTAAATTAAAGAAGTGAAAAGTTAGAAGTAAGAATGTGTAAGCGCGCGGAATGTGCGAGCGAGAGGGTGTGGGCGGGGCTAGCTGGGCGTGAAACTTAGAAGAGTTTCCCGCGTCACGTGCGATACACCAAACTTGGATTTTCCACTGGAAAACTGTAATTGCATGTAATATGTTTATTTTATACAACCCCAAAACATAACATAACATTATTTAATATAAGATATACCACAATTAAATAGTAAACACTCTTGTATTTTAAAGTTAGAAATAACGATTTTTTTGTCTTGTTATGTATCAATTTACAATATTCCAAACGCGAATTAGTACTTTTTAACGCAAAACAAGAGATGTCAAAATATAAGTGTCCTGCGATATAATCAATGGCGAAATAAATACTGGGAAAAAAATTGTCTGATACGTATTATACGTTAATTAAGTTGTTTCATTCTCTATAAATAATACTAAAAACTTAACATACAACTTATTTATCGGTGCAAAGGTAGAGCCACTCAGAACTTAGGTACCTAATGTATTTGTAACCTGTGTAAGTCTTGTCATAAGCAGTTTACTACAAAAGAAAAAAAACTAGTTAAATGTATTTATTATAAGTAAGAAAAATAATATGTTAGCCTTTTAGGTAACTTTCCTCAGTTTTTTTCCTGTTTCTTAGTATTTTTTATTATATAAGTTTTATAGTTTAAGGTGAAATTTAAACTTGTTTCCAAAGTAGTACCTACCTTGTTTTAATCACAAAGGTTAAACTTTTAAACCACCATCTTAAACCATTTAGAAATAATAAATAGGTAATATTTACTTGAAATGGTTCATTTAAGTGACTCACTGACCAACGACTATCGCCCAAACCAAATAATTAATGCACAATTTCAGATTGAAAACAATCTGAGATCGGACCGTGACAGTCGATCGATCTTCTATCTGCATCCCAAGAACCAAACCCTACGAAGACAATCCATTTTTGGCGACGGATAGAATGAAATCTCTTCGTTCTTTATCTCACTCATTTTTGATAATCAATATAAACCAAATAAAGCAAATAAAACCGTACAAATAATATAAAAAGATACATGTCTACGTTGAAAACATATCAAATAGCTTTTAAATTATTTAAAAAAACTGGTGTTAGTTAAATCTTAAACATCTTAAAAAGAAGAATTATCATTACACACATTATTAAATTTTTAAAAAGCAAGGTGCCTTATGATACATCAGTGATTATTACGTTCGTACATTATTATGACATTCGCATGCCTAGTTTTATATGGCTGCTTGTGTGTTTTTTTTATTTATTTTACTAAACAAAAGAATCCAAAAGCCGAAAAGGATGCCAGCAACACTGCATGTGTGTTAATTTGCTTAGTATACTGCGTGCTTCTTTACCAGAACACATTTGCATTTAAATCTTGATCACCGTGAATGATGTAAGCTCAAACTATCTAACTAATCTTAAAAATATATTCATAACACAAGTCATTCGTAACCAAGGTAGCTGTTACACTTTAACAAGGTTTTATGACCCATTGTTTAAACAGACTTTAAAGTCCTTTGTAGCGATTTCACAAAGCAATTATATAGTTTATGACGCAGATAAGAAAAGTTTTGAAAAATTCGCAAATGTTTTGGTTTTATTGTAAAGTTTTATGGTTATGGTATGGTGGGATGTATAAAGTTTATGGCAAGGGTTGTCGGTGCGTTTGCAAAAATCAGGTAAAATGGCAATAAAACGTGGCTTTGGTGATCAATAGCCTTTCTAAAATTGAGATTAGCTTAATATGTTTTAGTTCTTAAGTTGCTATTGCAGTTTTCTGCTAACATTTATAGTTCGAAACCTCAAATTTTTATCTAGAAGTATTTTTGGAAATACTACCATATTAGCACAAGCGTGAAAGTCTATATAGCACGGGGCAAATGAGCAGGAAGGTCATCTGATATCAAGTTACACCGCCGCCCACGGACAAATACATGGCCAAAAGGCTCGCAAGTCGAATTGTTTTGAAATACTTCAGTGGGCAATATAAAATATTGTGTATTTCGTATTCTGCCTTGATGTCCGATGGTTAAACTCATTTACAGATTAGAGAACATGTCCTCTGAATAGTCTCCATAGAAAAAAATAATAAATTAAGTCTATATAAAACAAGATCTTTCTTTTGTTTAGAGATAAGACGTACCTAGACGTCTTAAAAGCAGAGCAAACAAATCAAAACTGAAGGTATTAAATGATATTTGATTCGGGATTTGTCTTCCTTGAAGCAATCTTGATGCAGAGATCAGCGACATACCTTTCTTAGTTATTATACTAGTCATAGGTACGTAATAATATATTGGTATCTGGATCTGGCCATATTGCCTTGAGAGAACCGAATAGTCTCGACAAATTAATAGGGAGGAATTTAAGAGTTCGAGGAAGTAATACAACCCTCGACATCCCTAATGCCCTGATGCCAGCTCAGGTTAGAGTGGTGTGGAGGCAGCAAGTCGATGTATCGGTTAGGGCTTTTCCAGATAAGCACGACCTTTATATCTATTGAAAAAAGAAGAGAAAAAGTCTTTGTATCTAAGCCTTCTCTCGTGTGGGTATTATCTATTTATGATAGACACGTTTGTCTGTCAGCAGCATTGTGTGCTATTGAAAAACTGTATTATATAAGAAATACCTATCTAATGTCTGTCGTTACAGCAAAAGACATCTTATTTTGTTTCATTATGATCTCAATTTAAATAAAACTACATAATTTCCTCATATAAATTATGTTAAATAACATAATTATATATGTTATCATACTCTTTTTTCATTTGTTGTTTGTGATAAAAATGTATTAGTTACGGCGTTATCACAATTAATGAAATCAATATACAAAATTGAAAAGGTTTCAATTTTAAATATCCTTAGTGAGTGTGCCCCGATAGATTCGATTCAAGACCACACAACTTAAATATATTCATTTGCCTATACAACCGAATTATAATACAATTTAAATAACGTACAAATTAAGTCGTCAATCCATCCTTTCAAAGAAACAAATCGTAAGCCACATTTTTTTCCAATCTCCCTTCAGTGTAACAACCCGACAGTCGGTAAATAGCTGACAAAGGGTCCCACAATGCCCCAATGCCAATGTTTGGGCCAAAATAAAGGGACCTTTGAAGAAGCTGAGTTTTTGTGCGCAAACGCATTGTTCCGTTGCACAAAACCAATCGGTAGCTGTCGGCTCGGTGCTCAAAGTATGTTTGCCTACAATATTATTTTTATTGCCGTAATTGAGAAATGTTTGTCCCTCTGTACCGCCGCACCTACCTAACTTTCTAATTTTTATTACTTAATGCGGTTTTTATTAAAAAATAGCAATAAAAAAGTGAAATCTTAGTATAAAGATATTATACAAATTATGGAGAAAACGATTTGAGAAATTTTTGGATTACTTTATATTTAATTGTATTGAAACCGATTGTATTGGTCATGGTTTTAATTACTCTTGTGAACTGTTTATTTCACCTTCACCTGTTAAAATTTGAAACAGCCATGTAGGATATGTCAGCAGTTGGTCGGTGTTGTAATGAACTCTGAACAACACGCCTGGCAATGCCTAATGCCTATTTAGCCGTTTATAATATTACATATCTTTATTTCTTCTTATCTTTTGTTCTGTAGCCTTTACTGGCATGGTGTAGATTGAAGAGAAAAATTAACACACGAATCCTAGGTTTAGAGTTAGCGCTACCGCCATGTCTTCACGTTAATACACTTACATATTTGATGCGTCAAGTCTCAATTCGTATCTTAATAATAATAATACTTTAATTTACATCACAATAAAAAAATAGGAGAAAAATAATGTAAAAACCCTTACAGAACTTAACTATTTAATGTCATCATATAAAGCTAGTTTAAATGCTAGTGCTCCTAATGAATATTATATATAAGGTTAACCACACTGAATATTGTAATACATATGTAATATTTGTTTTGAGTCAAATAAAGTAATTTTTTTTATTTTATAAACAGGATATCGATATTATATAGTAAAATGTGCCTTAAAATCTCTATCTTAAGTAGAAAAAACATTATAGTAACAATTCTAACATGATGAGTGATTCTAACCGATAGCGTGATGTAAGAACGAAAAAGTGCATTTTGCGATTTGCAGCCGTTGTTCAAGTGAATTCGTTAGCTCTTGATAACGCATGACGTGAACATAGCACAATGTGTCCTGCTGTGTGCATTACACTTATGCGCAATGTTTCCAAACTTTGCCGCTGTAAGAGCCCTCGCGAGGTAAAAGCAGGATAATTGGCCACTTACGTTTGAGGCGCCTTTCCGGTTTTGATGTAGATTTAAAATTATTTAGATGGGTATCGCTACCCGTGTACGTATAAAATATATATTACACTTAAATATTAATGTGGCAATTTATTATAAGTCGTAGTCCCCAACACACGTTTATAGGTGTATTAAAGAGTGATATTTGTAAAACTGTAATTTAATATTTTATAACTTCTCCGAGCGTTCATAGAGCAAATCGTGTTGTTATACCATTTTAAACTAATTAACGGAATCGTCGATTGCCGGAAACGTGCCTCGAATCGGGAGTCGTTTGTTCAATAGAAGATGTCATCACATCCTACGTCTGAACGAACATTGATAGATACTCTCTTAATAGGTTATGTCGCTACCATGATGATGGTGCACATGTTCCATGATTCTTTGGCCTCGGCCAATAAGAATTCAATTATTGATACACATAGGTAGTTCAATTCTTGTTTTTTTAATACTTGATTTCCCTGCTTGAGTCCACATGTTGTAGGGATTTGATGTTTTTATATGCAAGTCAATTTGTCTAAAAAAGGCATGATATATAAACTTTTACGCAAAATTAAGATATTGGTTATGTTAAAATTACCCAACGAACATGCATGGTAAGTGTCATGAAAGTGGATGAAGCGAGAAAGGTAAATCAGGACCGTAGTAAATGGAGAACCATGGTATCTGCTTATGCTTTCAGAAAAGGCGTATTCATAAAAAGTAACAATCCAGTACCCAGCCAAGTTTTAACTACAAGGTTGAGAATCTAACTACTAGGATACTGCTCCTATATAAAGTACATTTTTGTTTATAAACTGTCTCTGCACAAAAACACAATTTAATATTACTTATTAGTAAATTTACTAATAAGGATAATTAACATAAGAGAGTGATATATATATATATATATATATATATATATATATATTCACAGTCTTTATTCTTTAATACACGAATTCTTTCTTCCCTTTGGAAGACATGTTCTTGTGTATTATTTTTTCCACTCACCCCTGTTTAGACTTAAAAATAACGTGCATTCACACTAATTCGAATTGTCCATATTATCAATATTTGAAACTCATATTTTTAAAGAAGGCGATTCTTAACTCTATGGTATTACTTTATTTTGGGTATTGTGCAAATACGGTCGAATCCGGTAAGCGCCCGCGGTCATTAATACTTACCTTTAGAATCGTGAGTGTTGTATTGTTGCAACAGGAAGTATTTTGTGCAATTATTGGCTTAGTACCAATTAAAATAGAGCTTAAAATATCATGAATTATCCGTAAATTCGTCTATAGCAAACATTTCCGTACCAATAAACAGATAATATTCAGTTACTACCGTTTCATATTTCGTCCATACATTGCGTGGAGGCGCTGAGAACTTGGAGAAACTGGTCGTAGTTGGAACAAAGCAAAAGATCACGTGGACGTTCACCAACCAAATGATCGAGTGACTCGTCTTCCTTAAAACTGTACAGCAAGAGTGGCGCTTGACAGAACCCATCGAAACAGATAATTCGCTCCAGATTTTTCCTTGTTGACCACGACTCTCCGCAGGAGCTACCGACTGAAGAGAGAAATATAGATACAATACCAAAAATAATTTAAGGGTATTTAAAAAAAATACTATGGTTACAAACACTTTTTAAGATCTAATAACGTTCATTTGTTTTTGGTTATTTAAAAAAATTGTGTTTTGTAATAAAACAACTTACAGAGATAATTGCGAGACTTTTCATTATTTGCATGACCCGAATATTGGAATTCTTTAGTTTATTTATCAACCCGTTGCCTCGTTACATATATGGTTCATATAGGTACATTCAGAAAACATAAATAAAGGATGCATCGGGCGGCATTATCGCTAACATCTCTTTCAGGCAACTATGATTACAGGTTTTTGTATTGGAGGGATTTGAACTGAGGTTAGATTAAAATTACTTAATTCACACAATTAGTACTAAGCCAGCAATATTTACATAAGACATATATCATAAATCAAGTATTCAGTCATTACGAACTATAAAAATTCGAATAATGAGTGGCGCGCGTATGTGTGAAATTTCATACCAGCACGAGGGGAGAGAGGGGTCGAGAGGTCTCATTACTGGCACGTGACGAACGCCCCCACGTTACATTTGGCAATGAGTTATTGAGTGCGCTGAAAGCTCATGTGTTAAACTCGTGTTTGACTTTCGAAAAATGTGCGTCTATATGTTCCTAGTCATAATTTTGGTAGTTGATTAGTGCTTTTGAAGCTTTGGTTTTATTTATTTTACATTGTGCAGACTGTGTAATTGAATTCATGCCCATTTCCCAATGCTCTAACTTTCACTGAATTTCAATCTAAATTTAACTATAATTGAATCGATTCTTTGAATAGGTTGCCTGGAAGATAACTATTGAACGCTATAAAACCACCTTGCCTTCTTTATTATTCAGTTACTACAATTTGTATTGATTTTTATATTGGTACATTAACAAAAAAGGAATGTTATCATTTAAAAATTATGCATTTGACATCGGTGTGAAATGTCAAAGTTAAAATATTTAATAATAATTCTTTGAATTAATGTTTAATCAAAAGTGTAAAAATTAAACGCAAAACATTTTCAACACGATTTTCAAAAACAATTTAGAACGTGATTGATGACGTAATACAAAACGTCAATTACGCTACAAATGACTCACTTAAGCGACAAAATCCAACCGTTAACCGGCCTACCGTATTTTCTAATTGAATCATGTGTGATTTATTATTGGTATGATGTATCATTCTTTCAACAGCAGCCGCGCAACCCCAGCCTTGCGGGGTATTATTGCTACAAATGTTCACATCCGCGCTTTTTAACTGTGGGGACAATTCGACCCGCTCTCCCCTTAGTTCTTTTATTAAACTCGTTAATCGATTTTTTTGAACAGAGATTGATTTCATGAAAGACTTTTAATTCCGTAGTTATTGTAATAAAACAATACAATTAAAATTATTCTTAAACGATTGATGTTTGCTTAAAAAGTTAATCAATCTTAATAATAACACTTTATTCACATCACTATAAGGCGAAATAAGATTAAAAGAAGACAAAATGTTAATGGTGGTACAGCTAAAGCATTTTCTTCCAGACATATATAAACATAAACTTAAACTGCATAATTTAAATTTATATATATAATATAAATATACAGTATTTTTGTTAGAATGTTTTAACACATATTTTCTTAAAAATTGTAATTACTGCAGTAACATCTATCCGATATACAAACATCACGTAAAAATAGGGAATTGTGTGAAGTAAAAACAAATTGTTTTAACTTGCAGCTGAATGTTGTTTGGGTTAAAACCGTTTCATCATCGGACGTCGAGACAGAATCCAGCCATGTCCAGAATAGCACTCTCCTCTTCGACTACCGTTCACGTTCTCTTCACAACTAAGCTTTTATAGGCAGTTTATACCGCGCACCACCACTATGTGGAAACAGCTCCACACTGAAAATTTTCCTAACCGAATTATGTTTTTATCTTTTGTTCATTCTTTTTTCTCTGGTCTAGTTTATAAGTTATTAAGATACGATGTATGTAATAAATAAAATAAAAAAGCCTTTTAAATCTTACAGCAGAACAAAACGTTGGAAGAAGTACCTAAGTTTACTTACATACTAGTGTTAGTTTTGTTAGTAATTAAATTTGTATCCTAAATTTAATTATTATTCTTCTGTAAAAACTCCTCCAAAGACAGCCAGCCCTCTCTCGATTGGTCTACTTCATAGAAAGATACGATATATTATCGATATTAAGATTTGTCAGATTTGATTGTATCATAAATGTTATTTCATAGTATACCTACTGAAATACTACTCGTGTATTTTGCACTTCTTCACAATTATTTGATTTACTGTTAATTTTAATTAAGGTTGCCTGGAGGAGATCGCTTCGTAGCGGTAAGGCCGCTCAATTCACCATGTTTGTTTTAAATATATTTCTAATGTTATAATTAATTTATTGTGTGAAGAAGTATAAATAAATAAACAAAAGCTATAAGAAATGATTTCAAAGACTGAACATGTGCGAAATACTGTGGAGAATTGTCTTTAGATTCAAGTGCAAATACACAAAAAGCAAGCACATACCTCCTTCCCACCTGCAGTACCCGTAATTATAAGCCATTATATACCGTAACACTAAAATACCCCTTTCTAAGACCTACTCAGCCATCCCATTATTTTACAGCAAACCATTTCACACACGACCTTGTATTGAAGCCGAGTGAACAAAGTCTGAAGTCAGGCCGATGTGTTTACGTTATGAGATGCAAACAACGCCGGATGTGAAACAATAGTCGTTCTCACAATGCGCGCACTGAGCGGAAACGGCTTAGCTGATGGCACCTTGATGAAAATGCACTATCCGATAAAATATCTACGGGAAACGCTGTAGGCTCACCGAACACACGTTTTGTATACTCTACGGCTTATGCTGCCCTGGTACCTTGTTTCAAGTATTGTTATTTTTTTAATTTAGAAAATGTAATATGTACGTATGGAGCATATAGGGCCTAAAAAGGCGAAAGATTTATACGATTTGAAGATAAACATATATGTAGATAGATAGATGTAGTTTTTATTCTTATGAATGAACGTTTCAGAGATAAAAAATAGAAAAATCAAACGAACATAAGAGATTTCACAACATAAACTGTTTTTCTTAACAGCGGAACACGATGATAGGCCGATGTTGGAGGTATCGTTTCCTGCAGAGACAAACATACTACAAATGCACCAGTACACAATGTTACATTGTATTCTTATACATAGTTGGTATTTATAATATATATTATTTACCTTTAATTTTTATTAGAATTAAAGGTACTTTCTTACACATAATAATTTATTTATTAATAATATATGTAGTTGTACAACATAGTTAGATATAGAGCTGGGTATATGCTATGGGTGGCTATGCTTAAAACTGGAGCAACATTTTAAGTTAAAAGTTTACTAACGAAATAATATTATTCTTCTTCTAAAATCGGTTAACAATACCATAAACCAAAAGCGGTACCAAGTGTCAGGAATCCACCACGAGCGAGGGTTGTCACACATCAAATGTATTTCCGCGCCGCTACCCCTCGACAAAGCCCTGGTCTCCGACATCCCTAGTCACCGGTTCCGTACAATGGGAATATAGGGCTGAAATACTTTATAATTTATTGTAAATTTCTATTTTATGTTACAAGTTTGATAATAAGTAAAAATTTAAGGAAATTGGGAATATTTCAACAATAGGAACGTCGTTAATGAATTTCTTTATCAGTCATTTTAGAAAGGCACAAAGGACCCATATAATTTTGACAAGTCCGTAAAAAGCCAATTACAGCCAGCGACGCAATCGCGAGCATAGCCTAACAGAAGACGAGCCCCTTTCCTATTATCTTTTTCTGTAAATAAAGTAACAGAAATATAAAATAGCTGTTTGGGAATTAAAATGTTGAACTTCATGAAGCAAATTTTAACTGAGAGTCAACCCTGATGTGTTGTCCTATGTACACCAATTTTACAGTAATTATAGCCCCATGGCAAGCATGGCCACCCTTGGTGTGGCTGACGTCACGACTCGTGGCTGCTAAAACCATATCATGTATTTAGTTACATATAGCAAAATATTCCTTATTCGTTTTATACAATTCGGTAGATTTTATTTGATAGAAAAAGTGGCAGTACGTTCATCTATTGTAAATTGGTACAGCCGCCCATGGACACTCTCAATGCCAGAAGACGAGCTTTCTGTGAGTGCGTTGCCAGCTTTTGATTGAGATATATAGACAAAAGTTTTGACGTTAAAATTTCAGGCCAACAGTCTAGTAGTTAGAGGGTGTGATTCTCATCCCCAAGGTCGTGGTTTTGAAACCCTGGCGGTGGACCATCTCTATGGACTTTTGTCAATTTCTCGTACGGTGAAGGAAAAAATCTTGAGGAAATCTAGACGCGACTGTCAGTTTTGTCAATAAATAAACAGCCATATTTCTACGAATATTTATGTGTAAAACATTTATTAGTTTTTTAAAACCAATAAATTTAATTACGTCGTTACATAATGCTTACGTAACTTCAGTATAGTAAACGTAAAAACTAAACTAAAATTTATCACTTATTAAGTTATTTCTATGTTAAATGTTTTCAATAGAAATGTGGTCAAACCTTTGTAAAGCAGATACCCAATTTCGAAGGAAGCAAGCATCAACCGTCCAAAACGTAATTACACTATTGTGGATAAGAATAAAATTGGCCCAAAGGCCCGGTGGGGTGGAATTAAAATTATCGGCAATTGGTGTACAATTATTTCAACCGACGCGAATGGTACTCGGCTAATGTATCGTGACCATACCGCCACGCTCAGTTGGATCCGATCCAATTAATTGACCCTATAAGGTATAAGACATTATGTATGTACACGAAAATATACTGGTAGCAAAGCGGCAAAGTTGAATGTTTGTGGAACTTACAGCGCCCCTGGTTACACGCATCACTAACATTATTTATATATTTAATATAGACTATTTTGATATAGGTACCTACTACTTTGAGCGTCTTAGATGATTTTGAATAGAGTTGGTGGAGAATGATTTTAGTCACGTAGTTTTATTATTCGTTATTCAATTGTTTTGAAGCACATTCCACATTTAAGTATATATCTATATTATATTACTTAAATGATGGATATATTATTTTTACAAGCAATAATGCATTTATATCTATAATCTTAACATTAATAATAATTAAAAACAGATAAATACATATCTACATTTTAAGTGCATATTTTCTAATAATATACAAACTATAATATATATTTAAAATTGAACCATATAATATATAAGTCTTCGTTGATAGCAACTTTTAGATGTTGTTTGTATGGCAGACACGGCATGTGTTAAACAAACTGAAAATTTATACAATGTCAGCTGTGCGATCACTCATTCGTTTTTACAATCAAATAATAAAAACATAAACCGTCTCCTGTGGCTGACCTAATGAGTGCATTTATTCAACCTTTAAAACAAATAAAACTATATTAGTTAACACTTTTTACACTCTTAGCTGTTTTTATAATGATCTGAAAAAGGTTTCGAAACCTTCGGGATGTCTCTGTTTAAATACGAATTTTAAACAGTTAAGCCATCTGCATCTATTTTTTTTCCTGTGACAAGTTAGAAAGAATCATAAATTTCATTATACGAACGCAAAATAATTAAAATTTTCATAAATATTTTTATTTAATTATTTAATATTAAAACTAGGCCACATTTGTCGTATAGACTAAAGAATGATTATAAGGATAGAACTAATACATCTCTTTTAAACTTACTAGTATATGTACAATTTGTCAAGATAACTGAGTATAAATAAAATATTAATTTTAAATTTGTTTTTACGTCACAATAAGTATGATTTACATTATAATTTGTACAAGAAAGCAGGCAAAATTAAGAGGAGAGATGAAGAGAAGAGGCAGAGGCAGGGCAACGACAGGCACCTTTGCTGTGTGTTCTATGTTGTGAGGAGAAAAAATGAAAAAGGCTCTACAACACTTGGTCTTAGTTTTCTTCACACTTACACACGTCTCAGATGTTATTGACAAGTGATCGGTCTTCAAGGTGATCCGAATGGTATTTTGAATTCTGCCTTGACGTCCAATGATGAAACTCAGCTGCAGACATTAGTCCGAACATCTCCATGGTAAATGCGGTAGAAGATGCAAACTGACTCCACATCCCTACGCAACGTCGTCGACGATTCGAATCGCTCTTCGTTGAATACTGTCAATTATATATTACACAGTGACATATAAAAAAAATCCGTGGCACTAAAACCTCCTCCTAAACTAAAACCTCAACGTTTTAGGCTCAAATTTGTGAATCTGTTTCATGATCAATTTTGTAAAGGCAAGTAGGTGATCAGCCTCCAGTGACATACCTAAACAGATCTAAATACATTTAATCAAATTTTTAATACAACAGGTAAACATGACGTTTTTTGGCAGATTAGGGTCAGCTGGAGTTGGGTTTTGAGCAATTAACATCAACCTGCTGTTTAACTTCATTAATAACGGGTTGAACGCATGTTAAACAGTTGGCATTATTACTTAATTCTTATTAATACCCTTTCTCAATAATTAGTTTTTTAATCTATTTTTTTTTATAATTAATCTGTGTTTTTTTACGGGGAAACAGACTTTTTTTTGTTGATATTAAACGTGGCATTGCTTACGCATTTCTAAGACTGGCTATGGGCGATTTTTTACTTAGTGGCTATATTTTTTTAACATACCAGTTAGTTGCTAAATAACAGGCATACATAGTCAGCAGAGCCAGGATAAAACGAAGTATCAATTTCGTTTAGTTTATCAGGAGTGGTGTCGTGGTGCGGTGTCGGCTGGCTCAAACCGAATAGCGTAAGAGCGCACACCGATGTTATAATAAAAAAAGAAACACACGAGTTGATTTCTGTTCCGAAATACATTAATCGGCGTATCAAAATTAAAGAAAAATCATCTTGCTACGTAATACATAGTTATCAATTACTGTAATGAAATCATATCTATGAAAAACCTACATTTGGTAACACTGTGTCAAAAGTATGTATTCTCCATACCCGAATAATACAATGAGATTGTTCGTTTCTAGAAACCGGACGGAACTCTTACACTATTGCAAACTCAGCGCGCGATCGAGATCCTATCAGTGGCGTCAATTGCCCGTGCCAAATGCCACTTCCCCCCTCCCTCTACCCCAGTCATCTCGGAGGCAATGTTATCAGAACAAGGCAACGTGATTGAACGTTTCCGCTGATACAACCGATAATCTTCGTGTGTCTTCGGGTGACGTCGTGAAAGGTCGGTTTTGCAATTCTGTTGAATGTCGCAAAGTGAAGGTAGATTTTTTATTGTTTTTCTGATACAATATTAGTCTATGTTACAGTGTTTTTTAAGATTTTCAAACAACTCACTACGATAAATATCATATATAGATAAAACGAAATTATTTTAAGTGATTTTTTTAAATTATTTAAAAGTCAAGCGAATCTTCTTTGAAAGCTTATCTGATATGTGAAGTTCAACAGACTGGGATATATAACGGAACGTCGTTTAAACTTAAATAAAAAAAACTTTAATAACTTTTTATCTTTTTCAGACTGAAACACAAAACAAACGCCTACGTGCTATGATCATTTGCTCAAACTAACGCAATTTGATACAATAAAACTTTAAACGAATAGAAAGAGATACTATATTTATAGAGTTATTATCTTTTTCAGACTGAAAAACAAAAGAATGTCTACGAGCAAGGATCAGTTATCTGTGCCGATAAAACTTTGTCCCGTTCCCAATATGCGTCTTTGCTTCACGCCATTTGCTCCGACATTATGTTAACGTGCGGGATCGTATTATACATTTTTCAGTAGAACGCAATTTACATGGGATCTTAATTCGAATTTATTACAAACCTTATTCGCAAAATCAATACAAACTCGCTCTTTGTATTAGAACAAATATTTTTTTTGTTTATTCACAAAAATACATAGATACTAAGGTACTAAGCCAGAACAATAATGTCGAATATAAAAATACTGTGAACTCATGCTGCCAACGTGGCCCTTGGTATATATGTAAGCGAATACATATATATATGCAGGCTTACACTTTAAATCAAGTGATTACTATCCTGTTTTAACATTAAGTCTCACCATGTCTCAGCTTGGGGCAATAGTGTTACGGATTTTGAAATAACGTCTTAGATAAAGTATTATTAAAATTTTTCTTTATCTAGTCAGTCTAGTAATATCATTAGACATTTAAAAACTGTTAATAAACGTTAATAAAATAAGAGTAAAAACTGTAATTTATTCTCCAGGATTAAATCTCAAACCAAACCTCGTTTGAGAATAAATCATGGATCATATACAACGATGGCAGCAAAACGGTCAAATTTAAGTTTAAACGTTGCGAAAGAACGCTTTTCATAAAATTTGTATGGTGTTAGATATTACTAGGATTTCCTATACATTCGCCGTTTCTTAAAAATTCAATATCGTCAGTTCACACGTAAAACATATAATTATTTATTAATTACTTAAAAAATTTGTTCATCAATGAAAGAGATGCAAAAATTTCATCTTAAACAATAATAAAAGAAGTTAATCTCATGAAACTTACAAATTACATTGCATCAATATATTTTGACAATTGACATGTCGATACAAAGTTGAGACGGATGGCTAGCAGTGCGTATAATTCAAGTTTATAGCGTCATTAGACAGGAGGCCGGCGGCAAAGTTTTTGTTCAACTGGCTCAATTAACCCGTGAAAAGATAATCGATCGTTTCTTGGGCACAATTTGGCCTGTCGTGTGTTAATTCTTCGAATTGAACAGAAGTTCCGGCTTTTAAATTAAAGCTGTAGGTCTAAACAAATAGTTATTAGTTGCTCACAATTGTGATTTATATGACACAGCAAAACACAACAAAATAATTAATCATGGTCGGTAGTTCGTGGTAGGTACTGCATAATGCGTAACTTTTATTTGTAGATAGATATCTATTGAACATTCTATATCTAGAATCTAAAATTACCTTGACTCAGTGCACTATTATATATAGTATTATGTTTGTTTGCGGTTTGCTTACGTTATCTAATTTAGTACATTTTTTTATTGTTGTCTAGAAGTGATCGCTTGAAAGCGATAAGGCCGCCAACTTTTGCCTCGAACCACCACTTTGTGGAACCAGCTGCCCACTGAAGTATTTCCAATTCGACTTAGGGTCCTCCAAGAAGAAAGAACATCAGATGAGCCTCCTGCCCGTTTGCCCCTAGTTCAATAAACAAAAATTGCCCTCTTATTTAAGATAATGAAAATTGAACATGATTATTTAATCATGTTCAATTTTCATTATCTTAATGCAACGAATTGTAATGTCTCCTACACAAAAACAAATACAACAAAGTTGTATTATCAATTAGAAATACTCTTAAAAGCGGAACTTAGAAAAAAAGAACAAATTTCAATTTGTTATGAAAACCGAGAACGCCTGAAAGTTTTCACCGTACTTCGTGATTCAATCGCGACCATTGCGAATCAAAAGCGACGCACAACGCACAGTTACTGGGAAAAAAAGCCATCAGATTTTCCTGTGGTTACTGAAAAAAAAAGTGGAAAACTATCAGCCGTACATAGAGAGGCCGTGACTTTATAGTCGGGATAACGAAGCCCAAATCGGAAAACGGTTTTCAGCTTTGCGATACGTTTCTATTGTTTGCTATTTCTGATGCATTGATTATTTATGTGTGCCTTTTTTACGTATTAACGAATTAGTTTGAGTTACAGGAACTAATTAAAACCATTAAAGATCATCTTTAAAAATTATGAAGTAATATAACAGATATAAAGTATCTAAATAGTGCCTTCTATTTCTCAAAATCAAACTTTCGAAAGAAATATAATGACCGATGAATTAACGAACACATAGGGTTTGAATAGGCGAATTTAGTTAAGTTAGTGTCTTACAGAATCCCTTAATGACCGACTAAGTTTTGGCATTACTTTTTTGTATACTGTCACTATCTTATTAAATATGTAACAGATGACAGATCGAAACACCTACATTGAAATGCGTGAATTTGCATTCATAATACACAAAGTATTGGACGGAGGTACCAGTCAGCTGCATATCTATTTATAGAATTATTGGAGCAAAATAATCCGTTTTATAAAAATGCGAATTTTCGATACATTCATTGAAGGTTTTAATAAATGTCCGGTAGTCTGGTTCACTGTTGCATAACAGTGATATGCGCGAAATCTGTCATTTTGACGAAGGTCATGACGGTGAACGGACGCGTGCCGGAACACGGTCATTTAAACGTTTTTTGTTGATAAATTAATTTGACATTTATAAAAATTTTGGCACATTCTCACTTAATAACATCAAAGACCAAACATGCAAACACTAGGTACTAACGCAACTGAATACATTCTTCTATACACCGATATGTAAATAATAAATTCATTGCAAGTTTAGACTAGTCATTTATCTAATTATAACTTCTTTTTATATCTCCAGTATTTGTCAGGTGTTTACTATGTTTCCCTCTTGAACAACTAAGTAAAATTTCATATTTGCGATATCAAGCCTTTTATTAAAAAAAACTACTTAAAATGCATATAATATTGTATTCTTTGTTTAAATCCGTAATCCTCAATAATAATTTATTTGAAAGAATATGGTTCAAACTTGTTATGGTGATACAATCAAAAGTTCGCATATTCTGCCACTAATGATGGCGTAAAAGTTTAATTTAATAGATTTTCGTAAATTATTATAAACCTTTATTGCCATACAAAAGGTGTGTTTACAATTCCAGAAAGAAAATATACATACAGAGAAGAGATAAAATTGTTAGTTTCTTAAACAAAGGTCGCGACAAATTGCTCTAATACATTTTTATGAGCCTTAAGGCATGAATCAGATTTTAGTGTCAGTTTCGTAGATCATTTTAAAAATGTCTAAATCGCACGTTATGTGCCTTAACGACTAAACACATTGGGTCAGATAGCATAAGTATATAATCGTTCACTAATACTTCATTTTTTCAAATAATAAAAAAGTAATAATGACCCATACAATGGTACTATAAAACATATCTAAAAACTTCATAATTACCACACCCAACGCAATATCAAGATGAATAAATACGGCTGACCATTTTAAGGCTTTGTAGCATATCAGTTTCCTACATTTCAATGCAACCATTCGCCTGTCAAATCTCAAATCTCGCACAGATGTTTATTCGATGCATTCAAATATTATCGTTACAAATCTAAATCCGTACACCATAGCTAATTATATCCAGCATGTAATGGTATGTCAGAGGTGTATTGTTCAGATATTCCTTTCAATGGCTCGTATTACTAACCCACTTTTGGGGATATATTCACCTAAAAGGACCGAGTTATCACGCTTTTTTGATTCACAATACTTGTAATATTTTTCTTTGTACTCTGTATTAGGGCATATTTAGTTACGCTACAAAATAGAAATAGCATTGAGATGTGGTAATATTAACCGATGTTTGTATCGATAACCAGTAGGATTTTGGGATGTTATCTTAGGATAGTGTAGTCAAGACACTACCCTTCATAGTTTCGTCTTATCATGTCTTGATAGTGAACGCTTTAATACCTACTGGGAACCGTATACTGAACACCAAGAAACAAATGAGGCTTTATAATATTATTACTGTACACGTTTTTATTAATAGCGCTAATCTGTTTCTGTATTACGGAAATGAATTACAATTACTTACTAAAATTGTGTGTTGTAAAACTAATGAAAAGAGTTACAGACAAGTTTAACGCACTTAGTTCCTTTAATATAAGAAATAAATATTCATCAATCAATTAATAAACGGCTTTCTTCCAACTTCGATATTGTTCCCTTTGGAGTAGAGACTCTTCGGCTGTTTGGTTCTGCACAGGGGCTTATTAAAGGTTTTAGTTGGTATCTGGTAGATAGTAATGGCTGCCCGAGATCTGCTTCCATCACTCAACGAATAAGTATCGCAAACCAGCGAGGAAATGCTTCCAGCGATACACTGCCACGGGGACCAAACTTTTAAAATATGTTTTAATTATCTATTAATTAAGTTTCAATTATATATTATTATTATAATAAATAGGTTAAGAATATTGTAAGTACAACACAATTATTTTTTAATAATTTATCAAAATATTTTTATCCATCAAATATTAATTTCACTGTCTGTAAGCTATTGCTTACGTTTTAAATTTTGAACATTATCTAATAGTACAAAAACTCAACCGGGATCACTATTAATGAATGTCGTTAATCAAAAGCCAAGGTATTGAATTGCCCTTATATACATCGCAGACAAAAGTTTTGACGAATCAACCAGGCTATCGATTTAGGCTGCACTCGATACAGTTTGTTTATTTTCGTAAAATCGGACGGATGTAGGTTTTCGGGTTTGCGGTCCCTCTGTACAGTTAGTTGGAGGCCGTCTATGTTAAAATACTACACGACTTTTTTACTTTTTACCTATTTCGTGTATCAACAACTACGCGGTGCGTGCATGCTTGTTGCTCTTGATAGTTACCAATTTTATGTGGAGAGTTTAGGAGCTACAGTTTTTGTACATTTCAATTGGGTGTATGGATTTATACGTTAGTTGAGGAGATAAGTTCAAGTGGATGTATTGGTCAAGTCTATATTTTGTTAGATATATTATCTACCATAACCTAATATTATGGTATGGTGAAGTACCTTCTACCAGTGTCGAGAGTACCTTCAGATTTAGAACCTACATGGATAAAAACATACTATAGATACTGTACTTAGAGAATACAATAAGACTTTAGCGGTTTATTGTGTGATATATACAATGAGGATATTTTTGTGTAGGTATTATGCGTACAGTCGTAGAAACATCGCAAAACCTTTAAATTTGTATAAATATTAAATATTATAATATATATCTCAAACTATTATCATTATCATACCTTAGAACTAAAAATGAAAACCAATTGTCCTATCATACTTTCGAATCTTTCTTCGAACTGATTCGATTTGACTATACAAAAACATTTTTGTTATAGACTCACTCATGAACACACGCTACCAGAAAGCTTGAAGTTCGTTTTAAGAATAAGTTTTAAGCTTCATACATTATTAGTGTAGATAGTGGAAACTCAATATAATTAGCACCTCAACAAACACAGACGGTGGGCGTATGTGGCCCGTGCGTTGATTTAATAGCCGACGTATAAATCTATTCATTTGCAAAAGCTTTGTACAAACACAGCTAATGAACGGCGCTACCTACGGAGGTAATATCGTTATACTCGTGGTGTTCCTCTTTATTACGACTTTTTGCTTTTATTTACCCGGTTTTTGTACGTAAAAAGATTTTTGACTGTAGTATTCGCAAAATAGTCGCTATTATTGAACACAATGTATCGGCTCCAATTCCAATTCAATATATTTAATGATAGTTGAGTTGAGTCAAAGCCCCTGAAAACAACTAACGCATTCTTTCATCTCTTTCTGTGAAAGTGTGTAACACTGTGATGAAAAGAGACAGATATGAATTTAATTAAAACGTTAAAACTAGCATGATTTATATTGACGGTTTTTAGGTCTTGGCCGCAGATTGCATCAGTATTCTTTACAAGATTATTTTTTTCCAGAAGTATAAGAGCCCTCTGTGTAGGTAACAATAATAAGGCTATTATTATTACTTACTTTATTTTTATTGGACCACAAAATTAGGACAAATACATGTCAACATCAACTGACATACGAAAATATAAAAAAGCGGTGCCGTCCCTAGAACATGTGGACATGACCAGACAATGTTTATTAGATACAAAGAAAATCCATTGGTGCACAGCCGTGATTCGAACGCATGACCTCAGGGTTATCGCACGCTAAAGCCTCTAGACCGACACTAGTTTGCTGCTTATTATTTTTATAAAAGAAAATCCTATCTATTTACCTGATCTATTTATTGTACATTTTTTTGTGCCTATTGATTAGGAGTTAGATTAGAAATTGTTTGTACGAACTTTACGTACTTCAGTTGTAAAAGTGATACTTTATTCAATGCAAAAAAAATACATCAAAATATATTTTTTAATAAAAAATGATATAAATATGTATGTACTTGACTGGGTATTTTCACTGGCACGGCTCGACGTTGTAATTCACCGATAAATGCATACAAAAGTTCCGGATTGGACAGGACTTTCTATAGAGAGGGATCTCTATAAATTACATTAATATTTTTTATATTTCACGTACTTATTTATGAAAAATCAATTAAATTTTTCTAATGATATCTTAATCTGGGTATCATACTTATTTTAAAAAAAATAATCTTCTTCTTAAAATTAAAAGTTTTCATGCCATCTCTGTCCATCGAATATCAGGCAGGAAAGGATGCTTCCTTTCAACTACCATTGGATTGACAGGACCTGCTGCAGTTGAAAGCAATTGACGAGAAATATCACGGGATAGGGAGAGGTGTAAGGTTTTAGACACATTTTGGGTTGAAGAGCCGGCAGAGTCAATATACTGTCACTAATCATTTTTTATTTAAATAATTTACAGCATAGGTGGCTTACCTTACCTTAACCTACTTATTTTATTTCAGCCTCAAATATATAAACTACTTACAGTCATCTCTCCTCTACTATGATCAGTCTTCCCAAACTTGTTACAAGTATATTATGAAGTTCTGATACAGAACTGCGTAAACGGTTAAGCAGCGAAATAGGTGACTGGTGGAGAACAGTTCTTAAGCTCAGGCATTAGAGCACGCCTCTAGGATCTGAAATACTTTTCAGGCTCATACAGTGTAAGCAATTTCAGAAGTAGGCCCATGCAGTCTGTTCCCTCAGCACAGCTTTAGCACTAGCAAAGTAGAATGCCGATTGCTTTCTCCGTTGTTCAAGTGATTCATACCCTAATGTGCTTAGCAAAAATGCAGTGTTACAAGAAAAGGTATATTTCGTAATGCGTCTGAATATAAAATAAATATATGAAAGTTTGTTTGCTTAATTGTACAGGTTTAAACCTAATAAGAAAAAATACGATAATTTCCTTGATAATAAATCACAAGTAGCTGCTGAAACTTTTTTATTACTTGGTATGTAGGTCATTCATTCGTAAATATTTGAACATTGTATGCAAAACAAATATCTAAGACTATTGAAAATATTGATTATTTTATGAATACACTAAGAATATTTCAATTATATATTAATATTCAATTTCATTTCGTGTTTGATTTTTGGCTTTAAATGAAATCAAGAACATACTATTTTTTTATATATAAACTATTACTGTCACAAATAATAATAATTGAACAAAAAAATAAATAAAAATATTATTTCAACTCCATCGTTATCTTTGTTCTTACTCTCCCTCCGATCCTCACAGGAGGTAATTATGCATGGGCGCTTTTTAGCGCGTCCGATACCAAATAAAAAATAAAAGAGCCACAACTAATGATCGCTATATTTTTTTACTTAATAAATTTAATAAAATGAAAAACCGAAGAAATGTAAACTTATTTTTTTGCACCTATTATTTGTAACTATTACTTACAAACTGTAAAATGTGTGTTGATATTATTTATATGAATTGAATTTCATGAGTATCTGTATAGTATATGTAGTGTATGTATGAGTAAGCTGCACTATATAACTAAATATATAATCTGAGATACAAAACAACCCTACGGATCCTAAGCAATATCCGTACGGGCTGTTGGTATATTCGCAAGCAGGTTAGTGAGGCTCACTTTTAATGTTACCTGTCATTAGCAATAACACAAATAATTCTCCTAAACCAAGTCTATAATTACGGCAAAATGATTTTAGGTATAACATTTAAAATTACTTTGTAGGTAATATTAAAGATTTAAACATCTTATAGAAAATTGATTATCTTTAAAACTTAAAGCAAATACATTTTAGTTTTTTTATGTTATCATAAAAATATTTTTAAGCAAAGCGCCATCTATTGTATATTACAATAACTACGTCGACCAAAGATAGACAGAAGCTTCCACAATTGATACAAGATTAAAGATGGCGCACGTAGGGTTAAAACGTAATAGTTTTCCTACCTAATTTCAATATTACCTTAAACGATTACATAAACGATTTTAAATTAAAGATAATATATACAAATAAGGTACACACACACACCAAAATCGCAAATAGTAAGTCATCAAGTTTGTATATATATATGTATATTTATGAACTCATAACTGTCTGAAGATAGATATAAATATCTAATCCACGACCGTTAATAATATTTAATTCTTAGATAAAAACACATTGCATAACAGCCCTTACGAATAAATTTGCTATTTATTCACGTGTGGCACGGGCGGAACTATAAATCGGGCAACAAAAAGCTAAACTAAGATGTGGTCAGGCACTGCAGGCCGAAGCGGGTGGGCCGTGGTCGAGGTGTCCGATTCCGTTTCCGGGCCACGTGGATTTATTTGTCTAGCCAATCGTTTTATTTGACTTGTGTATACGAAAATAATGTGGGAGCCTTCCAATATCAAAATTATTGAAAACTAAAAGCGTACACGAATTTCTCAGTAGTATATTACAAAAAACAATAATACAAAATTTATAGTCTAAAATGGAATACTATATATAGAATAGATAATATATACAAAATGTACAAACATTTAGGAAAAAAATAAAACAATTAAAATTATTAAATTAAATTATCTACGTCATCTGTGTTGTGTGAAAGTATGTATGTAACGTTGTGTATGTGGGGTGTGCTCATGATGCAAGTGATTTAGCGCTACGGATATTCTTAGTCAAGGTTTAAAATATAGCGGTCGTTGTATGCCTCGGAAAAAAAAATTGAATTTTTTTCTCGATCAGTAGGAACATATTTCCTAGTAGTCGTGACCATGCCTCCATGCCTCCTGCTGATATAGGACAAATATCATATATATTTCTTTTTTGACGTTCATAAATGTACACCACATTGTATTACCTATATTTTAAAATAATTTTTAATTTTACTAAAAGCCTGTATCGTATTGTTATCGTCAATAATCTAAAGTATCAATTTTAAAATGCTCACACGTGTCTTTATATGTATTAAACTTATTATAAGTCTTATAGGAGATATATTAAGTCATTTTGAATCTTTTTATGTTAATTCTTTTATTAAGCTCAATTATTAAATTAAATTAATTACACATATAAAAAGTACCCTACAGCACAGTCGGGGTTCGAACCTCAGGATGGACATTGGCACGCTTAGCTACCAAACTGTTCTTAATTTATGTAAATTCTCTATAAATTCACCGTGTTTGTACACCGCTGTCACGCAATAATCCATTTGCCGCTAAACAATTTAAACTTCATAAATCCGACAATTTCACAGCGTCATTTGTCGGATGTCGCCCGCGGGGCTAAATCTCCGGACAAAATCATTTCATATTTTCACAAGTCCATCTCTCACGCAACGCTCAATTATTCACTAGGGCCTACCAGTTTCCCGTAAGTAATGACCGGTTAAAATGGCATTACACGTGTAACAATTACAGTTTAGGCGTGTTAGATTAGCAGAATTATTTTATTTTGCTTATTTTAGCTGTGGTATGTTGTTGCCACCGTGGTTTGTAGGATTGATAGTTGTGTCAATAATTTTGTTTTGTAAATAGTCATCGCTATTTTAACGTAGGTTCTGCACGTTTAATGAAAGACGATGTAAACCCAATTTATTTATTATATCTAAATGTTATATAAAATTCATTTGTATTTAATAAAAAAATATTGCTAAGATTTTCTAACTAATTAATGTATGTTTGGCTCTAAATTTTGTTTTATACTTTTGGATGTGTATACATATACGAGTATTTCTCAATCAGTTTATCTCCGCATTACAAATACTAAGGATGTATGTTTTAAAATAACTAAATGCTTCTTTAGATCCAGTACCATTAGCTTGTGATTCGTTGCTTGTGTATTATTATTTTATGATTCCACAATATAGAAGAAATGTCACTAGATTTTTAAACCCAAAAGAGAAATTGAGAGTATATAATTAATAAATAAATAAATACAATTATAAATACACATTTGACTCTTGTTTTATTAAAAAAGAGTTAGCCAAGTATGTAACTCTACATTATTTTTTTATACAAATATTCATGGGCGGTTATAACAGATATTTATTAAGGCATTAACCATTAGATGAGGGTCGCGTGACCATTTCCGGCTAAAGATTTATGTCGCAGCCACGCGTCCTGTTTGTTTTAGCACGTATGCGCGAACAAAAAATCGGTGCCAAGCTGTCTGGACGACAGTTTTTTGTTTGTAATCTGAGCTTACGTAGCGGTGAATGATAAATTATGTCTTGGTTCATCGAGGTGGTATTTTTAAGGAAGTAATTTAAAGGAATTTATAATTACTATAATTATTTCGTTACTTATAACAATTTACTTAATTGAAATGAAAAGAAATTTAAACGTATGATTATTTCCTAGATAACACCATTTATTTTTTCATATAAAAGCAAACGGGCAGTAGATTAAGTGATAGATACCTATGGGCATTTACATTTCAAGGCCTGAAAGAGCGTGCTGACCATTGGTTTTGTCAGCTAAAATATCATTATTTTAGCCCCTGCTTACAATGCTTTCGATTATTTTTTATTATCTGTACATCTTAATATTTAATAAGAATATTAAAACTCCACATTTATGGTAGTATACATAATATTTGGGGTATTTGTTGTGTTTCCCCGAGGGAGAACTAAAAACTTGGCGATAGAAAAGAGTGGCGGAAAGTTTCTTGCCAGTTCTTCTTACCCGCTCTACGCCCTTGACTTGCGAACTGATTGTAAATGTAAATTTACAATTTATTTAATTTATTTTTTGACGTTCATAAGTGTACATGTTTACCTATATGAATAAAGATATTTTTGAGTTTGAGTTTGAGTACGTAATATGTTTTTATTAACAAATTTAATTTGTTGATTCAACGATCTTCACAAACCCCATATGAATATAAACTTTACTACCCAGTAGCAGTATTTGTTTACATCAAACACTAATAAACTTACATCTATGCATATCGTCAGATTATATTTGACGTATGCGTAATGAAATGGAGTGTGTATTTATTAACTTAATTAAGACGCCAGTCGAGCCCTCGGGCCCAGATTTCATCAAGATCATATCTTGAGAGACAATACCGTGTGAGGGGTCCAGGCGCATGTGTGTGTAAACAAATGATCCAACGGATTAGGACCAGCATACGCATATTTTATTTTTGAATTTAGAATTTATGATTTCTTGTTATTATAAAGGAGCACTGATACGCGTTTTATTAGGCAAATTACTATAATTATTAGGTACTATATATTTCATTCGCAAAAATTAAAACTGTTTATTGTTTGAAAATTTATATAATTATGATTTCTATACAAAGAAATACAACTATTTATTTCTTTCGTAGTTTGTTTGTTTGAATGTTTGAATGTTTACAAGTTGATTCCATAATGTTGAAGATTTACTATTAGATGTATGAAATGTTTGTATGTAAGGCGTCTCGCCGCTATTATTTTATTATTATTCTTTTCTATATCGGTTATTGATATTAAGAATAGCATAACAACCCATGCTTTCGGAATTAGACCGGTTTCGTGAGATTTAAAATGTCAGTCGATGTTTACCTTCACCAGACGAGTGCGTTTTACTATGCGTCTCTGATAAATAGACAATTAATGCATACATATTACCAGATTCGAACACATAACCTCTGGGTTTAGAGTCTCCTACCGAATCTATAAACTACAGTATGATCGCAGTATATTAGGGTTGCCTGGAAGAAGTCGCTTGTTAGCAATAAGGCCGCCCGTTGCCTAATAACGTTTGTAATCTGCTTTTTTAATTTTGTTATATGTATGTTTTTAATAAGGTAATAAAGTATAAATAAATAAATATATTCATTACACATATAAAAATATATAATAGCAAATACTACTCTCTTATCGAGCAGTAATTAATCCTCTTTGTTTCTCATCTAAATATGTATGAAATTTCATAATTCTTAGCAATAATGAGACATTATTAGCGACGTGCCTCATATTTAACATCTGAAGAATCGACTGCTCATATGTAAACCTCCGGCAACATTAAGAGCGATTAGCGAAGCGGAACGATTTTGAAGGCATTGACTAACTCATTCACTGAGACACGGGGAACATACATTTCGGTCCGAGATTTTGTAAGTAGGCAAAAATATAAAATATCAAAGATGTGTGTACGAACTAGCGTTCTTATTGAGTATGTTCCATATCTTGGGTTTAATTCTTGACGCAAACTTACTTCTGTGTTTATGCATAAATGAAATAAAACTTAAAAAAATAATACTCAAACTATTTACATATTTTGAGTTCAGTTGAAGGTTCTCGTTCCCAGCATCCTGGGCCAGCCTTCAGCTTTCCACTTGCCAGCTTTTTTGTACTTTCAATCCCTAAAAGCCAGCAAGCCGGGATGTGGAAAAGAACAGTGATAGATAAAAATTTCTTGGAGGCCAAGAGACATTTTAGTGTAGGCGAGACAATGTAGTGAGTGTGACGTAGCGATAACTTCACAGCAATAAAACTGAGGGAATGGAGGTCGACACCCTACTACTCAATAATGAGAAAAAATAATCATAATCGTAACAAGATAATAAAAAAACAATAGCCATAATTAGTATCATATATTTTGATATATTATGTATCTTATGAAATGTTTACAAAATCGCTTATCGCTATTTTTATCCGTATGGGCTCGACATAAGGTTATAAAGCGAGGGGCAACAATACGTTAGAGGGAGCTTCCTTGTTCGCTTATGAATTTCAACGTATTTAAATAAAACATGGCTGTAATTATTACTTTCGTAATAACCAACTCCAAATAAGAATGGAAGAGTCAAGTCTAAGAAGGACTGAAGCATTTGTATTGATATCGGTTATATTGTTTTGTCTGTTACCTAAGTTATTTAATAATAATGTAAATGAATTAATACAACTTGTTAAAAAAATATAAAATCATGAAATTTGTGTTTCCAAAGGGTCCAAACCTTGGTGGAAACGATAATTTCTTAAGTTTAAACAATTTGTTCTATTAGAATCACATGTTCCTAAGCCACTAAGCAGAATTACTGTTATATACACTGGACCACTATGGAAGTATATTTCGAGTAAAAATGTCTAAAATTCTGACAAATTACACTTTTTCGAAGCTTCAAAACATTTGGATATCAAAAGCCTATTTCGCAATCCGCACATTATTCTCCCAGTAATGAAGACAACACTCAACAAACTATAATACGCCATCTAAATGCAACGTCGACAGGCATAAACAATTGAAATAATTATCGGGATAATCCCAGGATCAACCCTTAAGTTCCTACCCTTCCGACAATCTGACAACGTCTTATGCAAATGTTCAGTGAATTACATTTACTTCAAACTAAACTCCGATTTGAACTTTAAATTGTATTAAGAAAATTAATTGTCCGAAATTGCATGAGCAGTGTTGGCCTAGTGGTATAAGCGTGCGACTCTCATCCCTTAGGTCGTAGGTTCAAGACCCGGCCTTGCACCAATGGACTTTCATATGTGCGCTCGACCGATGAAGGAAAATATAGTTAGTAAACCGGCTTGCACAAGACACAAGAGGCTAATCACCTACTTACCTATTACATTGACAAAAAAATATCATAAAACAAATACAGCAATCTGAATCCTAGAACTGCAGAGAAAAAGGTAGTGACGCTGATATTTTTTTAATTGTGCAAAATTATTCGTATTTTTATGTTAATAACTACAGTGCTCTTGTGGAAACAACAAGTTGGATAACACTTAGATACTGAGGATGCTTGTTTGATAACAAGAATACTTCGTGTAATAGAGATACGGAGAATGGTTTATAATAAAATATAAAGCAAAATATTCTACATCCAAAGTCCAATACTCTATTACAAACTGTTGGAAAAAAGTTATGAGGATAATGCAATAATGGAAACGATCATTAACTATAATTATTTTTATAACTTATTTGTGTAGACACACGTGACTTCAAGATTGGGACGAGGAGAAAGATCAAACTATTACTACAAAGTCCCAGACATATTAGGTATAATTAATTAAACCAAAACAACCTCTCACTTTCGAATATAAAAAGTTAAATTAATTGGACATTACTAGCAACATTAATGGCCTAGTAAAATAAACATTACATAACAGCAATACATATAAATTAAATCTAAATAAATACGAAGTCTACCCGGAAACGTACACATTTAAAGCGGTTTGTGCGCGTACAGACACTGGTTCTGATTTCTGTATCCTTCTTTTAGAATATTTTCACAACTTAGAATAATTCTATAGTCCGACTGGAATACAATTCCAGTTAGAAAATGTGTATTAGAATATGAAACTACCGGAATAAATGTTACATACATTTCGTCTTCCCAAATAGTATTTAACGTAATTGAATCGGAAACATTTTTAATTGTAAGGAAATGCAAGATAAACCCGACATCGAAAATAAAGTTAAAAAAATTAACACTTTCATAGTAACTAACATACTTTGTCTATTATAGTCAACCAAAAAGTGCTATATTTATTGAAAATTTATTGAGCTGGTATTAATTTGAATCTAATACTTTGCTTACATGATTTTTTTTTATTATGAAGTTTCGAATGCTCTTCAGCAGTCGTCAATCAAATCAACTCGCTAATAATTCGTATTTAATCCATATCCAGTCCAATATGATTTTAATGATGCTTTTTCTTGTTTATAACGCCTTATATAGTATAATATTGCCTAAGGAGTTTCAATTATGTAACTGTTTGCAGAATATGAATTTTTAATTTAGTTTAGATAGATATCGCAGTATCATGTAAATTTACAATTAATTTAATTTGGTTTGACATTCATAAGTGTACTTGTTTACCTATATGAATAAAGATATTTTGAATTTGAGTTTATCCTAAAATGATAGAAAGTGCCTACTTTCTTTTATTTTTATAGAATAAGAGGCAAACGCGCAGGAGGTTCACCTGATGTTAAGTGATGCCAGAGGGCTCGCGAGTGCGTTGCCGGCCTTCTAAGATTTGGTACACTCTTTTCTTAAAGGACCCTAAGTCGAAGCGAGTTGTGCGTCATTGATTCCTTGTGACAGCCTTCGGGTTATAAAAGAGAAATATTATAATTAAAATAATTATACAAAACGTAATAAATGTACGCGTACATTTATAACGACGTAGGAAGTGGTTACATCAAAAAGAGATCTATCGCGGCGAGGGCGGCCTAAAAAGGGCCGGCCGTTTCGAAATAATACCCCAAATCAAACCTTCTGCCTGGGTGGCCACCGATAACAATTATTGTTTTCACCCGGAATTTGCGAAAGGAAACACCGCCAAATATCTAATTGGAATTTCTAATTAGACATCTGAAGCAGCTAATTAGTTTTCAATGGGGTTCGCGATTATATTGTTATTATGTTTAAGATTCAATGGAAATGTTTTGGCGGATAATGTCACTTTAACTGTTTGTCAAATAAGTAGAGGTTATGACAGTAGGTCAATGCTGTTGTGATCAACAGTCATTTGTCGATAGCAAAAGATAATCAAGGAAACAGACGTAAATTTGTGTCTCATCATGTCAGGAACAGACGTAGAGATGTGTCTGCCTCAATCATATTAGCAATAACTTAGGGTTCTTCAAGAAAAGAGCGTACCAATTCTTAAAAGGCCGGCAACGCACTCGCGAGCCCTCTGGTATTGAGAGTGTCCATGGGCGGCGGTATCACTTAACATCAGGTGAGCCTCCTGCCCGTTTGCTCCCTGTTCTATAAAAAAAATAACTGTAATGGTTCAGAATTGGTTGAAATATAAACCCTATATTAAACACAGGTAATCTGACTTATATTTAGTTAAATAAGTTTGTGTTGTGTGTTTGTTAATAGTTCTTATAGTGCAGTTAATAAAATGTTTGCATTTCGATAATTTTATTAATGGAATGATGACAACAAAATGTTTAACGACATATTTAATTACGAAAAATACGAAAATGGAAAAATCAAAAGCAATTTGTCTTTTACAACACACGCTAAAATGCAATATTAACCCTTTCACATAAATTGCAAACGCGATCTTGTTTGAAGCACACGGGGCATTAAGGAGACAGGAAGGGTCCGTTTGACCGTAGTTCAAAGAAAGGGCTATTCATTAAACAACTAAAGTGTTAGCATAATGGTTTTAACTTAGTTATTCTATTAGAAATTTTAATATGACGGACGATTTTTTAACGAATTGTGTTTTAAGTGGAAATGATGCGGTATAAGAATTAATACAAAGCGTTAGTACAAAGGAGATCATGATAATGCTTTTTTATATTTAATATATGACCTAGTTAATCCTTCAAAACATGCCTGTTAACTACGTTTCGCCTTAATATTATTTTTTTACTTTGTCAACCATTTTAGTAGTGACCAACATATTTTGCTATGCCACCCCATTAAGACAGTTCGCTGTTCCGAAATAAAAACATATAATTATTGCATCTTTTCGCTGTCAAACCTCCTCAGAGTTCAATTTATAAATTTAAAAAAAATACTGTATTTGTTTGAGCCGTCTTCGACTTTAAGGTTTAGTGACATATTTTCGATTCATTTTTATTTATGTAGACATCAGATATAATTCATTCATTGCGTTTCAAGTATTCAAATTTATTTAATTATGAAGTTAAAATGAACAGTGGAGGAACTTATTTATTTTAACGTTTATATATATTTATTTTTTAAGGGACTTATTAGAAGTAATATCTATATTATAGAGAGGTTAAATCTAAACCGCAACTGCTAATTCCTTCCATTTTAATATATAGGGACTAAAACAACATATATCCTAAGTAGGTCGTGTCCCTGAGGAAAGTATTAATAAATCTGAATAATTAATTACTTGTAAGTCTAACTAGATATAACTACGAAAACATGACTTATTTAAGAATTCTTTACAAACGTTTATTAACAATAATCGTTATTAATTTAACTTCAGGAAAGGGTTATTAGAAGAATATTTATCTGAAACATTGTTTGATGCTTTCAGAATTTATATAGAAGTTGGTCAAGTTGAGTTCAGTGCCCTTTCCTTTGAAGCTACGAAGAGGAACTTTTTGCTGCATTGGCCACATTCCACACCAAGTTGGAATTTAACATAAGTATGTATTATACATATTCATGGAACATATTATGTTACCCCTAGATTAGCTTTTACTTTTTATATACATATTTTTTTAATTTATGTAATTATTCTATAATTCTAGGGTACCGTGTAATTTTATGTTATTTTGTTAATTAGTTTTGCACTCCAATAAATATCGAAGGTAGAGTACAACTCTACCCTCTATATTTATTTTTTTATTATTTCATACTAACTGGAAGTAATTGTTCGTACTGATAAGGCAGTTTCCTGGTAACAAAGTAGTAACTACAAAGTAGTAAACAAAATAATTAAACTTAAAATCAAAACAAATTTAAAAAGTTTGGTCCCTGTAGCAGTATATATTTAACGCTGGTAGCATTTCCTCGCTGTATTTAATGTAAAAGTTATTAAAATACATTAAAATTGTGATATTTTTTTAAGCTTCTAAGGCTTTTTCTACAGCTGAGCCTAAGCCGAAGAGTGTTCAGATTTCACTTGAAGATTGATCAACTCTTGACGAGGCTCACATGGTTGTTCTAAATTTAAATATCTAAATGCAACACCAGCTCAATGTCAATAGATGTAAGTCGTTTTAAGATGTTTTTTACCAATAAATTAGAGTCGAATATTTTTGTGTCTTTTATTTCTTTCTCACTTCCTCTCAAAGTGCTTCATGCCCTTTCCGATAGCTTTGGGAAAATCTCACCACTTTGAACCTCTGATCCTACCCGTATTGTCTGTTAACCTAAGGTAACTATCAGTATTCACTATTTATGTGTTAGACTGTACAGTGTCTCATATATCTCATATATCTAGTCTACTGGCTGGCAAGCTTTACAAAGAGAATTGCCTGAAAAATATATTTAGAAGTGTCACGCGTCCATCGCTCCCCCATTACGAGACTTTTAAAATGTAGCAAATTAAAGTTTCTTTTTTCGTTGTAACAATTCTAAACTCGCCAACTTCTGTTTTAGTCCTCACATGTTTGCTGAAGTTTAAAAAGTTTTGATGTGGACTTTAAAGCGATCCTCTTTATTTCCACAACAGGGGTGTATTTTAATTGCACTCCTGTTTTTTTTGCCTTTTATTTGCCCTTCCTCAGTTAACCATTCCATACTGTTTGAAAAATAATTCTGTTTGCTAGAGTGAATATAAACGCAATAATTTATTTACTAAACAACTTATAATATAGAAGACGTATTCACATACATTATGAAATAAAAGTTGCATAAGTGTATAAGTATTATTTATTAAGAAGTTAGAGGTGGTATTAGGCATATTAAACTTACATACTTTAAAAAACTTGTTGCTTGAGAACGTATATAACTAGTCTACCAATCATGCTTGACTTAGTAATACATTATATATACATATAGGAAAGACATTTGATTGTAAGGGAATAACAATCGAAATATTTATTATATTTACACAGAAAACTCTTAAAAGCAATAAAAATAATAATATTAAATGGAATTTACGTTTTAAATGTTTATATACTAACTCAAAAACTAATTTATATTTAATTTACTAAACATATCACTTAACCATTGTTGACTCCATTGAAGAACGCAGCAATGAAGAGACGCCAGAAGAAGAATTCCCGTGAAATGCTTCCATAAATATAAGGTCCAAACTCTGTGCAACAACATTTTAAGTTTCATTAAACACACCTAAAATCATATGCACCGTTACCTAGTAAAGTCAGGGACGCTTCACTAAGGCCCACCAAACGATCCGAACTATTGTATATTATCGTAAGCACTAGGTAGTCCAATTAATCAGTCTGTGCGTGCAGTGGCGGCTTGGTAATTAGATTTAAGAACAAGCAGGCGTCAGGCGGAGAATAGCCGGCATTAATTTGAGCTCTCTAACGAGGGCGACGGGCGACCGACTGGGACCTTGCACTTCGACGGGATCTGTTGAGTCGCGATTGTATTACAATGCTTAAAAAAATTAAATATTAATTAATAAGCTACTCCGTGTGGTCGCGTCAAGCCGAAGTCAAAACATTTTGCTTTGCATTGATTTAGAAAGGTTCTTAATATTTAATTTTATGATTGAATGTTCATTAGATATTTTTAATATACAAAAATAAGAATTATATTTAATAATGTCACAAAATAGTAAAAAAGTACTTGCTTACAAAGTACACATGTCAGAAGTGAAATTTCTTTGTAAATTAATCTTACTAAGGTAAAAGCCCCAATAGATGATCACAATGTATACCTATACACTGTATACTTGCTAATATAATTATAATATAAATAAATAAAAAATCTGCGTTTACTACACAAAACGTTATGCGGCAGAATTCCCATCTAAAGTTCTAATATGTAACTACTAAACGAATACATAAACCAAAAGCGTGTATTTTTTCTCGATCTCGCTTTCTCACTCTCTCTCAATCGGTCTTAATCGCTTTCTCCATTTTCTTCGACAAAAACGCTGCATGCTTCGTGGCGTTTCGTAAAAAATTTACCCCCCTGCGCCTAAAGAAGTTTTACTTCAACCAGGGGCGCTACAACTTTTAAATAATTGTGCCTCAGTGCTGTATCTGTTTCGTGATTATTTGATTTTATAATAATTACGTAAGTTACCTTACGATGTTACAGGAGAACATCTGACTGATTACTTTGGAATGAATACAAAGAAAAATTCTTAAAGTTGCCAATCGCAGACCGTTCAGAAAAGCGAGATACACGTCGCTCTTAGCCGTCCCAATTTTAGTCTAATATGTTCACTCGTCGTTCACTAGTCTTCTAACATGCATCTTTAATGCCTTTTTGAATTTTATCACGAAACAGATAGAGAAATCTGAGGTCCAGACCTAAAATGGTAAGATTGTAGCGCCACTAATTTATTTTTAAATTTTATCTATCAACATTAAAAGCTTTTATTTTCATGTAAATGAAAGTTTTTTTTACTAACCCATATAATAAGTAATAAAGGAGTCTCTACTAACGTTTCTGTTCCGAGGTAGTCCAGCGTAGCATCGGTCTACGCGTCCACTATGCTATGTTTATTGCAATCTGGCGAGTAAATGCTGCTGCTTAGCCATACCCTCTTTGTTATACCCGATTTTAGACCTTAACTATTTATGGCATTTTAATTATACTCGTTTAAACCTAAAGTCCCTCTAATTTTTATGCTATGTATGAAACGACTATGATTTACGTTAAATTGTGATTTATACAAAGTCACTGAATATTGTCAATTATGTATTTATAAAAAAACTCCGCAGTTTTGGTTGTAAATATATGAAACAAGAGTTTTCTTAAAATCTTTTACATTAATATTACAAAGTTATTACAATAGAGACAACAATAAGAATAATTTAAAAAACCGGTTTCCTTTATCGTACATATTAATTATACGTTCTTCGTAGCAGTAAGACTAAACAAGTTTCCTTTTTTAGAAATGGCAACTTGATCAAAAAATATTTTTTTTTCGTGATCATACTTCAGTTATTTTATTAATAATTACTATTTTTACCTATACTATCGATTGTTCTTATTGAACGGGCAGGAGTATCACGTTATGTTGAATGATAGTCCGCCGCCCATGGACATACAAACTGAATAACGCTTAGTTGTGCAACGACGGTGGAATTTCGTTTTCTGCCTTGATGTCCGATGATGAAACTCAGCTGCAGGTATTTATCCGAACAACTCCTCTGAAAACTCTTCATGGTAAATGCTATAGAAGATGCAGAGACCACTCTGAACAACGCAAGTCATCACGCCAGATCATGCCGCTTGGAAAGGGATCTGTCGGTGAAGATTTGAACCGGTCTTCGTTGAATACGGTGATGTCGAAGGAGCTGCTACTGGAGAGCTCCCATCCAGAGGTAAGAGCAATTGTCCATATGAGGCCGAATTTGCATTTTATACTGGTACACGGTGTGAAGTGAAGCTTGCCTTGCTGAGCTTTTTGGAGGCTACAATTAAGTTAATACGGCAGTAACAACAAAATAGTTGATACCGCTCATCTTAACCTCAGACTTACTGATCAATGTAATATTTATTAAAGGGCAGTACGCGACCAGGTGGCTGGCGCTCCATTTTCAGCTCCAACGCACCCCGGTTTCTTCACGATCTTTCCCGTCACCATACGAGCAAGTGAAGTTACATATAAAGCCTGGTAGATCCATTCTGGTGGCGCATATCGATCGCTCCAACGTTGAGAGAACCATCAAGCCACAATAATATCGATATTATTTAAGATTAGCTAAAATTCATTGCATAAATTAAAATCAATAAAGTAATTCCACTCTGCTTATCCTCTGGTCAGAGAAAGGGTTGTTGAACTATCCGAGGGTCACCCTCGCAAACAATGCGCCCTCTGTATGCTCGGACTTAAATAAAAGGTTTGATTTTGTGTTGTAAGGGCCATGTCCAATATTTACCCACTGGACCTATCTGCATACCTTTGAGCGGCTTTGAGGCTGATATTTTCAAAAGGAATAATACGGATCTAAGCTTCTGTATAAGACAGATTTAAAAAATGGAATAGTTTTTCAATTAAAAGTTCTATATTTTTAGACGGAAGTTTTCACCGATATGCCCGTCAAATCATTTATTTTATTTCTCTTGTATTATTTATTTTAACTGTTACGCCAACCTTCTCGTAATATGAGTGATGGGCGGCACTTAATATCAGATGAGACTCCTGCCCATTGGTTAATAAAGAAACAACTTTTATAGATAATGATCAATGCAAAACAACCAGTTATTAAGAAATGCTGATGACTAAAGGCAAAGATTATTTTTTGCAGTAGTAAGAATAATATGAGTGTTATTTACAATAAAGCATTTTATTTTTGTAAGAATGTTATTTTTATTTTAAAATTATATTTTTGAATGCAAAATTATTGTTGAAGTAAAATATTAAAACTACTATTTAGAGCCTACTATGGGTTTCGAATACATGTCTTTCTTTATAGGTATGTCGTGACTTTGTTGTTCATTTAAATATATTTGTGTGAATTGTATATGTATATGTGTGTGAATAAAATTGAAGAAACTTGCCAACCACACTCATCCAATGGGAAAGACCAGCTGTATACTAATGACACTTTCCACTAAGAAGCATTAGCATTTTGGAAGTTTGATCTTTAACCTTTGCAATAACAACAAAAAATGTGACAGTATGCTGTATAAATTTAACTATTTCAAACTTCCGTATTAATTAGAAAATTTAAACGAAATTCTATATTAAAGATGCAAATTTTAATACATACACAAACAGGCCTATAATATAACAATTAATATATTAAGATAAAAAAATAGACTCAAATAGCAAAATTTACTTGAAAATTGCATAGTAAAAGATTAAAATCTAGACTCTAAAGAAGATTGAAGATTGCGAGGGGAGCCGCGGTGACACTTAACTGGCTTTGTTAGTGCTTACTCGATCTACCCCGAGGCACCCTAATAAAAGTTATTAGATAGAGATTATTAAGCTACCCAAGTACTTTAAACAATATTATTATATTAAAATGGCTGCTGAAATGTAACTGTTTTGTGTAAATGAAATTTTGTAATTGCATAATAAATTGTGTTTTTTATTTTTAAGCGTTGTTTTAGTAAACGTTTAAATTTATAAGTTTAATTTGGCGAACTATCTCATATTATTCAATTCACTACGGCAAGTTTATTAATAAACAGTTTAAATTATTTCTTGACTATTTTTAATAAGATTTGTTTTTAAGAACCGAAATTTTTAATTACAGTGCATAGGTGAAGATTAATATTTGAGTCACTTTCACTTATTTGTTTGCCAAATCATATTGGTTCGCTAACGATAGCTACGGCAGCAGCCGCAGCGACCTGTGCTAGTGAGGCGAGTGTCAGGCAGCACAGAGACTGGTGAATGCCGCAACAGAGGCATGCATCCCGCTTGCTCTACCGCGGTGAGCGCATCTCTCGCTCGCGCCGGCGCGAACACGTGTTTATTTGTATGTTTTATCCTTCGGCGGCTTTAAACCCAACCCACCCCGACCGCAAAGTGCGCTCCGCCGCCCGCCGCGCCCGCGTCGCGTCGCCGCCTCTCGCGGCAATACGACTCGCCCGCGAAACTTTGTCCGAAGTCGACGGGCACGGACGTACCGCGTATTAATAGCCACCGCGAGCGGACACCGCAACCGAACCGTTGCGGCCCCACGCGAGTCTCATCCCGACCGCGCTCTACGACGCACGCACCCCATTCTATTCCAACCCTTCCTAAGCCCATCACGTAAATTCGTAACGACAAACAACCAAAAGTGTGTCATCCGAAAGCGAGAGCGACGTGCGTGCGATCGTAAATACGAGGCGAAAAAAAGTGCCGCCGTCATTGAAACTAGTGAAAAGTTTTTTCGCCGCGCGCGGGGGTGCCACCCCTTGCCGGAAAAAATCGGCCCCTCACGTCCCTCGCCCCCCAAACCTTTCATTCACCGGGAAAAAAGTGTGGCAAGGCCGCTCTGTGACGTCACCGCATCTAGTAGCCACGCGTGTTCCCTAGCAACGTGTCATCATCACAGTGCTGTGTAGAATGATGAGTGCCTGTGACTCGCGGTCGTGACCGTGAGGTGTTGCGATGTAGGCGGTGTGCACCGTGTTCTCTATGTGTAGCACGCAGCGGGCGCGGGTGTCGAGGATGCACCTCCCGGGGGTGACCAGCGGAGCCGTGTCACCCGACACCAGCTCCACGCTGCTTCACGAGACCTATACAAAAATGACATCCGACATACTAGCTGAAAGAACTTTGGGTGACTTCCTGTCGGAGCATCCTGGGGAGCTAGTGAGGACGGGAAGCCCGCACTTCGTATGCACTGTACTGCCTCCACACTGGCGCTCTAATAAGACGTTGCCGGTGGCGTTCAAGGTGGTGGCCCTGGGTGACGTTGGTGACGGCACCCTAGTGACGGTGCGGGCCGGGAACGACGAAAACTGCTGTGCCGAGCTACGGAACAGTTCCGCGGTGATGAAGAACCAGGTGGCCAAGTTTAACGACTTAAGATTCGTCGGCCGGAGCGGTCGCGGTGAGTGCTGAAGGTGCAGTTATTGTTATACAAGTCACGTCGTAACATGTTTTATAATTACATATTAAAATAAATTTAATCGGACTCCTTGATAGAAAATTTATGAAATTCCAAAATTTTGCTCTCCCTTACTTAGATTTAAACCTAAGATAACAATAAAAGAGATTAGAAAGTGATGTTGGCACTCTGAATTACACTTAGAACATCTGCAAATCTGCTAGTTGAAGTGAAACGTTTAAACACGAATGAAAATAAAAGTTTCCCCCTCAAGAGTCATTCAGGAAAACCAGAACAAATTACGTCAAATATTGCATTCCGGTGTTTCGCGAAGTAAGGGAAAAGTCGGTGACATTGCAAACTTTTTTCGAGGTACTTAAGTCGGATGAATGTCAAGTAGGGTCGCCCTTTCCTTGAGGAAGTTGTTTACAAACGATTTGAGCCTTTCATACTTTTAATTCTTTGTTGTTTTAACCTCGGAAATGAACTTGGTTGACTCAATTAAGACTGTATTCACGACATTTTAGAGGAATTTCACAAAATTACACACCTTGGTTTTTAAACTAATTAATTTATTATTTATAAAAAATACTTTGTACACTAAATTATTGAAGATACAATTGGAACATAGTGAAAAATCGTTGAGAAGTAACATATTTTTTTAATCTATTTATGGAAGATATAAATTTTGAACTAAAAAACGAAAAATGGGATTCCACTTCCATATTATTTCTTAAATACGTCGTTAACTAAATTGAATTATCAATTAGCCTACGTTTTTCTTCATTTTCTTATATTTGGTACTTTAATAACCATTTAAATGAGGCTTTAAATCACTTTAAATTGTATTAATTTTGTCCAAATATTTAGTGACGAAGTGTTTATATATTGTTGTTATTTAATAGATGAATTTAATTTGATACAATAGGCGATCATAACTTTTTTTATAAAATAAAGTACTTATAATTTACGTTAGGTTAAAAACGATTTAAGAAATCCAATATAAACAAAAACGTCCAAAAATATAGAAAACTAAACATAAACTAACTCTAGTTTAATTATAAATAACCGATGAATGACTTTCTACACTTTTCTCTTTTATTCTGCTTTATCACACAGTATACTTATAATTTTCAAATTGTATACACAATACTTTGAATATAATAATAAATTCATTAAAATATTGAAATTATCGTTGTTATTTTACATTTCGATCTATGCAGCGTTATTAATATGTGTTTAAATAAGCTAACTTACATAGTTGTTAAATAATGCGATTTATAGTGCAAATACGCACTATAAATCTTATTTTTTAATTTCTTGTTCAAATTAAACCACGATATGTCAAAATTTGTACTATAATATTATGTTTTCGAATCTATTGATGTATAAATTCCGCTAAAGAGTCTTTTATGTTCAAAAAAAGACATACATATTCAACCCATACAATTCGATTATTGGTCAAAGAGGTGTTTATGCCATGTAGAAGCTCTATTTACTGGATTACCTTTTTATAACGCATGTATAGTAATTTTTTATAAGTAAGACCGATTGAATTTTAAATCGCATTGCATTTATTGAATTCGGGTCTCAAATTCAAATTCAATCACTATATAAATAATTATTAGTGAATATTAAAAATGCACATTAATACAAACTAACAAAAAAATAATGCTAAGTGTACTCCGTCCATCGTAGAGAAAATTAATACATATTATAAATTTTATAGCGACATTTCAAAGTTTTTATTACTTTATTTGTAACAATACGAAATTAAAATGATGACCACTCTGAAATGATCATTATTTTTGTATTATGAATACACTTTTTAAAATGACCAAAATTCTCTCGGACTAACCTCAGTGCGTATATGAAGCAGTCAGGACATAGAGGTGACACAACAAATCTTTGTAAAGTTGTAATATAGCTTTTTCCCGCAACTATCCATAGAATTATCATATAAAAGAAATGGTAAATTGTATTCTCATTAAAAACCATTGATTTATATAATTATAGGTGTACCTCTCTCTTGGCCATATTGTGTAAGTAAAACACCAAGAAATCGTTTCTATCTACCCTCTATCTTTTAACTTTTATACATATATGATAATATTTATATAAAGGAATGATACAACAATATAATAACTAAATTATTTTTTCATCGTACCCGTAGTAAGTATTGTAATAAGTACGTGTAAGTTTATTGTAATAAGTTACCTGCCGTTAAAATTAAGTTAATTTGGAAAATTGGAGTACTGTTATTTTAACGCTTTCTTACGCATACATCCCAATTCTGCCCGTTTGTCTACATATTTTATAATTTGTACTTTAATTCTACATAAAATCTCAAGAATAACCTATAGGTGTAAAATACTCAAGAATACAGACAGACAGCGCTTTTTTTAATTTATTCATTCGTTTTAAAATAATTCTAAGGAACAAGATAATTACAGGATTGTATTATATGTAACTTTTTTGCCCAATTAGTGCATGTCGGGATGACGAAATATGTCTTTGGAAAAATAATATAAGTATTCTGTATTAGTACCGTCATCTTTTGTTTTTTAGCATGCCGTCGAATTTTCGGCTCTATGGAATGCCGGTTTCCTCGCGACATTTTCCTTCAACGTACGAGCGAGTGTTAAATCCGCACATTTGCAAGTCTATTGGTGCACAAAATATATCGAACCTACTCATGGCGAACTCTGATCATTACTTATACTGTACTTACTGTACACAGTATACACATATAATTAATGTGATGTAGTCTCTAGATTAGATTTGGTATTTGGTACTTATGGCATACATTATATTATTTAACTATAAAATTAATAAAATATTTTTGAGTATAACAAAACCAATTTACGTAATAAAATTATGTGTTAAGTGAATGTCGACTATTGGAAGCGAGAGAAAACGATATACACTGCGTTAAATTTACTCAATCCATTTAATTCAATTTCGTATAAAGACTATTAATATTTCCATTGGGTTTACTTACTTTTTTAATAAATTTTAATGTAACAAAAGAAAAGTAGTATCAGCCTATGTGCGCCTCTTAAGTTTGAGGTCATCCGTTCGTATCACGGGTCACCAATAAATGTTGCTAGGTAGCATTTAACAATCGCTAACATCGTGTTGGCATGAATTAAACTAAAATCGGTGTGTGTAAGGGATAGAAGGATCACTATCCTGCCTGTATAGGATAGATACTTGGGGCTACAGCCCCAGCCCAGTGCTACAACGCTACTAGATTATTTTGTAATTGCAGTGCACCCTGCACTCGGTAGCTAAACCTATAAGATATATGTATGTTCTAGGTAACCAGTTTTAGACATAACATCCTTGCATTATCATTTAAATGTTTGCTATTGCCAAAAGGTTGTAAGAATAAAAAAAAAATAATAAAGATGAGCGGAACATTAGAAAATTTAATAAAACTGATGGAAAATATTATTTTCATATAACTGTTTGGAATAACTGTTGGCTATTATTAATTTTAAATATCGTTTAACACAGATCAAAGAGCATGACAATAACAATCACTATGCGTTTGAATAATAATTATATTTATGAAAGTAATTCGAATTCACAGTTAAGACAGGACAACGTTCAGTTAATTATTAATATAAAACTGATTTGTCAGATTTAATTTTTATTAACATATCAATCAATCTGAGGAATAGGACCGTAAACTCTTCGGCTAATTGAAAAACAATGACAACTAACAATATAATAGAAAAACATTTTTAATACAACACTAACCCTTGTTTCAATGTCAAATACTCAAAAACGAGTTAAGGCATAATGTAAAAACAAATGACGTTACAACCTACTTTAATTACGTTTCAGATTTCTATATACAGAATTTTTGTATCAATAATTGTTATTATTTATAGCTATTGTTCTACGACGAACCAAAAAAGCCTCAAAATTCTGATTGTATATAGATATTTCGTGATCATTTTTTTTCTTAACCAACACGTCGTCAACAAACAAATTCGCGTAAGATTTAGAGCCGAGACTTAGATAGAAATTTCTTACGCGCATAAGATAGGAAATCCATTGAAGCACTGCTTCAATTCGGCCTAATTTGAACACTTATTCAAATTAGGATATGAAGAAGCTGGTAGTGACCAGTGGTTCAAATTAAGCCAGGTTGGTTTTTTGTTTGTAAGACGTTTGATAACTTAGTTAACATATCGAATGCTTAAACCAAAAATGCAGAAACCAAAACTTTTTATGCAGAATTTCGACAAATTAAATATGGATGCTTGAATATATGATATGCATGAATGTAAGATTCATATTCATACATATTTTCAAACATCCATATTTAATATTATTTTATTTAAAGCAAACCATTTTTCGGATCCGAGTGGTCGGTATACAGCACATTGAGTGCCGAATACTTGGATCCGAGTGCTAGGGATGGCAATGGTTTAAAAAAATTAATGGGACGTTCGCACGGATCCGAGTGGCTCCGCTTTTCTTTTTACTTAGGGAAATGCATTGCGCATACCCTTCCGCGGCGCGACTGCTTGGATTGTGCATACCCGCTATACTCGGATCCGAGAAAAGAGCACTTAATGTGTTAAAAGAAATAACTTAATCACAAATGAGTTATTATTAAATTTAATTAATAATTAAATAAACACTATATACATGCAGGTAACATTAGCTCTTACAAATGTATGAAAACTCTAAGAACGAGGATTTCTACGTTAAAGATGCCCATACGTTTTATACCTGTTACAAAAACAGAATTCGATGCATTTAATTAAACACGAGCATACTTCACAGTCGAAAGCTTATAAAAACCTTCTAGAAACCGCATCGGGAACTTCAGTGTTTTAATCCAGCGATATTTCAGTCGTGCAAATGAAAAGTTGTTTAAGAAGAAGACGGCACGCCCCCTGCCGGGAGCCAATGGAAAATCGTGGAAAAGCAACGTCTTCCGCCTGGGCGGGGCTTCCTGCGGTCACAAAGCCATTTGAATAAAAATTTTCCTTTGAAGAATTCTTTATACGAATACGTACATATGCTTTGATAGCTGCGCATTTTAGTACCACAGATGCCGTGCCAAACTATACAATATATGAGCTACGGTAACAAAAAATTTACGCGAATCTTAATATTGTGGGTGGTTTAACATAGTAAAAGGAGTAATTTTAGAAAAAATGCAGCGGAAAAGTAATAAATAATTTATGAGATACTATTTGTGATTCTTTCGTCAGAGTTTCTTAGTAATTACCAGAATTTTCTTCTCCAACATTCTGTACAACAAAGTATTAATGTTAACAAACAATTTGTTAAGTTATTCTCTAACGGACAAGTTATGATTACGTTAGAATCGTTATAACGATTTACGCAAATTTCGTGTAGGCGTACGCACGCGGTAAGGGCCTTGTCAACCATAACGTGGCCACACGGGCCTGGTTAACCGGCCGGCGAGCCGGGTTAGCCGGGTTAGCCGCGGAAAACTACCATTTCATTTACGGTCGTCTCGGTTTTGGGGTAGTTGCTAACTAAGCGCGGCCCGCAACTTACGTAACTCCAAGTCAACTCTTGTGACGCGTGGTGGCTAAACGCAATCATTGTGATCAGTAATCAATTTAAACGTACGATTTCCGTTAGTATATTATTTACATTATATAAACAAATTGAAATATGAAGATTGTTCTCGTCGTCGGTGTGAAATTATGTGTGTAAAATTATATGTAAAAATAGGTAATAAATCTCATAGGCTATTAGTATACTAGATTGTATTTTAATTAATTATAGATTACTGGGATTGATTTGCTCCAGTTCAAACAATTTGTATTAAAAACTTGTCGATTGAAAAGAGTGGCGGAAAGTTTCTTGCCAGTTCTTCTTATCCGCTCTACGCCTTTGACTTGCGAACTGGTTGTAAATATAAATTTACAATTAATTAAATTTGTTTTTCTTGACGTTCATAAGTGTACACGTTTACCTATATAAATAAAGATATTGTGATTTGATTTGATTTGATTAGAATGATTACTTTCGATTGTAGGTAGATATACAGAGAGATCATTTACCGAGCCTACATCAAACTAAAACCCTATAGCTGTAGTTTTGAATCAGGCTTTTTCATATGAAAGTAAAGGATTTAATGTAAAACGTAATGAAACGTATCGTTATAACGTTTTTATGAAAATTGTACAACAGTTGCTTATCAGATCATTCGGATTCCTGGGCATTAGTAGTCCTTATTTTTAAATAGTCCAATATAATAAACGTACTATTTTTCAAATAAAGTGCATAATGAATCAAACCACTACATTTCAGGACGAACATTTTGAAGTTATTTGCAGAGATACAGATTTTTTTACTGTCTTCAAATAACCATTTGCCCTATCTAACGAATAATCTAAGAATAAGACCAGAAATAAGTTGAAAGATGTTTTATTTTGTTTTCTACAGGGACCTTATTAAAATTATTACTCAAAGAGTTTAAAAATCTTTATTGGTTCTAATAATGGTTAATCTATATTTGTCTTTTTTCTAAAACTATACTTCTTATATTGAAAATTACATTTTATTTTATAATATATATAACTAGATATTACGATTTATTAGAACCACCATAATCCCATGTACATTTAGGTAATAATCCTAATGCCATAGGATTATTAGACGTAACTATACGTACGATGTCTATTTGCCGGCAAACAGCGAACACCTCTGCTTACATCAGCATATTAATTCAGTCAATTAGCGATCGAGGTAAGGCATTAGCACGTCATTACGTCCGACATCGCCTAATCGCGATCTGACATCGCAAGGTGTCTTTGACAGCTGTCAAATCGAGAACACGAAGCTGCGAAGTAAGAGTCAGTCGATAGGGTAAATCTAGTTTATATCATGTAAAAGGGAATAGAACACTATTAAAAGTATTTATATTAAATAATATTTGTAATTGTAGACAGTCCTGTATGAATTTAATTTCACCTGTCAATTATATAAATAATATAGCCTTTAATACTATAAAAAAGACATATGAAAATGTATGTTAGTTTAGATATTGTTATTTCCATTACTTTAGGTTCAGGTCTCCTCCTGAACTTTCCATTTGGATCTGTTCTTCTATATATCTTTACTTCCTCCATCCATTCCTCCCCAGAAACATGTCCTCAGCCCATCGCTTTTGTGGTCTTTTTTTGTTTTTTATCCTTGGAGATCTTGTTGTTTTGCCTGAACATTTCCATTTCAGTTGTGAGACGTGGTTACCTACGTCGCGCTTACGCGTCGGTGACTCTTCTCCCTGATGTGATCATTTCGTATTTTGTAAATCTTTTTGATTATCTATAATCTTTACGGTTTTAATTCTTACTTATCTATTTGGATTTTCCGGTATCATCCAAAACGAGAAATTTCAATTGCCCTTAGTGATTCCCGCCAGTTACTGGCATTAAGTTCGGTTAGTTTAGTTGCACATCAGAATAGTTCGTCGAATTTATTTTAAAATTAACTTAAGATTTGTATTAACCGCACTCATGGTGCCTGATGTACATCTAAACTAAAAATCATCTAGGTATCATAAAAATCTAATTTAATTATTTTCTATGATTTCCGTCAACTATTTTATGTAGGTACTTGTATAGTCAACCAGCTACTGCAATGCATTATTAAACACTTATTATCCTAACGAAAGTCCAACGTAAACGTTTTGGAGAATAGTGTTGCACTATTATTTGAAAAGCTAAACATACATTTTAATACCTTAAAAATAGGGAAATACAGCGACAAAAGAAACATTAACTAACATTAATAACCATTTCATAAATCACAAAAATTTACGTCATAGCGTGTCATAAGAAGGGTGTAGAGTTGAATGAGGAAATTGTGAGCTCGTAAAGCTATATCGTGTACCAACTACATTAAGTAGAGGTTATTTATTTAGGCGCGGCTGGGGCCGACCGCGCCTGGTACGGCGTGTCCATCACTCATATGTCTGGCTTGATCACTTGGACTGGTTAGGCTTATCAAAAACATAAACGCTTTGAGCTTCATTTGGAGAGTCTAATTGTCCCTATTCATCACTTATATAGCTAGTAACTATTGATATATATATAAATTACCTGGAGCTGAATTTTACAGTTTGTATTTAATTCTAAAGTGAAAGGGTAAACGATTTTTGTTTAACTGGAATTCCTTTATATTTTCTTACATAATAGCAAACAAATATAACGAAAGCAATATAGTTGGTATGGAAGGTGTAAACAACATATGTTATCTAATTAATTATTTTTATTATGGTAGATATTCCTATTGAGGAATGTCTACACCCGTCAGTCCTCCTACAACTTATCTGCTCATAGTCAGAAGACTGATTGCACGATGCGCTCTTGGAAAAAAAAAAAAATTATTTGGGAATTTCTTTTAAATGTAATTCCATTAGAAACGCTTGATTATCTTTCATTATACCGAGTAAATAAAAGTAATCGAGTATTAATACTTATATTATGTTGAAGCACTTATTAAAGTTCTAAAAGTTAGTACGAAAAAGTCAAACATATCTCCGGGGTACCGTTAATAAACTTGACGTGGCCGCAACAAGCGTCAAGCGAGCATGTAAACGTCCATTTTTAACGAGCGGCACACGCCGGCCGCAGAAAGTAGCCTACACATGAAATCACGTATGAATGAGGCCTTTTTTTCAGTTTTTTCGCGTGTAGCCGGCGGTGTGCCGCTTCAGGCTCCATTAAAGCTTACATGTCACCCCCTGCCACCCCTCGGCTCGGAAAAATCACAAAATCGGTATTGGCTGCATCCCGCAGCGAAGCGCTCCACAATACAGCTTTGACGGACGGTCATTTAATATTAACTGTGGTTTTTCCGCAGATGGAAATGTTTTTTTTATTGGCAACGTTATGCAGTGATGAAGTGGTTTGGCCGTTGTTTGTGACGTGATGTTTGTGCCCTTCATATTCGAATGAGATTTCATTTTGAGTGCTTACATGAAATTGGCTATCCAATTTCAATGGTTACAAAATAAAACTGTTGAGAGTTACCAGTCTGAAAAACCAGTTAGTTTTTGATAGACAATTTGTGGATCGATGTAGCAGTTAAAATTTCATTCGGCACGCAAAATTGAAAACAAACCGGCAATAAATTTTTGAACTTTCCGAACAAGTGATCAAAATCGAACTACAAAAAGTTGGCTTTGGGCGAAAAGAGAACGACCGCAGATTGAATTTATCGCTTTCACTCACGTCCAAAACAGTTTATGTAGGCAAATAAATTTAAATCCTTTTAATGAGTATTTTGTAATTATTCTGTACTGATTTAAAGTGCCTTTGTTTTAATATTAAACTCAGTATTCCATTATATTTTCAGATTAATAATGAGTTACATAAAATGAAATAATGAAGAGAAAAATGAAACGTTTGCTACATGCGAGTATATAAACTGATTCTCAAAGAAGAGATTAATAAGAACATCATTTCTAACACAAAAATATAAATAGCTTTTGAATACGTTGTAGTCGCTCTAGTAATGAACAAGTTTGACAAATCATTCTTTAACTATTCTAGAATAGTCTATACTTAAACCTTATTGTTAAGCCAGAAGTGCCTCTAAGTTTTCCGTACAAAATTCTATTCTTAGATTACCGAGCTTATAGTATGAATTACCGTAAAGTAATCCCAATTTTATTGTTTTAGGTAAATCGTTCACGTTAACGATAACGGTATCAACGTCACCACCCCAAGTAACGACGTACAACAAGGCGATCAAGGTAACAGTGGACGGACCTCGGGAGCCTCGCTCTAAAACCAGTTAGTACATTCTTTTAACATTGCATATTTGCAGATGCTTGGCGGAGCCATGCGACTTTTTCGTTTCAAAAAGTCCCTTCGTTAGTTGTGTGCTGCGATAATTGCGGCCTACTCGATTGTGAGGAAGTTGCATGGATCTGGTTAGCTCTGCGCCTTCTAATGTTCTTATGTCATTATCACACGTATATATCCTTTTTATTTCATATTTTCATAAGTATTTGATAGTCCATTTTTGAGTGTAATTTGAGAGTAAAAACAAACAAATAAATATCGTAACTACGAAGGTAAGCTCGTAATTTTTTTAGAAATTCAGTATGTTGCGAACAATTCCTTCAATTTTTTTTTGATAATAAATCAATATGCAAGATTAATTATGATAATTTCATTCATGGAAAAAAATATAAGCAATATAGTTTTATTTCCAAAATAATTAATGAAACATAACTGCTTGTAGACTAACTAACGATACGCTTCTTATTCCTTTGTACATTTTTACAAGTATTAACTTCACAAATTAAAACATTAGTCGATATCCGGTCGACAGATACAAATGTAAAACCCTCTCCAAATCACACCTAATGCTCGATCAATCCTCATCACGGAAAGAAATTAAAATAATTGCATGTGGAGGCATCAGAAGGGTTGCTATACCTAGATACATGTATATCTCTTTGAAACGTCCGCTCTCATTTATGTAGCATTTATGAGTTCTGTTTCACGTAAATTGATGGTAATATGAGTTATTAATAACGGCTTCATATTTCATAAGGATTATTCAAAGGATGGTTTACATTTAATTTAATATAGATTTTTTTGGTTACAAATTAAATTACGTATAATAAGAATTCAATATGTGTTATTTTAAATTTTACCAAAGTCGAGTTAATCTTGAAATAATCATTTCATTATTGAAAACAAAGCAAAGTGTTTCAATAGCCACTCAGCGTTAGTAGTGAAGTGTAGTTAGAAATTGTTAGAAAAATGAGGGTACACTAGCTTAAGCTGTCTTGCATAGTACTACGCTACAACGAACTTTCAAACTCTAGCATTTTAATCATGGCCCGCACAAAACATTAAACAGGTTGAACTATGTTCAATGAAAAATGCGGAGGATACGTAGACGAATGTGAGGGTACAAAGGAGGCTGCTGTAATGAATCGGTTGTTTAATTAATTAGTCAAGAAAGGGCTCGGAGCGTACCACCCCCCACCCGTGTATGCATGCCTTGCATATTGATTTATTATGCCGCCAGCCTCAACAGACCCGATAAATTATTTAATTCTAAGTTCCGACGCATGTAGAGTTGTACGGGTTTATTAATGACTTGAACGATTGTGCGTTCTAAATTTAATGAGTTTAAAGTAAATATGCGTGTTTATCAATTTAAAAAGACGAAGTAATAGAATATTAATTGTACTTAAAATGTGAATAAGACGTTTGTATTACATTGAACGTTTGGTGTTTTTATTATTAGCCATGATTATTTTAAATTATTTTAATGAGCATCAATACAAAACTGTTTCTGGTGAACATGATCAATCAATTTTTTTTATAATATATTGTAATTAACCATAACATATAATAAGTATAGTATAGTATATTTTTAAAAGGATTTCCTTTAGTTAAGGTTCTGTAGATACTGGCCCTCGCATAGTTCCCCCTTCAAATAGCTAGACTATTTTTTTGTCCGAAGAAGCTGCCAGTTCTTCGGTCTCCTGTGATATCGACTAACCTTTTTCCTACTTCCTTAAAAAGATTTATGGCGTCTAGCCTTGGTCCTAGGCTAGGACACCACGGACCAAGGGTCGAATGGGACAAAATCATATTCGGAGCCTATGATATTATATATGCTTTAAGTTTTTATTTTAATCGTAATCAAAACTGATTTATTCATATTAGTATATGTGTACACTTATGAACGTCAATATTTTATTTTTTTTATTTAATTCAGATCTAATTTTACATTTACCACCAGTTGCCAAATCAGTCATATACCGGCGAGAAGAACTGACAAGAAACTCTCAGCCAGTCACTTTGATCACTAAGTTTATGATGCAATTAAAGAACTGCCATTCTTATTTTAACGGATCAAAAATTATAACAAACGCTTAGTATAAGAAGGCAAAATAGAACCAATTTTATTGAGAACAAGAGGCAATGATAATCGTTCATTACGTTGAACAACAGAATACGTTTATATAAGATTTTGATCCACCTTAAAACACTGATAACCTTAGCCAAGTAAAATACAACACAACAATACGACAGCGACATCATTGTTCTATTTTTGTCCCCTGGTGGGTGGTTTGGTTTACAACTTCACAGCAGTAGCCGCCTACAATTTAATAATCGGAGACTATAAACTATGTTTTTCCTCGGCTATTTCGGATGCGCACGCCCAGACCACCCGTGCTACTGTGCACTATTGTTTACTTCACACGTAAACATGTTCAAGTTATGATCCTCTGTATCCTTTAAGTATCGACTGTATTTTCATGACAGGGTAATGAATTTTTAAATATTCTCACTAACAGATAATTTTATAAAACTTTTTATAGATAAGGTTGTTAGGTTACATAGTTTAACTTACTTTGAATTAAGATATTAGTCCTATTACCACTATAGGTCAAAGGTAATAATAATAATTTACTGCAAGAATATGGTACAATAATGTGTAATGTTAAATTGTTAGTTCTCATATTCTGCCACACACACTGGCGCGCAAATTTGTCTTTAAAAGAATTTTACAATTTCAAAGTCATAGTCATACCTTAGTATAAGATAAACACTATTATCCTAATGGCTTGATCATATCATATATATTATATACTACATTAGGTGAGACTCCTGCCCGTTTGCCCCCTGTTCTAAAAAAAAAAATATCATCAGATCTGAATGGTCACAGGTCATAGCTGTGTCGTCAAATACAGAAATTTGATCTTGGCGATTTAAAGCCGAGACCAAAAGGTTATTACCAGTTCTTCTCGTCCGTTCTACGCTAGATTGGAGAACTGGCAGTTATTAAGAAACATTTTTTTCTACTGACGTTCATAAGTGTAAGTGTTACATAAATAAATGCTTTTTGAATGATGATTTATGTTGTTATAGGGCTGAACGAATCACATTGATGATATAAGCCAATACCGATGATGTCTAGTTCTCATTCTGTACACAATAATGAATGCGATAATGAAGATTGTTATGAAAAGAGTCTTCACAGTCGATACTTAAATCAGGCACCGCAAGAGTCTGTTACGTACGCACTAAATAGACTTTCCTTGTATGAAACAAACGGTAGGAATGAACATTGATTCTTGTACAGTCTCTCTAAAATATTTAACTATCAAACACAACTTATGAAAAAAAACTACATTAATTCCAATTCGATAGATAATCATTTAAACTACGAAACAATATATTACAATCGATAATAAGAAGTCATGTCGAAAGCGTAAGTGAAATTTCACTTTACTATATTGACGTTATATTATTTACTACTTATTATATTGACGTGACGTAAATGAAGACTACGGTTGATACCATATGTTTATAATCAAATTAATCTTTACCAGAATTGAATATTAAATAAATAAACAACGCTACAACCTTCCCAGGTCTGGGCCTCAGATTTCTGTATTCGTTTCATGATCGTATGTCAATCTGGCAAAAAGGTGATCAACGGCGTGTGGCAGACACAGGAGGCTGTACAAATCCTTTGTCTGACACACGCCGTGAGTTTTTTGGGTTAAGGCAAGTTGGTTTCCTCACTATGTTTTCCTTCAAGGATCAACATTAATGAAAGTTCATTGACGCACAGACGGTCGAACCTACGATCTCAGGGATGATAGTTTCATTCTGAAGCTAACACTGCTGTTAGTGTTAAGTATTATTAAAACTAAATTGTTGTGCTTAAATTGTAGGTATATTATGCGTTTTTTGTTTATAATGTAGGTCCAATGAGTGGCGTTCACGAAACTGACGAAACGAATTTTTTTTTATAGAACAGGGGGCAAACGCTATTAAGTAATACCGCTAATGTTAATATAATGTTAGAATCAAGCGATAATATTATTCAAAATTTATATTTCAATTTTTTTTTACAAATTAAATTAATTTCCTTATGTTCACAGAGAGTTTATTATCATATTTTTGCTAAAGGTCAATATAATGAGGGTATAGTTCCAAAGGATTAAAATAGTAAGCCATGGCTAACTAGTTGAAATACTTGGAATAATAAATCTAACTAGACCGGACGCCACCCCAGTGTAATCCTTTAATCAGGTCCACAGTCCTGCACCCTATTTTTCCCTCCCATGTAACATACCCCCTTTCCCCCACACCCCCTCGAACCCTCGAACGGTGCAAATGACAGTTTCTAATTCCAACTTGCCATGAAAGTGTGTAATTGTTGCGCCGTTGATTTATACACGTTAACTGTGTGTGTGTGTATAGGTTTTACAAACGTTTGTGTCAATTTGATATTGATGATGCGTCGAGTTGCTTTTTGAAGTAATTATTGTTTGAAAATGTTATTACTGGTATGTCAGGGTATTATGATAATTAAAATACTACAAAAGCTTAAAGGAACTGGAGTCAGAATTAATTTAATTTTAATTTCTTTAACATAATACACAACTAACACTTGGCATAATAAAGTAAAGTCTGGGAAGATTTTATGTACGTATTATATTCCTACAACAATAAGTATTTTTTAATAATAATAGTCTTTTGCATTGATATTATAAAGCTCCAAAGCGTACTTAACAAAATAGCGTAGGTATTGTTTCGAATACTAACACAGCACAGACCTGATATTAATTAACTGAAGGTGTAGGCATGATCGTTATCTGTAATAAACACGTGTAATACAAATTCCTACAGCTAGATTGAGTTATATTATAAAGGGCGGACAATATGGGCTTGTAGCTTGAATAATTGGCACGACTGAACACGTCAGTGTCACACCTGTACGGCCCCTCTCAGAGACGACTGGAATTGATTTCAGTTCTAAAATGAACGGTTTCATTTAGTTATTTTTAGTGTGACTTTGGCAGCAGGTAGGCTAAGAAGACTGAAGCCTAGGGCGGCGGATTTGGGGCGGAAAAATTTAGTGTTTTCTGATGTTTTACAGATTGCAACAAATTTTTCCGATGACTTTGCTGTGTGTATAATTTGGTGCTGAAAAATCAAATCAAAAAATTATTTTAGGTGTTATTTCAAAGTCACACAAAATTACAATAAACAAATTCACGTCACAAAAATAACAAAACGGTGCTGTCCCTAGAAACAATAACCGGGGAATGAAACACATAATTAAGAAATATCGTCAAATCAAAAGTCGGCTGCGTAATTAAAGCTTTTATTCTACCCGCTTGTAAGATACTTAACTCTAAGAGGAAATCGGAATGCCTAAACCATTCATGTGCCTATAAATCCAACTGAATCCACGAGCCAATAAGGGTTATACTTGTTATTGTGTACGAGCAAAAATATTCATACAGTACTGTGAATTAATTGGCAATCCGCACTTGGCGCCTCGATAAAGCGCATCCGAATTACGTTGCCATCCAATCGGGCACTAATCAAGAGACTATCGTAGGCTTCACACAAAAGACGCACGCACGCACTATAGACTATAATCTATGAATCAAATTTGATACATAATTCAACCATGTAATAAATCATGTTTGTCTTTTAATTATAATGAAGTGGAAAGCATTATATGTAATAAGTATATATAGCGGATTTCATAAAACTTATAGTGAAATTTATATGATTAGAAAATTTATTTCGCATGAATTACTGTATTTTAATCTGTGTACTTATAATGTAACCAACATTATAAGTAATATTAAAACATTGAATAGATATATCTTAGAGCAGCATAATCGTACTGATATAGTGTTGTCTCTCCTAGGGCAACAGCAGCAGTTCCACTTCGCGTTTGGTCAGCGGCCGTTTCCGTTTCCACCTGATCCACTAGGCGGCTTTCGGATGCCTCCTATCACGACTTGTCAAAGTAAGTATATGTGAAAAGTCGGGAAAGTCACGGAGAAAACATATCGACACCCGATAAAGATTTGCCGGAAACCCAACACATCTAGCTCCAACGCAATAAATAAGTATGACACCTGGTACACCTATTAGTATATTAATAAAACGTCCAGAACAAATTATCTAATACATAATGTAACAAAATTTTAACTCGGTGATGTTATTAGGTTAGAAACTTAAATTTATGTTTCATAAATTATTATGTATTATGAAACAGAAATTTAAGAATTTAAGATCTAGAAAGGTACCGTATAATACATGTATAACTTCAAACGCAATGTTTCACAAGCTTTCTCTTTACGTTCCATCAATAGCTCAATAGACCACTTGATAGTTCTAAAATGTCAACGATTTCACCAGGAAACGCAAACTACGTTCGCAAAAGCGTGGATTAAATCAGGCCAAAAAAATCGAATTGAAAACGGGCTCAATCGAACAAGCATGCTTCGTGCCCGCTAAAATCCACGTTTGGCCCAAAACAACTCGTGTGCCACAAAAAAAAGTCGCAAATCGGCGCGCATCGTATAAAAACCGACTCGGCCGATCGCCGGCCAAAAACGGAACCGTGATACCGAAAAATAAAAGCCCATAATGCTGTGGAAAAAATAAAGTGAACGGATCGTGTGGGATGCGTGTCCACTCGATATCTGGATAAGTGGTTCTCGTATCACGAATGTTTGCGAATTCCACGTTTCGAGTATTATATTAGCTGTGTTAAATAGTTTTGTGGGAATGTAGTTTGCATTGTGTATAATTAAAGAGCCAGTCGTTTCCAATGATTATGCATACAACTTATACATGCTTGTATACTTATGTACATTGTAATCTTTAACGTTTAAATAGGTGAATGTGTTTTTGTCAGAGGCATATTTTGCAATTTATTATAAAAAAACAGACTTTAGATATATTTCCTCATTTACAATTTTAGTTTTGCCGGCGTATATAATACAGCTGACTTAAAAAAATCCTAAAGTTCATTTCTTTAAAATTAATATAATATAAATATTACATAGATCGACTGGACAGGACTTATTAGGAAAAGTGTTGTCGGAAAACTTGTTAAGCAAAAGTTCTTTTGCAGATATGAGTCAATTTGGATTAAGTTCAAGCAATTCACACTGGGGCTATGGCGGTGCAGGTGCGTACCCTGCGTACTTACCATCATGTGCGGCGCCTACTGCCACCCAGTTTAATCCACCAGCTCTTGGCTTTGCCGGGACTGTTCCAGAACAAACATCCACACAGGACTTCACAAATAATACAGGTACGCGAATATCGTATAATTAAATGTAAAAAAATATACGTCGTGAAATATAAGGGTTTTTAATTTTTGAAGGTCATGTTAGTGTCACCGCACAATTTCCTCCCCTTCCCCGTCATGGGAACTTTCGCCTTTACTTGATCAGTCAAGCGAGTAGTGCATCGGGTTCAGACAGATAAAGTTTTTCTTAGTCGAAACTATTATCATCCTGAAGAAAAGGGATAGCCCTTGCTATATGATAGCGTGACGTGCAATCTATAATCTAAAATGTATGGTATCTAGATAAATTCAACGAAATTAATATACTTACCTTTCCCTCGCAATATATTTATGATAATATTATGTATGTAGACTAAGAAAAGCTGTGTAAAAAAGCTTATTTTAAAGTTAACGATTATCATTGTTTTTTGCGATATTTGTTTTAAAATAAGTGTTGTTTGACGTTATCATTTTTATGATGATATGCTATTTTAAACCGAAAGTTTTTTATACCGGCTTTTTTTCTTGAGATAAGTAGGTTTGTCTATTGATTTAATTTTTTTCATAAACGTTAACTCGTTATAATACCTATTTTACGGATATGGATAACACAACACATGTCACTACTTATGCTCTTTGCGTCAACTGTAAAGTTCAAATCGACGTCTTTATTAACTTAAAAATATGACGTCGCAAATGTTTTTCTTTAAAGTACTTGCAGAGCTTATTAATAATTATTTTAGAATCTAGGTTTTAAATGTTCGTCAAAGTTTTACCAATACACACCTTTATGTATTGAAAAGTTTACTGCGGAAGTAATGATCATTGATAGGCTATAACTTGAGACCAATATGGTGAAATTAAATACAAATTTATGACTAACATCCTTTTTGTCAAGGAGCAATGTGCCGTGTCTTACCATAAATATTATTCTTTTAACATACAGAAAATTTAAACTTAGTTGATTTTCGTGGGATGTTGATTAGTAATGTTTTGAGGACGTTCTAATGAATTAAATTAATTTGTACTTTTAAGATATAAAATTAAAAACATTTTCATTTGGTTTTGAATGGCAATACTAATTAATAGTAAAAAAAAGTATTTTTAAAATTGTATTAAAAAAATTCATAAAGTGTCCTCAACCTAAAAGGATACACAAATATGTAACGCCATTTGTAATATTGTCCGTTTGACATCAACCCTTAACGTCAGTCGGCCATTTTACGAGCGCTCATTATAATTTACAGTCGCGACGCGTCCAATTCACTATTAATTTATCACCGATGTGTGAATTTTTTTAATAAATTTAAATTAAAACAAAGTATACTAACGTTTGACTACACCGAATGTCATAGGAATACAGATTTATGTAGCATTGTAATTAGACGTAATTTCACTACTAGTACAAATTGACTGGCTGCCCACACAGGGAATCCTAGTGTGGGGGCCAGTGCACTCTACTTTATCGAAACTTTATTGTATGTTGTGTCTAATAAAGAAAGAATAAAGAGAGAATTCCTGGAGCAAATTATTATCCATATTCTTGTGTGTAACTTTTGTTTTTTATTACAGTTTTGCCAGATACGACGGGAGTGGACCTGGACCAGCAGCTATCCGGTCTAGTGAGTTCGTCTCCCTCGCACCACGGCAGCCTCCTACCACGTTACAATAACAACACAGACTACGGCCTTTCTACGGGGCCACGGTCATTAAGCGACAATAGTTCTCAACCCGAATCACCGATACAAGACGACCTGCTAACTTCGAACACGACAAACATAGGGCATAACACGAATAGTTCAAACTTTTCCCTAATGGGCTCACAAAACTCCACCTACGGAAGTAGTAACTGTAACAATTCGCTCTACCCTGTCCTCCCGGCTAGCCTCCTATACAGCCAGTTGTATACCGCCGCGAATCAAACGCACAATTTTCACCCATTACACTCGAACACAATACATTCAACTCAGAGCCACAATGAATTGCAGACTATGATGGATCAGATATCGTCGACGACGAATAATCATAGACATAATGGGCAAGGCGATTTATTGTTGGGCGGAGGCAACTCATGTGCTGCGGCTGCGGCGAGGGGTGAAGATGGGAGAGTCAACAATCTTGGACAAAGGGGCAATCCCCAACCGGATAGTAATACTGTTTGGAGACCCTATTAAGTCATCTTTAAAGGAGCCGTAACATCTTATAGCGAGGTACTAAAAACTTTATTAATGATGGTACAACTCATATTTTGTGAGGTTTTATTATTCTCACTACATTGTTACGCAAAAGAAGATTTCGGAATTAAATCAATCAAAATCCTGTTGCTATACGACGTTATACGGCCCGAATTTAGATAATTTCAAACGTAATGTGTAAATAAAAATGTCAACGAAATAGGTAAATGTATTTGAAAATCGTCGCTCCCGTCCTATATTATACGATTGAATCCGAAAAACTATCAATAATTTCTATGGATTATTTCGTAGCGATTATCTATATTCAAATATATTAATGTAAATATTGTGAATATTTTGTTGTAAATGCGACTTGTAAAGTGCAATAGTTGTGCAGTTAAAGTTGAGTAGGTGTATAAAGTAATAAGACATTTGTTCATTAGATGTCAAGTCTGTCCAATGTAGACTCATAGGTCCTCGAAGTAGGTACAGCCGTGTCCCCTTTAGCTTGACTCTTTTCTTTGCATTTATTATTAAAACCACAAAGGTATGTGCAATATTTATCGTATATTAATTTAGTTTTTCTTTAATTATTACATATCCTATTCGCGGATTAATTATATTTTAATAATTGTAATTTTTGTGATTTAATTTTGAATGTCATCTCTGTTACTACTAAAGAGAATAAGTATTGTTTATATCTAGTGCTAATGAAGAGTCGTGTTTAAAAACGTGGTCTGAGCTCAAAACTGTTTCAAACTGTTTTTTTTTTATATGTGCTGATAGATTGTGAGTTGAGAAACGTTTTTAAATACATTTTGCAATTTTAATCATTTTAGAATATTAAAATTAATTAAACATTAAAAATGGTTGTGAAACCTGAGCAAAAGCGTTTCTGGCGTTGAAAGTTTGTGCAATACATTATTGATTCATAGTTTTATGTCTGTTTGGATATTTGTTGCTTAGCAAAAATAATTTAAGGTCGCTTCTTTTATTGTTACTTTCGACAGCAGATAGCTAGGTTTATACCTATAATAAATCTCAAATAACATAACCGTGTTTTAATTGAATTCAAGTGTGTCAGCCTCAAGTCGTGCCCTGCTGATGTTTTCATACGAGTGGAATTGGATACCTTAATTATTTTCCTATGCCTTCCCTTTACAATGTTATATATTTCGGCTAAAGTTATTATTATTTATCTATGAAGACAGAATATCTATGAACGAAAAATTTAGAATAAAATGCTTTTGTGTCCAAAACCACCTTAATATTTTCCCACATGTGTCCTACACGTCATACATTTTTCGCATTGGGTAAGTATAGGTTTTGATAATATCGAAAATAGCAACAAAATTGTATTTAGCTGTTAAACAAGGGTTACAACCGCACCATTACGCTCCATCAACCGAATACTCCTTCAAAATATCATGTTAATTATGAATATTGATATGCATTGTGCTTCGATAAATAGCCGCGCCCATGTATACCGCAGCTTGGATACATATCGGATAATGAGCTCATTACTGCATCGCGCCCATCGAGCGGAACATTTGCATATCACCTGTCCTCTATATTATATAATAACCAATATCGCAAAAGCTCAGAGCTTTTTTGGAAAAAACAGGGCCTTACTAAAATATATTCAAATAATATAACTATATTTATGATGTAAACAATTACAAAATGACTTGAAAACCAATCAACATATTTACAATATATTACAATTGCTGTCATATCTTAATACGTTAACTATATCAATACACACATAGTCTATATAATAGGTACAATGATTCCTGAGGAAGATTTAGGTTCTTTATACTTACTCCGCTGGCGCAGCGACCCAAAGTAAACCTCCGAAACTAGAGACCATCACCACTACCATTGCCGATGGCCTTTTTTCTAGAAAGCGACGTGGAGATAACCCATTATCGTGCTACGTAAGTTGGCCGTAATATATGTATATTAACTACAGCATTCTTATCAAAATACCATTTTCAATTTACGCTAAAATTTAATCATGCTTTGGCATTTTTATACAATTTCGTTAGTTTCCTTAGATTCTAGGTCATGACCTAAACGTACATTTTTAACATTACATCAGGATCTATGCGTTGGATTATCTTATATGTCCATATATATCTTAGTACTAGGAGTCTTAAATGTGAAAAAAAAAAATTGGTTGGTAATTATCTCTATGGTAGGCGGACTCAATTTCCGCAACTAGACTCAAATTTGGTCCGTTTTGCGTAAAGCCCTGGCTACTTTAGCCAGCCTAGCTCCTTCCAGAAGCACAAAAGTCTTCTGGGCACTTCACAGGCTTCGAGGAGCGATGGTAAAAATCAATATTGCACTGCCCAATTTTATTGAAAAAGTAACCATTACCAGGAATAGAAGTGAGAAACAATTCACATAATTATTATGAACTGTAGAATCGACTCTCGGTTTCCTCCTCTAGATTCCCTGGTAGTTACGACCTCCAATTGTTAAAAAAAGATCATCCTACCTCTAAGACTGTAATGAATAGGCAAACATGAACTGCGATGATTTCTCTTTATGGGCACGTAGGCTTACCAAAAAAAAAAAACAAAAAAAATTATAACATGCCTTCTTTATTAGTTTGATTGAATTTTTGTAATGTTTTTATTTATGGATACGGGTAATTTTTATTTTTATTACTGGTTTAAACAATTATTCTAGAATTTTTGGTGGAATTGATATTCTGTTGGACAGTGGCACTCAAAATCCTGAAATAAATTTCCAACCCTCATTAATTTGCGCCAATGCGATACGATGGATATGCAGTGTTACCATGTTATTGAGCTAATTTTGGACTACGTAGGCTGAATTTAAAACTGTCTACATTATATTTTCGTAATTCAAGTCATTATAGAATTTTACGCTCGTCATATCAGGATATATCAATCTGAATTTAAAAAAAATAAATGAATAGTTCATGTTATGTCTGTTTGTAATTTTTTTTATATTTATTAATAATAAATAATAGAAATCCACGTTTTAAAATTACATGATATATACAATAATAGTTACACACATTATTAACTATTTTTTAGGTATATACTACTTAAATTGCTGAGGTGTGTGTGTACAATGTGTGGGGTGTGTGAGTGTGTGCGTTTTTATGTGGCCTTTAAATACAAAACTTCTGTGCGGATATTTGTAATTAACTCCTCCTAATCGGCTGGATCGATTTTTATGATGATTTATAATTTTATGACTTTTGTGTATTTAAAACGTGTGTAGGTATATGGCGGGTCTATCAGGTCCTCTAGTCACTTATAAGAAACATAGTACCTGCTCTGTGCCTGAATAAGACACTTCAGATTAGTAAAGAATTTATCAAAATTATTATATGTACATTGATATTGTTAATAAAACTATCATGATAAACCAAAAAAATGGTTACCCGAGTGTGTCACCTGAGCAATTCCACTATAATTCCTATAATATAGGCACAACCAACAGTAAGGGAAAAATCGATCGCAGACCGATTTGCTCGGCTGTAATGAGATTTCACATTGCCAAGTAATTAATGAGAATTAGTGGATATGATGAATCCCCAGATGGGGAACGTGCATTGAAATACAATTAAAAATTTGACAGATTACAGCTGTCGTAAAATGTATCGACAACAAAGATTTTGATATATCCCAGGTCATCAAAGAAACGTTCTTTTTTGTTCATAACTAGGCCTCTGTCGATCTTTTTCCAATTTGGAAAAATATTTATAAACATTTTATAATTGTTAGTATCAACAGTATAAGACGTTACATGGTACGTCTGGTGCCAATAATTTCACTAGAAAAAACAAACTATTCAAAGTTTGAATTAACATTCTTGGAAAACGTGCAACCTTTTTTATATCCGAGGCAGAAATACATTCCCTGCTCCTGAAAGTTGCAGGGTATGTATGACAGACTGGGTAATCTAAAACCAATAAAATCACCTCAAGTAGGAACTACAAGGCCGCGTAAGAAAGGCTTCGGGGTCTACGTCGCATTTTACTGGGACCTGCAATTTTGCCTGCAGACCTATTCAAGGAAGTGATAAGTTGTCGTCCATATACGAAAGATACAGGTTTTTTTTTTAATAGAACAAGGGGCAAACGGGCAGGAGGCTCACCTGATGTTAAGTGATACCGCCGCCCATGGGCACTCTCAATGCCAGAGGGCTCGCGAGTGCGTTGCCGGCCTTTTAAGAATTGGGACGATCTTTTCTTGAAGGACCCTAAGTCGAATTGGTTCGTAAATACTTCAGTCGGCAGCTGGTTACACAAAGTGGCGGTGCGCGGCAAAAACTGCCTAGAAAAACGCGCAGTTGTGGTGTTTAAGTATATTGTACACTAATAAATAGACACAGAAATTCATTGAGAAAATATTTATACAACTTGATGTACACAGTTCATGTGTTCTTTGGAACAGGGTGTTCTCCTTATAGCGTAGACCCTAATGGTACAAAATCATTTCAGATTTTTAAGTTAATCTTTCAGTGTCTTAGCAGATTTCTAACGCGATAATCTTATTAGCCAATTAGATGATCAGTTTTATAGTCTAAGTCACGTGGGTGTAATGCTGGTTTTCTTACAATGTTGTCTTTGGCGGTCGTAGAAAAGCTCATTGGTGCAAAGCTGGGGACTGAATCTATAACCTCAGAATTAAGAATCGCTGAATCCAACAGTGGTCTCATATCAACAAAACTGAGCCAATTCATTAAAATAAAGGATACTATTAATCAGCAAGTAGCAGGTGAAAATGAAGAATTTGTAAGAGAGGGCACTGATTAAAATGATTTGGTCCCAATTGTTAGCTGGACAGATGAATTATAATTTGCGTCTTGTTTCAATAGTGAAATAATGCTAACCAATTTTAAATTGATATCCATTTTATCAGTAGACTGTTTGCAATTAATTACAACAATCAATAATTTCGCGCTCCGCCGAGCGAAAACAACACAAACTGTATGGAGCAGATAACGGTCGTATATAGCTTATTATGTACTCTGGTTATTATATACCCACTAGTGCCTGTGAAATGTCTCTAACAAAATCGGATTACTCCATAAAAATGTCTGATCTTACTCTGCTTAACTTAGATTAATTGATAAACAAAGTCTAGGCTAGATTAACAAACAGTTATGACTCAAACTTTATGACTAATTCAGCATTATGACCAGTGAAGTACTGGTCGACATAGATATACAATGTTGACGGTCAAATACATGTGAAGAAAATATATAGAACATTAAAAGTACTAACAGTAAAATAATTAAAAACACAGAGCAACTTTAGTAAGTATATTATTATGTCAGTGCTTTACCGCGCCTTGGAAATGTGAAACGTTTAGTTTTCTTGTTAATTTATAATTATATTGGTTATTACAAAAATTTGTAATGCTTGCAGCGTACAGATGTTTTAAAATAAAATACATGGTCATTTGAATGAGTGACGAACACATTATTGCTAGTTCTTCTCGTTGGGTCTACTTGATTTAACCAGTAATAGGTATTTTAGAAGCATTATATTTGTACTGACGTTCAATAGAGACGTTGCGAGAATAATCATATATATAAATATTGATTATATTAAGGATTAATTGGTAAGAAATACACAATCATTATTTATTTTCTACTTAATCGATTTAAGTCTTATAAAACATCTAAAGGTGATATAATCTGTATCATGGACAAAGTTGACCACAAAACTGACAACCGGACCATAACATTATGATAAAATCACTTTGGTTGTCTTTTTGTCAAAACAAACCTACAATTTGTGGTTTTAACACTTTAGTACAAAATAGCTAAACGTATTTCGTGTCGAGTTATATTAATTTCAAATTTTGATAGCAAGGTTTATATCATGTCAATGTTCTGTCTAAAGGTCAATTAGAATTATATTGTTTTTATATATTAACCGAAAAAGCAGTGTTTGTCTAGTGGCTACAGCGTGCGACTGTCATTACTTAGATCATGGGTTCGAGTCCCGACTGTGCATTAATGGACTTTTTGTATGTCCGCATCTCGGTTGTATGATGAAAGAAAACATCGCAAGGAAACCGGCATGTCTGAAAAACTCGACAACAAGTGTTAGATAGAATTTCCTGAAACCTAAAACCGAAGACCTAGAATCTAAAAAAAGAAGAACTATAAATACAATTCTTAGTACTGAGTACTTACTATTAAAATAAGATTTTATTTTATCGCAGCGCACTCCGTGCATTCCCATAAAAAAAGATTTGTATTTAGCAAAAATACATAGCATTATTTTGTTATCTTAATGTTAATAAATACATGAATAAAATGATTTTCACTCTCTCTCTATAATTTAACTATTCAGATTATTGTGCCTTCTATGTAAGAACTTAGAAAATGTTATAGTTAAACCGATTTCATGTTTCACATTAAATGCCTATTACACGGAGATTTGTTCATATTGTTTATCTTAAAACTGTACTTCACAAATATAATATATATGTTTAAATATAACTTATGCCTTACAAAAACAAACATTAAAAGCACAATGAAACGCAAATGACGTCGCGGCTTATCATCGTCATTTTCATAATGCAGCGAGCGTGCAATTCAGCTGATCATCTATAATGCAGCGCCGGGCTGCGTATTAATTACATATATCGTTTAATTATTGATTTTTAGTGTTTTTGGCGTTCGCTACGAAAGATTTATGACACATCTGTGTACTGGTAAGACTTTAACGATGTGTCATGGATTTTAATATTTAATATAGGCTTCATGTTATTGATAAAATTTAATCAGAGAGCGCGAAATTGGTCAATTCGATGTCTGGAACAGTCAATAATTCAATTTCTTTGTGTTTTTTTGACGTTCATAAGTGTAGGTACATTATGTTACTTATCGGAATAAATGAATTTTGACTGAATATATGTCGGTATTTGTCGCTAGCACTGAATTGTATGTATTTCATAACAATGCCTTAAGCTAATTTTATAAGTTTTCATTTTGGTCGCAGTGAGACTGTTATTACAGTGTCTCCTTAGACTCACTTATAAAATCATTAATTAAATCAATATAAATAACACACAATGCCATCACAAAACTACAAGAAACAAAAAAGCAATCGTAATTAAAGCACGTCGCAAAATGAACGTTTCGTGCATTAAAACACCGATTTAATATGAAAATCTGGAACTAGACGTCGAACTATCGGGGCCGTAATTTAAAACCGCACCCCCCCAAAATTAAGTGCGAGTAGCTCGCTACGTGACACCGGCAAATGAGGTATGCTCGCCTTAATAGTGAGCCTTTGGCCTACACACTACCAATAAACTAAGCAATCTATTCACCTGTCACTTCGATGCTATTTGTTAAAAGAATTGCATTTGGTTAAATAAACTCAGCGTTCGCCGCGGGTATTTCTATTGACTGTATTAATAGTTAAGACTCTGAAGTATGATATATCCGTCGCGTCTTTACGAAGTTTTAATTGTTTGACGGAAACTGGACAACGATATCAGATGTAAATCAGAGATAAATTGTAAGTATAACTCTGTGCGGTAAAGCACTCCTTTCCAGAAGATTTTTGTACTTACATAAATTACACAGGTTTGCGAAATTAATTTTTTTTCTAATGTTTTTTCTAAAAACTGTTACTTTGTAAATTTCTTACAAATATTCTAAAATAACATCAGGCAGTATTCGTTTATATCAAATGAAGAATATTCAGATGATACCACATCATGGACAACATTTAATACAGTCTTTGTTAATTCTTATATATATCTTTGGTATTGTGGATGGTTCGTCACAGACGATATGATCAACGACCAAGTCTAGAAAATCCACACCGTACAATAAATTTGTTAAAAGCAAGGGAATTTAATCAATTAAATGTATTTGTTCAACGTAAGTGTATAAAAAATATGACGTGATAAAATTAATATTTGCTACATATAGGCGTTTGATCTGCATTTATTAAAAACTTGTCATTTAAGTGATACGTGGCAAAGTGAGTTTGAAACAGATATAAGTATAATTAAATTTCGTTAAGGAAACTTATATTATTTTAATTTCTCTAATTCAAATGTCTTTTCCTATCAGATTGTCAGTTCTGAGTCCTAATTGGGGATGTAAAGACGACTCGAAGCCATTATTGTCTTGACAATTCCTTGCATATTCGTAATTAGGGACCTTTCATACCAACCCTCTTAATTACACGTGTCTGCTTTGTACTTTGTTTTGTGTGAAATGCCAATTATTGTAATAACTCTTTCGCTTCGTTACTTTCAAATTAGTCAACAATGAAAGCTTAATAAGAACGTTGAAATAATATACATGTAAATGAAATAAGTTTAAAAACAGCGGTTTAGATATGAACGCATTTAATTAAAATTTTTTAGAAGTCAGTGAGGGCTACTGAGACAAAATAATACTCTTTTAAGTATACGATTAATTTAGAATGCTCTTGAAAAAAAAGTCGTTGAAAGACTCATAGAGAATTGTAGTGTTACAATAAACATATAATATGAATATATACCAAATTTTATATTAGGTACCTATGAAATTGGGAACATTTTTTATTTTTATTTAAGCTAATCAAAACAGAAACTATCAATACAATTTTGCCAATTTGATGGCTTTTTTGTTTATTCCTTTACTGTTGAAGTCTGTCGGGAGGCGCTGAACTCAGTGAAAGTGTTTTCACTGAGTTCCTGCCTGCCAGTGCCTGCCAGTGCCTGTCGGATGTTGAATTATTTTCCTATTTAATAAGTTCAACAGCAGTAATTTTGTTTGTAGTAGGTAAATTAAAAAAAAGTAGAAATCTGTTGGAGCAGTCCAGTGAGTACGATGGGTCATAGAGAGCTTCCCTTGTAACTCTTGTAGCTATACGATGGTATGTCGTGATGTCGCGCGTTGTCGTGGAGAAGCAATGGGGAAGAGCGATGGACTAGTATTGGTTTCTGAATTGCGAGCTCTTCTATCATGGCATGCATTTCTTGGCAATAGACATCTTCCGACACTGTTGGGCCTTTCGGTAAGAAACTGTCCATCACGTACAAGTTCGGTACCAGAAGGTAACTTCATCTCATTCATTCACTACAACTTCATCTTCCTGTATGTAATCTTTTTTAGCGCACGTGCTGAAAACAGATCCATCCCTGAATATTTTGATCATTTGAACATTTTGTGGGTTTAGTGGGTGGGAACAGTTTAAGTTGCTATAAAACATATTTAAATACTCTTCCATTAAATATTATATTAGTTATTTTTTGTTTTGGCCTAGTGGTCTCAACAAGCGTCTCTCAGCCCTGAGGTTTTAGGTTCGGTTCCCGGCTGTGTACCTAGCCATTCAACAAACGTTCTTATGGTAAAAGAAAATCTAGTGAAGAACGCATGACTTAGCCACAAAAAGCTGACAGCGTGTGTTAGGCACAAAAGACACCTTCACTAAGATCACCTACTTGCCTATTAGAAAAATGATCCGGAAACAGATACAGAAACTGAGACCCAGATCTAAAATTTATCTTCTTATTTAACAAATCAAATATTTTTTTTATAAATTTATAAAGAATTTGATTAAATTTATTTTGATAGCAAGCTGTAAAATCTAATAAATCAGGTTAAGAATCATAATTCAACAAATATTTACAAAACATGAAATATCCATAAAAATCCAATTTATTATTTCACAAAAAAGGCCTTTAAGGGTTGTTAATTAAGCGTTGTAAGCCCAGTGTTGCACTATGAATGGAAATATTTTAATTACCAGTTGCCCCCGACGTAAATTTCCCACGACTGCGATAAAGAATAAACATCACCATTGTCTTAAACCCTCGCTAAGAATTATTTGTTCTCAGGGCTGTCACAAAATAATTTACTCTTTCACTATACTAATGAAAAGGGTAATATACGAGACAAACACACACGACACGTTCGTCTCATCGAAGCACCAGAGCTCGAGGCATGATTTGAGGTAGTCAGCACTCGCCACTCAATGTGTCCAATAGTCATGTCAACTGTCAAATCCTGCAAATGATGTAAGGGGAAGGCAAACACGCAATTTTCCTTTAATGATGCATGTATACTAATCTTATATTCAATTTTAAACGGGAAGCAAACAGGCTCACCTGATGTTAATGGATATGATGCCTGATATCAAAGGGCTCGCAAGTGCGGTGCCGGCTTTAAAGTACTTTGTACGCTATATGAACTTAAATAGAATATGAAGAGTTTGTTTCTTTGAAGGCGCTATTATGATTAAAATATGTTTAAAATTTAAAAATCAAAATAAAAATAACAACAATTGTGGTCAATCGGAAGGTTCCACTGGGAAGATACAAGTCTTAACAACATCACGCTACCGAATTAAAGTTGGTAAAACCGTGGACCAGGGACCAATACAAATTCATACCATATTTTCAAAACTAACAATAAAAGAATACCCTTTTCTCCTGAAAATTTTAAATTAATGAAGTACATAATTTAAATCCTACTTTAGCTACTCCAACTTTACGTTGACAATAAATTCTCAAAATTTAGCAGCAAAATACAGGAAATTCACCTAGGTTAAAATAATTGTCAATAATCAAATCGAAACCGAATACTCAAAAATATAACTTATTTTGGAGCAAGTCTTTACAACAGCCTGTCTTCTGTAAGATACGGGATGATACGGGAAATAGAAGCTGCAATTTTTTTTGGTGGATAGACTTTGAGGTAGTGACAGCGTACGACGCGACAATGACGTCATATTTTTCTTCTTACGTCTTTAATATTGGTTTTCTAATGTTATCGACATGTTTATATATATATTTCCAATAGGAATAAACTGTCCTTTTCCATATTCAAAACAGTGTTGTTTGCCGAACCTTTCATGCTTTAAAATTAGACATTCTAAATTTCCAAGTTTCTGAAAAATACAGTTACATATGCGTAAATATGGAGTAGGTATAGAAATTGCATTGCAGAGTATTTGGATAAATACAGATTTCATACTTTTACATATTTTGGCACCCCTAACCAAGAACGTCTTAAGTCTTGCCGTGGTCCCAAGGAGACCATTACGCGGTCACCGCCTCATTACCGCCCTCCTTGATTTCAACCCTTACACTTATTCTACCCTACATCTATATAAAACTTTATAAAGCAAAAGTATGTTTATTTGTACAATAAACCAAATATATTTTTACAGCTTAAGACCGGTATGGACTTAAGATTGATATATATATATATATATATGATTTGTTAATAATAATAATTCTGTACTGCTCAAGAAAGCGGTCCATAGGGAAATTTGCAGTAAGCATATATAAAAAAATAGCAAGCAAATTATTTGTATAAAATAGTAATATATAAATGAAATGAATCACAAAATATGTTAAATAAGGCTAAGTTCCTTCCATATATTGACCAGTATCTACTTACTTAAAAAGGTAGGCGAATGAAAAACTTCATATTAAGCTCACAGAATGCTTGCGGGGGCAGTTGGTTTATAATATTAATAAACTTTAAATAAAGCAAAGACGGATATATTTTTGAGCCTTTTTCATTGAACATAAAGACTTGGTGTTCGATTTTTGAATCTCAGTATCTACCAGTTTCCTTTTCTATAAACAAAATCTATGGATTGCCCTTGGAAACTATCGTAGTTAGAGTCTATCCCGAATGAGAACGTGGGATTTCAGTTCGCACCAATTTTGAATTACCTTTTTATGTTTAACAACAGTATTCGTCTTGATACCTTATATTATTTTTTTCATTTAGGTACATATATATAAATGATAAGTTGTTGTTCAATGTGATTCAATGTAAAATCACTTCTACATATTAAAACAATCGAATGTAACTTTTTCTAAGCCACAAAAACTGCTAACGCCATCTTTGGATCTGATCCCTAAGCAAAAGGTACACTGGCGCCCCCTTACACACACTGAAACAGTTTTTACGCCATACAATTTGTTATACTTTCAATTGCGGAAAAGATGCCCACGTTCATGGTGAGTATAGAAAGCTGTTTTTCCTCACAACGGTACTGAATAATGATCTTTGTTACAAGGTTGTAAAGTTTGAAATACCGTATTGGAATGATGTCTTATAATGTTCTAAATATGTATACAATCCGGTTTAGGGTAGCAAGTCTAAAGGAATAAGGTTGTAAGTACCGAGTTTAGATATATTTAGACAGACCTTTTGGAACTGGAGAAGGCTTCGTTGAAAATACGGAAATAACAGATGTAAGATCTTTGAACATTAATCTAAAATAGCTTTTAATATTATATACAAATGGTTGCTTTTCCTGAAGCAAATTTATAAGTTTCTTTAGTGTGCGTTATACGGGTGTGAAGGAAACTTTCTTAGTCATTTCTTAAGAACGCGAAGAAAGCGAAAAGGGGCTGAAGGAGTTTTGTTAAAAATAGTCGAAGTGGTTCGTTGTTATATCACAAGAGGGCGTATTTAATATTTTTCTTGTGAATTTGTCATACTTACGTTTATTTAGTATATATCGGCAATAAATATATAATCAATATAACCAGCTGAGTAAAAAAAAATTACTTGAAACATACATATTTACTAATATGTCGATCCCATCTATAAAGTAGTAGACAAAATAAAAATACTTAAAACAAGATTTTGTTATTTCAGTTCTTCATGCTGCGTTCGTAAAATTTGTGAACGATCTAATTAAATAGGCGTAGTTATATAAATTGCGGGAGGTTTTAACCACAACCAATAGTGTAATTTCATTTAGCGTCCACCAAACAAACCGATGACAAATCCTTCGAATAGCAACCCCATTATTATCTTAACGAATAGCGTATCGTGGTTAACCACAAAATTACCAATCCGCCAATCGGACCTCATGTTTTCCGCTATATATTTTTCTGTGGGGTGGAAAATCTTAGAAACCACAGAACTAACCGCAAAGGTCAGGTGATCGGCCAATCAGCGGTCGTAAATATAACCGCAAGCCACGCCCTCAAAACCACAAACCAACCACAACACGAGACGATCATTTCTACGCATCGATTTAAGTCGGTGACGTTCTTTTTTTGAAAAACGACTTGTGGTTGGCTTGTACCTTGCCGCTACAGTATACTTAGGTATTCTACCCAGCCGGGGATCGTTGTACGAGGTTAGCGATCGTTATGCATAAGCGTGGTATCACAAAAATACAATTTAGGTTTAAGCTGGTCATCGTCCTTCACAAAGATGAAATATTGATTCACCGCGTCGTTGAGAAGGTTACGCACACATATAGACCACGTTCAGACGCACAGACACAGCCGCAACCGCATTATATTCATAATGAATACATCTATCCCACTCGTCGGTCGTCTTTGACTTTGTATAAATATATTTCGTCTCTTTCCAACAGCACTTGAGCGGACGATTCCCCCTCGAGGGAGAAGGATGGGTGAGAGTTAGGAGTTTGTCTTCGAGAGGTCGCCAATTTCTATTTCATTAAGTGGCGCGGCTGGAACCGCAGTGGATCGATGAAAGTGGCCACCTGCAAAAAGTTAAGCTACTGTTAGCCTAGACCTAAACATAGCATAGTTCAGCTACTTATAACAGCTTCGGAGAAATTTCATATTCGGTTTAAATACCTTATAAGACGTAAGGTTTCTTTAAATTTGTCCTTTACGTCGGTAAAAAGACCTAGAATTAGATAACTGTCAATAAAACTGGACACAATCCTTACACCATAGTTCTGTTTGTCACCATCAGGGTATGTTTAATGCGTTCGCTACGCTTTCGATTCCAAGAGATATGTAATATAATATAGCAAAGTACAACTTGCGTGATAAGGAGCCTCAATTATATAATTAACAAAGGTTGTGACTGTTCCACCTTCAAAGGCTTCTACAACTTACTACAGTGCACCCCTGGATGTCATTAGTATTATGAATATAATGTTTTCTTTTGTTATCAGTTTTTTATCGGTGTGTGAAACAGTGAAGAGTTTATATGTATTGTAATCAGACATATGTATTAAGATTACAATCTAATATTCCAATGTTAAAGTATCTTACAAGCGTCTGTCTTTAGAACTCTTGATAGCAAAGCGCCCCAACAATGAATTTTTAATGTGCACTCAAATCACAATAAGTCTGTGAATACTATTGTATTAACTGTGGGTAATACCATAATGAAGCAATTTTATATCTTATATACTTTATTTTTAATTAAGATACAAACTATTCCTTTATTCAACAGTAGTAAATTGCATAGGCATCTAAGATGCAGATTTAATTATTCAAAAAATCCGTCAGAGATAATTAATAAACGATTTATTATTAATTGACAACTATTCACTACGACTTGTCATATTCACTTTTTGAAAAACTTTTATATTTAAATGAATATTATTTACAATGTATTTTATATTATGCATATTGTAAACTAATAATTTATTATTATAATAATGTTGAAACGTTTACTATTTTAAGGTGCGTTAACAAATTAATATTAATGTTTTTTATTAATAATTGACTACACTAAAAAACTGTATAAACAAAATGGTTCATATAGCAGAACCCGCCGGCAGCATACACATAAACTGTGCGAAAAAAGTACCACTAGAAAAACCACGAAAATAGTTCCAACCCCTATATTTTTATCCTTTATTGTTTTATACAATATGTTAACATAAACACTCAGCGCTTACTAGGATATATACTATTTCTTTACATGTAGTAGATACATTAAATGCAGCCGTCCCTCTTGAATAATGAATGTGCAGGTCACCTGGGACTACTTCAAACGTATGTAAATCGCATTCTCCTGACCGAATGTACGGATTGTCTTGTATTATGTTACAATACACATAAGTGGATAAAAGGAATAGTGAATGAGGTATTTCTATTAATAGTTATATATGTAAATATGTAAAGGAAAAGTGTGACTCATACATAAAACATACAAAAAAAGAAAATGCATTACATTTTCTCCAACCTATTCTTGTGATTTATCGTAATACTTGGGAACACTATAGTAGATAGGTTTTTTACTTTATACATATTTAGTTATTTACAAGTTAAAATTATGTACTCATAACCGACTAGCTTGAATGGTGAATGTCACGAAAGTGGATACAGCGATAGTCTTGTCAGAACCGCAACAGTAGTATCTACATACATGCGTGTAAATATAAATAATAATAATCATTTTTTTTAATTTTCAAGGCAAGCCTTTCTAGCGAGGGCGAGTGCTTAGACCACTATAAACAACTTAGCTGTTCTTATTATTACGACATTATGATTTCTCCGTTATTTTATTATAAACCTGGAAACTTTGCATTTTGGTTATTATAAAATAAGATTTAAGATTATATATTGTAAAACTATGTGTGAGCCATAGTTCCTATCAGTAAGAAAAACTTGATTTTTTATATGTTTCAGTGATATCAATACAAGTTATATGCTAACAGAAATATTTTTCTCCAAAAATTCAACCGTCTAATTCTAAGCATAAAATAATAGTTTAAAAGTCATACATAAACAGGGTTACTCAATTGTATTGCATATTTAATGTGTACACTTTGAAATGTATAGATACATGTATAAGAAGAGTTATTAAAAAAAATCCATAAGTCGTATGATTCTAAACAATTGTATTATTTATAATTTATAATATATGAGTAAATTTCAGATTAATTTAGATCTATGTATGTACCTTTCACAAAGTAATAATCTATAGTTTAAATATAAGTATAATAAATATAAATTATGACGGTTTTATAGCAAAAACTTGTTCCTTTCTCCTTATTTAACCGAATTTTTCTCCTTAAGAACCATATTCCAATCAAATCACAATCTTCAGAACAGTAAAATATATCAAAGTGCATATGGTAAATCTTAAAAAGCTCGTGAATACTGTTATAGAAATGACATATCCATATTTAACTTCTGTATACTATAAAACAATTAATTTCTAAACAACAAAAATTTTCATAAGTCATTAATGTATAATTAAAAATAAGCCTTTCCGGTGTTAACAGAACGCCGTAAATTCCAAAAAGCCCAAACCAGCAAGTCCTTATATTAATTAGCGAGAAAATTTTGGGGGATATTATTTGCGTAATAAAGCCTTATTTAGTGCTCCTCAAATGAAATATGAGCAATTGAGGAGAGTGAGTGTTTAGCACGGGTATTTGTTATAGAGGGATCTTTGATTATTGTTTCTCTTTAGAGGGCTTCGTTTAAGGGATATGCATGGAAGATGCATTCGTCTCGTATCCCATATGATTCGCAACCCTAAAATCGTACATAATAATAATTAAAGTACTTAATTAAACTTTCCCAAAACATAATGAAACACTTGTTATAGTTAATTTTTATACCAAATTTCTATATAAAGATTTTTAAACTCACAGTATTTACCAATACACGTAATTAAACGTTCTAATGAGTAAAAAAACGTGATATATAATGATACAAAAATAAAACTATTAATAAATTAAACAGATTACAGATTTGTATGGCATGCGTAGACCTTTCTAGTTAGCTGGTAAATGTTCAATCAAATCGAATTCTATTCAGACACAAAAAGTCGACACATTATTTAAATACAATGGTTGTTCGTTAGGTCGGCGGCAGGCCTCAGGAGTTCGATGCAAGATTTAATTAAATTGCTCCCCCCACCCCCCATAGCGACCCGCGTCGTCGGCAATTTCCTAGCCTGATTTATTATAGACGCCGCGAGGTAAAGGATTCTGGCCAGTTCTTTTCAGTTCCTTCAGTCTATGGTATATTAGTGGTACCTTGAAAAAATAATATTAATAGAAAACCGCCTGAATAATGGTCGGTTCCACAAATTAGGCTATTTTTTACAGTGTTCCGGTCTTCTTATTATCAACTTGTTTTTTTTTTCAATATATTTAAACTCATCCAAAACGACGTATAAGTAAGCATTTTTTTAATTAAAAAATATATAAAATAAAAATTCAGTAGGACGCAATTTACGCACACATATAGATATACATTTCAATATCGCTACATATTTTATTTACGCATCAACTATAATAAATTTTTTTGTTTTGTGTCAAATTCATCAAGATCGCTTGGTATTAATATATTTTTCAAATGCTATATAAAAACTGTGAATAAATAGATAAAAATGTCATTAAAATATATTACACCGGGCGCAAGCTAAAGATTAATATTAAACGCGTTTAATTAATGCGCGTAGATACCATTTCAACAATTTGAGAGATCCAATCAAAATGGTCACTCTTAAAGATCTATAAAAATACGATTTCAGTTTAAACATCTTACCCCTTTAAGCATAGAGGAAAAAAACCTGTGCTGTTAAAGTGGAAATCCTTGTACGGGTTACTTTTTGTGAACTATATTAAGATGGGATAAGTTCGTCCCTCGTGGCCGGTCTAGGGCGACTATGATTTATGTTCGCTCCTGAAATACTCATAAATTATTCTTTTTGCAATTCGCCATGTGACTATTGAATACGATGATAGTATCAATATTACTGTGTGTATGTGCTAAACATAAACATACCCAGTGGCGCTACAACCTTTTAAGCCTGTGTAGATTTCTGTATCTTTCTCTTGATAGTTGAAATACCTTCTGTTTCTTCGCCGTCGACTTTTTGTGTCATGCCAGTTACGTTCACCGTTCAAGGGATTGTTTAATATGCACAAAGGCATTTTTCCATTAGTGCACAGCTAGGATTGGAACCTATAACCTCAGGGATGAATGTTTCACGCTGAATCCAGTTGTTCCAGTTTTAAATCCTGCTTAACATAGATGTAGAGGTATATAGGTAGAAGAAAATTATATACAATATTTACTTTTAATCCTATAGTATACTGTTAATTCTCTTTGTCTATACATATTACTATGACTTTGAACATATACCTATATCATGTTAGCAAACAGCAAACATACAAAATAAACCCATATATTTTAATATAGTGTTGTTACATATTCATTATTGTTACTATAGAAATCAAATTCGTTTAATAGTTATTTCGCCTAGTTGAGACTATGTATTATGTCATTTTAATTATTAGCAAAAATAAATTCATTATTTCTTAAAAATACTTGAAGAAAAACGCTCTATAGAAAGATTAAAAATAACGACACTTCTCAGAAGTGTAAACGTTTCATTAATTTTTATAATTTTTTCTTCTGTAAAATATTAGTTTTGCTCATAATAAAAGTTATAAAAAACAATTATTTAGTAAAGCGTTTGCCGCATTGACTTAGTAGTAACATTATCATACCTAAAATTATTTATTAACATTTCGTAACTTCTATGTATGTATAGTAAATCAAGCGCTCATCAGACATCCAATTTAAATGAACGCGAAGTAAGAGTTGTTTACTAAGAAAATACATTGAAGACTTTTCTAATCCCGGCCCTTCAAAGCCGATTTTCACTCAAAAGACGTAAACTTCTCTTATTAGACAACAAACTCGGGGAAGCTACTTTTCATATCCTACTAATTAATCAGTGAAGAATCAAACAACAAAGTATTAAATTACTTGATGCTATTATAGCTTTAATTAATACGCTGCTTGAAGTATTTTGGCTAAGTGCTTAGATTTAGTATCCTAATAAAGTATCCTATGATATTGAGTTTTTTATAGTTGGATGAATACTAGGGAACGGCCCTTATACATTTTTATATATTTTTTTTATATTTCTACAATAAACTTGTAACTTGTAACTTAAACATAGCTTGTTACGACTGTTTGTTTTTAGCGTGCGATTTTCATCCCTAAGTATTTGAATGAATGAAAGAAATCAAGTAATTTAAAAACTTTTTCATACGTTGATCGAATATTTTATTAAAAACATAATTTTAATAATATGAAGTAAATGTACTACTAAGTTGAAATACAATTTCTGAAATAAAAAAGCAATACTTTGTCCAGTGGACAAGCGATGTTTATCTGTTTATGAGTAACAATAAATAAATGTTGAATTATTGTCTCGAAGGACCGGGGTCGTCTCGTCTAAGCGATAAATCTTTGAGTTGGACAAAGAAATGATAAATACTAGAGGGAGTAACATGATATACTGTGTGGTCACTACACTGTTTGTCATAAGTTCATTAAGTAGAAAATTCTAATGGGATTACGTCCCATGAAGTTTTACCCTCATACATATATTTTCAAATTAAAATCCTATTCTTTTTCATAGTAATTTCCAGCACCGGTAATCATTTCAACATAGTCGCTAAATCGAACTAAAATGAATAATAAACGAGATATCCTTATTATCTTTTCCAATTCTAAATAATCTTTAAGATTTCGAATATTTTCCAATTGTCTGCGCATTTATACTCCAAGTCCATACAAGTCCACAAACATGTAGATAACTTAAAAATGACGAAAATTCTTAAGTTTGTTTCTTATTTACATAAAGAGGTCACGTAGAGTGTAGACTAAGTCTCATATATATTCCCTATGAATGTTCTATTAGCCACCCGATTGCTATTAAAGGATTATGTCGGCACAAAGCGGCGGCATTTTGTTCCTTGCCCCTCGTCCATCCCTTCCCTCCTCCCCCCAGACCCTTCCGTCTGACCCTCAAGACTTTTGTATTTGCATAGCTTGAAAGCTTAGGTTTTTACAGTACATTCTTAAAGGATAATGGAGGGATTTAGACAGCCTTAGCACTTTTTGCACTTCCGTTTTAAGTACGTCTCTATCCGACGGTTGAATTTACGCTTAAAATATATGTATATAGAAGTTCTCAATCAAATTATCCCTTTATCTAGGTACTACGAAGAACTAGCATATAACTAGCAGTCTTCAGCATGAATTAATGAAATCTCATAGTATTTATTTTCATCATACATATTATAATAATTAAAAATTGATAAATAGATAACCAGAAAAAATATATAAGTTTGGTAATACGTTAATTATATTTGTCCTTATATGATTTTTATAGATATAATCAGTATAATTCGTGGTTCAATTCACTATATTCACTTTTTAAAACTTTTAATATATATCTCTATTTCACATAGCATATAGAGGAATAATATTACAAACTAATGGACCCGACAGAGGTTGTCTTATACACACGTCTTTAATACAAAAAAAACCCACAAATTATAAATCTAAACCGTCTCTGAATCCACTCAATCACAAAAAAATCATCAGAATCGGTCGAGCCGTTTAGGAGTTTATAAACTTCGCTTTATGAATTTACCAAACAAAATATTTCAATCGCCACACGTAAAACGAATACCTGACTTTGGAAGAAATACCTTGACTTGTATAATATATTGGTTATACAATGTAACGTCAAATTCCTAATGGCTGTCGGTAGCTGCATGTCTTAAATAGCCGGCCATCCATCACGTCAGCGGCACGCTCGGAACTCGTCTCTATGTCAACAATTCATCGATTCAATATATAATGTATAATACCTCAATCGCTGTTCAGTTGCCCTGAGAAGGTACTCGGCATTCATTTATCTCAATTCCGTTTTATGTTTGCGTTGTTTGTAATCCTATGACACTTCAAAAAAATCTTTATTTTATGCCTAACGATCTAGAGTCCATCGCTATTTAGGACTTCCACTTTTAATTCAAAACTGGACAGACTTTTGCCCACAATCTCTTGTGATGTTAGGAGGCCTTTTGGGGGCACGCCTGCCCAGGAGATGCCTTAATAGCGGCCGGTAAATGTTATATTTTTTTAGAAAGCTAGCAGTTGCACTCAGCAACAGCAGTTGCATAAAGACTTTGACTTACGGAAGTCCATCTAAATCTAGGTTCTGAACCTTTCGTATATATAGCTCATATAGCCCATAGCATTTCGTATATATAGCCCATAGCTCTTGACATGTTAATTATAAAAATATATAAGTATATGAAATTTCATACTATAAAGGCGCATTGGTTGTAAAAGTCCTTTTTAAATAATTATTTCGAAACTTAATTTGTACAAGACACATATAAAGTTTGATACATAATTTGAATTTAGAACGTATAATTAGCAAGTGTATTGACAGGGTGTGTTGTATAAGGGTAAGTTCGACAGTCAATACACGCGGGGGAGCGTTGAATGTGACGCGAACACCGTGACATATTTGCCTAACACCTGTCTGCCGGAGATTGCCGATTGGGGTGCTCATGCCTGTACAATTTATGTACAGTGTCTATATTGCATAAAAAAGGAGTAATACAAATTTTAATCCTTATAAAGCAAATCTCTCTCTGGCCACGACTAATGAAAAGCCTTCAAAACAAAGTTTTAGTTGAATTGTAGTTCTTTTACTTATTATATTATAGCAAAGAGAAAAAAAAATAAGAGATCGTTTTAATTTAAGTCTCATAGCTACTAATTTTGAAGCCGGCGATTGGCATTATATGATTCTTTGACTACCAATATGAGACAACAATTGTTTCGTAGAGAATCGAACTCAAACTATTGTTACTTTAACATAATATATATTAACTAATAATAAGCCACTTTTTACCAATTATCGCATTATTATAAAATCTATTCTGGGATACTTATTATGAAAAAATCTTTATTATGAAATTATGTGGTGCTCAATACTGATTATGATTTTATTGCGAAAGCAAACGTGTCGTTATAAGTAGTTCAATTAAGAAACTTAGCATATGTTAGAACTGATTTGAAATTGGTACCACAAATTCGATATTCAAATGGGAAGTAGGGATATAGAATGTAACAAGAGGCAAGTTTGAAATTCTGTCTTCTGTTGCAGACGTCCAAGTCCGTCGCTTCACGTGTCAACCCCGTGATCACGCCAATAACGGACCAAACAACTATCTTATTCCCTGATCTAGAAATATAAACCTTATCTCAAACACATAAGAACCGATAGGCTGTAATTAAGTTGGTACTTGCCGAAAAACGTGTCGCTTTTCACAAAATGGTCAAGGGATTTCGGCAATTATGAGGTTACATACGAAATTGATCTTAGAAGCGTATTTAAACCGTATACAAGGTTTTTCGTTAATTATAGATGATAATAACATAAGATTTAAATACATTTAATACCTAATAACTAACCTTAAAAATTTAATAATTAAAATATATTATTAAAAGGAGTCCCTTTAGGTAAGGTTCCGATGATACTGGCAGCGTTCCCCCTTTGAATAGCTAGACTAATTCTTTGTCCGAGGTAGCTGAATATAAGATATATATTCTTATCTCAATAGCTCTAGAGCTAGGCGTCTTTTTCCGGTAATCTAAAAGAATCTCTTCAACTACTAATAAGCCGAGAATCACGAATATTTTTTTCAATATATCGAGTAGGTTAATTGTCCTTGAAAAGGTTGCACTTTCTTTTAAAATATTTTTTTAAGAACATTATTCTTATTTTTACTTTTTATACAAGAACTTATTTATTTATTTATTTTCCATTAAACTTTAACATTAACTTGTGTATTGCACGTCCCCATCGCATTGTTTCTTAAGTCCTTGGGGCTTAAAATGCGTATCTTAAGGCTTACGATACTTCTATTAATACAATATCTTATCATCGATTATCAGATGTATACATAGTTATCTGTTTTACGTTAAAGTACTTAAACTAATCACAAAAACAATTCACACAACACTAAGCGTTAGTCGCTTCCCTCTGGTTATAACAAAACTTAGCCCTCTTCGTAACTAGTGATTTGGGAATCTTGTATTGAATTATGGATATGCTAACATAAATTTGCTCTATAAAAAAACTATAGGTACGTGTCAACGTTATATTATTCTTAACCTCACATTTCTCCTTGTTCCTTTTTTGTTTGATTAAGACCTCCAGATTAAAAAGCCATGTCCGTTAACCACTAAGCCACAGAGGTTTCTATCACTCTAATATAAATTTATGTAATCACTATCGTTTACACAAGGGATTTCAAAAGAAATGATTGTCAAATGGCCAAAATTGTACAGTAATATTATTTTGAATTGTTACTGTGGAATATCCATTTAGTTTCGCATGTTACTTATTGAATTAACCGCTTGTCTGGACAAAGAAGAACAAAGATGAAAGACAAAAATTAATATCCGTCAATACAATATGCACTGACGCAAAATATGATTCTATTATCACAAATATGTATACGTGTTAAATCAAAAACCCAATTTATGTACGGTTAGCACATAAATAGGGTTTTTGAATTGGCCAAGAACTGTTTTTTATAATTTTAAAGATGTAAGCGTTCCTATATATTCTAGATTTCTGACAAAAATAAAATAAATAAACTCTACATATAATTAACTTTATTATTATTATTATACATCGGAGCACACTTTAAGTTGGTGCAGTTGGGTTAGTAAATCGAACAGTATAATGCATTACATAACTCTAGATTTTTTTTTATATAATTGTGTTTATATGGGCTTTCTTTTATCATTTCGTCGGTAAATGCGTTTACCCTGAGGCACGTCTGCCTCGCGGTGACGGAGCGCGCCATAAAAAAACTAAAAACCCCGCGGCGACACAACGTAGCCCTATCAGTATTCCTCCACGCATTAAATCGTGGCACCTATGGCAATGATGTGAAATGGACCTAGGCTCAGCAAGGGCCATACTGACTTGTAAAGCTGGGGGAGGTAGGGTACAGACCAGGAACGCGTGAGCATCCCTTCTTTTGGACGTATGTTCGCCCCTGTACCAGTGTGTGTATACCCAGGATTACATAATACACGGTAGAACGGCGATATATGAGCCTTATTTATGGCTTTAATATAATTGTTGTAAATAAATTAGAATGATTTTGAGTCTTAGCTATCTATTCATTTCCAGAAGCGATATGTATAATATTGCCTGGTGAAGTATTAATGGTTCTTAGCTAACTTATACAAAAAAATACACAAAAACCAGGATTTATCATATGAAAAAAAAACGGACCAGAGACTCATTTGATGTGAAGTGATACTGCTGCCCATAGACACTTTGGGCAATACTACATTATACAATAATATTACGTGCAAGTACGTTGCCGAAAATACTGTTGAAAATTAAAAAAAAATGTCGTAGTTAAAACTTTTTAAGTGTAAAAGGTCGTTTTATAACCATTCTTATATTTAAGCAAGCATTTAGGTTTAGAAGTAAAGTTTACCGGTTTAATATTTATAATAGTTAAGTTTCCTATAAGCAATTCAAAACACGGCGAACTTTGAACTCCTGCCTATGTTCCCATGGGGACCATGTCATTTGTAAACAGGAGCGGACTCAAAAATGCAAGGAACTGAATACTGACCCGAATGAAATTTCAAAATATTATAATCGTGAATATTAATAGAGAAATATATAATATTAAATATGAAAGGTTAAATACTTTTAAGTTTTTACTATATAATATAAGCAAGACATAGATTAATTTAAACAAAAATTATACAATTTAATTAATTCCATTAAACACATAATTGCTTCTATTTATTCCTAAAATAAATTTGTATAACTATAAAATAAAAACATTTTCCAAAATAAGCGTACCAATTCTTAAAAGGCCGGCTACGCACTGGCCTTCTGACTCGCAAGCGTTTCTGTTGTTATAAAACAATATCTTGCCGTTGCGTGAATTACAATAGCAATAGCTATATAATCTTACAAAAGGAAATACTGATATTATCTGTACCAAAGATTTCGATTATAACTCAAAATAGATGTTTCCTGACAAGTACAGCACGTAAGGGTCCACATCTAAAGTGGCTGAGAAAGGGCTAGGGGCGAATAGGATATTTATATTCCCAATATATCCGATGTTACCAACTTGTCAAGTTACAACTTACTTGAAGGGTGTTAGAATATTAAGTGCTATCTTGATCTCAGAGCATTGGATAATCTGTAGGTAATTCAAACATTTTCTGGTGGTTTCAATTATATCTTTAACACTATTCTATTTTCAAATACATTAAAAACTAAACTATTACCACAATATTGAAGAATATTTTTGTGAGCCTCCTACCCGTTTGCCCCCTGTTCTATAAAAAAAAAGAAGAGGTAGCAATTTGAATTTATATCTGGACATAATATGCTTACTGTAAGGGCGATGGTGAAAAACTCATTAAAAACAAACTTTTTTGAAAATAGATAAAATATGACGCAGTAAGTGAAATGGACTGTTATGCTATGTCCGATTCTTGACCATTCAATGAGCCGAAAAACGTAAAGCGTAGGGTGCGGACATAGAGATATCAATAAATTCAAACACTTCCTTCATTGAAAATGTTTTGTACTTAGGATATAAGCATTGTCTTGTAATGACATTAAATATCTGAATTATTTATTATCTACTTTTTTGATAAGATTTTTTACTTGATTACAAAAAACTGACAAAATTTCAAGAATTCCTCTATCATTTGTTGATAGTATTTGTATTTATAAAGTTGATAAAGATGTTAAAAATATATTGATATTATTAATATTGTGATAGAAGTGGACTTTTTCAGTTTTAAAAAAAAGTTTTAGTATTGAAAACTATCTCATGTGCACACGAAAAATGAATGGTAATTGAATTCTAAATCAAAAAATGATAATTATTAATCTACAATTAGAGATATTTTGATAGATTCTGTACTATTGCATTTGTATATAAATTATAGAATATTTCATGAAGATGATAAGGACAAAATTAAATAGCCATGAGATGTTTATGAATAAGACTAACATGATAACAATCAAGGCACAATAAATCACGATCAATCTTTGACAAAATAACCAAGTCACCGGGAGCTGGTTATATCAACAATGCTTTTAATTTCTTTGCTGACGGTTCAGGGTTGATAGACGGTGATCGAGGTCTCTCTAGGGTATTCTATAGTCACATATTACGAGAAAGTTGAAAATGTAGATTTTTTTCTTATATATTTGCAATACACAAAGGCAATTGTGTCTTTGAGTTTGTGCATTTAAGTGAAACATACAAGTTTAAAATATTAATTATTAACCTTGGCTGACTTATTTTCCTATATCCCCTAGGAGGGACAAAGGGCACAATGCTTCAGCATCGCGTTTCTTTTGAGCCACGCACTTAATTAAAGGAAACTGAAGAAATAATCCAAGGAAGTTGTTGGATAGCTTTTAAGCGATGTTATCTGCAAATTCATCCATTTGGACCATCTTCATAAACAATAATTTTGTTTTTACGATGTCATACGCTAAGTCCTCCAATAGTTAATGTTATATTTTAATCACCTAATACATGAGAGACTACTAAAGCTTTGTAACCCTTTGAATTATTTCCGTTTCTCAAATATTCGTAACCGGCCACTCAAGTAGCCGAGATCCAATGTTTGACCAGGACCCTCTATTTATTCGGTACCTCTCATTACAAAGTAACAAGCTAACAAAGCCACGACTCATTTGGTTAATACTACGCAAATAGATTTTCAAGAGATCCTTTTTACTATGAATTTCGAATATTTTATGTAAGGACTAATTATTATGTATTTATAAAAGATTTGACATTGATTATAGATTCTTTGAAATTGTTCAAATGCCTTACAAAAAATTCGCTGGGAAACATAACGCTGAACTTCTAGGTTACATTGACCAATAACAGTTAGTTGTATATATTTATTTAAATTACCTTTCTATCTATAGCAAAACTGAAAAATCACCAAGGAGGTAAAGGAGGCAATTACAGTATGTAGATGATACCATTTTTAAAATTGCTTTATTTATAATGCAACCGTTACACCAAATTGGTACCAATCTATATTTTGATTGTATGACACAGCGCGTCTGTGACAATAAAATTTCACGCTACATAAAGCAAAAACACACCGCCGAACATTACTAGTTACCCCCGACCACACTGAAAAGACCCGCGGATTCATTTCTAATACCCTTATAAGTATTCAGTCACACGTACGGGCAAGTGTCAAACTAATCTGGTGAATAAAACACAGTTTGTTAGGCGGAAATCGGCAAAGTTCCACACATTTAAGATAACAGTGAAAACTATCAAAAGTGTCGTTTTAGGTTTGATGCTCTGTGGAACTATGTTGTTGTATTATTATTAATAAAGGGAAATGTGATTGGCCTTATAAAACGTAGAGTACATACCATATTCTTTATAAAAAATATCAAAGTTAGTGTTTTTTTTTCTTTCTTGATAGTCTACATAACATTCGCTACGTATGCTACTACAAAGTCTGCATCAAAAAAGTGCAATTGGTTTTTTTTACTTTGTTTAACCGCGTTAATCTAAGAAACTAGCTAAAATGGTTTTTATTTATTTATTTATCGAGATTTTTCTTGATTTACGTCCGATTGAAAAGAGATTTTATTCAATTTATTTATATAGATATCTACTCTCCGCGATGCTTGTGATGCGACATATTATATTCACATGATTTGGATACTTATCCAGTATTCTCTTGTTACGAAAAATAGCGAGAGATAAATAGATATAACTTAATTGAAAAGACATACAATAAGGCACAGCTAGACTCTAATAACATTCTTAATATTGTCTTACTATATTATATAATATATTCCAATATTCAACATAGCGCTGGACATTCTCATTAGACAAGCCAATCACCGTTAGAATTTGTGTCGTCTCCGTTGACCGCTAGGAGCATTACATAACTAGCTAAATACATTCCTAGGTACACAGTGGTTATATAAGTTAGTCAATTGTTATTTACTGTTTAGTGACTGGAATATGTCTAATTGGTAGTCTGATTGATACTATTTATCTTATGAATGCAAAGATTTGCAGGTGTGTGGTTTATATGTCTGTAATATAAGTTTTTAAGATACTAAAAACTATTAGATGGTGGATACAGAGTTTTTAATTAATAATCGTTAAGTTAATTAAGTTTTATTTTTGGTATTTATTATGTGGTTGCTTGTTTAATTTTTTCTCTTGCTAGCTTGGTTATGTTCTTAATTTAATTAATGAATGTGTGTAAAATTTGTGATGTCATATTTTCTTATATAATTTTATGCAGACACGTTTATGTACTTATTTCAAGAATTAAAATAATCTCCAGTTGCGCTATATTCTTCTGCGTAACTTAGATTTCTGTATCTGTTTTTCCTTTTCTTTTTCTAATAATCAAATGATCTTCTGACATCTGTGCTTGACACACACCGCCAATTTTGGGTAACGCATGCTCCGATTGTTAAATGCGCACATAGACAGTGCATTGGTGCACAGCTGGGGTTCGAAACTGCGACCTCAGAGGTGGCAGACGCTAAATTTTCAAATAAAAGTTTTGTATAAATACAATGTAATTGACAGCGGCTACAAAGATAAAAATTGTCCTGCTCTGTTGCATTTTCAAAAATCAGCTTCTTCCATAATATGTGCCCTTGGTTGATGTGGAAGAATTTTGTATATGATAAAATAACATCAGATTTCAAGCAGGCAATTGTAACCTTACTTCAACGGCTAATCTATCCAAAATCCATCTTACGAACAAGAAAACAATACTGAAATATATTATCTTTCCTCGTCGTAATTTGAACAAATGAGCGACGCCGGCACCAAATTAGATTCTAGCGTCCGGTCTCACTCAACAGATTACAGTGCTCCACCATGGTGCCTACTGCAATTTGTTATGTCTCTAGGTATGTGTTCGTTGAATTATTTATATGCTATATAACACTACGAGCACGGGCTTTAGGTTACGAATATATTTAACTACCCCGCAGTGAATCTTTTTTTTGTCTGGGTCTTAGGGTAAGTTAGCGCGACATCGACGTCGAAAACTATTTGATTATACATAAATGATATATTGGTTATTTAATATTAGTACCACCAAGTAACGATGCTATCTATACAGATAGGCTTTATTGATGTATTGTGTAGTTCCAAAAGTAAGTCCTGCATTATATTCAATCAAACTTAAATGTAGTTGAAGAGCTGTTAATACATTTTGAATGAAGTTTCATAAATTTGATAGTGCAAGACGAGACTGAGATACGAATAAGAAATACCTTAGATTATATATTGTATTTAAGCAAAAAAGCGTTACGTGTCCACTGATAATATAATAATTACATAAGTGACGTGTGTCTTAAAGACGCAATATTCCTTTGTAATGCAGATGTTTTTGAACAACACAAAAAACAGAAGAAGGAGGTTATAAATATCAGAATTTTTTAAATATGTTTAAACATAGCTTCACAATCCGTGGATCGTTCCTTAAAAGTTACTGTTTTCAAGGAATTTATTACTTTACTTAAAAGCAAAAGTTTTTGATCAAGGCAAACGACTTTGGTAATCGAAAATGGTGTAAAAAATTTTTAATTAAATAAGCTACAATGCTATATCATATACAATAAATACATAGATACAACATAACATTAAACATACTAACTATTACTTACAATTGACATGAAGCAAACCATTTGCCAGTTCAATCAAAGGTAAGTTAAAAACGTCTGTTAATCTATGAACTGCTGTTTTTAAAGTCGATGTTGCCTCCTAGTGTAATTATCAAGCCCCCTAATGCCTAGGCATTGTAACACTACCGAATTGTTTTCCCTTCCACGTAAGATACGGATTCCAGGTAAGCATAATTCTCGGCGCATTCAGACAATCTATTATTATTCACCGATAAATGACGGCGTTGAAATTTACCTCCAAACAAATTCTTATATAATTAAATTTGAGTTTAATGAAAAATACAAGCAGCCAACACAAGAATAAAAAAAATCTTTTCATCATGTAATCATTATTGACCGTATGCAAATATCTGTTATCCGGTGTTTGAACACGGGCGGGTCCCTAATCAAAAAATTGAACTTTCAATAAAGAGAATCATTAATTTTGCTTAGGGAGAGCTCCCGTATAACGAACTCCGCAAAAATCCAAGGATGTTTTCCTCGGATAATTATGTGAAAGACGCTGGGGTCAAACTTTTTAAGACTGTTTGGGCTTTTTAATTGTTTAGGCGCACGATAAAAATGTTCATATACATGGTTTTAAGATTAAGCATCTGACAATCGTAACATTTTTTTTATTTCTATAAAAACAATAACAATTAATATTAGATTCGATATTAAATAAGTACAACTGAGTAAGCCTCGCATTAATTATCTAATTAACAAATAGAAGCCCCAGAAAGTAGGATAAGAATAGCATGAATATATAAGATGATTAAGCCAATCAAGGCAGATAAATATCCGCGACAAAGTAGCATTTTACCGGATATCGACCGGTTATTTTTCTCAGAAGCTATTAGAGTAATGCAGGCAATCCCCCGACATCGCCCGACCGGCGAGAATTAATGATGTCCCTTATTGGAAGCACAATTTTTTGATTCTACCCATCTCCCTTCGTATAGCTCAAAGATTCGCTAAACAGATACAACTAATTCTTTGCGTCTTGAAATGCTGCGTTTTGGAACATTTTCTTTTTAATATATATTAATACAGACGTTCAATTATGATTAATTTAGAAGAGAATACAAGCTTTTTTCACTAAAAATACCATTTCTAGACATATAATGACCGTTAAAGCTAGACTAGCTAAATATGTAAAAATACCAAACATGACTACATAATTTTCAATAATTAACTAATAATGAAAAAAAATATACCTATAAACCGAAAAGAGTTCTTTAACATTAAAACTCTTCGTAAAATCTGCTTTACAGCTTAAATTAAAAATGTATTGTATATTTTTTTTTTAGTTAATAACAAAAAGCAAAAATAATAAAAATTCAGAGATGAGACTTCTTAAATTATTTTATTTTATTCTTTGGCATCCCGCGGGCGATGGAAACCAACAAAAGCCTTGTTTACACGATCCAAGGTTTACATTTAAAAATACCCCAATCACCTAAAGGCAATTCTAATTTCTATCGAGGAGATTACATCCCCTTGACAGTTTTAAACGATTATTAAAAACATGAGTGAGGAAATCGAATTTAAACGGCATTTAAAAACGGGGTCGACCACGGTATAGGTATTGAGAAAGGCAGGTCGAATGTTGTACTGGTAATAACTTCGATTTGATTGCTCAAACCTTAATTGTATTAACTGGTAACTTTTAACGACGTCTTACACTGATGAATAATCCAATTACTCTAATTGACTTTTCATGTGTGTATACTGCGTATAATTCAAATGTCATTTGAGTAAAGCATAGATAACGTTCAAAACAGATTGTTGTTTTTATATTGTAGGTACGTTCGGAGTTTTGCTTTCGAATTATGCCCTTAATTTGAGAACTATTTGAGAACTGGCAGTAAATGTAAAATTGGATTCATTTAATATTTATTTTTTTGACGTTCATAAGTATACATTATGTTACCAATATGAATAAATGAATTTTGACTTTTGACTTTTGAATGTGTGGCGCTCTTAGCGCGATTGCGTTACGTTCCATCCTATGGATACTAACTGTGGGACACTTTTTTATTTCTTTAGTAGGTAGAAGCTGCAAGTAGAAGTTTCTAGGAATTAATGCTATATTTCCAACCTTAGGATGTTTTTAATCTCAAATATTATAATATACAAATCTTCCATTCTACACAATCATCTGAATTAATAAATAAATCTCCTTGAAATCTTTGAACACAGTTGTTAAGTATAATATTGTAATATACGGACGCCCCACATCTCAATTAGGGTGGGTGCCGACATTGCACTATCTTCCAAGTAATCGTGTTAATTATACGCGTCGGTAATCGAACTCCGATCCTTCGCCTTCCAAACTAGATTAGCAACTCTCATACATTTTGTTTACGTTGAATTGTGAGGGTTTGCTCTTTAGCAAACAGATCTGTATTATACATATTACCTGTAAGCTTATAAAATTCATATTTTTTATCACTATCTTCTATTGATTAATATGCATGTACATACATTTTCTTTACTACAATTATCGGTTTATGTTATAAAATTTAGAATATTAAGTATTTACATATCTCATTTAATACTTTTTTAACAATGACATAATAATTATCATCATCTTAAATGTACTAATGTCATACTAATAATTGTTATGTCAAAATCATACATGGAGCTTATATTCCTAAAAATGTATTTACAGTTCGTCATGAGTGTTCTCAATTTCATCAAACTTTAAAAAATAATTTAACGTTTAAACACTCTAAATTAAAGTAACCTGACGTTTATTGTATTGGCGCTATTGGCACAGATAAAAGAGAAGAAAAGAAAATATACAACAGACAATTTTTTATAGAACAGGGTCTAAATTTATATACGATAAGCGATACCGACTTGTTTTTTAATAGCCCAATAAGGAAATACATACATATCATTCACAGAGAACACACGTATTACAGAAAACACAATAAAATAATAAACATTTAAATGATAAGCTAAAAATAAATAATACAATAAAAATAAACGACAATAAACTATATTAAGAAATACAAATATTAAATCAATTAATCGATTTAAAATTTTAATATATTTCTTCTCTGCAATTGTTATTGCAGAGAAGAAACAATTGACGGAACAATATAAATTAAGGAACCTTTAACTATAGAAAAGAGAATTTATGCGACCAATCATGTGTAAAACTATTTAGTGCAGTAACTTATAGTTATACAAGTTAGAAATCGCATGTCCGTTTCAATCAATCCCGTTTGTCTACAATTAGCGTCACTGCGTCCGACTGTTCAAAGTTGAACATAAAAGTTTTCACGTCACTATTCTCAGCAAAATAGAAATAGCCACTCTTAAATTTAAATTTATCGAAATTGTTATTATTTGTTAAATGCGGATAAATCTTATATATAAATTTCTCGTGTCGTGTTTGTGGTAAAACGGCTTTCCCGATTCTCATGAATTTTTGTGTGCATATTGGGTAGGTCTGAAAATCCAACAACATCTATTTTTCATCCCCTAAATGTTAAGGGTAGTCCACCCCTATTTTTTTTTTAAATTCTAGATAAAAAAAATATGATACAGCATTAAAAAATATATACAACCCCTAATTTTCACCTCTCTACGATCAACGCCTGTTTTTTACTATGGATGATGGCAAAATGACGTTTGGTAGGTCAGCTAAATTTTATAAATATAAAGTATTTTAAGGAATTTGTATTCGTCAAAGTGCACCAAAAACAGAACATAACATCTACTCTAAATTCAGACCAGTAATTTATAACTAACCTTATTTCCTAAAAAGTACATTTAACATAAGAAAGTCTAATAACACTACTTACAGTCTATATTAAGAGGGAGACACTCTGAGTATACAATATAGACACAGCTCTAAAGTGCAGTATTTTGTATCTTTATCACTGTGTGTATCACACATACATCTCTGTATGTTTCCAGAATAATACAGTCATTTTACAAACGAATCGCGACGCGTAGTTGAATGTTGATGACCAGTTTTCTGCCCGCGGTTTTCTAATCCCGGACCGAAATTTGTTCACATTTCCACTTGCACAATTTCCGTCAATTGTACTGCGAAAGTTCACTAGTCAATTTATTTAAAAGCCTTTTAAATAAAGCAACAAAAAGTAACTAAATACAGTTTGGTACTAATAATGTAACGTAATAAATAGATATTAAAGGTAATGTCCATTACGATAAAAATTAATTTTGAATTTTAATCTTGAATCTGACTAAGTTTTAAAGGCTTATTTTTGAAGTTATGCTTCTTTTGGCGCGTTAGGGAAAAATGATGAAAGTAAACTTTTACGCACACCGTCACAATAAACCGACACCCTGAAGTTAGCTATAGTCATCTTTTTATTTTGTGATACTTAATGCGTCGTAATAAAACTTTCAATGTATTATTTAAGTATATTGTTTAATTAAATTAAATACCTTTTGTCTGGTGTAGTTTCTTCTAAACGTAGAATATATTTTCTTTAAGATTTTTATCTTGTTACTCCAAAGAAGTACATCTTCTAACGCGTGTAATATACGTACACTCACGTTTTTTTTAATACCTCCACCTCAACCGCAATGACAAGGAAAAATTATTTGTCTATGGTCATGACATTAGCGTTTGTCAGAGCATAGCAGATTTGTAATCAGTTATTACATAACATATTTTCGTAACCCAAATTTTATGTAGTTTTTATTTATTTTTTTGTGAAATCAATTCTGATTAGGTACCCGTACGATTCATGAATTTTATGTAAAAGTAGTAGGTTTAAATTTAGCTTAATTATGGAGTTATATTCAGGAGATGCGTATTTATCAATCAAAAGTGATCTGCTTAGTTCCGACGAAGAAGAAAAATATAAATCGGAGTCGGGAACGCAGACACAAAAATGTTTAACAAATAAAGGTACACAAATATTATTTTATTTTTTTGTGATATCAGAATACATAAACGGAATAATTTGCTATTAGAATTGGTATTTTAATCTTCCGATTGTCATACCGTCTTGTTTCTGTGAAGATCGCGCGGTACAAAACCTAAAGCTGTATTCAGAGCATTCACTATCGATGTTGAGAGGTACAGTTTTTGGTTCTAATACCTACAAACTACTTGCGATCGTACGAAAATATAGATTGTATCGCAGTTCAGATGACCCGTGATCGGAATCGTTCGTCTTTTGTTTTACACGAAAAACGAATTAAAAGCAAAAGACGAGGTTTACTAGCTAACTAAAAAGGGTCAATAAAAAAATGACCCCGATAATATATTATTTAGGTAAATGGCATACAGCATGTTCTAGAACTAGAACTATGTATACTTTTTTTAGTTTATGTAGTAGTTTAATCAACAAAAATTTTATAGGGAAACTATCTTCCAATAGTATGATGAAAGCGTCTATGAGCAGCGGTTTGAAACAAATAATACCAACTAATAAACCGAAAAGAAGACGAGGTATATATTATACCTTAGACATAGACATAAGATATTATATTTAGTACTAACGAAACACACAAAATAATACAAATAAAGAAAATAAAAGAATGAAAAATAACATTTTTTTTTTCTTTTAAAGGTGTGTATTAAGTGTGAAATGTGTGGGTTTTGTGATAGTAATCGGCTCTGGCTTAGCATTATGCTGAGGAGCAGATTGTTGTACAGCGCTGGTCATTCTGAGACCACAACAGCTAGCGACTGATCGCAAAAAATAAAAATAATATTTATGCTTAATTTATTATGCATCCTTCAAATTGCGTATGGTTGCCGGCTGTGGGTACCTTTAAAGTAACGCACATACTACATAAAGCATTTTTAATTGATTTTCGAATCGTATAATGCCGCGGAAATCAATACATAAACAAAAAAATAGTTGGAATGGTTTTTGTAATAAAAACGAACTTGGCATACAAAATATTAATTACAATTTTGATTTTTTATTATGCTTATTTTCAGTTAAATTAATGAACTGGAAAAGATATCATAAGCTAAATGTAATTTATTCTTTTTTGGACGAGCTTGAGAGGGACTATCCGGCGATATGTACAGTGTCTGTAATTGGAAAATCGGTTGAAGGAAGAGATATTAAGGTTTATTATTAACTATCTTTAGCAGTAGCTTCTTTTTAGCTACAGGCGATAAAACACTCACTTTCTAAATTTAAAACTTCAAAAGTGTTCGCTACTAGGCATAGTCTGTTAAACTTTTAATTAATAACATTTTAGGCGTAGTTTGCCTGCTACATGTATTTCATTATTACCAACCGCGAGTTGACACAATGTGAGCTGTAAAAATGGCGGCCTGTGTCCATTTTGCTATATATTTATGTCCCATAAAATTGTGGAATTTACTGAATGACTTAAACTCTTCTCTCACTCTTCTCTCTGTACTCCTCTCTCAAAGTCCACTAAAAATGCGTGTCTTTTTGGGCGTCCGGCAGGCTCGTTTATCCCCCTATTATATTTAAATCTTAATATATATATTTCTTGTGTGCGTGTGTATGTGACTGAACTCATCCTAAACGACTGGACCAATTTTGATGAAATTTTTTGTGTGTGTTCGTGGAGATTCGAGAATGGTTTAGATTCACAATTTTATCCGCTGGACAATGTTTTTTTAAATTAATTAGTAGTTGTTGATTTTGGAATGTTTTACATTGGATCCGACAGACGGCGCTACCATCGCACTGTCAAATTTTAAATAATATTCTAATTTTAATTTTAGTCTGTCCCGACAGTTAGCGCTGCGATCAAATTAAAAAAAAGTTTTGTTATCATTGTGTTATTGTAGACCATGTGCTGGATCGTTAGATATTGTCATAACATTTGAATAATAATTTTCATCAAAATGGTCCAGAATGTTTTAGCTTATTAAAAAAAGTTTGAAATTTTCAAATTAAAGACGTATAGACAGGACAACGTCTGTCGGATCCGCTAGTATATATAATTATATATATATATATATATATATATATATATTTATTCGATTTATTGTCCCAAGCTACAAAAAAATGTTATTTACCCATCTAAGTATATTACATAAATATACATGTTAACTGGCTAGATGACTACGACTATGAGGTCGTAGTTTCGAACCCCGGCTCCACCAATCAAGTTTTTATTTTTGCGCGCAACATATTTATTTATACATTGAAGAAACGAAATCTGAGGAAACCAGACTTACTGAATTGCTGTGACTCGCAGAAAAGAAATCGGACACAATGACTAAATTTTTTGTCATATTTCTTTCAGATGTTAAAAATATCAAACAGTGACGCCGGTAACGCTGCGGTCTGGTTAGATGCATCAATACATTCAAGAGAATGGATCAGCACAGCTGTTGTTACCTACTTAGCTGAATTCATCGCTAAGAATTTTCAGAAACACCCCAAATCGATTACCAATAAAGACTGGTGCGTACAAACAGTATTAAGATTTTGTTTTACTGCAATAATTTAAGTCAACGTAATGACAATCAAAACAAATAAATATAAATTGTATTATATTTAAGTGATTTGGTAAATTTTGCAAAAAAAATTTAAAAATAATTAAAAAGGAAGAAAGTATATTTTTTTATTTAAAGTACACATACATAAAGAGGGCCCAAATCAGCTTCAAGTTGCAACAGCAACACTGATTTGGTCCCATACTATCTTTGATTATAATATTATAACTGATTTCAATTTTGTGTATACTTTAGATAACCTAGGCATACAATTTGACCTTCCTTTCAGAAGAACGCGTTTTGGCCAAAATTCACCGATGTCCAGATTAGGCATTCCAATAAACGAGCTAGATCTGGATATCGATAGTTGCTTCCCTCACCACCTTGCTTTGAAATCAATTTTCATTTAGTTTCTATAATATATGAATAATGTAGTGTTTTCTCTTCGTATTTGTTCTGTTTTCCTGTAAGTGCTTGTCACATTAAATTTTGCAGTTTATTTTTCTTGAATAAGTAATAAACACATGTATATGTCATCTACATTTCTAGGTCTAGGGTCTCTTTCAGGGTCTAGATAGTTTGCAATATTATTTTCGTGCATGTGAACATTTTCGGTTTGTCATGTTCATTTGTTTAGTTACGATATAGCGATACTATGGTCATTTTTCAATTTGTTACTACCCGTTTAAGAGAATACACATTATTTTACAGGCATATTGTACCGGTATTAAACCCAGATGGCTACGTATTCACACATACAAAAGATCGCATGTGGAGAAAGAATAGAGCACATCACGAGGGAGAACGCGTGGGAGTCGATCTTAATAGGAATTTCAGGTTAAATGTTATTTAATTTTTTTTATTATTTATATTGAAAATCTTTATAAAATATCATATAATTGCTATATACACTTAATTTTTTCTAATATATAATAGCTATGGGTGGGGCAATAATGGCGACCAAGGTTCATCAGGAGAGCCAACCAACGTGTTCTATAGAGGTCCTGCGCCGTTTTCTGAACCGGAGACAGCAGCAGTACGGGTAAGGAATATATAAATTTGGGTCAATAGTTCCAGACTCAAGATGCCTATGGGCCCAACTGCCTCCGATGGCCTTATAAAAAAGAATAAGGTTTATTCTTTCAGTAGTGTTGATTTTATTCGGCTTCTACCCTCGGCTGCACTCTAATTGAGTTTCTGTCTATGTACATTTAACACTCGTTCATGCGCTGAAAGTAAACATTGTAAGGAAATCGCATACCTTATCCATCCAAAAATCCAAAGATCCAAAAATATGACGGTTTGTGGCAGTCACAGAAGTCTACCTACTTGCCTATTAAAATCACCAAATTATCACGAAACAGACACTGAAGAAAAAATCTGAAGTCCAAACCTCAAAGATACAATCGACAAGCACCACTGCTTTTTTTCATATTTCCTTAAGTGCATGATCAATATTATATATTACTGTATATGTACTAAGAACATACAATAGTTAAACATATAAGAACATATGACCCCTCGCTATAGACCTGTTTGAATTTTCAGGACACGATCCTCGGGTCAGCGTCGCCATTCAAAGTATTCCTGTCGTTCCACAGTTACTTTGAACTGATAATTTTCCCTTGGGGATACAAATGTGAGCCGTGTCCTGACTACTTGCACTTACTGGAGGCCGGCACGGTTATGGCAAGGGTATTCGCGTAAGAACATAGTAGATTAGTTAGTACATCCTGTTTGCATGGGACTTGTAGGTATTAATAAAAAAACATTTAAAAGGATAAGTCTCAATTAGCTCAAGAATGTCTTAAAATAATCAATCAGCTTCAAAAAATTTATCATTGATCTGGAATTCATTTCGCTTGTAAATATTCATTACGTATATATTTAGCATAAACCTTGCGCGAACTATGTCATAGTCATAGTCCAAAAAAATTCTTGCTTAGGGGTCAAACACCAATGTACTATGTGCGCATTCAACAGTCACTAGATCGGTTAATGAAATCATCGTGAGGAAACCAAGGGCCAAATAAGTCGACGGCGTATCAAGCACACTTGGTCAACTTCTTGCCTATTAGATTGACCATGAAACAGATACAAAAATTTTAGGCCCAGACGTAAACAGGTTGTGGCAACATCTGTGTGGTGTAATATAACTATACTAAAATAACTTATTTTCAGGCAATATATGAAAGTACTGGTATGATCTACAAGGTTGGAAGCACGAAGGACCTAACCTACTTTGCATGCGGTACAAGCACAGACTGGAGTTATGCTATAGCAAAAATACCATATTCCTTCATGATTGAGCTACGTAGCAAAAAATATAGATTCCGGCTCCCGAAGGACCAAATTATCGAAACGTGTATAGAAATCTCTAATGCTGTGACCAGTTTAATGGATTTTATAGATAACACCAAATTTAAATTTAAATCAAAAAAATAATAAAATCCATAAAATTAAAAAAAATGGTAACTGTGTGTAACTTGTAATCGTTGTTGTTTTTATTACGTTGAATTATGTTAAAAGAGTTTTAATAATAAACAAGGGATAGATATAATATTTTATTTCAATAAAGAAACAATTACTAAAGGACAGCAACATGCAATAATTTACTCTTTTTTTCTTGAAAACATTGTACAATTTATACACTTTTTCTGATCCACAAAATTAGCTAAAGCTAACACGCCATTCAGGACTTCTTGGCAACAGTCTTGGATCTCTTCTTTTGGTAGGAGAAATTTGAACTCCTTACTTCGCAGTTCAACGAGATATGAGAACGGTATGTGTGCGGTGCCATAGCTCCAATCAATACTAGTTCCAGCAGCCAAGTACATGAGATCTTTGAAATTTCCAACTTTATACATACGACCGTTTGTTTCATACATTGCCTACAATCAAAATACAAAATTAGCTATTGGATACTAAACGAATAAAATCTCAGCATTGTCAGATTGTCATTGACTTATTTACGCTTATTTGCAGTGATTCCGAAATACAGTACAATTAAAATATATAAAAAGGAGGGCAACTGGTGGCCTTATCGCTTTCGGGCGACCATGCAACCGACCTGTGAGGCGGAAATATTAAATTAGATGAGGTGAGCGCCAGAAGAACAAAACAACATAAGATATAAAATAACTTAGACAAAAATAATGAACCAAAACAAAGCAATAAAAACTTATGTAAACATACTTATGTACATCTTCACTTCCAAGTAACATATTTCCATTCATAGAACGACATATACAGCTTTGTTAGTCCATGGACGTAGATGCATGTGCGTGTAGAAGATTTTCCTTCAATTAGGTGGCAATAGAAAAATTTGAATAAAGCATTTTCTACTTAACATATACCTTAGCCATGGCTGTGCCTCCCTCCAATAGCCTGACATAATCGGCACAAGGCTCATTGGTGAAACACCAAGGAAAAGATATCAACTCGCTGTACGCATGAAATGTGATAAATATCTTGAAGGGAATAGTTGAATACAGTATTAAATCCTGAAAACCAAAATAAGTATGAGAAGAATTAGTACAGGACTCAAGTTAAGGATAGGCTAATATTATTAAAAGAAATATAAATGCCATATATTGTCAGATTAAATGACCTATTATGATTGTGAATGACCTAATTTCACATTACCTTAACGGCGGCTGCTTCAGGCTCGGAGAATGGCTCGATACCACGGAAATTTTGGTGATACGGATCGCCTGAAGAACATTCAGATCCACTGCGCCCCCAATTATACCTAATCATAAGAGTGTATGTTACAGTAAACACTAAACAAATTTAATCAAGGCCAAACAATTTTATTTTTCAAAATAAGTAATTTATTTAATTGTGTATATGTTCGTCCTTCTTATTCATCCTACGAATCAATCCTGGATATAATTCAATGATATATAATCCTAAGAAAGCACTTATTGATAAAAAGTAAGTATGTGAGTTAGTAGGTAAGTTTAAAGTAGTTTTAAGGAAATATTTTTGCCTCTCATCGTAGAAAAGATGTTTCTCACCCAAAATTCCTGTTCAAGTCTACTCCAACAATTGTGTTATCCACACGAGCTCTGTTCTTCCGCCACATCCGGTCGTGTAAGTGAGAGTGATAATAGCCGTCTGGGTTCACGACAGGAACGATAAACCTTAAACAACATTCATAATTTTTACGATATTTTTACTGAGGTAATACATACATAAATTACAATTATCCAAACAATACAATCGTAATTTCAAGCGCTCACTTTGTTAAAACTCAACTGCCTCCAAATACGTCGTAATATATATTGACCTTACCAGTCTTTATTTGTTATACTCTTCGGTAGATTATTAAAGTTTTTCGCTATGTGATCCGCGATAAAAGTCACAACAGACGTACTGATCCACTCCCGCGCATGTATCGTACCGTCTAACCACACACCTGTGTTCGTAGCGTCACTGTTTGAAATTTTTAACATCTATAAACAATTTAAAATCTATTCATTCATAATTTACTAAACGAATAATTTACATGCAATACTAACTTTTATATCTCTGCCTTCAACAGAACGTCCGATGCTAGTAACGGTGCAGGTAGATGGATATTGAACCTCCAAATTCTCCATAAAATTATAAACAACGTTAAGAGGATAATAATCTTTCCAGTCCAAAGTACGCCCTGGAAAGATTAAAAGGTTTCTTTTTGAATAAATATAATGAGATTCGATAAAACTAATGTTTTTATAAACATTTTGACATCGTATTTTATTTTTTAGCACACTATATTATTTAAACTGCTATCGGCGGCTACTGCCGGCTATTGCCGCCGCAAACTACATTTCGCCTTGATATTATTCTTTTACTTAGCACAATTTTTGCTTTGAGAAATATTAAAATTATGAATAAATAAATCAAAAAATAATTTAGTCGAATTGGTCCAACCGTCTTCGAGTTTTGAGCTTACCAACATATTTTGCGATTCATTTTTATAACTAACTAATTAATTATTTCTAATACAAATGCAAACATTTTTGGTTAATGCTTTAAATAATAAGTCCCAGAGAAAATATACATCTTATCCATGTTCAAAGTAAAGCACGTCTTTATACCACGTACCCATAAATTAATAACATGCCAAATATTTTCTTTCATGGAATATTTACCAAAAAGTAACAAAGTTTTTCTACTGCAACCCCTAACATTAAGAAATTACCTACTTTGAAAAGGATTTTGAGGTGATTTCGATTGTCTTGATAACGAGATGTTGTTTGGACTGTTCGGTCTAACAACTGTATCAGTCGAGGTAACTTCGAATACGATATTTCTATCACGCAATAGTTTTTCCACTTGCATAACCCTATTTCCTTCGACCATAATGTCTAAAGCACTCTTTTTCTGCTTGCAAATAAAAATAGCTGTAAATATTTCATGGTTAGTACTCCTAATTAAAATAAGTGATTTACCTGGTTGATATAATATAAGGGTCAATATCTGTCAAATTGTCTACGTTGGGGTGCAAAGAGAGAGAACTATGTTTTGTTTGAAAAGGCTTTTACGATGCTACTAAATATGTCTTAGAAGTATAGCTGAATGACATTAAATGCCTGAATAAAAATCCATGCTCCCAGTTCTTCAAGTTTTAGTTTTTGTAACAGACATAGCTAGAACTAAAGTAGTAGACAGGGGGATATGAGAGTAGATTTTAATGACTTTACGAAAATCTAGAATCTTAGAGAACATATAAAGGAATATGTTAAGTTATAACGAATAGTTCCTTATAAGGGATGTTATACATACAGCCTTTTGTATCTAGGCTCTTTAGGAATGTCCTTTGCCCTTCTTTTACACATTTTACATCCCATGTTTGGTACCGTCCACTTTTAAGTGCCACTTTGGCTGAATTTTACTAAAATTTTTAAATATAACAAAATGTGACTCATCTAAATTTTGACATGGTTTGACGCAATCTTGAGAGGTGGAGAATATCAAAATTGTCAAACACATTTTTGTCTATGCTATAAATAAAAATTTGTTCGGTATTAGAACCTCAGTTGGGAATTAAAAATGGCACCCTGATTTTTTTTAATGGGAGCGCCCATGAACAAGTTACTATTTAAAACTTTTAGACAGTCAGAAAAATATTCAGGTTTAATTTCAGAATATAGAACGTTTCTATTATTCAAATAAGCCCATCGCACGCAATTAATTGCGTAACAAACGCAATTAATTAATCAAAATAAAATCAAAGTCAAAATAGACCCTGGCTTCAAGCAGTTGGAATTCATCCATATTCGTAATTCAAAAGTGTATTTATTTATTTATTAGGAAACGAAACAGAGACATCCTTATAATAAAAACAAAGTCAAAAATAAAACACAATACAAACATCCACTTACAACACTGGATGCATCCACAACAGGTTACACTTATACAGCCATATGATACAAAAATCAACAAAGACCGAATCACTGAAATCTCACATTCAATAATAATACAGTAGTTGCAGAGTTTTGAGGACAGCATACACTGGAACATTATGAAGTTACTAAAGTCTCGCTGATATAAAAAATTAATACAATAAATAAATTGACTTTGTAATTAAGTATATGATCTGTACACACCTTTGCAGCTTCCAAAGTTGGCGATGCAGTCGCTTAATGAAAATCATTATCATTGATTCTCGATTCGATTACGACAAAAATATTGTATTTTAATTTTTTTTAAATGTGAATGAACTTAATGGAAAATATATTAAAATAATTAATTATTAAATCATACAAACGCTTGAAAAAATGCTTGTTAATATTTCTCGAAATTAATAAATGATATTGTTGTAACAGTTACCTGCTTTTAAATAATTGTAACTGACATAAATGATGTTTAATATTTATTTACCTTACTAACACAGGAAGCTGAATTGATTCCGAACATTAGCCGTTGAATCATTTAATTCATAAAAAATTATATCAAATGTACAGAGATTTTTTATAAAGGATAAATTAAATAATATTAACATGACAAATTCTACAGATCAGCATGGTTTACTGTTACATTTACAGCTCTGAGGGCGTACGTACATATGAGCAGAGAAGTAGTCCCGAGACGTAGTTTTCAAATCGATTAAAAAATATTAGCCAGACGTGAGTAGAGGAGATCCTAAATTCATATCATAGGATCGAGTAATGAGTTATATGTGATAATTAAAGTGAGAAATCGTAGTAAGCCGCGGCAGGCCGCTAACCAGACGGCGACCCCAAACATCACCCGCCACCCAAATGTCGCCTCGACGCTGTCTTACAGGCGTTTATCTTTTTAATTGCGTCTCCCCCTGCGACGCTTGTTACCCGCTTGTTGGATTTATCGGTACCTTTTATATATTTTACACTGTAAACAGTACGGAATCTATTTTGTATGATTGTCGGCTTACCTATAAGGTCGATTTTAAAAAAAAAGTCTGTCGTTATTTCTTTACAGATTTAATGAAGAAGTCATTAGTAAATAAAGGTCATTATTCTGTTTTAAGTACACAAACCTATAATGATAATTATTCTATTTTTAACTACAATTGTATACAATTCTCAAAGATTTATATGTACCCAGATAATTAATTACTATTATGGGACTTAAAATACTTTAAATTGCTTGGTTGTCTGTACATTAACTTATGTATTATAATGGCTATAAGCTTAATATAGATTAATTTAACTTTAGTCCCAGCATCCACGTGAAATTATGTTAGGTCTTTACTTAGCACGCTTTGCTGTGAAATTTTTACACAAAAAACAGCAAACACAACATTAACGTTTACTATGCAAATTAATGAAGTACACAAAAGTCTAATTTACGTTCCTAGTAACCTTAGTACAACCATCGAGGTTTTGGTATGCTTGATTAAACGTGTGGCCAGTAATTCGGCTCTATTCCTTTGACATAAAGTTCAAATTTAAACGGTGTAGAAAAATAAATTGCTGGGATCGGCAATTAGTCGCTAAATGTAGGTATACCAATGTGGGAGATGGGGGGGTCTCCCTGCTTTGTTTTTCATTAGAAGCTGCTTACGGCCCTGTGTCACCCGCTGGCTTAGTATTTAATACGAAAAACTATTTGCTCGCCTATTCTAAGAGATTTATTAATAAAGTTTTCATTTTATCTCATTGTTCTCAAGTTGGAATACAAAGTTCGCGTCGACTAAAAATTTGAAGATACAATTTCAAAGACGCTTCTTGCCAAGTTCTGGCTTGTTAACTAATGAAGTCCCAAGTAGGTTTCGCTTTTGTTCCATTTTGTCTACGTTTTTGATTTATTACATGACATTTGACATTTTCTCAGACACCAACAACGGCCATTTGACACAATAAATACAAAAACAGTTTAAATAAAAGATGTAGGAACAAAAATGGATATTACTTACAATAGTTTAACTTTTACTGGACTTCTAAAATGACAAAACACAACACAAGATAAGCCATAATAATGCAGAGCAAATCCGATCTCTTTTACTTCGATACGCCAACAAAACCGCGATTTTCCAAACGACAATTCTCAAAATACTATTTTCTGAATGATTCTGAATCTGATTTAGACGCAAGTGATGTAAGTCAAGAAAGCTTTGAGGATACAAAGATACCAAACAAACCAACACATAAGAAAGAACTTGGTAATCGATCGATCCCTGAAAAGTTGTCGAAACCTGTTTTAAAATCGGATGACATAATTAGGAAACATGGTATGAACCTGTCTTTTGCGCTTGCTTATTCTATATATTGTTGGGTTTGGTCCGTGAGGTCTTAGGTTCGATCCCCACCTGTGCAACAATGGACTTTCTTTGTATGTGAGCATTAAATTGCCTTAGACTTAAAAAGTTGATGGCGTATGTCAGGCATAGGAGGCTGACGACATGCATATTGTATTGTCTTTTATTAACATAGCTTTTACACATTTAATGAAAACACTTTTTTACCGGATTGAAGCTATGATAATTATAAGTTTACAGTAACACATAGCTTCAATCCGGTAAAAAAGTATTTTCTTTAAAATTATAAGTGCATATTGATTGATTTAATAACGATGATAAAACAGATACAGAAATAAACTTTATAGAAGTAGTGTATCCCTAGTCCAATTGTTCGGGGTTGGGATTTATTATAAAAATATTTAAAAGGATAATTATATATTTAAAGAGCAATGGACTAAGCTAGTGGGGTGGATGAGATTGGGATAAGAGTCGCGCCCGGTACAACGTCTGAATGCGAACTAACACTTAAGTGAATATAATAAAATATAATTAAAATGAACACACTAGCAATTTGTATTGCATGGTGTCATTTACATTGCAAATACCTGTACCAATATAATCCAAACCACAGCCTGCTATATTAACTATGTATTTTAACAAATTTATATTCTTATCAATAATATAAATATGTACATAAAAGTAAATAAAAACTTAATGTCTTATACGTTTTTAGAATCAATCGAAAAGCCGATTCCGTGCTTGGACTGGGAGAACTACCATCGTCTTAACGTGATACATAATTTTATGGACGAAATGGAATATAGTTACCCATCTATATGCACAGTGGGTTTCATAGGAACCTCTCTCGAAGGAAGAGATTTAAAGGTATATATAAAAATATCTTAATGGTTACATGTATTCTATAGGATGAAACCTGCCCCTAACAATAGATGTGATTCAGATTTAAATGTGCACAATAACCATAGCTCACAGGATAAAGAATGCTAGCGGCATGTAAACTACACAGGTCTGGTTGGTAGTAGACCTCAGACATCTGCATCTGTTTTGTCGTCATTTGTTTTTTTCTATTAGGGAAAGAAGCTAATAGTGTACACTCGCGGTATACATTTGGGTCTTAGGCATACATTTTATACACAATGCTTTCCTTTAGTGCTTTAGTGTTAAATGTGGACACAAAAGGTCATTCACTAGTGGTATGTCCTATACAACACAGTCGGGATCGAACCTACGCTCTCAGGGATGACAGTCTCACGCTGAAGCAACTAGGCCCATACTACTGAATACATTGGCTATAAATAGATTTAATGGAAACTAAAAACAAACACACAAGTTATTTGTTTTCTTTTTAGATCCTTAAGATCTCAAACAGTGTTGCTAGCAATGCCGCAGTATGGATGGATGCTGGAATACATGCCAGGGAGTGGATAGCACCCGCAGTAAACACATACATCGCCAACCATATAGCTAAAAACTTTAATACATTGCCAGCATATCTTACCAATAAAGACTGGTTAGTTATATTATTTTTGTTAAAGGATAGACAAAAATGAATATTGACAAACTGTAAATTATTACAAACATAACATAATTATAATTTGGTAGAATTAGTAATGTAGTATATTTGACTAAATTTATAATTTATTTCCATAATTTAATTGAATTTTTGAACTTCTGTTTTTTGTTAAAATTTTATACCTCGCGCACTGAAACTGGATCGCTTTTTTGGATATTAATAGTGTTAACTGGTTTATTTAAGCAACACAAAGTAATTTAATATAAGTATATTCGCTTCATGAAGTTTAAAAAAAATATATGACCATAATTTGTATTCAAGAAATCGTAAAAAAAGTATGTAAAGCTCTGGGTTTAATTTATTATATTGCTTCCTTTTTAGGTACTTTCTTCCAGTGGTCAATCCAGATGGTTATGAATATTCGCACACAGTTAATCGTATGTGGAGAAAGAATAGAGCCTGGCATGGGGGTCAATGCTTGGGTGTCGATTTGAACAGAAACTTCAGGTTATTATCTATCAGATTGAGCTGAAATCATTACACATGCATTTCAATATTAGTATATTTATTTCGGTATATAAATTTCTGTTTAAGTTACGGCTGGGGTGGTAGCGGTTCTTCGGATAATCCAACACATGCTTTTTATCGTGGACCAGAGCCTTTCTCGGAGCCAGAATCATCAGCTATGAGGGTACATTATGTTCATAAAAATTTAGCTTCTGTTCGGCAAATTATATTTAACAATACAATAAATTTAATACATCGTAGGTTCATTTTGTATAAATCGTACACTCTCAATTTCAACTGAAATCCATTTTTTCTCACAATCAGAAGTAATTGTTCACCTATCTCTATAGTAGCTATTTAAACTGATCTGCGTAAATCAAGTGAAAAATGCGAGTGTTTGTGTTTATTTGTTAATATTCTAATTAATATGCGTAATGTTAAGAATATTACATTTTTGAATGATTTTTTTCTGACTAAGCCGTATACTTGTGCCGTATGTTGCGACGTTTAACACTCGTTTAAAACTCATTACATAAACGCTAAACTGTACATTGTAATAAAGTAGGGTAGGTAAATGTATCATTTGGCTGTAATGTGATGTTGATACCAAAATCGTGTCATCGGTACCGGACGCCGAGATTAAACTGCAAACAGGATTTAGTCGTAAATCAATTTCACTGCATTGGTTTTATATCAGTCTGTTGCATTTAATTAATATACTAGGTACGCGTTTAATGTACACGTTTTATTATTTTCAATCCGTTAATTCAGAAAATATACTAAGCTTATTGAGCGATCAGTAATCTTAGTAAAACAACTCTTTGGTTTGTTTGAGCCCCGCTGGTATAATGATTTTATACATCATTATACCAGCGGACATGACCTGGTATTTTATAAAGATAATTTATAAGAAATTATGAACCAGATGCATTGAGATGGTATCGGATAAATTATACTAATTTACTCAGGCGATATTTGAAATATGCTATGCAGATCGAGATTTAAATATCAACAAAGCCTTCCTTCAAACGTTTGTTTAAAATTTCAGTCGTAATTTTATATTTTCAGGATTTTCTGTCCAAAAGCGGTATTTCTTTCAAAGTCTATATAACACTACATAGTTATGGACAAATTATTCTGTTCCCTTTTGCGTATAGAGATGAACTATGCCCGGACTATGTAAGATTACTCGAAGGGGCTGCTGTAATGTCTAAGGTAAAAAAACAAGAATGCTGTTAAACAAGATTGTCGTTTCGCTCAGTTTTTTTGTTGTCGTGGTAAATTTTTATATCGTTATGCCGGTAAAATATCTATCTAACTTAGAGATTAATTTGTTTCTTTCCTTTTCAAAAACAGTTTCGTATGAGTTTTCTATCTTATTTACCAATCTGTCATTCAGTCATTTATCATACGTACCACTGTGTTATTTGATTGCTCTTATATATTTGGTCCAAAATTTAAACAGACTATTTACGAAACCAGTGGGAACATATACAAAGTAGGTATATCGAGGGATGTTATGTATGGTGCGGCTGGTACTAGTAATGATTGGAGCTACGGGGCAGCCGGAATCCCTTACTGCTATCTAATAGAGCTGCGAAGCAAGAAACATAAATTCAAACTACCGAAAGAAGAGATACAAGAGACGGGAAAAGAAATACTGAATTGTGTGATGGCGTTAATGGAATTTATTGATGAGAGGGAACGGGTGAAGGATCAAAGAGATGAGGCTTTCTTATAACAGAAAATAAACATTATCCTAAGTTAAAGTAAGTTTCTTTGAAAATTTGAAAATTTAGTGTTGACAAATTTATCAAAGTACACAAAATAAGTAGTCGCCACGATCGATATTACTTCTCAAAGATTTTAGTTATCTCTTTCCTTACAAACATATAGGCCTATGTTGTGGAAAACAAAAAAAAAACTTGGCGATTAAAAAGAGTGGCGGAGAGTTTATTGCTAGTTCTCTTCCGTTCTACATCCCTGATTTGAGAACTAATTTAATTAGATTTTTGTCGATCATAAGTGTTCAATGTGTTACCAATATGAATAATAAAAAATTACTTTGACTTAAAGACATCCTTCGTGCTAACTACCGATTATGAATGTGAGAATTCACCCGTTTCAAATATGATTGAGGAGAAAATCATATCCGCCATTATTAATTAAAATGTAAGATAAAAACGAACAACGCATTTGATAATACCAACTCGATTTACGAATAATTTTTTTCAAATAAGGTTTTTATAGTTTATGACGATTAAATTAATCCTGTCATTGTCACATTGCAGTCAACAACAAAACATTTTCAAAATTGCAAGTATAGTGAAAATAATTTCATAAAAAGTCTATTAAATAGAACAGTTTCAACAAAAATCACAGTGGCACCACTCAACGCCAAGACCCAAGTCTGGGAAATAAGATTTACGAATGAGGGACAAAGATTGTTTATGAAAACATTAGACACAGCGGGAGGTAGGCGTACAAAATATTTCAAAAGTCAGACCAGGCAAGACCTCCAAGAACTTTAAAAAATATTTAGTTAATTTAAAATGACAACCTTCGATACTCGTTCGGCCTCAATACCTACCTACCTACCAACCGGCCTACAATTTCAGATTAAATCTAGTCATCTCTGTACATTTTGTCTGAAATAAACGTTATTATTACCTGGGAAGAGTAGTGTTGTTATTCGTAAAATTATTTGAGACTGAAAATAAGTTGTATTTTAGCAATTAACATTTGGAAAGAAGAGCATAGTACCATGGATGTGATGGTGGAAGGGCCTAGAGCGTCTCAAGTCGCGGGCATGTTGCATGAAAGGGAGATTCCATATGCAATCGCTGTAGGAGATGTGAATGTACTATTGGAAAGAGAGCAGGGAACTGTTCTGAATAAATTAAGACGACAGCCTAGTGCAAGTGTGTATACGTTATCTTTTTATTGTTATCTTTGTTTCATTTAATTTACAGAAATAATACACAATATTCTTAACCTACATAGTAAAAATATTAATTAGAAATGGATAGAAAAGTTAAATAAAGTTGTGGTCTCTGCGAGAGTGACCTTAAATGCTGGCATTACTCGCTGTATTGCGAGCTCTGGGTAGAAGGTATGAAAACCACGTCCCAAGACTATTGGACTATTGGTCCCAAATGGAACAAAAAAGTTATAAAGTTTTTGTTATTAATAATCGTTCCATAAGCATAATAATAGTTATTGAATATTTTGTGCTCTTGTCAGTTCAAAATTTGGATTTGTACTAATGATTTTTAATGTGTGCGCATTAAATACTTAGTCGTGTGATAAACGCCGTTGCACGCCGTCCGTACCTATCGTCGAAGATACGTTGAATGAAAAATTATTAACATCTTTTATCTTGTGTTTTATTATGTGTGGCTTTGTTGGCGCCATTTTTAATAAATAAATAAAGGGAAATGTCGTAAGGGAATCGATGTCTCTTAAATTCAACGCGAGCAAGGTGCAAATGACAAAATATACTTAGTATCTGTAACATTTTTAATACTGTCATTATTACGTGTATTATTTTAAAAAAGTAAAACTATTTATTGATAATCAGATAAAAAACTTTCCCGTGACGTGTCTAACGGGTCGAGACAGTTTTTTAGATTAAAATTCAATTTAATTGCAATGAACCCGTTTCATTCCCTTATAAATGGATTTTCACAGTGTTTAAATGTGAAATTATTTATTTATCATTTATATCGTTGAAAAATTTGTAGTATTTAACAGGTATTCTGACGACATTTAATTAACATTGTATCAATTAAATCTTCATTTTCTGTTCAAAATTTAAATCAGAAAATATAAATTATTAAAATGAAAATTTTCTTATCAGTTAAACAGTCTAGTCCATTACATTGTGTTATTTAGTTATTACATAATCATTAAGATTACTACTAAGTGAGCCTTTGTATTTTTATTACTTGCATGACGTGGTTAATTTTGTTTATAAATTACTATAATTGCTAAGCCTAAGCCGTATAGTAAAGAACCTTTTTTAATGATACGGGCTTAATTGCTTGAGCTACCAAGGGTACAATATTTAGATTTTCACTAGTAAAAGTTACTTATCGAGTAATCAACACCACAATATCTTCTTCGAATTACGACGAACGACGAATAATCTTTATAAATCTATATAAATTTAAATTTATCTAAAGTTATAATTTAGAATTTCATTTAAGCCATTTATTAATGAATAAGATAATTACCTTGAAAGCTTTAATTGCTATAAGTGTATAAAATAAACTAATGACAATAAGATTTACAATAATTTAATGATTATAATTAGGTAATATTTTTATCATTTAACATATAAATATAACGATTTAGTTGATGTTAATGTAGTTGCATTGTTTCTCTAGAAGCATCAACATAGTAGTTATAATATTGTGAAAATATAACAGATCGTAATATGGATTGGCATACATTCCACCGATTAGATGTTATCTACGAGTTTATGGAAAATTTGGCCAAGGAATACCCTTATTTGTGTACTGTGATGATCATTGGAAAATCAGTTGAAGGAAGGGATTTGAAGGTAATGTTACAGCTCTACAGAAGACTTACCATCAACGTTTCGTTATTTGAATCTACATTTCAACAATGTTGATTTTCATTAAAACAAAAAACTATATTCCACATCAGTACACGCTATAATATTATAATTATATTTTTAAATAAATAAGTCAGCTCAACATAATAATTGTAATGACATTTTATAATTGAAGCTACGGTTATTCTTATTTGATACTTACAAATTTTCAATGTTAATATTTAATAGTTACTGAAGATATCGAATGGAGACTCCTCAAATCCAGGTGTATGGCTTGATGGTACCATACATCCTCGCGAATGGATCAGTGCAGCTGTAGTGACATACATCGCTAATCAGCTGGTTCGCAACTTCCAAATTCAGCCTGATAGCGTTAGGAATAAAGACTGGTAAGATAAAATTAACATTTTTTCTCACTGTTCATGCCTCTGCCGCATATACTTCCCTAAATAGAAGTATTAAACCAGCACTTACTATAATATTTGCGTTGCTGGTAATCGTTCACACTTCATTTTATACGTGTTGCCTACTTCCTTGTTCGAGGCTAGATTTACATTTATGACTTTCAATAACGTGTTAAGCATTGTGTGTTGTACCTTTAAGTGAAAGAAACGAATAATCATAAAGATTGTTGGCGGGTTCCCTTATTGCGTTTAGTTCCAAAGTTATATATAAAGTTATAATACACCAATTTTGAAGATGTTTTATTATGTTGTTAGTCTTATATAAATGCAGTTGTATTATATATTTTTTTAATCATACTACGTAATTCGTTAATATTAGATAATGAGTCTTTTTTAGTTCCTCTTCGGAAAGTCGCCAAAATCAATCCACATAAATATTCAAATCTAAATCTCCCCGGAAATAATGGAAAAAGTAGCAATAAACGTTACGCATAACGGACCTAATGCCCTAGTGTGGATATTAGTCTAGCAACCATTTAGCGATAAAAATTTTACATCTATGTCTTCCTCTGAGGATAATGATTTTAAAAATGAAGTGTGTTCTTTCCAGCTTGACGAGGAGAGATTGAGTTTACATTTTGGTAGAAGCATGGAGAGTATTTGACCTCAAAAGAGTTTGATATAGAACAATTCACTCCATGCATTTTTATTTTCAGGTATATTCTTCCAGTGATGAATCCAGATGGCTACGAATACACACACACATTCGACCGCATGTGGAGAAAAAATAGAGCGCGGTACGGTGAATGTGTTGGTGTCGATCTAAATCGAAACTTTAGGTATGTCTTTTTATTATAATACAAGAGAGCAGTATTCATCCCAGAGATCGTAGGTTCAATCCCCAGCTGTGCACTTAACATTCGCTCGAACGTTGAAGAATAACATCGTGAGGACATCGGCTTGCGTTTGACCCAAAAAGTCGACGGCGTGTGTCGAGCACAGGAGTGTGATCACCTACTTGCCTATTAGATTGACAAAATTGCCCCGACCTAAGAACGTTGTAGCCCAACTGATTCTTTTTTATCATAATACAACATAAAAGGTTTATTCATTGATTTTATTGATTACAATTAGGAAACTAATTAGGACATCAAAGTAAAAAGAAAATTTCTTTTAATCCATGTGTGTCGTATTATTCGGAAATATACACAGAAATTTCATTATTACATTCCTATTAAAATACCAGTTACATAATTTTCAATAGGCACATTGGTTCTACGAACTGTCTACGAAATATTAGACATTTTTTAGTAAGAATTATATAGACAAATAGGCGCTGAAAACATTTTACATTAATTCAATAATTTAATGTGTGCGTGAATTTTTTCTAATATCGAGTAAAAATGTAATAGGAATAATTAATACATAATAGTTGTATGTGTAACAAAACTATGTATCTTTTTCAGTTATGGTTGGGGCGAAAAAGGTGAGGAAGGATCTTCAGATGACCCCGGAAATATCTTCTTTCGAGGGTCAAAGGCGTTTTCTGAACCGGAAACCAGTGCTGTAAAGGTACCCTTACTATTTGATCATCTAATGGAGACTTGACTTAAATTACAAGGAATTTAATTAACTATTTGAAGGATTTTTTTATTTTCATAGTAACAATTTTATAATAATATTACTATGCTAATTAAAAAGATATCTTCACGCGTGAGCTGCTGAATAAATAAATTTATTTATTTTGTCGCGTGTCATCTTTAATGCGGCTTTATTTTTGGAAATTCTGGAATTATTGTAACTTCGGGATCTACAAATAAGTGGTTTATTTGGTGATGAATTTCCATGACATCCCTAGTTCTAGTTGATGTCTATTAAATTAGTCCTTATACATATAATTGTGTCTTATATTAAAGTATGTACTTTCAGCGGCTAATCTTGGAATCTCCGACCACTTTCAAGGTGTTCCTCTCATTCCATAGCTATGGAGAAGTCATAATTTTCCCCTGGGGCTACATTGGCGACCCTTGCCCAGACTATATTGAACTTCTCGAAGGAGGAACTGCAATGGCTAAGGTAATGATTAACATAATACAGTGCTTTTTATCAGCTCGTAGATGATTGACTGTTATGTAGATTTTTATTAAAAGTAGCAATGGAGCAGCGTGAGAAACTATTTTGATTTATGGCCTACTTGAAAGTAATAAAAAGGTATCGGTTACCGATCCTTTACATGGAATGCGGATTGACCTTTTAAAATAATGCTGATGAGAAGGCAAAATATAGTAAATTTTAGTGGTAACGATTTTTTTAAACACCTATATTCTAGAAAAATTTTCGATGACAAACCAAAATTGCTATTTCTAAAGCACGATTTGACCTGAAAATAGGTAATACTACTCTGATTAATTTACTTGGCTTCTTTCAGGCTATTTTCGAAACCAGTGGCCACACCTATAAAGTAGGAAGTACAAAGGACCTTATGTACTATGCAGCTGGCAACAGCATTGACTGGAGCTATGGAGTAGCTAATATACCATACTCATATATGGTGGAACTGAGAGGGAAACAATATAGATTCTTATTACCGAGAGAAGAAATTATACCATCGGCCCGAGAAGCGATGAGCGGCGTAATACGACTAATGGATTTTGTTGATAAAAGGACTAAAAGTGTACAATCTTGCGTTTGTTCTAAATAACACGTCGCTGTGAAATTTAAAAAAAAATTTAACTTACTGTAATTTAATTACTAAACTATACCAACTTTTTAAGTAGTCGATGTATACAAACGTTGTAACTATACAAAACCCATGTCCTCCTTTTTACTTAAATAAATTTTTGAACGCAAATTGTTGTGTAATTACAAAAGCAATGCATTTCGCTGCGGTTACGAATAATATGGATGCAATCCAAAAATGTATTCCATGCACCATCAAATGTGCCGTGCCCCAATATTTTAGTATTTCATATCAGTTGCCAAAAGTATCAATATTATATTTGGCCCGGAATTAAAGTCATGTTAAAAATTTCGATAACTTTATTTACATTCCTTGCATGTACAATCAACAAATAATAAACATCGTAATTTGAAATTCACATTTATCTAACACATACAATAATCACTATACTTGAACGGCCGACACACTCAACCAAATTGTTCTCCCTAAACTATGAGATCCATTTAAAATATCACCATTTTGTTTAATGTCCTTCAATCAGTGACTTTATAAATCGATGTATGAAATAATTGCATCTAAATAACTCTTTGAACACCTAATACGGCCGCCAAACGTCCACTGGCCGTCTTTCTGAAGACATCAGAGCCTGGCTTCTGGTTCTGACTCCTTGGTCTGACCATTCTGGTGAGGCCGGCCGTTTCTTTGAACTCGTGGAAGCTGAGTCTTCCCTATCAGGACTTGAATTCGAATCTTCGTGAGCCTGCGGCGGTCGAAGCCACCAGTCATATCCCCCATAAAGTTGTGAGTATAACCAGGCAGGTGGAGTCGGGAGTAAGGGAGAGTTGAGGAATAGTTGAGCTGCTAGTGCACTGTGGAATAAGCTAGACGGTGGAGGTAAAGGTTGTAAAGGCTTCCGTCTAGTGACGGAAGTGAAAGCTCCGGGACGTTCGTCCGGAGGGGGGCTAGTGGAGGCTGTTACAGAGATGTCATCGTCATCCTGTGGGGAACTCGGCCGGGAATTTGAAGGACTTGTAGTGCTATGCGCGTGCATCGTTGTTGGGTTTTCTGACGTCAGATCTGAAAACAAAATGTTAGAACAATAAAGTTTGCAAGATTATTTTTTTGTTATTATCAACGATTATATCTGCGTTATCATGTGTCAACTGTTACTGTCTATAATTTCTTGCGACATTGTTTAAGTAATACTATTATTTGTATAATACAGCTACAAGTTTATATATGTCATGCCGTATTTTGCAAAATATAATCAATCAATTTAATAGGTGTTTAAATATAAAAACCTAACAACGATATATTATTTGTCTCTAATGCCAAAATATTTTACCTTATCAACGATTTTATCACTAGGTGTGGATTATTCATATTTCAAAATATACTCATATAAATAATCAAAAACGAGTGGTCTTGTAATCGGACACAAAAGCTTTTTTAATGTTAAATTATTCCAAATATAGTGTACGAATTTCTATAGTAATTTTACAAAATAGTTTCAAAATATAACCACAACACAATCACAATTTAAAAACCAATTTTTTTTATAATATCATAGATATACATAAACTACAAACCATTTTCATGTGGCGGTGGAGCAACGTGGGGTTGCGTGTGCGCCGGCGGTAGAACGTGGGGCGTAAAGTGAGGATGTGTGGGGAGCATTGGAGGAGGATAATGCCGAGCCAGTGCCCCCCACTCATTACCCGGGAGACCTGCCAGTTGGTGCGCAATACCTGCAGCAAGGAAAATAAACGTTAGTGATTGGCTAGATAAAAAAAAACAATAATTATGTTCATGATAATATTTGCTATATCTTTGTATAAGATGTTCCACGCAAAACGGAAAGTTTACAAGAATACACACACAGCAAAATTATCCAACGACTTTGCTATGCGACCTGCGCATCTAAACACTTTGCCAAGCTACGTGCCGGGAACTTCTAATAGATCGAGAAGTAAAATAAAAACTATTGCCCGTGCATTTTTACTTCTGAAAAACTACTAAAAAACTTAATCAGATAAATAATTGCACTTTGATGATTAAACTTTTGAATGTAAAACAGACAAATTTCTGCGTTATTTCCGTAAAACATTGCGCTACCTCGCGACTGAGTGTCAAAATAACTCCATCAACAAAACAATAAGACTGAGAGTTATCTGAAACGCTCCACTTACGCTAACGGGCGCTTAACGCACTCATCAGAATATTTAAATAATGAGAAAGACGCTTTTCGACTCCCCCGCAAAGCTTGTTTCAATTCTCGCCTTATCTTACTCGTGGCACTCCTCAATTGTTACTGTACCCATTGCGTGAATCGATTACGTTTGAATTTTAAATAAAGAATTGTATTTGAATTTAAAAATCGTTCTTTTTGCAAGGTCCTATACAGTTGCAGTTTTTAATGAAAAAAAGATGTTTAGTAAAAAATTAATTAAGTTTTGTGTTGACAAGTGTTTAACATAAACATTTCGGACAAATTTTACTAAGAAGTAGATGTGTGTCGGTATATAATGTGTAATTCGACTTTTTATCTTAAGCGGAAATATTTATTCGAAGTTTATTCAACAAAAACCATTTCAACTCTGAAATAAAAAGGGCAAATTTTAATATAAAACTGAACATATCACAGCCCCGCAATATTACGATATCATAAACGCATTTATGAATAAGGAAATGTGTTTCGGTGTCATAATTTTCAGTTGACATTTTTAAGCGCATAAATTAACAAAGTTTGCCGGCGGCACTCGGCTTAACCCTTTAGCACCCACCTTGGGTAATTCCCACCCCGGGCCTAACCCTTTCAGCAATAGAATAAATTACATGCCGTTTTATGTCTCTGATACCGTCGCCTACGAAAATGTAAAACACATTACTTTGAATCCGACCGCTTAGCGTTTATAGTGCTTCATGAGCGCGATGCAATTAGACAAGTACACCTTTTGGATTACCCTCCTTAATCACTTCTTAACCGTTCATTGCTCTGTTTAAAATCTATAATTCATTTAACACTTTTAATTCATCACTAAATATTAATTGTCACAGTAAACTTGCCTGAACACAGAAAGGGTGTCACCTGGTACGTTGAAGTTGTAACGTTTCTGAACACAAATCTTTTTAATTCCAAATCATAAAGAGCAAAGGTCTACTAAAGCATACTAATATACTATGTTTGTTTTATTAGTAAGAATTCCAATAAGCTTAAACACGGTCTTAACTCAAAAAAAACCTTCTGACAAACTTCTTTATGCGATAAATGATAGAATGTTTCATTTCGTATTTTTGAATTCCAAATCATAAAAAGCAAATGTCAACTAAAGCATACTAATATACTATTTTTTTTATTGTAAGAATTCCAATAAATTTAAACACGCTCTTTATTAAAAAAAAACCTTCTAACAATCTTCTTTATGTGTATCGTAATAAATGATAGAATGTTTCATTTCGTATTCCATGTTCAGAGAGCAGAAGAAGGGGTAGACGATTTGCATTCGTTAAAAATGTTCGAATTCTTTGTGTTGTTTGTGTGCACAGTGTGTAATCGATGTATACTGCGATGAAACAATAATGATCGTGGCATCCATTTTTTTAATCTTTTTTATACTCGTTACAATCATTGAAATCTTCAGCTGTGTGAAAAATGTAAAAAGATATATTTTCTTATACAAAAACGATGGTCATCGTTCACTTTAAGGTGCATTTTACTATTTTCATGATTATATAAATTTTGCAAGCGTTACTGATACGTTTAAAAATGGTTTATATTTCTAATGTAAATCCAATAGATTTGTAAAAAATATCAGATTCTAAACTCCTTCAAAATTCTCAACATTGAAACAAAGGATCAAAACCATTTCAGCTCTTATTGAGATTGGCTAAGACGTGGCAGTCCGCTACATTTCCTCCGGTGAAGGGATTTTTTCCAGTTTGAAAAATCGGTCGCCGCCGCGAGAGGGTTGAGTCCAAACATTTTAATGCCATTTGCTAGATTGCGTCTTGCATTCTTCCTGCTTTCTGTGTAGCGTTAATCCGCGAATCGACTAGGATTAAGGGGATAAAAGTATTTGAGTTTTTAGTGTGATTCCGATGTCCTGGGATTAGGGTGGAATTTTTAACGACTGTCTGAGACCGTTCGTGATTAGGGAAAGGGTTAAGAGCACTTTGGTATAATTATTTTACATCTATCGGCCGATTACCCTTTTTTCTCGCTTTCTTAGGACACTTTTTAATCTATTCGTAGAATACTTGATAAGAATTAAAAGTGCAGCTGTTCCGTTTGTTAATATGGAAATAAGCCTTTTTCGCATACGTTTTAATTGAGAACTTCACCAACAATCACAGTTATACACTTTAAAATAGTAATACGTATGAATGTCTATGTCATGTGCTAAAGATACGTATAGTATAATTGTATGATTGTCAAGGAATAGCTTGTGAGCCAGTTATATTATACCATTTTACTTGAGTAGCATTTTCGGAAAGTTATTCCACAAGTGTGTTTAAAACAAAACTAATTATTCACATGCGGAAGATGCCATGAAATTAATTATAACAGTTTTGCGTACATCACGCGTAAAATTAAATTGGCATTGTGATAATATTAATGCGAAACTACATAAAACAGTTTTGTGATAAAAGTACTAGATTGACTTTAATGAATTTATTATGCATAAAAATTTAACGTTCATACCGAATAAGTATTCCAAGTCCTACTTATTATTATTTAATATAAATTATCTATATAATAATATTATAATAGAGCAGTGGCCTAGTGGCTCCAACGTGCGACTCTCAACTCTGTAGTTGTAGGTTCGATCCAATCCCAAAGGCTATGCACAAATGGACTGTCACAGAAATGTGCGCACTTTCAAACCTTGGATTAAACCGGCTTACCGTAGACCCAGAATGTCGAGGGCGTTTGTCAGGCACAGGAGGCCTACTACGAACACTGACAGAGATCTAAGGCCAAAACCTAATAAGGTGAAAGCGCTACTTACAATTTTTTTATTTTACATAGTAATATTGTTTTCAAGTTTCATATCCCTAAATACAGCATTTCTACATCGTAATATTACGACAGTTTTAGAGTTTACACAGCAAGAATAGAAAAGATCTTTGTAGGTTCATAACGAACTAATCTAATGGATTAAACAGCGTCCGCCAGCATTTTACTAAGAAATTACCAATACATTCTCCGTGTCCAGTACCTATGTTACTGACAAACAGCTGTTAGAATGACTGATGTGTATCGTACATCATAATGTTAATAATAGGGTTCGTGAACTAACGACTCCGCTTTGTCAACGACTTAACCCTTCAAGTTCCCTTTGCCGCCATCTTGCGCCATGGGTTTCAATCTGCTTAACACTTAATGAATTTGCCGCTATTGATTTTGTTAAACCCCTTTTTGTTTAGATTAATTAACCTTTTAACCGGCATCAAAGTTTACCTTTAGCGAGGTTGAATTTCAGATTACATTATCACATATTTTATATAAGAAAATTAGAAAAATTCATCAAAGAATAGAAATATTAGATGTCAGATTAATTGATTAAATTTAAGCGAACTTCTTCTATGATTACCTTCGGAAGTATTAATCTGAAGTGTTTATATTTAGATCATTATATATTTTAGTTATGGCATCTATGTAACTAAACCATGTCTGAAAAATAACGCATTAATAACGTAACTGATATAAAAAGTTGTAAAAATGTAAACACTAGAAAACTCGTTCGGAAACACTGTTTCATAAAAATAAAGATAATTTAAATTTAGATGGATGAATTCATACATTGCAACTCTATTAAGAAATGTCCGCAATTTTGTTATCTCTATACGTGTTATGTAATTCTCATTGGTATTTGATGACGTAATACTCGTAGTAACACTTTGACGCAAGATTTATGAGAGCCCCTTTAATCTAGATAATATTTTCTAGTTAATCATCTACCTAATCAAAACTGTATAAACTTGATCGATAATTTCAATGGAAACAATGTATTTTTAAAATACAACACGGCATTCAGCAATTTCCAGTAAATTATTTCCTTTACGTGCATTTCATAGTCAATAGCGAAAATTAAGCAGTGTTAATACGTATATGAAAATGAGTACATATTGTGAGCCTCATTGAGAGTTAATCGTGTTCGCGTCATCATCATACGAATTCATTTGAGAGCATTTAAGGCTGTATAAAAGCGCGAATCACGCCATACAAAAGGCTGTATGGGTGGAACATTTAAAATTTACAAATGCGTAATTATGCACCCGCATTGTCGCGCGGTGGAAGGGTTATGCCGCCCCCCTTTCTTCCCCCTGCCCAGAATCCGGAGCTTCCGGGCCTAATGCTATATTTAATTTTCTCTAAGGCTCCCTCATTAATAATGCGAAAGCTGCGACTTTAAGTGGCGCTCACACGGCGATGCGAAACATGGATGTTCGAATATTTGACTTGCCTTTTATCTACAATAAACATTCAAAATTAAAAGGTTGTTTTTTATATAACAGGTGCAAACGGACAGGAGGCTAATCTTAGATGTACCCACGAACATCGCCACAAGGCTCCCAAGTACGTTGCCTTTTCAGTATTAATACGTCTATGTCTTATTGTTTCTATTCTAGTAAAATTTTAGTTTCATATAGAATTTTATTAGTAGTTCGATATTGTTCTTCAATATTACTTTTATAAAAATATACTGAACGGTGATAAATTAATTACTATATTATAATCTCTAATTAAGAAATAACACTTGCATTTAACCTTTAAAAAATTACCTTATTCTCATGTTAAAGTTTAATACAAGTAGAATGGTATGATACTTTAAATAACAACGTGTACAAATACTTACTTTAAATTTAATAAAACTTGATTGTATATTATATAAAAATGACGTTGGATTCGAGGAATTTGTCAGTAAAATATAATATCCAAAATGAAATAGATTTCATGAATCGTTGTAACGCGAACAACGCGTGAACGGGAGTGTGTATAATTTATCATGATTTTCCAAGGGTTATTGGAGGCAAGAGGGCAGCGAGATCACTTGGATAAGAAATATTAGAACTGTCAGAGGAATTGAATAACTGACTTAAGTGATCGATTAAGTATTTTATTGTGAGTATTCTTTGATTGACTTCGAAAGTTTTAATCTGTAGTGATTTTGTTTAGATTATTACATTTTAGCTATGGTAACTATGAAGCTAAATCATTGCATAAAGTCCATCCTGGCATACATTTGAATAATTTCAACTGATATAAAATGTTGCAACAGTCTAAAAAGGAAGTCGTAGATAAATCGTTCGGAAACACTGTTATATAAAAAAACAAAAGTCAGAGACATCCTAAACGAAATGCCTGCAATTTTGGTTTTGGCGTATATTGTGTAATTCTCATTGGTATTCTTCTTACATAATATATTTTTTTAATATCGAACCACATAAATACTTTCCATTTAACATACAATAACGTACCAAAATCATCATACGACGTTGCATTATTTGTTTTTTATTTTCTACATTTAATTATACATTTTGTATGCGTAGGTATTGCTACCGACCATTATCACAAAGTTATGTCAAATGGTTTAATCATATCAATTAATACATTATAACATTTAATTTGATTCAATTAGTATTCTCGTTACACTCTATACCGAACAAAAATCATGTATCAATGACCAATGTATTCAAAAGCGATGAACGTCAATAAAAGATTAATGTTTCTAAGTTAATATTCAGAATAAACTCTCTGTCAGTCGTATTAATACCAACAAAATGCTTGTAAGCTGTCATTATAATAAATGAATCGAGTAATATATCTGAGAAGAAAGTCTTGAGAAGGTGTAAAAAGCATAATCCAAAATATATAAGGCTACAATTTTATACATGTATATGTATTAAGCGACGGAAGTGCCGCAATATCTGTATCTTGTATGGGTACAAGAGCGCGAGGTGTGTAATTGAGTTACGGCCCTTTGACACCCGACGTAACGAGGTTTGCCCGCCACTTGCCTAGTTGCTTACGATACACTAAATTCCTGTACAATGGAGATGACAGCGCTGCTATAGATTCTATACAATCAATTTACGGTGTTGGATAATCTATGGCTTGGGATTTTTAGTGGATTTTTGTAAAATTTTCAGATCCTCAACCAAACAGCTACAGACAGAAGCATTTTAATTATTCTGTTAAATATATTTACTTATAAATACCTGTGTTTGTGACTAAAAAGCAATACTTTAAAATTGATTTTTTTTCGTAACATGACATACACATTCTGAATATTTTTTTAGAAGGCAAGCAATCCAGACGCAGTTTAAAATTAAAACTTGAATTAACTAAGTTACATTATTTAGGGATTATTCGTAGTACTAAAATTTTACAAACCGTTCAAAGAAATATTTTGAATAGGCAAGTAAATCCAAAGTGCTAATAACCTCTTCATATCCGTAGGGGCGTTGCCTAGCATCTGATGCTTAGATACCAGTACTAAAATTGTGTTGAGCTATACTTTTTTGCTCCTATTATATAAGAGGGAATTGTGATGGATTATTTCCTTTACAAATGCTTATAAAACGTAAAATGATGTTAAGCTTATTAATTAACCATGGAAAATGTACTCTATTCAATATATCGCAAGAATTATTTTGATTTTAATACAGTAAAGTATTATAAAAAATGTGTGTGTTACAATCGCATCCACTTAGTTTCATATGTGTTAATATAATCAAAAAGGTTATCTCACATTATATATGTATTAAAACCAATAAAAACTGAGCAAGTGGCAAAATTTAAATTTCGAATTCCACCTGTAAATTATAAGTTAGGGTCGGGAATTAATGATAATTAATTGTAACTCGAAACTTCTTAACCAAATTAACACTAGAAAGACGGGAAAATCTAACTACCTACAAAGACGGCGACCGGTCAAATGACTCCTCCAATATATTAAACCTTTTTTTATTATTTTAGCTGTTAAAAATGGTAACTATAGTAATAAAACAGGGTTTGATGTATGATTAATTATAATATTTATACACATATTTTACATTTTAACATTTTCTTTACATTACAAGAGCCGCAAAGTGGCTTTTTACAAGCGTCTTTATTAGTTTTAATTTTGCACCTTTGTACATTTAACATTTTCCGAGTTTCCGGATTTTGAGTAGAAGATCGAGAAGAATTGAAAAAATGTACGGCCACCTTCGAGATGCCGCTTTGACACTATGATTTTATGCCATCTGGTAAGCCACATCCACGCCGTACTTGGTGCATTGTAGAAAGGCACAGTTTTTGGCTTTTTCTTAGGGTGATTGGAGTCTATTTCAACATTGTTATGTAACGTGCTAAGGAATAACACGTTCTTTTTTCGTTTTCCTTGATAAATTGTGAGTGTACATCTATCGGATTTCAGGATTTTTGTTTCAAACAAAGTCATATGAAGTGATTTGACGTAAGGTGGAATCTCTCGTAGTGCCCTGTTCATGGTTCCTACAATCGTAGTGCGTTTTGCGAGCAAGTTATTTACCAAGCTTATCGATGTAAAGAAGTTGTCAGTAGTTATATTTCGGCCAGTATTTGCAAAAGGTTCCACGAGACGCATAACAACGGATTCACCAAGGCTTTGGTTTTGTGGCCTGCTTTCGTCCTTTCCTAAATAAGGAAAGCCGTTGCACAAACTTTGAATCCACATCGACACAAGCAAGAAATTTTATTCCAAACTTATCAGGCTTGTTAGCAATGTAATGAAGAAACCTGCATGTAACCTTAGTAGAAAACAGTTGTTCGTCTACTGTAAAATTTTCTCCTGGCTTGTAGCATGATAAGCAGTTCTCAATAAATTTCTTCCAAACGTCTGATATTAGTGCAAATTTGTCTAATTGAAGTGACCACGACGTACCGTCGGTAGAGGTGATAAGACCTTGAAGCTCAGAAACTTTTAAAAACTTAAACTTGAAACTTATAAACACTTATCGGATCTCAGCCGTCAAATGACTGCCGCCGTCTTTGTCGGTATATCAAGATTTTAAATAATAAACAAAAGCGATGTGAGTTATTTTGATATATAGTTTCATTTAACTACTAATATTAATAAAAGTCACAAAGTTTCAATACGTTACGTCAAATGGTTTGTGAATTATTCAACATTAAATTCAAATTGACAGTCAAATGACTGCTCCCGTCTTTCTAGTGTTAAAACCCTTTGCAAATTGTCTATGAGCGCTTCATATAAATCGAAAACATTCGAATTTAGTTACAAAGTAACCTAGATGTTCTTACTTTAATGTTTAAAGAACTTCTCAATACAAAACAAAAATTACATGAGAAACTTAATATTAATATCTATATATACGAGCGAGATATACTTTGCCTTTTTACTTTAACTACGTTTAACGTTTAGGTAAACATATTTTCTTGAAATATTTCAATACAAATAGGAAAATCCAAATCTTACTGTGAACAGTAACTAATTTCAGTAAATGTTATATTTAGTCCCCTTCAAGATGTTCTCAGGTGACGAAGGTCCGGTGACAATTTAATATCGGACCCTCGACTATCGGAAATGGACACGTGTGAATTTGACGTGCAACCGGACAGGATTGGGAACTTTGTGTTAATATCTTATTGCGTTAATACTTGATTTATTAATTTGCGATACAGTGAGCTTTTGTTAAAAATTGATTCCTGCGAAGTTTCTTTTAAGCTTCGTTATGGTAACATATTTTTGTATATATTTAGTTACTGCCGAATTTACGGATGCTGTTTATTTATTTACAAGGCAGGATACAGTACCTACTATCTTCTAGAATAAACCTTCCTACTACTATCTTAAACTAAATAAGTGAGAGGTTACCTGATAATTTGAAAGGCAGCGATCCCATGAGTGGATCCGGGGCGAATCTTGGTCCGAAATGGAATGGATGGAAGCCATGATGTCGTGTCTTTGACCTCGGCTCGCGTGGTCCATCCACTGTTACCTTGATGGCCTTCTGGTATGTCGCCACTTGTGGTGGAGATGTCGCCAGCATTATGGTTAATGTGAAGGATTTACCTGTAAACCAATATAACTATATTATTACAAATTTATTGTTAGGCATTTTTAAGATCCATCCTTCTAGTTATTTGAATGACTATGGGCAGCGGTATAATTATAAAATGGTATAGAATCAAGCAAGTAAGAATAATTTTTAATGTTACTAAGTGTCAGCGTTTCACTTACATTTAAATAAAAATTATCTGTTACCATACTCATACATAAATTGAAATTAATTTAAAATTGTATAAACTTATTATACATTCACCGCAGGTATCAAGGATTTAGCCAGTATCAAACTCTACCACTTAATTAAATAATAAAGACAAAATACTAATATTCTATTTTCAAACTATTTAACAAAGGGGTTTTCAAAATTGTACAAAGCATTTTCTTTTAACACAACTATTCTAAAAATAGGTAATTCCAACTCTCAACCTCCCCAACATTCGTGGAATATTTGGCGCAAGGCACGTCTTAAAACCATCTAGCAAGCAGGAATGCATTGGGGACTGAAAAAATTCAAGACAGTCACAATCGCGTTGATTTGTGGCGTTCGTCGCCAAAATCGCATACCTGCACGTTGAAAACATTCCGCTATTCCAAGCTTAAGATAGCTTCAACACCAATACTGTTTTACCTTTGTACCAAATAGTACTTAGCTTTCGTATTCGATATATAACCAAGCGAATGACTATAGATTTTTCAAAAGCCTGAGAGTGTTACAGATATATCATTCAAATGACAAATATATTTAGATCTAATCAACATCACTGTAACAACTCTTTCTATTAACACAATTGTCAAATGCGCTTCAAAGCAATTACGATAGAAAGGATATTGAACCTACGTTTTACAGATATTTCACGGAAATTTACTTAGAACTGAAAATATTATCATAACTTTATAGTCACACGCTATAGTCGTAAATATATTTGCTTAAATGAAATCGTTGTTACGCAAAGATGAAAACGATAATTTGACATTCGGTTCAATCTAACGTTCGACTTATGATATGTGTTCATTGCTGCTTAACTACCAACGTTACTACACTAGCATCGTTCCACAGCCGTTTGAACACGCAGCATTGAGATGTAATCGTAATATTTAAGTAACGATCGTAGGATCAGGAGTGACGCAGTGGAATGCCACAGTAACATATCCACCGCAGAACAGCCGCAAACACGGCGGCAAGCGTTTGAACAATCGCTGCGATATCGACACATACCAAACGGTAATTCTGGCGAAATTCATGGTTACACGCTAGGAGTCATTAGCGGTAGAAACGTACAACCGATGTCACTGAAATTTCATGTAAAAGCTTATTGACTCGCCCCAAACATTGCAATATTTCAATGGCTGGGAATAGCTGATTACCAGACGGATTTAACCACTATACAAATCGAAGAATACGTTTTTCACGATGAAACCTTCTAGTATATAATATTATAATTACTTAAAGACTTGTGTTTTAATATGTGTGTTTAAATATTTTATTTTAAATACGTTTACACTTAAATATATTTATATTATCTCATTATTTTTTGGCAAAGTTCTCCAACTCCCGCTATTCCTGTCTGCACTATCCACTCTCTGCCATGTACCACCTGCTGTTTCCTTAATTTGGTCTACCAACTTCTAAATTGTCTACCTCATTTGCGTTTATTTAACCTTGTTTAGATGAAGACGTAATACTGTTACAAGTTGCAGAATTTATTTTGTGTTTAATAGTTCTATACGACGTTCTATTCTATGTTAAGTTGATAAAACATAGAATAAAATTACATTTTCTAGAAATGATTCCTAGCTAGACCGATTTATCGCCCCCGAAACCCCCCGTATACTAAATTTCATGAAAATCGTTGGAGCCGATTCCGAGATTCCAATTATATATATATACATTACAAGAATTTCTCGTTTAAAGAGATAAGATAATTAAAATCTTATCTAATTGAAAATTATTTTGTCTTGCGCTTTTACGCCCATTAATGAAAGCTTATAATAATAAACACAGAGACGCTACAACTATTGCTCTTGTACTTTCTGCATCTGTTTGTCGATAATATTTTTCTAAGGCAAGTATCAGCATCTGTACCCGAGACACGCTCTTGCAAACAGATGTTCACCTTCACCAACGAGTATATGTTAAATTATACATATAGAAACATAAGGTGCATTTCATTCGAATCATGTTACCACTAGACCGACACATGAAGAATTTCAAAAATATTGGCTAATGTAATAAAACTGTAATCTTTATCTCTAAATAGCATTTTCTATTGTGTTCAATTTATTTAATACCTGTAAATCTAATCACTTTAAGAACGTACGTGTATGAAAGTGCAACGAACGTAGCCAAATCTCATATTAAAAATTGTGAACAAAAGAAAAGCTCGGAGTAAGCAGGAAACAAAGATAGACATTTAGGGCTGGCTTGAGGCCAAAAGCCACTCTGGCCATGAAAACGATATAAACACACCCCTAGGGGGCTTATTCCTCTCACACCACTCCAAGACCTAAAATGAGCGGCCACCCGCGTATTTTCATAAAACGGTCATAAAGTCAGACATGAGATTGAGAATTTCTTTACCCAATACGAGCGAAGCAAACGGTACAAACAATAAAAAATGTAGATTAACTTCTTTACGTACTAATATATTTATTACTATTATTTATGAACACTTCATTACATTACAATATAAAAATTGAACATAATTAAATGAAAAGGAGGTCAACTGGCGGCCTCATCGCTTTCGAACGATCTCTTCCAGGCAACCACTATTTTAAAGATGGAAAATTTGACTTTAATTTTTATCTTAAATTAATTTAAATAATTTAATAGCCCACTGTGATGGGCGACAAAGCAGGTGATAAAAAAATATAATCAGCGATTCTCTGAAGAAGGACTTCCGGACTAATTTAATGTAGGTTCCTTATAGAAAAAAATTCAATTCAAAAGCCGGGAATGTGAATTTCTTAGCTTTATTAGAATTAATATATCATACTAGTATTAGCAATTGTAGCTATAATAGAAGTGAATTAACGATAATAATTTATGTATTTTTAGTTTGTTATGAACTTAGTACCGTTTATATAAAGCAGATGTCACATTATGTTTTAGATTCAAATATAGAAAACTATAATGCATACCAAATCAACGAACAGAATAAATATGGATTTATTGTATTTTCCTGCCTCAAACAGAGTATGAAGTAGAAAAATCACAACTCCTTAACTCCCCTTCGCCACATTTGTATCAAAGGGCGAACTCATAGAAAAATAAACGCATTCAGCGTTTACTTCATAAATCATTTAAGTTATTCATAAAAAGACGTCTCCCCAAACGCGAACATATTGCAGGCTGCACGTGCGACACACTTCATAAAGTGTGATATTGATCCGCGAGGGGGCGCTTCATAAAAATATGTTTGCACCGTATAACATGGATTTAGATCTAATACTCTCAAAGTGATTTTACGACACAGTTTCACTTATCCGGATTAAAAAAACCTTTCGCGTAGCTGTGTTGTTTAGCCATACTTTTAATTATGCGTTACTTAAGTATTAAACAAAACTATGCAAACAACAATAAATTAATGTAAAAAAATTTTTTAATTTTTCTTTAATTATTCATAGATTGTTCATTGTCAGTTAGCCACATATTAAAAAGTCAAATCTATTTATCAAGCAACGAGTGTAACCTGCCGCACTGCACTGATCCTTGAGAGTAGTGTTTGCCTAATGGCTTTTGCGTGCGACTCTCATACCTGAGGTCGTAGGTTCGATCCCCGGCTGTGCACCAATGGACTTTCTTTCTATGTCCGCATTTAACATTCGCTCGAACGGTGAAGGAAAACATCGTAAGGAAACCGACATGTCTAAGACCCAAAAAAAGAGTCGACGACGTGTGTCAGGCACTGGAGGCTAATCACCTACTTGATGAAATTTAAAAATGATCATGAAACAGATTCAGAAATCTGAGGCCAAGACCTAAAGAGGTTGTAGCGCCACTGATTTATTTTACTTATTGATCCTTACTCCTATATAAGTTATATCGTCTAATCTAAATAAACATTCTTCCTCAACAATATTGATTAAAGCTTTAAGCATCAGAATCCGATTTCAATAGAAATTCCCGTTTCTTCTACGCAAGATTAAAAATCTGCTTTATAACATCATAAAGTAAGCGAGGGCGTTAAGATAAGAATTCTCTCCGATCTAAATAAAAAATGAGCCACAATCGTAATAGCGCTCTTTGATCTCGGTTTCAGGAGGATTTTCAGCTTAGAACGGCAATTTGGGTATAAAATACCCGATACGCATTAGGGGACATTAGCAAATTGACTGCGTATTACCCGCGTATGAGGGAGTATGTATACGTAGTTGACTATTCTTTATGTAAAATTACAATGTATATAATAACAACTGATATATTATTATATTGAGTACTATTTTAAAGAAATGTGTACGTGTGCAAAACTTGTTTTTTACTTTAAACAGACAATAATAATTAAACGAAGTATGTATAACTATATTTTAATATACTCGGCACCAACGTAAAAATATAAGTAATATTTTGTTTTTGAGTTTACAAACGAGTCCCCTATCACCTCGAGACACCGTAAAATTCAAGTTTATTGAGGCGTCTCAAAGAACAAGAGAAAGTCAAAAGCGGGATACAATTAAAAATCTCCCCTGAGCACCTCAAGGCGAGCGGTCAATATTACCAGGACCCTCAATTTTCACCACTCCCCAGCGTTAATAACAATAATTAGGAATGAGTGGTTCAATAATTAAAAACGGAAAGAACCTGCAAAAGACGGGCGCCTCCCTTCAGAACCGTCTACATTATACAATGTATTTCAATTCTTTTTTAATTCAATTTCCACCTTTTAAGTATTAATTATATGGATGATATTCTGTTATTTAAAAATAGTTAAACGTTAGGTTCTATTATATTAAAAATACTGATAAAAATTGGTTAGAATTTTTTTAGAAAGAAAAAGCCATCATCTATTGTGTAATCCAAATCAAACATTATAAGTATTCTAGTAAAAAACATAATTTTTGTTATGTCAAGCAATGAACACTCAATCGAATCAAAATTTCACAACCGGAACCTTTTTAGGTAATCAATTGCGTAATATTCTGCTCTACATGCATATAAAACAAGAATTACGAATACTAATTCATATTCAAATATCCACGTTACACATCCGCTGAGAGGTTTCGAAATAACAGGGCAAATTTATAACCATTAGTTGGTATTAGGGTAACCGTGCACTGCATCAAAGGGGAATCTCTCAAGTTAATAATGAAAGGTGAGGCAGAGATCTTTTTCGCCGCGGCGCTTGTAAAAAATAATTTCCCACCTCCGGACGAGGGCGGGCGGATTGGGGGGCGCCTTTTGTGTCGTTTCACCAACCTTGTTTGACTAACAAGCTCCTTCTGAGTTCATAGTGAGCATAGTTTTGCGTGCATTGTGTCTTTTAAGTTCTTTTGTTCTCGCAAAAATAACAAAGCTTGCTTTTTATACCGAGATTAGCCTCGGGTCATTTGTGAACAAGAGAAACTGTTGTTGAATTTTTATGATATTTGTAACATTTCTTTTTAGTTACAGCCACTTAAAATAATCGTTTAGAATGAAAAAGTTTTGAGAGCAATTGAGCAGGGGACATACGAGCCGGGGGTTTTTATCGTCCTCCGTAAAGTGGGGTCAATCAATCGATTAGCGATGTCGCGTCTTGACTACTGGTGCGATAAATTGGCTCCTTATTGCGTTACAAATATAATGAGATTGAAGGTAGCGAAGCAAATTATATTTTCCGATGTTTCGTGGGCGTGGTTTTATAAATAAAAACCTGAGTAAATTGGATTAATATCATATGTTTCTACGTTATGTGATATACATTTTACATCGTATATTACCTAATTCAGTCTTTAAATATTTAATTCGTGTTTTATAAATTACGCTCTTTTAGTGTAATCCCCAAAACAGCAAAGTGCACATTACGCATTAAAAGAATTCATACCCAAGAGAGAGCTGTCCATTCCCCCACTGACACAGCTAAGCAAAAACTGTTTGAGGGGTCATTAAATTTTTCGCTTATTAAAAATTCCCCGCGCCGTCCATCAACATCAACTTTTTTTAGCAAAACAAAAGTTATGTAGCGATCTCCCCTCGTCCTTAGCGATAATTTGAGTGAGATTTTCTCGCAATTTAAGATAAACAAAGAGAGCGCTTACCCTTAATTGGAAAGCAGAACGTTCAGGAAGGAACGTGACAAATAGACACCTCTTAACTTCTTTTCCACTTCCGCTGGCCTGTATTGGTTTTTACTGAACACACGACTGGCCTTTGTTTGTTTAAGATCTCCTTAATGAATACATCGAAATACTTTTAACTTTTCACTCGCTTTATTTTATTTAAACAGCGCTAATGTTTAATTCCCTTTGTCTATTTACGTTTTAGATTTTGTGAGAAAAAAGATTTTCGTATCAGAGCACCTTATATTGTCGTCTAAACTTTTTATCATTTTTGGTTTACACATGAATTACTCCAATGCAAACTTAAAACGTAACTTGTAAACTTATGCTATGTCAATCAAATATTATAAAATATCATAAAATAGTTTTATGTCGAAATCAATATTATTTCAATAATATGTAAAGATACTGTGTTATTTATTTAGCTAGCCAACAACAACATAGCTATCATGAAAATTACAAAACCAAATGTATGTTCATAGAATGCCATGACCCTAGTAAAATGTAATACTTATAAATATTGGTGTTTGTGCGTACGTGTGTGTAATGAATTGAAATGAAATCGTTTATTTGCTAAGATAGTGGTACTATTAGATAGATTAATTATAAAAATCCGCACAATCAGCCATTTATAAATAGGCATAAAAAAACATTAACATATTCTCATAATAATAAGTTAAGTTATTTAGTGTCAATCTCATTGTCCAAATACGCGCCCACGCTATAAAGGTGTTTTGTTGACTTTAAAAATTTAATCACCATTCCCTTGAGAGAATTGCATGTCAGTGATCTATAAACTCTAGGAAGGTACTTAAATAGTTTAATAGCAATGGCGTAAGAATTTTTTGCATATATCGTAGTTCAGCATGCAGGTACCCCACCTACGAGTTGATGTGTGTGTGTGTGTATCTATTTCTTAAAAATATTTTTTGTTTTATTAAAATTATATGCTGAAATACAGGTCCACGCCTAGTTCTGCGTCAGATAAACCTGACCAATTTGTTTATATAACTAGTGCAACTTTTCCTGTGAAACTTGAAATAAATTATTATAGGTAGATAATAAGTTCTAAATAGTAAGCAGCATGTTAGTGACGTGACACAGTTGCTCCCCCTACAAGTTTCCGACACAAGTTTAACAGTTCAACGGCTGACAGGGCTTACACATATAGTATGAATCATTTATGTAGTATTTATACCTATATGTATATAGAGAAAAAATCATACATGAAAAGACTATGTTGACTAATTAAACATTCAATATAAAAATATGACGTAAAACTAAAATGCATCATTTCGTACTTTGGTCACAAGATGCGTAGGGGATACGAGACCACAACCTCCGCCGGTTCCTCCTTCGGTGTTTGTGAGGGTCAACGTGTGATAGCGTGGACGGTCGCCAATGTCTGATCAAGTCAAAGATCTCCTCAAAATTTAAACAGTTTTAAAAGGATATGCAGGAATTGGTATGCAAACATTACTTGCCAGATCTCACTGTATCAAACCACGATACTCAGATAAGAGTTACCGATAAGAGATAAAATACAGTTAATAGGCACACGCTTCGTTTAATACTAATATCTTTCATTATGCATTTAGCGCCTAATACTGACACCATTGCTTAAACAGATTCAGCAATTCTCTGTAACATCCACGTATCAAAATTGGATACATTAAGCGTTGGGTGGCACTGATGTTTCAACATTAGAGTCTGGAACGATTGGAAGCTACACCGTAGTGGCTTAAATCTATTATCAATGTTTGGACCAAATCATTTTATGAATATATATTTGTTATTTTACAGATATAGATAGATGAAATAGTAACTCAGAACTAAATACAAAGGTTTTTTATATGTACAATTACAATTATTAAATATTTATTGATTTCTTGCAATGATTCGGATATATTAAGTCCATGGGCGGTGTCATTTAACATCAGGTGAGCTTCCTGACAGTTTGCCCCCTGTTCTATAAAAAAAAAATTATTTGAAGTAATATAGATTTCATTTAATTTGCGAGATAATTCTTCTTTGGTGTGCCCGTAGATCTTTGAAAATCGAAAACGAATCAACTCAGAAGGAAATAGCGAGGGCAGTTTCAAAACAAATTAAATTTAGCAACCCTATCACCGTCGCTCGCTTCGTTAGCTCCCTGCACTATTTGAATATGAGACAAGTTTACAGTTCAGCGATGTTCCGCGACCCTTGAACCTTTAACTTTTGTTTCAATATTGAATAGTTTTGCCTATTGCTAGGTATAGTGTTGGTGATTTATAATCGCTTGAATTATAAAAATAAGTATGTTTTTTGTGAACCAGTGGAATAACACATTAAACAGGTATTCCTAGTATAACATCTGCAAAGAAAAAAAACTTTTCTACACATAATAAAAAAGGATGTTATAACATATAGTTAAAAGAGAAAGTGAACAAGCCCCAACTCTAGGATTCCCTGTGTCGTGAGCCAGTCACTAGCCATTACACATGCATGATTTTCGGTACTTGACTTAATAAATTCTACATAACGCTTAGAAGTTTTTAATTGTATAAGAAAAATACTTTCCGTTTTAGCATAGGAAAGTTTGAGAAGATTGTTATAAATGCAAAAGTGACATAGTTTTTTTGTTTTCACGCCTCAATAATGGCGTAGACATATTAAAAACCTCCGATAGCTATATTTTTCAGAAGTTTAAGGAAAAAGATATTGCAGTGGAGGCCAAGTGTAGTGAGCCTCCAGTAGGTTGTACATTCAAATCAAGGGCTCTGCACAAATGGAATGTTTTTTATGCGCTTATATCCGCTATATCCGCTACTAAGATGTAGGTACATGTAATTGATTACATTATCAAACTAAGGAATTATATTAATTCGTTCGAATTTCAAAATCTTAATACTCAAATAAGCATAAACTTTTGTTTATTGAGATATCCAAAGTACTATAAACTTAAATAGTGACTCATAGCGAAAAGCTAGATATCGACAACGAAACCATTAACGAGGCGAAAGGGTATACAATATCACAAGAAGGCACGCAATTAGGAAGAGCTATAAGTGCATTAAGTGCTCTAGACTTAGTATCAAACTGTTTGGTATCATTAGAGCTAAGACTTTAAGCTTCCAGACGAAAAGGGCACCTCAGTTTTACGTTAATTAATTCGCGTTGGGTTTCAATATCTTTATCACTTACAAATATTCTATGACAACCTCCTTGTATATCCCGCCGCATACACTAAAGTTATTCAAATGACGAAATCAGGTTAATAATAAACCTTCATAAGAAAATAGTTATACAAAATGGTCCGACGCTAGTCTAGACTAGAGAGGACCTGTACCTGGTGCATGTCTAAAATATAAAGAAATTTAAGTGATGTACAAAAATACTGTTTAAGAAAATCTAATAAAGACCATAAGTATGCGTGTATGAGTATGTAAATGGGTGTGTGCGTGAGAGTATATTTGAGAGTGTGGTTGAGAGATGTTATAAGAGTAAGAGCGCTGTATGTGGGTTAGTTGTTGCAAGCTCAGAGTGTCTAAAACGCGTGGACCCGTGCTCCCCGCTTGGCACTTTTTAACTGGCGAGGATTATGCCTGCGGTTTCCTTCGCCGTCGCGGATAGGCATCGGGACAAACCGGCAACCGCCGCATCGCATGTCGGGAAGCGGATAAAGCTCTGCTGTTACCGCATCCCGCATAAGGCGATTGTTGGTGTCGCCTTGAGGTTTTAGTGGGTATGCACAATAGCGAGTCCCACATAACCCTTCCGCACAAAGCAGTCGCGCCGCTAAGCCGCCAAGGTATGCGCAATGCATTTGCCCAAGTAAAAAAAAGGAAACTTAGAGTGTCGCTAATGTAGTCTTCTGTAGAATCGAAATTCAATTCTACCTGCACAATTGTTATGTATTTTGTGAGTGTATATACATTATACTCTGAAACAACGGTTTACGAAAATATTTTTTCGGCGTGAATACAGGACCTCCTACGTATTCATGTGCATTAACCACTGAGCCGCCGAGATCCCTTTTAGGGAAATATAAAAGGTCAAACACTCAAATGACAAACTCACTCGTTCATTAGTGATGTCTATAAGAATCTGAACGATCCAAATCAGTTTCGCAAATTAATATCTCTAAAAACTAATACTTAAATCCCTATATTTTGTACGCATAAGCTCCGAAAGCTCTTAGCATTTTCAAGTAAATTCGTAAGAGATCAATTACCTTCAGTGACTTAATATTTAAACAAAGGGAATACTGTTGAAATATTCAACAGCTACTCCTGAGACGCACAGAGCGTGTTCTTGAATGTTTACGAGAGGGAATCCTTTGCGTGGAATATTGAATTTATTATAGTAAATATATGGACGTGCAGGATTATTGATATAAATTCCAAACAAAGAATTCTTTATCAATTTGTTTGTCAATAGAGCAGAGCAGTTTCATATTAAATACAATTTTCATTCAAGGTATACAATATCCAATACTCGAATATATTATGTATAATGTTCATTAAGCAAATAATCATGTAAAAATGATTCATTAAAGAAAACACTTTTTTACCGGATTGAAACTATGTATTATTGTGAACTTATAATTATTTAACATAATCACCGTGACCACGCACGCTGTAAAGCACGCGAAACGTCGGATAAATTTGAAATTATGTTTTATGTATACATATAAATAAATGTGTAAAAGCTATGTTAATAAAAGACAAAATTATTAATTAATTGTAAATTTCGTACCTCTCCCACTTCGTCCCACAAATCTCAGGTCATTGAACTTAGCTACTTGGTTCTTCATAACAGCAGTGCAGTTTCTAAGTTCCGCTGAACAATTTTCATCGTTTCCGGCGCGGACCGTGACTAATGTTCCATCACCGACATCTCCCAATGCAACTACTTTAAATGCTACTGGTAATGTCTTGTTTGACCTCCAGTGTGGTGGTAGCACTGTACATACCTAGAATAAACAAAAATGTCTAATGTTATAACGATAAAGAGGCGCTTAAAGTCTATATTTAAAAAAATATTACTAAATAGTTATTACGACATAATACTTATATTTTTAATTACTCGTTAATCGTTATATTATCACAGAGTAAAATATTATGTTTACTAAGAAAATATTATTTAAATGTAGATTCTGAAATCCTTTTAGCTTCTCTAAGTTAAAAAAGATGTTAATTTAAATTACGCCTTTAAACATTTACACATGACTAAAGGGATTTATAAAAAAAAACTAATAAGTCATCTACAATTATATAATAATTGAAATAAAACTAAACTAAATATTAACATTGCTTATTCTTCCATCGTTTTATGTGGTAATTAGCACATTAGTAATGTGTTTTCTATTATTATATAGATGGTACCTCTTTTTAAGGGCTTTGGAAGACGCACAAAGTAAAAAAACATAATTTATATATAAATAGAGATGTAAGCTTTCCTATTTTTTAAGTAAAAACAAACTGCACACGGTGTGCAAATTTGATTGATATCGGTTCGGTAGTTTAAGAATCCATAGCGGACAAACAACGTGACAGGTAATTAAAATATATTAAGATTACCAACAATAATATCTTTATAATTAAAAATAAATGTATTACTTACAACGTGGGGACAACCAGTCTTCACAAGCTCTCCTGGGTGGTCAGCCAAGAGGCCCTCAAGGGTCCTCTCGGCCAGCAACTCGGCAGTTAACGGCTGACTCGGTAAGCCGTACCCAGATGCTTCATGCCCTAAACCAGTGGTTGAGCTCACTTCACTAGATAGATGCATCGTCCACTGAATGTTACTGTCCAAAGTTAATCACTATATACGTCACATAATTCCATACAAATCATCTTTTCGAGGTTCTTGTTCAGGTGGCTTGAATGGTAGTAAAGCCATCTTCATGTGTGTATCTGTAAAAATAATAATTGAATTTTCTATTAATTTAATATAAAGTACTGGTAACCCCAGAGAATAAGTAACACAGCGAGGAAATGCTGCCAACATGAAAGGTACCAAAGGAACCAAACTTTTCAAATTTATTTCACTTCTCTATTTATCCATCTTAATTATTACTATGTAGGTTCAAAATATTGTAATATTTGTTTGTTATTAGATTAAACACTTTTCTACGGATATAAGTGTATCTTTCTAGTGTAGTTTTCTAGCCGACTATACTACACAGCCTTATTGATTTGTCTGTCTAATTGACACGTTCGTACATGACAAAAACACCGACGCAACTTAGTTCTCTTTAAACTGTCTCATCATGGGTTCAGGTAGGCCGCCAGGCATACTATATATCTATACATAAATGATAGACATCAAACAATCTCTAGTAAGATAAAACGCACAAAAACTGAACATGTTAGCATATTGACAATCGTTTGTACCTTCAAAGAATACATCGCGAGGGAGAACACATTCTCGCTTTGAATTATCTCCAAGCAACTTTAGAACACTTTGTTGGATTTTTTTTATAATACCAATGTATTTACTTAATTTATTCAATTTACTTTTTCTAAAGTTACTGACAATTGGTCTATTAACGTATCGGGTTAGTAAACAAAATAGAAAACTTCAAATGGTTTTCAAAAGACTTAATCTAACAATTGTATACGTTTCCTTAATGCATTATCGATACATAAATTGATCTAGAAACAAGTTATCTTTTATATTTGTAACATATGTTTAAAAAACTTAAAAATATAAATAAATATGATCGTAAAAAATAAACCAAAGAATTAATACTATACAAAATCTGTTTGTACCTACATAAAGTTCAGTATTGTTTGACACCGAAAACAAAATATCATACTTTATTGAAAGCACACTGTGTTTACCTCGACAATAAACAACTTAAACGTTTTTTCTTTGTTACAGAAATCAAAAGATGCCAGTATTGAATTCGTTCCTAAATTAAGGTCAAATCACGAACGATATTAAAACAGTATAGGTAATGTTTACTCCAATATCTGAAAGCTCCCCTTTAACATGTTTGCGAACACGATATGTCGATCGTGATGTTAAACTTAATTTCTACAAGGGGTTCACCCCGTCTGTCTTTTTACGGCCTGATGTTTACTTTGATTCCCGCTCGATAAAGGCTTGTGATCCACGACAATGCCATTAAGTAATTTTGCCAACTTTTCGGCTTTCTTGTGTTGCCATCTTTTATGGCAATGATATATTTTTAGACAGACATCTGGCTGCAATCCCATCTCATATAAGGTGGCCTATTAGAGGGCACGGAAAATCAGGTGGTATTATATAGGTCATTTAGCCGTTTGAATGCACCCATGCTACATTCTAGTCAAGATTGAAAGGTGCTAGGTTGAACTTCAAGATCAACAAGATATTTGTTATTATTATTAATGATAATGAAACGCTTTCTTTCTTTCGCTTTCAAACTTTAAAATAACATATTATTTTATGATGTACCAAACCAAGTAATGTCTTTCTGTAAACGTTAAATACGATATAAAAGGTACTTGACGTAATATTTTACTCAAAAAACTTAATTTTTTAATTAAACAACTGTTGCACAAAATACTTTCCTTTTCAGAATAGGACAGGTTGCAATTTTGGTTTTGACTAAAGTGATTGAAGATGAAAGGGCCTCTGAAAGATCCTTTTTCTCCATTGGACGAAAGAATGTGCATTTTTGTGTACTTTTTTTTATTTAGTCATCACATTGTGAAATTGTAAAAAATACACAATGATCTCCGCCGCGCCTCTCATTATAATAAACTTATAAACTACTATAGTTTTTTATTATTACAAGATTTGTCAATGATTTTTTGGAAATCGGATGGAAAATAACAATGATTGTAAATGAACGTAAACGGACAAAGTACTAGTGACTCGTTTAAATACTAAGAATTGATTTAAGAATAAGTCTTGGATAAGTAGTCTATAAGAAATACTTTTTATATTACACCAACATAGTTTCTTGTGGTACTTTTAAAGTCAATTGATTCGGAGACGTTGTTTTCTACAGAAAAAAAACATTTTTATCTGATTTCTATATAACACATCTTATCTCTTTCGATAGATCTCGGACAGTAGAAAATATACCAAAATTTTAAATTACTTACCTAATCATAATATTCTAGTAATAATGAGTAGTGCTGACCTAATGGCTTTAAAATACGACTCTCATTCATGAGGTTGTACTTCGAACCCTGGCTGCGACCAATGGTTTTACTGTCTATGAGCGCGTTTAACACTCGCTCTTACATGGAAGTATACACCAAGACCCAAAAAGTCGACGTCGTGTGCCAGGCACAGAAGTCTGATTAACCACTTGCCTATACCTAAAAAGTTGTAGCGCCACTGCTACTTTTCCGTCATACAAAATAACATATACAGTGGTGCTTTACGGTCCGTATTCTGGAACGCCTATCAAACTTAAATTGAAGTCGAGATTGAATACGAAAATATGGACTAAATTTACAATAAAAATCAACTACACCTATTTGTCTCTCATGAATGGGTCGGCAATAAAATCTTAGCCCAAAATATTTAAGGTCATAAATAATAAAGCATGGGGACGTACAAGTGGGTAACGCTCGTTACTTAGCCCTACCCCTATAAAGATAGGAAATGGGGTACAATATATTGCACACACCACCGATACTGAAAATATAAAATATAGATTGAAACTAGTTGCTTTGTTGGAAATATGTATTAATAGAAAATATTTATTTACATATAAGTTACTTGCTACGGATGGCCTTATCGCTAACAAGCGATTTCTTCCAGGAAGCCCTAGTATGGAACAAAAAAAACAGACACTTAAAGGAAGTGCAAAAATAATTAACAAAATATAACATCAAATAAATTGTAACACTAACTATTACTAAAATAAAGTAAAACATAAATAAAAAAATTATATCATATATTAAAAATAAACTCACGTCTATCTTGTACCCTAATAAGTAGTTACTAGAACATACAGATACATCGAAATTGCAGAAAACTTCTTCAGAAGCTTCAGAGCTCAGGCTAATTGTTCTTAAATGCAGACATAATCTTATCTATACAACTCGCTGTCGTTAAATACTTAAAAAATACCAAACAATAGAAGCATCTAAAGCCTTTTAAAATAATATATCAAATGATACCCTCATTATGTACTGCATTATGTACCTGTGTGATCCACTGGTACGTTGTCAGCATTTCAGAAATCGTATCCTAAAAGTATGTCGTGGACATACATCCAGATCTCTCTAATTCCACCGTTTTTCGTCATTGTCCAATCCCCAATAATTGTCACATGTTCCACCTCGGACCCTCAAGTATCACTTCTTGAATAAAGCAATCAATAGCTGACCGAACCGGATTCCTAAGGGTCCTCAGAGGGACAAGGATAATGATCGTCCAACGACGGTTACAAATAGCTTAGCAAATGTAATATCCGACCCGTCCTACCCTATTTAAATGTGCTAAAATGTGGACAATTCGATTTTGAGGAATGCTTCTAACTTAGAACGAAGAAAGTGTAATTAAACCGCTAGTATGTGAAGATATCAGATACAAAAGCCTTATTTAGCGAATATAATAAAATATCAGTTAAAATATTCATTTATTAGAACGATTCGAAGTTTTCTCGTATGTCTTAATAATAATAAAAACATTATTAATAACAAATTGGTTGTGCCAAAATTCGTATATCGAATATAATTATTTAATGTAATTTCTTAGTTTATTATAGTCTAAATTTTGGTAACTTAGGTCTTAGTCTCTATGTGGTTTTATTATAAAGTTGCTATTACTAATCGGGTACTTCATATTGAAATTCAATTTTTGAGATTTGAGATTGAAAACACATAAATTTAATTATTATCTTCCAACTGGAAGATTCTCAGGGCCACGTCTTTTAAAATTTCACTCTTTGAACATGGTATTAAAAATAGTTATGTTGTTCTCATCTGTCACGTCTATCGATTTGTAATCGTTATTATTATTGTAATAAAACTTGATAATATAACTGAGAAGTGTCATTTACTTCAAAATATAGACTATTTCTTGGTATTTCGTTTGGCAGCGATTCCTCGCTGCATTGCTATACGAAGAACGAAGAAAACACCAGCTCTGTGGTGCAAGCCAAATTTAAATCTCTCATTAGCACCCACGCACTTGAACCCCACTGCCCAAGAATTTCTACTACAAAATCAAAGTTGAGGGTAGATTATTATTAAAATATAATATTGATTTTGTCGACATCACAGGAGAACGAAGAGCTGGCAGCTACCTTGCACAAAGAATTAGTCTAGCTATTCAAAGGGGGAACGCTGCTAAATTTTAAGGTTAGTTATTAGATATATTTTTATGTATTATGTTATTTCTGTATTAAACTGTGAATAAAGTATATGGCACATTAATATATTGATTTTATATAACAAAATAGAGTAGTAGATAACAAATATAGCGTAGCAGAATGCATATGCACAGTATTGTTACAGTAATAATAAATAATAATAATAAAAGATAACTTGGGAAAAGAAAAGTAAAGAGAAAGCTTTACTTCAATTTTGAAATTGATTTTTCACACCTACTCAAAGTTATTCGAGAAGTAATTTCGCATTTGTTACAAAAGGGTCGTCCCTTCGATATTGGTGACAATAAACAACATCAGGCACAATCAAGCAGTTAAATAAAAATCGCGAGGAATGCGACGCCAGCCGTGACGTCATTTATTAAAACCCATCCACATTTTTTATTCTTTTGTTTTGAAGATGTGTACAGATACAATTTTAGTTTTATACAGTTCAAATTTTAAAATATTATTATTACAAGGTGAAATATATTGTAAATGCCCCATATTTGTGTGTTGTTAAATATATTTTAATTGAAAAAAAATGGATCTCGTTTATAAACAAATACTTTAATTGATATTAAGCAAATAGTTCTAGGAGTATTATTCTTATACAATCTTTTTTATAAGAATAATACTCCTAGAACCTTCACCTTCACTGTCTAAAGTGCTTATATTATATATTTTATTATTGATTTATCTAAAAATAAATATATTATCAAATCATACAGATTGCATACTTTTCTGTGGCATTAAACTTAGATACAATTGACTAATTCTAACTTCTTTAAAAAACGCACTATTACGCTTGATTTACCGCAACTTGGGTTAGTAAGTCTGGTCTCTCTCTGGTTGAAAGTACTTAGCGAAAAAATACATTGGCTTTGCGCTTTAAAAATAATTCACATTCTGCTGGGACATTATTCATAGTATCCGATTCGACGTGGTAATGACAAGACATCATTGAGGATGTCTGTTTATAAGCACATTGATAATAATCAAATTGCACAAAAGAAAGTTAGGCTTTATACTATAGCAATAAGATGCAGTGGAGGAAGTGAATTTGCACCGAATACTTTAACAACACTCTACTTTAACATCCAGATCTTAAAGTAAGAGAACAACACATATAGTTTTGTTTCTTTATTTTTAAAGATGTAATGTATTTCTTTGGCCTCCTCCTTTCCTACAAAAGTTTCGTTTCTATATATTCATATTTATTTATTATTTAGTAACACTATTAAATAATTCCGTAGAACATTATTAAGTAATAACAGATAGTGCCCAAAGATGAAAACATTTTTTTTAATAAAGAAGGTTGTTTTTTTATATTATACGAAAAGAAAACGATTAGAAAAAGTAAAAGAACCTATTTGCAGTATTGGATTGCCCATAAATATTTTATATTTAAAAATGGAATGTATCATAGACGAATATAAATAAAAAATGTAGCTTCATATATGGTGTCGATAATTAGAGACAGGTGTAAGTTAAGGGGAGCGTTCACCTTAATGGGAGTTGAACTTAACTTTTTAACAAGTCCCTTACCGAGTTACGGAAATTGGAAATAATGAGTTTGCGCACTTATCAAAGAGATTTTGTCTCATGTAAATTGTTAGACTAGAATGTTTTGTTTTCGTATATGATTGAATACTATTTAATACTTGAAAAGATAATAGCGAAACGATATATTTTTATATATAACGATGTATAAAAATAATTAGTAATAAATACTTAAAAACGTGAATAGCTTTAAGCAAAGGCTCATTCTTTCTGCCGTCGTGATGTCCTAAATTATTGTAATTATTTTTTTTTTACAATACACATACACGAATACGTAATTTTACGTAAAAAAAACAGTATGTTCGTTTGTTAGGATCACCAGATTCTTTGTTAGTGAAGGATATTAATTAATTTATTTTATTTTTATATTTAAATTTAGGTACAGAAACAGAAAACAGATTGATTAATTAATTAAGATATTATCTGTATAATTTGAGTTTCAAGAACATGGTTTAAGTTCATATTTGCCGTTTAAACTTGAGGAACAAGGTATGTCTAAATACATTACAAAATCTTAAGTCTCAAATATAACTTTACCTATTCCATGTTTAAATTGTTACGCAAACAGAACTTTAATTAATCCACAAGCGTAAAGGTGCGACGTTATCACAATGTGTGCCCTTATCTTAGAAGTTTAATAGTCGCGGCGTAGTGTGAACGCGGCCTAATGAGCTTGCGGTCTACACGAAAACATCACGCATTCAACTCCAACAAACTTCGCCTTAATTAATTTTACAATGTTACAAATGTTCGCATACTCACAGAGATAAAACTCTTTGCAAGTTTTTCAAACACTGGCACAAAACACAAAAGTCCGTACAACAAAAAAAAGTTTCATGAGTAACCGCGAAGGCGCGCGTTCGCCACCGAAACGTGGTCGACATTAAAACCTTAGCGGGAAAGAAACCGTCCCCTTATTACGTCTCGAAAGAAATTCACTCGCACACAGGGAGCGCGAAAGAAGTCCACCCACACAACGACAAGCAACGCGACAGGGGGACGACGTAGGTGTGTGCGTACAAAGTATTAAAAGAGATAGTTAGGTAGGACTTCTGAACATACACGAAGATTTTACCAAAAACATCTCTCTTAAGAAGATTAACTCTCACCCTTTAAACATTAGAGAATCAATAAGTTTTAATGTAGATTTTTTTTCTAATATTATAATATTTGAAATTAGCATAGAAGTAGTAATATATATATACATAGTTTATACGTCATATAGAAGTTTTAGGAAAAAATATTTTTGTAGCCTCTACGTCGCACCGCTACGCTCGTAGCATTAGTTCTTAGCTTGATTGTGTCAGTAGCCAGCTGAAACAATTAATTCTACGGTTTATATTTGATTTTTCAAACTTTTGTATAACCAAATGGAATATGTACATAATAGCCTTTTGAATAATATATTTTACTGAAATTTTAGTTATCTTTGGGACTGCAAGAGTAGCTTCTTATTTTCCAAATACAAGTAAATTTATGTTGCATCGATTTATAGTGAACTGTCACATTACTAGCAAATAATGCGAGTGAATCCACTAAGCACTGCTAATTAATTATATAAAATTGTATTCAGTGTATGAAGTAACAATAAGTGAAATAATAATAAAATAGGGACAGATTTTTTTTTTAATTTTTGTTTAGAAATTTGTCGATGAGTTGCACCACTCAACAATAGATATTTACACTGACACTACTGGCTCTGCGACCCAAAAAGTGTCTAGCAAAGATATTCAAGTACATACATACATACATACATTAAAACATCTCATATAAAAATGTAACACTTGTAAAGTGTTACTAAAAAGTTGTGGTAGTAAAATATAGTATAACGTTAAGCTAAAAGTATTTATCAAAGATTTTATGGTTAGATTTGGTTACTGTTTCAGTGCACTTCTAGTTTCTGTATTTTATCAACCAATAAAATAGACCAAACAGATTTTGGACTGTATTTTTTTCTTGTTAGACAAGGTTTTTGTGCCTAACATGCGGTCGAGTTTTGGGTCCAGGGCAAGCGTGTTTTCTCACGATGAAGTATTCACGAGGGAATGAGAAAGAAAATTCCACAACCATGATTCAGACGCATAATCAGTATAGTAATTTCTTAAAGTAAATAAATTATTAAACTGAAGGGACACATTTCTGCATCTGTTTCGCTGGTACTTGTTTCAATAGAATCTAAAAACATTATTGTAACATCTTAGTTTATATGTACATAAAACTAAGTAAATAATGTGATGGTATGGAACTTAATATTACATTATTGACAAATTAGGAATATTTAATTCTAGGTCTCTTTGAGGCGTTGTTACAAGAAGAATTATAAACTTGTCTTCATTCTAATTGGCGTTTAAATGACCAATTAACATTTTTAAAAAATTAAAAATTTATAGACATAAATTGCATTCACATTTATTTAGTAATACACTTTTTTTATAGAATAGGTGTCAAACGGGCAGGAGGCTCACCTGATGTTAAGTGATACCGCAATATCAATTATTATAGTAATATTGATACGCTTAAATATTATTATAATAATGACAACAGAACCTTTTTAATACTGATTAAAAAACATATATTTCTTTAAATTATCCATGTTCCAATTCAAAATGTACAAATTCGTTGACCACGGAAACTATACAATTAAGTACTCGTGAGACCTGAAATTTGACTGTGCACTTAATTGAAACCCGAAGCTGATCATATCGTTGACAAAAGGATAAGTGTGCCCGAAACCTCTTTACGGTCTCACCCACACACCTGCGACCGCAATACATACACACACAGAAACCACACAACTACTAAGCCAAAACCCGCACGCCCATCCGCCAAACACGCCCAACGTCTTGCGTTTTCTTATAAACCACGACAATTCCCGTCCCGCTCTGACGTTCTTGTAATCGCAAACCTTCTCTTTCTAACGCAATGATGAGCCTCACATAAAGCGAGGCCACATTCCCGCCTTTTTCCCCACTCCATTTTGACAGCTCGCGGCTCCATATCTGGCCGGATGCTAAGACAGTGTTCACAAGTTATATCTATTGTTTATGACCTGAACAAATGTTCAATAATGTCAATTTTATTATTTATTCTAAAACTTTATGCCGAGACGAATGTATTTAGCAATGTTTGTAGCTTTGTCTTTAAAATAAAACCAATCATGTTTCTCACAAAATTGAAACGCTAAAATTAAATTCTTTTGTTTTTACTTCAATCAGTAACTTTATTTTATTGCAATACATTTCAATAAATAATCAATCTCAACAGCATATACTTCTTAAACAAAGCTTAAAAATAATATTAATAGCTTCCTATTGTAACAAATGTGTGTTACAATTAGCACACATTCACTTCAATTCAATAACCCTGCTACTTAACTTAAATACAATAGAATATGATGTTGAAAGACCAAAAAAACATATATTGCTTTAATCTTTGAACAGTGTGCTCAGCGTCTTAGCTTAAGTGGCTCAAGACGCGTTAGCGGGCGCGGGCTGCCTGGGCGGGGCTGCGGAGATGCGGCGCTCCGCTATCGGCACACCGAAACACACATTTTTCCCGCCGCAAACCTCGCGCCGAAGGTTAGCCGCGATCCGCAGACTTGGTCGGAGAAAACGAAAAGGAGGATGTCTTCGTCTCGCTCGCACGCGCCTGCGTCGTCCTTGAGAAAAGCGCGGCAATTTTGACAGTTTCATAAACGCTCGATACAACATGGACGGCAATGACGGCCCTGTAACAAATATACTGTATTAAGCATAATGAGATAATAATTGAAACCAGACAAGATATCTGATTCGTATTATGTGATATACATGAATCTGTTCAATTTATAGTCATATTCAAATACAATTTAAAATTACATACATTTTTTAACTGTTTTTCCTTTATATATCTTATCTTTCGACTACATCTTATATGTTCTTTATATCACACAATTACATGACCTAAATATTAATGCTCTGGACAAACAACAAACCTCGCATTTCTATTGTACATATTTTTAAAATATCATATAATTAGGATCATAATTCCGTCAAACAATTCTCAAGAGTAAGGGCTGGTCGACGGCCGCAGCAGCGGTTACGCGGCTAACCTACAAATTGTCACCCGCGACCATGTGATTAGTTCACACGAACTTGTCTGACCTTTACACCTATTGCTAATTAAACTATACACAAATCTATTAACCCAAGGCATTTGAACCTTTCTTATCCTTTTCTACTGATGGCAAAAAAATAGTATTTCTTATAGAAAAAGCTTCTAAAGCATATTAAGACACGTATAGAAAATAAATGTTTTCCTTCAAAATGTACATTTCAATTGTAGTGTGTAAAATATTCAAGAAGAAGTTTGTACTCTTTCCAAACGGCGAAGTCATAATTGCCAACATTAAGGATATTATTATATGGAACGATGTGAAGACATTTTTATTATTATTATGAATAGGTTTTTAATCCATTCGTGATATTCAATTATTCAATTTTATAAACGTCTTCTTACATGAGAGATAACTTATTTATTTTATACATCCAGGCTATTTGGGAGACATATAATTAGTTATCAAATACACATAGGTACCCCATTCTATGAATTTCTTCACTATCGTGTCTCTATTGTTTACAAGTGGATGCTATAGTGTGTTTTTAATGTTTCACTTTAGAATGTACTTCTTCTTCGAAATTATTTAAGTTAAAAAATGTATGTGAAAACTGAAAGGTGTAAAATTCCGTCTGAAATAAGGCTAAACAAATGTATTATTCCGATTATTTGTAAACTATTAAACTATGACGTCACTGTATAACTTTTGTGCTGATCTGTCAAACCGACACTGTGGCCACAAGCGATACAAGTTTAGGATCACTCCGAAGTCACAACCGTTTTGTGGCTAACACATGAAATAAATATAGGTAGATGATTAATTATAATTAACCAGGTAAATAAGTAATAAAAGTGTCTAATAAAGTGCAGAGAGGTAAGAAGTAACTTTTGAATTTCGAATTTGGAATGTTTTAAATATAAATCGAATCTTAATTGATAAGTAAGGCAATCGTTTATTTATTAGTTTTATATATGTTACCTTTTTTTTTATTTCAACAGTAAATAATGTCCATTATTCAATTATATAGTATAGAATTATTGTTAGTATATACAATTGAATAAAACATATAGATATATCTGTATATCCGTTAAATCACTTACTACTTAGTTTAGAGTTCGTGTTCACGACAATATTCAAAGATAACATATTGTAAAATTTATACCACGTTTTGATAATTGCTAACACCCCATGCCCCAGTTAATGTCCCAGACATCAATCAATAGCGTAAACTCGACACGAGTATGTAAACAGGAAAGCGCAGACGTCACTGAATAAATAACTCGACACTTGTTCGCAAATAAACAATTTAAAATGTCAAGAATAGGGTAAGGGCAACCAACCCTTTTCCTTCTGACATTATGTTTTCTGACAACCAATTTTAAAGGTGTTTACGCTTTACATTGAGAAATGGAATTTACAATCACATGAAACGATGTTATTAACATTAACAATCACCATATATTCAAAACGGGCAAAGGCTTTCACTTGCCTTTACTTGCCCAGTCAGTTTTGATTTGTGTCAACTATCACCTTGTCACGTGGTGCAAAGACGAATGTCATAGATCGAAATAAATGTATTTACCGACTTTTTCAGTACGCAGAGATTGTAGAGAGATGTCATTTGTTTTTGGTACCCGCTATAAGATGTATTATCCAAAATACTTAGCTTTATAACCTCATTTGTATGTGTTCTTTCAATCGACCTCACAGTCATTCTCATAGCTACTAATCAGTCATTCAAAAATGATTATCGATTTTTAAACTTTAATAATATAATCTTAACATAATAATCGTGTTCTCAAAAGTTTTGCTTCAACATAGACATAGCCACTATATTGGAAGACCATTCATTGGTTTATTTTTCTGACTTCCCTTAGCTTGTGTTTATAATCGAACAAAGTTATATATACTACAGCTGTGTTTGAGAAATGAACATTCATAAGTGATGTCGTATTATATCGATAAAAAATACACAGATTACGAAATATGAAAATTTATTTATTTCTGGGAACAATGTTATGCATTCTTATAACACGTTTGACTAGATTAGTGATTAAAATTGAAAATGATTAGTGACGAACAAGATACGTCGAGATAAGACGTATATAAGCCACTGCAAGTTAAAAATACCAACAAAACGAGACTTATTTTGTTTTCCCCACTTAAAGAGATTAGGACACGTGTTCGTTAAAGTTTTGATAGCATTAAGTAAAATAGTATTATGTGGAATTTAATACTTCAAGTTCCCATACTTATAATTATTTGAAATGAATGAGACTAGCTGCCCACAGCACTGGGAATCATGGTTTTGGACACCAGCTCTTTGTCATTTTTCAGTACATCTTCTTTTATTGTGTAAAATACAAAAATCTCTACTTCCTTTTGTTACATCTTTTTACAATATATTTTTAATTTCATGAGCAAAATAAGAGGTGCTTCACAGATTATACATAATTATATTGATCTGCATGTTCATGGATCATGGATCTATGGATCATAATTGGCCCATGCATTATTTCTATTTTCATATTGCAATTTTTAAAAGAATACCTTTTACATAATGGGCGCTAATTACATCGTATAAAGTATCGATATCGACAAATAGGGCAACCCTTTCACTCACCATATGCCGTCGCTCGGAGCGCGCCCTTAAATTACAGAACTTCCCGCTCATAATAGAGAGATATGCCTTTAATATCTGCCTGCTACTGCTTCCGCTATGTTTACTTTTTGCTTTCGTTCTTACATTAGATATTGTATACTGCTCGGCTCGCTAATTAAAAGACATCGCTCTATTCGTTATGTGAAATATTTTTATATTGTGTAAGAAAATTAAATTATAACAAGATTATAATTAAATATAAATTCATCAATCCGCATAAGAAGTTTATAAAATACCAATATTTTGAATGAGTCAATAATAAATCGTTTATTATGTCTACCCACATTTTTGTTGCTGTTTAATTTTGTTTTGTAAATTTATATACATACATCTGTGCGCTCTAATTCTTAGTTTGTATATTGTTTCTCAGTAAGTGAATTATGTATGCAATTCTTATGAAAATTAAGTTATTCTTAACCTAAATCGTTTATTTGGAAAGAAAGTGATACATTCATATTAATTTTATTATAATTATATGTCAAAAGTTGATTCAAATACTCTCCCACATTATAAAAGCACCTTCCCGTAAATATCTAATCACCTTCTCCTTGAAAGCATTACACGGTAGTGATCTATCGTATAACTTCTGGTTAAATAGTTTGATAGCCATGTAACAATGTTTTAATACACTCGTATATTATATAAACCGCAAAAAAACTACTTCACTTTTTCAGCTACTACTAAGATAATAATTAAACGCAGCACAATCCGTGAACTTGTAAAATTATACACAGCTTTTTAACATTCAAAAATGAATTTCAATAAAAACAGTAAACCTATAAAACGAGATCGACGCTGCAAGTATAACGACATCATTACATTCTTTAAATACGCCCCCGAGGAAGTCTGCAATTTCAATCACATTCGCTTCCACGCACCTGCTGACTCCAATGTACGTGCTGAGCTACTTAACCTAAGTGACCCTTGCAATCCCAACTGTGCCGTAGAAGACACTCTATGGCCAGCAATTTAACGTGAACGGGTCGCCATCTGCGCCCGACGCAAAAAACAGACCCCAAATACATTGAAAAGAAAAGTGTATTTGTCTCTGCGGGGCTATAATTGAAGCCAATCGCAGTATCGGGTGTATAACACCGATTCCGTTTTATTTATATGGGTACCTGTTATTGATCATTCAGCAAATATTCTGTAACATTTTTGTATCTTCCTTAGTTCGAAATAATATTTATCAAAACTTATATTGCTGAGTTTGTTTTTAAATCCGTTTTTTATATATTATATTAAATGTAATCTGCATACATTTTTATGTTATTAATGCATAATAATAAATATTTTTTTAATTTAATAAGTTTTCTTATGCAATTCAACAAAACTATTGTATATGTAAAAAAACTGATCACTAAGGGTTACATAATGTAGTGATTTGAAAGTGTTATTAAGATTCGAACACCAAAGAAAACAGCCGTTTAAATGTGTTGTGTGCAGTAAAAATATAGACGAAATACATAGATACTATTAAATTAAAATTCCACTGAATCCCGTAACGTATCGAGAGCATGCAATTTTCTTTCTCCATCTCCCTCAAATTTTTTCAATGTGCGTTCAGGACCATTTAACATTTTTATGTGTAATCTTCCTCGGTGGCGATAAGACAATTTCTGCTTCTCACTTTATTTTATCGGCGACGCTTTACGGCGAAATCTAAACAGATTAAATCTAGAGGGTGAAAATCATATTTGTTGCATTTTATGACATTGTATTATGTATTTTATGACTCTGGATTTTAGAAAAACTTTGAAAGTATTTATAAAAAAAAAATTGTCTTTATATATAGCATAACCTTATCAATATAAGTATTTTATTATTATTATACACTTATACACTTATTCAATTATTTTATTCTCAATGGTTTTGAAATTAAAAATACTACTAAAAGTTATTTAATATAAGACTCATACTTCAACACGAATAATACATTAAATATTTTATATGTTGGTTTCGAAACAGATAAAATATATTGTATATGCACCATAATGCATATATTTAGTCTATACATTGATGATACTTTTACTTAATCATTTGATGGCTAAAGTTTATCTGTTTTGTTTGAAGGTTGTCTATGGTAAAAGCTATCGAAATCACGCTAAGAAAACAAGGCAACGCTCGAAATACAAATCATAAAAGCAATGGGCAAAAACGTACTCTTAAATTATGCAGCATTTGTATGGAAATATAAGCATCAAGCCCGGACCCTCTTCGCTGTTTAAAAATACATACCATGTTATTTGTTGTTAGTTTGACGTTCGCTGATTTGATTGCTTTTTCATGTAGATTCTCTACTGCAAGGCATTAAATTGAGAGTTTATGTGAGATGACTTTAATGTAACTTTTTTTAATTTAATACCAGCCGCACTTTTGGAGAAAAGAAGTCGGTTGCCAATTTTATTGTGTGACATTTAAATTTACTTTAATTATAATATATATAATATTCTCTTAAACTTTAATGAAGATGGACAGGGGATGTACCAAGGCTGTCAGACGATCAATGGACTAAAAGGGTGACTCGGTGCGTATGCTCCATTGGGAAACGATACAGAGGAAGACCGCTCACGAGATGGGCGGATGACATTTTCGAAACAAGAGACTCGAGCCGGAAGCTGCTTACCTATGACAAAGAAACCTGGAGCTCCCTGAATGAGGCCTTCATCTGCGGAGGGGTTCTTGTAAATAATTTTCTTAAAATGTTTCAATATAATTAAGATTTTTCAAGAAACCTTTTTTTTATATTTATTTATTATACAGAAAAATAAACAGTAACAAAACCTACATAACGGATATTACAGCAAACAGCAAATATCAACGACTTAAAATAGAACTCACTACCGATAGTTATAGATGCAACAGGAATAGTAGCTTAAAGTATTACTAAATACATTTGTCAATCAAATGTCAAACATCATTCTCCAAAAACAGACGCCCATTTAAACCTCAACTATACCAAGAAATTATTTGGAGATACAGTATTAGATTATTGTAGATCTTACATCGAAGTTCGAACCACAACACCACAGGACTCGACCAATCTATAGACTATAATTAAAAATATTAACTTAAGTGCCTTTTTTATGAGCGATGTACAGGTTTTAATCAAACTTTCAAATGTAAAAATTAGTTTCATAATACTAAGAATTAACAAACTCAGAAATCGTCGCCCTGAGCAAAGAAAAGTTGTGAAAATTTTGAAAAATCACTCCCCCAGAGTGATCCAATGTCAAAAAGGCAAAGCTGTCATGTTTATATCATATTTTCCATCCGGCAGGGCTTATTATTTCAAAAGGCTACGTAACCTCGTTGGCTTCTACCGAGAACAATTTCAAACCACTACATCTTAGGTAGTGTACAAATTTCAACTTAAAGTATAGCGAATAGAGTTCATTTTTGTATGTTATTACTACATTTATAGGTGAGATCGCCATTCATGCTGGGCTAACCTTATTTCTCGAAGAATTGTTGGTAAATTTTCAATACTCACTTTATTAGGGGCGAAAACGGAAGGAGGGTGAACGAAACTGCCTTTATTAGATTTTCTAGAAACGTGAGCATACAGCCAATTGCCATAGGCTGACTTGCTATTGACACTTCTTTATTGAAAATTAAATTGAAACCTTCAGTGGCATATTAGCTTAGACGGTCCAATATGAATGACAGTTTCCAATATTTATATGACTCCAAAAACTTCAATAATAAAAACAGACGCTTATCTTTTCTGTTATAAATCTAATGCCAGGCCATAAAATCTTCAAATAAATAAAATATAATATTTTATTTACATCTGTAAATTTTTGGGAAAACGAGCACCTACTATAATTTATTAACTGTCAAATATTTTCTTAACACTGAAATAAAATCTTAAGCTATAGTGGTAGCCGTTCCAAGCGTTAATTAATAATGGTTAAAATTTAATTCAGTTTTTGTTTTTTTAAACCACATAGATTAAAGTGAAGATAAAATCTGCATGAAATTATTTTTATATTATTTGAGAATACTTAGAATCTACTAAAAAACTAGTGTATTTCTTTGTTTGCTTATTTTAGATTAATTGTTAGATTCGGCATCACATGGAATAGCGGCATCTATTGGTAATATTTACTAAACATTGAATTGTTACCCGTAGCAATTTCTTCGTATCGTTGTAAAATGATGCATATTACGCTAATTTTAAATATCAACACTAGATGTAGCCATACAAAATTTACAAATTTTAAACTATAATCAAATCTGGCTAATAGATGTCACTATTTTAAATCTACTTACACTAATACACTTGTAGTATATTTAAAAAAAAACAGATTTTATTAGTGTAACTTTTCTATGAATATAAAAATCAATTTAGATTTTTTATTAAACTATCTATATCCTACTAAATAATTATACCCTTTAAGTAACTTTAACTCAAGGAAATTGGAATATGGAATACTCTGGGAAAATTCTCTCTTCGTTGTCAATTGACATACGATACAAAGGACATTGCGAAAACACAGATTTAAACAATCGAAAAACCTAAATTGACTGATAATTTTTAGGTTACAACAGTTTTCGTTTTATTTTGTGATTTGTCCATTTACAATTATAGCAATAATTCAGGCCACATTATTGTACAATATAAATGAATGTGTGTACTTATAACGTGCAGTAATGGCAGTCGTAATAGAAACAAGTCTTGGTGACATTACTGTAGATCTTTACGTAGAACTTAGACCCCAAACATGTCGGAACTTCCTAAAATTATGCAAGATGAAATATTACAACTACAATCTATTCCATTCCATAAGAAGTGGGTTTATAGCCCAGACAGGTGATCCGACGGGTGAAGGATCCGGCGGACAATCCATTTGGGGTGTCCTAGAGGGTCCAGAAAAAAGATTTTTCTCTGGAGAAAAAATGCCTAAAATTCGTCATTCTGAAGTTGGCTTACTATCTATGGTGGGCACTGATGATATGATGGTAGGTTCTCAATTCTTTTTTACTTTGGCCCCTGACTTGAACTCATTAGATGGCACACATTGTGTGATTGGTGAAGTGACTGAAGGACATGAAATTTTAACTAAGTTGAATGAAGTTATATGTGATGAGACACATAGACCTTACCGTGATGTGCGTATAACTCATACAGTTATCTTGGAAGATCCATTTGTTGACCCTCCTGGCTTCAGAGCTCCATCTAGATCACCATCACCAAACCCAGAGCGGTTGAAAGGTGGACGTATCGCTCCTGATGAAGATATTGATGAAACTGAGGGTAAAACTGCAGCAGAGATACAAGAGATGATTGAGGAGAAGGAAGCTAAAGCACGAGCCACAATTCTTGAAATAGTAGGAGACTTACCAGATGCCGATATTGCCCCTCCCGAAAATGTTCTGTTTGTTTGTAAGCTCAACCCTGTCACTACAGATGATGACTTAGAAATTATATTTAGTAGATTTGGAAAAATTGTTAGCTGTGAAGTAATTCGTGATAAAAAGACTGGGAACTCTTTACAATATGCATTTATTGAATTTGATAATAAAAAATCATGTGAAGATGCTTATTTTAAAATGGACAATGTCTTGATTGATGACCGACGAATTCATGTAGACTTTTCACAGTCAGTGTCTAAAATGAGATACTTAGGTAAAGGAAGAGGAGTTCAATATTTAAATGATGATAATAGTGAAGCAGATATGGTAAAAAAAGGTAGATCTCTTAGTAGAGATCGTGAAAACAGAAGGCAGAAATTTAACCATAAAGACTATGATCGAAATGACAACCAAAGAAGTTATGTAAAAACTGATAATCACCGAGATAGTAAATATAGGCGGGATAGGTCTCAGCGTAGTAGAAGTCGGGTACGGGTAGATAACCCACGAAAAGTTAACTTACATGAAGAAAAGAAGGAAAGTAGAAGAAATCATATCAAACATGAAGATGACAAACACACTAGAACAAATAGAAATAGTCTCAGAGACACCAAATACTCTCGTAGAATGTCTTCCCCTTGTAATGGTGGTAGAAGGGAGAGTACCCCCTCTAATTATAGAAAAACTAATCATAAAAATTCCATTACAGATAGAAATGATAAGAAAAATAAAACTTTAGAAAATTCTTGCAAAGCTTCCTCTCATAGCCATAGAGATAGAAAACCAGAAAAAACTGAACATTCAAAAATAAAGAACATAGAAAGCTATGACAAAATTAGAGGAAAAGATGAGAAATGCAGTGCCAACCATAAAAATAAACATAGAAATAGTTTTGATGATGAGGACAAACAAAAATTAAAGAAAAAAACATACAAAGAAGAATATGAACCCAAAACACCATCGCCAATTGTAGATAGGAAAAAAACTAAATCTTCTAAATGTAAAGAAGTAATTAAGGTGACAAAACCATTAAAAAGGCGAAGAAATGTCTCAACATCATCAGAAAGCTCATCAGAATCAAGTTCTAGTTCAGATTCATCCAGCTCTTCTAGTGATTCCGATAGGAGACGTAAAAGAAAAAAAAGAAAGTCATCTTCATCAAGCAGTAGCTCAAGTAGTTCATCCAGTACAAGTTCAAGCAGTGACTCTTCAAGTAGTTCAGAAAGTGAGGATAATTCTAAAATTCACAAAAAAAGGCGTAAATCTTCCAAGATTGTAAAGAAATCTAAAAAATAGCCATACTGTCTAAAGTACAACATAATATCCTTAAACCTTACTTTTTGCTATACAATTGCATTAGATTGATTTCATAATACACAATTGTGCTTAGGTCTTATAGGTTAAATTATATACAATATTTTTCAGTGCTTTAATATTAAAGCTTTATTATACAAATACAAAAGTATAAACAGCAATAACTTGAAAAGTACATATTCTTAATTCTAATTAAATGTACTATTTATGTAAATCTATTTTTAAATAAGTCAAAGAATGTGAATAATGATATTTCTTTACACAATATGTAGGGCAATTATAAAGTTTTTAGTAAAAATTTTGTTTTATTTTTCATACTATAATTTTACAACCATTAACCAACTGTAAAAATTGAGTTTATCCATTTGACCTGAATGCATGTAATATATGTAGTAGGACTTGGATACTTTAAGGATGAGGATGTGCATGCTTCCAAGCATAATGTACTTAAATAAGATAATAAATTTGATAAGTTCATGTATGTCCACAAGTTTCTCGGAAACTAAAAGACCCACCATTTTTCTATATTTTATCATTTAAATACTCCAACTTAGGGAACAAGATTTCATCACGACTGGATCAATAGCTTTATAAATATTCTGGAAAAAACAAATATAATATACCTATGTTCCTAGGTAAACTATAGTATTAAAGTTTGTCAGGATTTTTTATTTCACACCAAATTTCAAGAAGGCAGTTATATATAATAAGGCATATTGTTTTATGAATAATTGACATCAGATATTTATTACTTTAGGTAATTGTTGTATTTTGATTGCAAAATACTTTGGAATTAATTTTTTTAGTACAATATAAAATCAAAATGAATTTATTCATCGAATACACTACATTTTTTTGTAAACAACTTAAATGCCATCTTGCGGCTTCTTTGTTACACCTGTCATACATTTACATTTTAAGATATAATAGGTAAAAGGAAGTGATAAAGATATCAAAGTATCTGGATGATAACAGGACGTTGTTGACTCCGTCCCGAGATTTTATTAAGTAAGCAGTCTGCCTTTGTATTCATTGTATGATAAATGAATGACTGCTATTGTTAACCTCATAGTGTGGCAGGTTATTTCAATTCCACCGTGACATACGTGCAAAATAAAATATTTGATACGATTGCAATATGAATATGATAGATTCAACCATGAAAGATTCACAGCTATTCCGATTAGGCCCTCTAGATATATAAATTATCTTACTTTTTACAGTTTATTCTTCTATAAACATTAAGTGTAATTTAAAACTTAGTCTAATAATTGCACTAATGAGTTTTGTCTGACCTACCTACTCTTTCATATCTTTCTGTCAAATTGTACCCATTAGAACATCAGTAAAAACAGTGCAATAATTAAGACCTTTTGTTTAAAAACAGTACAGTGCCTGTATTTCATTTGTGAAAGAAAAGAAGAAAATCGATCAAAACTTTATTTTCTTAAACATATTTTTCTTCGGAGTGGATTATTTTTTTGCTAAATGAGGATGTACGTCTAATTATTATTATATATTTAGCCACATGATTCATTTTAGATATAAAATTTGACTGTTAAGACGGCAGATAATGTTTTTACAGAAAGTTGCGACTTCTCACTGCTCCAATAATTATTCCCTAGAGAAAATATCCTTTCATTAGGGAATGCTTATTGCAGCATTACTGCCTGGACAGCATAAGAAAATTCTATAAAAATCTTTTAAAATTTCATGTGATATATTCTACTCTAAAATGTCGAAAGGTTTCCACCGATTTTTAGAAATTTAACAACAGTATCTTCTACTTTCCTTATTACCAATTCGACTGCTGAAGAGACTTCTCTTCTTTTACTATTTAGAATTATACAAATGAATACTTTCAGAGTAGGTACAGGAATAAATATGATTTGTGAAAAAGAGTACAAAACTCAGTTAATGAGTTTCACCTTTCACCAATTCACCTTACAATAATCTAGATGTATTTTATAATGAATCAGTATTTTCTAATCAATTAGGTACCTATATATTTATATATCATATAAGCAAACCAAATTTATAAAATGGAAGCATTCGCATTGTCATCACTGAAGCATACTAATAAGTTTGTCTTTTTACATTATATAACAAGCAAACTTATTCGTACTCCAGTAAACATATAATAGGCGTCTGACGACATAAAAAGGAGACAATAAAAATTTGTTTAATGATATGTATTTTATGGGAATATCTCGGCTTGACGTCATACTTTCATCTCATATTCCAAGCACTGCTATTTTCAAAGGGTTTATTTTGGTAATAGGTAGGCAGTTGAGTACCTATCTACCTACGTAGCTTTTACAGACGTCATAGGTTCAGGGATGTACTTATCGTGAGTATTAGTATTAATGTGCATATAGTAAAATCTTGAAAACGCCTATATTGTATGTTTAATATAGGTACATAAATGGAATGCTTTATATTTTACACCTTTTTTTAATAAATTTACTCGATCAAAAGATATTTACTAAGATTAACGAAGACGAGGTACTTCGCTTATTCCCTTTAAAATTTTCAATTACACTAGACAAATTTATAAAAAAGTCTATGTTACCAAAATTCGTCCCTGTGTCTCATACCTACTAGTGAATAATAAAGCCCAGCGTCCATAAAAAGAGAGCATATAAATGAAACACACACAAAAATTCGCGAAGCAATATCTGCAATCCTATATCAACATCAAGAATGATTTAAAACTGTGTGATCTAGTCAAAATATTTTAATAAAATACAATAAATGCGGTACTTAAATTTTAAAAAAAATGTGATAGTCTACTAAATTAAGCAGGGTTAGTGGTCACCAAGCTTTACCGAGCCTGTATCTTTTAATGCGCATGTTCGGGCAATATCGACAGAGACGATAGCTTTTTCTCCGGTTCATGCTGCTGCCTGCCACACGTCCTCTAGAGTAGTGGGAATTTAAAAAATATTAAAACCCGAATATGTTGCTTCTATCGTTTACCGCGTTTATCGCGGTAATTTCTCATAGTGGTGCACTACCTACACCCTCGAATAAAGGTATGTTGATTTTATGATTTTTAAAGGTTTTTTATTTAAGCAGTAGGTTTCAAATCGAATAAAATTTACTTTTGCATAGATTTTTTGTATTGCAACAAGGGTTTTTAATTTGTTTGTATTGATCACCCGGCATGATGCCGCGCAGTTCTATATTTAGCAACAGGTGCCCTGCGCGGTTCTCTCGCGAATGCTCTATGACCTTTATAGATTTTTTATTTCCCAGGTTATAAGGCTACCAAAACCCTGGATGCCTCTCATGCCAATTTATCAAGGTTTCAAGTCCTTATTAAGTCCTGATTAAGCAATATATTATAACATCTTAAATAAGGTTTTATTTGCATTTCACAATTTTTTATTTTTATTATATTAGCTTAAATTTTTTCAAGATTATTATTTATTAGAAAATGGCCCCGTAGCTGAGCTGCCCGAAAATTGGGACCAAACTAAAGATGATACTCAATCTCTATTCCTGAATAAAAGCGACAAAAATGATTTGGAGCCATATCCGCTCGCCCTCAGTGAGGAAGGTAAATATGAAATAGGTACCTTTTTACCGTTAACTTTCTATAAAATTTTAGGCTTATATAACATTCAAAATTACAGGAAACCCCGACGGGTTCGAACAAGCCATTGATCAGAGATATGATTCCCCGGCCGCAAACGGAGAACTAGACAATCTGATCATGAGACCTGAGCTATACGGTGAACCTCCAGCAATCGAAGGTCTTTCTTCTGGATATGACTCCCGGCGAAGAAAACGTGGTAGTGGAAAAGTTGGGGGCGCCGGTGCAGCTACAAAAGTAGCTACGAAATCCAATTCTGGAAAGAAAAATCTAAAGTAAGTACCACTAATTATATCAATATTCATTATTTTAATGTGTCTTTATTCTCATCAATATAATCATCTTAATACTTTTTCTCACTATTTAGACCTCAAGAGGGCCTTTCACCCGTAGATGCCGTGGCTGAAGATCAAGATGCTTACCGTCTTAAACGTGCAGTATCAAAGATTACAGACACTAGTTCAGCTAAGTTAACCACTAAGAAGTCCGCAGAAAAGAAAAAGATTTTCCGGTACGTATCGTAACCTAATAAAATAATCTGTAACGTTTAAAATAAAAATTAATAATACATTATAAACACAACATTCTTCTTATAGCCTTATTTCTGACCGCCGCAAGAGGGATTCTGGTCTAAGTGCTGCAGATGTGCGAGCTCTACTCAATATGTGGGAAGCTCAAGAACGTCGCAAGCAAGAATGGAACACCAATCGCTGGGCTGCAGACCGTTACTATGGGCAAGTTAACAATATTGATGAGGAGCAACCCGAAGTTGATGAAAACGGTGATGTTTGGTATAACGAGCCAGTTGTAGTTGGTCATGAAGGTTACCCACGTCACTCTTACTTCTCTGAACAGAATCGCATGGCCTTGGCGCAAGGTTTGCCTGATCTTTACCAAGTCGATCCAAACGAAGTCGCACGTAGATATGAAGAAGCCCGCCGCAAAAGAATGTATGCTAACAGAATGAAGCGTTTCATGGTCGCACGTAAACGATCAGATGGCATGGCCCATCAAAACAACTATAGGTCCCGCGATGATCTCTACACTTTGGCAGAACTTCTTCGTTCTTCCCCACGAGCCCAGGCGCAAGACCTGCCCGTTTACCGGCGACTTATCCTCTAAATGACATTTCATTTCTGTCAGAGAATCATGGGATATTTATTCTGTAGTTCTAAATATATAATAAGTGCAAACTGTACCTATCGTTACTGCATTTAATGTCAAACTTTATTACTTAGGGTTATGAAATATATTATCTACCTTAGGTAGCATAAGAAAGTTTAGACAGTGGACCTTCAGTCTGGCCTAATCAAAATACTTTCCCTACCTCAGTTAGCATATCCATTAATGATTCGTACAAATTTAATCACACAATTTCAATGATGCGTCGCAAAAATCAAGTTTGGGTAAGAATTTCTTAGTTATACAAAAATTAGTTATTAATAGATGTGTAAATGTAAACCTACTGTATTAATAAATAGCATAATCTTATTACTGTTTTATTTACACGTTAAAATTAAATCAACTTTTTGTTGATATCCTAATATGACAAAACCTTTATCAAGAAATAACTAGGTATTATTTAAAAAAAAGCAATAACTGTCTAGCTTACTGACAGTCTTTATGTCTTCAATAGAGTCTTTTAATGAACTGCATTATATACAGGTGAAGAACCTAAATAAGTATATGATTAATTAGATGTTACTATGAGTGATAAAAGTAAATCAGTTAAAATAAGAGAAAGTATAAAAGGAAAAGCGTTAGATACAGAAGAACAAATTGAAAGACTGCAAGATGGCGAAGCCTCGGCGAGTACAACGTATGAATTGATTTTATGGTTAATTAGCTATTCTAAAACCTTCATTGGTCGAGTAGGCAAAGACTTTTTTATTTCGTTTATCCGGTGTTTTTGCCCGACGTTTCCACTGCCACATCATATCACGGAACTCATAGCAGCGCAAAAAGAATTTAATACAATACGCGAACAACATTCACCAGCTTATAATAGATTTAACAAAATTAAAAAAATGTACAATGATGAAGAATCAAACTATAACAAACGCCGATTTTAAAAGTGTTTGTGTTCTTTCCAGTGATTATAAACCCAGTACATATTCATCAAATAAAAATCGTATCGAATTCGAAATTATTGACAAAGAACCAATTTTCGTTATTGTCGACTCAAGTTGTGAGAGCAATCCCAGCTCAAGAGAAATTTTAATAAATAACAGCAAAGGATGTACAAAAGAAACCGATGTACCATCATATTTAAAGAAGCATGTGTTTCCAGTTGATTTTCCATCAACAAGCAAAGAAATAAGAGAAGGATCTCGGTGCACGACCAATGAAGCAGAGTCGAAAGAAGAATTACAAGTGATGGATATAAATCTGCAAAGTGATAGTGAACTTCCTGAACAAAATTTTAACGACAGTGAAGATGAATCTATAGTCGTTTCTTACCTTAAAAATAAGGATAAAGTGAATCGCAGAGATGGCGTCTTATTTTCGTCGAAGAAGAAGTCTTCTCTACTAAATGATGTCCTTAAACTAGAAACCATACCAGAAAGCGACCAAGTCTCTACTGTCATCGATCCATCAATAAGTGATCAGTTTTTGATAAATTATGACAATAATTATAATTCAACTCTGTAGACTTTTAAAACCTTAAATAAAATGTTCTTTTTAAAATGTTGTTTTTCGTTTGAAGCATAATTTCATTATTAAGTATTGAACAAATTAAAAAAATCTTTTATCATTTAATCCAGAAATATCGGAAAATTCTCTGGACGTATACATCCCCTCATTTCCTGGTTCACCACGATCTCTTGATTATGGATCTGAACCCTCCATTGATTCTGAATTTGAAGAATACCAGCACGATGCTCGGTTAAAAGAAGCTATAGAGTTCCTTCACGCAGACAAGGACCTACTCATCGCTGCCGAAACTGGCAATGATCAACACATCGAGATGATTTTAAGGTGGTTTATTTTTTTTACTGTTTATATGTTATAATATAATATAGCAAATACCGGAAGTTGCATCCCTTTTCAATCCCCAATTAAATCAAATGTAACAGGATCTGCGCAAATAAAATATTATGTACCTCAATTACGAATGATTAAAAGCTGTGTTTTCGTAAATTACCTACTTCATAATAGATAGGACAATATGTTATTTTTATGTCAATAATTATCTTGTGAGTTTGATTTATTTGGTTTATCAACTCGATAAAATCAAATTGATTTAATAAATGGTAGTAGATAGAAATGTTAAAGCTTTTTATTACATTTAAGGAGGACAGATATACATGTTCAACAGATGGACCACCTGGGAAGAAATGCACTGCACCTTGCAGTTTGTTCCGATAATTTGAGAGCTATAGAATTATTGTTGAAAGGTGGAGTTAGTCCCAATGTTAAAGATAGCGTCGGAATGACTCCGCTATCTTTGTGTTTGATGCGCAGGTAAACCTGACGACACTTATGTTTTATGACTGTTAAATGTGCTTCAAGCAGATACATGATAATAAGTTTTTTATATAACTAGTACTAGTACTACAGAGACCACTTGTCTGTGTTGCTACTTCTACAGTCTGAGCGGAAATTCATCATTTCAGGTCGCAACAATGCCTTATTTTACATGCTATGTTGACATGCATCATGCATGTGGTCATCATAAGTCATCACTAATTATCTTGATACTGGTCTGGTGTACCTGTATTTAATTACATATTTTAGTAAAAGTAAAGATGTTATAAGTTATACCCAAAACTTGCTGTTTATTTATATATTTATGTATCACAATTTTCGTGAAATAGGTCGGAAGTGTCAAGATACAGGTCCGGGATTTATTTATTTATAATTTACTATGTAGAAAGATGTCGTCTTATCTGCTAAATTTTGATATAATATACATCTAGTTATTTTAGCAACAAATCGCAGCGAATTGCTTTTCTCGTTTTACTCATTTTCCTCAGTACTTGCGTACTCATTTTCTTACGTTTTGGTTTGTTTATTGTTATTACAGACCGTCGTTGACTGTGGCCAAGCTTCTTTTTGATTATGGGGCTAAACTGATGCCACGAACGGATCCTATGGATACAGGACTGTTCATTCGTAAGCCAAAAATGATTTTATAGGGCCGTAAGTAGGTAATAGTAATGTTATGTAGTATGGTAATGCTGTAGTAGGTATCCAGTATGTATATCTGGTATTGGACGGACAAATGCTATGAGTTCTACCGCTAATTTGTTTCAATATTGCTCGATTGTTTCATAAAAGTCACGGTGATGTGCCATCCTATTTAGTCGGTTGAATAAGGTTGTACTTAGCAAAAGCCATAATATTACGTAGCACTACTTAATTAATAGTTTATCAACGTACTCATGTTTTATCTTCCGATAAAAGAGCAAATTTTCTAAAAAATTGCAATAATTACAGAGTTGTTGCAGTAGGCTAATTATCACATGTAAATAATTTATTGTACCACATAATAAGATTATTAACGCACACCTCATCCCAAATTGACTTCTGAAAAGAAACTGTTCTGAGAGACTTTCGAATAAAGGAGGCATGATCTTTACTTTATATTTAAAAAAAAATTATAATACAATAAAAATATTTTTAGAGTTTGTTATGATGTCAACTCCGACAGATGAAGAAGAGAACATAATGGAACTTCTTATACAAAAAGGTGCTCTTGTTAACGATCCCGATGCACCAGGAGGCCGGCAGCCTCTGCATTTTGCGGCAATGAGCAACAACTGCACTCTTATACGTATTCTTGTGAACTTAGGAGCAAGCTTGTATTTAACTAATCACAGAAATGAAACGCCAAAAGAAGTGGCAGCTACCTTTGATTGTAAAGATGCTTATGACCTTTTGAATGATCTCGAGTTGGAAGATATGGTGCCTATGCAATCTAGAGGACGACAGACAAGTCCATTTTAAATGATGATTTACTACGATAAGATTAGTGCCTGGGTTAGTTATCCCTGTGACTCGAAGCACCAAAAACCCATAAACGCCGTATAACCAATTTTAAAAAATAGTAGAGTTTTTTGAGTTTTAATAATAAATAATTATTTCTGTTTTTTAGATTATTAGCTCCATAGTAGGTGAGTCGAATGTATCATTTCGACAGAGATTTCAGCGATCTCGCGACACCAATAAGTAGCAGTGAATATAGCATCCTTCATATTATCCATATTAATATCCCCTTCCTGGCCCCTTACGGGCAACGAGAGAGAAATGTGTTTATAGTCGGCTAGCCGAATTCCTCGGTTAAGAGAACTTACCTGACTGACTTTGAATAACATTCGTGATTAGTAATACCAAATTAATATATTTTTTTTGTATGGAATCTCGCTGTTGGCCTTAAGGGCCTTTACAGCCCAGCTCGGGCTGTTTTGGCGAGCTTAACTCAGCTGGAAAGGGTGGGTTCCCGCGACTCGCGCAAGGGCGTCTCCTGTGAGACTCAAACCTCGGCTTGGACTGTCGCGGGGGGGTCAATTGCCTCAAGGGCAGGATGGAAGCTTACTGGAGTGAAAGTAATATTTAGACCGCAAACCTTTATGTGAGAGAATCAAATTTACGCCATAGAGAAGCACATTCAATGACATTGACGTAATTATAAAATTTTTGTTTCTCTTCAAATTGAGAATCTGTAATTTGTGTTAATTATTACTCTACTATCTATAGTATTAAAGATGGCGTCCTTGTCGCAGTTGCTATTCTTTACTAAACAATAATGAGCAAATAAATTTTTTCACTATTTTTATAACTTATATTTAAAAATTTAATTAATATTTTGGAGAATCCTATTACCTTCACCAGCTATTTATTTTGATAATGTGATAGTAAGTGAACCGATGGCTTCAAATGTGCAAGGCTCTTCTTTCACTCAACAAACATTTGTTGAGGAAATTGATTACAATGAGATTCAGGAATTACAGGTATTTTATTTTATTAACAAACTTGTTTTTGTTTTCAAAAGTTCAAAATTTAAAGATGTTCTTGTGTAATTAGGTGGTAGGTAAAGGAGCTTTTGGTGTCGTATGGAAGGGTCTTTGGAGGAATACATTTGTTGCTGTAAAGCACATTAATTCCGAGGCAGAAAAACGTCAATTCGCAATTGAAGTGCGACAATTGTCTCGAGTTTCTCATCCTAATATTGTGCAGTTGTATGGAGCATGTACACAAGGTGCTCACGTGTGTCTTGTTATGGAGTATGCTGAAGGGGGCTCATTATACAATGTTCTTCATGTCCGGCCAAAACCGAAATATACTGCGGCTCATGCTATGAGTTGGGCAAGACAGTGCTCAGAGGTAATTACTGCTTACTGAAAGTTTCAATATTTTGTTATACATATTAGTTACATGTAAAGCTTACTTACTTTCCAATTTCCAATTTATTAATTAAAATTAAAATTTTACAGGGTGTGGCATATCTACATGCTATGAAGCCAAAGCCATTAATTCACAGGGATCTTAAACCTCCAAACTTACTATTAGTTGCAGGAGGAAAGAAATTGAAAATTTGTGATTTTGGCACTGCTGCTGATAAAGCCACATACATGACTAATAATCAAGGTAGTGCTGCTTGGATGGCACCAGAGGTAAAATATTTTCTAAATTGTACTTCTACATATCTTCTAAATATAAAAGTTTTTATCATTATTTATTATTTTTATATAGAAATAGATCTAACTATGAAAATGATAATCATCAATAATTTAATTGTTTTATTTTTTTACTGATTTGCAGTAGCTTAAAATAATGATTTTTATAGTTACTTGTTACTTACCAAATTTCAAAGTATATTTTTTTATTACGGATTTTGATGCCTTTGTTACCTTTTAGCTTAAGTCTGCTTTTGGCTTTTTTATACCTGGTGTAGACCATACTACCTATAATAGGAAGTATTTTGTTGTAATTATGAAAAATAGACAATACTGTGTGTTGCCTTAATGCATAATGCCATAGTCTACTATTCTATATTGAAAAATCTATCAATTTCAGGTATTTGAGGGATCTTCTTACACAGAAAAATGTGATGTGTTTTCATGGGGAATTATTTTATGGGAAGTTTTATCCAGAAGAAAGCCATTTGAAGAAGGAGGCACAGCATATAGGATAATGTGGGCAGTTCATACAGGTAAATGTCTTAAATATAAACAAAATACCAAGAAGTTTAAACTGCATTGTGGCCTAATTGGTATAATAATATTACATTTACAGGTAATATTATATAATGCAATGTTAGGATAAGACCATAATCTGCGGTCATAGATCAGACAATGATAAGTACATTGTTTCTCTGTATGACTTATCATATTCTGAACTATGGCCAAAGATATATATATTAATAGATATATTAATGTGATATACATTTTTCAACTGAAATGTGCGGCAAATATTCTTATGTTTGGTTCATAACTTAAATTTCCTGAAACATCTCTGCACTGTGTTTGTTTTTGCATTATTTAATGTCATGGGCTAAGCTTAACAACAAATCAGAAATTGTAGGTTGATTTGTGTCAATTCTACACAAAAGTTTTCTTATTTTTAATATGTTATTTCAGGGGAGCGGCCTAATTTAATAGAAGGGTGTCCGGAACCCATAGAGCAATTAATGACTCAGTGTTGGCATAAAGTTCCTTCAGAGAGACCCAGCATGGCCAAGGTAAGTGTTTCAAACGTTTCTAGCTAGAATTAATGAAAGTAATTGAAATGTAAAAGGCTATTTAAGCTGTCCTTCAGTAAAAAAAAGTGATTTTCTAGGGCCCTTTGTGGGATACTAAATGTTCTTATTGTATTTCATTAATTTTTTCTTATTTTCTTTAATTTCTGATCCATCCGCAATCAGCCTCTTGGCTTTTATCAGATTTTATGAGAAATGATGGAATTTAGGGAACGCAAATCCAATAATTTTAATTTTAAGTATTCCTGAAAACTTTTCCTCAGAAGTTAGAAAAGGCTCACATAATGTACAAAAGGCTGAGTGCATATTCGAGAAATAATAATTTCCAGAATACTGCTCATAGACCTACTTCTTCATTTAAATTGAATTAATGATTAATTGAATTTTTTGTTTTTTTTAGGTTGTAGAGATTATGAAAGCACTATGCGAATTTTTTCCCGGCGCCGATACTCCAATCAACTATGATGACCTGGAAGCAGACGAGGAAGAATACTCTGACGACTACATGATCTACGACAGTCGGGAGAGCTATGACACAGACACTGAGAATATGACACAAGCCCACAATCCCATATTTTCAAATGAATCAAATTCAATAAGGAATACAGGGAAACTCTCCCCTCGGCCTAGAAGCTTTGTAGAGAGCCAAGTGAATAGATTACAGGTGTTAATGGAACCAAAGCCTACAGTGTCTGATTTGAAACCAAAAAAGCCAGAGTTGTTAGAACCAGGTCGACTGGCAAAATTGAACTCCCCCGGATCCGAGAGGTGTATGCCTAGTGAAGGAAGTACTCCTCAGGACACATTAAGAGTGTTTCGGAGTCCCAATATTTTTAGTGAATCCTCTACTCCTCGGGGGCCATCGCCCATCGTTAATTATAATATTGGGAATATGAATCCGAGGCATATTGACATTGAGCAGTATTGGAATAGGGAGAATGATAAGTCTCCAGCGAGGACACCCTCAGCTATTAGCACAAATTCGTCTCGTAAAGAGGATTATAACCAGAATTACTGTGATAAATTGAGTGCGGCAAATAGTCCTATGACTCCGATAAGGGAATACAATGGGAATGTGGGTGATACAAGATATCAGACACCATTGCAAATTGATGTTGATCCTGTAAGTTTTTTATTATTGGCTTGTTAATTTTAATTAGTTGGTAAATTTGAGTGATATTTAGTAAGTATTATCGCTTGATAAAGCCAACCCTCTCATGAAAATGCCTGAAATTAGACTTATTAACGTTGTTAAAACTGGGCCATATTAGGTCATGAGGTATATTTTTTTCTGAGGTCTAAACCTCATTGTGTAGGCATTTGTACTATTTTGCTTAGCCATATAGTCCAAATGCCTACAATAAAGTTTACAAGCGTGCATCTTTACATGAGTTACAATCTAGCTTATTCAATAGTTATGTAGAATTAATTTTCTAAATACTTATGAATAGCTTAAACTAAGGTTGTGTTCATTAACAGTCTTATGCGGCGTCCTAATTGGCAGCGATCGTACGATGCGTTTTTCACACGATCAAAGTGGTCGTGCGATGACCTAACAGGTGTCTCTAATAGATCGCGCGATGTCCATCGTGTGATGCCGTCGTTCGATGGCAATATTGCTTTAAAAATTGCAAATGATATTGAAAAAAGGAAACGTAGACAACATAAAATACTTTATAGATCCAGGAATCTGCGCGGTGAATTTTTCAACCTTTATTTTGATGTACGATATAATAAAGAAGTCTTTTACGATTATTTGTCCATGTCAAAAGAAACATTTGACTACATCTGCAATGGAATACAAGAGAAAATAGGACATTTAAAAGAGATCTGTTGCTTTGATTACATGATCGCACGATCAATCGCATCGTACGATCGTTATTATGCATTTCATGTGCTCGCACGATTACTTGCGAGGTTCAAATAGGACACTCTGATGAAATCTGTATGTGTGTAATGCCAATTACAATTGTAAACATATACAAAATTCATTGTCAGTAACAAAATATTCTAGACCTGTGCATTTATCAGAACTTTTCTAAACTTATCAAACCCAAAACTCAATGTCTTACAGCCAACAGAAAAAAATGTCTTTGAACTTAATTTTTAGAAATATATTCCCACTTACACTGGTAGACCAGTATGTGATTATTCATTTAATTTTATTATTAACACTTTATTGCCTTGTGCAATGGAATAAAAAATAATTATTATAAACTGCTACCAAGCAAGCTATCCAAATTAAAGAGACAATAAAATAAAAATTAAGTAAAAGAGTCCGAAGCTTATTTTATAATAAAATAACAATAAAAAACAATTTGCAAAGAGGAAAAAGAAAATATGATTATTACAAGTAACTTTACTAAATCATACTAAAGGCAATTTTTATGACGTCAGACCTCTTCCTAACATTGTTTGTTTACACCATTTAAACGCCCAAAAAAACTTTATTCAGCATTATTTTTACACTATAATAATAATAGTAAATAACATTTTAGAACTCCTGGGAATTGCGGGAAGGACTTCAAGATATTGACGGCTACGTTGAAGTGAGACACACTGGCGGACTTGACAAGTTTATGCCGATTGGTAAGTTTAATAATAATTAATTTTTACAGCTGTTATTTTATATTGATGTATGTTTATTATTTCTAAATATTTTGGGAGTATAATAAATCAGGTGAATGTATATTTGAAATCAGAATTTTAGATTCATTACAATTACTTTTATTCATTACATTTAAAACGTCAAATGGATATCTCATTGCGCATTGTATTGCATTATTGGAATGCTGTTTGAAGACAAGTATTGCAATGAATTGATTCGCATACACCTTATAGAAATTTTATTCCTACTTTGCCTTTATTGTTGCTACATAAGCAATATGTTGAAAACTAAATTAACACTTATCTTACTTAAATAATGAATCACTATCCCTATGTTGAAGACAATAGGAGATGATGAATGTTTTAAATTGAGTCAAAATTTATCAACATATTTTACTCTTTTGCACATACAAAAAAGTCACACAGAAAAAATGTAGAAGTGTATACATATAAACTTCGAAAATATTAAATTTGTAAAATTAAAAAAAAACTGTTCTTAAACATGACGCTTTAAATAAAATTACTTAATGCCTACATTAATTTCAATATAAATATTCAGGAACCTTGAAACTATTTGATAGAGAAACATCTGTAAACTATGAAACCTCTTAGATGATTCAAGTTCATGCGCAGTAAACATTTGTAAGCGATGAATACTGTATGAGCAATGGCATCGAAATAATCCTGGAACAGGACTTGTCTGAATCACTTCTATTCTGTTTTCTAAATATTTTTTGTTTCAATTTTTAAAGGCAATCTTTAGTCATTATAATTATATCTTTAATCTGCTATGGTTAGGTTTGGTTATCTTGGATTGATATATTTACCTATTTAAAAGCGTCCTGTAAAAGACAGCATTAAAAGGCTTAAAAAACATTCTATAGATTTTTTCTGGCCTGCACGGTTTGTGCATTGTGGCCCAGGGTCGAAACAGGGAAACGGGTAAAAATATAAAATTATCGGATGGAACATTCTATAAGTTAGAAATTAAGTATAATACATGATTACGTTCGTTACTTTGGATATTATTGTGATGTGAATGTAAGTCGTGTCTTCTCTATCTTGAATAGATTTTTACGTAATGTTTGATTTTGTATCTGTAATATCTAGGTGGCTAGTAGCATAACGTAAATAAAACTGCTTTCTCAGAAGCCGCGGCCTAAATGTAGTTTTATTACTAAAAGACCTCTTAGCCCGCTTCTTAGAAGCGCGGCACAAACAACGTTGCCATTTGACATGATACGTTTGCAAATTGTTTGGAAGTTACTCATTACAGTACAGTCGATAAGAATTGTGTTAATATATTTTCACATATTTAACAGCATTAATGATATAATGTTAGGAATTTTCCTAATAAGGCAGTGATAGAAACCTTGTTAATTGAAAACTATTTTATGAATTACAATAAAAACTTAGTAGGTATTTGTCGCCATCAAAATACATATTTTTTTATATAATATACTATAGGCCTTTATGCACTAACCTAACACATACATTGTAACTATATTTATTTATTTTTATAGCAGCTTGGTCAGTTTGGTCACGATGTCTTACGACCTAGGCCCCACCTCGTTGTTTCCACTCGTCTCTTTTACAAGCTGATCTTCTCCACCCTTCCGGCAGATCATCTTTCCATCGCTGTTCCTTCTCTCATCTCTTGCATACCATTCCATGACGTCTTTCCTCTATTTTTCTTTTTGCGACCTCATATGTTCAGTCTAAGTACATTGTTTTTTAATTTATGTTAATACATCACATAGTTACTATTATATACATATAACATATTACTTATTTTTGTGGTTGTCCGTCTGTCACACCGTATGTTCAACATACTCCATTCCATGTCCCGTTGACAAACTGTTAGTTTCTGATTTTTTTTTGCTGAAATAAAAGTTGCCATGACAGTATTATTTATAATCAGTATCGCCAAATGACCTATTTGATCTTCGGTGGCGAGCCTTTTATTGTGTGCTAAAAATCTAAATTCGTATAACCTATTTAACTTCAAGGTTTCACCAAATACAAATGTTTATTTGTACCAAAAAGTAATTCAACAATTCACTATTATGATTTTCGTATTACAATATGTACATCGTTTCCAAATACATGTTTGTACTTTCTTATGGTTCTTAAAGTTTTAAATTCTGTAAGTTATAAATTCTGACTGTTTAATAACATTTTTAACACGTCTAGTAGGGTATACAGCTTCTTTTTTCAGTATAATGATTACCTAACGCTTGAACCCTGTAATTATTCCACAATCTGAGATCAGACCGTGACAGTCGATCGATCCTATCTGCATCCCAATAACCACACCCTACGGAGACAATCCATTTTTGGCGAAGGATAGATTGCCATCTAATCGCTCTTTACACACATATTTCATTATCAATTGAAACCAAATAAAGTAAATAAAACCGTACAAATAATATTAAAATGTACTTGTCTATGTTTAAAACGTATCAAATAGCTTTTTAATCATTTTAAAAATATTATAGGATATTGGCACAGTTAAACTGTCATTTTCATAAAAGGTCTATCCATATACACCGATCGGCCCTACCATAAATAGCTTGTATCGACAGATGGCTATTACATTCCGTCGATTGGTTATTGGCACACTTTTATCAATATTTGGATTAAGATGTTTATGTGATATGTTCAAAAATGGATTGAGTTAGGTGATTGGGCCAAACCCAAAAATTAATCGTAAGTGAATATCACGCATCTAAATTATAGTTCTAGCAGCGACATAGTTCAGTCCAGATGCGTTATAGGACGGTCCCGATATGAGTCACCGTTCTCGGAAGAGGCCGTTACTATTTTAGACTGTGTCCGCTTACCTTCTAGGAACCGCGAGGGACCAACGACCGATCTAAAGTATTGTTAGATCTTGAACGGGGTTGTTGGTACCGTTTTATTCCCGCTAGTATTATGTCCACCTCCAGGAAGTCTCGGTTCGATTAATCAACATTTATATAATGATTCACAATACATCACACTTCTAATTATGCATGCGGAACTGATTATGATATTGAAGTGGAAAATATTATGAATATAATACGAATATTTACGACTTGAACTATGCATGTATGTATGTTTAACTATGTCTTATTCTTGATCTTTTTAAAATAACAAAAAAATATTCCTTGTCGTGACTAAAACCATATTTTTGTTTGAAGAGGCGATTCGAAATTCCATGATTTGCGTGATGAAAGCATTTCCTGTCTAGTTAATATTGACAGGCGTCCGCGCAAATAGCTAGACTGTTTATTTTTTGCTTCCGGTTAGTCAAGAAAATTTTGTCTGTATTTTAGACAATTTTGACGGTGAGTATTCACTTGTCATAGTCCAATCATTCAAAATTTGTGACACGAAACAAAGATCATTAAACCAAGTATTGAAATTAAAAAAAAATAGTTTCTCTTCAAAAACTTGTAGGTACCTTGAATCTAAATTTCAAACTCTCTACTCTCTCTCAACTCTCCGAGCGGCTTGATCCATTGGCGTTGCGTAGAGTGTGGGGTCTCTCTGCATCTTCTACCGCATTTACCATGGAGAGTGTTCAGAGGAGTTGTTCGGATTAATACCTGCAGCTGAGTTTCATCATCGAACGTCGAGGCAGAATACGAAATTCCACCCGTATCACCTCGACGTCCACCGTTCCACAACTGCGCGTTTTTCTAGGCAGTTTTTGCCGCGCACCACCACTTTGTGGAACCAGCTGCCGACTGAAGTATTTCCGAACCAATTCGACTTAGGGTCCTTCAAGAAAAGAGCAACGTACTCGCGAGCCTTCTGGCATTGAGAGTGTCCATGGGCGGTGGTGTCACTTAACATCAGGTGAGCCTCTCGTGCCCGTTTGTCCCCTGTTCCATAAAAAAAAGCCTGGCAGAATATCTTGTTAAGTATCAACGATAACCTGCACGTTTTGATCACTATGGAATCGCAAAAACTTGAAATCTATTGTTGACATTTTAACCCCGGTTCTAGCTCACATTTTCAACACTTCCGTTTTCTCTGGTGTCTTTCCTAATATCTGGAAATTTGCCCATGTTATTCCTATTCCTAAAATCGCTAACCCAGTTACCTATTCTGATTTTCGACCTATTTCCATCCTTCCTTTCCTTTCTAAGGTTCTTGAACGTATTCTTCATCAGCAATTAGTTATCTTTCTCAACGAACACTCCCTTCTTAATTCAGTTCAATCCGGTTTTCGTCCTGGGCACAGTACAGCTACTGCTCTCACTAAGATTACAGATGACATAAGACGTGGCATGGATAATAAAAAACTCACAATACTTACCTTGCTTGACTTTAGTAATGCCTTTAATTCGGTAGACATTGATGTTCTTCTTGCTTTGCTGCGTTCTATTAATATGTCCCCTTCTGTGATTAATTGGTTTAAAAGCTATCTATCGGAACGTCAGCAACGAATTAAATTAACTGAAAGCTTTTCCTCTTGGTCTCATGTTTCTGCTGGCGTACCGCAGGGTGGTATCCTCTCTCCTCTTCTCTTTTCGCTCTTTATAAATTCTATTACTAATCAACTTTCTTCCAACTCTCATCTTTATGCTGATGATCTTCAAATTTACAACCAGTCTACTTTTGATGAATTGCCGGCTGCTATTCTGACGGCAAACTTTGATTTAGACAAAGTTGTGAAATGGAGTAAATCGTATGGTCTTCAGATAAACCCTTATAAGAGCCAGTCTATTATCATCGGAAGTGCATCGTATATAATGAGAATAAATTGGTCAACTTTACCCCAGATTACTATAGATAGTACGGTTGTTCCGTTTTGCTCCACTGTTAGGAATTTGGGCATTACTTTGGATAAAACCCTGTCTTGGCAGCCCCAAATAAATGAACTGAGCAGGAGGATTTTTTCTTCTTCCCACGCACTTAATAGGTTACGCAATTTTTTGCCTATCTCAACTAAAATTTCTCTTGCTCACTCTCTTTTACTTTCTATTCTTGATTATGCTGATGTATGTTATCCTGATTTAACTGAGTTGCAGCTTGATAAGTTAGAGCGCTTACAAAATGTTTGCATCAGATTCATTTTTGGACTCCGTAAATTTGACCATATTTCGGAGTTCCGAAGAAAGCTCAATTGGCTACCCATTCGATTGCGGCGTAAGATGCGCATTTTACAACTTCTCTTTAATATTCTTTTTAATCCCAAAACCCCTAGTTACTTAAAGCAAAATTTTATTTTCCTCTCCGGCGGCAGTTTTGACTTACGTTCCTTAGACAACCTAATTCTTGAAACTCCTACGCATAAAACTGAATTCTATCACTCCTCCTTTACTGTGCAGAGTATCCTGCTATGGAATTCCCTACCAATCGATATTAGACGAGCGCAATCTTTAAATGTATTTAAAAAGCTTCTTTTTGATCATTTTCTTTCTTCCTCGTAATTAGTTCTGCTTATATATATTTATTTTTATAGGTTAACCTTTTTATTTGCTTTTAAATTTTTGTCTATAATTATTTTTATTTATTATTATTGCTATTTTTTCTTTGATTTTGTTTTATTATATTCAATTAGTTATAGTAACGCATGTTCTAAGTTTAAGTTTTTAGTTTTTTTGTTTTTTTGTTGCTTTTGTTAATTGATTTTTTTTGTACTCTACCCTCTGATGGTTTTTCTTTAACGTTGTGTTTCTCATTAGGGTTGCCTGGAAGAAATCGCTTGTAAGCGATAAGGCCGCCCTTTGCCTTATATCTTTTGTTACTGTTTTTTTTATTTTTTATTTTTTTGTTATGTGTGTTTTTGTATAAGGCAATAAAGGATTAATAAATAAATAAATAAATCTATTGGAGTCTCTGACTTATGAAAATACTAGACAGACTATTTTGTAAGTAGCGATCTTATGGCGCGTGCCCTGCTGAGTCAGCGCCCACGTCAATGCGGTAAGAGCAATATCGCGGTAAAGTAAATAAGTCGTAATATTTTCATGGGTGCCGCCGCGGCGGGCTTCTTGCCCGTTATGCGCTACTCAAATAAACAAAAGTGTTGATTTTTATACAGTAACGTCCGCCTGAGAGCCGGCTAGCTCTATCGCTTCTTGAAAACTATTTTACGAATTTATTACAACCGTTTAATGAATAGCTTGAAATGCCATTCAGACTTCTTTGATTTTTTTATATGTTTTTGGTGATCACTCTGAATTCGTAATAAAATCTTTACATTATTTTTGGTACTTTTTGTAAAAGTAAAAGAAAATCCTCTAAACTAAAATTTTGGCAGCACTGTATGAAGGAGGAATGAAGAAGCTAATTGTTTTGTTTAGTCATTGATGGAACTACAACATTGACACACCTGTGTCGTGACTATTAGCTTTAATTTTAAACAATTGTAATTTGCAAAGTGCGAATCTTAATCTACGACCGTTATATTGAGCCTACACATTTGTCGGATGTCAACAGAGACACGCATGAATCAGCTCGCTACAATTAATCTAATTTAAGGTTATCGGGAAGGCATGGGTTGGGACGACGCACAGTCTCGCGCCGCCGTTGAATGCCGGCGCATCGCTGCACTGATGCAACTTTGTCATACGTCCCAACGTATACGCACGCAACCGTGCACGTACATATACCAGTGAGATGCCGCAAACGGATTGTTCCGTACAAGTTTCGATAACTGTGAAAGAGATTTCTAATAAGTTGGAAGTGTTTGTTGACGTTTTCATGAGTGAGTAATTTTGTATTGGATATGCTGATTGATTTTACTTGTATTGAATGATATCAGATTTATTAATACTTCAGTTACAATGTAAGTTGCTAAGTTGTTGATTCATAGTAAAATTTTGCAATGAAAGAAATAAGGTTTAGGACTTTATCAGTAAAACTAAATGACACTTACACCGTTTTTACTAAAAAAACTTATTACTATCTTCTTGATTAATTGTGTTGCTTAATTTAAAAGAAACTGGTTCATTTTTCAATAAGAAAACTCATAGATTAATTAGAAATATTTTCATGGCTTTATATTGTAAAAAACCTAAAACCTCTAATCTATTTGCTTTGCACAACCTTCATGAACTACGGAAAATTAATCACTAAACAATTATAAAATCCCTGAAGCAATGTAATTTGTTAAATTAATATAGTAAATAATAGTATTATGACAAATCACTTCACTTGCCCGCATCTATCAAATCATAACCAAAATAAAAAGCACGCGTCATTAAATGTATAAATTATCAAACACTGGGATCATTGGCTGATGGCAATGCCAAATCTTTCGGCAAACGTCCGTGCAGCGACGATAGAACTTTTCGTTAAGACCGTGAATAATGGCTAATTATTTTGTGAGTGAGCTTTTAGTTGCAAATAGGCTCTATGTCCATTGTCATTCTAAGTGCCTAGAAAATTTATGCCCGACCATCTGTTTGCACTTTGATGTTAAATACATTATGATTGTTTACAGTTTACGGCCCTTTGTTGATTACAAATGAATTATGATGTTTGTTGACACTGAAAATAACGTTTATACCCTTTGAATTTTATCGCTCTCGTGAAAAATATTTCGGCCTAATAAATGTGGAGTAGTGAGACATTTTGCAGACGGCGCTTAACGGTGATTCAGAGAATACAATTGCCTTTATAGCATCGATGTTGTGCGCAAACGTTGGCATCGTGCGTTATGACTAAGACGCTCTAGATATAATCAAAATATATGACATCTGTTATTTCTATTCAGGTACCCAGTGCGTGTTGACATTCGGTAAACGTGTGCGAAAATTTAGGCAACATTAAAGGTCTATTTATGATTGACAATGTCGTAATACACTCGTTCAAAGCACTTCCTCACTCCACTAGCTCCAATAAGTGTATAAAAAGCCTTAAAAAAAATCTCCTAGCGCTCCCAGTCCTGTCCAGTGCCGAATTGTATCGTTCAAAGCAGCAATGTAATATTACAATAATTTTAAACTAATCGTAGTAAATTTGCCTATATGAATATTTTATTGCAAAACACTGGTTTGAATGTTACAGGTAAGTATAGAAGTGCCTGCTCAAACCCTGCTCGTTTGCCTTATGTACCATTAAAAACATGAAAGTGAAGTTCGATTTAATTCATGTAAACCCGTACTAGGCATCGGGAACAAACCCTCTCGATATAATCTAGTAGCATCTGTTTTTTTTTGACAGCGTAAGTAGGTCGGGGCCTGCGCCTGCGTCACACCGCTGGCCGCCGATCATCATCTTGTTAACGTAAAAGTCGTTACGCTTCTCTTAACTTGATGGCCCTTAGAAATAATTCTTATTTTGTTTTCTAATTATATAGTAGACATTATTTAAAAGAAAAATACCCAACGTCGTCTGACGGTAATGGCTAAGTTATTGTAACAATTATTAAAAAAATCTTTCTAAATTTATAAACTTTGAAGCTTTAAATAAAATGAATACTCCATAGCAACGTTCATTCAAGAAATTTTGATGTCAGCCAACAAAATGCTAAATTAATGATTGTTTGGACGCAGACAATGAAAAGTCGATTTAAATTACATTTAGAAATCACATGAGTCAAGATTATTTTGGCTCGTATTTAAAAAATATTAATACTGAGAATACTTGTTCACAGCATTGTATAAAATATTGTATTTGATGAATGATGATTGAATGGTGTAGTAATTCATGATGAAAAGGGGATAAGTAATGGTAAAGTCCTCGTAATTTTAAATAACAATTTTAAGGACTATTTAAAATTATAATAGCTGGTGACACTCTCTCACTAGGGTAGATGCAATTATTGTGCCTATATATTTGTCCAACTACGGTTTATCCTTAATTATAATCAAATGATTTAGCATTTTTTTTTATCCATATAGAAATAGAATAATCATCGTTTAATGTTTCCACATTATTATGAATTATCAGTCACAATAATATATTATAACGGCATCGAAGGGCTGCCTAAACTACTCATATTTGGTCGTAAAACTCATAGGCATATATAAATAATCAATACAATAGAATTAAGCCGGAACCTTTGATTTAGTTCAATATAACCGGTGCGTTGTTCTTAACGATGTTGTCGTAAACGGTTTTGACTGTATTAAATTCTAGAGGTACAACCTAAATCTAGGGTAAATTTCTTGTATCTTTTATACTAGGTTTTACTAAATGGCCTCATGTAAACATTGTAAGCTAAAATCGTTGTTAATATTCTAAAATGTCACAATTCTGTTAAACCACAGCTCCATAAGAGTGTTTTCCATGCCATATAATATAATACATAGATATTTAGGTTTTGAATCTTTACTTTTCAATAGTTATTCAGTGTAGCTTATTTGGTAGCACTCGTTCAAACATATGCATGACTCACAATACTATTTTACAACGATTCCTTTGCCAATCGCTTTTGTATTGCTTCCTGTTGCTATTACACAAAAAAAATTGTAACACTCCACTAGTCAATTATTGTATATAATCTTGATCAATAATCACATTTGCAGTACAAAGAATTTTCCAGCCTATTGGTATTTGTGGCAAAAATCCAGTATAGTGGATCTATTGAAATGTACGAACGAAAAATTGATTCCCTTAGTAATTTCTTTCAAGTACTTTTATAAACTAATTAGCATTACAAGTAAAAAACAAAATCTTAAGAGCGTTCATTTGTTTTAATTTAATGATACATATAGATCAGTCACTAGTCATTCTTTACTACTAGCAAGTCTTGTAAACATTTTCGTCGCTATGCGAATTTACGAAGTCCCTAGTCCTATAACAAGCTCCTGGTTACTGTCTTTGATGTAATCTGGAACCGATCACGTATATAGAACGTTAACGATGATCGCCCTAGATTTTGGTGTAGGAGTTGGCACGGAATTGTAAACTGCCCTCTTTACAATAGGCGCTAAATAGCTAACCATTTCACCGACAACGCACATTAATCCGCTTTAAATATCTATATTTCAATGTGCTCTCTGAAAACCGTCAAAAGATTAATGGATATGCATAGTTCAGTTGGAGAGATATATAGTTTTTCATTTTGATGGAAATAGATCTTGATGTGTCCCATATATTAAGACGTATTAAACTTTGTGACATTAAGAAGATAACTTGCGATAATACTCATAATAATTAATCGTTTTTTGCAAAGAATGTGGTAAATTGATATAAGTAAATTATATTATAAATAAAGGCATTAGGCATGCATGTCATTAATTATTATTATGCCATAATAATAACAACAGGTTGTTACATGGGCCCCCAAAACTAAATAAAAGTTCTATTTCATAATTATGCCAAAGCCTTAATCATATAAGTATATACATAACATTTTATATTATCACACAAGACAACAGTTAATTTTATATAATATAAAGTTGACTGTTGTGACTGATACTGTTTGGTTGTTATTCTGCGTAAAAGTTTAAGTTCTTTTATCTAACAATTTTTAAAATTCTCAAAGGTCTTCTAAACATAGTACTTTCACTTTGTATATTAAATAAAATCAATAATATTAGTACTCACATATGTGATGTTCGTGGTTGTCTATTAAGTATTGTTTTGCAAACAATCATGAATGAAATTAAACCTACTGTAAAAACAAGAATTGTTGTGTTGTACTTTTTATTTGCATAAGTTTTTGTTGCAGCGATGAATGCGTTGATTCACATAAGCAAAACCAAATAATGTCGTATTTTAAACAAAATTGCTGCCCGTTAAAAATTATTAAGGTGTACGTGCCAATAAATTATTTCCAATGTTTCATCACTAATTTGAGCTGTGTATTATTGTCCTTTATATTTTTGTTTTAAAACAGTACAAGGACACCTAAATTCGTACAGATATTTCCGTATCGAATGAAAGTGCGGATGAATCAGACTTTTTTTAAATCTACTACGTGCCTGTCATCTGCCCAACGTTAATCTAACATAACAATTTTGTACATTCAGCTTTTTGGCACACGACATTAAAGTAAGTGTCAGCATTTCAATCTTTCCTACCTAATTACAGATGTCCTCTTAAAATGCCTGCGGATTCTTTTATCTGGGTGGTTTTAATTAAAACTAAATGTGTCACCATTTATAAATATCTCAATGAAATACTCTATATTCGATTTGTCTGTTAGCCGTCGGGACGTATTAATGTCTCCGATCAAAGCCAGAGATCCGATCTTGAGGAAACATATTTATGGCAGCCAGTTGAAGGATTTTATTAGTTTCGTATTAACATCATTAAGCTGTTTGTGTCACGTAAATCCTGAAACTTACCCTCTGCACTTTACGGTGCCCAACCAAAAATAGCTGTGTGTAACATCATGTTATCATAATATATAAGCGTTTAGTTAACAATGTAGCTTGCCAAAACTAATTTCATCCATTGTAATTTTTCATTGTATCTAATGCTTAGCGTGACACCTGAGCTGATCCATCAAGAGACTCGTGACATTAGCCTTATATCCATCATATTGGCTGGACAATAAAATGACATCAAGCTAAGTTCAGAAACATTTCTTCGGTAAGAATTACCATGATTCGTATCGTGACCGAGTAAATTTCAAGCTTTTGTATCGAATAATTTCTTTATCCCTATGTTTCAGAAACAAAAGATAACAATATATATAAATTAATCACCGAGGCCATAAAAATTATATTGCGTTGTAGTTTTATTACTCATGCTAAAGGAAGTCCAATTTGGTCCAGTCCTCTCGGTTACTAGTCTGAGAAATTGAAATACATACGCGTAAACTTCCCTAGTTAAAGTTTTATGGTTCATCGATGTTCGCAGTCGTAAAATGTGTCGTGTATTAGTCATGATCTAACGAATGCCCGGAGACTATCAGTCAACAGCTCTCCCAGTATGCCAGATGCCTGTCAGCGACATGCGTATGCGTTAATTATCACGCCTTTGTCGCAATTATCCACATATGCTGAATATTACACTAACTGAAGTGTCTTCCTTGTACTCGTGTTTGTCACATTCATTATACAATAATGGTGAATAATGGATGTTTTTCAGTATTTTGGTACTTTATCAAGATCGCGTATATCCCTACAACTCTCAACATACCATGAATAGTCTCGACAAATCATGTTAAATTATGTATAGGTATTTTCTAAATAAATTGAAAATATGGAAAGATGTGAGTAGCGTCGTACGAAATTTTAAATATATTGCCATCCACTTCCGACACGCGTAAAATTTTATATCTTGGATTATTTTGGGCACTCCTTAGGACTATGATAGTTATATATCGTAAACATTGAAATTGGCACACCGAATCAACTACGTTTAAGGGCACGTGCTCGGCGTTTTGTAATACACCGTCATAGCCCAAATAAGATTAGAAGAAAACAATTTAACTTATGCACACGGCTTAGCACAGACATGTTAAAAGGCGATGATTAAAGATTTCTCCTGTCCTCGTATATGTCATAAGGGAGGTGCTCAATTGTTAACACGTTAAGTACCGTGTTTTGCGCACTGCTCTTTGGCTGGTGCAATGCGACCGCAATACTACAATCAACTGTTCATTATTACTGAATGAGCGAGTACTATCCGTATGAAAGTGAAGTAAGATCGTAAGGACATCGTCTTTATTTTTTTTTTCACTTTTTAACATTTGTACTAGACATGCAAGTGGCCACCATGCGGGTGTGTAGTAATACGAATGCCTCCTGCATGCGTGGGACGGGGTCGTCGACCTGTTGCAGAGATCCCGCCCTGCCAGCGGAAAGCAGAAAATCTGACGAAGGGCGGCAGCGCACGGCGTCCGCATTTAGCTCGGGCTGACGTCTCTGAGTCATCCCACCGGGAATAGCGGCAGTTTGTTGTTGCATCGTCCGTTCCCGGCTCTCTCACTTATTTCGAGCTAGCGGCATGTATTGCCTGCTTTTGAGTGCTTTTCTTAACACGACAATTATATACGAATATTGCAGAAAATTCACTTAAACAGTTTTTACTTCAATATATAAAAAATAATGAAAAGTTTTTTTATGTTGTAATAACTTGTAAACTTTAAACATTAACAAAATTATAGCACAATTTTGCCCACTCTGAATACTTAAGCATATTAAGGCTTTCGGTTATCACGACACAAGATAGCCTTGGTCTTCACACCTGTGTCTGTCTACCTGGTGATGGTGATATAACAAAGCGCCGTGTACGCTGCGTGGTCTGTACCCACATCTCGGGCCTTGGCAGTTGGCGCGCGCAGTGCCGGTCGTAGTGTCTCGGTGAACGCACGCGCCATGCCCCCGTTGCCTCCGCCCCTCCGGTCCCGCGACCCTCGCGACACCATCCTCACAACCATCAGGGATACAGTCAGCTGTAGTTGGATATTTTACAGTGAGTCTCGCTGTTCGAACGCGTCTAAACGCGGAAGCTCTGTAGGCCACATTTTACGTCAGTGCGTCTTAAATAGTCGCGATTATTTTTGTGCATTTCTTGTGAGTTTTTGACTGTGATTTGAAGTGTTCTCAACCTTTAGGTCTATGTGTGTCGGTGTTATCACTGAGCTTTGTTTAGTTTCACTGCTGCCATCTACGCGTGGGTAAAGTTTAAAATCTAGGTGAACGTCTGACATCAGCACCGGGAGTAAATTTAACTCTTGACGTATTTTAACCCTGCTAAAGAACTGCGTACGATTCTTTTGGATCTATTATAAACTCTTATTACGTTATCTAATTGCTATTGACGACATTGGAAATACGGCATTTTTTTTCGTAAATCGAATTTCGTGTTGCAACGAAAATTGTTATTATATACATACACGTTAAATTAGGAAGAGTATAAATAACTAATGTTGATAGAGATTTTCTCTATTTCTTTAAACATAACTTAAATTCAAATGTTAACTGTCTATTAATTTATATTTGGCCACTTTATTCAAATTTTATTTGAAAAAAATCAAATCGCAACTAAACTAAAAATTTCGGTTTCAAAATCCAACTACTTTTAACATGTACATATAATAAATATGCTTGTAAATAGTTCAAATATTACATAAATTGTTACTAATAATGTTGTAGGCTGATTACACTTATTATGTATATAAAAATGATTAAAATATTGGTTAACTATAAGATTTTGTTTTCAGGTAACAGCAGTAGTTCGGGCGCGGAAGGCGCGGCCCCAGCAACCGAACCTGACCCAGATCTTGATTCTATGCACATGATGCTGGACCCACACTTAAGGCCTATCTCGCCTGACCTCACAAACGAAGAATCCAAGCGGATATTTGAGGAGCACAAGCAGTTGGCGCAGGAGTATCTCAAGGTACGTTATTTAGACCTGCTAGTTTTGTATGTTTTATAAATGAAAGTTGGAAGCATTCTTCAAATTTTTTGTATTTTGCATTCCAATAACGGTTAATGTTGACAATTTAAATTTCTACATGAATTTGTAAAAATATACCATAGATCCAAGGTTTTTACATTTACTGCTTATGACCACATTTACTGTCCTGACAGACATCTCAACCCTGATCATGCCTTTAAATCCCGGTTAAATTAACACCTATTCTTAAGTTAAAGGTATTCTTTGTGAGATTACGGATGTCAATATGTATAAGGGTTGTATCGCCGCTGTGATATTACCCATAATTACAAGCAAAAATATGGGAGATGGGTTTCGTAATATTTTCTTATATTTCAGATACAAACAGAGCTAGCGTACTTGAGCAAACACAAATCGGAGCTCGAAGAAAAAATGGATGATGAAGAGTTGCGACAAAAAAGAGAGATCATACAACTTGAGAATGAAAAGGTAGCGTAATCTCAATTTACATTAAGTCATATAGTTAGTCTTTGAGAAGAAAATTAATCCTCGAATTGTTAACCTACTCGAAAGAGCAACATGTATTTGGGTATTTTTTATAGGGCTGATAACAAACTGCATATTTATAATATCTAGTATTTTCATAAATACTAGATATTATAAAAACTCAGAAATATGTCTTCAATCTGGTATTTATCTGATAAATTTTTAAAAGCTTTCATGTATCAAATTAATTTACTTTTGATGTTTATAATTTTTATTATGGTTTTCATTTTTGAAAATCTCGTAAGATTTTTCGAAATATTTTTTTAATATAAGTCATATTGGCTGACAAACGGATCTTATTTATTGGAGCTATTTTTTGACAAAACATCGAATAATGGAAACATTTTTATGAGCTGTCCAAACGCAATACAATATCTAAGTGTCTAGAAAAGTCTAGATTCTATAGTTTCCACATGAAATTTTAAAACACATTTCTTTCCATTCCATTTCCAAAACAAGCTTTGTATTTTTTAATATTTGTTTCAGGATTCGTTAATTAAACTTTATTGTACATTGAAAAATCAAGTGACTCGAGCGGAAAATGAAAGCTGGCTTCTGGGAGAGGATGCGCCGCACCAGTGACGTCACACGACCCTGACGTCACGTGACGCCGCGGACCACACGCATTTGTCCAATTAGGTCAATTGTCATTTTGATTTTTGGCATGGAATACTTTCGGAAAACGTTTGAGATTTATAGAGACGCCATTTTGTAAGTTATAGTTACCGTTGAATTATTTTTTTCAAGGTTTTCTCACATTACAATAGATGGAAAAGTTTTAGTACTTTTTATGTGTTAAAACTTTACAAAATGGTACTGTGGTGCGTTTTTTTTAATTTTACTTTCTTTTACATAATGCTAATTTTGGTTTACGAGAGTATATGTAATTAAACTTTAAACGCGTATTTAGTACTGAAGGTTTACGCGTTTCGTATTAAATACTAAATCTAGTCAAACTGGACTTTAGTACTTAGAGGTTATCTAGTCTCGATGCGTGTGATCGCGGTGACTGCGAAAGACTTAGAGTACATCGTTACTACATTGATCTCAAGTCGCCGAACGAGTTTTTCATTATATTATAGGCATAGCTAAACAGAATTTTCATAATTAACGATTTAAAGCTGTAGAGCACCAACACGGCCACAAAAGAAAAAAAGAAAAGAAATAAGTTTAACAAAAATAGTATAAATATAATAAGTATAGGTGCGGACGGCGTTCACAAACAATGCTTTTAATTGATAAGTTTAAACAAGGTTTACATAACATGATTGATTTAATTTATTCGAAATAGTAGAGGATAGGATTTTCTAAATCGCGAGTGACGTCATTGACAAATTTTCTCAGAAATAGTTGCACGTCCTTCGTGTATAATTCGATATTTTATTTATCTATACTATTATCTAAATAATCTTTATAAGATTTGATGTTTTTGTAAATAAAAAAATTGTTTGATGATGATTTTAATGATTATAATGTGAAGGATAGTGCCTGCTTCTAGCTATACTCTCGGGGCGTAATTCTGACTATTAATTTACTTCTAAAACTAAAAAAGGCCTCATTGAGTGAAATGCACAACCTTGGCTCGTAAAGTTTTAATTAGTACTGGGATTATGTGCTCCGCCAAAAATTGGTTCATATTTTAGTGGTAATCTGTGGAATAGAAAACAACAGATACATAATATTTTAAAAGAGGTTTAGAATATCGAAATGCGTTGATTATGCGATCTCATTTCAATTCATAAGAGGAGAAAGAGATAGAGAATTCGATTTTAATAGCTATGCCTATACTGATTTTAATGTATGGTTCCTTTTTTAATCGCTTTACATTTGGAATTGATTAATTCCGTCGTTTTCGTTGACTCCGTTTGTTTTTTATTTGATTTGAAAATTTTTGCACACAAAGGATAAAGTTTGCACACATATTAAGCGTTGAAACTTAGAGTGAAGTATGATTCCTGTATTATAAATCCTAATACATTTTGACGTACGGGACGTACGTAACTAAATCTTGTTTCTGATTTAGTTCATTGTCAGCTTAATTTAACTTATTGATTTAGTTTTTTTATGAATAAGGTACGTGTTTATTACTATTTTATGTTAGTCAAAAATCATTTATTCATATAGGTAACACAATGTACACTTATGAACGTTAAAGAAAGAAATATACATGAAATGCTTCTAATTTTACATTTACGGCCAGTTCTCAAATCAAGGGTGCAGAACGGAAGAGCTATGCTGACCTTGTGTGCAAAAATTATCGCAGTAGATTTTGAATAAAAACTATGTTTTTACTAATCACAAAAGCGTTCAAGAGAGCACGTTTTAGGGCTCTTTTAGCTATGGTTCACAATACATGTAGAAGGCCTTGTAAACGAGTGATTTTCGACTTTACTGAGCAACTTAGCCTGTTTACAAACCCCTCTACATTATTATTAATATTTAAATGATGTATTCGGTGTGCATATGATTTTATTAGATTTAATTTAGATATAGATTACATAAGTATTGTTAATGTTAAGTTTAATAAAGTATATGGAATTTTATGTTTTCTTTCACTCAATGCAGTCAGTTTTTCAACCTTATGAGGCAAAAATTCGTCTATTGTAAAGAGTCTATTAAAACCCAATTATTTTTTAAATCACGAAAAATATGTATACATATATGTATGTATTTATTTTGGCACAGTTGAACTGTCATTTTCATACAAATGTCTATCCACATATATCGATCCGACCTAACATGGATAACTTGTATTGACAGATCAATTACAATCTGTCGATTGATTATTGGCACACTATTATTAATATTTGGATTAAGAAGGCTATCCATCAAACTAACGCGGAGTACAAAAGTATCGTAAAGTTAGTAAAGGGTATACGTGGTGCTATTCTGCCGATTTATCAGTCTGTTGTAACATCCACTTTGATATCTGACTCCACAACTCTCCATCACTTCAAAAAAAAGTACTTTTACTTCGTAACATGCAAGATGTCGAATTTGAATTTTGTTATATCCCTTTTCCTCTGAGTTCATCCTAACATTATTTTTGTTACAAGTGAGAGAACAACTACCTGTTTAATAGACCGTATGTTGTAATAATTGACGTTCTGGATAAATTGCTAAAAAAATGTTGGGTAATGAACCACTACTTTGCGAGAATACAGCAAGATTATTCTGGTGAAAAACTATATTATTATATAATTTAGACAACTTGTGTTTTCGTTTTGGTAGAGCTTTTGTTAACAGTACAAGCTTAAAAATCTGCCCAGCCAACACACCGCTTTTTAGTCTCGTATGAAAAATTTGGCTAGTATAAAGGTTAAGAATTATAGTAAAAACCTCCGATTTATATAGGATAATAGTAGAGACAAGTTTGTACTGTTCGTACCGAGTACTGAACATTTCATTGGATTCGATCTCCGGACTATGTTGCGATGTTTAACCATAAACCAACCAAATGATGGATAGACATGGACGATGAACCATGCAAGCAAGCTTTTTTTTTAACGTCAGGAAATGCTGTTACGTATATCCCTTCGGTATTTTACTCCAAGCAAGCGTACTCAAGGTAAGGAAAAAAAACACGATTTCAGTCAAAATATTTTTATTTTTAATTGTTGACTATTGGAATGGTGAAACATTACAGAATAAATAATATAAAAACTGAATTTGGCACGTTATAATATTTACAAATCAAAATATCTTCGAGATTCTGTGTTTCTAATAAATAAATGCTTTTTCGATGCAATCATCGATTGGACGAAATGGACGTAACAAATTATTTACAATAATTACATATTCGCCTTATTGACTGACAGAAATGAAATTTTCGTCAATAACTAACCTATTAACAAACCCAGTAAAAATCTATTAGGAAAAATAAATTGTGATGCGACCCTTAAATTTTAAAATGCCAAATTTCAAAATAAATAATCTCCAAATTATTAAATCTCAATTAAATTCGTTAGAATCGTTTTTAACATGTATAAAACACCCTCATTACCAAGTTAATAATCTCGAATTACACGAAATGCCGAAATCGTATTCAATTCAAAATTACTTAAATGCCATTAAAATCAGCATATCAGTAATTACTACGACCAAATATCGAGGGTTACCATACGTAGTTATAAAATATAATCCTAGATTAACTATGATAATATAGGCAATTCCATTCAGCGCCTATTCTACTCGATATGCACTAAATTATTCTCATTCTTATATAATAAAGAGTAAATTCAACATTTTGTAATACAAGAATTTGAGACATACAAATTAAGGCAACAGTAGAAGTGTATTCGTTAAACCTGCACACAATTCCTTTACACAAACACACAATTGATTTACATATTGTTGTATCAACTCATTTCCTAATAAACAGCACAGAGCTGGCAACTTTGAAATATTTTGCGAAAAAAAATAATATCAAAATAATATATTTTATCGCAAAATATACTAGAATAGGTTCATTTTTACTTTATAAATTTGTAATTAATGGAATGATTAGAATCAATATGCAGATTTAGCGTGTTTTATAAATATTTATAAAAATACCTAATGTTACAATCTCTTGTTGCAACGAAATTAAATATATAATATAACAACCATGCGACGTAACATACATTTATATAAAATCATTCAATAAATTTAATGAAAATAACTCCTATCACTGGCAGTAAATAAGCATTACTCAAGAAAATAGTAACTTCAAACATAGTCATACATCTTCGAGTAAAGACAGCTTACGCACGTAGTCGCAGATAAGAAGAACGGATTTGATATCAGGTCGGCAAAATACTCAAAGATAGTAATTTAATTACACAAGAATTCAAAGTAATAATGATACAATTCCGATAAAAGCGGTGCTTTTTCAATAAATTTTAAACAAGAGTTATACAATTTTAATTCGAACACTTTAAAAATAGCCTTTTTCAGGCCACCGTTTAAACGTTGTAATACACATTGTTATATCAATGTGGTGGAAAACAAACGGGAGTATAAACAATTTTAACTTTATATACGGTTGGATATAAACCCAATCGAGAAAACACGTAAGAAATAAGTCAATAGAAATCGGAAAAGCCCCTTTTGTTTGGAATACAATCTAATTTATTCTCCCACGTTCCTAATCCTCTCAAGACTAGCTTAACAATTACAAAATTACTCGAAGATGTTAAATGTCCATTAAGAAAACATTAAAATGGGGTTTACATGAAGAAGGAAGCATAAATCGAATATGGCACAGAGTGCCCTAGCCTTCTAAATATGATAGGAAAATATATCAACAGAGTGCTAGAAAATATGCAGATAATAGTTCTACTGTTAAAATCTTATTGAATAGATAGATCCTATAAAAACTATATTATTTCTGTCTAGTGAACACCTGCATGTGTTTACCAAGGTAGCATACTTTTCCATTTTTATTCTCTCGATGTCAAAATGACATCTTATTACAGAGGTGTAAAAAATTGTTTATTTGAGGACGTTAACAAATATTTATAAAGAATTGACATATATTTTGAACAAGGAATGTTTCTCTAAAGCGTAAATCTCCAAATGAGGAGGAAAATGAAATTAAGGTGACGCGTAGAATTGCAAAACCAAACTGAAATATTGGAAACAATCTTTAACATATCAAACATTGGAATTTGTAATGTTCAACGAGAAAAAAAACGGAAATGTAAAATCTCTCGAAAACTTCAACAGTCACAGTACTCGAAACAGAAATAAGCGTTAAATAATTATGGAACATTAACAATAAATTCGTGATAATTTCTGGAAAACGTCATAACTTTTGATTTATCACTTCACACGTGGATAACTCAAATGGGCATCATCGAAATTCCTTTTATTATTTATATTCAAATACGCAAAGAAGAATTCAAGGAGTTGCTCAAAATTGTTGTGTGTGTCATAATATTGTAATACATATTTAGTAATAAGCAAATTTTTGGGAGAGTTTTCAGTATTTGAACATGTATAAACTGATACATGCCTTAAACTTATAAACATAAGCTTTTTAAAACGTTTTAAATACATAAAGAAAATTAAAGAACAACTCAAATTTATCTTTGTAGTATTATTTGAGAGTTATTGGACATGATACAACTCATAGATGTATTAATCAGTTTTTTAAGACGTTTTAAACACATACATATATTAAATATTGGAGCTGGTAAAAACTTTATCTCCTTCCAAAATTTAAATTTATCTTATATAATTAATTTATTTGCGTATTTGAACACGATTAGAAACACTTATAAAACTTTGATAACGCGAAAATTTCCAACGTGGATTTAATCTCAAAATTCCATCGTACGATTACAATCTTACGCTAAATAATTCCAAGAGCAAACAAACAGTTTGAGCAACATCAGGGAATACGAGATGTATTGTCAAATTGGGCAAAGTCGATATAAAACTAGACATAGGAATAAACGAATCTAATATATAACGATAGGGGAAGACTGATGTGGTCTATCGTTGTTAAATCTGGAATAAATAAAAATAATTTTATTTTACACTTATACGGCCTTATTAGAAAATATGGATTGAAGAAAACAGTAGATGTTTTTATTTCTACTCCCCTCCGCAAAGGTAACCATGTTATTTAGTGTTAGGTTACCATGGTAACTAGTATGGTACCAACTGTAGCCCATAATAATAAGGCTTTTAGTGAATACTGACGTCACGTATGTGAACTTCCGAAGAAAATATAAGCAATTAGTTTAAACAGTCTTAATAAGTTATCGAAACTAGCTATCTATACAAGTTACAGAGAAATATTAAACTAAAAAAAAATTATAAATATTTTAGTTTTATAATAGTAATAATAAAAAACCTTACATTATCGAGGTGCACTAGCTGCGACGGGCTTGCCACTTGAAGTCAAGTTGCATCAGCCACTGCTGTCCCCTTGACTTATCACACGCCCTCAGGACCGGCTTCCATACATCCGCTGACTCCGGCTTTGTAAGGCACATACCCGTGTTGGAGTGCTTTATCGTGCGCAACTGAAAGATTAAAAAAAAAATTTGTATTAGGAATCTTTGAGCTAAATTTCCGGATATATATCTGTGTAGGGTGTTACCCCGCCCCGTCCAAAAGGTTTTTGACCCCCCCCCCTTAACGCGCCTTACCTTGCCTAACGCTTAACGTTTTTCTACGTTACCCAAGTTGCCATTTAGGTGGTGTAAATTATCGGATAGAAACAAACTAACAAATCCAAACCCCCCCCCCCCCCAAATTCGTTACGTAACACTTGAATGCTCCCTTTATTATTAAGTAGGACCTGGATGACAAAGGATGTGTCACTAGTTTAAGAGCTGTTAAAAAAAAATTCTATATGAAATTTGCCAGCGCATACTTTTTATTTTAGATTTCTTTCATTTTTGAACTTCGTACCTCGAAGGAGTCCGGTCGCCCCACAAGACATGAATAACCCGAGGTCCTCACACATATATAATCTTGAATGGGTTTTTTATTTATTTTTGTAATTCAGAGATTAAGCGCAATTTCTGACTCCTTATGAAGAAAATTTTAAAATCTACCTTAGCATCATAAGTCCACTCCTGGTTTCCTCGCATCCCATGACATCGGATTAGCTTAATTGGACCCCTTGGGTGGGCTGCATCAAGGCAATTGTCATCAGACATAATCTGCTTGCGTTTTGTATATGCGAACACCTGGAAATATGAAAATATTCCACATGTATTTTAAATTCTTATAGAACAAAAAATTCAAAGTAACAGGCTCTTATATAACAATAATTAAGAATTAAAAAAAACTGAATTCTTTTATACTAAATACGACAAATATTGAAACAAATTTAATAACATTTAGGGGAAACCAGTCCAATTTGAACTTTTGCCGAAAAATGAACACATGACCATGTTATTTTTAACTTGTAATAAAAATTAAAATTTTACCTGATTCCCACCCATTCCATGACAGTATCCCATTCCCAGGGGCTGCCCAGCTTTCCCGCCCAGAGTGTCGAGACAATTAGACGTTTCAGCGTTTCGAATCTGAAATTTTGGAATAGAAAAAAAAGAAATAAATATTAAGCAAGTAGTTTCTTATCGTTTACAGAAACTACGTTGGTTTATCTCAAGATCTTGTGTTTGATTACACGGAAAACTAATAATTATTTAAAATAAGTTTCCGAAAGCCGATTCTGATCTAATCATAACAAAGAAACAAACAGAACAGCTGTACATTTACCGTATTTGGTCTTTTATTTATTTACGCTTTTGTAAATTCAAAATTGATGACCTATTTACAAAATTCATTTTAATTTGTTTCGGGATCCACTCTCCTCGGTATCTTCACAAAACTTAGCACAAGGTCTAATTGATACCAAGATTATTACACAATATATGTGTAAGTGGTGATAACGTATCAATAAACAATCCGACACGATAAACGCTGATTTATTTTCTTATCATTTCTGTTGATAGTGATACGAGATTATTATCGCATGCACCTATTATAATAATCAGCAATCTACAATTATTATATGTACATATATAAATATGATATAATTATATATATGTCCGTTCGGTGGAAAATAAATGCTAAACAAAACTGAGACACACGTTACGCATAAATAAATCATGATGTTTTATACATTGTTTTCCTTCGGTGGATATAGGACGCCACAAGAAAGCACGATGCAATAAATCACAATGTATAAAAAAAAAAATTTGGCAAACAAAGGAAAAAAAATTATTGCCAAATAAGTTGCTTTTTATATTAGAATATAATATAATATAAAGCATGCATATCCGCTTGTAGAATCCTCAACCATCTGTAGTCGTTGGAACAAAAAATAGTTTTAATACAGTTGCTCAAAAAGTGGCGTATTGCAGGATCTTTTCCGCACTCGTGCGTTCTCTTTCCTAACTGTCAAAACAATGTCTACTAAAAAGAAATAAACCAGCCACGAAGTTTTTACTAAATAAATCATAGAAGTTTTTATGATTCATGCTAATATTTCTAAAAGGAATATACGCTACATATCTACGTACGACGAATTTATTTCGTGGAGTGAAGAGAAAAATAGCAAATACTTTTATTAAATTACTTTCCCAACTGTATTAAAAATAGTTGTTCAGTACACGTGCGGAACCGCCATTACAACTTGTTCCGACTGTCAACCCTCGCCTTCGTCTGCGCCTCGGCTAGACATTTGTCGGAACTCTACAATGACAGGCTTTCCGCACTCGTAATGAAATAAACTATTCATGAATGATAATATAATGAAATAATGATTATATTCTCTAAGTTAAAAGGCTTACAACGCTCTCACGGACCCTCTGGCATTGCGTGTCCATGAGTGGCGGCATCGCTATAGATATTAGGTGATCCTCCGCCCGTTTGCCCCCCATTCTATAAAAAGAAAGTTACTCACCTCTCCCAAATAATAATATTCAAGAGGCATCTGACTCTCCGGGTAAATATTCTCCAGGTACCATCTGAAGCTCTTGCATTTCAGGTTCTCCCGCAAAGCCTTCCGTTCAGTGACGTCACCGACAGGCACGTTCAAGGCACCTACTCACACATCATTAATGCAAAATCGCTAACAAAAAATTAAAGTTATATAAATAAATACATGCATAAATTAGAATACATAAAACATACCCATAACCATATTATCAACTCATTCTTATTCTGCATAAAAAAATGTCAATCATTAACCAAATGTAATGATAAAAAGACCGGAATAATGATGTCAATAAAAGATTGTTGATCGTAAGTGATAAAATCGTTAATTGTAATTAGCAGAACAAGAACAAGTGCGTTAACCATGACGCGTGTTGCGAGTTATTTAATGAATTAAAATGTGTTAATGCAATGATATAACCCAATGATGCATATTACGGGAAAGAGCAATAATAGCAACCATCTATACTAATATTATAAAGAGGAAAGGTTTGATTTTTTGTTTGTTTGTTTGTATGAATTGAATAGGCTCCGAAACTACTTGGCAGATTTGAAAAATTCTTTCACTGTTGGAAAGCTACATTATTCCTGAGTGACATAGGCTATATTTCATTTTCAAAAAAATAGGCATCCTTACTAAAATTACGATAACATTAACATTTGTTTATTATTTGATACAATTCTAACAGATGGCGCTGAGTTAAAGGTAGTAGTTTGGCAAGACGACGTTTGCCAGGTCAGCTAGTATTATATAAAATATTTATATATAATATTAATGGTTTATATAAATAAATAAGGAATTCGCCAGGATTACTTTTATTTGGCGTAGAAATAGGATAATTTTTTCCTCGATAATCACGATTTGGGAATATTCAAAAAGGAGTGTCAATAATATTAATACATTTGCATGTTAATAAAAATAAGTAATTTTAATATATTATAATTATTTCGTTATTATATATATATTTTTCTTTCTTTGCTTTACTTCCGGCAATTGAAATTGCGTTATATGAAAACGTCTTCAATAAGAATGTTCCAAACCTGATTCGTAGGTGCGTTTGTACATCCAAGAATTTGTATCTGATCGTAGAGTCATATCATAGATTCAATTAGTTTCCTTAATGCACATGTTTTTGCAACGGCAACTTTTAAATAGTATTTCTTCGTTGAAACAATTACAAAAGTAAATCCAAATATACCTCGCGACACGTTCACACCATATATAAGTCACAATAACCTGGGTTAATATTGTAGTAGAAATGTTTCCAGTCGTCAAGCCAAACTTCGGCGAGACGCGCGTTGTTGTGGTTGACGACACGGCCCGTCCCTCCCGGGAACGAATAGGGCGTGGTCTTGCGAAACACGTGGCCCACGTGGGAGCATGGCGCTATCTCCAGAGTGCCCCCACACATCCATACCTGGGGCACAAGTCTGGTATTGCATACGTGGTACAATGTTTTTCTAGCTTAGGGATTTGTTCAATCTGGTTTTCCAAAAGCATGATAATCCCAGCTTCAAAGGGGATTTAATAAACGATGAAGGGAATACTGACGAGGAACAAGAGGGATATCAAGGTTGTATATATATATGTAGATACTCTAGACACACGGTATTTGTCACCAAAACCCTAGGAAACGAGTAATCCTATGGAGGACGTAGTCTTAAGCTACCAAAACTGTCAGAATATTTGTATTGCAATAACAGAGTTACTTTCCGGTCAACATGTCATGTGAAAAATCTGATGTTACAATAATGTATAAAGCGAGAGGTTACGTATAACTTCCTAGACAATCAAAAAATTATATGATTTCACTTTCGAATGCGCATAAAATTTATTCAAAGGTCAATTGAGTCATGATGTGACATTGTTGAATCATATTTCTACATGGCAAGACAATCTTAAACCAATAGAAAATCATATTCTTAATTTGTTATTGCAGCAACCCAAAAAGTAAATCTATCGAATACGGAATAGACATATTGTACGTTATGAGAGTTATTTTCTCCTTAAATAAATGCGAAGAAAATAACATATATGGTCCATGTTTATATCAACATTGCGACACCATTAATTCAATAATAATCAGAAATCCTTTCGTATGTCCTATGCATCTCATTAAATACCTTCCACGAATAATAACACTTAACAGAGGCCATTATTTTATAATTACCCCAATTAACTTCTATGAACTATCAAGATAACGGCTACGATGATAGCCAATTAGCTTCTATTTATTAGTAATTTATGGAGTGATTCAATACTAAGCCCACTAGATGTCGGTTTGAAAAAATTGTGAAATTCTTGATATTGTAAGTTTATAAGACGACAAAATAAAACTGCTATTAAGCAGTACTAGTATAGACTAAACTCTAGGCGATAAAATTATGACGGATGCACTGGTTGGCCAAATAATATCTTTAGAACGTCGAATCTAACGGAACTCTTGTTGGAGCACTCCTGCAATGTACGGGGTAGACCAAACCTTGACCAAAGCTCCCTCATGCTTAGTTCTGTCGCCCAAAATTTTTGTCTAGGGTGGTGCAGGTTTCGGTCGAGTATAATTTACTAATATACCTAAAATAACATTTGGAACAAAAATTGTTTATAAACACGATTATGCCGGTGCCACTCTTTTACATAGTTGTTATATAAACAATTTTCACAGTTATTGAGCGTGAGATGAAACAAATGCGTTCGTCTCAAATTCAACACATTATGTTATATTATATAATTATTTAATACATTAAACAATATACATCGGTAAATCAATGGAAAGTTTCCCAATATTTAAATATTCAGTAAACATTTAAGACATAAATAATGTTAATTATATAAGTGTTATAATAAAAGATTAAATATTTAAACAACTGAATAAACAGAAAACAATATGTTAATTTTATTCGTCTATACTGTATAAGTGTAATAGTTGCTTGCAGCCAAGAGCGCCTGATCACTTAAATCTTACCATTCTTTTGCATTAATTATAACAAATAAGTACATATTTGTCAGAAGTACGAGCTTCATATGTAATATATAACGTAATAAACATATTAAATAATAAGATCAATAATATTTCAATTAGTAATGGTTTAGTTTTTTTTAATCTATACTATTCTATTAAGCCATGACACGGAGAGTATACATGTTTCATCTTAGACTCGGTAAAGGTCTACTATAGCCAATAATGTTTATATTTTTAAACCTGTTCCTAACTAAAATACGATGTTGGAAGATGTAATCTTTCGTAGAGGCAAGTCCAGAATATCTTGGTACAGAAGGCACTGAAGGCTGATCACAAGGTCTATTGGAAAAAAAACCACGAAACTGAAAATAAGAGCTAAAAGGTTGTATCGCCACGTCTAATAAGAAATTATACCATTCCTTAGTAGCTGTATTCAGAATCCGTAACAGAAACAAATGGCGTAACTATAATTAGTACGAAAGACCCTTCAAGGTTACAGCGACCTGTACGAGTCAATGACCTTTGCTCATTTAAAAACCATTCAATACTCTCCGTGAAGAATTGCTGTGGGATTTTTTATATTTAAACCTCATTGCTTCTGCATTGAGAAGAAGCAAAACAAAAGACAAAAGAACGAAAATTCCTAAAAGATATAAGATTAAAGGGAAAATATAAGCATGCAATAGAAAGCGAAATATGAAAATAATGAAACAAAGATGGAATGCAGTTGCAATGATTATCAAATGTTATTAAGCGTTAATAACACACAAATTGTTAATACTCCCAAGCCACAACAAAACTTTGTGCGAGCGTTTCACGCTTTGCCAATTCATTTTCACCTTAAATAATTATTATTAATATAAATGACAATTGTATTGCTTGAAAATAACCTTATTCGCTCATAGGAAAGTTCAAATATTTTATTAATCGACGCTAAAGGATGGTAACACGGAATTATAGGCTGTTTTATATTTTCTTAGAATAAATATCAAATATCTTTACAAGTATTATTCCTTCATCGTAAAGTCAGCCGAAATTCATTATTGATAAAAAAAAACAAAAATAAATGAAATTGTAATCGATCAATATTAAATTTCGAACTCAAAGAGCCGACATAAAATCACGGTAATTGCTCGAAGATTATCACAAGATAAAGCAACGACACATGCACACGATACATTAATACGTTTACACGCCTTAATTGTTTTATCTGTCATTGGTTTCATTTTAACACCTAAAAAAATCAAGTGATTTGGTAAACAAACTTTCCAATTACTAGTAAGATCATGTTATTATTAGCTTATGGCATACACAAGTAAAAAGGTTTCGAAGTTTGACAGTCTAAGAAATTCTTTACCTTATCCCTATCATAATAACAAAATATTTATTCTCTGTAAATCTTTTGGCAAAACGTGCAACGCATACGCAAGTCCAACCGAACCTGGATTCATGGCGTAATAGAACTCTCCCCATTCGTCCATCCACACTTCGGCAACTCTTGCCGCGTTATGGAGGACCACGTTTTGAACTCCACCGGGGAATGAGTACGGAGATTTATCACGAAACACGTGGCCGACGTGAGAGCAAGGCACTATTTCAAGGCGCCCGCCGCACTGCCACACCTTCGACCCGGAAAGTACCAATTAATGGGACATTTGGTCATTATTGCCAAAGCTATCGAGTTCTTTCATAATAATGTTGGGCTTTTATTATTAATCGTAAACAATGTTTTCATCCAAGTAGGATTCAGTCATTTCGGCCTGCATCATATTCGGTAAGCTGCAGACACATTAATCCGACGAATGTTACCCTGAATGTCGAAATTCACCATAAATAAGTCGTATACGATACCCTGAAGCTCATCTCCAAGTTCTCTCCACCCCAGATGTCCATACCCTGGTCGTAAGAGCCGATTTTGTAGAAATAGTCCCTGTCGATGGCAAACAGGCCACCGGCCATTGTAGGCGTGCGTAAGGGAGCTGTTCGGTCGCCCCCTCTTCTCGCCATTTCACGCTCTGGTACACGGTACCTATAAAATATATATATAATTGTAAAGTATCTATAGGTATCTATTACAGTAAGTATCAACTGGCAAATTAAGTATTTAACAATTTGTCACAGAAATTCACCGTGTCTGCATTCGGAGATACATTTTTAGCTTCATTTTGCTTACACAAATGAAGCTAAAAAATAGTTCTAGCGTAATATGTAGTATTTCGGTCTTAAAGGCTAAAATAACATACTATAATAATACAATATACTAATACTTCTGGAATAAAAAAATACGTGAAGAACGAATAAAACTACAAGATAAACATAGCGTACAATGTTGTACGAGTAGGTACGTACAAATTTTATATGGTTTGTCAACTAAACATCCGTTAGAAAATCAAGTTTTGCCGACTCGCTGCCGTTCTAGTAGTAAATGAGACTGTCAATATACTAATTATATCGTCATAGTATTGGATTTATTTACGTCTTGTTTAATTGTGTTAATAAACCAAATGGACTTTTTAAGACAAACATCAAGTACATTTTATAAAACGTATACGTACTACTAGTATAGGTTAAATGTCTTTGTATCAATTACTATGTTTTTAAAAGAGCTATAATAATAAACCAAGATATCTGAGCAACGGCCATATTCTTAATCCTATGTAAAGTGACAACCTCGTTTACTCTATTAAATGTCAAACTCCGTACGTAAAATTCAGCTCTAAAATCTCAAAAAACAGCTCAAAACAAGATTTTTATTGATTGGTGATCGAATTAGTAATTCGTTATAAAAAAGGAAGATCATCTTATATATGTAAACGTAAAACTCACATTAGCTTTGGTTCCATAATTATTTCACAATAGTTGTATTAATATTAATAATACACACAGTTATGTAAAATGTAATTGAAATATTTGCACTGAAGATGTATAAAATAATAAACGAATTAATAAAATCTGCTTGGCGGTTTTCTTACTGTCAAGTTTCTCACCGAGTAATTTTCCTAAACCTCAATTGCATGTATAGAAAATCCATTAGCACAGCGCGACCAGAGTGCGCTATAACTACTGCTTATTTACTAAGCATTTCATTTCAAATACACATTACATTTATAATTCTATCATCTCCTTCAATCTAAGGTATATCTGTGCCTTCTTCCAAAAACCCGCTTATTCTATCTGTGCCCTATTCCAAATCCCGCTTTTTCTATCTGTGCCCTCTTCCAAACCTGTTTTTTGTGTCTGCACACCACCTTCTAAATTGTCTACATTGTGCACCAGTTTAATAGTTTGTAGCTATAATTTTCTATTCCTGTTATTATATGCCCCGCCAATTTCCAATTAATTCTTTTTTTTTTCATTTTAAAAGTATGTTTTATCTAGTCTTCGCTTGCCTATCATTACGTCGTTCCATCGAACTTTGTTTTATATGGTGCGCTTTAGTGAGTGCCCAAGTTTGCCATCCATACATTAGTAGGTACACATAGCACACAAGTATTGACATTTTTTACATACATATGACTAATATTAAGTAGAAGGTCTGTTAACCACAAAAACCAGCTACTGTAACTCTAGACGAATCCGTACGAATTCTACCAATTCTCAAGTTAATTTGATTTGTCACATAATTACAATAGACATTCTAAAGTCATATGTTTATTACTGTATACGTAGTTAGTACGCGCGAAATTTCCGGAAGCCTAAATCCACTCCTCGATTTGGGAAAAAGTAAAGAACTAGTAGCGGTGGTGGAAATTTGTGTATATTAAGGTGTTTTAAGTTTAAAAAAAACTTATATAGAACAGCTGGCAAACGGGAAGTAGGCTCAGCTTATGTAAAGTGATACCCATGGATTATTTCAATGCTAGAGGGCTCGCGAGTGCGTACGCTCTTCAGGCGTTCTTACTGGACCCTACGTCGAATTGGTTCGGAAATATTTCAATGTAACAACAAATCCCCTCAAATGTGTGTTCTCACTTAAAACACTTTTCAATTCCTTGGACGTTTTGGCCAGTAAGATCTTTATAAGTTTCTTTGAGAATCCTCTGGAATAAGATATAATATCTTATTCCAGAGGGATTCCATTCTTTCAAACATCATTACATTCAATTAAATATGTGTGTTATATAGTTTCACGATTTATGAAAGTTTCTTGCCAGTTCTTCTTACCCGCTCTACGCCCTTGACTTCCGAACTGGTGGTAAATGTAAATTTACGATTAATTTAATTTGTTTTTCTTGACGTTCATAAGTGTACGTTTACCTAAATGAATAAAGATATTATGACTATGATTATGACTATTCTTGACCATCATATTATTATTATTAAATTAAGCGTATCACATAATATGTTTAAACAATTGTCTTCTCCACGTCATGTTGAGGATTATTGGCCCACCCTCATCCAACCATCAAAACATGAGGTTGTAGTTTGTGTAATGTGCGCATTCAACCCCTACGGTGAAGGGAAGCATATTTAGGAAAACGTCATTTCTAAGACCCAAATGTCAACGAAGACAAGTCAGGCTGTCATGGATGATGTCAAAAATAAATAAATAGTAACAGATAGGTACAGAAATCTGGCGCCCAGACCTAGAAGGTATTTTTTTCTACCCTGGTCTACGTTTTGACTTCTTTACCGTGTTAGTTTTGAAAACCAAACATAGTTTTCCGCGCACGTTCATTCAAGTCTAATATTTTCTAACAATTTAAGTTACGTCAGGGAACCACCGCAAGCACCGAAATATTTTATATACACTGAATAAAAGAAATATACGTAATCTAAAACGAAGTTGTTCAACAGCACAGTCGGATGTCATGGCCAACCTGAATTTATCATAGCCGGTTATAACGCGAGCCTGATTGTCTATAATAATCATTTTACTTTCATCCTCATCAAAGATCATAAAAAAATTTCCAAGTTTTACAAAAAGCACTTAAAGCTAAAGAACAAGTACATCAAAATCTGAACCATTCTCGAATCCATCAAAACACAATAAATCATCAAAATCCCGCCGTTTAGGAGTGCAATTACAAACACACAAATATATATAAATATAACCAATAACAACACCGGAAAGTTACCACTGTAAACCAGATCAATATAATATCTATTTTCATATCCCGCTTTCCCTAACATGATTAGCAAACTGATCGCTCAGCAAATATAAATTCGTCCATGTACTTTAAATGGAGCCGTATAATGATCTAACTAATAAATAAATAAATCAGTGGCGCTGCCACCTCTTTAGATCTTGGCCTCAGAATTCTGAATCTGTTTCATGATCATTTTTAAATCTAATAGGCAAGTAGGTGATCCAGTGCCTGACACACGTCGTCGACTTTTTGGATCCAAGACATATCGGCTTCCCCACGATATTTTCCTGCGTTCGAGCAAATGTTAAATGCGCACATAGAATAAAAGTCCATTGGGACACAGCCGGGGATTGAACCTACGAACTCAGGGATGATAGTCGCACGTCGATGTCGAGTCGATGAAGCCACTAGGCTAACACTGCTTTTTATCAATAATGATCTAACTAGTAGTCCCTTAACATTCATAACAAGTCCCCTTTAAGGCAATAAAAATTTTAAGCAAGAGCGACGGCTCTTCGCAAATTATGTAATTGACGAGTCATCAACCCGTTTATTTATTAGTTCGTTGGAATTCAAACTTAGAACCGCCGGATACGGAAACTATCCCTAAACTATACTATAAAACTTCAAAACCAATAAATTTAATGAATTATATTTCTACGTAGCCTTTATGATGTACCAAGGCCACCTTTCTCCACGTCTAAACTAAAGTTCACATACAAAACCAGTTCTATCAATAAAATAACAATGTGCATAACGAATACCAATAAGTGCCGTATTTATTATAAAAGCCACAAGAATGAAGATTATTTTTTTTCACAAGAATTCAATTTTTATTTAATTAAATTTTAATTACATATATAATTTCCATTGGGACATAAAACACAACAGAAACTATACCCTGGCGTTAAATTAGATGTGCGGTATGTTTGCATCTTCTACAACATTAACCGTGGAGAATATTTGGAAGAGTTATTTGGATTAATACCTGCAGCCGAGTTTCATCATCGGACGTCGAGATAGAATACGGAATTCCATCTATATCACTTCCACGTCTGTCGTTCAATAACTGAGCGTTATTTCTGGCAGTTTTCCGCGGATCAACTATATGTGGAACAAGCTACCCATGGACGTATTTCCGAATTAATATTTATAATGAGTGACTAGTGCACCTATGTACATAATTTTATTTTATAATTACAGTGATTGCCTAAAAGTCATAAGGCTCATTGCTTTACTTTTAAATAAACCACTTTAATTAAAACTGACATCTTGCAACGAAATGTTAAATAAAATAATAAATAAATAATAATATATAATAACAGAGTTACGAAGAAGAAATCAATTTTAAAAAATCAATTTATATATGAAAGATTTGTTTATAAATGTATAAAGCATATTCCTTCGGAGCAGTAAGTATACACAAAGTTTCAACTCAACCATGAAAGACATAATTACAATGCGTGACTATAATGTACGTACGTACGATAAACGTCATTATCAATTTTCTACTATTTGGTGAAAATGCCTATAAACATGAAATGAAGTTTCAAGGCTTACCTACTTTAAACAAAACGTATGTATACAGATATCAAATAGTGCTTCCTCTAATAGAATTAGGGGATTGTATTAGAACCACTTTTCGACAGTCGTGACCAATCACCGTTAAACCAATTCGTTTTAAAGCTTTGTCACGTGACCATCATAGGAAATCGTCTGAATTATACAAACAGACCAAAACAAAAATGACAAAGATATAACAAAGATAAGGCTTGTTAAATACAATAAAATTGTGCAATGTTTAACCAATTTCGCATCAGCGCTTATTGAAAAATGATATGATCAAATGATGAATTGTCAAACTTTATTATTTTTAATAAGTACACAGCATCATATATTTCTACCTTATAAGTTTATAATCTATTCTAAAATACATGAAAATTACGATCAACAAAAAAATATTACATTTCCAAAATAGAGAAAAAAATATTAACCACAAATTATTTCTTTATATCTTTTATTTAATTTTTTCTCTTTGATTACTGCTGTGTTGTATATTTATGTGTGTGTGTTTTGTTTGTAATAAATATGTCTATGTCTATGTCTATTACTTAGTACATAGTTACTTTAGTACATTTTCGTCTCTTTCTGAGAATTGTGTTTATTACGTGATTAAAAAAAATCAGATTTTAGTTGAAACATTTATAAAATGTAATATTTTACACCCAAACTTAATTTAAGGGAACGATAAAAACAAAAAACAAACTCGTTCTATAATTTAATTATGCTTTTCAGCCCATACTTTGTTATCATAGATCATATCATCTCATCAATGCAAATATGATTCAATAGGCAATGTGTGAAAGTAAGAGATCTCTAATAGATTAACTCGGGTTTATAATCACAGTTTTCGCCTCGCGATGGACTTTAATTAGATTATGGAAACGTATGGCTTACTGTGGATTCCTATTAAGATTACCGACAACACCGCTTTTTATATTTTCATATGTATGTTAATGTAGACATGTGTTTGTCCTAATTTTGTGGTCCAAATAAAAAATTTAAAAAAAAATCTTTGAAACAAATGTTTAATATAGAACTGTTTCGTTTTATATAGAGCATGATTACTATTAGAGTCATTTGTCAAAATCAAATGCTTGCTTTTATAAATAAACAAAGTTGGAGCTTTTTTAAAAAAAATGTTAAAAGAACTTTATTTCTCTTTACAAAAAAAATATTTTATTTACACGAGAAACTTAATATTAATATGTATATATACGAGCGAGATACACGTCGCCATTAACTGTCTCAATTTTAGTCTACTATGTTCACACTAACATGCATCTTTAATGTCTTTTTAAATTTGTCAAACACTCCAATATAGATGAATTTTAGATGGTAATGGTGATTAGATAAATAAATAACAGACTCTGTAAAGATAATACAATCAATACATGAACATCACTTTCCACTTATTAAATTATTGAACCAGTCCAATTAGATTTTTTTGAATCGTATATTGTGTCAGTAGAGGTTGTGCCAAGTGCAAATGAATTGTATATTGCCGCCAATTATTTCTCCCCTATTTTATTATACGTGCCCGTAGTTTAGTCTTTATATTTTACGTTACCGATTTGATAGTAGGTAAGTATATGAGGGTTCGAACCGAGTCTTATGTAATGAGATCATTACATCAGGATAAGACTCGCACGCTTAACAAGCAATCACTGTCCTTAGTGAATAAACGTCAGTTAAAAGAGCATAAACAAAAAACAATATATATAAATCTTAAAAAAACTACATAATTCGTAGAAGCATTCGTGTCATAGTTTCTGTTTTTTTTTTTAAGAAAAAGCCGGTAACTTACAGTTTAACGTCGTTTGATTTTAAATATTTCTATAAACGTGTGTTTGGTATCGCAACTAATTAATTAATACCTCTAACGACATTGGGTAATTTAAGATAGGCCACGACATATTAATAAGGCATTCAGTCTCATATATAAACGAGGTCTACCTATTTAGAGTATAAATAGAGCTATATACTAAACGGACGTAGCGCGAACAATGGTGCGGTTATGCAACCAAAACAATCGTGTGTTACGATCGCCCTAACCTTGAGACGTGAACTTCTATGAAAATTTCTACTATTATGTACATCATATAAATATACATTTTTTAATACATTGTTTTATATAATTTCACATTAATTACGTGAAAGCCTAAATAATATAGAAGCCCACTTGGTAATTTAACAGATAGTCTTATTCAGAGTCAAACTTCTAAAATAAATAATGAAATTTATACGCATTTTTTTATAAGGCAAACCGGCGGCCTCATCTGATTTTAAGTGATACCGCCGCTCATGGAAACTAACATTGCCAGAAGGCTTGCATGTGCAGTGCCGCCTTTTAAGAATTGTTCTCTCTTTTCTGGAAGGACCCTAAGTCGAATTCTGTTCGAAAATCCTTCAGTAGGCAGCTGGTTCAACATAGTGGTGGTGCGCCACAAAAACTGCCTAACGAAACACTCCATTGTGGAACTACGGACATCCAAAAAAATCCCCTGAACACTCAATTTTTACACTTATACACTCTATAATTAAAATTTTTGAGCACTAACTTGAATGAAAATGTAATTTAAAAGCTCGACCCAATAAAAGGTAGAAAACAATTAGCAAACGCTTGACAATGATACAAAATAATTGAGAAACAAAAATACTCCATATTTAAATATGAATTTAAATAAAATACTTTAATTACATTCAAGTATCGGCCACTGCAGCCCATTAATTACTAAAATAATGTCAAAAGCACTCACCATCTGAAGTTGAGTTTCCAATTAAAACCGCCCCACGTCATGTCCGAAGCTTGAATGTACTCGAATGTTGAGTCCGAAATTACATCAATGATCGGACATACAACTGTAGTCCTATCTTCAACGATCCTCGCGAGAAGCGGCTCTAACCAACCCTCTGTTGAAAAAAACTATCGTTTAGTGACATTCTTAAATATGTACTCAGACGTTAGAAATAAAGTATTAATTTCCGCATCATTTTATCATACCAGTCTGGTTTCCTACCGATGTATTTATCAACGAGTCTTGACATGGAAAAATCCAGATTTAATTCCACCATAAAGGTAGCACATACCTAGCCATATAGGTAGCACAACTCGTGAAGTATTTTAGCCAAGTAATTATTTAAATACAATGTTTTTTTTTGTAACAAATCAAGCAGTGAAATTATTTTTGTGTTGATTGGCACCTGAGCAAATCGCATTGAATACCGTTGAGTTATATTTGTTATAGCATGTCGTTCCACTTAGCACGTATAATAAGGTTGGTGAAAGAGTCCATGACCGAATTTTGTCCATCTGAGTGCCTTTGCCTAGTCATTTCTAGCCATAAAAATAAATCAATGAAGTATGGTTTTAGCGCGATACACTGACGGAAGCCTCTATTTCTGTACTGATTTATAATCTCCGACGCAGGTGGAATAGTTAATAACAAAAAATTTAATAATTTCTCATGTGGTTTCTGGTAGTAAAAATTTAACTTCATGTTAACCGAACCGATAACTGCTATAAAGCTTGTGAGATTTACTGAATTTTTATTTTTTACGCAATTGCATTTAACACATAAAAAACATTTTTTATATGTTGAAAAGATCTCTCACTAAAATCCAAATATACGTTTCTACAACACATCTCTGAAGCTTTTAACATAATTAGTATTAACTATTTACTAAGTACTTATGCTAAACTCTTGACCTGTAATACCTTGCCCTATAAAAATACTGTGCAGTTTACTAAAATATACCTTATCATTTAATTTACAATTGACAATACCAAAAAGAGTTAAGTAAATGAGGAAAAAAGTAACATTAATACATTAAATCAACAATTTATTTAAAACATGTAATCTGTATCAGCCTTTATCGTATTATTTACGGCTACAAATTTATGTGTTCCAGTAATCGGTGAAAAATTGTTTCATGTCAATTATTATCGTAATGTATAAAACAAACGAAACGAAATAAAATTGTAATCACTACATATTATAAAACAAAGTCGCTTTCTCTGTCCCTATGTCCCTTTGTATGCTTAAATCTTTGAAACTACGCAACGGATTTTGATGCGGTTTTTTTAATAGATAGAGTGATTCAAGAGGAAGGTTTATATGTATAATAACATCCATTAAATAGTGGAGAAGTACTGTTATTTTAGAGGTTTCTAATGTGATGTCGTAAATAATTACATTTTTTCCGAGTACATTGCAAACGCAGGCTGAACCCTACGAGTTTTATCAAAATATTGTACTAAGTATTGTACACATTGAAAAGGTCTACAGAAAAGTCCGTGATGGTATATGTCTATCTCTTACGGATAACCCACATTTTTATATACAACGTTCACAGATTTTCTGTAGTGTATTTAGTATCAGCATTGCACCCGTGCGAAGCCGGGGCGGGTCGCTAGTACTTATATTATTAAGGAATAGAATAATTCTATTAATATTTCAATAGAAAAATTAGTATTAAAATTTAAGCAGTATTAAAAATTATAGCTTTCGGTGACAATATTTTATTTTCTCTTGTAATATATGCGTATAATTTAAAATCTTGTATATTTAAATTTGGATGTAACTCCACAACTTATTTAGCCTCTAAATTGAATCCTTAGTGAAATCAATGCGAAATTTTTCTTGCGAGATTTTTGGACGAGTTTTCCGAAGTTCTTCACTCACGAAGTCATAATTTTTTATGCACAGTTTTCAAATGTATGAAGTACATACTTTTCCAATAAAAGTTGTTAATTGCACTAACAGTAACAATTTGAGATGTCTGCAGTTCAATTCGCAAACTGAATATTTTTACCAATACACAATCTTTTAATTGGAAAAGTTTGTATGTTAATTAACTTTGAGTTGATGATACCAGGTACAGTTTTAAATATAATTTTGTTATTTTAATTAGAATTAGGAGATTTTCTTTCAGTGTGTTAAATGTAACGGTAACTTTTCTTTTCATTCATAGAAATATTAATTTTAGGTTTGAAGTTCAATTTCAGTCTCGTGATTATCCTTAATAATGAAAAACACAAGTTCTATAAGTCTCAAATAGTTATTATATATATGGTTTCGTCCCTCAGTCTTCAAAATAAAGATTATAAGAGTGCAACACCCGTTCAAGTTCCCGTTTTACTTCACATTAGTGTTACAAATGTATATAAATAATATTCTAAAGAAGCCAGTTAACAATAAAAATAGCTTCTGGCATTAGTATTGAATATTCATTATCCTATAAATATGTAAGAGGTGTGTATATATAGTTATTAGGGTATTCAGAGTCCTAGCGCCGAGTCTGTCGAAAATGTATTGGATTTTGACAAACCTCTACCATAATTCGTTAGTCTCGTTTCGGAATCTCAATTTTGGATTTGGGAATTAAATATGGTAGGAATACTACTGATAATAAATACGTGAGAATTTTCGTGAGAAAAATCATTTCCAGTCCTAAAAATATTTAAGACTTTAACCTTTGCGTCGAATACAAAAGATTTTAGATTTTAAAACCACGGTCTAAGCAAGTGTTTCCAAATTTAGGGTCCACAGGGGGAAATTTGGTTAAATTTGAATATCAGTTTTTCATATGTTTTGAAAATTTACTTGATGTGTTCTTAAAGGAACAATTATAATTTTTTAATATCAAAAATTATATTTGGTAACAAACTCTAGTAGGTTCTCATACAATTTTCAGAAAGGTGGTGACGGCACAAAAAAGTGGTCTCAGTATTTAAGAAATTTAGTTACTAGAAAATAAAGTAAATATAAATATTCATAGAAAGTAATTACACAAATCCTTGAATAATTATTTAATATGTTTTACCCGTATTGGTTTATATCTTATCCATCTTACCTGTGCACTCGCAATGAGCGTCCAAGAAGGTGATGACGTCACCTTTCACGTGTTTCGCGCCGAGGAGACGCGCGCGAATCAGACCCGAACGATTCTCCGTACGAAACAAATGCGTCGGCACCGGCAGTGTTTTAATATACTCTTCTAGCTTCTTGCCTAAATGTTCTGTTAAAGAATTGTTTTAATTTAATTTAATTGCCTTTACAAAGCTACATAAATGTTTAATTTTAGTTGTAATCTATATATAAGTCACAGTTTAGTTTGGATCTAATTTTTAAGATAGCAAATATATTTGTGTACAAATTGTGTCGCATAATTCCAGTCCCTCTTGTATTCTTCTGCTGCTTTTGCCAAAAAGCCGATTTTGAATCGGTTTTGATAGTGGGATGTGTAACAGAAGTATATAATTTAAAAAAATTAGTTTCATTAAAATGCAACATTAAACAAACCATTTGTATCATCGTAATAAACAAAGTTTTTTTTTAATATAAAATAAAATAATAGATATTAATTTTTAATTATAATTAAACATCAAATTTTAAAAACATATAATAAACATACCTTTCTCACTTGCGTCATCAACCAATATAATTTCCTTCAAAAGTGGCCGTGGGGATCTATTTATTGTACTCCATATAGTTCTTATCAGTGTGGACCATGCTTCATTATGGAAAACAATCACTACACTTGTTGTTGGCAGTAGTTGTGGATATGGCTTATCTTTACACCTAGGTTTCCAAAATGATTCAATAATTATATTTTGTATAATAAAAATATAGGTATTCGTATCTAGCTTATTTTGAAAAATTTATCTATAAACAGAATCTTTGATGTAAGGCAAATGTATTACAGTGTTCTAATACTATACTGTTCTAATTTAGTATTAGATATCATTTGTTTTTTCATTGTAAATCAACTTTATCTTTTTTTTTCAATTCTTTTCATTATAACACTATACTATAAGTGGTTTCATTTCTAAATAACTGAATTCAATTCAGATTATTCACATTCTCCTACCTACCTTATCCCTAACTAACTTCACTAATTTAAATTTATCTGTTATTATTACGATGTATATATATTAAAAATTAGATTGAATTTACCTTTATTAAATAAACTATGAAATCTTCTGCTATATTTCATAAAATTGAGCAGGTATTTAACTTCAACAAAAACATGTTAATGGAATTTAAAAACCAGAAAATTGAGCATTATATGTATAATTGTTACTTTATTTTTAATACTCCAAAAATTGTAGTAAAAAATTGTTAGATTACCAAAACAAGAACTTACTTTTCAAATCTAACATCAGTCAATGACCTATTATATGAGATCATGTCGCTAGCCATTAAATTAAATTGATTTTCCTGAAATTTTTCCAACATTATCTTTTCTTGTTCTATTGGAATGTTCACTGGTTTACCTAAAACATAAAAAATACAGGCTTTTCTCAGACTCAGGCTCATTTTTCAAGCTATCAATAAAATAAAAGTTTGTGATAATTCACATTTCAGTTTATAACAAAGGAACACAAATATTAATTTAATTGTGTTATATTTGTAGCATTACCCATTTCTCCTGGTAAGTCTGCTTGAGGTTTTATTTGTGGAGCAGGTTTCCACTTCTTAAGTCTAGATCTTGGATATGAGGGCAAATTTAACCCATCATCACCAACTTCTGGTTCTACCTCATTCTCCTCAAGGTTCGTATCATCATCCCCCACATCTCTATGTAATCCGGCAGCTATTGCAGCTTTTTTGCCCCTTAATTCTTCTACATCCTAGTCATAAATTGAATTTACTTAAAAAAACAATTTGTTTGATTCACATTTAATATCAAAACGCAAGACTCAAAATCGTGGGTGATAATGACTTTTTTATAATAATAATTATCACTTACCCTTAATCCATAATCGTTTGTTGTTTTCTTGTTGCAACCATCACCAAAACAGTCAGAATAAAAAGTTAGTATTGCAACATCAACTAACAACCACACAAGCGATGTAAGAAGGATAATTCGGCATGTGTGTATCCTTATTTTACTTCTAAACATTTTAACTAATAAGATTTACTAGTTTATTCACTGCCACATGTCAATTTAACACGCGAATGTCAGTGGTCCAACCATTCACCTGAAACAATGGGACAAAGATTTTAGGAATTAAAGACTAATCGTCTGGGCACTCGTGTATGTTTTGGTTAAAATGCAATTTAGCGGCTTACACTTACAGACCCGTCTACTTCATGAACCAAGTTATTTTAAAAGTAGGTTTCCGGATATATAATTTTACTATAATTTTTAACATAACATTTGAAACAATTATCTACACTGCCATTACAGAATATTTTCAAATTCCTTAAATAATTAAGTTTACCAAAACTTACGCATATAAGTTAATTATTTTTAATCACTAAGGACAAGCTAACACTACTCAGCTTCCATTCAGGCCAGCAATCAGCCAGTTAGTCTACTGCCCTGTGGCCTCCAATTGCCATCATTTGACAGTGACATTGGCAATCTTCGAATACGCATCACAACCTATTTTCTATGGTCACAACTATCAAATATTCTGTAAAGTAAATTAACACAGTTTTTTTTATGACAGGCATTAGTAAGACTGATAATGTTAAAAATCAATAATAAATATACACAAATTTAGATCAGTAATAAATATACACAAATTGTCGCAACGAACTGTCGTTTGCATACAAATTTAGTACGACTTTCTACATAATATACCACTGTTAAGGCATCTTGAATAGGACCCAAGGCATTTTGACTAAAACCCTAGGAATCCGAATCCGTTTATAGACGGATAAATACCCAAGTTTTAAATTAAGTTCAATAAAGGAAATGTGTGAGTCTATATTCTGAGTCTGATAGTGAGTTTTTATTAAAGTTTAAAATATGAACATTCCCGTATCGAATGCAATGATTGATTGTGAAGGAATAACTAATAAGACAAATCAACATATTGTGTGGTACGTAGAGATCGTGATCCTGGATTTTGTCGACGGTATGGTAAGGATCATGGAGGTGGTGTACTAATTGCTTATTCTAAGAAACTCAAAATTTTGTTGAGAGATGACTGGCAGTCTGACTGTGTTGAGGACTTGTGGGTACAAGTCACATTGAATGGCGATTTTACTATGAATCTATGTATTGCATATCTGCCTGGATATTTATCGTCAAATGCAGCTTGCGATTTTATTCAGAAATGTGGTCGCATAGTTGGTGACATGTCTGATCACAGGACTTGTATATTGGGTGATTTTAATCTTGGTAATGTTCTCTGGTCAACTGAAACTGGCTGTCCTCTGAACAATTGCTGTGAAAAGTCAAAAGCTTTGTGTGACCTATTCGATGTTACTATGTTGCGACAGCTAAATTTCAATAAAAACTATAAGGGTCGAATACTAGATCTAGTTATAACTGACTGTCCAGACTTATTTACAATTTTACCGACATTACACATGAGCCGTCTAGATGAGAACCATCCGACATTTGAACTAATACTTCAAACCACTCCTTCTACATTGATTCAGCACACATTGCTTAAAAAACTATGTTTTCGTAAAACTGACTATGAAAGCTGCAGAAAGGATATATTGAAAATTGATTGGGCTGAATATTCATTTAATATGGGATGTGACGAATTTGTTCTGTTATTTTACAACAATATACATTCAATCATAGAAAAATATACTCCTAAGTCTAATGGTCCAAACAATAAATATCCGCAATGGTATTCCAAAAATTTAATTAAATTGCTTACATCTAAAAACAAAGCTCATATTAGATATAAGCGATTTGGTAACCCAAGGGACTATGACGAGTTCTCTATGCTCAGAACTAGAACTAAAGAAGTTATTAAGAGGTGCTTCAGAACATATATAGAACGAATTGAAGAGGATGTTAAACTCAACATAAAAGCTTTTTGGCGCTACACAAAATCTAAACGTATCACCAATAATATTCCTGGTCGAATGTGTTATCAAGACAAAGTTGGTACTACGGGTGAAGATATTGTAAACCTGTTTGCTAGTCATTTCTCATCAATTTACTCTTCTAATACCACAAATAATTACTTTCCTAGCTTTCCGTCATCAAACTTCTCTATTGGTAATTTACAGATAACTAGAGAGGAATTGTTAAAAAAGTTACAAAGTGTCGATCTCTCTAAGGGTGCTGGCTTTGACGGGATTCCACCTATTTTTGTTCGTTTTTGCGCTACTGCTCTTGTTACACCGTTATTGATTATATTTGAGAAATCTTTGCACGAGGGAGTATTTCCTAGCCTATTGAAGATAGCCAAAGTTACACCAGTGTATAAATCTGGAGACAAAGGTGATGTTTTGAATTATAGACCTATCTGTATTCTAGACTTATTTGCTAAGATATTCGAGGGTTTCATCTATACCCATATGTATAACCATCTCAAACATATATTGAGCCCACGACAGCATGGATTTGTTACTGGAAGGTCAACCAACTCTAATCTTTTATGCTATTCTACTTATTTATGTTCATCATTTAATGATAAAAAGCAGGTGGACGCTATATATACCGATTTCTCAAAAGCTTTTGATAGAGTAGACCATTTTGCATTGCTTGTGAAGGCTCAGCATGTGGGGATTCATGGGAACTTATATAGATGGTTAAGTTCTTACCTTTTGAACCGTACCCAACTGGTTGCTCTGAGTGGTTACGAATCTGTGCCTTTTTTAGCAACATCGGGCGTGCCCCAGGGATCGAAGCTGGGTCCTTTACTCTTTTTGTTATTTGTGAATGACTTGCTTAGCAAAATAAGCAGTGAATGTTTGGCATATGCAGATGACATTAAAGTCTTCAGACGTATATCCGATGAAAGAGATTGTGAGACCTTACAATTGGATATTAATACTATCTCTGCTTGGTGCGATGAAAACTTTATGGTTCTGAATATTGAGAAGTGCCGAGTTATAACGTTTACAAAAAGTAGGAACCCTATCCAGTATAAATATAATGTTAAGGGTATTCTAGTTGATAGAGTTGAGGTGATTCGTGACTTGGGAGTGCTATTTGACTCTGCTATGTCTTTTAGACCTCATTACAATGATATATGTAGTAGAGCTAACCGGATGCTATCGTTTATCCTTAGAACTGCTAAACCATTCAGGCGAGCCGACTCCTTGATTATCTTATACAGCTCTCTCGTGAGAACCATAGTTGAGTATTGTTCGGCGGTATGGACCCCGATATACCAAACTCATATAGATAGATTGGAGGCTATACAGAGGCGGTTTGTCAGAGCATTGTGCTATAAGTATGGTCTTAGGCGAAAAATAAACCAATATGACCAGCGTCTTGCCCACTTTCAAATGGTTAGTCTTGAAAGGAGGAGGTGGGTGAGCGACCTATGCACTTTGCATAAAATAGCAAATGGCTCATCTGACACCTGCCTTTTGGAGAGGCTGGAGATCAAGGTGCCGACGCGTTCTGTGCGCATCCAGGAATTATTTGTTATACCTATGACTGATAACAATGTTTCCCAGAATGCTCCGCTCGTAAGAATGTGCAAATATTATAATGCTGTGTGTGCTGAGGTTGATATTTTTCACAATAATATTTGTAAATTTAAAAAGATAGTTCATAGTAAATACTTGTAACCTTAATTACTAATTTAATTGATTAATGTATATGTATATACATGTGTGTGTGTGTATGTATATATATATTTTTTTCCTTTATTTTTTATTTTTTTGTCATTCGGTTTGATATGTGTATGTTGTTTAGTTGATATTTAGTGTAAATGCTGTGTACAGATATAACTGGAAGTCAGATTTTTAAATGTTGTTTAGTATGTAATAATTTTATGTATGTAGTCAGTCTGTTTTCTGTTTCTGTACCTTAATGTGAAAATAAAATAAAATAAACAATATCTTGGCAACACTAATGCGTAGATGACTCCACGGCCACATACTAATAATAATTATACCATTACTCTTGCCATTCACGTTCTGCTGAATTCGATTCACTGTTTCAATATGTTTAGAATCCGTACCGATTATTTAATACATGTTTTAAGTGGGAGCTTAGTCAAGATTTTATGTATGGAAAGGCGAAAACTAAAATTTCCTGAAAATTGCAGTTCGTGTCGATAATTTTTCATAAAATGTGGTTTTCAATTTTCTAATACACTATTACGGCATCTTGACTAAGCCCCTTTGTATAATGATGAACATAATACTAACAGATCTATATATAAAGGGATCTATTAAATAATCTAAAAATATGTTATATTTATGTTTTACGTCGCAAAAAGCAGAAAAGTTACTGAGACCCAATAAATATACATGATCTCTACTTTCGAATTACTTACATTAATTAAGACTGCAATAACTAATGACAAGAGATACGTATTTAGTATTTATCAAACTATTGTTTAACTATTGTTAAACAATAGTATCTCTGGTGGTTTTATAATTTTATATACATTAAAGTACCTATTATTTTTTTATATTACTGAATTCGATGTAGCATAATATGTTTCAAGTCCCGATGTTTTAACAGTTAACAGATGACAGGTCACTTCACTAAAAAGTATAGAGCAAAGACTGATACATGTCAAATATGATCTTAGGAGATTTTGGCCCTACTAAATTACTAATTAGTAATTAATATAGAGACTATAACACCTATTAAATAATACTTATTTAACTGTTATTTAATGGTAAAATCCATCCATAAGTAAGAAATACCTTACGGAGATTCGATTTTAGATTCTGATTAGTAATTTGTGTAGTATAATAACTAAAACCGCTGGTCGTAATGAATTTTAGTTTCGTAAATTACTTACTACGAATTAATTAGGAAATATTAATTATATTATTAATAGCTTTTTCAATTTAAAATGAATAGAACTAAAAGTATTAACTCCAAAACTGAGTGTAACCACGAGAGTGATATGAGTGCAAACGTGTACAAACTTATTACCAATGAGGATAAACCACCAGATATAAAATATGATAAAGAAAACTCGTGGATCGCAGCAGTTCAAATGTTTGTGTCTTTCCTTCTTGCTGGATTCGGTATGGTAGCAGCAAGCCTTCTCTTGGATGTGGTTCAACACTGGGAAGTATTTCAGAAGATACCAGGTGTCTATATACTTGTACCAGCTCTCTTGGGACTTAAAGGAAATTTAGAAATGACTTTAGCATCAAGAATGTCAACGCATGCTAACATGGGCCACTTAAGTACCTGTTTAAAGCAGTTAGTTGTGGGCAACCTGTGCCTTATACAGTGTCAAGCAGTGCTTGTTGGATTCTTAGCAGCCATGGCTGCTGTGGCAATGGGCTGGATACCTCAAGGCTTATTTGATATTCACCAGGCTATGCTGCTTTGTGCATCAAGTGTACTTACTGCATCATTTGCAAGTTTTGTGCTTGGACTCATTATGATTGGTGTTATTGTAGTCTCCAAAAAATTAAATATTAACCCAGATAATGTAGCTACACCAATTGCTGCTAGTTTGGGTGATTTAACAACTTTGGCACTGCTATCATGGATTTCTTCAATGTTATATCGATCACTTGGCACAAGTCTTATATTGCCATCTATTATTATCATTATTGGGGCAATTTTGGTCCCTGTTTGTGGATATGTTGCATCTCAAAATAAATTTACTACTCAAGCTTTAGATGAAGGATGGGTTCCCGTTGTATCAGGAATGGTTATAAGTAGCACTGGAGGTTTAATATTGGGTTACACAGTTTCAAATTATCAAGGTGTTGCTGTGTTTCAATTAGTTATTAATGGTATCGGTGGAAATATGGCTGCTGTACATGCTTCTAGACTCTCAACATTATTTCACACTGGACAACAAGAGAAATATGTTATAAGTAACACAACTAAATTGTTGATGTTGATGGTGGTGCCTGGCCAACTTGTTTTTGTTTACACAATTGCTTATCTCAAAGCAGGTCATACCTCTGTTACACCTATATTTATTTTAATTTATGTGTGTGCAGCACTATTGCAAGTATTTCTTTTGTTGATAATAAGCCATTATTTGGTTGTGTGGATGTGGAAATTAGGGTTAGACCCAGATAATTCAGCTATACCATATTTAACAGCTCTAGGTGATTTACTTGGTACAGCGTTGCTTGGTGTGGCATTTTATATTCTATTTGCCATAGGGGATCAAGATAGTGATCTAGGTGACTGACAATACATTTTTATAAATATATACCTAAACTAAGACTGTTTAACAATTTTACAATAATTAGTTTCATCTACCTTTACAATTGTCTAACAATTTTGTTGTGATGAATGTACTTATACTTGATTCTTTTAAAGAATACATTAAGTGAAGCAGTGTATGGGATATATTATATCTAAAAACTGCATGTCAATTGTTTTATATCCTATGCCTGCTGTTTTATAATAAAAATAATTTGTATAAATGTATTGAGCTAAAAGTACTTTATATTGGTGCTAATACTGTACTTTTGCATATCATTATTTTATTATTAAATATTTTTACATAGAAATTTATTTCATTTTTAAAATTAATTACTATAGAACAATTATTTCTTCAGGCTGCTCCCTATACTCTACTAAGTATACAGTTATAGAGAGCTTATGTCCTCATATAATATGGTAACATAAAAACATCTTTTACACTGTACCTATAGTTTAAAGCAGCTAATAAAACCCCAAGGCATTTTGTAAATTATTTTATTGACTTATCCTAACATTTACTTGACCTCACGTAATCTTCTGACAGCTGAACGACAGGATGATGCTGCAGTTGTAGAGAAAACCCAGGCCCCACCGGCTACGGTTCTTTTACAACGCTTGCATGACCAAATACCCACACAACTACGTTTCATGGCATCCTGAAATAATAAATAACTTTGTTAACATAGTGTAGTGAATATATGAACAATTGCTATTTTATATTTAAATAGCCTATAGTCTACCTATTCTTAAACTCTTAAATTACAATGTTTTTATGGTCTTATTTGTGATCAAAACATAACCTTAATGACATTGAGATACGAGGAGTATTATATATCTAGTTGGATCAAGTTTAGCTTAAAAAAAATATTCAAAACCAAATCAATCTTTTTATTTAAATTTATTTACAAGTACGCAGTGGGACTATGATAATAAAGAAAAAAATACATACTTTTCCACAGAAGGAGCAAGTATATTTGGCGTGTTGGGTCACTTCCATCTTTTTGACCATTTTACGAAGGGAGGCACCGTAACGTGTACCATATTTGCCAGTAATTCCAACCTTCTTAGTGCGTTTGGCCTGTAAAAATATTCACCACTGTGAGATACATTTTTGTAGAAAATAACACTCACGCTCACGGAAATACAACGGTAATAAACAAATGATATTAATAAGCACTCGATTTAAATAAATTTTAATAGGTAAGTCCGAAAGATTTCCAAAATTATTAAGAATTAGTTTCTCACCATTTTAAAAGAAACCTGCCTAACAAAACGTATGACAGAAAAGAGTTGTCATTTGTAATTTTCCTCCATTCGTCGTTGGTTGACGACTGACAACTGACAACTAACAAGTTATTGACAACTGACAACTGAACTGAGAACCACAGCTAGTATTTCAAGAGTATTTTATATCAGTTAGTCTATCGATGGCTGTGATTGATTAAATGTTCTAAAATAATGTAGTTAAACTTTAAATAAAACTGAAAATTGCCGAAGAGATGCTAGAAAATTTACATCATTAGTATGAACTATCATCAAATTTATAATATTGATAGTTTGAAACTACAGAGTGAATATCAAAATTAAAACTAAATTGACATTGATATAACTTGACAGACTTTTAAAACAGTTATGTGCGAAATCGTTTGAAGTTGAGTGTTGGTTGACTGATTGAACCATTTCTTCGACCTACAAATTGTTAAAGGTCGATTTCGGCTTTAGGAAACCGTCCCGAAAATCTGGACGGGCAAAAATTGTAATATAAAAACAAACATGTTGCGAACGATTGTTGTACGAAACCAAGTTTTGGCTGATAGCGTTAAAAAAGCTATTCGGTGTAATGTCACGAGATGTTTGACCACAGAATTAGCCAGGAGGAAACAAGCCAATAAGTAAGTTCTTTTTAGAGTGATTTTACTTGTTATGATTAATTTTAGTCACTTACGTATAGCGTTTTTTTATCTTATAAAGTTTACTAAAAACAAATCTATAGGTACTAATTCTGCAAGTTCAAACTTAAGGTAATTGCATAATCGTAATGTCAAAACCTTGGAAAATGACATTGGTGGAAGCATGTGCGTGTACCGGTCTATTTGCCGATTCACAATATGTTATTATTTTTTTTATCCGTTTATGATGACAATTATTTTTCCATTTCGCATTCACTAAGTCATGACATCCTTAATCCTTGATCTATCTGTATTTCATCAAGTCTAATGATTTTTATGTTATATTTCGTTGTTTACAAAAATGAAAAAACAACTAACATTAACTCTTAGTGAGCACACAAGATTTCTATAATCATGAGATTAGAATAATTTTTCTCTCAGTATTCATAATAGACTCAGTAATAGTGGCTTAGCATTTTTATGCTTAAAAAATTCAAAAATTTACAGATTATTATCTCCGTCACATCAGCAGTTATCTGCAACTCAGCAATGGAGTATACAAGTAAGGCATTACTCAGATCTACCTCCTCATAACAAAGTAAACCTACCAGCTCTTTCTCCAACAATGGAAAATGGATCTATAGTAAGCTGGGAAAAGAAGGAAGGGGACAAACTTAGTGAAGGTAAAGTGTAATTTTGATTGTTAGAAACAAATATATCATATAATCAGCATTACACTGAACTTTTGTTTACAAATTGGAATTACTTAAGTGTGCTCTATCACAAAGATGCCTCAATATTTCAAGATATTAATTAAGTAAAAACATACAACTTCATTTCTGGGGCAGCAAGAGACCTCAGGCGTAAATAACAGACTATACTAGTAGAATTGTGTTCTAAGAAATAATCAACACTAGCATATAAACTTTTTCTAATACACATTTTGCTTCTTTTCATTTAATGATAACTCTTTGTAACATCAAAATATCCACAGTCCCTTGAGTATTGTTATACATATAGAGTTGCAAAATGGACTAAATTTAAGTCTAGTTGCGGAAAATGAGTCCATCTACCCACCTACTGACATATAGAGTTTACACTGTATAAATTTTTCCAAAATGTATGTGAGAGGCCTTTTTTTCAAGTAAAGTCTGTCTAATCCTGGTTAAAACATACATTTTTATAAAGTTATTCTCATTTTTTTTCTGTGGCAAATAAATGTAAGAATTTATTCACTAACTATTCTTATCTTAATATCGCTGAGTAAAATAAATAAATTAATGTTCAAGGTGACCTGCTCTGTGAAATTGAGACTGATAAAGCAACTATGGGATTTGAAACTCCAGAAGAAGGATATCTAGCTAAGATCTTGATTACTGCTGGTACAAAGGGTGTTCCCGTTGGCAAACTTCTTTGTATTATTGTTGAGAATCAGGCTGATGTTGCTGCTTTCAAAGACTTTAAGGATGACTGTAAGTAACATAACAGTTGAGTTAAGCCTGGCAATGAATTTATTGGTGTTTTTGCTATAAATAATTGCTTCTTTGCATGTATGTTCTAGACTTAAATGATTGATAAATGTAATTTGGTGAATTAATATTGTTATTGTATCTATGAAAATTTGATTAAATAAGGCAATATATTACGAGTAGTTAATATAAATAATAGTGTATTAATTTCTTTAAATTAACACAACTAATGTATGGGTATACCCACAGCATCAAGTGCACCCTCCAGGCCTGTACCACCTAAAGAAAAAGGTTTTTATTTAAAATTTCATTTTTTTTCATATTAACATGCATTTTGTCACTATCATTATTTGCTATTGATTGTATCCATTACATACATTACAGTTTCATCTTTGAATATTCAAATTATTATTATAGCCATTTTCACAATTTCATTTTACACAAACAGTGGTTGTTGCCAAAAGCAGATAATTAATATGAATATCAAAAGAAAAGCCAAATTAATTTAGTTTTTCTGAAAATTAAAGCTAGGATCTTCACATATGTACTTCATTTCAACAAGTTCCATGATGATACCACGATGGCGTTATGGGGCTGAGATGGAATTTCGTTTTTAGCAGCTGCAGCAACTGCCGCACCTTCCTCACCTGCAGCTCCTGCGCCTACTGCTGCTGCTGTCCCAGCAGCCTCAGCCCCACAACCGGCTGCGGCCTCCCAACCAGTACCAGACCAGCATAGCAGGATCTACGCCAGCCCTATGGCAAGAAGGCTAGCGGAGCTAAAGAATATTCGTCTAGGGGGTAAGTTACTTATTAAGTTATTTGTTTTGAAGATTGAAAATCTATATTGTAGGATGTTGTTTGGAAGCATTCTAGTCTATGTTCATTTTGGTATTAAAATTAGTTGTATATGTATTGGATTTAAATGTTTATCTATCTAAATCTATTTCTATTAGTATTATAGTTACTGGACTAAATTATATTAACAATTCTCTTGGAATATTAAAATTACGTCTATTGTGGTACATATTGGTTACCAAATGACCCCTCACAGGCCAAGGGTCTGGGCTGTATGGTTCAGTGAAGAGTGGTGACCTCGCAGGAGCAGCACCAGCACAATCACAAGCATCTGTATCAATTCCGGCACCAGCTCCAGGTGCCACCTTTGTGGATATCCCACTCTCTGGTATGAGGGAAACAATTGCAAAGAGACTGTCAGCCGCCAAGCAGACGATACCCCACTATCAGCTGTCAGCTACTGTCAATGTAGAGAAGACTTTGGAAATGCGAAAGTTGGTCAACGATCGGCTTGCCAAGGAGAAGTCTGATATTAAGGTATGGCTTTTGCAGTTAATATAATAATGTCTTAATAATTATTTTTCCATTTACGATAAAATATTATTTATTAATTTCAGATATCGGTTAATGACTTTATTGTGAAAGCGGTAGCGGCGGCCTGCAAGCGTGTGCCAGCTGTCAATTCACATTGGATGGACTCATTCATTAGACAGTAATATACTTTCTATTAATGAAGCCGAGAAAAAATGCAAGCTTTACTTAACTTACATAACTACAGTAGCATTTCTAAATAATTAGTTAATCAGTGATGTCTTTCCATAAGTATTGTTTATTATAAAAGCCATACTAATAGTATTGGTCCTTCACATTAATAACATGATATCCATCATGTTATTAATGTGTGTTAGTAATGTGTAGGAAGAAAGAAGAACTTCTATATTTAAGTTTATCCTAACTTGATTATACATAGTTATTAAGTTGTTTAATTTAAATTTTTAGATATAGCAACGTTGACGTTAGCGTTGCGGTGGCCACACCCACGGGCTTGATCACGCCCATTCTTTTCAACGCCGACTCACGAGGGATTATTGACCTCTCGAAGAATATGAAAGAACTGGCTCAAAAGGCCAAGGACAGTAAATTACAGCCTCAGGAATACCAGGGTGGAACTGTTACTGTATCCAATCTTGGAATGTATGGTAAGCGAGGAATTATAAGTTGACTCGGCCACAATCTATATTGAGACTGGCCAGGTGCTTTTTATACTATCTTTTATACAATGGGATGCTAAACAAAGCCCTGTAATTATTTGTAGCTTTAATATCTATAATAATCTTTAAGTAATGGCAAAGTCTTGTCTAATTTCACTCCTTTGATAAACCCTAATCGTCCAAAAAAATACTTTGAATAATTTTGTAAAAATCATAATCCAATTGTTGAGGGATAGTACCTATTTATTTTTGACAAGACTTCTCTATTAGTTTCTATATATTATTGGCAAAATGTTCACGCGCTTCAGAAACGTCCTAATCACACCGTCGAAGTCACCCATATATCAAAATCCAACCCTTATTTGACTTGGGTATACATATATATTAGACTTGGCGCCAAATCTAGTTCTCCCATTTAGAAAATTGGATAGGCTTAGTAGGGCTGTTTATATATATGTAACTGCAAGTTAATAAACATTATATTACATATACTTTATATTACAATGATTTTCTACTAAATATATCGATCACCTACTTGCCTATTAAGTTTAAAAATGATCATGAAACAGAATCAGAAATGTGAGGCCAGGACCTAAACAGGTTGTAGCGCCACTGATTTATTTAAATATTTTGTGTAAACACTAATTAACTTTTTAGGTATTACAATGTTCAATGCTATCATCAACCCGCCTCAATCCCTTATCTTAGCCTGTGGTGGACTACAAGAGATTGTTATACCCGACAAGAATGAACCTCAAGGGTATGTTGACAAATTATTTATTTTATTTATTTAATTATAAGAAATCTAACAGCTTACTTAATACATATTATTAAACAAAATACTAATACAATACAGAAAGCCAAAACAGATTACATAGATTAACAAATTATGTATAAAAAACAGAAAACAAGCAAGCGCATTAAAAGAAAATTTTACATTTAAAAAAAAAACAAAAGAATAAAATTAAAAAATTGAAATTTGACATTTAAAAATATTTGCGCCTTCTATCTTTATTTTATTATTTATTATATAGTGTATTTGGAAACGAATATTTAGTGTTAAGATTTTCTATTTAAATTGATTTATATATTCCAGATTCCGTCTAGCTAAATTCGTAACATTCACTGCATCGGCCGACCATAGAGTAATAGATGGCGCGATCGGCGCTCAATGGATGAAGGCACTTAAAGAAAACCTTGAAGATCCAGCCAACATGATCCTATAAGTGAACGAGTGAAAATTCTATAGACTCTTGTTAGCCAATCGTATAGAACTATGAGAAAGATGGTATAGGCGTTATTGCGCACGCAATAATGAACTTTAGTTGTATATAAATAAGGTCAAGTTATCAACATACAAATCACTTACTTAAAATTCTAAGAGAAGTTTTGAAAATGGAACGTTTTCTAATGTTTAAAAAAAGAATGCGTTTGGCTAACCAGAGTTGAATGGAGCAATTTTGACGCAACGAAACAAAATACCGAAGCTATAATTAAATCTACATTATGTATTTTTATTGATGATTAATATTTTTTTTTATAAATTTTTAAATAATGTTGCCTCATCATGCTCCTGTCTTAAATCAATTTATCGGGAAGTGATATGTTTGCTTAGATAATTAGTATTTATTTGAATAGTATGGACCTCGATGATTGATTTGAAATTGTATCCTATTGTTATATTTATTTTATTTGTTATATTTTTTAGGGAAAATAATATTTAAGAGATTATTGTGTACCAATCGTATTATAGACGTTAAATCAGAATAATTGGATATAGTTTATTAGGGAATTGTAAGCTGGGTAAATTCTTAAAAACTACCTTTTTTTATTTATATAAAATCGTTATCATGTAGTCTAAGCGAAAATATTTTAATTATTTTTTTGCTTTTTTTATGTATTTTATTGACAAATCGGTTTCATGCATTTTCTAGTTTTAGTACAATGATAGATCATAGTTTTTCATGAAAAGTGCACCCAATATGAAAAAATTATACAATAAATCTTGTTACCATCAAGGCTGTCGTTTTGATGCTGAAATGTGGTTTTATGAACGTTAGCGGAATATATTTTATTTATAATAATTTTGTTTTATTTCCTAATAACCCAGGTGAGTTAAAATAGCCGTAAAAGTAATTTTTCGTAACTAGTTCGAATCAATAGTACTTTTTAACTTATTTGCGTATAGAAAGAACTCTTTACTGACGACTGATTATTATTATCAGTTTGTTCACGTGAATGCGCTAAATGATCTAGTGAGTTGTAAGGTGGGATTTATTACTCGACTCCATTATAAAAAGATGATTAGGTTTTTTTCGTTAGATGTTTATATAATAATTTCGATGTTAAGCACTTTCCATAGGTCAAGGACATGCAATAAAATAAATTAAAAAGTTGCGTGTGAAAATGGTCATAGACTAATGAGAAAACAAGGTGAAACTGAAAGGTGTGTCAGTTGGGCTTGTCATTAATTTTGCAAATAATTAAATTAATACATCATTATATAAATGTACTTTTATTCTGAATGTATAACTACCAAATTAAAAAATAAAACTTCGTGGGGAGTGGGAGTATAAGAATACATTTATATTTTGAAATTGACAAATAGTCGTTACAAAATGGCTGACTCAACGGAACAGGAGGTTGAAGGCGATGAAAAAAAGGTCGTAAAAGAAATACCTGTAGTTCAGGATCAAGGTTACTTCATCCACGACACGGGAGATACTTATGAAGGGTTCTTTGAAGCAAAAAAGAAAGATAGAAATGTTAAAATGCATGGTTAGTTGACAGTGATCTTACCAATAATTACGGAGCCGGGACCGCGTCTCTCTTTTCCTTTGAACTAAAATCTCGGAAATAAATCTCTTTGAAATAATTCACGTCAATCATATTTATTACTTTTTGAATTCTGGATCAAATATTTTAAATTCGACACTAGCAAGAATTAGACCTATGAGATATCATAGCATCACAATTCTATAAAATGAAAGTATTATCGTTTGAATCAAAACTTGAATAAAGATCAAAAGGGCACCATGGATCACGAGCTCCACTTATTTTTTAACCTGTTTACCTACTTCGAAACAGCCGAGGATCAATATGTTATTACTTATTATCACACTGCTATGTAAATGACCAACGACTGTGCCCATACTCTGTAACATCATATGACAAGTGAGATCGACGTGTTTGTATGGGAGTTTTATGTAGTTCTTCTCAAGAAACGTAGCATTGATGTAGAAACCTTGGTATCGCGTAGAATAAAATCTCATTATTAAATAAGGGTGAGATTTAGAAAGTAATGCCAACTATTTCTCCCGTTTGTCAGAATCCAATAGATTTTTTTACGTATGGGAGTTCAACTTAGCGTCTCGTTTCTCTATCACCTGGAAGAAACCGGCATGCCATAGACCCAAAAAGTTGACAGGGAGTGGCGCACAAAGGCTGATTACGTACTCACTTATTAAAAAGAATAAATAAAGTAACAGATTTTAAAATCTGAAGCCAAGAGCTAAAATGTAGAGCCACTGGCTTTTTTGGGTGATTAGAACTTATGTAAACTAGGTGGATAGGTTATATATAAATTAAAAAGTATATTAATGATAGGTTCATCGCCCTATAATCAAAATTATCGAAGCGTTTCGGAACGCTTTTGTCTTTTAAGTTAAATTTAATGAACCATTCACCATTCCACTCCATAACTTGCGTTATGCTCCAATTGCTCAAAATATTAGATCCAATGTTTTTGTTTGGAGCGAACAAACGATATTTGATAAATCGCTTTATGGTTTATTGATATGACCCCTACTGTTCGCTTCGTGTATCGTTAGTCTGATAAATTGTAAATTGATTGAAAAATGCACTTACGATCAATAAGCTTTCGTTAAGTTTAATTATGGATTAAAGAATTGTGGCTAGGTTAAATGTTGACAAGACTAAAAATATACGACACCTGATAGGCGGCCACAAACTAATATTATAAAGTAATAGTTTGTAAGGTTGTAGGCAAAATATCTACAAAAAAAAGATTAGAATTTTTGAAACCTCGCTGGCAGCAAACGTACGCGTACGTAAGTACGTAAAGCGGAAAATACATGGGGTATTTTCGTACACCTCCAGGTGTGACGAATGAAAAAAAAAATTATTGACGTCACTAGTTGGACCAGCCTGTATATATAAGTTAGCGAATAGTTGTAGAGCGTGAACAAACAAAACAGCCCGTTCAAACTTTCATATTACATCCGCATCTGTCAGTAAGTTTTCGATAAACTCAAAACGGAATGGAATTTATTGCGATTTTTATATATTGAATAATTTATGACGAAGGTTAAGGCTGCCAGTGCGCAGCCAGAGCTGGTCGCTAGTTGAAAATAATATGCGGAGTCATGTAGAAAACACAGTCGAATTGTTAGTATAAGCAAATGGGTAAAATGAGTGTCCATGGACTGCGAAGACCTTTTTGAGCTCCCCGAAGCCTCTATCTTATTTGTTAGCTACAATAGGCATACCGAATACACAGAAGGTTAGGTATCTACTTGATGATATTTATTTTATTTATTAACACTTTGTTGCAGAAACATAATATCATTGACATAATTAAATGAAAAGGAGGGCAACTGGTGGCCTTATCGCTTTCGAGCGATCTCTTCCAGGCAACCACTCTCACTAATTAGAGAATATTAATTACCTTATAAAAGCGAGTACTTCTGTGTTTAGGTCCTGGGGTGTATACAACTGCTGAAGGAGACGTCTACGCAGGTACCTGGGAGGTCGACCGTCTAGGAGGCAATGAAGAATCAACCATAACCTTCACAGATGGCGCTAAATATGAGGGAACACTCAAAGACTGGTGCTACAGTGGCCACGGAAAGTACACATACCCTGACGAAAGCACTTTGCTTTGCGACTTTGCTGAAAACGCTCCCGTAGGAAACTTAAAGCTAATTGATCCAAATGGACACACTTGGCTAGGCAAAGCCGAGCAGGGTTTTGGATGGTTCCAACCGGTTAATCATTTCTATGAGATGTTGGAAAAGACACGCGATTTTAAATATCGGAAGCATACAAAGAGTAGGGATATAAAAGACGCGGATAAGGTTTCGAAGATTCTAAAATGAAATCGTTTTGCAATTAATATACAGGTCTAGATTAAAGTGAATGGAAATTATTTATTTTATTAATTATTGATGATAATAAACAATAAGGTTATTGATGAGTATTTTCATTCAAGTACTTACCGCATGTTTAATTTGGTAGTAAAATTATTGCTAAAAATATTTTTTATTATTATTTGAGAACACAGTTTTTATCGCGCTCTACAACTGTCTCGTGAGCTATAAAAACGATAAATCCTTAAAAAACATACAATAGAACGAATCACTCCGCGGTTGAATTTAGTTAACCATATAAAGAGATATGATGCAATAACCAAATCTACACGTCCATCTTACATTACTTACAAGGCGCATACGTGATTGACTATTATTAAACTTAATTCATAGTACTTCATTATGCTTTCCAATTAAGACGATAGCCAAAAAGGTATAACGGTATAAGGCCTATAAGTGGGTCATTTAACTCTAACTTTACTATTGCAACGTGACAGGAAGCCTTCAAGCATACCAAAATGCATATTAAACCGCCTTAATGCTTAGGCCGCACTGCAAGTTTCTACGTGAGTCAGGAACAGTAAATTCGAAAATTGTTATAGTGATTCTGTTTTTTTTAATGATAATAATATTTTTCTTAATACAAAAGAGTAATAGTAGACTCAGGCAGATCTGTGGCCGAGAAGTAAGTGTCAAAACTCTGGTTTCCTAAAAAGGGATTTTATTTGCTGAAGCTTAGGTCTGGTGGGCTTGGCGTCTCCCGTCGGGCCCGGTCGACAACTAATCCCGAAATATACTCATGATATTTATGGGTGAGTTGAAGCACGCTGGCCGGTGGGAGCCACATTATTGCCTCTTGTGCTATTTATTCCCATCCTTCTTATCCTTATCTTCCTGTCCCCATTTTTTTGTATCATATTCTTGGCAAAAATAATTAAGTTGGAAACATGGTACAAAAACAATATGGTGATACAATCTAAACTTCGCATGTTTAGTTATAAATTAAAGTTAATTCATAATTATTCATATAAATTCATATTAAAATTAATTTTTGTTTCTTGGTTTCCAATTAAATTCTGTTATTTTTTTTGTTACTAAATTTTTTTTTTCAACTTAAAAGCTAGCGGTTTCACTGTAGTGCGTACAAGGCGTAGGAAGCTCCATCAACTCGAACTTAAAGTGAAATATTTAAACAATACAAAACTGGTTGGTGTTAGGTGCAAATGGTATAAGTACCACTTTAAGAAATTAGTATTACACCTGTCGAGTTGATTATAATTGATAACTCTCTTAGTAAATATGGGTAGGTGTGAAGTGTTTGTTGCGAACAATGTTATTAATAGAACTATTATAGCTATATAATTTATATTATATATAATAATACTGTCTGTATTATTTTTAAAAGCATTATTTGAAATCTTGATGGAGAATCGTTAACTCTTATTTTGTATCTTAGCATCATAATATTATTGAATCAGTATTTTTATACCTACTATCATAAAGTTTTGAGTTACTCTATCTGTTTTTAAAACAGCGTATAAAGACAGAGCGACGGAAAAACGAGTATTTTAGTTACCTTCAATTTAGTTTTTATAGTTAAGGTTCTATATTTCATTAATTATAAAATTAATCTATAAAAACTCTTTCAATTAGATATTGAGTGTTAGCATCCGACTATTATGGTAGTATTTCTTAAAAATTCTTTAACTGAGGTAATAAACTGAGGTAACATCGTTAGTACATATATGTGAATAAAAAGGTTAATGGGGCAGCTTATTACAAGGGCTCTGTTCCAGGCTATTTATTTATAAATAATATATCATAAAGATATAATATATAATACATATGTGAATGTGTGAGCACCCTGTATCTACATAATGATTTAGTTATCTGCTGCATTGATTTTATAACACCATCCGCCGATCACTATTTCATTTTAGTATAGTTTAGATAACTTTTTCAAAACAGTAAGTATGGAGCTGATTGCCCATCTTCTCCACATAAAACTTCCTTTTGGAAGGGGCAACTAGTCGTAGACTTTCAAAAAAGCAATTTTTAATAAGCTTATTAAAATAAAAAAATTGACTTTTATGAATGGACTTGTATATACTTCGACAGTAAGGTAAATAACCATATAAATATATTTAGAGAAGCCTACTTTTAAACATAAGAGCAATATTCAAATGCGAAGTAAACGGAAAAAACCTTTTATGGTATTTGTAATCCTTTTAGCCATGTCGCAATTGACGCCATCCTGATTAGTAGCAAATGGTTTACGCCTACAAGCAAGCCTTAAGTAGACGTTCACTAAAAGCTGACCTAAGCCTTATTTCAAGGCCATAACGCCTACATAAAGTACATTCTCAGTTGAAAAGCCTAATTTACCATGCCTTAATAAAAAGCCGAATGATATTCTGTAGTTATTTATATAAAGTATTGAACAGTGGAGCGATTAAGCGTTGATGCACTAAGCTAAAGTTCCGTGGTTTAGTACCTGGTGGAAACATAATTGTTGTAATTGCATATCGAGATTAGCAATGCGGATTTAAGAATTATGTTTAAACGTTTATATCTCATAGTTTTAAGGAATCATATAACTATTTAGCTTTCTCACAATTTTGAGCTTTCTACATGGAAAACTTACGTCATAGAATTAGAAAAATAAAAAGTATATTATATAATAAAATAATAGTGATTTGTAGGGATTCTAAACTGGATCTTTCTTATGCAAATCCTTTCCTATACTTCGTACCCAGGTATAATAAGTTCATTATAATATGTATTATGTATTGGTTTCACAGTCCGTCTACTATAACATATTTGCAAATAATAGTTATCGACGTTTGTTGTAAAAATTGCTGCGTTTGGAAAGACCCAATCGTTAATTATTTGTATATCTTTCATCAGCATTATTAACTCCTACTAGTTAGGCCTGTATTCACTTTGATTAGTGCGAGTGCAAGTGATTAGTAATTTAGTATGACTAGTGCAGGTGTGTAGTGCAAGTAGAGTCTCTTGTTTAGTGGCTCTCTGAAGTAAATTCAGTCGTCGATAGCTGTCGACCAGTATGTGTGGAACTTGAAAGAAGTACTGAAAAAAGTATTAAACGTGGTGCTATCTGAAACCGAAGAAGTTTTTGAAGCTGATCTTGCAAGACCAAGAAAAGAATAGATTCGAAAATGGATTGATAGTAGACCCATTCATGACACCATCATGCATTTACAATTGTAATGTTTAATACGATATACTTCTGCACAAATGTATACTATATATACCTACTTTATGTTAGTACCGACACTGAAATTGATTAATACCTTATCGTGTCCCAGTTCCATCCCGGATTCTGTCTGATAGGATCATTTTTCTTATCCTTCTGACCTATTTTTAAGCTTTCCCGAGATTTCACAATTACAAGCAAACTATTAGCAGATTTTAATAATGTCTTACAATTTGGGGTTTTGCTGTAACTCTCATATTTCGATGACACAGATGCCTGAGTGACCAAAAAATCACGAGAAATCCACAGATTTACCCACCGAAGTTTTTTAATAGAAATATCGTAGGCTCCTACTGTGGTTTGGGCAGCCACATTCTTGTGAATTTATTGCTTCCGCGAGAATCATACTATATTCATCATATCTATATAATCATATATATTCTTGAAAAGAAAATAAATAATAATATAACATATTTTAATATTAAGCCCATTGAAAAAGTGTTTAAATCTAAATTCCCTAAAGCATATGGTCTAAATAAATAGTTTTATAATTTACACCACTATCACACACTTTTAGATGAAAACTTCCTGTATCAAATTACTGAAAAACCTCTTATCAGGCGTCTGTTGTAACACTGTTGTATTCAAAACGTTTCAGTGAAATATAAACGATGTAAATATAATACGGTATATACATGGGCGAGTTTATTTGTAAAGGCTTGATGTCACGTATTAAAAACACGCAATGAATATTTTTATTTTTTTTCGGTATACAACTTGTTGCGTCGCTTCTATCACACGGCGTTTGTAAACGGGCGTTTACTCCAGTCAAATAAAACGAAGAAATTGTCAAAAATTTTGACACTGAATTTTGCATTTTTTATATGATGTAATTTTAATGACACAAAAACAAAGATTTAGTGTTGTCAAACGCCTAGGGTTAAATTACAAAGTTTTAAAGTGGTTTTTCGCAATTACTCGAAACTTTTAAAGATGAGACGAAAAGGGTCAAATTTAAATTGGACTCTGACTATTTGGTGCCATTTAAATAATTTAACAATCTTACAACTTAAAAAACAAATTTACTTAAGTGAAGTTCATCCGAGTACAGGGATGATTAATAAACCTGTTTGAATTAGGGTTTATTTGTTTATTTATTTTGAATCCTACAGTTAACATAAATTATATACATTTACAAACAAATACACTGAAAATATAGCGACAGATGGAATACATTAAAACATCAATTCTATTAAAATCTTTAATTACTAAATCAGAATAAAAATAAATATTTTTGTTGATATTAAAAGTCCACAAAAAACAATATTAATAACTAAATATTTAATAGATACATATAAATTTAAGACGTCAAGTCAAGAAGAAATTTACAACGAATATTGCGCGCGTTTTGGCACAACTGTTTAGTATTGCGAGCTTTAGGAGCTCGTTTGTAAGCCCCATAGCTCTAGTCACTTACAAAGGTAGTCAAAGATTAGTACAACGGCAGATGTCGAAGGGACGGGCGGGAGTTTGCGCGGCGGCGCCGCCGCCTTATCATTTATCGGCCCTTATCTGTTATCAGACATCGCGAAACCGATCGGGTTACAGTTAATTCAGTGCAAATCCAATTCCCGATCATGTACTATAAAGTGTTGTTTTGTGTTTTTATTGGATATGTTTTCTGTCAAGGTGAGATTTTGAAGTTTCATATGTTGTAAAATAAAACAAAATGATTCCATATGCGATTGATAAGAGGTGTGGAAATTGAGTCATGCGTTATCAGTAATCATAGTGATTCAATAATTATGGACTTGGTTTTTCAATGCGTACAGGAAAATATTAAATTTCCACATATGTTTTATTAATCTATGCAATGGTGCATGGTGATTTATATATATATCTTAATATCTCAGTAATTGTTATGAGTAAAATACAAAATTGAAAACCGCAATATTAATTTATAAGATGAAAAGATACATTTATTTTGTATTTGATATGAAAAAATCTAACTAAAAGTCAAATCAAATTGTTATTTTTTTTGTCTTGTGAGTCCATATTAAAAATCCTTTGCCTAAAGAGCCCATTAAAATTAATTTTTATCAGTCCATAAACGTCTCTACTTATCTTCAAAGAATGATATATGCAGCTCATAAAATCCAAATATAACCTCGATGCTCTTCCGGATCCCACCTGCTATATCCATTAGATTGAATGTTTGTTTTCCGACATCTCTGTTTGGTTTTTCATACATCGACAATATAAATTATCAGTGTTATTAAGTCTTTACGTCTAACGACTGCTCATAGTGATAAAAGTTAAAGGTTCACATATAAACGCATTTTTATTGTATTATTGGGTCTGTAAAAAAAAAGATTTTTATTTATTCATTTATTAACACTTCGTCACATTACAATATAAAAATTGAATACAATTAAATGAAGAGGAGGACAACTGGCGGCCTTATCGTTTTTGAGCGATTTATTCCAGGCAACCACTACTATTTTTGTATGTTTCTAAATTGAAAGGATTAAAAAGTTCTTTACAAAAAAACTCAAACTCTGTAAATAGTTGCTTCATAGACAGAGATTTCATGGCTATGATGTTATCCGTTTACTTGCAATTCTAACATAAAAAGATTGATAATTTTTGATAGTAACCTCAAACATAAAACAACAACATAAAAGCTATACAAACATTTAACACCAAATTATCGCGAAAACGTAAGTGACATATAATTACATAAGTAATGATCTTTAAAAAAAATATTTGCATAACATAAAATGTCACAAGTCATGAAAAAACAAAGGAAGGAAAAATGTAAAATATATTTATCAAATTCAAACATTATGGGATAAAATTGTTTTCAACCAACGCACGTGTGAACTTTAAGGTATTTTTTCCGTGTGACGATATAAATAGACAACACATTTGTAAGGAATGGAAACGTAACGTTATTCTTTCTTTGTTTATTTCGAATCTATATTTTCTACCTTTTAAATCAATTTACAATAAATTAAACTTTTTTTTATCCATCTGCAATCAGCCTCTTGGCTTTTATCAAATTTGAAGTGCATAAAGGCAGTTAGGGAACGCAAATTTAACAAGATAAATTAAACAACAACAAATTATTTATAGAGGTATAATTCAATCACTCTGTTGGCTCAAAAAGTGTCTTAGAAACGAGAAACTTTCAATGTTCCCTGTCCTGTGCCACATTCCGTCAATTGCTGGTTTTCTGCAGCTTTCATCCTCCATCCAGCGGTATTTAAGTATTATTCACGAGATTTTTTATTTTAGATTGGTTAAAATACATAGAATTACTTCCTATCCGAGTAGTTCCTTGTGAACTTTATGATATCTATTAGGTTTGGGCCTGTTTCCTCTTGTTCCTTGGTGTAGCCGAAAGTGAATTTATATTTCAACTGTTTCAAGGGTTTTCAATAATTGAAATAAGTTTAAGTTATACATATTTCTGCATCGATTTAACATGTTGAAGAACATAAATCACGCTACTGAAGTAAGCAGACCCAAATAACATACCACGAACCATACTAAATTGTCCATAAAATACAAAGTTAACTTTGTTTCCTGATATTAAGGAAGTGATTTTGCACAAGTATTACTGCGATTCCTGAGCTCGTGCTTTCAAATCCCAGTTAAAAACGAGAGGTTTTATTTATTTTAAGTACATACTTAACACTTTTTGGTAGGCGAGAGAAACAATTGTGAGGAAATTAGAACATTGGCCACACTGAGGAACAAAATAAACGTAACTATTAACGAATGTAAATCTATTATTATTCATAAAATGTCTTATTACGGTTTGAAACGATCTTGCATAAGTTATGTTATTAATTATAGTTATGATATAATGAATAACTGATAATTAAATAACTACTAATATACGGGATATGAGTTTTATTTTGTGGAAAGGAACGTATTTATGGTAATTTACGTATGCTTCTTTGAAACCATCAAAGAATCTGTTAACGCATAAAAAATCTAAAAATATATTGGTAATCATTAAGATATCCGGTGAGAAATTATATTTATCAGAAGCGATTTTTAACTCCAATCTTAAATGCGTTTTGAATAAACTAAAGAATAATTTTACGAACAATCTAATCAGGGTTGTAATTGAAAAGAAATGAGAAAGCATCATATCATTGATCATTGATTTTTACTCATTGTCTTTGCTCACCGGTATTGCATACGGTGTAACAGACTATACAAATATGCATGGAATAAAAAATACATAAATGGATTTAAATATAGAACAGAAATGTTTATTGTTATAAAAAAAACAGAATACCCGTTAAATAAAGATAAATATTTAATAATAATTACAAATAACTAAACACTGCAACGTTAAGTAATGGTGTAAATGTGAAGGCCTACAATGGCTGTGAGAATGTAAGAATGAGGTAGGTGATTTTAAGCACTGGATAATTTCTAATCGGTACCTGCCCCACGCACTTTGTTCGCCTTAATATTCATGATTTTATCATATCCATAAAAATCATCACCAAAGTCCACATATCATGATTATTGATGTGAAACATCTATAGCCGCACGTAAAACCGATTTCTGGCGTGGCGACGCATCGCCACGCTATATGATATACAGTCTAAATGCAGTAGTAAATTTCACATTAAAAATATTTAATGAAAATAATGTTTATTCAACAAATAGTCATCGTTATCTGGAAAAACATCGTAATATTTGATTTTATCATTATGACATATTTAGTTCCTATCACAATCTGTTCTTTTCTGCATATTACTTTTACAAAATAATGTCGATGTTTCACATCTGCCAGGCGTCCCGTGACAGCTCACATTTTTTTTATTATATAAAAAAGCTGTGGATTTAAATAAATAGTTAAATAGGTTAACAAAGGTTTGCGTATATATAAAGCAAAAACATGTTTTGCCACTTGGATAAGATCGTTGATAAAAATTATATTAAGATTGTTCCATGTTTATTGGACCCTTGGAATCCTTTTATGATAATTTATTTATTTAATATTAAATAATATATAAAATTCTCGTGACACGGTGTTTGTTGACATCAGAAATGGCTCGACCGATTATCGTGAATTTTTGTGTGGACTCGGACTACATCTATTTTTCATCCACAAAAATGGAACAGGTGCTAAAAAAAAGAAAAACCCCAAATTTTATTTTTTTTCTAATTTTTTATGATACAATAGTACATATATACGTACATTATCTATTTAATTGAATATTTTTATATATGTTGTTGATCAATCTTTAGTACCATATTGATAGATTTTTAGTTTAAAATATCCTGGATACCACATTTAATTCCCCTTATATTTTAGATATGGTGTTGATTGAACAATATTAGCCTTTAGCACGACGTTTACGTCATTTAAGATAAATGGCATCCCATGGCGCCGTGCGTATCCAATTATTGTCAATACTCGACTTTAGTGGTAAATTAATTACATAGAAAAGGTTGCATGACTGTTTATTTTTAGAATGTTATTCGTAGGTTTGTTTGTGTTGCCTTCTTCAAAATTATGTATATCTTTACCTATACCGTGAGCTTGACAGTACTAAGTTTAAACTATAGTAAAATATCCTAGAAGAGTTTCTTATAGAGGGGGCGATATAAGAATAAGAATTTTTCAAATTTTTCAAATTTAAAAATCGAACAATACTTTAGAGAAGTCATTGGAGAGCTTCTGATTTTACTTACAAAATATCTTAGCTTGTATTGACTGACTTGAGATCCTGCTTGCAATTTTGCTCATATGTGCCAAGTGTACCTATGCCTATATCCTAGTGTTCCTAAATTTGCTAGAAGAAGTTGGAGCAGGTTTTTGGTAATGTTTTATATTCAATTGTCCCATTTGTTAAAGATTTTTCGGTCCCCGGCTAGTTTCTCTAAACAAGTGTATGTAAATAAAAATACGTGCAGACATGTGGACTTGCAGCGTATAAACAAATAAGCCATCAATAGTATGCGACAGGTTTGCACTCGAATTGAGGTCAGCTGTGTCATAATTTTTAACACTTAACCCACAAGAAAACAAATATCGATATTTTAAATAGTTTGATTTCTAATATCTACTTAGTTTTATTGTGTCACCAATATACTTCTCCTGTGTCGCCGATTATGATTTTGAATCATACGGTGACAAAAACTCTCATCTCGTCGTAGGCCTATTCTTTTTTGTCTTTCTGCGTATTTATAAATACGCTGAAGGAAAACACCGTGAGGAAACTGGCGTGCCGTAGACCCAAAAAGTCGATCACGTGTGTCAGACGCAAAACGGTAATCTACTCGTCTATTAGAAAAAGAATAAATACCTGAGCTAAAAGGTAGTAGCGCCACTCTATTTTAATGGTTTAATATTATTGCTTTTATATCATCAAGTAATATTTTTGCTAAAGGTAAAAAAAAGTTTAAGTAATTAATATTATGCTTCGTGGCAATAGTGTGATAAAGGCGAAATCTTTGAAGCAATTTAGGAAAGCGTCCTTAGCATATTAGTTACTATTACATATTATATTATTCTTTATTAAATAATACAGAACAATATAATATATATGTATCTTCGATACAAATTATAATTAATCACAAAAGCATTTCATTACGTATTTCCGTGTTGTTAATACTATTGCGGAAGTAAGTTATGGCAGGTTTCGATCACTAATGAACCAGTCTGTAGCTTTAATGAATGACATTGGTTCTTTTGTTGTTTACCGCTAACATTTATCTATTGTATTCACGCATGTCCCACTTTATCAGATGGAAGTATTTCAATCAGTGATCACTATGTGAACGACGCAGAGAGACTTGGTTTAAATCCCGTTTATAGAGAGAAATGCGTATTATGTATATTTGTATAACATAATTTAAATAACTAAACTAAGACGAATTACGACTTTTATTTTAATAATAAAAAGTTTTTAAAAATAACTAGACCTGAGCTTAAAGCAGGCCCTATAATCAAAGAAAAATACTCCTAAATGTTGTATAGCAGAGTGTAATATTTATGTTAAACGTCACAGATCCAACCAAGAAGACCAATTCCAACCATATTCATCTATTCCGTGGATATTAATCTCTTTATCATGTTAGTCTAGTCTCTATATTACGATATTAATCATGAATTTCGTGGTTTTGATTAACCCAAATACCATGGTTATCTTGATAAGTATAAGTAGAAAAACATAAAAAGGCCCCGTCTAAGAAATCGTGAGTTACATTTGAGGAAAATTTATGGTGTTGTGAAACTCTCTTTATATTCATCTACGCCACGTCGCTTAGTCAAGTTATTTAAAAGGCTATAATAACATATAAAAATGTTTCAGTTTAATTTGATGATTTGCTTTTTTAAAAGAGTACCGAGAGTTTTTTTACGCCGGCTTTTTCTCTCGGCCTACACCCTCTGCCTTTACCGATGAATAGGGATGCCTACAGGTTCGATTTTAATGACGTGGAATAAGTGATACCTTGATGATCTTATGTTCCAAAATAAACGTATTTTTTTAAATAAGTTAAAATTGCATAATTAAATCTAAAATGAACCAGCTGTTATGTCTTAAAACAAAAATCTACTAAGCAAAACAACGGGCTTACTGGCTCACCCCATTGCAAAGGAAATATGATTTAGGAAACAAATGAATACACTGTCCCTTTCAACTAAGAGATACGCCTGTTGAAGTCGATCATATAAACAAAATTGCATTGTTATTGACCTGATAAACAGTAGTTCATTATTGCATTGATATTGGGCACGATGTCAGCTGGCATTGTGCCTCATATGCCAGAAGTCCAAAACGCGAATAGTTTCTACTAAGAACTACTTTTTGCGTATATCTGTGATCTTTTTAACGTTGTTACTAAGTGAGAAAAGATTCACAAGATTATCTAATCACTATCAGACATTTAATGTCACTAAATCGAGCCATTTTAACACACAGGTTTCTGTTACACACCCACACACTACACGCAATTTCTCTCTCATATTATTGTTAAACTTTCTAATGGGCGTTTCGATTTAAAAAAAATTGTATTCCAGTTTGTAAGTTTTTAAATAAAATTTTGAATCGAATAATTTTAGATAACATGAAAATTATGGTTTAAAATTGAAAATAGAATTCATAATTAGAACTGTTTAGTTCCAGTACTGCAGCAACAAGAGCTGGCGAAGAAGCTGGTGTGTATTGAACATGACCAGTGCGGGCCTTGTCTGTCAGCCGCATCACACTGTCGATGGTGCGCTGACCCCTACTATCCCACCACTGCGCCACGGTGCAATGATGATGAAAGGTATCAAGCTAATTTAAAATATACCAACCTAAAAATATATTCCAAATATAATTTCTGATTTATCATTAATCCATATTCCAAACTCAAATTTATTACGTATGAGTATTTTTTTATTATGTTTTCAATCATAAACTATTATCGTAATTAAGTAAGTACATTTTTTAATTAAGTAAAAATAATTACAAAATTTTTAAATACCAAATCATTATAAACTGTTTTCATGAAGTCTAATATAATAATAAATTAAATAATAAACTATGTAATTTATTTATTTTTGTTTAATGAAGAAAATAAATAAAACTATGTCTTACGTCTCTGTAGATTATTTTGAAATCCGAAATTATTTTAGTTATTTGAAAAGATCAAAATGTTAAGCTTTCCCTATTCCAGATGCGTGAGTAATTTAAATTAATACAAAAATAGTTTCCACGTTCATTTTAAATTTAGAACAATGTTCAACGTTTAAATAATTCCATAGAACATTCTTGCTAACCAAAGACTATAAATATAATAGTCTTGCGCTAACATAGATTAGAAATGACAGTTAACATGAAAATGTGTTATGGGAATGTTCGCTTTAATCTTGGATTGTTCTACATGATCAAGAGATTTCTTGATCGATCGTGGAACATGATTAACTTAAAGACGCGGTTATTGCATAGTCACCTAATAGAGAGTGAATCAAATCTTATAATAGTATACTGTATAGTAATATTATATTACTGTTGTCACAATATTTGACATATTATGTGATTTAACCTGGAAACTGTTTTGTAAAATTTATAATCTGTTTAGCTAGATGTGCATTAGTTAAACGGCATAAATATATTAATTTAAAAAAAATATCTCCTATGTATATTTCATTATTCTTGGTATCGGAATCAAAGGTTTTTTTTAAATTATTAATTTGAATTTCGTTAATTGAGGTTTAATAATTAAATACTCGCGCCGACAAAGACCAATTACAATTTGAATTCTCTTTGATGATAGTCTAAATGCCGAATCCCATGCTGGGTTAGTTACTTTTATCATTGATGGACAGACGATTTAAAACAGTAAAAGGGGTCAGAATAAGATGCACATGTTTAAGAGAAATGACCTTTGTACACTCTGAAGTGTTACTTTGTTTTAGTGTAGGTACTATCTTTTGTAATATCAGCAAAAAACGTAATACATAACCAGTTTTCATTTGAACAATATTTTTAAATACTTTCAGGTTACTACTAAACTGTACATAGTACCTACACGAATTATTATATCTTGTAAAGTATATTTGTTTTTTCTATTTTTTTGGCGGCTGTGCAAATATTACTACGTAAGCAGATTTACTGCAATTTATCCCCCCCCCCCTTGAAAGCAAAGCTCTAAAAAATATGTAGTAATTATGAAAAGCTTTTAGATAATCAGATACACCCTCCCACCCCTATAGTGCTTGCGTAATACTTAAACGGCCACTTGGGGCTTGAATCCTGTCGAAAAAAAATTTCACAATACAATGTGATTTAAACTACAAACAAATGTGAAACGTTAATTATAGATAATATTAATTATCAATAATTTTTTTAAAGTTCCTATTAAAATACTACTTGTCTGATAGTACTCGTATTGGTATTGTGTATCTAATACATTTCAACTTGTTACTTAAGTGTGCTTAATTTACATAAATATATTAAATTTTATGTTTCCAATTTTGTCTCATTAGCGGGTAATTGAATCTCATGTACAAGTTGTTAAATAAATAAAATGAAATTATTACTTATATAGCACTCGTCTATTGTAATTAAATGATAAATATCCCTTTCAGTTTGGTAGCCTTTGGTTGCGGCCAAGGTACGATAGAGCGTCCTGAAAAGCCAGTTTGGGAGGTGGTTGAGAACAGCAGTTTGCAAGACATGCTGCCAGACGGCTTGGTTGCTGTACAACTACAGCCGCAGCGGATAAAGCTTTCTTTAAAAGCACGTAAGTGGGTAATGGATGAATGAAGCTTTTTGTCATATTTCTATTGGTGAAAAGATTTGTTAGGGCATATAGGAAGCTAAGCTCTAGCTACGAATCAAACCCAGGTTATACCAATAAAGCCACGAAGGCGGATCGTCATACTTTATACAAATATTAATGGGAAAGTTACAATTAAATTACGAGATATATGCTTTTTTAAAGGTACACTTTTTAGAATATTTAGTTTTCATCCGAAAAAATTGTTTACTATGTTTTCGTTTGAATTATTAAGAGTTGTTATTTACAATTGTTATAGGTGAAACAAAAAAAATCAAGTTCCAATACCGGCCAGCAAAGAACTATCCTTTGGATTTGTATTACTTGATGGATCTCACGTGGTCCATGAAGGATGATAAGAAAACCCTTGTGTCATTAAGAGACGATCTTCCTGAGATGCTGAAGAATTTAACCGATAACTTTAGGTAAACCAGTTTTTAAATTAATTATGATTTGAATTTTATTTAACTATTTTCACTATATTCAATCATAGTGTAAACCTAATTTGACAGGTTATATTCATATAATACGAGTATTAGTGATTAGAGTAGATTGTTGAGTAGTTGTTTATGAAGACGGAATATTTTTAATTTGACATTAGGTCTTACTTGAACACAGAAGACTATTACTATTACTAATTAAATTTCTTATAATATCTACACCACATGCGCTATGACAAACCAGTCATAGATATGGGTTAATTTTTTCAGATTGGGTTTTGGAAGCTTCGCTGAGAAGCCAATTATGCCGTTCATCAGTGTAGACTCGGGGCGACGCGCAAACCCCTGCACGGTAGAGGAAGAAGCCTGTGAACCCACCTATAGTTACAAACATCACCTGTCTCTTACTAACCAGGTACTTATTTATGTAGTCCTGTGGTGTCCGTATGATGAACGTATAACATATTACTACTGAAATCTGTAGCGCGAACATAGATCTTATTCTGTAACAACTGACAGCATTGCCTTTTACATGTTTATTATCTTCATCATCATTGTTCAACTCACCTAAATAACTCTGTAAAGAGTAACGTTAAGTTGTCATCTGATGCGTTTCCGATCTTGATAATGAGATTTTGTTCCGCGTGATCACAAAGTTTCTATAATACGGAATCGAGAGAACTACGTAATAACTTTTAGTTACAGAGTATTTGAAAGAAAATAGTACAAATTGTATCAAATACACTTGCTTGTACGGTGGAAGCAACCTTAACAAACTTAATTTAAAAATACACACTATAATTCAATCAAATACAGTTTACTAGTCGATTTGACTAATCTGTAGCCCGCAGTTTGTGTGAGAGACGTATGGAAATAATATTTTTATATATTATTATTTTGTGATAAAGTAATGATAGTTAAGTTGGTTTACCACAACGCTTTTAACCCTAAGTTTCTAACAATAACAATTAATTTTTGAAATAGGCCATGTTGACTGTAGCAAAAGAGGGCCGGAACGGAATTACACCAGTTTTTAGCCTATACAATTTATAGTTCTATCAAAACCGTCAATTCATTTATACTTATTATTTCAAGGTGAACGATTTCATAGAAAGCGTGAACAGTAGTTCGGTAACGGCGAATTTAGACAACGCTGAGGCCCAACTTGACGCTTTGGTACAAGCAATTACTTGTGGGAACCGTATTGGCTGGAGCCTGCGGAGTCGCAAGATTATAATCCTATTGTCTGACGGATTGCTTCATACCGCCGGAGATGGGAAGTTAGGTAAGACCATAATAAATTTCATATTTAATAGCCTATTGTAAATACATAATGTATGAAATAATAAAATATATGCCAAAGTTAGGAAGCAATGTTATTTATCAAATAGCAAACGCATTACGAATTCAAATGACAGGCCAAAATGTTTTTTTTTTTAATCTGAATATTTTTTGTTCGGGAATCGAATCCTCCGGAACACGCCGTTTAACTATAGCTACAGATGCGGAAATCTTTAGAATACTATTGATATACAATGATTTTACATTGTCGCACTAAGCAGTGTTGGCCTTCAGATTTCTCTCACTCCTGAGGTCATAGGTTCGAATCCCAGTAGTCAGTAGCCCTTGACTTTCTATACATTTAATACTAGCTCGTACGGTGAAGGAAAACATCGTCAGGAACTCGTCATGCCTTAAACCCAAAAAGTTGACGGCGTGTATCTTGCCAATTAGAAAAACAAATGATCATGGAACAGATACAAAAACCAAAACCCCAGACTTAAGAGGATGTAGCTTAAATGGTATTTTTATTTTTTTTCAAGATATAAAAAAAAATATATAAAAAATATATATAATCCAAGTATATTTATTTTATAATTAAGAATTAGAATTTTACGGTTTCACTATTAATAATTTAATTCTGTGGCCATATGTCAGTGACAATTTTATTATTATACTAGCTGACCCGGCGAACTTTGTTCCGCCTTAATGGCAATAAATAAGCAGTTTGGGTTTTTTTATTGGAAAAAATACAAAAAAATTAAATACCTACATTAATCATTCATTATTATTTCTGTATTTTAGTACATAGGTTGCTCTTCACTTAAGTACCTTGTGATACACATTTTTTCATTTTTTGTTTTATTATCAGGCGCAAAAACAAACAACGCTGATGGTCTTCCGACCCGTGAACATGCCACGTATAATTGACCATGGGAAAAACATGAATGTTCTAGATTTAAACCACAAACTTTTAAGGATTGGCCTTGTGATTTGTTGATGGTCATGGCAAATGCAAGACGTATCGGAAATTGAAGTCTTTTAAATTCAAACGGCATATCGATTGGGATCATCGGGATCCTCGGAATAAGAACTTCCTCACCTTTGAATTTTCCTATTATTATCGTAGCGTAAATTACATTGTTCTTCAATTTTCTAACCACCAAACGCATACCATTATGTAGTTCAGGTCATCTACATCTTTATTCTTTTTCTTCTTTTTTATCAGTAAGCAATGTAACTCTCATGTTTGTTGTCAGCTGCAGTTTCGTCACATAGCGCCATAGATTTGACGATTTGAGGCAAGCGTTTATTTCGTCGACAGCCGTAGATCTTGGAATTACTGGCAGTATTTGGCGGAAATCGCCAGACAGTAAAATCATTGCTCCTCCAAAACATCTCGATTCATTGCGTAAATCTTTTAATGTTCGGTTAAGTGCTTCCAATGCACGTTTATGCGCCATTGTGCATTCGTCCCAGATGATGATTTTCGATGCCGCTAAAACTTTGGCCATTGCTGAGTGTTTTGCAATATTACACGTTGGTTCTCCAATAGTTTGAAGATTTAACGGTAATTTTAATTCTGAATGAGCCGTACGGCATCCTTCTAACAATGTGGCTGCTATTTCAGAAGAAGCAACTGCAACCGCTATGTTGGATCTCGCCCGAACAGTTGCTAAAACTAATGACATGAGGAATGTCTTGCCAGTTCCACCAAGGGCACCTAGGAAATATAAACCACCATTTTCATCATCGTTTGCCTTCATTAAAGTATCATAAACTTCCTTTACTCGATTAAATGCGTCATTCGACAACAACAACAAATAGAAACATTCATCATTCTTTGGATGAACTGTATACATACGACCATACCGAGTTTTATAGTTCTCTTCACTGTTTATACGAATGGGCAATAGCACTATCATTATAATTAAATTGTAAATTGTAAAAATAATTAAACGTATTTATTTAATAGAAATATTTTGAATATTGATTTCTTACAAATATCAAATTGTCATATATACGTCATTACATAGCTGTCATTATACGTCAATTACATAGCTATCATTTGCGTTTTATTATTCCAAGTCTGATTCTTATTTGTTATACCACTTTTTATAGTGACTGACGTTTCATGTCAAGTCCCACGGGAACGCTGTCGAACGGGATAAAAAGTATCCTATGTCCGTCTCCTGGCTCTAAGCTACCTCCATACCAATTTTCACTCAAATCTGTTCTTTCGTTCTTGAGTTATAAGTGGTGTAACTAACACGACTTTCTTTTATATATATAGATATGAAATCTTGAAGGCACTATTAAAATATGAAACACTCCATTTATTAATAGTAGTAGTAATAATACTGAGCAAAATGTACTTATCAATGTCTGATCTCTGTCCAAAGAATTTTCTCAGCTGATAAATTAAACCAAAATATTAAATTATTTGCCAAAAAATTCCAGGTGGCGCCTCCCTGAAAAATGACGAGACATGTCACTTAGATGAAAATGGCTACTATGCAGAAGCAGACAAATACGACTATCCCTCCATTGCACAAGTGTACAGACTCCTAGATAAATATAAGGTAAATAGACCTCTTTGTTTAATCTATATTTAAGCTCGCAAGTGTTACGCAAACCTTTTCTTATCAGTACATGTATAGGTTTATTTTGTGTTCTAATCTATGTTTATTTTTGCCAGTTAAACACTGGTAGTGTTTAAATTATTTATGCAGTTGTTAATTCTGGAAAACCGCCCATTTACGCTGTATTATATTGCCGTAAAATACCCGTTCTTAAAAGGCTTCTTTACTTGCGAGCCTTCTTGCAGTGTCCATGCATCCTGCCCGGTCCCTGGTTCTTTAAAAAACCAAGGCGTAAACACATTCAGGATCTTCTCCCCAAAATTCATGCAGTAATTAACAAGTCTTTAGAATAAAGACAACTTGTCTAGTATATTTAATTTCGGTAATGAAATGCGCTGGCGCGTGTTTCTGTGACCCCCGTAACCCATCACATATTTATAATTAATAGATTTTTTATAAAGAACTGGACAGACGTTTGACCTCAATCCCACCTGATGTTAAGTGGGATGCGGCCTAGCGGAGGGCATGCCCAGTAATAATAATTAATCAATAAAATATTTGTTACAAATTGTACAATTTTATTAGACGCTACCTTTGATCCCTCTTCGATCTTATCAAATAACTATAGTCACCCACGAAATTAAGTTTTTGTAGCCTAATTATACTAAGTAAAATTATTTGACATAAGTCATATATGTAATAGTTTATAGAAACGTAATGTACTTTATCCTCAGCGTAACTTTAATTAAATAGTGTTGAGAATTTGCGAATGCATGAGTGTGTCTGATGTGCGTGCACTACGTCTGGATTAGTTTTTGATTAAAATCAAATTATTATTTTTACTGTATGTGCATACTAAACAGTGGTCATGTCTTTGCATTAAATCCGAGTATTAGTAGTGATACAGGCATAAATAAAAACAATATTCCAATTTTAATTAGTATATTTAATATCCAGGTTAACGTAATCTTCGCTGTGACAGAAAGCGTCAAAGACCATTATGACAGTTTGCACCAACTGCTCAGCGATTTCACATACATCGCCAAATTGGAAAGTGATAGTTCCAACATTCTCAAATTGGTAAAAATGGGTTACGAAGACATTGTCAGCGTTGTCAACTTCGAAGATGATAGCTCGGGGCCTGTCAAGGTCAAATATTTCACCGATTGCGGAGTGAAAGGTGGCTCGTTAATCGAGACCCATCGTTGCACTGGTGTCGAATATGGGATGACACTGAACTTTGAAGCTCATGTTACATTGGACTCTTGTTCTGAATTCAAAAAGGTGAGTTTTATTTGCCGTATGGCATCTGGTAAATGGTCTACAAAAATGGAGTTGATTCTTTTTATGGGAGGTTGAAGTTTAATTATATAAGGATTGTTTTAATTGAAATAGCAAGACCCAACACTTAAAAACGATTCAATAAATAATATTACGCACGAAGAATATAAATTTATATTCACTAAGATTTTAATTTAACATTTATTTAAGATTAAAAATTTAAGCACTGTTTAAAAATATTTAGAAGAATTTTTGCATCATATACATTCCTCTAAACACGTCAACTAAATATACTATTAAACGTCATTATGTTCACGAACATTTTGTATGAAGAACAAATGAACTATTACGGCAAATACTAGAAATTTTATACTATGACTATTTTCAGACGCAACAAATAATAAGCATATCGGAAAGTCAGCTGGGCCAAGACACCCTGACTCTAGAGGTGAATATCCAGTGTGGTTGCTCCTGCGAAAGTGATTTGATCAAGGATATGTCTTTATCTTGTCCAAATCATTCACACCTTGTATGTGGAGTTTGTCAATGCAATAAAGGATGGTGAGTAATAGCTTTTTCTAAGAAAAGACAGTTCATGAAATAGTTCTGTTTATCCGGACTCGGTATTGGAAATATGAATTCTAATTGAAAGATGATTTTTTCGGCGTTTGATTGGTCATAAAGAAGGATCGAACGTGTCGCGAGTCTGTGATATGACAAAATTCTTTATAGAACTAGACAAACCGGCAGGAAGCTCATCTGATGTAGGTGATACCGCCGCCCACACTAGCGAGTACGGGTACTGCTTTGCCGATATTCGTTTTTTATCAATCAGATTTAAATTATTATTTTCTAGTTTCTTTGTATATGTTAGCGCCTTTTATTTTACATCACGACCATGTTTCTTCACTTCTCCTGCTGCTTTAATGCGATAATTATTGAAAACGTACGAAATGTCTTTATTGAATTACCTAAGTATGCATAATTTTTAGAATTAGAATCATGTTTCACCGATACTCCAGGTCTGGTCCTAAGTGCGACTGTTCAATAGAAGATGAGGCAGCCTCTGCAGCTCTACTCTCGCAGTGCAGAGAACCGAACTCCACTCGACTGCTGACGTGTTCCGGGGCTGGTGATTGCCTTTGCGGAAAGTGCGAATGCGATAGAGGCTTCAGCGGGAAGTATTGTCAGTGTAAAGATTGTGAAATTAGCAGGTATGTCAAAGTTTTTTTTAATAACGGTATAGCTACGGTCTTTTGATAATTTAAATAAACCTAAAGGGTATTAGGCCCTGCTTAATAGATTAACTACTCCAACGATTCAACCACGTTGAAGTGTTTAATACCAGTATTTGTTTATGAGCTACCAGAGTCATTAGAAAACGGCTATTTGAATTGTAGCGGGATATAATGAAACAATGCCGGCTCATTTGAATGGGCTGTAAATTGAGAGCCAAAAAACCTTTTAGTTTATATTTTGTGTAAAATAAATAACTCTTTTGATTTATCGATAATCGATTTGTCAGTTGAGACTTTCACTGATAATTTTTCTGAGTTGTCAAGTGACTTTGTTTAGTTTCATTGCTAAGTTAAGTGTTTACATATAAATCGCAATGGTGTACAACTAGTCTTAGAACTTTTAGGGTTAAATATCGTTTTATTTTAGATATAAATCCATTATTAATGTGTTTTGAAATATCAGATCAAACGGAATGGAGTGCGGTGGTGTCGGACATGGTGTTTGTGTGTGCGGCCTATGTGCGTGTGAGGCCGGGTGGACTGGGGAAGCCTGTGATTGTACTGATGATGTTGACGCCTGTATTGCTCCTGGAGAGGAAGAAATTTGCTCTGGACATGGGGACTGTGTTTGTGGTAAGTTAAGAAATATAAAGAATACAATACAATACTTTTCACTTTACCTTGAGCTACGTACAATTTTTTAAGTAAACGAACGATAAATGTTTTTACAGGTCAAAAATAACAATATTTAATTTCAGTAATTAAAACGTATGTACTGGCAAGTTCACTAGTACTAATGTAAGCAAGGTGACAGGAAGGTCTTTTTGATCTGATTTAGTAGTTGTAATAAATATATGAGATTATCTGTAAGACTTGAACACACTGGAGTTATCTTATTGCTTATGCTGATATGGATTTTTAAATTAAAGTATTTACAAATCCAGCTATATAATGTAATATTTTTTATGTAAAAAGAGGCATAAACGTTCTAAAATCCCGTATAAAAACGTACTTAATTACAAATAAATTTCATATCTGCTACTGTGAACTTTGCTTTTCAAAAATGGAAAGGCGTTAAAATTTGTAGCAAATTACTAATTATGATTATATGGTCAGCCTTTATTTTGTTAATTTTGGTAGATAATTTGTTTATTAAATGCACATTATCTTTAATTTTTCTAGATTTTTGTTCTTAAAACTCATTGTTTTCCATTTTTCGCCTCCTTGCGGTATTTTCTTTATGCATGTTGTATGTACTTGTAAATCTGATTCAAATGTTTTATATAAAGAACTTACATCTACATAGTTTCTAGATCTGTCATGTCATTCTAATATGGTGATTTTTTTAAATTTCTATAGATTTTGATATAATATTCTTTAATATAATAGATTTTTTTGTTCTATCGTCTATTTCAATCGTTTTCGCAGCAGATACGATGAAAGATATAATAGGATTTTTTTACACCATGGGTGACATTATTGTAGTTTTAGTAGGAAACCTAACTTTTTTTCTTGCAATTAAAATAGCCTATATTTATCAGTCATAATGTAGTATTAACAACAGCGAAATAATTTTTAAAAGTACTTTTATTCAATAATTCGTCACAAACATACTTACATACCAATATTTCCTTTTTATTATATTAGTATAGATTTGACCTTTATCAAGACGAGATTCAAGAAATAGTATTTTGCTTGACGTCGTTCTCTTATGAAACAAGCGTACAAAAGATTTGTTTTTTTTCAGGCAAATGTGAATGTGCTTCGACGATAGAAGGGATGCGCTATACAGGGCCGTTTTGTGAAACGTGTGCCACTTGTGAGAATCCTCTATGCGCAAACGCAGAACTCTGTGTATTATGTAACCTTAACAACAATTGTAATGAAACTTGTACTGTTGGTGGTCTAAACTATACTGTTAGCCAAAGATTGAACGGTAAGTAAAAATTCCACTTATAAATAGTGCACGGTATTAGATATATAAACTCTGATTTTCTTAAGAAAACTTCAAATAGCGTAAACTATCATCTTTTATACGCACTGTATGTCATAAAGTGTAGTAATTTGCTTTGATATGTAGGGTAATGACACTTATAACTGCGGTTCTAAGAATAATAATCGTACTACCATTAGACTGTTTTTTACCGCAAACGAGATAGTCGTCTGCGGTAAAATAAAACGGGGTAATTTTCGTATAGCGTTTACTATCTAATCTTTAATAGGTAACACTGAAATAAAACACTGCTACTGTCTGTTTTTTTTAAATTGAATCTTACTGTTAGCCTAAAGGACAGCTTAGATCAGAGGTTTTGGCGAGCTTAGCTCGGTCGGAATGAAAAGCTTGTCCGGCTTAAAGTTAAACTTATTTAAAAGCGTGTTTAAATAAATTCATCATCATAATTATTTTATCGCACAATCTATTGGTAAATATGCGAACTATTATGATTGTGACACAGCATCATTTAAATGTGAATTTAAATTATATTAGAATGCCACTGTGAAAATAAAAAGTACAGAATCATAATCGTGTCTGGTTTATAGCATCAATAGTTTTAATGTCGATATTTGATTTTAATTGCTTTATATTTAAACCCTCGTGGTCCAAAATATGTCCATTTGGATCGTTTTAACTAGAGTACTCATGTCGCTTTTCATCACAGCGTAAACATAATTTAATAGACCGAAATGGAAAAATGTTTAATATGAATGAAGAAGATTAACATTAAATTATCGAGTCTATTTTATTTCAGAGGACGCAGGAATAAATGACATACCTTGCATACTGCGTCGGGAGGAGGATGGTTTGGAGTGCGAATACAAATACACATACAATGCCGCAGAGCAGGCAATGATATCTATGGAAATAATCATCCGATCTAAAATATGTTCGCAGCCTACAACAGCTAAGATCATGATGAGTGCCATTATAACTATGGCATGTGTGATACTCGGCGGGATAATTATTATTTTAGCTGTAAAAAGCGCGCAAATTGTGTCCGATCGTAGGGCGTACGCAAAATTTGTACAGGAAGCGCAAGAGAGCAGAAAGAACATGCAAGAATTGAATCCTCTGTATATTTCGCCTATATCAAAGTTTACGTTACCAGAATCTTATCCGAGGGATAGGAATGATTAGGATTTAATAGTCATAAGTTATTTTAAGTGAATTACAAACTAGGTAAGCAGATTTACTGCAATTTATCCCCCCACCTCTTCTTCCTTTTGTCAGCAAAAGTAAGAAAAGCTCTCAAAAAATACATAAATTTATTTGTTTATGTATTTATTATGTATTAATTTTTTGTAGGAATACTCGAAAATGCATTTCGTGTTTTCGATACATACATAGACAATGTGTGGGTTTAAAAACGTAAATAATTACTGTTGACGTTATCACCAAATAAAAAAATCAAAGATTCCACTCCCCCTAATAATACTTAAGAGCGGCCCCTTATATACGCGTAAAATATGAATGAGTAAAAACAATAGAAAATCACATATAAGAAACCGATTATTCAGGTCACTTAAAATTAACATTAAAACATTTATTTATTTATTTTATATGTAATCACAGCCTCCGTCTTAATTAATCGCTGGTTCATTATTTTATTTATAAATACATAATTACAGTAGATACAAATCGATAAAGGTCTTTGTAAGTCACGATGTAATTTATTAAAATGTATTTTGCGAACACAACTTTACAAATCATGACAAAGTTAAAATTGAAGAGAGATCTAAGACTAAGTTTTCGGGCATTATTACTAAGACATAATATAGCTAAGGCATAATAACTATACTTTAATGTCTGACCCCCTGTTTTGTACTATAACTATTTTAGTTATATGACTCCTGTATCATTGGATAAATATGTTTGATAGAACACTGTAACTGTAGAAGGGGTTTGTGAATAAAAAGATGTTTCTTTATCATAACTTTAAACTGTTAACAAACGTAGATGTTTCTTGACCTAGTCACTAAAATCACATTTTAAGTTAATTGTCAAATAAAAGTATTTATATAGAATTATATTGCGTTAGTAGTTAATAGTATGTGTATAATCGTTTTTATGTTACTGATATGGAGAAGAATGTATGGTTCTTAGATTGGGTTCTTAGATTGTCGAGTATCCCAGTTAATAATTTATTTAAACCTCCTTGAAAAGACAGTAAACGCGATTTATTACGTTATATTTTTTAACTCGCTGACCATGACTGTAGTGACGTCACAAAAAGCGTGCAGTTATTATGTTAATAAAGTAATAAATTCGCTTTTAAATCTTTTAAGTGGTGTATAAAAATGTATGAGTTGCATTTGTTTTTATTAATAATCAACGTATGTTTTAAATGTTTTTCTTTTAATTTATCCCATTCCAAATAAAAAAAGTGAATTAATTTGAATCAAAAGTACTAGGAGCTAGTAAAGTACAAGGAGGAGTCAGCAAGTCTTTATAGACATCTTGAGGCAATAGACAAAAATAAAGATAATTACTAAAATACTGAAAAAAAGACACTGCCTTGCGTGAAGATAATAAGTTTAAAAGTAACTTTTTTACTAAGGCGAAATAAATAAAATCATCTCTAAGCTATTATACATAGGTTAAGGAGCTACTGCTTCATTTGCACACATTATCTAATGTTAATTAACACTCTTAAGAAAAACAGATATACTAAATACGTAAATCGATAAAAAACATACATAATATTTTTCCAACCAAATATATTATGCTTTATAGTTCAGATTTTTTTATTTAAGACAGTTTTATTTCTTTTCAAGACATGTTAATAGTGTGTTTTTATCTGTGGAAGCGTCAACGTAGACCATGCGCGGTTCGCGTCAATTTTGGCGCCAATGATAAACTAGTGTTTATAGTATTTTATAGGTATATTATTATTGCACATTGCTTAAATAACTATTCATATGTGTATTTATGGTAAATATATTTTGAGGTAAAATGTAATTTTGATACTGAGAAGCTGGAGACGGAAATAATTTGATATTTTTATAAGAATTTTATGGTCATATGTGGAGAACATTAGTTTAGGTACTCGTTGATTGATGATCTGTGCCTTCTAGAAAAAATGGTTTTGGTATTTGATAGGGTAACTTAAAGCGTTTTTAATAATAGCTGCCAAAATACCTTCGTTGTTTTTTTGTTAAATTAAAGTAAAAAATTATTATGAATAATTGTTTAATTCTTTAGGCGATTAACAATATCATTAATTACAAAAATATTTATCGAATTTTAATACCTTGATTTTATCACAATATGAAAAAATCAAGGTATTAAAATGCTAAATTGTACAAACCATACATACTTACAATTTAAACGAATTATTTACATGACATACATATACCTTATTACACAATAATCGGTTAAAGAAGTAATTAGTATTTAGATTATATTTAATTGTTATCCATATAACTTGACCGTCTGTAAGAAAATATATTTAATCATTCTTAATTTTATCTATATTATTGTATCCTGATATGACACCTGTACCAACACAAAGATAACATTTTTATTGTTTAATTGTTTAAACGCATTTAAGGCGCAAAATCTGAAATATTGCTTGTTTTATAGTTCTCAATATTACAAAATTCTCTCGTTACTATCAGCAAAAATTGACTCTATGGAAAATTACTGGCGACCAAGTTAGATGAGACAAACTAAATTGACTTATACAGTTACCTATATACACATAACAAATCAGATCTTGAGCAAATCGTGTTATCTAACCAAACCCCTTTTTGATTACCTAATTAAAAATAAGAGGTAATGCCATAAAAACTGATCTTAAAAACAGCTTTATCACTGCTATAATTACAAAAAGTGGTAACTTTGAATAAAATAATAAAAGAGATACAACTCTTTTATTATTTTTTATTACTCTATTATAATAATAGTCAAATAATAAGGAAAATACATTATATGATGTTATTTTGTTTTTATTCTTTAAAAAAAATCAGTGGCGCTACAACCTCGTTTAGGTCTTGACCTCAGTTTTCTAAATCTGTTTCATGATCATATTTAAATCTAATAGGCAAGTAGGTGATCAGTCTCCAGTGCCTGACACACGTCGTCGACTTTTTGGGTCTAAGACATGTCGGTTTCCTCGCGATGTTTTCCTTCACTGTTCGAGCAAATGTTAAATGCGCACATAGAAAGCCCATTGGTGCACAGCGGGATATCGAACCTACGACCTCAGGTATGAGAGTCGCACGCTGAAGCCACTAAGCCAACACTGCTCCGCTGTTTTATTGATTTAACGCGCGGTTTTGCAACTATAGCAGTAATTAACATTTCTGAAGAGACATAAAATAAACTATTCAACTAGAAATCACATCCAGAATCTCCTGTTAACATATTGACTAAGTACCACAGCTTTACTATTTTATTCCTTAACTTAATGTTAGTATCAAATGTCAATATTTTACGATCGATGACAATGTTTTAAATGTAGCCAAAGGTACATTAGTGAATTTATTTATTTTCAATTCGTCAACTTGTTTAAAATTCTAAAGACGTTGTCAATGTCAAAAGTAAATGATTTGTTCAGATCATTGACTCAAGGTGTTATTTTAAGATATTTATACATTTTATAAATTACACATTATATTTGAATAAGGACACTTATCAAATTGCACCATTACTTAGGTTTTGGTGAGCATAATTAAAAAATAAACCAATCTAGATTATACATGAAGATAGTACAATTCAGATGTCTTAATAAAGTTTACTTACTATGGTTATTTAATTATTCTTAAGGGAATGTTTTTGGTCCATAGTTAATTCAACTAAATTTTATTCGCCAAATATTTTATTAGAAGCACCCTTTAATACGGTTTTTCATCAAGTCAAACCAACATGACATTATACATTGTCAGATATAATTTGTCGTTTAAGGCTTTGAGCTAATTAGATTTATATTATTGTATATATAAATAGCATTTAAAACAAGTATGTGGTCAAATATCGAGAAAAGGTCATTAACATTTTTTGTAATATATAAATGTCGATATTTTATGGGTTTACAGATACTTTTTTATTCTTTAATTTAAACAATACTTGCCGAATTTGCATGGCGATATCGACTCCACTTATACAAAACTTTACATTTTACTTAGTTCCGAACAATAATATATAATTCTAGAGTCAAAAGTGCACACTATTAGAAGTGTCCTTGGCACTATAGAGTCATGGAAATAATCAAGAGAGTGTCAGACACGTCGGTCATCTCTCGCTGGTGGTATCAGGGTCATGGGGCGGGACTCCAATTTTCCGTTTGGTTTGAGAATATCTGCCTCAAGTTTTCTTTCTGGCAATGGCATAGGTGCTGGCATTGCGTCTGGTACTAAGCCTCGGATGAATTCAGAAACGCATGCCCAAGGTACCACCCTATAAATTAGTACAAATTAATATTGGCACAAATAAAATCTTAAATGCGCTAGATATAAGCTAGGAATTTATATAGAATAAAAAGTCTAAACGTATAGCAATGCAATGAAGTTTCATAAACATTAGACATAATTTCCTCCATCAGAATAAAGAATTTGATTAACAGTCAGAGGCGGAGAAAAAAACTATGCCCATGTGCTTCAACTACTTAGCAAGCTACTTGACCTTATGATATTTTGCTTATAATAACCATTACCATTTTAACGGCAACAGCACTCGAAGGTAGCTGGGGATGACTGCGACATTTTCGTTCGTCCGTATAGCGTAGACCACTCTATCTGCTACGTCATTGGAATTCAGCTGAGGGACGATCCTGTAATAGGCGTTGCTTATTCAAATATTCAAATTATATACAAGTATACTATAAAGAAAACAGTGATGCTAAAACTTTTTTGAGATTTTTGGATTTCTGTATCTATTTCGTAATCATTTGTTTTTCTAATAGGTAAGTAGGTGATCAGCCTTCTGTGCCTGGCACATGCCGTAGACACAAAGTCTAACACATGCAGGATTTCTGACGATGTGTTCCTTCACCGTAAGAGCGAGTTTTCACTTAAGCGGCACTTAATAGTTTTACTGTGCAATCAATTTTAAAAAAAACCGAGTAAGTGAATATCATAACCGTTGACTTGGAGGAATCTCTCCATCTACTACATTTCATATAAAAAATAATTTACCAAGTATAAATCGGATATAATGTATTAAAGAAACACGATGACATTAATTTTAATGGATTGGCAACACCACGAAACATGACCTAATAAAGTAATATTTTTAAATATGCAATATTGTTGCCATCTTAAAATAAATAATTAGTAACCTTGACTTTACTTCTTCGAACATTCCAGTTGCCCTGATAAAGTACGGGCATATCAATGACGTGCGGACTCCCTTTATTCCCTTTGAATCTAGCTCCACCTTCAGGGCTTCATCGAAACCACAAGCAGCCGACTTGGAGGCACAGTAGTCCACGAGTTTTGGAACTCCAACATGTCCAGCCATCGATGCTATGGTTACTATATGCCCGTGGTTGCTGTCTATCATATCTGGTATGAAAGCTTTGACCGTCTGAAACCAGGTTACGTAGTTAGAAAAATTGACATAAGTATCGCAGCGCAGCGCGCGAACAACGGAAGTTATAGGATTAGATCAAGGATTAGAGACAAAGCAAGAATTTTGAAGACACTCACTTCTTCGGAGGTTGTGTGCCAGTATAATAAAAATTGATTTAAAACCACCAAAATAATATTTATTTATTCACACTGTTTAATTGTACTGTAACGAAACACGTGTTCTAAATATAAAAATACTAGAATATACAACTTGAACAAAGTTATCGATTTCCATGCCACCTAGACCTAACATTACTGTTGTATTTTTGTTAGAAAAACTGATGAAGCTAAAGCCATCCAAGTGCGATCCAGTGATGATCTAGCCAAATTAATATGACTATATTCCCCTATTTACATTTTGTATATTTTTTGTATTGTGTTCGAGTGTTCTATATGTTTAGTTGGTATCTTGCTCTTTTTTTGTTCTTTTATTGCGGTGCGGAGTGCGAAACTGGATTTTTTTTTTATAATCTTCATTTTCTTCCTTCATATTTTTGAGTATGGGTAATGGCTCTTAATGCCTTATCAATTTACTATCAGAACTGTGGAGGCATAAAGAGTAAAATAAACAAACTCAAAAATAGTATTCTTCTTAGCAACTTTGATATTATTGTTTTGGTAGAGACTTGGTTAGTGGATTCTGTCTTTGATGGAGAGTTGCACTCGGGCGGTTATGATATATTTCGACGGGACAGAAACCTCCAGCTCTCTCATAAAAAGAGTGGCGGCGGTGTCTTGGTCATGGTGAAAAGAGGAATTAAATCTATCAGATTGACTGAGTTTGAGGCCCCGGATTTGGAGGAAATATACATTCACTTGCCATCTCACGCTCGTCTCCTCCTCAATGCTTGTTACTTTCCCCCCGTAACTCATACCTCTGCATACATAAAATTCTTTCAAAAACTGCATGACATACACGCTAGTGCTCGATTTTCTAATTACATAATTACAGGTGACTTTAATTTACCTCATCTCATCTGGTCATCCTCTCCAGATACCCTACTACAATCTGCAAATACTGAGTCATCAAAATTATTGTTGCATACTATATCTTTTATGAATTTAAAACAAATTAATGTAGTCTACAATAACAATGCGCGGCTCTTAGACCTAGTCCTAACAACACTTCCTGGGCGTGTTGATTGCTCTGATGATCCGTTGCTTAATCCTGTTCCTCATCATCCGCCTTTAGATATACTTAGCACTGTTGATAGGTCAACTGTCATGACATCAATTATTTTCAATCAAAGAAATTTCTTTAATGCAGATTATGACTTAATAAATACTGCTATTGATCGGGTAGATTGGGTGACACTACTAGCCTCGCCCCATTCTAAAGATGCTGTTGCCATCTTTTACTCAAAAATGAATGAAATTATTGCTACTAGCATGCCATTCTCTAGACCTAAATCCCGTAAGCATCCAGTTTGGTTTAGCAGAGGGCTGATAAGAGCTCTTAATCGTAAGAAGAAACTTTGGTGTCGTTGGAAGACCTACAAAAACTTGCTCGACTATCAAGAATTTTCTTTATTAAGGGCGCGCGTTAAGGGTCTTATGAAACTCTGCTATAATCGTTACATACAAGGAATTGAATTATCGTTAAAAACAAATATCAAATATTTTTGGAAGTACACGTCTACACTAAAACAGACTAACTTAGGATACCCTAAACTAATAAAATACGGCAGTATTTCATCTGACGACCCTAAACAAATAGTTGAGCTATTTTCAAACTATTTTCAGTCAGTATTTGAATCTCAAACTGACTTAGGTGGAGGCACTATGTACACCGTTGATGAGAGCCTTTCCAGTAACGCTCAGATCCTTCTGAATAATTTATTTTTCGACAAAGATGAAATCAGCAAAGAATTATTTTTGCTTGATCCAAATAAAGGTCCTGGTCCAGATCAAATTAGACCAGTTTTTCTTAAGCGTACATATCGGTCATTATGTGCCCCCTTACAGATTATTTTCAATAAGTGTATGTCCAGTGGCACATTCCCTGACTGCTGGAAATTATCTTACATAACGCCTATCTTTAAGGGTGGTGAAAGGAGCGATGTCGAAAATTACCGACCGATTTCAATACTCTCTGCAATCCCTAAAGTTCTGGAAAGATTAGTTCACCAACGCATTTATTCCAGTCTAAGGCATGTTATTATAGACCAACAGCACGGATTTGCAGCTGGTAAATCTACTCTCTCAAACCTCCTTGTTTTCAGTAATTATATTTTTAACGGTTTAGATAATAACCACCAGATAGACACAATCTACACAGACTTTCAGAAGGCATTTGATAAAGTTGACCATATGATGCTTTTACAAAAGCTGTCTTTTAATGGTATTAAGGGCAATCTTTTAAGATGGTTTACAGCATACCTACATAATCGTGTTCAATCGGTGGTTTTAAATGGGTTTACTTCTTCTCAAATAGTAGTGACATCCGGCGTCCCCCAGGGCTCCATTCTTGGGCCGTTGCTCTTTTCCTTATATATTAATGACATATCCAAATGTTTCTTACACTGCAATTACTTGCTCTACGCAGACGATTTAAAGTTATACAGAAAAGTAGTTACACTTTCTGACGTGAAACTTATCCAGGAGGATCTCGATAGGCTTGATGACTACTGCCAAATAAACAAATTATTCTTGAAATATAGTAAGTGTCAGCATATCGTGTTTACAAGAAAAACACATAACACAATCACCGCCAACTTCACCCTTGGATACCATGCCCTCGAACGTGTGCGGTCTGTAAGGGATCTTGGTGTCCTTTTTGACTCCAAATTAACCCTAGATAAGCACATAGGCTTAATTATTAATAAAGCCTACCGCATGTTAGGTTTCATAACACGAGTCACCAGACCCTTCAAAGACAAAACCACATACATCCACCTTTATAGGACGCTCGTGCAATCCCAGTTGGAGTACGCCTGTCCAATCTGGAATCCGCATTACGCTATATATGTCGCACAACTGGAGGCTGTACAAAAGAAATTTTAACGCATTTTAAATTATCGGATGAATAGTGGTAGGGCTAATTACAAGGAACTTTTAAAAAGATATAAATTACCTTCTCTGAGTACTAGGCGTAATCTAATAGATTGTGTCACAGTGAGAAAAATATGCGTAAATGAAATAAGTTGTTCAGATCTTCTTGAACTCATACCATTTAATGTTCCTGCCAGGTCTCTACGCTTACATAGAACTTTTAATTTTCAGACTCCCAGAACCAACATTGGGTTCCGCGAGCCTCTTCACAGGATGTGTTCTTCCTTAGATTCAATCAAAAACATTGACCCTTTTTCGCACTCCACTACTGCTTTGTTTAAGAATAAAATAAAGCAACTCTTAATGTCATAACTTTATATTACTTTGATGTGTGTTGTTGTCATGTATTATTTTTTGTATCATATATAAGTGTAACCTGTTGTAGATGCATCCAGTGTGTTTGTATTTGTTTTATTTTTGACTGTGTTTTTATTAAGGATGTCTCTGTTTGGTTTCCCAATAAATAAATAAATAAATAAATAAATTACGATGTCGAATTTAGGTGTTAGTGTGTGCGCGCATCGTAAAAATTCACTCTCATTTTTCTCCATCGCGCCAAAAGAAGTAAACTTCAATAATTTAATTTAACATATTTATTTATGTTATTAATATGTTAAATTAAATTATTATTATTATTAGTATACGAGAGGCTATTTTAAGTAATTTTATTGCAGTCAAAATCCCTCATTGGACATTTCTAGTTTCGTAACTGATTTTTGAAAGTGTTGATCAGTCTTCAATACCTAAACAACCGGAAACAACCGAAGATACGCAAAGCCTTGAATAAGTTAGAATCTTAATTCAGCTCAGGTTATTAAGCATTCTCCAAATTAGTCTCTCAAGTCTAGACTGTGTAATTTAGTTAACGGGTTTTGTTAGAAAACAGACAGTCATTTGGTTCCACTTGGTCGAAAAATATATTCGATTTCACGATAATTATATGTACTTTGGTGTTGAGAAAAAAAGTTAATACGAAGCTTTATTTAAATCAAAGTAAAAAATTCCCAATAACTTATTATAATATTTGTATTTCAATATATTATTTTACGTCGAATAATGAATCTTATTGACATTGGTTTTTGCTTACATAATTCATATTTTTAGGTGTACCTACGTAAAAATATGAATTATGTAACGTATGTGTACGTTGTCAATACGTTGGTTATTTTGTTAAGTTTAGAAGACCGGAGTCCGAGTCGAGAGAAATCCTTTAAAATATTTTTTGTTACAAAATAATAAGTTCTTGACAATATTCTGAATAAAAAATGTTTATATGTATCCAATGCGATATAGAACATTTCTTTGCTATACTCACCCAGAAATGTGCTAAGATATTAACGTCGAAGGTCCTCTGAATGAGATGATCTGGCGTCTCCAAAAGATACTGACCCGATACCACTCCTGCATTGTTTATGAGGAGCGACACCTGCAAATTAAATAATTATTGCAACTAGCAGATCATCACAGATTCCGTAAGAATATTCCCAGTGATGCATGTTCAAGACTCAAGTATGACCGTATTTTATTGGTTCATAATACATTGAACTGAAAGAAAATGTCATAGAGCATCAAACTGCAAATGGGCCCTACCCATACTCTGGATATATTTATAGTTGTGTAGTGAAATAACAAAAAGTGTGAATTGCGATAAACACTTAATACTCTTTTGGTTACGAATTTTCTTATGGTAGTCATAAAGTTTTTTATGGTAGTCATTACGAAGACACAGATTCGTATCTCAAGTCACACTTAAGATTAGTGTTGCCCAAAATCGGTCTTGGTCTTGCAGTCTTGGTCTTGTTCTTGCATTTTTGCAAGACCAATACCAAGACCGCCTTATCGTAGCAAGACCAATACCAAGACTGAAGCCTGCAAGACTTGAGCAAGACAATACTTAAGCCTGCAATACTCTTGCGTCTTGCAGTTAGGACAAACTGAGATTTGGGCGTTATCAAATTTCTTTAACAGATTTTCAACTTTATCCTAGAGAATTAAGGTTCAAGGTTGATTGGGAAAATGTGACGTTCTGCGAATAAACTATTGGTCGGTCGGTGTATTATTATATACCTACATATTTGATAATTTACCGACAAAGACGCCGCGGTTTGCAACAAGTGTATCACAGCATTTGACACTGTTTGAGCGCCGCATTCGCCGACAAAGAGTACGGACAGAGGCACACAAAATTGTTACCTATTTTTGTAGGGTTGGTACAGGAGGATAAAATTAAATGACCGTGAAGATGTCTAGCAGTCGGTAGGTATAAATTGAATGCTCTGAGTTTCTTGTACAAATACATTCTCACACTGGCTGTCGGGCGAAATGATAATTAATAACTAAGTAGGTATTGCATCTATTGAATTGCGAATATTTTGATTTCGAAATAATCTTTGTTTATATCGGTAAATGATAGATAGTGAGTGATATACCTAGGTACTAAAGTGTGAGCAGCAACATTGAAAATTGTATATTCCATGTCAGTGCTTTCGTTTTATTAAGTTTATTTTAAAAAAACTCTCAAGTAAGATTTAGAAATTACTATTCAATTACACAGAATAAATTATTGAAAAACAAAAAATTATGCAAAATTATATTAAGACTGAGTACTTAGGGAATTAGTAGAAAAAATATTCTATCGTGGATACCTAGTTATTAAAAAAGTGATAAACGTTGTGTTTACTTAATTTTATTTTTCTGTGCTAATGCCAACATTGACAATCCTACCAAAATAGGTAAAAATTTAGTCCTAGACTTTGTGTTGCCGCCGTCGCGTCGCTTTCATGTCAAAGGTCGCCGCCACTGCCCATGGTTCCAAAGAATAAAATAGGTTTTCGGGTGCTCAGAACGGACGTAGATTATGTTGTCCTCGGCAGGAAGATTGTAGTCGTAAGGATATTATAAAAAAATTAGTTATAATAATATACCTAGCTTATATTATTATTAATACCTATTATACCTTTTTGAAGGACATTGCACTGCAAATTTGGAAGTGGGTGATTTAAACAAACTTGAAACGTGGAAAAACTCCAAATATGAGCGACGTCATATTGCTTTACGCATTTGGTTTTAAAATCACACATTTCCAAAAATCGAGATTTGCAGTGTCGGTTTATCAACTTCTTTCGTATCTACTCTAGTAGCTAGTAACCTCCATAAAAACAGCAGGCAACGTATAGTTCCAATAAAAAAGGAACATAATAAACAATATTATTTGCATAATTATCTACACTTTATTTTTGCGTAGGCATTTATCTCATTTTGATTCTGATACTTTTTTAATCTTTCAAAGATTTATTCTATCTATCAAAGAATGCCGCATTTTTCTTTGTCGGTCTTTGGCTTGTGTGCTTATAAATATGAGTTTTTATTTCAATTTCAGTCATTTCCAATTGAGTTTCGCTTCGAGTCTATCATATTTTTTATTCTCGCCCATTTACCTAGCGAGATACTCTAAATTCTTATTGCTTTCGGAGTGAATGTTTACAATTTGACATGAGTGACGAATAAATAGCAATAGGCTAATAGGTATTTACAAGTCTTGCGAGACTTGCGAGAGTCTTGCTGCAAGATCAAGACCAAGACCAAGACTGAGAGCGCAATACCAATACCAAGATCAAGACCAGGTGTATTGACGCAAGACCAATACCAAGACTGGTCTAAGTCTCGTCTTGGTCTTGCATTTGGGCAACACTACTTAAGATAGCTGTCAAATATGCCAAACTTCATACACAAAACAATATTGCTGTTGTTACTAGATTTAAGTTATGTTCTACGTATAGAATATGCGACTCAGTTTTATTAGAGCTTCTATTCTTGCTAAATATTTTTATACGAACGGTGCGCCTGACCTTGCGATGAACGTACTAGGTACTTTATAAAAAATAAATGAAATATATAACTTCAATGTTGTTTAGCTTACATGCTAAATAATAAGTACATATACCTAAGGTTATATATAATATTAATTTCCTATACTTATTATATATCGGCAAACGGTTACTTTTTTGCTTCTTTTATCTCATCACATGAACTGTCCACATCGTTTTCGGTATACGTCTTTTAACTTTGTTTTAATTTAAATATGACTTAATGTTATTTATTTTTAATTTCTACTCTCCTGTTGTACTTCTTCTCAAACTGTTTTGACAATTTTTATTGTATTTGTCAGATGTTTAGTCAATTCAGCATTGTCTGACATCCGTACAATAAACATGGCAAAATACAGGACATTCGTAAATATTTTGACGTCTCAGAAAAGTTAATTATTAATACAAATTTATTTAAGGAAGTGTGACAGCGTTATAACAAACTTGTGTATTGTTATCAGATGAGGTGAGGCATAATGTTAAGCAAAAACATTAACAAATTATAATATTTATATATATTTATTACACACAAATATGCAAAACTGAGTAGAACTAGGAAGACCTACTGTAAGGGAATAACATATTCGATATAAATTCAATTAGGCGCCAATTCATTCCGGCGGTAATAGTTTTTCGTGTAATAATATATTTACTTACAGTTCCAACTTCCTTCTTGACCTGTTTAGCCACCCGATAGATGTCATCACGAGCAGCCAGGTCTACTACATAGCCGAAGCATTTGCCACCGACACCTTTAACTAACTTCACGGTGTCTTCCAAGCCTGAAATAATATTATGTGTATCTTAATAAACGCAAGATCAAGACGCAATAGTATTTAAGTAAAATTATCATACATAGATTATTATATTCTATCATATTGTATTTCTACATTTGTACACCAACAAGCGATGTTTAAGACTGAAGTCGCGCATTCCAACCTCGTCTATGCATCAATTGATCCCTTATATTTCTTTTGTTTAGAAAAACAACGTCTAATACCCGAAACAACTTTATAAGAAGACATTTTTATTTATTTATTACACTACATTTTTCTATCTTAACAGTAACTACTAATACGATGGAATTCCAAAATAACTCCCACACCAACTATTCTAAAAAAAAAACAATAAAAAAGTTAAACTTATATTCCTAAATTTCAAACCTAACAATATAGCAAGCAACTATTTCTTGATTATACATATCTTGTATAATCAAGAAACACAGTTTCCTGGTGAGGTGGATTTATTTAAGCCCTACCTTTCAGCATTGGGATAATTAAACGGTTGTTGATTATTGATAATCTACTCAGGCAAATACGGCAAACATATCGCAGACGTCATTTACAATACCTATTGTCTTTGCCTTACATGAAGACTTACTTTGGTCATGGTAATATTCAACACACAAAATATGGATGTAATTAATTTCAGCCAAGATGGATGATGATGGATTCGTTCATTGGTTGGGGATGCAACTATCAACCTAGAGTTAGTGCGATTGTACGCGCGCCTTTATGAATTTTTATTCCTACGGATGTGCCCGACGTCCTATAGCGAATCACGGGGCTCCATACTTTATTTACATATACATGTTAAAAAAATTCGAGTTGACTCGACACGATAATATGACGATGATTGATATTTTTAATTTTCGTTTTCTTGTATTAAAAATAATAAAATTCAAATTATAACCACTAAATACATAAAAAAGACTCTTTTACTAAAATAATTGAAACTAATTGCTAATATAATTTCAAATGGAATGTAATAAATAAAAATAAATCTTTAACATTAAGAAAACCTAGTAATGTTGGAATAAAATATCTTGTAGGTAAAAGTTTAGAGTTAGTATCGTCGTTATGCAAAAATTGTACTGAAATTTAACACGGAAGTAACAAAATTTCTAACAATTAAAGGGCTTCTAAGTACGTCATAAAATTAGTAATTACTGTAATAAGACATTCTCTCATTAAAGGTACACGTACACTTGAATCGAGAGATCAAGTTCCTGGCATCATTACATAGAAATGAGAAGTATGTAATAACTTTAATGGGCTAGCGGTGTAAGCACAAATAGAAATGACTACCTCGAAATGGATCTTGTATTGAATTGAAATTCTGCACAGAGTATCACAAAACTCATCTCGGTATTTAACGGCGTAAATATTACCATAGATACTATTAATACAACGTGGCTTATTATGCTACCTAATTTAAAATTATTGTATTCACAGTTTGTTTTTACAACTACTAGGTTCATTTATACGTTCTTATTTCCTGTAGGCATAAATTACACACGAAAAAAAGAAATCTTGTTTTTGTTAACTCTTAGACAAAAAATTCTACTCTCCACGTGTTTAATTTCAAAGTATCGAATTTGCATACCTCGAGTATTAGAAACGAGATACTTTGACCTTGGTGTCATTATTGAGTATTATGAGTATAAGGAAAGTACTTTTGTCATTTTTGGAAAATAAATTTACATATAATTAACCGACATAATCTTTTGCCCCTTCTTTAATGATTACTACAATTAATTTTGAACATAACAAAACATTTTATAGTTTCTTTCATCATCAAGAGAATTAAAACAAATTGCAAAATGTCCAACAAAAAATATTAAATCTCCAACATAAAAAGGAATTAAATAATTCTCTCACATGTTTTAAAGCTTACTTTAACAGCATTTATAATGTTGTAATGGATAATAAATATTGTTGTGTTAAGATTTTTGTTTGCGGAAATATAGATTTAAAGATACATACATAGGATAATTGGCAGGTTCCTGCAAGATAACAGTTATAAAATAAAAATGCATGTTGTTCTCTACTTTCAAGATAAGTAATAAGTTCACTGACATCGTAGATTGTGGGTTGGTGATATAAACTTTCTATAGATAATAACATAGACAATTACCCTAGCTCAGATTACTATAATCTATATCTAACGGGCGCCATCTAGATTCGCGCGTTTAACAATAAATACATATTTAGATTTTGTTTTTATCAATATTATATAATAGATAAAATATATATCTATTATATAATATTAACAAACAGATTATTACTCTTGTAAACTTATAATAATTCGGTTATTTTTGACGATATAGCGGATACAATAACATACGTATATTTATATAGGTAACTTTTCTGTTTGTGAGGAAATAGCAAAAAGTCAACATCACAGGAGACCGAAGAGCTGGCAGCTACTTCGAAAGAATTAGTCTAGCTATTCAAAGGGGCAACGCTGCCAGTATCTTCGAAACCTTGCCTAAAGGGACTCCTTTTAATCATATATTTAATTTTTATGTTAAAATAGTAACAGCAATATGGTCACATTTATTAGGTCCTGTTCCATTAGATGTTATGTTAAATGTTTATGTGTAACGATAAAGCAGCTTTCTCAAATTGCAGTTGTTATAAACGCGTAAAAAGATATTATTAGTTCCTTCACTGAATGAGTTAAATAGGGGTAAGATAATTAGCTATTAGGATATTTAATACTGCCGCCAGCGTTCTAGTTAACAATTAATTATATTCTTATGTTTAAGTAATATATAAAATATTTATTAAAATCTGAAGTTATATCACATATTGAATTAAACTTTTTTTTAAATTAATTATAACATAATACATTACATAGGTTTACAATTAAATTCCTTGATTCACTGTTCATTGCGTTCCTTTCCTCATTTCGCAAGAATGCTGTAACGCGATTGTGATCTGAAGCGTGACCATCACTCCTCAATGATAACTACCGTTTCTCACGGAAGATCAGCTATATGCCTAAATAGATACAATATATACGTGCTGAAAGTAGTGTAGTAGACTCGGATAATATATTAAAATATTTGAATCTGAATTTTCTTATATAACCACGCACTAACAACGCGCAAAATCGAATCGCTAGGATATTTTTTACCTCATTTTGTTGGCATACGAAATACATAACATAATCTATACTAATTGTTTGAAATGCCAAAAAACTGACATCGTATTGAAGGTACCGAAAACTAAAGAAAAAGCTTGTATCTAAGGACTTTATATTTTGTACACATTACATAATTGTTTTTGTACGTTTTTTGCGTAAAGTGTTTGTAATTTAAACATCCAAAATATTTTGTGTTCTTTGTTACTTAATAATAATAAAAGTTTGCCAATTAAACCTTATTCTATTATTGCATTATTTTACTAGCGAGATGATGATGAACATGATGAGGGTGACTCATAAATACTATTTAAAAACTATAATCATCATGGACGTGAGCCGAAATTAATGCACAGGTCAGTAACAAACATATCAAAATCTATAGAAGACATTTTACACAGCATCCAAAGCTTTCAGATGCATAAAATATTCAGAAGAACAGAGAATTCACTTTTGTGTATATTAAATGGAACCAAAACCGAATGTGGCATGTAAATATAAATTCCTTATTTGGCAGAAAAATTGTAGCTATGAAGGCTAACAGTCGAATACATAACCCATCAAGTATAACAGCTAATTAAATATATTTTTAGCAGTATGCAAACGCAAACGATCATAATTTTTGCACGTTTTTACTGACCCATACACACTCAAACTAAGTTCATATATGTAACCAAGTACACTTATGAACGTCAATAGTAAAATTTATTTAAGTGATTCTAAATTTAAATTTACTACCAATTCGCAAGATAATGGCGTAGAGCGGGCGAGAACTGGCAAGAAACTCTCAGACAGTTTCTTTTAATTAAAAGAATTGTAAATTAAAATTAATTAACAATATGGCTGATAAAATAATAAGATATATAAAATCAAAGAATCTAAAACGAAAATATATAATTAAAAAAAAGGCTTAGTACATATTTATAAAAAAACATAATAGGTCACATAAAAACACATATCTGTGCTGTTATTTGAACAAATTATACTTGCGTGTAAAATATTACAAGTTAATGATAAAACATTAAATTAAATTACTAAACACAGATGAAACTAATAAAATATGAATTTTTATTAAATAAAACCTTATTTCGTAATTGATCTTGGCCCAATACACTTGGCGATTGTTCCAATCAGCGAACACTTGCAGAATAGCTATTTCCAGTTTACCTTGTTATAAGGAATCATGTTTTTTGTTTTTTTCGCAGAGATGTAAGGTTTGTGAGATATTGAGGAATAGAGTTTCTATTTTTGTATATATAACAGAATGAGGCACAGAGTGAGGGACTCTCTAAGAAACCTACTTTTCATTTCATTTCATTTATTCATTTAGGTAACATAATGTACACTTATGAACGTCAATAAAAACAATACATTAAATGCTTTTAATTTTACATTTACTGCCAGTTCTCAAATCAAGGACGTAGAACGGAAGAGAAGAACTGGCAATAAACTCTCCGCCACTCTTTTTAATCGCCAAGTTGTTTTCTTTTACACAACGTTTGTAAGGAGCTGCAACCATTATGTTTCATATGACATCTTGAGTAATAATAATAAAATTAATTAAAAACAAAAATTTGTCCTCTATCAGCAGGAGGCATGGTGAAATAGGAGCACGCACTTACATACTCGTGTGAACAACACGCAAATACGTAGTAGAAACAACTAATATAACCGCATACACGAATTCAAGTACGACCAGTCACCACAAGCAGCAACCGTTCACGAGTATGACGCATGGCCAGCCATCGGCCCCCTCGCCATTTTTTAGGGAGAGAGACAACCCGACGCATGGACACCGCCACAAGCAAACTTAATAACTAAAATATTGTTTCTTAAACCTAAATCCAAAGTTATTTATTAATAAAAAAAATGTGAGCTGTCACGGGACGCCTGGCAGATGTGAAACATCGACATTATTTTGTAAAAGTAATATGCAGAATATAATAGATTGTGATAGGAACTAAATATGTCATAATGATAAAACAAAATATTTCGATTTTTTTTCCAGATAACGATGACTATTTGTTGAATAAACATTATTTTCATTAAGGGCCTGTTTCACAATGTATGGTTAAAGTGCCAAATAGCTATGCAACACATAAATTATTCGAAAGATAAAAGTTTCGAATAAGATACTTCGAATTTCATGACGTATAGCGCTATCTGACAGTCGTGAAACGCAAAAATACTATTTATCCTACCAATAGTGTAATAAATAGCTTATTTGGAACTTATCCGGACAATGTGAAACAGGCCCTAAATATTTTTAATGTGAAATTTACTACTGCATTTAGACTGTATATCATATAGACCATCACATACATAGATGTTTCACATCAAAAAGTTGTCCCTTTTTGTTGTAACTGTGAAACGTTGTCCCAGCTCAATTTGTGCATCTGTTTCACGGTCCAATTGCTTATATGTATTGTTTTCACGTGAGTACTACACATTAGGCGAACTTATTTCTTTATTGCGTAACCTGACGTTTTGATCGATTTTCAGTTGACTTAGTAAATAAATCAATGGATTTGTGTAAATGGTAATTTTGTTTCAAGCTTATGTACTAAGTCGACACTTAACATAGAGACGAAAAGTATGTTACGGGTTACCCTTATTTTCATGATTGTATAATAATGATCCGATTTCCTATATATTACGTCACATTTGTTAATATTTATATATTTAAATTACTTCGTAATGTTTATGAAAACATTGATAAAATACTTTTATATGCTGGTATTTAATATTTCATGTTTCGAACAAACTAATATTCTGTTGTCGCTTGCCATATTATATTTGTTTAATTTATAAACTAATTGAGGTTAAAATACTTAGTGAGATTATAAATGTATCACGAGGACCACACAGATTCCGAAAATGGTAAGAGGAATAAGATGTGCAAAGCAATTATATCGTTGACTGAAATTATACATAACATAAGTTGTGTTTAAACCTTACTTGGAAACCGGTTTGTATAAGCTCATAGTTGCAGACACTTTCTTGACATTTAATTAAAATATTTATCTGGGGAAAATTACAAAAACAACGGCTAAAGTATCAACATTTCCAAGGATTTTATATTTTATAAGGGTTTCATTGACTGTTGCTGAGGCTCATAAAAATTGAAATTTATTTTTTTCCCTTTATTTTACTAAATAATATATCACAAAATGTAACGTTAGAAAACCGCTGTGGTTAGTATTAATGTAAACATAGTCTTGTTTAGGAGTGCGACAAATGCATATAAAATATGTTTTTAATTTTCTGTTTATACTGGTTAGCGTTAGGCTATCGAATATCTGATTGGATAGACTATTTATTAGCCTATTGAATAAACGATTTTTGTTAGCCACAACGAATTATTGTTTGGCCGGGAATCAAATTTTGGCATAACTATGAGTTGTGATATACTATTGCATATTGTGATGTTAATAAAACTTAATCCTCCGCGTCATTTGCTCTGTCATAATCATGATATTCCATATATAGATGAGATTCCAACAATATTTCAAAATCTTAATAAAAGCCTATTCGGTCCAGCCAGCCCGATATACAAACAGCAATAATTTTATATATATATATTAGACACTAATTAAGTCACCCTGATCATCTCTTCGTAACCACTATTATCACTTATAGCCGAAGTTGATAACATAACATCTTCAAGCAAAAACAAAAAAACGTGTGCAACTAAATTTAAAAACATCACCCAAAATTACTAGGTACAATAATTACAATTTTATATAAGACGAATGCACTTGAGAAAATCCTAGTTTTGTTAATTAGTTCCACCGTATAAATCTAAAAATCATATTGCATTGCTATATCTAATTTCCTAACTGACGCTAGACGTTCTAAATTACACCAAAATTAACATTGCTTTTTGTCCACACTAATAAACAAAATTTTTATTACTGTTACGCTCATCAAATTAACATATTTATTTTATTATAAAAAATAATTTTATATATAATATTAATAACAAATCTATTAATGAATTTCGTGACTTAGTTATAAGTCTACAGTCTAGACTATAAAATTATGCATTGACACAATATTTGACAAAGCAGCTTGGTTTTGCAAGACATGTCAGTGTCATTTTCATGACGTCAACTGTATGAAAGTGTTATACTATACATATCTGAGCGTTCTCGAATATGGTTGTTCAGTTTGGTCGCCTTGTTACACAGTACCCAAAGAAAAAAATAAAAAGATAACTTTATAAGATTTAACTCGTTATAAGACCTTTAATAAGTTGAATACCATTAAGCCGCCTGTGAACATTTTAAAATAAATACTTAAAATTAACACTCAACGAAAACAATTTTTTATTACTACTACATTACATCATCTCAAATAAAATTAATTACAGCTTACTTCTAGAAAACTAACCTATGTTTCTCGCATCAACTCTTTATGCATACCTGACATACAACGACCAATATTCAAGCCTTGACTAGATTAAGGTATCGCGGAATATGCTTAAAAGGAGTATAATAATATGCTAAGAACAATGTTACATGCATCATGAGCATACCCCACACACCTTCTCCACCAGCCTTGGCTTTTATACAGGCCTTTAATCTGTTTGGACACAGGAATCCATGGATTTACATTTCCAAGGGAAATTTCGCAAAAATATATAAAAAATAAAAAAATTTAATGTTCTGAGATGTCAGCCCGGAAGCAGAGAATCATTATTTAAAGTTTTAACATATTTATTTTTAATATTCAGTATCTCATCAATATTAAAATACTACATGTTAGTCAAGAAATAGGAAAAATAACATCCAATTAAATACAGCAAACAAGTGTAAAAAATTTATAATTAGCGTAATTTTTAAAATGCCAGATCTATGTAAAATATAAAAAAGGTTAATTTGTTAATTGTATAATCATGTTGGATGTTTTTACATTTTTAATGAAGTTTTTCTATTGTTTTTGTTACATAAATTTGCGTAAAACAACGTTAAGGTTGTAGTTCGAGGAAGGTTAAATAGCCCTCAATGAAACCTTGACTTATAAAACTTTATGTATGGGAATATAACTTATTTATTTATTTATATATATCAGAATACATAATATATACATTATAGCTATTGTTTTTGTTAAGGTACGATAACTGATTCTGTGTGCCCAGGGGCAAAGGCCTCCCACATTTTTATTAGTGTTAAAATTTAAATTTGAAAGGACATGACAATCTTCGAATGATCTGGCACTATTGGTAATATATTATATGTTGTAGTCGATCTCATTTTTAAAGCGCCCGTCAGGGGATGACCAGGTCCATCTTTTGTTTTGTTTTTTCTTGATACAGTGAATTTGAGATGACTAAGTGTTGTTCGAAGCTAAATCTATTAGTATCTGTCCATTTCATGATCTTTTTTCCCTCCTAGGGAGTTGGTGATAACTAATAAGGCTTAAAGAATTGAATAAACACTGAGAAAGAGGCAGTCGCGTCTATAGAGGTGTTCAGTTATTTAAATAGATAGATGTTGAGTGGTTTTGTGTAGAGAAAGGAGTAAACACGTGAAGTAAGTGTGATTTTAGCGAGTGAATAAATTTACACTCCATCGGTCATGTTACTTATACATTGTAAATACTTAAAGTAACACTTAATATTTTTTATAAAATCTTTGTTCTGAATTCAGACACTAGGTGTTTTCAATATAATCTGGATCTAGGGCCGTAACTTTTAATAGCGATAGAGATTCTGACTTAAATATGTAGTTTTTACTTTTTATACCAAAGAATATGCTGAGGTGGCGCTATGAATATATAAGGACTATATATTCTATTAACTTAAACTAAATATATATTCTTTATATTTTATTTATCGTTCAAAAGTGCGATTTTTGGTGGTCTAATTGGAATAAATGATTTGATTTCATTTGTGAACTGTCTCTGCTGCTGTATTACAACTAAGTATACAATATAAACATAATGTCTATGTAGATTAAAAAATAAGTGTGTATGATCTTCAGGCTTTTACAACGTTTGTATGCAAAATCGTTTTGTCTATTTTATTATTCCTGTCGTATTTCTTTTTGCGTACATGGTCTACTTGTTGCGCTCTGACCTCTACCACCTTCTTCAATTAATTATAAATATTATAGGTAAAATCGTGTAAAGGTAAACGGTATGTTAATAGAATAAATGAGTTATGGCTTCGTAATATTAGGGAGTGGGTGCAAATTGCAGCTGCTGAGTTGCTGCATCTGGCATCAGTTTGTTCATCAGTCAGCAAACTAATGCCAACCTTCAGTAATGGAGACGCACCAAAAGAAGAAATAATTCACTCACGAGAGTTATACAGATACAGATTATAAATGTACCCTTTTAAATCATAAATAACCTTTGCAGTATCACAGTCATTACTCATGCATAGTCATTATATACATTTACATTTGACATCAGTTCACAGCACAGTCAATTAAGATCCATTATTTTAATTGTTGTTTATTTTCCAAGATAAGCGATTCCATAATCATTATTGCAATTATTTCTGTTATGACTTGTACTATAATAAGCATCTTTTTTAAGACGTTTTTCACTATATGACAAAGACGAACCGACATAACAAAAATGTATAAATACAAATCTAAAACGTATATGTCAAATTCATGATTTTGCTTGTAGTGCATATAATATATTGTCTGTGAATAATCTATTGACAGCAGTGTTTTTAGGTTATTTTCTCGGACGTTAATTGTTTGCTTCTATAGACTATTTAGTGTATGGTTCTATCAAATGTATCAATGGTTGTGATCAATTATATTTAAGATTTTGCAAAGTTACTATAAAGTATGTACTTCAGTAGTTAAAACCTGTGATAAAAAATCGAGTTAATACGGGCACAATAAAAACCACAGGAAATATTGTTGTCAAATGATTATTTCATTTAACAAAATTAGGTCCTATAATATCATAGTAGAGTCTCTCAGCGAATAAATAATTCAATATAGGTATATATTTATATTGCAAAAATTTCCACTACTGATTCGGTTTATGTTTTGATCTGTTGACTATAAAAATACAAATTTGCACTTTAATAGCATATTATATAACATGAAGTTTTCCTTGATCTCTTTGTGGCACTGTGACCTCTTATACATACATAAACGATTTTATGATTCTTTGCAACAGAGTATTTATGCACGTCATACAGGAAATATAAGCGAAAATTGGCAAAAACTACTTAAAGAGATACTCCCATCAGTCATATGATACTAGGATTTTGACAGTTGAAAGAGATTTCGCCGAGCATTTTCAACACTAAGAGAGAGAAAGTGATTTTTACGACATTCTTTATTTAATTTATGAATTTATATAAATTTGACGTTACTCTACAACAAATCAAATATTCGTTTTTAATTTATTTTTATTACTCAAGATGTCATATGGAACATGGTGTAATGGTTTCAGCTCCTTACAAACGTTGTGTAGAAGAAAAAAAAGCCAGTTCCAGTTGCCAGTTCTTCTCTTCCGTTCTACGTCCTTGATTTGAGTCAGTACTGCCAGTGCAGTACATGTAAAATTAGAAGCATTTAATGTATATTTCGTTTTTTGACGTTCATAAGTGTTATGTTATCTACATGAATAAATGATTAATGAATTTTAAATTTTGAATTTTTACATTCCAGCAATAATAATAATTAAAAATAATTTAATTGAAATTAACTTAAACATATAATTTAAGACATTTAGTTAAACGTTTGTTTATTTATTTTTATAGTGACACGGAACCGTAAGAGATACAAAACACATTCAATAGTCACCCGGGGTTCATAATTTAATACTAAACAATAATATAAATAACATAGATAAAGGTTTCATGATATAAAAACGTTTATTATTGTCCTTAAAATGATTAAAGTGCAATCAATGCATCCCGACAAACGAACCGGTTCAGTTTCCGTTTTCCGTTAAGCTATCCCAAGGTTCTTGCGACCTTAACCTGATATAATACATTTATTTACAACAAGACGATGTAAATCTGTTCATCATCGGATTCAGATCAGTACACCCGAGGTATAAACATTTCTAGGCATTGTCTAAAGTCAAAGTCAAGTCAAAGTCAAAAATTTATTCATATAGGTAACATAATGTAAGTACACTTATGAACGTCAAAAAAAAAAGAAAAGTACATTAAATGAACATAATTTTACATTTACTGCCAGTTCTCAATTCAAGGGCGTAGAACGGAAGAGAAGAACTGGCAATAAACTCTCCGCCACTCTTTTTAATCGCCAAGTTTTTTCTTGAAAGGAGTTTGTTTGTCGAGAGAGTCTTTGTTTGTAAGGAGCTACAACCATTACACCATGTTTCATATGCCATCTTGAGTAGAATAGAATAATAAAATAAATTAAAAACAAACATTAATAAAACTTAAATCTCTGGGTAACACAACTGAATATTATACACGCACCAGTAATAATAAGAGAAATATCTTTTTAAAATCTTGCTATTTATTTATATATCACACAATACATTACACGGTACAAAGATGTTGCCAATAATTACCAGATACATATTATGAAATTGAAAATTTTTAGTTACGGTCCTGTTTCTGTGACATTTTCGAAAGCCTCGTAACATAATAATAGACAAAAGAATTACGTGACATAGACGAAGATGGCTGATTTTGTTACATTTTCGTTTGCAACAGTCCAAATAACCATAATTGGCGACCATTATAAAAACGTACATACATTCTCGAATTTTACGAATACATTCTCGAATACGCAATCGCATATGTAACATTGTACCTACTATTAAGCGTAAATCTACGTTTTATTATGCAATAGTAATAATATGGTTTATGTTCACAATTAATTCAATTTAACGTAAACATTGCTATTTTATTAATAAAAGATACATCAAAGATAAGGAAAATATCTTCTTATCAATAAGAAAGCTGCGAAAATATCTTTGATCCACCTTGAGAAATAAAAATGGCTTGTATTGCGAAATACCGATTACGATGTGATTTGTGATGGCCCAGATATCACTGTTCTGACAGTTGGCGCGGTGATGATCCTTTGCGAAGGAAGTGAATTATAAAATAAGACGGTCATTAGACTATCGGGCAAGTAAATGCATCAATGCTTATCAGCCCCTCGTGGCTATAAGCCTGCAGTATATTTCGCCATTGCAATCTGTTTGGTGCTTCTTGCGTCCAACTTCGAACCGGTACTGAGGTTTCTTTAGCTGGTTGTGAGTTCAGTAAAGAAATTTTTTGAGCCTGTTGAATTTTAGAATTGGACTATGTTGGCGTGGTCATGGATGTTATAAAGTTCTTCATTGTAGCAAGCACCGTCGTCGCAAACAAAAAACAAATCTACGGCCACGTATAACGAATAACTAAAAAATCGTATAGAATTTTTGAGTAAGTGCCGAGACAATAGCAGTAATGGAGGAGTTCTCTTATTGCTATATATATATTATAGATATCATCCATTAGTTAATGTCCTAACTCTGTCGAGTTATCTATTATTTGAATATTATCTATCTTATAGTAGGTACTTGAGATCAAGACCTATATAGATAGGACCTAGACAACGTACTACATACAATCATTATAGTTAATATTAATTTTCCTTACATTTTACGTTATAAAATATGAAGAACATGATTGTCGTGAACACTCAATTACCCTTGAAACCTTAATAGGTTTTTAAAATGTTCTCGCATTTAAAGTTTCTAAGGATCATCAGATTTTGTTTGGATTTAAACTCTTAATTTTATTAAACGAATATTAATCTGAGATCTTCAATTGTTTTAACGCGTGTTTAATTCTTATCCAATCAAATATATGTCTTTAATTTTCAAATAATGTTTTTAATTTTATATCATTATTTTTTCCTCTTATCAATATATAACATTAGACAATTTTTATTTTACCGCTCTTTTATATATACCTATGGTATATGTACAATAGGTGCTACAACTTTTAAAGTCCCTCAGATTTCTGTATTGCCTATTAGAAATTATCGTGATCATTTCAAATAGGCAAGTAGGTCATCAACCTTTTCTCCCTGAGACACCGTCAACTTTTTGGTTCTGAGGCATCCCAGTTTCCTCCGGAGAAGCACAGATGTATAGTACCTATCGATCGAATCTAGAACCCATGAGAGTCACACGTTGAAACCACTAAGCAAACAATGCTTCCGCTCATTCAACTCAGTATTTTATTGCAATATGTCTGCCGCCAGTCAAGGCGAGATGAAATCAGTACGTTTCACAAAACGCTTGAAAGCAAAAATTACTGTTCCACAACGTTCCGCTGTTTGATAACCATCTACAAGATTCAATTATAAGAATTATTTTTACAACGTACTTTTCATTCTTACACTCATGTTAAGTATATGCGATGTGTGGCGAGGCACGGATCTTTTAGATAAATTACCTAATAATATTTATTTAACAATTATCCGTAAGATATATTGAGTGCACATACAATCATAACTTATAACAAAACTACTTCAAATCGAATAAATATAAAGTTAAAGTTGTTTAGTTTATTGTATAAATTGTATTCAGGTGTCGCTTCAGAATTTGTCTACAATTATTGGATTACTTTATTACTTTATAAAGTATGATACTTCAACAAGACGTATCTCTCTTTAGAAATACATTACGATATGGTAAAAGTAGCGGCGTATCCAATCAAAGTGGTCCAAGGGCAAATATAAATCCCCGTGGATTTTTTTAAAAACTTAAATATAAAATTCTCGTGTCGCGGTGTTTGTGGCTAAACTCCTCCGAAACGGCTTGACCGATTCTCATGAAATTTTGTGTGCATATTGGGTAGGTCTGAGAATCGGACAAAATCTTTCGTCCCCCTAAATGTTAAGGGTAGTCCACCCCTAAATATACATTTTTTAATTTTTAGATTTATTTTTATATCAACTGTATCAACAATTTTAAAAAATTCTTACAACCCTAAATTTTCAACCCTATTTTTTTATTATAAATGATATACATGGCAAAACGACGTTTGCCAGGTCAGCTAGTGATCATATAATAATAGAAAAGGGTGTCTAAAGCGACACCTTCATTGGTCTATTAAAAATGAATTTTTCCATGTTAAAATTTTCTATTTGCCTAGTGTTGTGCCTTCACATGCTGAAGCACGAAATGCTCGACAGACATCTACATTAGTGAACATTTTAACAGCATTTCCAATGACACACGGACATGTAATAACTTATAACTATCACTCACTTTCCAAACGATTAACTCATAAAACGAATGAAGCATAAACTACAGATTTATCACAGTACTTCAATAGCTTTGTAGGTCAAGAGAAAACATACACTTTTTGTACGAATTTCAGGATTAAGATTTAAGGTAAGTAGGTCATGGCTAGTTCACATTAACTAAATTTAAAAAGTAATTACCATGTCTATGTGGTAAGGTAAGGTTTTATTACGGTGATTAAAAAATATATTTATCTATTTTTTTGTCTCACTGCTGAAAAGAAAGGTGGCTTCGATCCAACCCTGGTTTTTGCTTTGTCTATTGTCCACCTAGGTCTCACAGGAATTTACATTCCTCCAACTATTAAAATTATAACCTACATAACATTATGGTTGATATCCAAGGTCTATAAACTTCCTTATCGTAAATACTACGATACAAGTGTTTAATTTGATTTGAGACTTAAGAAGTGTTAATAACAGTCTTAGGTTATAAAATGCTAAGGATCCGAAGCTCAGAACGAATAAACGGGAACTTTAAACAAGTTTACAAGTGGGTGTAGAATTATTTATATTTCGAATTGCAAGGTTGTTGATATCAAACGGATATTCAACCTCATTTCGTGCGAATTTAAAAATAAAATTTTAGAGTCTGAAATGCATAAATGATTACTGGAAAGATAAATCATAATATAGAAATTAGGACAAAATTTAATGGGTTTTTAAAAACTATAAATTATGTGTAGCCGCTTTAATATGACCAAATAAAGTTATTTAAATGTAAATTTTTGTTAAAAATATTCGCTTGTAAAAGAAATAAACGACCGCGGATCGTTAATTTTTATATGCTAAGCGACTTACATGATATAAAACGTTTTTTCGTATAAACGTAAGATTAAAAAATTACTCATAAGAATACGATTACTATGCAAATACAAATGCGTTGAATATGTAACAATCCGTGTTATTTTAAAACTGTTTACAAACAGATACTGACCTTGCTTATTTATATCCCAAAGTACGATGACACATCCGAGCCTGGCGAGCCGCAATGCTATAAGGCTTCCTAAGCCACCTCCACCTCCAGTTATCAAGGCAATTTGACCCTTCAAGTCCTTTTTCGGGTCTCTAAATATTGATTTGTATATTTCGTAAAATAAGTGTCCAAGTGCCGTCACTAGAGTGACAATAAGCTCGAAAATCGCTTGAACTAAAGTGTATTTGTTCCTCATACATTCTGGTATCTCTCTCGTCAAAGGACCCGGCCTTAACCCATTCATGTATTCTTGCGTTTCGATATTCATTGTTTCCGTATTTAACTATCTATGATCGCATCACCGTTATTATCTGAAACAAAATAAGAGATTATTATTAATATAATAAATACAATTTGTATCCAATCGTTTTCTCATATTGAGGTTTTTTTTAAGCAAGGCCCTACAGGAATACTGTATAAAATATATAAGGTAAATAGGAAGTAAATACTGTGTAAAAAAGACCAGTGCAGTGTGAATTACAGAATACCTATATGCAGTAATGCTGTGAACAACTTATATTACAATAATCCAAACGACTAAAAGCTATGTTTATTGTTTGGGTAACCGTATAAGCAAAATAATATTTATTTCCGTTTATGTTCTTTTATTTTCGTTTCTGTTCGTTTATTTCAGATTATTTTCGTTTGTTTAATATTTTTTCGGTTTAATATAAATAGTGACAAAAATTTTGAATTCATAAAAAAAAGTTATTTGATTAAAGTATACATATAAAATGCAATGTTGGCCGCAATCTTTTGCGTATATTTTCAGGATGAAATGGTGAAAATTAAACAACTCTGTTGCAATCACACATTAATTCATAGTTAAACAGCCAATCATTTAAAAAACGTTACGATTCGGGGCGGGGATTGAATTAAGCGACTATATATATATATATATATATATATATATATATATATATAATAATATCGACTTTCCGATACTTTATACATGGCAACTTTAGGTTTAATGTTCAGTTCAGAGAAACGTTACGGCGCGTTACATGAGGGGGGTCAAGGATCTCCAAAATTTCCGTGATGTAGGTAATACTCGTACTTAAACGCTCCCTTAAGTTATAAATATTATTTATTAATTTAATAAATTAATAAAAAGATGTTATGATTTTCTCAAAGTGTAATTAGACAAGATTTTATTGATTTATCTGGTATGTAATTAACATTACATACCAGAAAATCTTGTCTCATTATTCATGATAACAGAAGTATAATGAATTACTATACTATACCTGACAAAAAGTGATAAATCAATAATTACTCCGTTTTTCTTTTGAACATATTTTAATTTATTTATTCTTTTACTAAAAATGCTAAAACACAATTTCAATATTTTAAATACAGTATATAAGTGAACAAATATTTTTTGCTGGGTTACTACATTTTCTGTCTTGGGTTTTAAATTGACCCGTATAACTTCGTAATTATATATAAAATTTCGCTGTTAAATTATGTTACCGTATTAGTGACGTAACGCAAATTAACGGTTTATTCGCTTTGTAAAGAGTTATGTCAGAGACCTTAGCATAAGCCGACAAAAGCCAATCAAATCGAGATAGTGATCATTAAACAAGTTTTTTTAATTTAGTTTCAATAGCGGTCTAATGGCTGTCCCATCGTAATATGTACGATCACTCGTGATTCAATATGTATTTCTTGTATACATATGTACATGTTTTGGCGTGACAGAATCGGTCTGACATTATCACACTAGACGTAGCCCAAGTATATAATTTGCCATCATCGTAAAGTTCAACTAAAATACCAATTATAAATAATTTTAATGTATCTTCGATAGAGCAGTTTATGCAACTTTTCCATGACGGTTATTTGAAAAGTAGTGTTAAAAATTCCTTAATATAATAAATGAATCACACTAGGTACTTCTCTTGAATGCAATTTCGTACTGGACTTATTTTCTTAAACCAGATTAAATATCTACATAAACATGAGTTTGCCGGTGAAGACGCACAATAACACACAATTATAAATCCAGTTTGACGGGTACAGTTATTTTTAACTCGGTAACTTTTTCTGTTCTTATTTGTTAACAGACAAACACTGTTAATACTTTTGTTTCAATAAGGATTTACTTATTTGAAAGCGAATTGTAAATAATAAATCCTTTAATTGCAAAGAACATTGCAACGTACATTCAGATTAATTATAAAGAACCAAATAATACTAAAAAGCCACATAAAAATAGGCTTGCAAATGTTACATTAATTGTCATAATTTCATAATAATGATTAGAACAGTTAAGTAAGTTATAATTGTTGTCAAAACCCTACGTTTGAAAATTTAACCGGCTTCCCCTTGAAAGAAGGTGGTTAAATAGTTTTATAGTCAATAAATAATAAATTTAGTATTATAATGGGTGTCTCAGTAAGAGTGCACTTTTTCATTTTAAAATGAAAAACAAAGTACTTTATGACAGAGTTGTAATATTTTTATTGTATTGTAAAGAATATATGTTCCGCTTCCGTTTAAGTATGGAATAAAATATCCGGCTAATGACCCCCACGACTCCGATCACAGGCCATTACTCTCATCAAATTTTCCATGACTTTTGCACAGAGATGTCGCTGTATCTCACCGATGAGGCGTTGCATTTCCGATTTGAGGTCTGGAATTATTTCCTTTGTTCAATCCTTGTTCAATTGTTTTCGACATTTCACAAAAATCGCACGTCTTGGTGGTCAGTTAAGATCAGATTTTCGTGAGATAATCGTTGCTGCAATAATTTGAAGTTGTTGAGAACGATGTCGAAATGATGTTTTTAATACAGTTGCTCAAAAAGTGGCATATTGCAGGGAGGTATAGCGTTCGGAAAGTGGGCTATTACACACTCGTGCTTTTTCTTTGCCATTCCCGCACTCGTGCGTTTTCTTTGCCAACTGTCAAAACAATGTGTATTAAAAAGAAAAAACCAACCACGAAGGTTTTATTAAAAAGATTCATAGAAGTTTTTATGATATATGATTTCTAAATATTATAATAATTGGATTCAATAAGTTCGGTCAGGTATCTTTTCATTTCATATCAATTAAAAAAATATTAAAAAGAATTTTATAATATATGTAAATACGTATTTTTAAAAAGTTTACTAATAATTGGATTCAATAAGTTAGGTTAGGTTTATTTTATTTCATATCAATAAAAAAAATATTAAAAAGAAAAAACTAACCATGAAGTTTTTACTAAAAAAAATCACAGAAGTTTTTATGATTCATGCAAATATTTTAAAAAGAAGCTACTATTTGTTTCAATATCAGATTTAATGATTGGACTCAATGAGTTAGATTTGATTTTCTTTCAATAAAAATAGTCTACTGAAGAATTGGCTGTATGGGCCAAGTTCCCTTTGCCTACCCAGAATGGGTGAAGAAAAGAAAAAACAAGCTTTGCTCATATTCTTGCGGTTGGAGCCATTTTCCAAAAATGTTCTTTCGAGTTGAGTTATTTTTTGCACAAAATGAGTAATTTCGACGATATTTTATTTGAATGAATACCACCCGAACGCAGTATAATTGCATAAAATGCTTCGGAGAACAATTTACCGGAAACATATAAGTCGCTACATATCTACGTGCAACGAATTTATTCCCTAGAGAGAATAGAAAAAAAGCAAATATTTTAATTAAATTGCTTAATTTTTTCGCAACTGTATTAAAAATAGTCGTTCAGTACACGTGCGGAACCGTCACTGCAACTTGTCCCGACTGTCAACCCTCACCTTCGGCTGCGCCTCGGCTCGGGTAGACATTCGTCGGAACTCGTTGCAATGACAGGCTTTCCGCACTTGTAATGAAATATACTATTTCGGGTTTTCAGCGACACTCTCCTTTATCAGCTATGTTTTCAAGAAACCGACCGGTACGTTGACGCAAAGAATGTTGACCAGTCTTCTAATGGTTGACACATTAGGTGCACTTTCTGCTGAAAATTAGGTGAAGTTTGCGAGTGGTTTCAGCGTAACTTCCCCCATTTTTGTAATGAGTTTTCATATGATAACGCGTTGTTCTTTCGAAAAGCGCTCCATTTTTAACAATCGGAATAAACAGAAGTGACAGCTGTCAAATTGCAGAGTTGCCACTTGAATGAAAAAAAAATTGTAAAAAGTGCACTCTTAGTGAGACACCCTATATAATAAATAAAAATAAATAAATCACTGCCGCTACAACTTCTTTTGGTCTAGCCCTCAGATTTCTGAATATGTTTCATGATCATTTTTCAAACTAATAGATAGGCAAGTAGGTGATCAGCCTCCTGTGCCTAACACACGCTGTCGATTTTTGGGTCTAAGACATGTCGGTTTCCATAAATTGTTTTCCTTCACCGTTCGAGCGAATGTTAAATACGCACATAGAAAGAAAGTCGACTTGAGGGTCGCACGCTGCAGTCACTAGGACAACTGCTGCTTTACTGTATGTATTTTAAAATAATAAATATAATATGTAATACAATCTCACAAGTACAATAATAGTTTTCACAATTACAATTATAAATTACAAATTACAATTTGTACCAATACGTTCAATACATCGTATGGAACGTATTGGTACAAATTGTAGAAAACCATGGGTATGCTACTTCATACATACCGTGTCGCAATGACGGTCGGTGAATGCAATCATTGCACAAACTGTGTTTGAACTAGGGCTACCGATGTGATTAAAAATACACGAAAAATATATTGGTAGGCACAAAATTCGAAGACGCCTAGACGAATTCGGGTTAATTTTTTAATTACGATTTTTTTTATATTAGGATATTGGAAAAATTGATTTTTATCCCGGAAAATCGAATTCTATGGGGTGGTACAGCAAATGTTCCATATGTAGGTATGGAGCATAATGGAATATGGAAAAGAGCATATTATGACAAACTTTGCGTTGTATTTCAATTTCAATTTAGGATTTTTGAATATCAATCCAAGTACATCGAAATTTCTAAGATGATGTTATAATTATCGTCACTTTGTTTGAGAGTGTAATGTAGATGTTAATTTTTATTTGTTAATTTAAGAGTAGTAGTAACTGAGTTATAATTTTGACTTAATCCTTATTTAGTTGTATATCTTACTATTTTTAATATATTTATTGATTTTCAAACAACATTTATAAACATAGTGTATTCACCATAATACCGTTAAATTATATTCTATATGACATACTTGACATCCCTAACAATACATTTATCACACTGAAGGTCACTATAATATTTACAAACGATCATTTATGAAAATAATCATTCATATGTGTTAATCACGAATACATCATAATTACATGCCAATTATTATTATTATTCACATGTTTCTTTTAACCTAAAAGCTATTGAGTTTTGAAAATTGTGGCACTATAATTGATTTGTCAACTGTCAAGTACAAGTTGGTAACATTATAGAATATGTCAAGAAGATGTGAAGTAGATATTGCGATAGCATCTGTCACAAGAACGAAGTGTACTTAAAATTATTATGTATTATATGGGCTATTGACTATAGACACAAAAGTGTATGAGTAAGACTTTACGATTTGTCATATGACCATTTTCAAATAAACTGTAATAGATTACGCAGGCTATTTCACGCAATATATTGCTGGCTTTTTATCTAGGGCTAAATTATAATCATTTCTAGAGATATAAACAAGTTTAATACGAAGGAATTAAGGAATTACTAACATTTCGAAATATCATTAAAACACGAAGCCCAGATATACCTGTCATTCCATCATCCCATTTGTCCCTCCTTTCAGAAGAATGGGGTTTAGCCAAAATTCACCAGATTAATCCAGATATATCCAGATTGAGCTAGATCCCAACGAGCTAGGTCTGGATATCAAGTTTAGTTTTTATAATTTAATTTTTTGTTTTTTATTTATGGTATGTTTGCCTATAATTCCATAGCACAATAAATAATGTGTTTTATTCTTCTTATATGTGTGTCAAGCGATGGCAAGCTTTTGTAATTAAATGAACCCTAAGGGTGCATAGTATTAGTGATTATAAGATGCACTGTCAAGGCTCTTCGTTGTCGTCATGGGCACTTTAAATACAAAACAATAGAGCATTGACATCCATAAATGACTAGCCACTCAACCGTGGCGACAATGCAACATCATATTGTATGTATAGATGAGATTGTCTTAGCACCTTAATAAAATAATATATGCGAAATGAGGACAAGTTTAGACGTTTATATTTACAGAATAATAGCTAATTTGAATGGAACAAAGGACAAGGAAATAAGATTCTAATTTCGTACAAAAACTTTGACCGAAAGCAAAGATAAGCAAAATGACAAACAAAAACCAAAAAACTTCAAATTAACATGTTCTTTGCTAATCATGAGCTTACATATACCGTATAATCACTACATTTCACAATCAAAAAAACCCCGAAATACGGAAGTTTTGACACGAAATGAGTAGTAATATTATTAATTGGATGTCAGATATAAATATCTGTTTATGGAAATTTCACGTTGATGTAAGACAATGTTGAAATAGATATTGGACAAGCGCATAGATAGCATCACATATCATAAACTTCAAATCCCCGAATAGGGGTTCATGAAACTACTTTTGCATATCTCCATTATATTTATTATTTTTATATGCGTTTTAATCACCAGTTCAATTAATTTTTCTGACCAAACAGTATCTTAAGCTCTAGATTGAATATAAATATGTAAATATAAAACTGCTACTACTACTACTGTACTGTACGCCTTATATACTTAGAATTATGTATATTACACATAGTAAGACAGTAGATAGTAGTATTTTATCGAGTTTGTGTGTGTGTGCTTTTACCTTGCGTACAAATATTAATAAATGTCTGACCAATCAACGCAAGCAAAGAAAATATATAGTAATGAATGAAAAATATAATATGGACGAAATCATTGTAAAATTGTGATTTTTAGACCCGTTATTTTTATTATTTCTTTTTTATAAAAGTAATCAAAAATATGTATGAAAAGAACGTAGAAATTATATAGTGAATAATGATTTGTATTTACATTATTGACTCATTTATTAGCCCTTTGTGAAAACATGTTTAACTGTTGAGCATTCATTACAAGAGTAAATACTAGCCATTTCGATGCCTTTCTTCCTGAACTAATGAAAGACGGGTTATTATGGCAATATGACCTCGAGGTCTTTTGTATCCACGTCACAATTGCTCTCGAAACAACTGGTATTAAAGTTAATTAAGGTATTAAAGGTATTATTAAAAGTAACTTATTTTTTCTTATTTAAAATAGACAAATAAAAGAAATTATAGAACTGTGTTAGTGATTTACGAACATCGCATATAGCCTAGGATCGTTGGTGTCTTTTTGTTTTTTTGTTCGCAGAAATGTGTTTCTAAAGCCAAAATGTAAACATATTAAAAATTTTAATCCAAATTAGAAAATGTTTTAACTTAAATTATATACTTTTAAATGCATAACTCGAAATATTTCTTTTAAACTATTTATTTAACCAGCTCCCCTATAACTTATTCAAATAATTTTAGTAAATAATAAAAACAGTGTTAGATTTTAACATCAGTACTATTATTTGGGCGAAATTATCGAAATATCACATTACACTGAGCGAATTTTGGATGGACAATATACATGCAATATAGGAATTCTGAGTACCGCTATGACGTCAGCAATACAGTGAGGTATCTGAGTAATTCCGACGAATTAAACACTCTCACAAATTAATAAAGACGTTTATGGCGATGGAGACGTTTATGGGAGTAACCTATAAAAATGTGACGTTCCTTTGTTCATAAGATGAGTCTTATGTCAGTAAACATAAATGCCAGTATTGTGTAAAGCTTTAGTCAGATAGTTTTACGCACATAATTATATGTACTACAGTAGGTAAATGACATCCGTATAGTAACGCAATTTAAATTTAAATAGATTTATTTTGGAATATAGTCTGTATCCCACTTAAAATGTGAGTGAAAATATTTTTGAAATCAGCCCAAATGTTAGATTATGCGCTGCATAGTAAATAAAAATCTTTTCTATTTGTATTAGTAAAAGAGATTTTTTAGTTTTAAAGATTTTTCGTCGTTAAGTCGCACTTATTTATTTAGAAATATCTAGCAAAGCACATACATTATATGAAATAAACACATCTAAAATTAAGCTACTCGTTACGTCTTAAAAAGGATTTGTTTTATTAATTTAATTGATATTGATTAATTGATTGTTTCCTTCTTCCCTTTTATAAATTATGAATTGATGTTTTTTCCTCCATGTTGTATGTTTGACTATAAGTGCTGGTCAGATTAAATCTTGTATTATTCTTATGTGTGTGTTCCCAGATTAAGAGTCAAAACAAAGAATTTCACTCGTGCTTCAGAGTTGCGGCAGCCCTCGCGATGTTCTTTTTTTTCAGACCGAATATGCCTATAAGTTTTTTAATGATATTGTGGAGACACCAGTAGACGGTAATTAGACGTGGAACTCATTTTATTAAAAAAAATATTTTGTATTATTTGTTAAATTTAAATTATTGTTTGAATTGATAAACACATATTTGACGCTGTCGGATAAATACAATTTGACCTAGCAATGGTTAAAAATTTGAAGTTTGACAAACCAGTTATTTAACTAGTACAAGTGCCGTTCAATTTCGGTATTTCTTTTTCTTTATAAACTTTCTCTCATACTTTCTCTGACCGATGCACTCTGCTGGATATTAGCATATTAAATATTTCCAATTTAAAAATAGAATATTAATATTATTAGAATGAAAAACATTAAGTTACATTTTCCCGACAGATCCGGTGGTGATACTTACACAATAGGTGTATCATAATTATAAAAAATTAAATGCCCAATCTATCATACACCAAATAAAAAACTTTGCTAGATTATACAAGTATTTTATCGCATAGAAGTAAAAAATCTAGTTTTTTAAACTTTATATAAAAATGAGAAACTCTTAGATATCTATCTAATTACTATTGTCACTTAACAGGATTCTCTTTAATATTATTTAAAAAAAAATCTGTGATAGTAAAAGTCCATTTAGGGCCTTTCAAGAAAGGAGTGTACCAATTCCTAAAAGGCCGCCGAAGCACTGCTGGTGGTGTAAGCGTCCATGGGCTTACCTGTTAGCCCTCTGTTTTATATATAAAAAAATTCATGCCTATTATATATATACGCGCAAGCAATTATATTATATCTACTTATGTATGAATGTAACTGTATGACAATGTCCTTCGTTAAAAGTTTTACAGAGACAAGGGCACAGCAGAAAAACAGGTCAGTTACGATGTATTTACTTATAAAACAAAGAAATCGTAATTATGTTGGAAGCACAATAGTGAACGACTAGTACAGTCTTCTAAAAACATGACTTTAAGTCTATTCATTAATTAACCATAGATCTAATTAGAACCTAAAACATACTAACACCCTAACCGTAATTAAATCTTCAACTTATCGCCGTTGCAAATGCCTAATTAGAGATATAGAACGACTAAATGTTAAACAAGAATTTAAGCAAATATTCAAGGATTATGTAATACATAGTATTCAAATAAATAGCATCAAACACGTATGCGAGCTGGCAATGACCCACAAATATTAACTATCAATACAAACTTGCTTGAATTATAACTGTTTCGTAATTGCGAGTAAATTTTAAAAAATGCTTATTTTGTTCTTACAAATAATAAAAAATTAACACATTAATCAATTTAATGTTTCCACGAACTCGTTTCGTTTCAGATCAGCATATAAAATACAAATGCATAATTCGATTTGGATTTGATGTCTTTTGTATTTATAGATTTTTAGTCACACTCATATGCCTTAGATATCAATGCAGATAGAATTCAGATAGGTTCGCGTTGCTATGGTACCCGATGTCATAGAAGTTTTTAGTTCATCAAAATGTAAAATAACCTTACATTTAGTCATTTTAAAACTGTACAAAAATATTAACATAATTTTAAAAATGCACATTCACTTTGCAATTAACTTCTACAGTTATGATAATATTTTTATAACGTGCTCACTTTGTAGACTGCATTTAAAAATGCATGTCATGCCTTCGCATTCTGATGAGGGTTCGAATCTCAGTAAAATAAAATGCATTATTAAACAATGGAAATGTAAAATAACCTTACATTTAGTCATTTTAAAACTGTGCAAAAATATTAACATAATTTTAAAAATGCACATTTACTTTGCAATTAACTTCTACAGTTATGATAATATTTTTATAACGTGCTCACTTTGTAGACTGCATTTAAAAATGCATGTCATGTCTTCGCATTCTGATGAGGGTTCGAATCTCAGTCAAATAAAATGCATGATTAAACAATGGAAATGTAAAATAACCTTACATTTAGTCATTTTAAAACTGTACAAAAATATTAACATAATTTTAAAAATGCACATTCACTTTGCAATTAACTTCTACAGTTATGATAATATTTTTATAACCTGCTCACTTTGTAGACTGCATTTAAAAATGCATGTCATGCCTTCGCATTCTGATGAGGATTCGAATCTCAGTCAAATAAAATGCATGATTAAACAATGGAAATTTCGGGAGCTGATTAGTAGCCGCTGAATTGTCTGGTATCGGTAAATAGCCAAAGTATTAATATTAATGAAACGCAAAAATGTGAGTCCCATACCCCTTGTGGTGTTTGTAAGAGTACTAGTATAGCTAGAATTCTAAGTCGAAGTTTTACAAACCATTTAAGATATGAGAATGAGGACTTTATCATATTCCCAGTATTGTCAAATTTTTAAGCCTTGGTTGTTTCGTCACTAAAAACTTTTCCTTTTGACAAAAATGTAGGTTACTCCTTTTAGATCACACAGCCTTGGCATGAAGCAGTAAATAAAACTGTTTTTAGTCATAAGTACAATTTACTTCAATGCCATTGAAAAATTGAAGTGATTATAATTATTAAATTATATTGAAATTTAATTATTAAAAGAACTATTAATTATTTTATGTTACGAGTGATGTGCAGGCGCAGAATTAAATGTTAAGTTTTAATCCCGTTTCTTACTGTATATTTTGATGGGTTTTAATATTTTAAGACTCTAAAATTAATTACGATTAGCTGATTACAGTTGTAGTACATTGAAATTATTTTACTTATAAATTTCATTATTATGGTCATCTAACGACGCGGTGTTGTAAGTAAAGTACCCACAATGAGACTGGTCTAAACGGCCTTGTGTTGCTTAATATACGATAACTTGCAGCCTGCACCTGATCTTTAGTACACTATGAAGTAAACAGCATACCTACTCTATGAAAATACACATTAATAGTAGAAACAATTTGTTCAAAACTCTTCTGCAATCTTTTAGCACCTACAATCCACATAGTCTAATTATTATCTACATATTTTCTGTTATAAAAAAACGTCAAGTTGTTAATTTTTTTTAATCTAGCGAATCGATGGAATAGTGCAGAGTTTAAAAAGATAAAATACTATTGCTATAGAAAATATGATCTGCAGTGTTATGCAGCTAGTGTTTTTTATTTGTTCTTTTTTTGAATATTTGAATTTTTTGTTTCGAAGTGTTACCAATTTTGGTAAATATTAATTGCGTAAAAGTAATTGTCAGTTCTTTATGAAATTTAAACTTGACAATCGACTTTCGAAATATTTCGTACTTCGCGCTCACAAAATATTTTGCCCCTGGCCCAGAGAAGATTCGGTATTGAGTGGTTTGCGCAAATATCAATAAGAAATTATTTGTAAGCAGCTCGTTACTAGTTCGTAGAGCAATTTAGAAATCGATAACTTTATTGAAAACTTATCAAACTATAATGTATGAATTTATACAATAAAGGTTTATAAATGTGTAAGGAAATACTCAATTCAAAGTATAAAACTTTGATCCTAATAATCAATATAAAATATACGCGTCGAACATAAAATCACCGCTTCCTTATTTTTATTCGCTTAAAAAGCAAACCCATATTTCTTTATAAGAAATGAATATTATTTTTCTAGACATTCATATTATATACTTTAAAGCTAAGTACCTTGTGCCCAGTTGGACAAATTAAAGCCATTAAAAAATGTCATACCACGGTTTTTACAGATTCATTAACCTTTATAAAAACAAATGAAATTTTTCGTTTTTTTATAGAAGTTTTTAAGCATCTAGAATTATCTTAAATATGTTTCATTTCTCTGATGCATTTAACGTCATCGTGATATGCTTGAGGCAAACTGAAAATGTGCATTTTCCAAATTCAAAGTCAGCACACTGCGAACCGCGATCGCCTTGAAATACTTTCCAATATCTTATGAACTATGCGAAAAGGTTTACCTAACATGACAACATTTAATTAACACGACATATTCAAACAAACTCACCTATAATTTTTTATCACTTTGATAATTTACACTCACTATAATCTGTCTTCAAATTCGATGATCTTGATAAAGCAGTCAAGACAGACGATTATAAAAAAATAAAAATAAACTGTAATTTGAATTTGGAAGGCGATCCGCGCGGCTGCTGGGTCGTCGTGTCTGACTGGCCGGCAACAGCGCGCGATGCTGTGAATCGACTGAGCGTAGACGCTAGTAAATGTTGCTGCACACTGCGCACGCAGGTTGAACTATCGTCGCACCCTCGAGATCGTGACCTTCGCGGAGGTTCCCTAAGTTGACAACTAACAATTTGGCAGAGGGATGATTATGTCATTGCTTATTCGACATTTGACACAAATAAGTATACGCGTAAATAGATCAGATTAAAAATTAAGAGACGCTAAAAATAACATAAACACGTAGTTTTGACGTTAGGTAGCGAGCTGCCATTAGTAAATGTTCCATCTTATGCCGGGTCGGTCCTTGTCCGTAGAATAACTCCTATAAAGGATATATATAATATATAAAGGATATATATATATATATATATAGCTTAGCGGAAACAGGCACGTGACTTCTTTTGTTTGTTTAATCGAAAAGTAGGTTCAGGTCACTGTGCGTAACAAACGAAAGCCTTGAAATAAATCAATATTAACAAATTAATTAGTAAACTTTAAAACACGGTCTCTCTAAAGTTTGGACCCGGTTATTAAAATATTTGGCAATGTAATTGGTATGTCAAATACCATACTATAATTCTTATGCCCCAAGCATTTTATACGTAATTTCCTTTTCTACCCAAAGATTAAAGGCAATCTTGCGATACAGATAATATGTAGAACTTTTTTGCCTAAAAAAAATTGTTGTTTCTTTCGAGACAAGAGAATCACTATTTTGATGATAATCAAAATTTCAATCGAAGCTGCAAAATCATTTCGTCGAAAATCATTAAGACTAAATCAATGCAATTAACACTATTTTATGATCTGCTTGTCTCTTTTTAACATAGGTACCTTTTGATAAATGTAGAGACAAAACAGGTTGCAATAACACCGAGACTTATTGGATTATTATGCTTAATGACAAATTATTTGTTTTTATTACGTATACTATAAGCAATATTAAGTATGGCCTTTTTTAAATATATATAAATACTAAAATTTACAAATATTATTATTTTAAATCTATTATTGAAGTAAGTAATATCTAATATTTTCTGTATTGAAGCGTTAATGGGTATGTGTTATAACAAATGAATTTTATATGACTAGTTTTAACGGTTGGTTAAATTTTTAAGTCACTGAGTTCAGTGTTAAATTGTGAAAAAGCATACAGGTCGTATGTAGTGTGAGTTTGTAACCTGAATACCTTGCAAAAAAGAGGTGTTAACCAGGTGATTTCAGCGTGCGACTCCTGAGGTCGTAGGTTCGACTTCCGGCTGTGAATCAATGCATATTTGTCTATGTGCGAATTTAACACTTGATCTTACTGTAAAGAAAAAGATCGTAAGAAATCCATCCTAGCCACTAATGTCTACTTCCATATTAGAAAAAGAAAACATTTAATCTTGAAACAGACACAGAAATCTGCGGCCCAGTTCTTAAATAAGCGCCACTGTTTTTTTTTCGTTGGTACTAGGAATATTAACAACTATTTGCTAGTTAAATAAATACATATTATATAATATACTAAATAAAAACTTCTACGGCGTAGAAAGGACTTAGGTGGCTGGTAAATGAGTGCTGTGGTGTTGTATTCTTAAACCCTAAAAATAAGGATTTTTTAATGGTTATACATATACATTGTACATTTCAATATTAAAAAAGAGAGCTTAAAATAACGCTATGATTTGCTATGAATGCTAAGTAGCTACACGCCGAGAACGACATTATACTTATTATTTTTAAGCCTTTGGAAGTTTATAAGATTAAAAAGTATTAATGATTCTAAATTATGTATTAAATAGTATCCATAATTACAATGCAGCTCCAAAGATAATATGTACTTAATGTTTACCTCAGGGTCAAACAATTGTCACGATCCATCGGTTGTCTAACCTTTAGTATGTTAACGCCATCTATCCGATCATAGAAACAATTATTAAAGATAACTTGAAGATACGCCCTCTGCCGACCACGGTACACAGTTGCCACTCTGTTTGCTGGCGCTCATCCGCCGCAAACGCGCCCTACGTCGACGCTGGCAACATACCTGCTGTCCTCGCATGCACGCAGAATTGCTTTCCCTGATCGGGTCAAGACCTAACCTAACGACAACGGCACCGAGTCGTGGGAGCGCGGCCTCGACGAGCCAGCACGGATCCCAATCCAATCCCAAACGACGCCGACCAACAAAACGATGACCAACTTCAACTGCAGTTCTCCTCTAACCCGGCGGAGGACCCAGCCATTCTAAACAAATTGGCTGGGACTCTCCCGCCGGGTCAAATCGGCGCGCACAAAAGGATCGCATTGAAAATACGCATAAGCATCACCACCGCACGATGGGGCAGGTGACGCAGAGGCTGCGTTTGTGATACAGTCCGGGCCGGGAGCCTTCTTGAGCTTGTTTCTTTACGGCGCTTGGCGAGAAGAACAGCACCTCTTTGTCTGCCAGTGGAGGGCTCCCGACGGCGGTCTCGACCTCTAGCGCGCGGGCTGGGTCCTCCGCGAGGTTAGGGGAGAACTGCTGTTTTTGGAGTTGACGGTTAATGGAGTCTAAAAACTTGTCATTATCACCTTATTCATATTTAGTAGCGACATCTTTTGTACGTCGTTGAAATTACTATCAATCAAAATTATTTTTTTACTGAATCCGTAGCAAACGGTTTTGATACCTAGTCATTTACGTAGAGGACGTTTTGAGAATCATGTTTACGAATACTAATTTTGTAATTGGGTTATTCTATTTTCAAGTTTCATACGGAAATATTTATGTCAAAAAAAAATTCAAGCGATTTTTCCTTAAAATACTATGAGATTCTCTTACAGATCTAATCAATCCCCATTTTAATCATTCATAATATTTATTGGGGTAATATTTATAAAGTTTTAAATATGTAATAATAATTGTTTAGTCCCTCAATTGAAAGCGACTATATAAAAACGCGAGCGAAAATGTGAAAACCAAATTATGCTCGAGTTGTTATCAAGTTGATGAATGAAAATTAATAGACAGTGTTTGAGGTTCTCTTACAGATCTCATCAATCCCCATTTTAATCATTCATAATATTAATTGGGATAATATTAATTATAAAGTTTTAAATATGTAATAATAATTGTTTAGTCCTTCAATTGATAGCGACTATATAAAAATGCGAGCGAAAATGTGAAAACCAAATTATGCTCGAGTTGTTATCAAGTTGATGAATGAAAATTAATAGACAGTGTTTTGTAGTAAAAATATTTATTTAAATCGTCTTTTACATTATTTTCTAAAAAATAGATGTATTTATAAAATAAAAGGCACAAACAATTGCCTTCTTAAAATAAATCTTATCGTGTTATAAAACAGTTTAACACTAAAATGTCCACAAACTTACAATAAAATCTAGGCTTTAGTAAAATAATTAAATCACAATAGCCACGACGATTTCGTGTTTCAAATTTGTACAAGTCTTATTTTAAATGCGTAAATTATAACTTAATCTAGCAGGCGTTTAAACTAAACATCGCAATACCGGAATGTAATGAAATTTGCATTAGAAATTGTTAATTGGCACTTTATTGCTCCGAAAGATTATTAAGTATAACTTGGTCCTAGAATTCGTTGGTTTACAGTATTATAAATAGACAATTGGGGCAATTTCCATTATAAATGATTAGTTATTGTTGTTAAGCTGTGGTCTTAGAGGGAGGCATCCTTCGACCCAGAAGTTAGGACGCTGCATCATGGTCTGCCACAAACTGACTTCTTTACCGACACTATCCATCCAGTTAACACTTGCCCCCATGTAGGTTCCTGTAAAGAAATTTATTTTAATATTCATTCCTCTTCACCTTTCAAACCCACAAATCATTATAAACTGCCAGCCTTCTATAAAAAAACGAAAAATTTAATTTGTTTTTATAAAGGTTAATGAATCTGTGAAAACCGTGGTATGACATTTTTTTTAATGGCTTTAATTTGTGCCAACTGGGCACAAGGTACTTCGCCAGTGTCGTGTAGATGGAGAATGCACGAAGGAGATTGATTATATATGACATTATAATTGACTTTGTGACTTATCATATTGGTTACTACATAGTGACAATCACGACGTCAGTTTCTGTATATCAGGCTGGAAACATAACCTTAGCTTACAATGATTAAAATATCCACTTTTAGTGAATATTTTGATTTAATAAAAAATGAATATGCGTTATTCATTTGACAACAATTCATTATAATGTGTATATAATTGGGAACCCTTTTAAGTAAAAAATATACCTGTGCCAGGTTACCAATAAATTACTTATTAATTATTTAATATTATTTATTTATAACTGTTTTCAACACGCCTTAGTGTAAAGTAGTAAGTGTGTGTGTGTGTGGGTTCATATGATAGTGAATAAAATGTGTGTGTGTCCAGCCAGTCGTTTCATCGTATTTTTAGGTTCTGGACTGTGTGTTATACTATAAATGGAATAACATAAGATATCAGAATATCCATAATTTAAAACATATAGATTATAACTAAAGTATTTTTTCTTTTATTAGAGAAACATTTTATATATAATAGTATTTAAATGCATTTGATCGAATTATAAGAGTATTGGGATTTCCATACTGTTAAGATATGCACATATGTTAACTCTTTCTAATCTAATATGTATAATAGCTTTATTTAATTAAACTTGCTAGCACACTAAAGTGAAAAAAAGTTTTTAATAACCTGTTCCTAGTGAGAGCCTAACAGCACCCATGAAATCATTTGAGGCCAGCCGGTCTCGGTCCCACAAACTGAGTTCCAGGGCCCGGGAGGCCACATCCTGTAGAGTAAGGCCGCGGTAAGTAAAGGTGTGTTCCCACCGTGGATTTAATGTTCGTCGCGCCACGCCTGTCTTTTGTTTCGCGAGTCGTCCACGCTCTGGTAGCAGATAGCTGTAAAAAAAAACGTTACAAAACTAATACTTTATATGTACGAATTATAGTTGAATATATGTACGTAATTATTATTTTGTTTTAAAGGCTATAGATGTGTTCCTCTTTATATGGTATATTACTAATATACGGCCATTTATGGGCTCCAAACTAATATTGAACCAGTTTGTACACTCAGAAATCCAAATAATATGTATATGGAAAGTAAAATTTTCTTTAGAATTAAAACATTTAATTGAAAACATGACTCGTGAAAAGCATACTTATAGAATAGTGATCTTATTAAAACGAATAAATAGCAAATATACTGACCTACTTTATGTATTTTGTGTATCAATGCAAGTCAATATGAAAATTAGTTTATTATAAAGTATTTTGTTTTAATCACATTTAAAAGAAAATACATGTGTCTTAAAAAGTTGAACAATTGAATTTTGAAGAGTTTGTCGGTAAAAGATTGCCTTTTGTTTATAGTCGAGTTTTAAATGCGTTTTCTTCGAAATTATCTCCATTGTCATATTGACTTGAATAGAAAATATTGAAATAATTTCTTCGTATTTAGCTTAGTCTTTAAAATATTTATTAAAATGGCACAACAATACAATATGCTTCAATGAATCGTCAATATAATGCTTAATACTAATGGTTATGATAAAATTGTAATATTTACATACAAGTATTTTTGTAAGCATCAAAGAATCCTGTTTTTTAAGCGGCTAAAAGAATAAAGATAAGATATCATTCTGTCAACAGTTTAAATAGGGATTATCAATTTCTGAGGAATTTGGTTTAAAAATCATTTCTAGATTTCTACTTTTCTGAATGCCAATTAAACATTTCACTAGTATTATCAATTCGTCAACATAAAATCTTATTACAAATAAAAGTTACCTTTTGCAAAAAACATCTGTCAGTCCACTGGGTTTGGTAGCTACGAGATTCTTAGCTTCCTTTACAAGTACATGAAGAGTACCCTTGCCCCTTGCACTTGCCTCTTGTAATTCAAACTTCAACCCTATTATGATGTCACCTCGGGTGCCTTGCTGCTCATCAAACTGTTCGGTCTGAAATTCAATTATAATTAATTAATGCACGAGCTAAAAATTTGTAATTGTATGATAAACTTGTAAATTTTATTTAGAAAAATATATTACGACATTCATGGCTGAGCATTTTAAACGGCTTTTTTAATATTTTCTGCTGTTATTTTTGGATTTTTATAATAATGCTATTCAAAAGCAAAGTGTTTTTTATCCTCGATGTGCGGGCATAATCTGGATTGTGCTCTTTAGCACAATATAACGCGAACTTTGGACGATCATCAATTGTAGAATATAGCTGATAGCCCGAAGTATCGTCTAACGTAGGGTTCTGATAAGCGTTGAGGCCCTTTTGCCGTCCATAACTCACCCTCTCATGCAGGCGGTACCACATAGGCGCGGGGTCGTCGAACACGACGTCGGCCAGCGGCAGAGAGACCTCACCAAGGAAGTCGTTCCGGCCGAACATGTCCGCATGCCACACACTCAGCCACAGTGTCCGCGAAGACAGCGAGGCGAGCGGTTGCGCGAACGAGAGGGTCTCCTCGAACACGGGGTTCAGGGTGTTCTTCTTCACCTTCGTCTTCCTCTTGCCAGCTTTCGACTTGTCCGGCAACAAGTACACCTGGAAATTGTTTAGGAATATTTAGATTATAAAGGCTATCAATATCCTAAAACTTATTTAGAAGTTTTTTTTAGGTTGTTGGTCGATGACGCATCCTTTGATTAGTTTTATCGCCTATGAAATTTATGAGTTATTTTATATAATCTAAATATATATCTATTGTATCTCCAAACACTGTACATGTTAATCATAAATAATTATATTATAAAATATTGACGAAAGACTATTAAATTAAGAACATTTACTTGGGAATTACCAATAGAGCGAAGCCGACGGTATCGAAAAATTTTGATGACGGTGGCCCAAAATAAAATAGGGTGGATAAAGTTTTATCTCAGAATAGTAGATATTTTATTTATATCTATTTTTGTAATATATGTCAATAAGAACTGAATGAACTATTATTATTATTACTTGGGACCTAATTCATTTAATAAAATGGGAATTCAACATAACTACCCGACATTATAACAAAAGTAATGAATAAAAAATTTATTAAGTATACATCATGAATTATTTATGGAAGCAAGTTCGTTTGAGTCTACAATTTCAATTACAATCTGTTAATAACAGCGGTCCACATATGTGACACAGTTATATGTATAGAAAATATTTTTATTAAACTAATGCAACAAATATGTCCTGACAGGAATATCTTACATTGTAATCATGGCCCCTTTATCTTTTTATTGTCTATGATAATTGCTACATAGGGCAATCCTACTGTATTACCAGATCAGAATTAGGTATTGTTTCACCAATAAAATTTAATAAAATATAAATGTATAGTAATGCTTGACCAATTAAGTCATAAAACAAAACTAGACCTTTTTTGAATAAATAGTGTATTCTTATTACTAATGTTTTGAAACTTTGAACATACCTTGACATAAGGATCAGACCGGTTCCGTTTGACATCTATGGGGGCGAGATCACGACATCTCTTCACTCCAACCTCCAAAGCACCTAATCTGTAGTTGTACAGAAGTGAAAACTGAACTTCTCCTTTCACAGTCACACTTCCACGTAGACCTTCCCCTGCACCCGAGTAGACGGATGCCATGGATTCAGATCGATTCTGGAAGTATATTTTTTAAGGTTTAAATTCAATAATATTACGATGGTATGTATGTATGTATATTATGGCTAATAATTAAAAAATTTCTTCTTAAAAAGCCTGAATACATCACGTTATGTTTCGTTTATTCATTTGTTAAGTATCACAAGAGACAAATTTTTTTTGAGACTTAGTGCTTAGTTAAAAAGTTTTGTACAAGTTTTAAAAATCAAAATATAGTATTTAATGTCGGTATTGACACAGATTACCTTGATGCGTGCATTTGCTTTGCATTCAATCAAAGAGAAATTCAATAAAGAATAAGTATTATGTAAAGTAATTAATAAATACCATTAGTAGCCACGCAACGGAGATATCAGAAATCCAATCAGCGAAAGATATAAATAAACTAACAAACTCCCACTCGTAGTGTAATGACTAAATTCAATATTGTATCTGGCTTATACCGCATTGGTTTTTATTTATCACCTGACCGTCATTTGATACCAGTTATTGTCAATTGCTATAACATTATTTTTTTAATTGTATGCATTGTATGTTTATGTTGCTGCATAATGCGATTTTTAAACGTATTACGAAAAGGAAACGATTCGTTATTAGTCCTAATAACGAATCGTTACCTAATTAATTAAGGCTTTTCAAATTTTCAAGACAACTATTAGATATTTAAAAATAAAAATAAATAAAAACTAAAAAAACATTTTATATTAAACCACTGGTTATACTGTCAAACATAATATACAACGACGTAGAATCATTTTGAATTTAACAAAGTTAGGATATTATTAGATATTACCATACATAAAAAATAAACGGTAAGTTATTTTTACATCACGTTTTAATTAGTGAACTTGTGTGAAGTCGAATAAAAATAATAAATATCGGTTGACCTGTTACAGAGAGAGGTAATTAATGATTATTCTTTGAACCCAGTTAAACAATGTAATATACATTACATTATAATACAGGTTGCCTCCAAATACAAATTTAAACACTGGTCACATCTCGAGACTTTGGGGACTGCGGAGACTGACATTGACCGATTTATTTAATTTATTTTAAAAGTTATATGAATCTATAACAAGAATATAAAGTAACTTTAACGATGTTACGTAACATTAACGTCGTATCTAATTATGCGGAAATCAAGTTTGTTTTTATACTAGTTATTATAGTATAATAAAATTATTCAAAGACTATGTACCTGTTAAAACCAAATCAATTTAAATATTACGGTTAAGTTTAATCCCGAAACGAGACTTATCATGACCCCAAATTCAGATACGTTTTGACATAAGGGGCCACAGGGTATTGTGGGTTCCAGAAACCAGATCGCTTGTTAACGTAAAAATAATGTGTAATTAGATTCAATGACATGGATTTAAATTTACGTCGTATTAAGCTCCGCGCTAATCATTAGTGTTCCGTGTAAACAAAGATTACCTTAAATTTTAATTAATAATTAAAACAACAATTAATATTTTAAGTCCAATTATTTCTGTTTAAATATAATAGGTTATTAAAAACGCGGTTTTTAAATATTCCCACAGATAATCATTACGCAATACATAAACGTATACAGTAAAATAATCTAAGGTAATAAATAGCAAAGACAATTATTGTTTTGTAATAGATACAAAGCTATTTTAAATTTACGAACTGATTTCTGTGAATTTGCCACAGACCGTTCGGATACGCATCAGACCGACATTTTGCAAACCCAGTTATTCGCAGGCCATGGCGTAAGACATTGCCCCTAATACAATACAATGGCCACTGCGAGGTTTCAAAAACAATACCTAACGATTACAGTTATTCGCAATAAGGCAACAAGAGTCCCTACGCCAAAGACATTATTTAACCTAACCATAAATTGTAGAATGGCGTGAACGACAGACTAAGGAATAAGGTTTTTTTTATATATGAACAATTGATCTCTTATATTTAATTTACGTCCGTGTAATACGTCTTTTTATCACATCACTAACACAATTTGACAGAAGATGGATGAATAGTATTTTAGTTAATTTGATGCAATCAGAAGAATTTAGCTGTATTTATATCGTTGGATATAGTTGGAAGTGAAGAATAGATATCTCACAAAAATGACACGTCTTGTCTTTAAATCTGATTTAAAGTCTGATTTAAAGACAAGACGTATATACTTGGCTCGCGGGTACATTGCTGATCGTTTAAGCTTATCTTGAATTTACCTTTTGGTGACAAATTAAGAAAGGGTTATGATACCTGCTTTTATATTTGCATACCTGTAGCCCACTCCTGTTGAGTGAAAACCTGTCTCTGTCAGCATCATGTGGCAAGGGCGAGCTGGATCTTCTTGGCAGGGTTGCATGGCCAGGAGACAGGTTATCCGACATGTATACTTCATCTGAAACAATTAACAGCGTTAATGTTTGTATAAGAAGTTAAGTTCGTGCAAATCAAGACTTAGCATAAAATAATTTCGTTTTATCGGTTAAGTACAATATCGTATGGCGTGCAATCAATCCTTTGTTTAGTATGTATAAATATGCAATATATTTAAATGTATTCATAGTTATTTACGTTTAATTTATTTATCTTTGTGTAATATATGCGGTGATGTTAGAAAAAAAATGTTTGAATCAAGAATAATTGTGTGAAGGTGCTTTGTAAAAAGGCAAATAAAACATTGCTAAACAAATAGACGTGGAGCTGTTGTATTGTTAAATATATAGTTCTAAGTAATGTGCATGCGTGCACTGTGAAATGAAAACAGATTTCTTGGTACCACCCGGCTGCAATTCAACCCACTCATCGCGTTTTATATATCGACACTTTTTGCTCCTCGTAAGGGAATTGTCACACCACTCCAATGATTTTAAAAACGAATCACGATACGCCAGAATTTCGCGAATGAATGAAGCTTTCTCACCAGTGCGAAGGGTACTGCAATTGCTGTTATTTCCAGAATCATTTCGAGATTCTGAAACACTGAGTTCAGGAATTTGTTTTTCTTTGTAGGGCTGACTAGCGTTTTGTTCTGATGCCAATAATAATTTTGTAGTTGATTTCAAAGATATCGTTTCACCATCGTTAATTTTTGTTATTTTTATGCTTGGCTGAGGTGAGGTATTGCTTATGTTCCTTTTAAGAGAATAACTTTTTTTCACATGGCCGACTAAAGACGAATTCGGATCATCTAAAGGAGTCTCATACACTTCATAACTAGGTGCACAGCACGGAAAACAGCACTCAAAACACTTTTGAAAATATGTTTTTTTATTTGGTTCTATATATTCACTTGTACTAATATTGTAAATATTCACTGGTTCGTAATGATTTATCGAGACATTTGAATTCGGTATAGTTCTTCGTATTGAAGTGTAACCCGGGGGTGGCGAACCTATTAAAGCCATTGTTAAAATTCTACTGCGACACGCGTCCAAAACGATATAACATTTATTTTTAGTATATTTTACAAGTTATCACATTTCCCGTGCGTTGAACATTTCCTGTTGCGTACAGAGTCCAGTGCACAATGCTACCAATATTAACATATGACTAGTCAGCCACTAGTAAACCAGGCTATCGAGGTATGTCCTGAGCAATTACTTTAATTAACACGATGCGCCCGACCACAGCAGGACATTACTGAGTATTATTAAATAAGGACAAGGATTTAGTTACCATTTTTTTTAAATTGATATCATAACCAAATTAAGTGAAAAAAAGATTAAAAGAATATTAGTAGTTACCTTCTACACTGTAAGCCCGAGCTGGCAACGTCGCTGTACTCCATCTTATTGATTTAGGTGATTTTTTATGGACAAGATTCATGTCTCCTCCAACTGAAGACGATGGCATTTTCAATATTTTCTTTTCTACTTTATTCAGAGCCGGAAGGGATGTTTTAAATTGTTCGCGAATGCTTAACTTTCGAAGATCTTCTGTCAGTTTTTCAATGTTATTTTCTTCGTTTTCTGCTACATCTTGAACTGTAGCTACAGACCCAGCATATCCTGATTCAGATCCATTGGAACTTGTATTATCTGCTTTTTCTTTTAACGCTAATTCTTCGTTATCATTACTAAGACTGCTTTCAATAATTGAAGACTTTATTACTTTTTCTCGCTCAAAATCAGAAGGTGTATTCTCCTTCGGAGTAGATGTCTCGATCTGAACTTTATGTAAGATTTTGACTTCGTCAGATTCTTTATCTTTACCTGTGCTGAAACTGCTATCATCCATTCTGGAGTCTTTAGAAGTGTCTAATATGTGTTTCAGGGATGCAGGAGATTGACTTCTACTTAACGATAATAAAGATGTATTACTCATAGTTTCATCATCAGGGTATTTATTTTCTATAGAAGATTTAATATTGGCAGATGCTCCCGAAGAATCGAATGATTGGGATGATCTATACTTTGTTACATCTTCTGTAGATGAGGAACTAGGCGTTCTATCAACTTGAGCGATAATTTTACGTTTAATTGGTTTCACAGGTTGCAAATTCTTTTCGCTTCGAGACTGATTGAGTTTGTTTCTTGCCATAGCAAGACTCACCTTAGCTGCCGCAGAAGAATGGGACTCAATAGCCTTTTGTTTCTGTAAAGCTAATTTTTTTCTTATTATTTCTTGTGAATCCATACTTCTTATAAGACTACTTTTTACTTTAGCTTCGGGTTGTTTACTTTTTGTTTCAAAAGATTTTGAGTTTTTATCCTTTTCGAAATGTTTTTCTGCTGCATGTTTATATTTTACAGGGTCAGCTTTTTTGCCAATTTTTTCGTCAATTTTTTTGGTTACACCATAATGATCACTAACTTTTTGCTTCAATGATACAACCTTTGGTCTACTTATTTCAGCTGCCAAAAAAGAGTATAACTTTAATTTTTCCCTTTGCTCTTCTCTAATCTTTGGCAAAGGGATCGGTTGAACACTGTCCTCGTTGTCACCACCTTCAGACGAAAAACAATTCCAGCAACTCACTTCCGGTTCACTTCTATAATTGTCACTTTCGCTTACACCTTCTAAACTCATTTTAAAGTTTTTATGCACCACACTAATAATATAATTTTATTATGTATTAGCATCAGCCCCGCCGGCTGGCATCAGACTAAAGGTTTTTCAACCGGTTTGTACATTAAATAACGAAGGCTTGGGGCATGTATATTAATGAATATTAAACGACATATAATATAGCTGTTCAAATATTTAAGATAAAAAAGGTTACGCAATATTTAGAACGTCCATCTAGAATACGCCTTTTACATTTGTAAACACGTTGATACTGTCCTTAGGAGCTTAACATATGAAAACATATAAGTTTAAAACCAGTTTCAATTAATTATTGTGCACGAACAATCTAGTGAACTTGTGAAGGATAAATTAAATAACGAAGCGATTAATTCTTGACACAATACACAATTCCATTAAGGCCAACATTAGTGCACGCAAAACTTAAACAAGAAAATAAGTTTTTATATTAGAAATACACTTCTTCCTTCTAAGCCTCCTTGAAATCGTTTTTCCGAATGTTTTTGCGTACAACTGAAAATATTAATTTTGATTGAAACAAAGATACAAGGTCTCTCGGTAGGTGTTTTATAATTAAATAATAATGTAATATATTTAAGTGTGTGCTATGCTACAAATGTTTATAAGCTAACAAACGCTGAATGATTATTTTATGTCAATTCCAAAAAAAAAATATTATCTGTAATATCTACAGTAAGATTGCTGACAAACGAGATTAATTGCGTAGGTCATGGGGTGCAAAGATCAATGTTAGATGACAGTTTCATCAATGTATTATACACCAGGATTCGAGAATATTTTAATACATTTAAGCCCTGTTTCACAATGTCCGGATAAGTTCCAAATAAGCTATTTGTTACTTATTGGTATGATAAATAGTATTTTTGCGTTTCACGACTGTCAGATAGCGCTATATGTCATGAAATTCGAAGTATCTCATTTGGAACTTTTATCTTTCGAATAATTTATGTGTTGCATAGCTATTTGGCACTTTATCCATACATTGTGAAACAGGCACTTAGAATTTTATTAACACTTTTGAAAATAGAATAGATACATTTCAGATTGGTAAACCGTGATTCGTTCTTAAACGCGTTATGACGTATAAGTGAACTTTGGGTTACACTATAAGAAAAACAGATTCGCACACAATAGGCACTGTTTTAAGTTAGACAGAACTATGTCATGGTCAATAATTACAACACTAAATACACACGGTTGTGCAACAAACAAGTATCGATGGATAGAATTACTTTACAATATCTTGTATACATTTTGCTATTGATACTATATAGGGAGGTAATAGTGTCTTGGAGGTTATCATGGCCAAATTTGAAAAATTCCGATACCGAAAACTTTTTATCGTTATCTCTTAAGTTAAAGGCTTCTTTATCAAATCATTATTAGATTTAATACCTCTCTCTCTGAAGCAAAACTTTTTTTAAAAACAGGTAACAAGTTGGCAGGAGACTTATCTAATATCTAATGTTAAGTAATATGGACCTGCAATGCCAGAGGGCTCGCGAGTGCGTTGCCCGCCTTTGAAAATTAAACACTCTTATCTTGAGTGGACGCTTACTAACTATATGCACATGAAGGCTATATATAGTTAAGTCAACTAATAGTCTCATCTTTCCGATTACAAGTAAATCCAAAAAGTTGTATTTCAATGCAATGCTTTCAGTGGTTTTGGCGCAATAACTTTGTGTTATTATTGCGTCTATTGATTGAGAAACAGTGCTATCTATATACGTCTTACACATTAAAGTCAAAGGGAAAAAGTAATAAGTTATCAATTAACCAGTAAAACTCCGACCTTGCTCAAACCTGTTAGCTTAATATTGTATTTAAAATACTTCCTACGTTGAGAATATAAAAATGTAAATAGTCAACAAGGTCTTGTCTAGTTTTGTGGAATTTCAAATACAGATACAGAAAAGTCCAAACTGTGTTACACTAAAAAACTATTGTTGTGTATGGTTAACCGCAGGTGTCAGTATTGTGCAACATGACCCACGTTCAAATATCAATAGCTGCAAACGGGTTGTTTAAATCCGAATTCATCGTGTATTCAGGACAATCTTTCGTATTTAATTACAGTAATTTGATACTATATTCCTTATAAATGTATTATTTTACACGCGACTAGTTTTTTTTATAAAAAGCAGGAAGAAGCGCTTAATATCAGAATATTAAGTGCTTTGGACACTCTCGAGGGCTCGAGAGTGCGTTGCCGGCATTTAATAATAGGTACGCCCTTTTCCTAAGGACCAAAGGAAGAAAGACAAGTCGAATTGGTGTTGCCAATCAACCTACTTAGTCTTTTGCATATTTAAAAAGATAATTAAAAGTTCTAATTTTAAAAATTGGTTTCCCTAAAGAAAAGCAACCGCTGTGACAATTGACCATGAGCTAACGTTCTACGTTAGTTTACTTTAGCGCCATCTACATCAATCCTTATTGTTTGTCAATGGATTACGCAGATTACTAACTAGTAACTAGTCATTGTTTTGTAAGTCTCACAGTTTCAACTCTCGCTAATGTGATATTCAATCAATCATTGAGGCCGTGACCCATAAATTGTAGAACTATAGACTACACTTGTTGTACGATGTGTCCACTATCATTTTTGTGATTATTGACGACAAAATCATGGTAGTACGTGAATATTTTAGGAATAGGCAGGTTATTGTAAATTTACAAAAATAAAGCCACTATGTTTTTTTTTTCTTAAATTTATCCCTAATGGGAAAGGCAAAGGACTTTAGTCCATACAGCCATAAAGCCACTATGATTCCTTGTGACGTATTTGTTTTAGAATATTTAGAGTTTACGACTAAAAAGGTGTTTTATTACAAACAAAATTAAATTTTCTCTTACGTATTCTCTTATGCGAATGTTGTATTTCCTTAACGGTAGACAAGTATTATACATTCACTGTGTTTGTAAACTTAACGACATTTTAATTGTTACTGCTCCACAAATGTCTTCTGCGATGTAGAATGTAACAACATGTTGTGAAATATTTTGTAATTAATCTCATACAAATCTCAATTCATTTGTGCTAGTTCAGTCCCTTACGGCGTTGCTCATTGCGTTAAACCTAAAATATGTCAACTTATTGACAGATACATAATCACTTTTGACATTAATAACAATGACTATATGATTTTTTCCTATTCTTAATTTCTTATATTTTACGTTATCTACATTGTAATATTAATTTTCATTATCTGTAACTTTAAGAGTCTCGTTTCACAATGTATGGATAAAGCACCAAATAGATATGCAACACATAAATTATTTGGAACTAATCCGGACATAGTGAAACAGACTCTAAGAGATATATCTTAAATATATGTGTTGGCATAGTTGTTTATTCGACGACTCTTATCCCTAAGTCGTGTTAAAATCGCGCCTGGGCACTAATAAAGTTTCCTTGGTATGTGCGAAACTTGCTCCTACGGTAAAGGCAAACATCGTGGGAGTCATAGACTGCATGTCATATTCCCAAAAATCAAAAGACAAAAGAATAATAACCGACTTGTCTATTAAAATAATTGGATACAATCTGAGGCCAATATAGTGTTGTAGCGCCACTGAATTGTTTTATTATTATTATCCTAAAACACGACCCATGCTATGCGTATAATTTAAATAGTGAGGTGATAAAATAATGAGCGCAATTCACGCACAGATCACTGTTACGCAGTTCTGCACAGCTGCATTTGCTCGTTCATACGAAACTGAACAAACACGTTGAATACCAGAGACAATGTGTAATATTAAAAAAAAGTATTAGAAAAGAGACAGCACCACACATAGCATGTATGGCTATTATTTCATAAATAAAGATTTTCTTCTTTATTTGTAATAAAATGCTTAATTCATACTGTAATGTTTACACATTTGAGCGTTTATTTTATTTAGGTATTTACTTTCGCGTACTAAGTATGTGTTTTAATCCGAAACGATTGTATTATCCCAGGGCCGCTAGATCCGTATATTTATTGGGAAATCTCAAATTTCATCGTTCATCCGTAGATTTGTTGCAATAATTTCAATGTATAATATTAAATATTGTGAAACATATACAATTCTCCTTATTTATAGAAAAACATCCGTGCAATTTTATTGTTTTTACTAAATCACTCTTCGGTCTCTTTTCAACAGCGCAACAACAATTTAACAAAAAGAGACGGAAGATTGGTTAAAAGAACGAGACATATTTGATTTTTACGAATAAAAGTATACTACATTTGTGCTAAAGCCCCTAAAAAGAATTCCAAAGTATTAAATCTATCGCAATACGTTTTAATACAAGGTGGGAGTGATTGATCAATAAAAATGTTATCTTATTCCGGTTAAACCTAGAGCCTGTATTGGCCAAATATTGTGCAATATACCTACGTGCTCCAAGATCGCTAAGTCAGGTAAACTCGGTCAAACTTGATACCTTAAACCACGCAACATTTATAACCTCCGACAAAAACATTAGTTAAATTTGGCTCCGAGTTCGCAAAACATAGTATACTATTACAAAAAAAGGTAACATAAGTGACATTATATCAAAGGAAGGAATTGTTAGAAAAATTGTTTGATACATTTTTGCATGAATTACTCGGCAATATGTGTAATAATAGATCATGCAATGATGTGATTATGAAACATGCTAATGTAAAACAGTCAGGAATTAAAAATTATAAAGAATTTACGATGTACTGAAGAAAAAATCCCGTATTCAGTATCGACAATATCTAAATAGTACGAAGTTATAGCAACGACTTTATTTCGACGATAAGCCAAACATTTGCATAGGTAACAATTAGTAAATAGAAACAAATGGATAGAGATATACGTATAGTGCAGCCCTCTGTGGCTATAAATGGAACTAAACGGAAAGCCGAACATATCACGTGGGTCCTATATTATTCTACAGCAAAAAAATATTTCCATTGTTCTCTATTTAAAGTTGCTTATGATTGAACCACTGATGCAATCAATAATCTTACTTACACAAATACATTATTAAAATAATTGTATCAGGAAGACGGAAACGAGAAACGTACGTCCGAGTGTAAGTCAACGCACTATAATCGTAGGCTAACGAACGCACTTCATGGGTTTCATAAATTCTTTATATTACGAACAATTCTTTGCAATTTCATCACAAAGTACAAACTAACTGTACTATAAGGAATGTGGCGTAAATAATTCAAACTTCGAAGAATGAATGTCACGCTAAATTACTTGCTAAGGAATTAGAGGGTGAACAAATTTCGTATACACATATGTCGTTACACAGATGTTTATGTTGACAAATGTGTTTGCAATACACAATCTAAAAAATGGTCCTATATTGCACTGATAAGTGTAAATTTAGTGTTATTCTTTAACTCACACATTTTCACACGAGTAAACAAATACTTAAAATTTTCCAACAACTCTGGCTGTGTGAAACGTGCGGCCTTATAGATTATAAGCGATGTCTTCCCAGTGCTTCTGCGAGCCATATTTAAAAATAAGAGGCAAATAATCTTCAGAATTGCATTTTACGGCTTTACATGCTGCAGGTTATGACCTCCTTTGTGAGAGTGCCTATAATACAAGTCCAGTGGTAAACAGACCAGCAAATACATTACAAAGCTTTTTTATAAATTCGCGCACATCATATATTTTTTATAATATTAAAACTTGTATAACAGGTTTTCGACCACATTTCTTTCAAAGTAAATCGTAAAACAACACACGGTCAAAACTTAACCGGTTCTAATGACCATTTGAATAAGGTTAGGTTACGAATCCTGTTGTTTCATACAACGATTGTTATTAACATTACCATTAATGTATGCGCAAATAATAATTAGGAGGATATACACAGTAAAACATTTAGTGTTTTACAAATGTAGTAAGAATACATAATCATATTTACATTGTTTAAAGCAAAATCGCATCGGTGATTTTTGAGATCAACTCATATTTTTCTCCTAGCCCTGAAAAGGTACTTAGAAAGTAAGAAACAATGAAACACAATTTTTAATGGTATACCAGACTGGATATGACTCGAGAAAGTCATCTAGACGTGTCTGCATTCGTGTTTCCCATGACGATAGAAAGTTGAACAATCTGCAGCCATTTTTAATTGCTTTTGTAATTTACGTAATGCACTGTCGTACAATTTATAAAATTATATGCAAGGCACGTAGAAATTATGTGCAATTTGAACTTGTAACTTGGTGTTCGATATTTGAATTCTGTCTATAAAGCACAACAAATAAGTATTACGCCCATTTGCCTGTTTAAATAAAAAATAAACAGAATCTACGAAGGTTCATCATGAAATTATTTAAGGAAATTACGTCTACAAAGATTGTTCCATATTTAACATGTAAATGTGATATACGTGAACAAACATAATGTAACCGGAAAGCAATACAGAACAGGTTAAGGTAGCAAAAGTGAAACAGTTGCACAAGTACACTCCAGTGTTTGACTAGAAAATTTACTGAGATAAGGTTAATGACACGCTTTGCGGAGGAAAAAATCTCTGACTTTAGAATAGACAATCTAGTAGGATAGAATCAAACGTGCCGTAACCTCCAGACGGGCTATAGTGTCATATATCCCTAAAAAATAAAGGGAAGCAGGTCATTCCGAGCTTCACATAAAATAATAAATTCCTATTAACTTTGAAAGAAAATATTAAATTTCCAAAATAAGTATTTGATTTAATAGTTGTATTTCTGAATCTAGTTTATTGTAATTTTTTAGTATTCTTTTTATCTCTTTGATAATTGTATTGTTTTTTAAATGTTGTGTACACTTGTCATTGATGTACATTTTGTACATATTTATGATATAGGTAGTGTTGTGTTTTCTCTGTAAGTGTATGAACAAGTTACTTTAGTGTTCCTTTTTAATAAAATTAAATAATACTAGATTGTATGCACTATACCTATGCCACGGAGGCATTTACGTACTTTGTTAGGAAATATTTAAAAAATACTAAGAACCGCGATGTATGGATGTTTGGTATAGTTCCCTCAATTTCTAAAGCGCTGTGCTGACTTTGGGAGCGTGATATTAAACATAGCTGAATTGAAATCTATCGCTTACAATTAAATAAAAAAATGTTCATAAGTAAGGAACCCACAAATTAGCTAGGAAGTCAATCCGTTACGGAATGAACTCATCCGTATTACGTCATATGGACAGCCTCCACTAGACGACCTCGATAAATCTTTTCTTGCCCGAGCTTTTACCTAGTTTTAATACTGTGTCTAGAATTCTTAAACTACACTCGAAAAATTTAGGGCTATAAGTTTAGACGTAGCAGAGAAGTAAATGATTGATGGAAAATATAGTGTAAAAGTGTGTTTGATTGGTCGAAAGGTGGAAAGACGAATCCTGTTGCGTGTTCGTTATTGGCTTACAAAAATGTAAACCAACCGAAATACGCTAGTTTCGTCTATGTTTAAAACTGTCATGTCCTTTGACATATTTGCTATATTTCTTGGGGGTAACATAGAAATTTCAGATGACAATTGACTGTAAGACGAATGTAAATTGTCAGTGATAGATTTTTCATTTTAAAAGTAAGGTATTTCACTACGGTTCTGTTATTTATGATTAAAGATTTTCATTCAATAACTTAACGTCAGCCTAGCTATTATGATTGATTACATGAGTATGTACCGTCGACCTTTCTATCCTATAAATTGCGCACCGTTGACATTTCGACAATTTTGCAAGAAACGTGACATACCGCAATTGAACGACTATTGACACCCATATTTCTTGTTGCACTACTGTTTACACTAATTTCATGATTTGATCGATGGTATAATGGTGAGCGGATGCGGGCTAGTTAGTACTTGAGATTTTAATCTGGTTCCAAGTCTAGATAGTGAGCACATTACTATCTAGACTCGGAACCACTTCGAAAGTCTCATATCATTAAAGTAATTCTTCCGAGATTTCAAAGTTTGATGTGTGTGGGAAAGATTAGATACTCCTAAGTGTCGACGACCACGCCCAAATACTAGATGCACATACATTCCACCCAAACACATTGTTAAGTAATTTAGTACTTGTTATAGACGGCTATCAATAAGATCAGTGCACGAGTTTTAGCAACGTGTTCAATATATGTTGTCAAATATAATTAATTAGTAGCTCCATATTGACGACATACATATGCGTGATAACGTGTCAGACAAAACTTGCTCTCACTTACAAAGTATGCCTTATTATACTAATTTCTAAACTACTTCAGCTGCAAAGATCGTGAATAGCCTATTGGTTCTCATAATGCAAATTGTACAATGAAAGTATTTAATATCATTAAGACATCGCACAATTGATTGTAAAAAGATGAATAAGTTTTTAAGTGTGGGAAATACAAATTATACGACATCGTACTTTCACATTTTAACTATCTGTAATTAAACGGTTGGTCATTGTTAATGCTTTTAACTAAGATAACTTTCTCGAGTTTGAAATTACGATGAATTTTACCGCTTGCATTAAATATATTTAATTTTTAGAAGTATAGAAAAATTACACTTTTATATAAAACAAGGTACTTAAGGCTGTAAAGGACCTAAACATTAAAATATTAAGTGATCGCTCATAGACATTACTGCCAGAAGGTTCGAAAGTACGTTGCGGCGTTTTAAGAAATTGCCCGCTGAGTAACTAACAGAAATTATAAATTTCGAAAAGAAGCATTTTATTACTGTATCAGTATGCAATATTTTGATTATATTAAAATTAAACTTTAAAGCATAAAAACGCTTAGCGATATAACAGTAAATAGTAAAATATATTGCTAAGCGCAATACACAAAGCCGACACTAGGAAGGTTTTTATGGAGGCAAAAATTGCAAGAAAAACCCTTAAACCCAGTTTACATTTCGGAAAAGCCAACAATTTCTATAGGGTAGTCAAGATGTCGCGTATGTTGGTATGTAGCTACTAAAAAGTGGAAAGCGCAGATTGTACCTGGTAGTTTGACGTTTATAATGCTTTTGCAATCGCGGTCAGCGAGAAGTTGCTGCCTCTTTGACATTTTGATACATTGACATACAATATTTTTTAGATTTTTTTGTAAAAATATCCGACTTTATTATGACTTAAGCGACCTTTTGATAAGTATTAGATATGCAGCTTTATAAGGTCACCATAACGTCAACGTTTCTGACTTGTGACTAGTACGTGGCCTTCATATTTATAGCGGAGACAATGCGATTGAGATTCATATCCTTGTAACGACAGTTTATATGATTTTTTACACAATTCCGTGCTAGCTTCAAAATTGTTGGTAAATAATATAAATTGCGAATAGAGCATATTTTGACATATTTTAATATCATCAAGTACGTCAGTCTTATATTGTAACTAGCTGACCTGGCAAATGTCGTTTTTCATTTATAATAAAAAATAGGGGTTGATTGTAGAGGGTTGAAAATTAAGCGTTGTATGTATTTTTAATGCTGTTGATAAAGTTGATAAAAAAATAAAAATTTATTTAAAAATAAAAAATAAATATATTTAGGGGTGGACTTACTCTTAACATTTAGGGGGATGAAAAATAGATGTTGTCCGAGTCTCAGACATACCCAATATGCACACAAAATTTCATGAGAATCGGTCAAGCCGTTTCGGAGGAGTTTAACCACAAACACCACGACACGAGAATTTTATATATAAGATGTATGTTGACGAATAAGGTTGTAGGAGATAGTTAAGCACTTCTTTCGACCCGGAATATCGAAATCCGGTTCGGAGCTTTTGAAAGGCATTACGTTATGACCCGAAATCAAAATACTATGCCAAGTACCTTGTTTCAATTACGTTTTAAAGACCGCGATGCAATATCTTATGTCATTTCAATAGCCTTGCGCGGTCAAGACCGAAGCGCTTTTTGTTGAAGACTATTATTATTACGACTGAGAATATTAATTACCTAACTTTTCACTGCTTAGATGATTTATGATTTAATTTGTACATAAATTTGTATTTTCCGGATAGCATTATATTATATAGGATAGTAATAACGCGTTTAATGTTTTTACATTATACGAATATTTTGTGCTTATGGGGGTCGATGTAAGCATGAACTCGCCTAAATAAAGCACCCATGTAAATGGTATTGATTAAGTATCTACTGGTTCAATGTAAGGTTATACTGTATAATTCGTTTGGATGTCGTAAGTTACTCTATATTAAGGAAGTATGTACAAGTGATCTTAAATTTAGCTGCTTAATGTCACAGAGGGGAAAGGAGAAAGATATGCATAACCAACATCACCTTCAGTAATGAAGACGATATTCATGGACCACTAATAATAGGCCGTAATAGGTACGCAGATTTGTTAAGTTAACATTGGCTTCCTAATAAGTACTGTATAAAAGAAATGCTTTAAAGAAAAACACTTTTTTAACGGATTATAGATATGTATTATTATATTTAAACTTATAATTATTTGTACATAATTTTAAAGTGTTTTTCTTTAAATGTGTAAAAGTTATGTAAATAAAAGACAATACTATATAGAAATGCTTTATATTAACAATGGAAGTGAAGTATTTGTAGAAGTACGCATAAATGCCGCTATTTACGAAGGAATGTTGAACAAAGAAAATGGTGAATGAACAGTTTGGTCTACTTTTTAAGTCAGGTTGATCGGAAAGGCGTGACCATTTAGTAATAGACGCATTTCGAATACATTGTAATACGTGTCTATCAATAAGTTGAGGAAATTCTTGACTTATTCGCACATGGGCTATTTGACAATATTTAAAAAAAATGTACGTAAACACAAAATATTAGTTATTATTAATTTAAGTAGTTGTCACCGTGACAACGCACACTGTAAAGCACGCGAAACGTCGGTTAAATTTAAAATAATGCTTAAATAATTATGAGTTTAAATACAATACATAACTATAATCCGTAAAAAAGTGTTTTTCTTTAAATTAGTAAAGATTCACGAATATTTTATTTAATAATTAAAAGCGTAAACAGAATACAAACAAGCATCGCACGCTTGAAGCCAATATGAGCTCTTTAGTTTTTACCACACTCATAGTTAGTGATTTAGTTTCCGATAAAACCAATAACATAGAGTCACTTAGATTTACGATTTCTTCAATAAGTCAAGTTTTTCCAGCGTCGCAACTCCACTACTCCTAATGTTATCTTAGTTTAGCCATGCTTTAAGAAATTATAGCAAGTTGTTACTTAGCTTCAAACATAGTGTTTTTTGTAACGTAATTTGAACTTATCTAACAGAAACCGCCCCCGAACTAAACTAGCTTTAATAATTTCAATTCATAACTTCAAGGGTTAATTATTATTAATTATTATTAATTCATGCAGAATAAGACGGAATTAAATTCAAAGACAGTGTTAGTGTTAGATGGGCGAAGGCATTATTGCATTATTTGTGACTGTAGCTAACGTAATACAAATATGTTTATGTATTTTTTATGTATTTTTTTGGTAAATTAATAATTATTTTTGAGGTTTTTTACTCTAACTTTAATGTAGTAAATACAAATGTATTTGTATTACTTCTAAGTACGGTAAGATAAGTAAGTCTTATCTTACCGTTATATACCTAAACGTTTCCGTCTGCTGCTAAGCATTGAAAACATGTATTATTAATAATAATAAAAAGTCCACTTTCAGTAAAAAAAATATTTAAATAAAACATAGATGGTCAGTTCCTAACTTATACAATTATTGTTTATTATCTGTAATATACATATTTATGGCAAGATGACGTGAATCAAAAATGGATATAATTTGATAATTTTTTCGTCATTACAGTAATTAATGTGTGAATAATTTAGTAATAACGTATTGAAATTGAGTGAAGGTAACTGTGTCATTGCAATTTCCTTCCGGTGTTTATCATTTCCGTGGTTTGTATTAAATATAAAAGCCTATTTTAGTTGGGAAATAAAATATTATATTTGGAAACACCAGGACGAAACAGAACTGAGCTATTTAAAAATTGAATGAATCAGATTGAAAAAAACTATCCCTAAGAACGCCTTATTGAATGCTGGTTATTACAGCCCAGCTCTCTTAATATCAATTGGGTATTCTTGTATCTACTGAGTATACTGTATATTTATCGAAACATGTCAAATTTATAAAAAAATATATACAGTATTTAACTACGATAGCAATTTAATAATACAAATCTTTTAATCAAAAATCTTAGGTTTTTCGAGAGACAGTGGTGGATATTGTATTGCCCACAAAAACTGTCTTTATAAATTATCATATCTTTCAAATCTCTGTTCAACATTTGGGCTTCGTTCTGTATAAATTTATTGTTATAGTTTTAGTCTATGACTAACGGATATATTATCGTAGTGGGGAATATTCTGGACGTATACTTTAAGTATAAAAAGGCTTTACACACTCATATACATAATCTAAGCTTACCTTGTAGACTTGGGGCGGATGCTGGAGCAGCTGGAGGTGGTTGTTGAGGTGTTGGTAGAGGTCGTCTTCTTCTAGGTGCATGAAGACCTGGGGCTGAAGCCGCTCTGGTGGCTGTTCTGAATCCTGGAGCACGATATCTGGCGGACTTCACAGGGCCCACAGGGATTGGGGTAGCCCCGTTTATTGATGGCAGCCGTGGCAGCGACCCTGCCCTTTGCTCCTCTTCAGACTGTTGGAAAATATCACATTGAAACTGAGGTCGTAGGAAATAACAATAAATAACAGACAAGGTAAACGTGTGAGGAGTCGTTAGAAAAAACTTCGAAACATTTTGTTTGCCTAGAAATCACAGGTTTCTTGTAACTGTTGCGAGTTACAATTACGTTTACTATAGATATTGTTTACACCATTAAACCATTATTACTGGTCCTTCATTAATTAAATTTACGAATTAAATGTGAGAGAACAACATCAGCATGCCCATTCGAATATAAAAATACTTAATACAATTTTACTTCAATTTAGTTTTAATTGTTGGATTTGTCGAGAAGGCCAACCGGTAAAAAAGGGATTTTTAGTTATATTGAAATTTGATAACTTTTTAGTGTGATCCATGGAGGCTTCCAAGCAGTGCAAGTTTTCATATATGTAGTTGTACAAAAATTTCTCTGAGTCATATTGATGATTTATTTTAATTTACCAACTAATGGAACGGTTGGACCGTTTGGACCGTTTTATCCTAATCGGGTGTCATTTTTGAGAACTTTGTTAAAAGTTATTTGGAGTTAGGATTTTCTTTATTTTTATATTAAAAGTATAGCACATCTCATCACTCTGTTAACTTCGGGTTTCGTGCCCGCCCTGCATAAAACATGTTATTCCTATAACACTAACTTCTTCTTGTTTTATACTGCTTTAAAATCGTTTTTGTGATTGTTGTCTCCAAGGCCGGATTTAGAGGTGTGGAAGCCCCAACATTATTGTCCAAATAAAATTAACAACTTTTTTTAGTCGAGCTTTTTAATAAAAATTTATTATAAAACCTAGTAGATTCTCTTAGTATTTAAGTTTTAACAAACATAAAAATATATGAAAATGAAAGTTGTTTAGTAGTGTTTAACTAGTCGGAATTCAAAACATTTTTCCGAAGTCTATTGTGAAGGCCCTTTTTTTCTGTCTCTCCCCTCTTCCCCTTTCTTACTGTAGCCACGGTTCCCCTAAACCCGGTCCTGGTTGTCTTATATGTATTGTGTATGTACTATAAATTGCTGCTTTTACATTTTCGACCCTATTACATACTGTAATCTTCTTATTTTTAGTTGTGTTACAACATTTTTTTTTATCTTGTCATGTTTCCTTATTGATAAGTAAACTTACAGGTTTTAACTTTATTATTACTACAACATACGAGAAGGGACGACGTAAAACTGCAATTAAATAATAACATATGCAATTACGTGATGTAATTTATTAAACTGTCTAATCCATTATTGCGTTAATTGATATTCTAGTAACGTAATTTATGTTATCATTGAATTAAGTAATAAAGGACAAGGATTTTAAATAAGTATGCAAATAATATACATTTATATATATAGTAGCATGTCCAAGCTCCGCACGACTATATACTTGTATATTATTTGCCAATAAATATAGCTTTATACTCAGAGATAATGTAGCATTGTTATGGCGTACTTCGCGTACTTTGCATATTTCAAATCGGTATTATTAGGTCAACTTCCAAAGATACAAATCTTTCTCCACAAAGCAAAAGTATAGATGTATATGAAATTTACATACATAAATGTTTGTTACATTTGAAATTTATATAGCTACCCGAAAAAGCCTATTATAACGTTAATGATTTATTGCACAGTCCCGCGTGTTTGGAAATAATTTAAGTGTGATTAAAAAGCGTTTAGGTTTTTGGGTTCTTTATTATCCATGGTGTAGTCAGTACTTTTAATTGTGTCACTTACAAGAACCATGGATAAATGTAAGCGACTCCTGGACTTTCGAATTAAGTTAGGCGCTCTTAGGGAAATAATTAAAACACACAACCTATGACTAGTTTGTGTTAAGTTTTTCTGAAATCTTACTAGAGTCATCAATGAAGCAACGGAGACGGAGATAAGCTTTAAACGATATTTATAATAGGTTGTTAATTGAGAAATCACTTTATATTATTATTGTTGCTTGTAAATTAGTAAATGCTTTAATTTGAATTTACAATGTTACCTAGAAATTCCTAATTTAAGTTAATTTTCAAATCATTTTTTAATAAGTGCCATAATTTAAAAAAAATATGGATTTAACGATTCATTTTAATTGAGACTTTTGTTTTAAATATTATCGATATAGATTGCCTTTGTTAACTTCACTATCAAAGATAATGTTATCAATATGTTGTAATAAAACATTGCCAACATCTACACGCGATGGAAATACTTGTTTGTATAAAATGTATGGGTTATGTGTGCTTACATTGTTCACGTTAACATAGTTGATACTCGAAACAGCTGATGTTTGTTTATATAATTATGAATAAGAATCTGTCTGTCAGTTTGTTAATGTTTTATTAAAGGATTTCTTACTGCATGTTCAATGATTGTTATCAAAATCTTACCTCAGCATCTGGAGCGGAGGCCCTTCGCCGTCCTCGCCATAAACGGTCTTCGCTACCACTTATCGCTCCACAGCTTCTCGAGTGTGTTTTGAGAGCGGCTAAATCAGCCCCGGCCGGGGACCGCCTCGTCTCACAACCACCTCCCCCTAATGTGCCTCTTGAGTCAGCCGCCAATAATGCTGACTCAAAGCTACCACGCCACGAAAATCTTTCACTATCACTCGCGACACTAGCCCTACTTGCAGTCTGTTCTAGAATATCATGAGATCGACTTCGTGCCAGCGCTCCCGGTTCAGATGCACTATCGTCATCCGTGGTTGGCGATGCGCCCGCCGACACCTCGTGCATCAATGCCACTAGCCTGCCGCCTATATGCCGCATCACTTTACCAAATAAAGGTGGGGATCCGTCACCCACACGACCTAGAGTTGCAGCCAATCTCTGGTATGCACCGACGGCGTCACGTTCAAGAGAACCCTGTTCACTGTTGCCTTTATCAAATTCGTCAATTATTTCGCGACAACTATCTGATATCTGTTTCCTCAAAGCTGATCGATTTGCCGACACCTCCAAGTCAGACCCGGCATAATCTGATGAGTCGTAGGAGTCACTCCACGTATCCTCGCTTGATAAATACTCCACTATTTCTCGCACCTCTTCATCTCTGATTCCAGGAACTGTTTTCATTAATCTCGTTAGTTCAGTTTCAAAGTAAAGTAACTGCGGTGGTTTCGGTGGTTTAGGACTTTCAGGGTTCGAAGAGGCCGGTGTAGATGTTCGTACGTTGGTAGAATTAATCATTTGCTTGAAGAACTGTCTCATTTTAGTCATCATCAAATTTGTTTCTTCATCTGAAGACCAGTTGTTAAAACTATCTTTCCTTGAAAGTGGACTCGGTGGAGGGCCTGACGAGGGTGTTCTTTCTATGCGTTCATCTGTATCGGGTCTTACCTCTTCTATTATTTCTTCTAATTCGGTTTTAGGTTCGTGAGATTTTGTAAAATCAGAACTTGAATCGCCATTTCTTAATAAATCGTCGCAGCTGCCAACAAACCCGCTATCACGACTAGTTTGTTTTTTTGATTCAGAAAGTTCTGATCCAAGAGGTGGGAACTCTGGTCGTGGGCTTGAACGGCCATCCTCTCCTTCTGAGACTGACCGCGTATCATCACGGGTTTCTTCAGGAAATTCCATAGACTGACGCCGTTCATCAGCGGGCGAACTTCGCAGCTTTTTATTTTGTTTTTTACGTTTCGTTTCACTTGACAAATCCAATCGCTCCAGTGACTCATTGCAGTTATCGGATTCTGTGCTTGAGCCACCTGAAATTTCTTGGTTTTCTTGTGATGGTTCCTCACCGGCGAGTAAGTTGTCTAAAGATGAAGAATGTGACCGCGGTGTACCTCGAGCACGAACTAGGCGTTTTCGTCGTTGCTCCGGGCTCTGTTTTCCTTCACTGTCACTTCCCACACTTCCTGAGCCATCTGAATCCCTTCGTTCCTGGTTGAAACCCATAAAACCGGACAAAAAATATTTTTCTAACCTAGAGGTCACAAGCTCATCACTATCGCCACTTTGTCTGGGTTGTTGTTCACTATCAACTATTGATTCACCGTCCTCACTACACACACTAGAGGTGTCCGATACATGGTCATCTTCATCCCGAATATTTTTTCCGTCACCTAATCCAAAGAAAAAATACTTTTCGAGCTCCGTTGTTGATAAAGGACGTGGCTTCTTTGTTGTGGCCTCAGTCTCGCTTTCTTCACAACTTTCTTCTACTATTGTATGTAATGTGAAGTCTATGGAACGCCTACAATATGCGAAATCATCTGCCCGGGCAGGTAAGCTCGCTTCATCCCCTGAATCAGAATCTGACTGAGAGGTGGCTTCCTCATCGTCATGGCTGACGTCGTCGACCCAAGAATCATCATCCGCGAGTCCGTCCTCGAGGCACACAACTGCAGAGAGAGTGTCGGCGTTACTAACAACAGTCACTCCAGCTGAAGGTTGCGCCGATTCGTCGTCGGATAATCGTTCGTTAATTTCGTTTTGTTGTGCACTTGCGTTAGGGTCTGGTTCGTTGTCTAAATTTGTGTGGTGCACTGTGATATCTTGCATTAGCCGCGTCGTGTCTGACGTGACTACGGAGACACGATCGTGCGTTATCATAACGCGGCTAGTGAAACGCGCGGACCCGTCCACACCGGCCGTGCGCGAGCGGCAAACTGTATTCTCCACAGGTGCGCCCGCGCCCCTCTCCGTCTCAACGCAAACCGGCCGCGAAATGTGCATTTTCTCCTCACCGCGGCCCTCCATTAATTCTTTCTTCAATAATTCACTAAGCGTACGTTCAATACCTTTAAACAAATCAATTTTTTGTACGGGCGGCAATGATGATTTATTTGAGTTTTCGAAGGCAGGTTCCGGCGAAGGAACCGGTTCTGGTATTATTGCGCTCGGTATTGTCGTGGGGCTTGATATTAATTCCGCGTTATTATTACAGGATTCCGTATTTAAGTCTTCCGAAACTTTAATATTGCAATCGAAGTTAAATGAATTGTCCAAAGAATCGCACTCAATAACATCTGAGGAATTTCCACTTTGTGAATTTTGATTTAATGAATCGAAACTGTTTAGATCCTTATCACTACTTGCTTCAATAAAACTGTTATATTTTTCATTGGTTTCACTCGAGAGCATATTTGTATCACTGAAATTTGAAATTTGTTGGTTTTCATTGTCGAAAATTCTTTTGTTCTGAATCGGATAAACGGAATATTCTTCAGTAAAATTAAGAGATTGAAGTACGACCACATTATTGTTAGAACAAGAATCCTCCTGATAATCGTGCAGGTTAATATCGTTTTGTAACGCTAGCTCCATAGCTACCATTTCTAAGCTGTCAGATTTTTTGTCATAAGAGTCGTCACAGTCAATGCCACTACTGTCAGCGTTTTCTTCGTTTTCTGAAGATGAAGAAGTAGGATTAACAACAAACACTCTTGAAAACTGGCCGCCTCCGCCGCCGGAGTCATCGGAGTCTTCGTCCGACGTAGGGGGCTCCTCCGGGGCGGCGCTTCTTAGGTCATAGCTCCTGCGCGCAACGCCCTTCTCAGAATCACTAGATTGGGCTGACTCATTTGACGAAGGGAAAGCTTTTTCAGCGTCCAGATGATCAGGCATAGCTTCTGTGCCTTCTGACAAAACCGAAAGACAGTCGTCCTCTGCGATCACTTTTATACCGTCTGACGTTTCATGTTGAACTGCGTCGATATTGTTATCGCTCTTATCGTTATCGCCGAGTTCGACTGATTGCGTCTCGGACTGTATGGCTTTATCAGTCTTTTCGATGGTCATCTCAAGCCGATTTCGAGGTAAAGCGTTAGCGGTGGCGGCTGCGGTGACGGCAACGGCGGCGGCCGTTGTGATGCGTGCGAGAGCGGCGGCATCGAGGGGTGGGAAACCGGGGTACGTGCTCCAATGGGGAGTCGGCGGAGTTTGCGGCGTAAATGCGAGTAAGGCGGGCCAAAGAGCAGCTGGGACTGGCACAGGTACGGGGACTGGGACGGCGACGAAACGTGGTTCAGCGCCGCAAGAGCAGGCGCGTTGGCAGTCTTGTGGTGTATGTTGGGGGGGCGGTTGTAACGGTGGAGGCTGAGCCGCCGCCGCGCCGGGCTCGAAGTAGTCCCAGTCGCAGTCGTCGGCCACGGGGGGCGCGGCGGAGGACGCAGTGGAGGCAGAGTCTTCCGTGTCCTCACGGCACGACGAATCCGAGCTCAGGAACACAAGGCGGTAGTCCTCGGGACGCATGCGACCGGCCTCAGGTTCACTCACTTCGCCCGGCTCACTGTTGACGCCCCAATCTGAAATCGAAATGGTACAATTTTAAATATGAATTATTTGAAAATTTACAAAACTGCTTACAACTCTAATAATTAATAAAACTACAGCAATCATATATACGTGAACATTTGCTAATAACATTCAGAAGGCGTTTTTTTTTAAACTAAATGTGTAGTCCTAATAAATGTTCAAATCGCACATCGATCCAAATCAACATGGTAATAAAATATTTGATGCATTATTTATTAAAAAGTTGCGTGTATTACAAAAGAAGACATTTGTGTGTCAATGTTTCGATTCAACTAAATCTACAGGTAGATTGCAAATCGTGCCGGACGAAGTGTTGTTGGAAGATAAAATATTTTCAATGTAAATATTAGATGAGGAAGTGTGAGTGCAATGAAAATGCAGTGATCAGTAGAAAGCAGCACGGATGGGTGGCCCTCGTCGTGATTTGAAAGCAGCACGCTACACGAACCATGCTTAGATAAACTATGTATTAGTATGAGAAATTAATACATTCAATGACAACAGGGAATCTGCGATGATTCAGAGCGTAATTCGTTTGGAATATGGCAATATTAACAAGTAAGCCGAACTGCCCTAGACGAGATAATTTTTACCTTATACAAAAACATACACATAACCAAAATAAAAAAAACAGTTTATAAAAGATATGAAGCAAAGGGTGGCCTTATCCCTTACAAGCGATTTCTTCCAGGCAACCCTAATGTGAAACAACGAAAACGAAACACCAACAGAGAGTAGAGTACAAAAATGCAAAAATCAAAAAAATAGCAATAATAATTAAATAAAAATATTTATAAACAAAAATTTAAAAGCCTAGAATAATTAATATATATAAGCAGAACTAATTACGAGGCAGAAAGAAAATGATCAAAATGATACTGACGTTTGTAATCTCATAGAGCAGTGTTTCATATAATTTCTGGACCATGCCCCACCTTATCCTTTCTAAAATTCGTGCAGTATGGAATACATAATGTTTCTATTAAAATATTGAAATTAAAAAACTTAAATGATAGTATTTAGGAAGAAATTACTAACAAAACACAGTAGTAAATTTTACATATAATAAAAAATTGAATTAAAATTGAAATTAAGAAACCTCAAAGTGGGCTCGACGTTGTGAAACACTGGGTATAGAAGTTAGTGTATCTAAAGAACTCCTTATAGTGTGTCTCAAATGACAGTTTTATCAATGTTTGACTGAATCTAACAAATTTTGGTTAGTCAAACAAAAGGATTGACGTTGACTGTCAACGTGATTTAAATTTACCGCGTAAAATAACGACCTCTAACTACAAAAAGCAGCCCTTTATTGGCACACCAACGCATACAATGTAGTACAAATGTTTCACCTTAATATATACAACATAAGTGTTAAGCATTCATATTACGTATAAACATTAACATAATGACGTCGTTTGGCAGAGGTAGCATATAATAATGTTGACTTGTGAAAAACCTGCCTGCCAGCCTGAAATACAAATACTTAGCAAACGTAGAAAATTGTACAGAACATATTTTAATTTAAACAATTTTCGGTGTTCTAAACCTAATGTTTGGATCATCTATGAGTTTTTACTGATTTTCAAATATACATAAAAAATAATGATTTTATATTAAACATTGATTTTGACGTCTTTTAAATGTTGGAGAAGTTACTATAGGTTATTTTCCTGATTTTCGTTAGTTGTTACTTGTATATATGCAACGAACTATAACTGAGATATTATGCTGGTGATTTAGCGTCGATTTATTTTATTTTATATATTCTTAATACACCTTTAAACCGTTCTATGACCTTATTATGTTAACAGAAAGTTTATCGCTATTGTTAAGAATCTAAATTTATCGGAACTACATAAACTGTTAAGAATTCTTACAGATCATATTACGGAACTTTGTTCTAAAATACAAAGTTGTAATTATAACTTTAATTATTATTCAATACATATTTTGTTCTTTATAGATATTGTATGTTACAAGGCAAGAACATCTGTGACCTGTAAAGTTAACAATAAAGACAATTCAACGAGGTCGTGGTACTTATTGAATATTGAATTATACATTATGGCAATATGAATTACGAGTATAAAATTATATTACAACTACAATGTTTATTTAAAACAATCTACGTATATATTGTGTTTAGTTTGACGGCAATAATCTCGAGCACTATACATATTTAGTACTAATAAAATCGGGGTTTAAGTAAGGCAGTAAATTAGAGGTAATGGGCAAATTACCGCGGGTAAATCGCGCGATATATAGTGCAGATAATATAGTATATAAATAATTAATAAATATTTGTACATAACTAGGAGTTAAAATCTACTTTATTTACCTATAAGTCACGTTGTTATAAACGTAAACATAGGTCAAATATTTGTTATATTATTTATTTTCAAAATGGCATCAATTGGTAAAATCATTAAACTGCTATTTAGGGCTTATAGTATAGCCACGTTTCTGCGTCTTCATCGTTTACCAGTCTTTTGCACTATATATACCTCATTAGTTTTTCTATCTAAGACTTATAATAGTATATATGATTATAGTGTAAATTTCGGAAATAAATCCGTTTATGTAAATAGGATCGCACTCATCAGGTTTAGAATCACAAACGTTCACTGTTCAAGTACCTACTTGTACTATGAATCTACTATGTAATTTAAGTTACATAACAAGCAAAAATATACTTTAATGTATGTGTAGGCGCAATGTTCTTTATATTTACCTTGAACTGGCATTATACGAAAGCTTATGAGAGATATAATACGTTGATTGCATGAATTAAATATTGGATAAAAAAATTACATTACGAAAGAAATTAAAAACCATGCAAAAATTGATTTCATATATATTTGTTACGGAGCATTGTTAGCTACGCAATTTTATAGGCTGTTATTTTATTACATCAATATTAAACGTTTTTGGAATGTATCGGTCTCTTTCCTTATAATAGATAAAATCGTGAACATATGTAGAGAATGACTAAATTATCGGGTTACAAGTCCTTTCTTTGTTTCTATTGAAATTTTGAATCAAACATTTTAAATCACGTATTACATAATTTCTGTAACAGTTTACTGAAACATACGATTAGTCTTAAAACCTTCAGATTCTAAACCGTTATGCGCGGTTTAAAATTTAATTCGAAATCCAACAATGTCACACTAATCTTTATCCAATTACACGATACATGATACTCACATACGAAGGCTTCATATAATTCTCATATGGTTTCATCACATTTATACAATTTGGATGCGCACAAATTAAACACAGCACTATAACTGTTGTTCACTTAATAAGATAAAGTTTCGGTTAGGGCTGGAAACGAGCGCGAAGTCGAACGCGCAAGCGGATGTGCGCATGGTGCCCGGCGACTGCTGCGCTTGCTAAATAGTGTTGCGAGCAATGATCGATAAAAGCAGATGTATGAAGATGAAATTGTGTGTATATTTTATTAGAAATCTTTTTTGTCTGATGCTAAATGACGTCCCGTTATCATATCATTATAATGAATATATAGAATTATGTAAAACTTTATATTTGTATAATATGAATGTGCTTATTACTATATAAATACATGACGCGGCTTAAGGGTTGGCGCGCACTGTTTTTTTTATTATTACCGGGAGTATTAAGAAAAAAATATTACTGATAGGTATGTTAGAAGAAACTAGTTACAGTGGACTGTCTAAAAGTATTTCTAAATTGTTCAAATATTACAAATAATATAACACTAAAATAATAAATTTATTTAACAAAAACACTATACTAATGATAGATGAAATGCATAATACATATATACATTAAGTATCAAACATAAACAAAAGGAAAGGAATATGAGAAAATTTATTTAGTTATGTGATAAATAACTTACAATATAATTAGGCTTATAAAGACGTACTTACAAGTGATTTGCACCCGTATATCGTGAAATCTTTTTGACTATTCACAACACTATAACTTGACTCACCGCACGTCTCAACGCCAACAACAAAACTCATTCGAATGTTTAAAAAGTCGTAAGTGACCGGTGACGACAGACGAAACACAGCCTAGCCAAGACCAGATTTCCAAAAAGCGACCGCGGCTTTTAAGACCTTTCTCGCATTAAACGCAGCCGAACAATGAACTTGCAACTAGACCAAACAACTAGGCGCAGGTATATAGACTACTGAGCCAATTGTTCGTGACACGGACGCCTACACATTTGCGTGTGTCCCTCTTACCTGGCATTTAAAGGCACTAGGCGCGCTGTTTAGTCCCCGCATGTTGGTAACGTACTGGAGTTTACTAGCAAGTGAGGCAGGTGAAACCATAAACCGTATCATTGGAGGGTCGGTTGGTCGGTCGGTATCGGTTTTAGGGTTTCCATAAGTGTACCTTGCAATTGATGTTCAATTTCTATTTAATTTGTTTATAGTTATAATTATAGTTTTAAAACTTATAATATTAGTTTATTACATTTGTTTTATTGTTCGATAACAATTGTAGTATGTTATTACAAAAATACCTAAACTTAATATAACATATAAAAACAATGTTCAACTGTTTTTATTCATAACGCATGTTGTTTTTTGTCTCTTTCATTTATTAGAGAAGTGTCACAAGAGTGTTAGAGACCTTATAATAGCCAAAACTAAGCCCAGTCCAATCCAGTAGGAGAGTTGCGTTCGAGTTAGTCTGCTTAAATAATTTTAATTACGGTATTATAATTACCAAATCGAAGCTGAATCTAATATAAAATTAATTATAGAGTTTACGTTACTTAAGTTGCAAATATGTTAAATGTTGGCTGAAGTTTAAATACATATGTATTTTATTTATTAAAAAAAAGACATGACCATATCAAGATTAAAATTAACTACTAAAAAACAAAATACGTATAAATCAAAATACAGAGTACAGTCAGAATAATTGGTAAGACCTCGAAATTTGTGGTCATCTTCCGTTTGAGGCTCTAAGCGTGACGGCGTTGAACTTGTCAGCACAAAAAACTTTAAAAACTCCAAGAGCGACGGTTTATGACCTACGTGGTTCTGTAGGATACTGATGTTTGAAGCTTGACCCAGAGTCTATTTATAAGCTGGCCCAGCTTTTAGTAAAAAACTTTTAGAGTTTAGTAAAAATATTTTATAAAACTCGCATTTTACTGTTTTTCTGGTTGAATAGTCTTCCCATACACAGGGACAAATGTTACTTACTTTACAACCTAGACTTTCTGGACGTTCTAGCTTAAATTGAAATCTGTAAAGTTGTTTACGCGTGAAAGCGTTACAAATATAAACTTTCTCTTTGTTAATTATAGTCTATGGATTCAAAGAATAACCTTAGTTACACATTTACTGGAATTATGCAATCACTGTACCCTAATCATAAACACTGAATTTTTTCTCGTCTTTTTTCAGAATATGAATCGCGAATCAAATTGAAGGCTATGTTAATGTAAGCAATAATCTGAATTATTTTTATGCCCCGCACACCTTGATCTTGCTGTACTATATCTAGGCTGTACAGGAATCTCAGAACTTGGCTAAAACAGTTAACAAAACACTAGGTCGAATCAGGAGATTTAATTTGAGAGAATTTATGATTTAAGTAGCTCCAAAGGATTTCATTCCGTGTTATTCTTGAGTTATATTATTAGGTATATAGGTTTAGTAATATAACTTAAAATAAATATAATATATATATATATATATATATATATATATATATATATATATATATATATATATTAATTCTCGTTTCCGATAATGTACAAATGGTTGCCTACACTTATATTCATTATAGGCAACATAAGTGTCACTTAAGAGCTTTTCAATTAGTTAATTTGGTTTTTTGTTAATCCAGCGTCTCAATAAAGTCTATGTTAGTTATAAGCTCATGTATTAAAAGATTAAAGTCAGTTGACACCCAGTTTCAAACAAAGTATTTCAATTAACATATATTTGAATATACATATCTACAACGACCGCCACCGAACTTTACTCGTGTTACTATAGATAAAAAAAAATAAACAGCATCACTACATAGTATAAAACAAAGTCGCTTTCTCTGTCCCTATGTCCCTTTGTATGCTTAAATCTTTGAAAATACGCAACGGATTTTGATGCGGTTTTTTAATAGATAGAGTGATTCAAGAGGAAGGTTTATATGTATAACATCCATTAAATAGTGGAAAAGTAATAATTTAAAAATTAATCGACCACGTATATACAGATTTAAGAAATGACTGTTTTCATATGGCATTTATTGAGACTGGAATGTCTGACCATAGGCAACATTCTTAATACTCCTTTGATAATATAGGTCATGAGCATACCCTACATACACACCTTCACGTACTAACCCTCACTAACACACCATCACCTACAGATGGATCGTATACCTACAGGTTTTTTTTTTTTTTTTTATAGAACAGGGGGCAAACGGGCAGGAGGCTCACCTGATGTTAAGTGATACCGCCACCCTCAATGCCAGAGGTACAACATAAATTACCAGCAAATCGATATATTGAATGTGATAAACAAAAACTCTGATATCTTTTACTAATAATGGCTTTGTTTGTTTCTTTATATTCAATATATTATAATCTATCAATAAATCAATCTTAGATAGAACTTATAAACTAGAATTTAGTATGAATTTGTGATTTGTAAAATTGTGCTTTATGTTAATATTTTAATGTGTATTCCGTTTTGGCTTTTGTGTATAAAATAATTATTTGGATATTGTTTGATGAGTAGCTGTAGGAATACTTTAATAAAATAAATAAATAAATTACACAACACAGCCAAATAACGTATCACTTAGTTAAATGTATTGAATATTTTTCATTGTTTTGTTGCCTTTTGTAAAAGTTAAACCTTTTTGTATGTAAATATCATGTGTATGGAATACATATCTCTCTGAATATATTTTCTTTGTATTTATTACGAAAGTTAATTTATTATCAAATCAACATTATTTAAAGCACAATTATTTATAGGATCGTTCAGTTATCGTTCGTTTAATGAAAATTAAAGTAACCCCAGAGTTTACACGAACCAAAATAGTTGGGCGCATGCGGTTCTAAGAATTCAGAGAATTTATTTTGTATTCAGAGAATTAGTCCGGTCTCGCCAGACTCACCAGTCACCACTCACCACTTCATTCACTCATGTTATCCTGGTAAGTGTGCCCAATTTGTGAAAGTTTCTTTGATTCATCTTAACCCCTCAATTGGCACCATTTAGATAATTTTAAATTCTAAAAGATATTATTGTTATCAGAACCTATCATCTATCTATGTATAATATAATATAACATAATATAATATAATTTTATATATAAATTTCTCGTGTCGCGGTGTTTGTGGTTAAACTCCTCCGAAACGGCTAGACCGGTATGTCTGAGAATCAGACAACATCTATTTTTCATCCCCCTAAATGTTAAGGGTAGTCCACCCCTAATTATTTTTTTAATTTTTAGATAATTTTTCATTTTTTTATCGACAGCATTAAAAAATACATACAACCCTAAATTTTCAACCCTCTACGGTCAACCCCTATTTTTTATTATAAATTATATACATGGCAAAACGACGTTTGCCAGGTCAGCTAGATTGAAATAAACCTACGAAAAAGAAATACATAAAGATAAAAAAAAATACTAAATTACAATCTACACGCATTTGCAATAATGAAGCTATGAATTTAGGATGTCATATAAAAGACATCAACGATGCATAGTTGGGTTGATTTACGAAAATTTTATTTATAACAGATTTTTATATCCAATTTTCTTATGCTGATACATGTATTGGTGCGATTCAATTTTATTGATATACAGTTAGTAAATTATTAATGTAAGAAATGTATTTTTGACTGTGGGCTGTGGCCTGCCACTGTTGGAGATTTTTATTTTTTTAACAAATATAGCCTTAAAATATTGCCCTAGAAATTATAATAGTGCAGATATTTTGAAATAAATCAAATAGTTTTAAACCCAGAAATACGCTGGAATCTATGGTGAAAGATTTAAATTTCAAGTTTATTCTAAATTTTAGTTTATTTATTGTATTGATGGTTGTTATAAAGTATGTCAATGTCATTTCCTAACTAAAAGGTTCGCCTTCGATACATTATCATCCCACTCCTGCCTCCCACGCGCCACCCACAGGATGCACTTCCTTTGTAGAGAAATATATGTAACACATTTCTTAATAGATGTCCGTATGAACAATATAAAGATTTTTAATCAAATATCTACGAAATTCATCACACAAATTATGAACGGTTTAATAATAATAAATAAAACAAGCTAGAATAATTTAACAAAACTAACGGGATTCGTTTGCCCTTGTTTGTGTGCGTATTTGTAAGCTAAACTATTGAACACGTGTGTTAAATTTATCTTAATTTTTAAATATACAGTTATAAAATTACATTAAAACACAGCCTCGATGCAAAGCCTACGATAAACCGAAGTAAACAATATTGATGTGAGATTGAAGTTAATTCATTAATCATGCAGGTTTATGGTACAGGCTCAGGTAAGCTGTTAAAATGCCTTATTATCATAGTATTAGACGATAAATTGAAAATAAAATACCTTTGAAATATATTTCTAAAAAGATGTAGAGAAAGACGATGAATGTGATAGCATTTATGTTATTGCATCTTGCGATTGTTGTGTTAAATGTAGAGAAATAATTATTTACATGTGCAAGCCTGTTTTTATACAGATCAATCTCAGAAATACAAATCTGTAGAGTACAAAATAATTATAAGTTTGCGACATCTAGTGTTCATCCTTCGAACGATTATATAATTTCCCACCAAGACATTCGTGTAGAATTTCAAAGTTTAACGGTCAGTTTTCAACGCTTAAACATAGATGTCGCTCAACAACATAACAGAAAGCAAACAAACTTATCACTATTTAAATCAATACTAAGTTATATTGTATGTTCAGTAATAATATTATAAGTATACAAATAATAATATAGATTGATTTATAATCTAACTAACATATAGACTGCTCGAAACTATGTTAAGTAGTTAATAAGTGAATTTAACATATATAACCCGACTTATGAGAATGACTCTGGTAACCTTGGCAACAATGCATTCTTTTACTAGCCTTTTACCAAGACTATATTTGTTAACATAAATATATATTGATAGTAGATTGTGGTACATAAATTCACAGAAATTTCATTTATTCATGGGCAATATTATTAAGAAATATTCATTATGTAATATAAATAATATTCATATGGTGGTGACTAAGAAATATATACATTATATAAAATATTTAGATCATTTCTTTGTAAATGGATACCTTTTTTATCGTTCATATTCATTAGCTGCAATCTATAGAAAATATGTATCACTTCCATGCTTGTAACGATATGATTTGTCATGTAAATTAGTATTCATATTACCAAGAAAATTGTTACCAAGCCAGTCAATGTAAGACATGTTACAAGATATTAGACAAGAATTGTTGATAAATATTTTAATATGTAAATAGTAAGGTTGTAGTGAACTTTTATTTTTAGTGATCGTGTGTCTTTGGAAATTGCGTTCCTTCACGGAGGATGTCTTGTTCACTTTTTCTCTCATCACTTTTGATAACAATTCATCATAAATTGAGAATATTTACACACTTTAAAAAAATAATTTATCCAAATTTAATTGCTGTTTTTACCATCCATTAAATGTAACTATGATAATATTTTAGACAACAGCAACACAAAATTATGCTGATTTCCATAATTGACTAAATAACATTTTTTCATTTTTATATTTAATTCAACTTTAACAGTTATCTTAATCTAGCAAACGTCGCAAAATCTTAATTATATGGTACAAAAGATTAATATTAAAATCTGTATCGCTATCGCTATTTAAAGTTACCTTATAGGTAAAATTTATAGTACACTAGTTGCTACTAATTTCATGGGGTTTCCATAAAACCAAAAACTATGTGTCCAAGTCGTATGTATTACATTTCTTACTTATTTTTACTTTACTTATAAGTGTGTCTAAGTTAAACATTACACTTATACAAGAAATATGACTAAAGTTAAAAATAATTTGATCAAAATTTGTGATAATATTTCAATATTATTATAATGGATTAACAATTACATAAAAAAAGAAATCAAGGATGACACTCGCCGGCTTAAGCCACTAGGCCAACACTGCTCTAACAATTGCATATATATAATAATATTTATTATTAACTTGATCACAAATTTTTATTTCGAAAAACAGTCCGTAATCTTATCTTGAGAGAGCGACTTCAGTCTATCATTCTCCAAAGAATTTTTATTAACAAAGAACAGGTCTGTGCATCATAAACACTTCAAATTATCATGAGATTAAAATTAACGATATTCAATTATAGAGAATTTACTGTCAGAATTAATTCATTGCACATTTCTTAGGCACAGTGGGAATTTGTACTACTCTATAAATTACTTAAACCACTTGTATTGTTTGAAACGGTATCTTAAGCATATCCTAGTTTTCGTCACAATGTTGTCGTACAATGTCTTGTTGATGACGAAACACTTGAAACTGTGCTAATGGTCAATAAATTGATAAAACATTTATACCAATTAAATCAATTGCAGTGGCTTAGATGAGATACTTTAGAAGATAATAAGCAACACATGGGTACTTTTTTTGGTTATATTAATTTGGTCGTTTCACAATAGATTAATAGAATATAAAAAGAAAGATAGTAGAATTTTTGCCCTTATAAAAATATGCTCAGTTATTGCTCTACGTGCTTGATTTCGGAACTAAATTTGGGAAGTCGATCAATATTATTAAATACATTTTAATTTCAAGCTTAAACTATGTTTTTTAAGAAAGCTTTGTTGTTAGTTTTCAGAAACAAAAGAAGAGAGAACTCTACAAACAAGGATCTTTAATCTCTAAATTACAAAAAACAAGAGTGACCCAGGACCAAATAGCAACAGTTCATTTATAATTTAATACCATAAATCTGAAACATAATATTAATTACATCAAATTAGAAGAAATAGTTTTAATCAATTATGCGATCAATCAAGTATGTTAGTATGAAAATTACCAGTACCAAGGTTCACGTTTGAGCAAATTACTGTTTGTCCGTTGATGCCTTCTTGATGTCAAGGAAATGTTTGTATGCACTCTCTTGGAGGAAGTAATCTGACACGGTAGTCGGTAATAATTATGGCTCATCTACGTCGTGTTATATTGCAATTATGCAAATGGTCACCCTTCTAATGCGTATCCAAGTTAACCAGAGATATTAAAATATGTATACTTGACGCTATACATGACAAGAATCTATAACAAAATCAACGACAAATAGTCTTCAACTTTCGACAGTATCTTTGCTTCTTTTGTTTATTTCATGACACATGTTGCTCATATACTATAATATTCGTTAATTCTTTCCTTTTCAGGCTCTATGGTAAAAGTAACACGTCTTATTAAACTGAAGGATATTTTAATAAGAATCCTTTTAATCCAATGACAATTATTAAATTAGTTCCGAATAGTGTTCTACTTCGATAAATATGTCCCAGGTTGACCTTCTGAGAAGCTTTCCGGAATGGTTAATGATTCCGGAACTTATTATTTAAAACAAATAACAAGAAATTTGAATCTTAGATATACGTTACGAACAATTCAAATAATATCTTACATAAGTTTGAAGTCCCGTTTATATAATATTTTTAATCCTTAAATTATCGTTTATTTTCTACGTAATTTTTTTCTTTGTTACATTGGTATAAAGCGAGATTTATAACACCTTTATAATTATATATCCTTGGTATATAAAATATATTATCATAATAATTGTCATGTAATAGTGAGTCCACCAGCATGAAACTATGCAAATCAATAATTACTGAGTCAGAAAGTACATGCGCTTGCGAATACAGCCACGTGTTTTCAATACGGATTAAATTGCTAATATTGTGATTTTTATTAGTGTAATTATAGCACTGTCGTTTAAATTCATATCGTGTTTTATTATATAATAACTCGACCTAGATAAAAGTAATTGGTTTTTGGTTTTATGAATACACTTAATATATACAATACGTAATTATTCTTTCTATTAATCTCCGAGTTCTATTCATCTGTTTTTTCGTTGATTCCGCAAGCTAGTGGCAGTTGGGTGAAGAAGTTTCAGTCGAATTTATTAAGAGAATAGAATATGCCGGTTTCACAAATAAAAGATCATCCGTTTTCAAAACAACGAGTTAGTATCATTAATACAAAATACATTAGACAATTCGTAGTTAAGAAAGTTTTAAAATACGTAGGGAATTGTAAACAATAAGCTATTGATGTGCGCTGTCATATATTAGCCGTGGTCCTATGCAACGTAACAGAAGGTGTTTAAAAATATATAAGACAATAATCAAGAGCAGTGTTAGCCTAGTGGCTCCAGCGTGCGACTCTCATACCTGAGGTCGTATTCGATCCCCGGCTGTGCACCAATGGACTTTCTTTCTATGTGCGCATTTAACATTTGCTCGAACGGTGAAGGAAAACACCGTAAGGAAACCGACATGTCTTAGACCCAAAAAGTCGACGACGTGTGTCAGGCACTGGAGGCTGATCACCTACTTGCCTATTAGGTTTAAAAATTGATCATGAAACAGATTCAGAAATCTGAGGCCAAGACAAGAGGTTGTAGTGCCACTGATTTATTTTATTTATTTATAAGTAAAAAATAACTACTTAGTACCTAGTTGTGAAATTATGACACTAACCAATAACTAGATCATTTTCCATCATTAGCGTTTCAAGACAGGATGTCTTACTAAGTAAAATAAGCTCATTTTATCGAGCTTACGACTGTAATCTGGGTAATGCAATTATATGTATATAATTATTACTATTACTGTAATTTAAATAAATACCGATTTAGTACAGACCAACAAAAAAAATACATAAACGTAATTTTGTTTAATTTAATAGCAGATTTAAGAATAAAACCTAAAAATGCAAATTCGGTCTCAATGATATTAGTTTTGTATGAAACATTAAATTAATGAATTATTATAATTTAAAGTTATGTACTATGGAATGTCGTAAAACCGTTGGGAAATGCCAACCTATTTCTTCACCTTACATAAAGCAGGTATTGTTTTAGAACAAGATTTAAACCAGGTTACATAGATTTTAACATTAGTTGAGTAAAATATTATATTTCAAATGCCATTAACAGCCGATATCTAAAGTGTAGTACTCTATCGTAAGTACTCTCGCGTTCTAATGGGTTCAGGTTAAAAAAACAGATTAAATATACAATTTTTCCTGAACATCATGAACACTTTCATGAAAAATTGTATGGTAAATGAATTTTTAAAATCGTTTTAGTAGTTTCTGTATAAGACTAGATCATGTTTCTCCAACATGCGATATAAAAGACTATCTCTAGTTATCATTAACGTAATTTAAGTAAAGAATTAAAATCCTTACGATTTGAGAATTTAGGGATTATAAATAAGTCGTTTACGGGGTAAGTTTTCAAACTATGCATTTGATATTCAATTATATTACTTAGTTGAAATAGCCTTTATTACGTGGGTTACTTAAAAGCTAGCGCAACCGTGTAATACTTAATTAAGATAATACCTGGGTTAGCGGACGTTCGGCGTCGTCGTGCCGATGCCTTTCTCACTGCAATGGAAACAAGTGAATCCATTTCACTCCCCGAATCCCATCGCCGTCTGGTCGAAGGCGGTTTGGGTAGCGCGCGCGCATCGTCCTCTGTATCTCTATCACTACTTGTCGGAGGTACGTGAGATTCGTCACTTTCCGGCGGGACGGGTTCTACTTTCATGGCACTAACATCGATTGGCACTTTGTCGAAACACGATATCGGATGTGTCAGAGTTCTTTGTATGTTACTCTTCCTGTGTTTCACTTTCAACGAGACTTCTGATAGGGATCGCCGCCCCAGTTTCTCTGATTTCTCTACGCATTTTAAATCTGATGGAGACAGGGATTTCTTTCTTGAGCTACGTCTCTTAATGTTGCGCTTTCGACTGGAGTCTCTTGTGCTCTGCATTGTTGCATTGGTTGTTATCTGGAATGAGAAAGTAAAGGTTAGTGTTAAGAACCTGATGTGAGCGAGAGGATAGCAAAAAGGCAGGAATATATGGTTGTAAGTCTTGTTAGGGTAAGTATGAATCTCAAATGCATTTGAAACAACAATACTTAAAAATAATTATCTTTAAACATTTTCCGACGATCTCACAAAGCTATGATAATAAATTTAAATGAAATAATATGTATTCATAGCCTAGTTAATTATGTAATAATATAACATAATATGTAAAATAAAATATACGTCACTGAAATAATTAAATGTTTGCAAATGAAACAACGAAATGAATGAAATACATGCATATAAAATTTATCACCTCTTAAAAAATAACATTTTATCTAATATAATCCAACTTGAAATATAACGAACACCTTATTATTAAATATTCACTCATTAAAAAAGTAATTTTGCTGTAAATGAAATTACCTTATTTCACTAAACCACAACCTCAAACCAAAGAAATTGTATCGTTATCTGCATCGGATCACATTACAAGTTTACACTACACAAACACACGTCACTTATTATCTATGCACTAAAACACACTAAGGACACTAACACATAATGAATTACGTAATTATAAAAATAAAGCAAAAACTAAAATATCCAATGATTGTACAGCTAACGTCCGCAGCCGACGAATCGCTTCTCTCTACTGCCTGTGTTGTCGACTTAAACACTGCGATACTGTTATAAAGCCTAGACAAACAAGGCTTTGATAATATTTATTGCTAACCAATTAAAAGTAATACTCTCATTGGCTTGACACGATTCACGACTTCGAAGTGACAAAGGTTCAAATGTATTATTACAATGTTAATCACTAATCTAGAATTGAATAATTATTATTAGTTGATAAATTTTATGAGATAGGTCTATAGCAATGTTTTTCGAAGTGAGGCCTACGCCCCACATAGGGAAATTTGATTATCAATGGCTATTCGATATATTAAAAATATATCTGAAATATGAATTATGTTTGTTAAGTATGTTGTGTTTAGTTAACTATTATAAATTTTAGAGAAATGTTTTATAGTATTCGTTTTAGCTACTGTTTCACTGTTAGCACGAAGAAGAACTCAACTAGAACTATACTATATTTTATATTAATAATTGTTTACATTTCAGTAATAATATATAAAACATTTGTATGAATATGAGACAACCTGCCGCGGGTTTATAAAATTGCTAGGAACCTAAAGATCAATGTACTATACTTCAGCATATGGAGGAGTTCATGCTTATAGATTCATAAAATTAAAATTATGAGCACTGATCATTCATATGGCAAGTGTGAGAGGAAGTCTTCGGTAGCTTTTTGCCTGAAAGAACAAGCGTCACCACATTTTAAGATTTCAAAGAATAGAGGACTTCTTATAAAATTTTACTATGAAAGTTAACCTACTTAAGTTTAGCCGTAGGACACTAGCATAAATTAAACCAATAGTGCAGATTATATAATAGTTACGTATCAAGCGTCGACGAGACACAAATCAAACTGTCAATTGTCAATCAAGTAATAAAATAATGACACAAAGATTGTTAAAGGAATTAAATGAATACATCGGGTTAAGAATAACTTGAATATTATCTTTGAGAAAAACTACGAGTTTAAAGTCCGTTCTTAATTAGTTCGCACAAAATAAGAACTAATTTGCACAAAAAATTTAATCTTCAATACATATTCTTAAATGCAGCAGCATTATATTGCGTAAATTTTAAGTTCTTATCCATAAACTTATACAAATTGTTCTAAATCATATACCATTTTGGCTTATATTCTTTATAACGTAAAGAAACAGGAATCGTCTCGTATACAAATAACTGTTTATAGTAGTAATAATAAATAATTGACTTGTATTGAAAGTACTTAATTAATATTTGCTTAAAAATCTGCTTTAAAAATATCGCAAACCTTACTAGATTAAAAGTGGATAATTTAAAGTAATACTTAATTTTAGAAAAATGAAAACACATCGGCAGACGGGAATCGTCGCAAAAACTACAAACTTAAAGTAACAATCAAGAAATCTACTATTTAAGGAGGGAATTTAGGAAATAAACAATTACACATCGGCTTCTTGTACTAATAGTACCGACTAATTTGCTACTAAAACAAACGATATTGCCCTGTTATTACTCAATTGAGAACAAGTTCATCTAACTTCCCATAGTTCAGTCGGGTTAGAGGTTTCTCATGCCCGACAATGCCTTTGTTTGAACTCCTTGAGTAATGTTATACTTCATTACTGGGTCCACTCAATGTCAGTACCTTCGCCTTGTAGGGAAAGCGAGATAACAATGTGTGCTGTAGGTACATATATTTACATTATGTTTAAACTTGGAACAGAATTGATTTCCGTGAACTAATTATAATTCTATACAATTTCCCACAAAGTACAGACGTCACAGTCAAATATATGAACACGTAAATAACATAATACATAATATAATATTTATTCGTTGTCAAGCGTTATAATAAATTATTATTTCTAGGCAAGTTTTCATAATAAATAAATGCTTGTAAAAAGTATAATAAGGAAAATAAGTCATAGGGATTTTTCATCATCTTTTACTACCTTATTTACGATTATTATATACATAATAATTTTATCTCAGAATTAAACTAAAGGTTTTTACAAAGATTAGTTAAGTAATAAGTATTGCGTCACTGAAGTATTTAACTATACCTACAGCAAATAGATTTTTTGTGTATAAATCATTTCTAACGAAATCTAGACTTTTGTATCAAATAACCAAATCATTGTTCAGAAGCGCAGCATCCAAAATTATCGACGATGATCACCAAACATCGAAAGGTTCATTTTAAAACACAATCTGTAAATAACATTGCTTATATATGGAATTGAATAAAATGTAATGGAGAAATAAGAGTTTAACACAACGAAAATTGATAAAATTAGGTTAATGTGAAAACCGGATCGTATGCAGGTTACTGAACCCGCCATTTGTCAAATGTACGTGAAATAAAAAGGTGATGTGTTAGATACATTTATGGGAAGTTATTAATAAGTGTAAATTATTTAAATTCCAAATATAGTACATTATATATAAAGAAAATGTAGTTTTTTTCTCTTCAAGCCTGGAACTAGATGAAAGGGATTAGGATAAAGAATATAGCATTCACATTTTCATATAAGAGATAAGTAGCCTCATCGGGTACTATTTTGTAAGTAATAGTTGATTGACACAACTCAAGTCAAAAGCAAACCAGAGGCTCTTTGAGTTTGACGGTGACTTAAATCTTACCAGCTCCCTTTTATTTTAGAGAGGGCTCAAAATATCTTATGTTAAATGCTAACGATATCTTCATATTTCTTAATCTTATTAATGCAAAAAGCAGTTATATTTAAAAACACCTTTCCGATTCACGTTAGAATAAAAACATTGAAACTAGATTAAATAAAATATTTCCTACAAATTAAAGAACCAAACAAATGTGTTAACCGCTATTTCAGACCAGTGGCAATTGTCATCCTCACAGCAGAAGTCAGTTACATTTACATACAACCTTCTTGGCACGCCCATGATCATAGATAAAAAATATAAACCTTAAAGAAATCCTGTCTCTTATCAACGGTAATGGTTTCAAGGTACCGGATGTTTTAACTAGGGGAAAAAATATCAGTCTTCGAGAGACAAGTTTTTGTCTGTCTCTTGGAACTGATTATAATTACTAGACTCGTTTATCTACTCGGCTACAATTAATTACAGGATTGGAGCTTTATTTAAGTCAGACTTGCATTTACTATTAGCAGATAAATTACACAATATATATATATATATATATATATATATATATATATATATAAATATACCTTTTAAGTGATAGGTACCTAGACGTGTTTAAAATTTATTTGTGAAGATTTTTTATTTGGAACACAGAATTAGGACCACATGATGGAAGCCAACATTAGACGGACATAGAAAAAAATACATCATTAATAAGAATTATTAAGCTATTTGAATCAAGAATTGATTGATGTTTTGTGTTTGTTTATTATTAATGTATAATCTCCCAGCCATTATGAAATAAATGAGTAACTTTATATAGAGTTACTAACATTTTTTGATATAATAATTATTATACATATTAAAAAATGTTGATAGTACTAATCGTTTTCCTTTGGAATTTCAGAGATCATTTAGACTTATTTCACCAAACGAAAGCCTTAAACAACTCATATTATTTCAAATAAATACTCTTATAAAATGTACTAACTCAGCTTATAATGTTAATGAGTACCCATATTAAGAAATACCCATTGATATTTCAAGCCAGCCTAAGGATGTGCAAGTATTACACAAGCATGGAAAATTTCATTTTATATCTAGCACAGTTAGTACTTAAGCAGCAATGTAAATTATTTTGAATAAATATGAACATGAATATATGAATTTGCAATGGAACCAGAAATTTACGTTAAATCCAGATAAGACTATTTTATAATGTTGAATACGCTTCCGTCATTTTCTTTTCATTACTGGCGTAGTGATATTTTTGAAGATTGTAAAAGCTTCGATAAAAAACAAGAATTTTTTAATACCTACAGTATTAGTTATGTAGTTGCGTAAAATGTTTTATACGTGAAAACAATTATAATGCTCTGGCAACAGGAATATTAGCACACTGTCTGATAGTCTTTCGCAATACGCTTACAACGAAATCGTGAAAAGTTCCGAACATAAGTAATAATAAAATTAATTTAGAGCAGGTACTTCAAGCGCCTTCCTACCAAAAAAAGAATAATTTTGGCAAAACTTTGTTGTACCAAAATATGGCATTTATGGTAAGTATTAAGGACATACTTTCATGTCGCAATTCGGAACCTTTTTAACGTCTAGTGTATTTTTGATATAAAAACTTAAATCATAATATTGTGGTTTCCTTAGGTATTACGTTTGTATTAGTTTCCTCTTTATCGGCATTGAGTAATCAAGCTTGAAGATCGTACACAATTGATAATGACAAAAATGTCAGAGCCTTGCAATTTTCTTCTATTCTTAGCACTTTTTATTTGTATTGCGAATAACGTCTTCGGTCACGCAACTTGAGTCTTGAACTACTTCCGGTAGATGCATAAAGGAGATTCTATTTTGTCTATGAATAAACTAGATAGCCCATTCTATATAAGACGATATATGATTGGTAGTTTATTTATGTGTTTTAATGGTTCCTTTTTAAATTTTAATAGGTATATCAATCGTTTGGTAGAGCCAAGTCACTTTTTGGATGGCAGATGATATTTACTTATTTATTTATCCAAATAATTTATTATTACGGGTCCCCCAATACTTCAAGTATTTTCACATATATTATAAGAACATACAAAATAACACATAGACCAGTCAAGTTTAAGATATTTACTAAATGCGGGCACTATGGGAAGCCTGTCCACTGAAGTATTTTTCGAACCTATTCCACTTAGGATCGCTCAAGAAAAGAGCGTATAAATGTCCGGCATCGCAGCTGCGAGCCTTCCAGCAATGTGAGTGTCCATGGGTGGCGGGATATCTTTACATCAGGTGAGCATTCTGCCTATTTACCTCCTGTTACATGAAAAAGCCTAACCATTTGTACCACTATAGGATAGGACAGTCATAAAGCAAACCAGTTAACTTAACGGACAATTAAAAATGTCCGTTAATCTATGGAGTTTGTTCAGTATTTCTAGTAGCTGAGGTCTCTGTTGAGCCACGTATCAACTTTATATTCAGAAAAGCAAATTCTCAGCGAATTCTATGCTTGCCCACAGTAACTATTAGGAATTAAGTCTGATACTTGAGTGGGAGAAATGGGTCCCGTACATTATATGATGATAGATACCGATAGATTTTGAAAGACCCTAAGTCGAATTGATTCGGAAATAATTCAGTGGTCAGCTGGTTCCACATAGTGGTTCGCGGCAAAAACTGCCATAGGAAACGCTCAGTTGTGAAACGACGTACGTTGAGATGATACAGATGGAATACCATCTGTACAAAAAGTTGTATTTTGCCCTGACGTCCGATAATGAAACTCAGCTGCAGGTATTAGACCGAACAACTCCTCCGAACACTCTCCATGGTAAATGCGGTAGAAGATGCAGAGACCCCACATCCCACATCTCTATGCAACGCCAAGGAATCGGGTCAACGATTCGAATCGCTCTTCGTTGAATACGGTCAAGAGGAAGGAGCTGGTACTGGGGAGTTCCCAGAGGTGTGAACAGTATTCCATGTGGGGATGAATTTGGGCTATATAGAGTTGCAACCGATGGCCCGGAGTGAAGTACCGTCTCGCCTTGAAAAATATTACGTAGTTTCAACTTCTTAAAGCCTTCGAGTGCTTCTTTTGTCATCGTAATAAGGACAAGCCATTCAGAAAATAATTATAAATAAGAACGGTACACGCATATAATAAATACACACAGAGTGCATACCACATAATTCAAGAAGAACATGATTTAAATAAGTGTGTGGGTTGTGATAATGAAAATCTGTCAATGAATTACTTACTGACTCATACGAAAGTAGCCCACGATTCATAACAGTTGCCTACATACATTGTCTTCATGCCCTTGATCAAATTCACCTCTCTCTATGTCAGAAGGTCATACAAAACACTTGGAATGATTTTATTAAGCGGCTCGTTAGATACTAAACAGGTGGAATATTTTACGTAATAATTAAATTTGACACCATACCGTTATTTGAAACTGTCCTGTATTTTACTGAGAAGAATGTGCATTTTACCACAGTGTATATTTAGTATCAAGTGATTTCTAGTAACACTCCATTGGACTTACTTGGAGAAATATATTTTATTATGTTTTAATTAAGATCTATCCTAAGAGTAATAACGGTCAATAAGAAAACAAGGAAATAGTGTTACATATATGATAAGCTTTCTTATTAAATTTATAACTCTACAATCAAATATGCATGAAAAAACATTGTGAGAGAAATAACAATGTTTAACAAGACCTGGTAATCTTCGTTTTGCCAAGTATATCATTTATAATAAAAAATAGGGGTTAGAGGGGTGAAATTTAGGGGTTGTATGTATTTTAATGCAGTATCATAAAAAATATCTAAAAATAAAAAATAATAATTTAGGAGGATGGAAAATAGATGTTGTCCGATTCTCAGACATACCCAATATGCACACAAAATTACATGAGAATCGGTCAAGCCGTTTCGGAGGAGTTTAACTACAAACACCGCGACACGAAAATTTTATATATTAGAAGATTACTTACTTAAGATATTATCGGAAAATGATACAATTTTGTCTGACAATTTAAAACATTTAGAACTTGCTGACCCAGCATTTTAAACTATTGTACATGACAATCAAATGTCACCTCATTGCATATTAATTTCTTTAGCGATCTACGGCACAAGTTTCAAGAATTAGAATCTGGTTTCAACTGGCTTTTGGCGTTGACCTTGCGACTTCTCTGAAGATCAAGACGTTTGCAAAATATTGTCTAAATATTTATATGTAAGTGATACATTTTACTTCTGGTTTTTAGTCGATAGACTTATCATTCAATTAAAAAAGAGATGATAAAGAAGACATTTAAAAAGGACGCTTATTTGTCCCATTCTTGTGGGAGTATGAAGATTACCAGTTTTCGATGCCTTCAAACCACAAATTGATTCAACATTTATTATGGTATTCGTATACAGTTTTTACTTTATTCATATATTTACCATCATTCATTTTCCTAATTAAAGCTTAATATTTCCTGCATGTATTATAAAACCTCGTTTATAAGCAAAATTTCAAATAAAAGAAATTTTCTGAAATGATATAAGCCGAAACTTTCATGCACCTAATTCTAGCAAATAATAGCAATTTTGTTATTTGAGTGCCAGCAATTTCCTAAATAGCACGAAAAAACACTTTCTCAAATCTAATGTACTGTCTGATTCAAATAAGAAATATAATTTCCCTTTAAAACGATGTACGAAAGCTGTTGCACTTGATCAAAGTAGAAAGATTCTACTAATAATTATAAAGAACAAGTATTCATTTAATACTTATGGTTTTTAAGTCATTACCTACTTTCCATTTTGCGTGCCATGTTTCTCTTCCCTTTAAAAGGAAACACTTAAAATTGTATGCATCTATACAACACACTCAAACAATGCATCGTCTTGACAAGCGCAAAACTGGAGTTCAGGTTATTTAAGTACCAGAATGATGTGGAGGTATAAAGGCTTGAGAATCTGTGTCGCTTCAGGGAATAGTGACCTGTCTCTACTTAATAAGAAGGATTATAATTCCGTGTAAATGTGCTAGGTGCAACTCGATGTTAGAATGCGTACCGATTTGTAGAAATAACGGAACAGACCAGTCGATAACCGAAGACATTAAATGATTTGAGCGATTGTCAATACATAGGTGACTAAAAATGTATTTTTTTTTCTTTAGAGAAAAACTAAGCTGTCATATTTTATTTCGACACCAGTTAATATGTTTAAGTATAAGGCTCTTTAGGAACGTAAAGCCTTCACTAGGAGTCGTTAATTTAATTCTCTTATGACAGACTAATAAAAAAAATTGTTTTATGAAATCATGAGGCAAGAGAACACATCTTTTTTACCGACCCCGTGTATTAATGTGTATGATAAATATCAGTCTTTACATAACGCTAAAACGCGACTCTCAGTCACACAGTGATCACTGTTTAACGATTGTTAACGCTTAGACCTGTATTCTATAACGTTAATCAAACTAAAACTATTTTCAAGAGCGCTTAAACCATTTTTTCTATGTTATAGGAATATAATGCATGATTGAGAACCGTCGGCTCGTTATAAACGGAAACTTAACGTATTAAGATAATGTTTAAATTCTAACTATTTCTTCGAACTAACCGGATAGGATAAACAGTTCGCAGTGACAAGAATATAAAAACCGTTCATATTATTTATTAGTGACAGTAATAATATTTTTTTTAATTTCCCAAATTTAACTTTAAGATTTAATAATCTGCCAAACCGCTTCTCTATGCAAAATGGCGGCGCATCATTTCATGTCGTACAATGCTTGTACACGTAATCAAACATCGAGTTTTAAGTTGATATAGCTGTCATTTAGACATATATAATTACAAGCATGCTACGTTAACCTTGATTTGACAAAATTGTGACCTATTTGAATCACGTAAGAGACTTATTAAAATCAATATTTTGAAAAGTGGATTCTTTGATAAAGTAATTATTTCCTTATTTTTTTACTCCAAAAATCATGTATTATACATCTGTATAATTAAGTTATCTTAGGTCATTTTCATACTGTCAAATAGCCCATTGGCAGCACAACATATAGGCCAAGCAATATCTGTTGTATATTAGTTGTATATAAGTTTTCTAAATCGAACCAAATATTTGGAAGACGTGTCACAACTCTAATACATATCTACATTAATTAGTAGCATAGAAACATAGTTGCCTACATTTTGTGTTTATTAAAATAATATTGCAGGTCAATCAGATACAAAATATTATAACCGTCATTCGTACGTGAGGAAGTTGGCCACGTCGCGAATTCAGGACAGAGGTATAATATGCCTTTTGTATGGGCTATACAACAATTAGGTAGAGCAAAAAATTGAGCTGTACACTCGTGCAGAAGTCGTATATACATAATTTTAAACGACTTAAAATACGCAGGAGGTTAAGTGGACTACTATTTTTTTGGGTTTGTTTAAGAATATCACTTGGACCAACCAGGATGATAGAGATACCAAATGATTTGGATTTGCGAATAGGAATTTTGAAAAGCTTCCTTATACGTATAAATAAGCAATATTAATACTTTTTAAGTGTACTTTAGAGTTGGTTATAATTTTTATAAAAATAATTTATTGTACTTTGCTTTGTCACCAAATAGAAAGAGGCAAAGGTACGGACAGGTGTAAAAACGGAAGGATTATTATTTAAGTCTAAGTTTTGAATGTAAAAGTCCTAAGTATGACTTGGAATTAAGTTACAGTAAGCCTTTAGTTAATTAAGTTACACTGACTGTGCACCATTGTCGTTATTTTAATTAAAAGTTATAAATTAGAGTTATTTTTTTAGCGGTCTATTCCGGGTTTGCACACAGGTGTAATAATTATTAACGTTTGAAACTTGTTAGTGTATATTTTGATTTGGTACTGTTCTCAATAAATAAATATAGAGTCGACTACCAAAAATTCAAAGTTATTACTATCTACTATATTCTTTTACTTTACAGAAAAACTCAAAATTTTAGGAATAAAATGCTGAACCAATGTACATTTTAGATTTTGGTAATAGTGCTCTATTCTATTAGATTGTATCAAAATTGAATTGTATTTGCATGTAATTGCAATTATTACTTTCACAATCGCTAGCCACAATACCGCTTATCAACCATAGATGCGAAATTGAACAATGTTTTCAAAGACTATTTCTCGCATACGTCAGAATACAACGTTTAAGAGTAAATTTTTTAGTATTGTCTTTTATTTACATAACTTTTACACATTTAAAGAAAAACACTTTTTTAACGGATTATAGATATGTATTATTATATTTAAACTTATAATTATTATGTACAAATAATTATAAGTTTAAATATAATAATACATAATATCTATAATCCGTTAAAAAAGTGTTTTTCTTTAAATAAGTAAATTTTTTATTGAATACTTACGCGTATACCTTTGCTGTGTTTATTTTGATTAATGTTATGATCTTCTTCATCTTGTGTAAGACCTGATAGATTTTTCATTATATTTGCCATCGTACTAGGCAATGTCAATTGTACATATAAAATCTGGTGTCACAACTGGGATTCGAATACACGACCTCATCTTTCGAACGATTAATTAGGTTAGTCTCAGTTAAAAATACTTTACTAATAAAGATAATTACGTAGTTGAAGCGTAGGAACACAGAAACAATATTTCAATGGGAATCGAATGTGCGTTTATTGTGAAGCCACGTGTTAATTTAAAAATCTCATATTGATATTCTATTCCATTGGTGCAAAAAATATTATTTTTTATATTTCCTAAAAGAAAGTAGAGGCAAGTCTAATCGCCTTTTTCTTTCTATTTTAGGTAGCAAAAGCAATATTAAACTTTCGTTATGCTAGGTATGCTAAAGGCGAAGAAGTGAGGGCGTTCGAGTGCAACGTCCTTACCGTTCATATGCCGCGCTGCATACATAATGCGATACCTTAAACTCTCTATGTTTTTTTTCAGTCTTACTCTTAGTACGTTAATGTAATTGATTAAATACATACTTAGTTATTTGTTATAGAAAGGGAGTTGTCATTCTTTGGGCGTAATGTTTCGGAATGGGAAGATCACGTGACTTTTGAAATGTTCTGTAGTAACGAACAATATTAAGTTATATCCAACAATCTTGGGATCTACAAAATGTACCTTCAGACCTATTCAAAAAATAACAGCTTTACTCGACCCTTTAATTATATATTTACGATGCAAGTCAGCAACGAAATTTAATGCGATAAGGAAATAGTTAGTAACAGCAACCAGTGACCTTTTTAATAAGGTTTGGATCTACGGCAAACATAAAAATTACTTACTAAATTAATTAACTATCAGATTTTACCACTGGATTCGTGGAGTATCCTTACCCCAGAAAAAATAGTACATGTCTATTGACTACAGAGATTTGCGGTATATTTTTCCAATAAATGCGTCATAGTTAGTGTAATATATTCATATAGTGAACAGTATTCACATAAATTATCTGATGTTTAAGGTATAAGGATGTACACTTTATCCTTTGTAACGGTTAATAAGCCGTAAATAGATAAAGCTCTTTTCTTTTAGATTTTTTAAGATTTATAGCAATTGGACAAAAAAATATCGATGGATAGAAGCCTGTTTTTCATCCGTTTGATTAATTTTTGTCACATTTCAATTCATTACTCTTGATTACAAAAATGTGTTGTAAATATTATTAAGGTATACCTTGTGGTTTTAAATTTGATAGTAATTGAATGACCAAGAAAGCCTCGATGAAACTCTGTTTGTGTACATTTCCGTAAACAAGCTGTTTGAATTTTTTTAAATAGCAGTTTGTGAAATTTACTGTAAAAGGGGAAAGTTACTCACTGGTTTTCCTAATATTAATACTCAGATTTATGATGTGTGTGAAATATTTGACTAGCCTCTTAATGTAAGGTTTACGTATAACATCGTTCTGTAACACCATATTTAAATAAAACGCTTTTTTTTAATTAAACCAACCTACATGGTACTTCAACGAGGCAACCATAAAGCCCTTTTCTTAGAACAAGCCACAAATTTTTGTACCTACGGCACTGCAACTTTCCTGGTACCTCGGGACTTATAAATATTCGAGTATGGCTTTAACTTTTATTTATAAAAAAATTAAACCTTACCTTTTGTGAAGAAATTCTCCGCTGATAGCCGATGATTACACACGAACTTCTGTCTGTTTTATCTAAAATACTAAGTGGGCACAAAGCAAAATTCCAAAATCAGGATCGTTGGAGCGCCGCGATACACAACTATATTAAAACTTCAAAACACACTTTACAAACAAAGAGAAACAACTCTGATTTAATAATAAGTTAGTTCTTAAAATATCATAAATCTCTTATACATAAATTGGTAATATTGTACGTTCGTTCGATCGTCTATTCGTTAAACCGGTTTGTCAGGCTATCGGCCGCCGCAATCGCCTACCCCATATTCAAAGAATACGGCCGTTCGTATTCAATTCGACTATTCGACTTCAAAGTTCAAACTTAAAGTGTACTACAGTGTTGCCAGATGGTCTTGGCAACATATTACATATGATTAATTTGATTTCCCCCCACAAATCCCCTAAGTTACCCGCACCAGTTAAGAAAGACCCTCATCCGCCCATCATCATGTTTAGGACACAAGTGGCCCGAAATCTAGGTCACCATGAGAACATCCGTATAGAATATTTTTATTAAAAAAGAATGATCAAAAACTTTCAAATACACAAAATATAATTCTTGTGTAGTGTAGTTATTACAGAATTTTAATTTAATTATAGAATTTGTATTTAATTAAAATCACATTGTTCTTTAACAGCTCAAACTAATATACAATTAGTAAGTTTCAACCCTATTTTGACCATGTGTTTGTACTTCAATTTGGCTCCAAAATCAGGAACGTAATATACAATAGCAAAAAAAACTGTGCGTGTTTTTTTGAAATCTCCCTGAAATATTGTCTGCCCTTAACTTGGTTGAGAAACCCCTAAAACTAGGAGGTAAATGTTGCCTAGTCTGGCAACACTGGTGTACTTAGAAGTTTAACTTGTGCCAATGGACTTTGTATTCGACTACTAAATAAATTTAAAAAAAATAGAAGTTTAAAAATATTTCGTTGATACAGTAAAAAATATTACGGGAACATTCAACCTACAGACAAAGAAAATTATTGTACTTAACTAGTTTAAAATTAGGTTGGGGAAATGCTTTAGTCATACTACTGTAAATTGTAACTTGTGTTGTAAGTAGTAGTAATAATATTTTATTTAATGCTGATTAAAAAGTATACCGGCTAAATCTGGAAGTCTAAACGTATACTTTAGATCAGTATTATTTATAATAAAATTAATTTTAGATATTCAAACTTTCAAAACTTGGAAAATTAGGGGACTGGATAGAGCAACACCACTTGGATGTCAGTTTCGCAAACGTCATAATTCAACCAACTTTTCAGTGACAGATTGCAAACGATACCTCATAGTTCATACCACTGAGAAACTGTATATAAACCTACATAGATGGCGGTCGCAATGAAAAAAATACCAAGCCATTCCCATATTGCAAATTAGATGGCCTGAGCAAATTAGAGACGACAATTATTTAAAGCAAAATTTGAATCACTTGTTTATACAGATACAGACGACTCTCGATAATATGAAAGTCAAGGGACCAGCGATAAATTATAAATTACCAAGCGTTTTAATAACCACAAGGATGAGGAAGGATTCAAGTAAATGAGAGTTAATATAAAGAATTAATTGCAATAAATAATACAATTATTCGAAAAGAAGTCAATAATCTTCTGTCATTGATTTCTAAAAAATGCAATTGATAGATTTGTATATATATATATAATACACACAGTGACGGATTTACCAGCAGGCTGAGGAGGCTGGACCCTAAGGCGGCAGAATTTTGGGGTGGCATATTTGGGAATCGTTTTTTGCTACCTCCTAGATATAAAAATAAAATCTGCGTGACCTGTGACGAGTTTCTGATGTTTTACAGATAGAACTCTGCAACAAATGTTGTCAATGACCTTCCCCTCTCACTTGTCTCTGTCATTAATGTTTATTCGGTGTCCCAAACTTAACTCATACTTTGTAAAAAGAGCGTAATTGCAAAAAATGTATTTCCCTCTTTCCCTTATCAACCCAATCATGTCAGTACTACTATCTACTTCTGTTTGGAGGCTTCGAACTGAATGTTTTGTGTATTAACCCAAAAATTACTTTACGTGCAGTTTCAATGATATTTTTAGATTGTAAAAATATAATCTATGATATGACAATTGTAGAGGCAAGGGCGGCAAAAACTTCTCAGCCTGTCTCTTGAAAATTTGCAAACTCCGCCACTGGATACACACTTTAATTTGTAGGAAAGCCCCGACCTTAAATTATCTGATTATAATATACTATTACCTAAACTTCAAATTACTGAACGGAACAATTAACATTAATTTTATTTAATGGATTGAGTATTTTTCAAGAGACCGGAAAAAAAATTAACGAATGTCAAATTATCCAGAGTCGCCTGTATGTCGCATTTATGAAGCGTTAAGGTTGTAGTTGCGTTGGGTTGTATTCCCTTGTTTTCATATAAGGGTTTAGTTCTACTAGAAATAATAAAACTACCGTATTTTTATAGATTCATTTTATTTTTAATAACATAAAAATGTTATGTTTTTTATTTTACATATTTAAAAATGATTTCAGTAGGGTACCAGGTTTCTAGTATTCACAACGATTTCGGGATTTTCTACAATACAATTTGGCTTTCGATATAGGTCATGGGTTGCATAATTATTTAGAATATCTTTTTCACTTATTTCCAAATGCTGTGATTTACATTTTCGTCAAATCTACTAACTCCACAGCTGTTCATTATAATATTCAACAAAATATATTGTAATAATTTACTCATTTGGATGGATCATGTAATATCCTCTTTGTCTTCTGTTTACTGTGATATGCGCTACATTTTTATGATATTTTCATTTTATATAAACTTTCATTTTACCTAAAAAATAGGTAAACATGTAAAAAAATTACTATTTGGTCATACAAAGACTCAATATAATGATCCATCCAACAGCATATTGACTACAATAAATAGAACTAGCTAACTGGAATTGAAGGTCCCTTAAAAGTATTATAAGTTTAACTCTAAAGCAGTGATCAATACCTTTGCCATACTTAACTTGGAATTTGTAGTTTTTTTAAAGTTATGTTAGGAAATTGATCACCGCTTCATGTATACTAATTTATTGTTTTCATAATAGGTGACTAATCTAAAGAGGCGCCCATATTCATAGCATGTATTAAAGATGCACAAATCACCAATTTTTACAAATGTTAGAAAATCGACAGAGTTACATTTAAGAATCTTAGATATAGAGATGTTTAGAAAGTGTTAAGTATCTGTAAATGAATCTTTATCTTTTATGTGACAACTACAAAAAGGTTTCCTAAGAAGTTCTGTTACAGTAATTAACATTGAAATCATTTTTACATCTTGACTATGGCGCGCTTAGGCAAACATACAACCGAACATTTGAAAATATGTGAAATAAGTAACTTTTGTCAACTTAATGCTCATCATCAAACAACAATTATTTTAGGAAATAATGGAGAATGTCACTATTGTTAACTATTACTTATTGCTTTAGTTTACGGATCACGTAGAGATTTAATAAATTAATTTGTATAGATGAGCACAATTTGAAGAAAATTTAAACTAAATTGTATGTATCTATTTGAATTACCTATTGTTTGCGGATGATATTTCAGAGTACAGATAACATTATATTTAGATATTTTAGACAAAAATAAAGGAGCCAATCAGCTCTAGGATTTAAATTTACATAAATAATGGATTGAATTTTGTCAGAGTTGTATGTAAATGCAAATGTAAAAGATATTTTAAAAGATTTAAGAACTTTAAGTACAAACCTAATGTCATCTGTACTCTGAAGCTTAAATTACTTTCTGGTGTTCTGTACATGTAAAACCATGTGTAGATTTCATTTAATTTAGTAATACTACACTAAAACTGGCCATCATATAAGTATCTGCCATGTTCTAAATATATAACTAGGTCATAATATAATATTCTTATCTAAATTGGTATTTACAAATAATACATTTAATTATTACTCTTTTAATATAGAAATTAAAATATATTTCTATCATTCTTCAATTCACATAACACAAAATAATTTAACAGTGTTTTTGCACTCACATTTACAATATAGTTTAGTAACGACAGTTACCGCTTACTGATCTCAAACAACTCATTTAGAATATATCACCCAATCGCTGAGTAATGATACTCCTAGCATATCTTAATATTTAAAAATGCAGAAATGTGAAAACTTTAAGGAATATTTCATTGAAGGGGCAAGTGAACGTTATAGTTCTTTAGTTTCTATAGGAACTATAATATTCATTATGCCACTCGAGACCGCCGCGTAAACTATATGTACATATTGGCTAGCGGTCTCTTGACTAAACTGGAACCACTAGGAAAATAAAATATTTCACTATTTACATTGTAAACTATACACGTTATAATACGAATTACTTCATTGAACGAGTTTAGAATTAATTTAATTTGTTTACTCCGTTGAGAACAATGATAGCGCGCGTGACTGACGCGAGGAACATACATACACACCGCGGTACGGCCTTCGAAACCTTTACCTATATAACTATAACATTTCCCCAGCGTCGTTGTTTCAACGAGACGCTGCGTTAGACCACGCCGAATGTCACCGTGACATTAGAGATTCACGACAGCTGACAGCCGCTGTCAATATCAACGGTGACATTCGACGTCGACGCTCGTGGAGGAAAAACTAAAATCTAATATCACAATGTGGAGCTCTCAAGGAGCTTAATAGGCGCCAAAGTAGGCCACTCGATTTAAAGTTCTCCGCTATGTCTGAGGGCTACTATCTAAGACCCATATTCCAAAACGTACTTTCACTTGTCGTAAACACTGTCAACATTTCATAGAAATAGATGTTTTCGAACGAGATACGGACTCATCTGGAATACGAGCCTAAGGGCCCAGGCACATTTTTGTGACTCATTCGAAGAGCGCGAGCAGATCGTCCGAAGAAGGAGCTCGAGGAGGGTGTGAGCCTGCCGAAGATGACGATGAAGGTGGCGTCGCAAGTAGTTCTCCTAGCGCCGGAGCGTCTAGATACGATAGCAACTCCATGGGGTCTACACTCGTCTCTGGCAGCAACTGCAGCAGAAATAACTAATAAGTCACACTCAAGGAAAAAATAATACCTCAAAAATAAATTATAGAAATCTTAACATAGAAATACAAAAATATAATGCTAACAAATCAAAAGTGTTTACAAGTTATAGGTGTGAAATTTATTTTCCTATTGAAGCTGTAAACAAATTTTTACGTCCTAAACATTTTTTAAAACTATTTTAAGAAAACAACCATGAGGGTGGAACCATGGAAATAATTCAACTCACATTAAGGTTATCGGTCCCCTCGCCGTCAATAACTGCTGCAGGATCAAAGTTCAAATCAGCAGGTATGTCGACATCATTGAGGGAATGATGCCCGACGGAAGGAGGTCCTGGGGTATGGCTGGAGCCTGGTGTGTGCGCACCACCGCCACCAGGGGTATGTGCGGACCCAGGCGTGTGTGGTGTGTGAGGTGTGTGGGGCATCTAAAGTAAATAAAACAAAAATTTAAATATAGTGATTGAGGTATTTTAATGATATATTTTCTAACCAATTATGTTTTGTGCATCTACCAACAAAACAGCATCAAGAATTAACTAAATTGTGAAAATGTTCTACTGAAGTTTTTAGCCCGCGAATGTAAATTTATTCATATTATCAAATAATACTTGTACTAGTATTACGAGTATTAACACTTACTTGTTCATTAAGACTCTTCTCCATCGCGTTCAGAGGGTCCAAAGAATTGACACTATCATTGAGGTGTGACAGCGGGCCATTTCCTGCGTACTCATTACTTCCCGGTCCGTTGTTCATGCCAAAATCGTAATTTTGATTCGAACTAGACGCTCTATTCTGACTACTTTGATTGTACGACGAGATCATGGAGCCACTTGCTATGGTGTTCATATCTGGAGGTAGGTATGGTGATAACGCCTGGTTCATATCCCAATTGTTCATAGTTGGCATATTCATGGAGCCAGGAGACACCGCCTTGCCTCGTTTCCCAATGCTGTCGTTGCTATCGTCTTCTTGCTGCAATTTTAAATAATTTGTTAGAATTTACTTATATATATGAAGCTTCAAGGTTGACGCAAAACCTATAAATATATAGGATCGTCTTTCTAAGCGATATTGACAAAAACCTATTGCGATTGTGTCTAATCATTCATTTTTCTTACGTCACAATACATCATGGTGACAGATTTGGTAGAAATGAGAGATCTGGATAGTTCTGTTAATGTAAGAATATAGAAAAAGTTGTTTTCAAGTTAATCATCAATTCTTGTAGGTTTTGCTTAACAACCCGTACGGATGTTTATCACTTTACTTTTTTACAAAAAATACTTACCTTTATACTAGGATTAGCTGAATTCTTTGCTGCTTTCCAATTCGCTCCACTATCAATCGTGACTTCATCAACATCCGAGGTATTTAAAGTATTGAGAATACCCCACATGTACTGGTCCACTTCGAGTCCTTCTAATTGAGCTGGTTTGCTGTAGGAACACAAAGCAATTAGCGTTACGTTAAATTTAATATATACGTAATTAAAAGTAACTAAACGTTTTCACTAAGCTTCACTATTGACAAGAAGTTTTTTATATTTTTTTTATTGCCTTTTTATGATATACAGAGTAATTTTTTTTTAAACAAAATAATTTATAACGAGAAACTTACTTGCAAACTGGACATCTCCATGACCCTCTCTCACAGTTAAGCTGTAGGTATGATTCCAAGTCAAAACACTGTATGTGTTTGCATTCGTGCCCTCGTGCAGGTAAAGTTATCTTCTTAAACGTGATCGGACATTTGAGTGATACCTTTAACGCAGTTTGTTCAATACTATCTCTGTCATTTGGGGTATTAGTACCATTATTCCCACTAGAAGTTTGATTGAAGTTCATCTTAATTTTAGCAATACAATGGTCCGCTGTTAATAATCGCTTCCTTAATAATCCCTGTAGAACACTTCGTACGCTCGGCCGATGCACAAGTTGTAGGACGAATAGGTGAGACTGTAAACGAAGTTGCCATTAGTAATTCTGACATATTCTTTAAAAATTAACAACCAATTTCTGCTATTATTTAACACACAAATTATATATGTATTTAATTATTATGTTGTTTATTACGCAAGGCTCTAAAACGAGCACGATTAAGAATTACTGCGGACTCTCTGTCAAATCTAAAGCACAGAGGACAAGTCAAGTCCAGATGTATATTTAAATATTATGATACTTACACAACAACAAGCCGACACTGTGATCTGTATCGTGTTCCTGCCGGGTTGACAAACTTCTTTCAGGTACAATGGTTTGTGTGAGGTTTTATTCTCCCCTCGGTCTATTATAAGCGGTGTCGCGTTCACCGAAACTTGAACACTCGCCGGCCAATTCGTGTTCATTTGTCGGTCTTCATGATGGAAACATTTTAATTGTAGTTCTAGATCCGATCTGTTGACAACATATGGCATTAATATCGAGCATTTCACTAAAAAGTAATTTTGTAACTTAAGTTTAAATGGTTACCTCCATATTAACGTTGAATGGACTGTCGGCTTCAGTTGAAACACGTGATTGCTAACTGCTAAATTATGTTCTAATCTAAATGGTGGTAAGATGATACCATCTCTTACAGGGAATGTTAGTCGAAGCTCGTCATCTGGAAAGAAGAAAAAAAGGTAACATTAGAAATCTGTTTAATATTTAAAGTTTTCACATTCAACATTGTATTTCTAAAACAATTCGACTTAGGGTCCTTCAAGAAAAAAGCGTAACAATTCTGAAAAGGCCTGGGATTGAGAGTGTCCATGGGCGTTGAGCGTCCTACACTTTTGCCCCCTGTTCTAATAAAAAAAAATCTACAGCGAGGTAAAATACTTACTTTGCATACCCATCGGTGGTTTGAGCTCGTTGAAATGAGGTTTGACATCAGCATTGGGGCTAATGTACGGTGGCATACTGCTTGCTGGCGTCAAAGGCGGCGTTGGATTACCAGGTACAGGACTGTGTTGGTAGTTGTTAGTTCGCATTGCTACCTCTTGTGCGAATTGACCACTATACTGCCCTGCATACTGTGCTGAATTAGCTTGATGTTGAGGAAAATGGTTCGGGACTGCACCGTTGAAGTATTGCCCTTGATTGGAATAAGGCGGCGTCGTTTGTCTCATGTTCCCTCTCATCGTCGGGCCGAAGTTCCCACTTGGTCCCAGAGGCTGTTGCGGAGGGTATTGACCTTGGAAGCCAGGTCGACCGCCATATCCCGACGGGTATTGCCCGGGTCCGAAACCCGGTTGTCCGCCAATGTACTGACTCTTCCGCGATCCCATCAACATAGTACCCGTTGGGTAAGGCGTGTGTCGCCTTTGATAGCCGGGTCCCATCTTTGTAGAGCCTCCCATTTGGGCAGGGCCCATTTGAGACGGCATCATGTTAGCATGCATGCCCATATTGGCCATCTGGGCCATCGGATTCATACCGTTCATGGAGGCATTACCCATCTGGCCCATTCCAGTCATGCCGGTCATGCCATTCATGCCGTTCATTCCATTCATTCCCCCATTACTTCCCATGCCCATCCCTGTCATGGCGGGGTTATGGCTCCGTTGCTGAGCGTAGCCATTCATCGCACTGTATTGGGGGTTACCCATAGCCATGTTGCTTTGCATCTGAAACATAAAATAATAAATATATTTAAAATTTCACATTATACAATATTGAATTTCCGAAGATTAAATGGGGTTTTCCCGTTTCCTAATCAGTACGCGTTAGTACTCTTCGCACAAAGTACGAAGCGGACGTAAGCGCTGATATCTAATACTTTCGGCAAGCTTGGTGGGTTTTACACTTACATCTATGACTAAGACCTTACAAGAATTTGTAATGTTTTACTATTAATTACTTTGACGTGAAAGAGAATATGACTTGAACATATCGCTTTAACTTTGCACCAATTGCCTGGTGCATTGCATTTTTCACTTATGTGATAAGAAACAATTATTGAGCCGATTAATCAAAACCTGGGAATTAAAAGCTTAATGTCGGTCAACATTGCTCACCTACATTGATTAGAATTTGGGGCACGGTATTTAAAAGACAATTGAGTTTACCTGCGAGAATGGCTGTGAATCCTGTATCGCGGCCGTGGTGGCCGCGGCGACCATCGCGGCGGTGGCGCCGAACTGCGCGTTCTCGCCCCCGCCGCTCATCGCGTTCGAACCGCCATGGCACCCATAACTGCTGACAATTTATATCCAAATTAATTACTTATTAATTTACGTATACTTTGATAAAACTTGATGACTTGCAAATTGAAGTATTTTTATAATTCGGTCCAGGTTAGTGTATATTCTATTTCTTAAAGGATATTTCCCACCATTGTCAGCTTTTTATAGGTAGACGAACAGACACCGTGCTCGGACTGATGCAGCAACGGGTAGGTTTTCTCTTATAAAAATCGGGTGTCAGGTAGAAAAGTTATGGTCACTGACGAGAACAAAAAAAACTCATAATACAACAGAAACTGTTTGTTATTCAAATACGAAAAGATTTACGAAATTTCTTTTCAAAAAGTTGAAAGTGTGAATCTCATGACACATTTAAAAATCATAATAAAAATAATAAATAAATCTTGTAATATTTAGTAACAACAAAAATATAATTTTCATTAGCTAAAATAAATCAGCGCAGTTAATTTCATTTCGCGCACGATGTAGCGACTATCGAGTAGTTTCTATTGCAAGTGGCCTTGCGAAGTCCAACATTTTACATTCCACACGTTAACACGTCTATTATTATTAATAAACACAAGAATCAAAATATGATCCCAAATTCTACCGTCGCCGGCATTTTTAAACCTCTATAATTTTATTATATCATGAACAATGAGACAAAAAATCAATATGGACTATGACGCGTTGTTACCCCTGTGTTTCTCTCGGGATGTTTGATTTTTTGTATAGCGCTGGAGTGGGAGACAAACTCATGTGAACTGCTTTTGGGGCGAATTCCCGAGCCCTTTCTAATAACTTCCATTCGACAAAAGCTCAATAAACACTCGCACGGGCTACTTATTGTTGTTACTTGTCTGTATGTGTGCGTAACAGACATTTTAGCTTGTAAACGACTGTTATTTTTAATATGTTTTACATCATGATTTTATATGTACGTCATATTATGTATTATAAGTACCATGCATCGATAAATAGATATATAAATACTTTCGCATTCCAGTCTTTATTGAAACGTGTTAATAAGAGATTATTTAAAAATAACAAGTTCTCAAAGAGTTTAACAAATAATCACACCAGTTAACAACTCCTTAACTCAGTTCTTTCATCCTGCAAATGTGATTTACAAGGGCCCTTCCTTAGGTATCTAATCGCTGGTCTTTTATATCTTTTTGTAGATTTGCCCTTTTTGTTGCCGACCGTAATGTGTGCAAGTAAAAAAACGTATCCTGACGAACTTTTTGTTGAATTTGTATCACCACATCCGAATCACTTACGCCGCTTTCAAAATATTTGGGACTTTCAATGCAGGCGTCCAACGCGGTGATTCTTTTTGAGCGTTTCTTGGAATTCTTTACATGCATATGTTTTATTCGGCGTGCCGTTTTCCTTATCCTTCATAAGATATATTTAAAACGTAGCGTCCCAGTATAATGGAAGCTAAATAAATCAAAATGATTAAATCGCTATTTCGAGTAGCTGGAAGGTGTTTGGCATACTATTGAGAGATGTACGAGTAACGTAGATATTTTGATACATAGGCTGCAGTTAATTTTAGATTGTTGCGCAGACGTGGTGAATTCTTAGCTAATTGGCAGTGATGATAATCACGTGCGGAATTGATATCTCAAATGAAGTAATTTGAAATATATAAGCTTTTTATTTAAAAGAGATACATATATAAATTTTGAAATAGACCTTTCGATATTATGCACTTCAAGTGTTGCATTTCAGCCCTAATTCAAGCAACGCGACTTTTCAATGACAGTTGGTCTCCCCCATTTTAATGCTTCAAATTGTGGCTTGTGCGCTCATTGGTAAGGCATTAACATGTGATATGATAGTTTGTATCGATTATTCTGACGTACACGTTACGATCTGACGCGTCTATTCGTAAACCGTTATATTATCACAGTATTATTCGGAGGTTTTTTAATGAATAATTCGAAGAAATTCTGAACCTTATATATAAATAAACAAGTATATAATTGTTTTATTTGTATACGGTTATAACGGTATTTATAAGCGTTATTAATTTGGATTTTTATCTTATCCACGTCAATTGACGCCCGGAGCTGTGAGAGAATGAATCATGCTTCAAGGAGCGAATTCCGGGGGTTATAAATGGCGAGTGTTCTGGGGTGTATGGGACAATGAGTGGGAAGGGTCGGTTCAGTTAGGGCAAATAGGTTCACGTCAATGTGAGACGATAGCTATGATAAGTAATAAATATACTTTGTTTGCGATTCAACTGTAGCAATAAATTTAAAAACAAGGTAGCATCGTTACTATAGAAATAATCATTCGTATTTTGTTTTTAGACGCGACGTTTTTACCTGCTTAATCAATTGCATTGGATGTTAACATCCGTTGTAAAATATTAAGCACGTGGTAGGATTCATGCAGTAGTGACGGGTATCCGCCCCCAACCGACTCACCCGTTAAAAACTGACATGTTTTCCCACGATTCTAAGTGTTTTTATAATAATATTCTCGTGATAAGTAAATGCAACGTCTATTATCGTGTTTAAATTTTTGTTTTGCTCGCGATACACGGCTTCCTCTGTTCATTCAAGCCTCGAGCCCTACGTTTATTATTATTAACTTATTGGTTTTGTAATTTTAACAATGATATTATGTTGTTTGTATAGGGAACAAAACAAAGCATTGCTTAGCTTTTATAACGTTTAACCTTTAGTTTTAATAAAATATAGTATCCTAAAATACCGTGTGAAATATTTTTTATAGTTGCAATTATTTTAATTAGCCGAGTTGCTAAGCGACGATTTTAAAATTCTTGTCTAGTAATCCAGTGCGTTAATGTTTTGTTTATTTGTATTTATTGTAAGCTAAAGTGCAGTCACCGCTTGCATTCCCATCGCTCGCTTGTGTGCGTGTCGGCGTCATTGTGTGGGTAATGTGTAGTTGTGTGAGTGTGCAAGATGCTAGTGTGCGTTGATGGGCCCGAAAGCGTTTATAGTGCGTGTGAATGGAAGAGCACATTTCGTTTCTTTCATTATAATAGCAATGATGCGCGCCGAAATTATATTTAAAATTTAATAATAACTATTAGAATTTATAATTTAAACGTTATTAAACAACACAAGATTTAAAGGTTACACAAAAACTTACGCCCTATGCCAGTGTTTATTTTGGTATTTTTAGCGTGTGATAACAGATAACGAGTCGGTTTGCAAATAAATTTATTTCATGATATAATTATGCACATATTTTTAATACGAATGAAATTATTTTTAAGGCATTTTGTAAATAGCTATTTGATAGAATTTCAGAGATTTTAATTTACGTTTTAAAATTAAATATATTTTATTATTTATTAAGACATAAAAATTACGCAAAAATATATATTTCGAATCGTCCTTTTCTCGCGTTTGCACTATATTTTTAATATTATATATTTACTTTTGATAAAACAGTCATGTCAACATGTTTAATTTTCAAGTACCTTATTTATTTTCACACTTTTCTCACTAGAGACTTACCTTTGCGTATTTACTCTGTATCCTATGTTTTCTTGAAAATAATTCTGTTTTCCAGTATCGGGAGCTGCGGCTCCCGAGTAGCTAATTTTGTGTCCTGCGTATGCAGCCGTATTAGCAGAATTCGCCGTCCTGCCGTTTCAAAACACCTCCTGAAACACGATGGAGCTCTATACAATCTCTTTTTTGTAAGTCAGATTTCTAGCACAGTTTTCACGTTTGCAATTTCTGGCATTTATCAGCTCACGGTTACGGGATCCTTGTGCATTGCAATGTCAACAAATTACAGAACGTTAGTGTGCGAGTTTCACAAAGTTTTCGATGTTTTTTGTTTACCTCAACATGGATAATTTTTAATGGGACTATTTTATGTGCATATTTAAACTTTTACTTTTGATAAGTTTTTTAAGAAAATTTAATAGACGCCAGTATTTTTAAAGCACGCAATAAATTTTGATTTTTTGTACAAAACTTGCACCGTTAAACGTATCCAAAAAATTGTTCACTGCAATTTTACTTTCATTTAATATCCTTTTTTTGTTCTTTATTTTTTATATTTTTTTCTAATTTTCATTATGCGAAACACACCTTTTATGACATCCACTTTTGTTTAAATATTTCCACAAAGATCACAAATTTTTGCATCAATCCACGTTATGTCACTTGTAATCCTTCGGTTCACTGCACTGTTTTTAATTTTTTTTGTTGCCACTGCACAGGTGATTAAAAATCCAAATCCAAGGTAAGGTCAATATTTGTCACTGTGTTCCAGGTATGGTTGATAATAAATTAATATTATCATTCACTCACGAGTCCGACTGAGTTCTTCGTAACATTATAGACGTGTTGCACGAGCGTCGACGTCGACGTCACTGGCATCAGACAACCACACGTTCGACCGTCAAAGGTAACACTGGCTGGTAAACCGGCGACGGTGAGTGAGAGGTTACGCCGCGGGGGGAATCCACCCCGCGCGACGTTGCCGCTCCGCTGCGATAAAGTGGCGCACCACCTCGTCCCCCGCTTGTGTCGTCGTCTCGGCACTCTGCGCTCGGCCTAGCTCGGACGGCATCGTCGTCATGACGGTTTTATGCTCCACCCCGCGCACTCGACATTTCATTTCACGTAACGGTCCTCAATCGAGCGCGATACTGCGAGTGTGATAGTCGCAGTATAGTGTAGCACAAGTCATTAGTTATGTTAATGAATACATGATAGGCGGTTAAATTATGCGCTATTAGTATTGTTTTCACTTACTCGTAACACTTTTATTAAATATAAATAAATCTGAGCTTGCTTAAATAAATGCTCACTGACAAATTTTTTGTCCGATGCGAATCGTTATCGGGCCGCTCTCGGAATTCGGTGAGCGTCCGTCAACGCAGGGGCATAATAATTAACAGTGATAAACAATGGTCATGTCGCGCCGTCCTCTGGCCGCTACCTGCGCATGACGCTAGAGGACAAGTCACTCGTCCTGCGATGTCCTTGCTTCGATGTTGCATACATTTCGCACAATATTGACTTATTTGTATTAATATTAACGTTTCAGTAAAGCTATCAGCTTTTATCAACAAATTAAGACGTTATCAATGACCGTTTTATGTCAATGTTAAAAGCGCAATATTTTTGCAGATGTAAATAAAATCGATATTGATATTAATAATCAGAAACTTTCTCTATAATATGTATCTATAAAACGTAAATATTTTCATGCGGCGTTGCATTTGACGTTAACGTGGTTCGTTGGAAAGTCGGGAAAGCGGCGTACGAGCATTCGCGTTTCGCGCGTTGTCCGCGTTCCGGTATGTCTCGCATCACCCTTTACGACATTCGTAAAAAAAGTTTTTTTAAACATCATGTTGTTTAGTTAATTATAAATTTTTGTTAATACGCCTTATTTTCCATGCAATTTAGTAATCACTTTAATACTAATTAAACACTATGGAATTTTCAGCAGTAATTATAGAAATTACTTGTTTACATGTAATGCGATTGAAACGTGTTAGTTAACACTCGGTATTCTGAAATCTTATCGCAACTGATAACTGACGTTGAATAGTATCTGATAATACATTATTAGCTTGAAAGCACGTACCGCACAATATACACATTCCTACTATTCTGAAAACTAAAAGTAATTACGTGATTTAAGTGAAAATAAAATATTAAAATTCTCATATAAACTTATAACTTATTAGTTTTATTTTATGGCCAGAGAATTGTGAATCACTGATTTTGGAGTAATAACATATTTTCTTTGCCGTACGCGTATACTCAAAATAATATTTATAGCCGAGGTTTTAACACAGGCTTGAATTCCGAAAAAATATAAAACCGTCTTATGTCTTTTTTTCTTCTATTTTGACTTAATGCCCAGTAATTAGGCCTGGTGTCATGATCGTGTGTGATAAGGTAATCAGAAAAACAATTTTTTAGGGTAATCATTGAATGTTTTTAATATATATGACGTACGCGTAGGTACTAAAGCGATTATTTGGTAATCTTTTTATGTTTTTTTTTGTTTCCTCTGTGATAATTTATTCATTCATAAACTTAAAAAAAGATTCACATGTACTGTACTTAATGTTATTACGATAATAGCGACCGTGACTACAATGTCAGACATAGAAACAGGAACTGATTATACATATTAAATTGTTTTGCGTAATTCAAATAGCCAACGTTTATTACCTTCGCAATTCTTCTTAATCAAGTATAATAAATCTGTATAATTCAAAAATTTCAGATGAAATCATAAATGTAATAAAACTGAAAAAAACCGGTATACATATATGTATACAACGCCTACTGTGGGTGATTAGAAATTCTACCAGGCTGGGAGAAATAATCCCCCTTGTTAAGTTTTTCAGGAATACAAGTTGGAGGTTTACCAAATGTTAAGTGACCGACTCGACCCCCGAAGTTTTGAGTGCATCACAAATTTTATTTAGCTTGTCTTGACTTGCGTATCTATTGTCTACGTTTGTGTTATCTTCAACTACGAATATTTTTGTATCATTTGTTGCCTCCTTTGCAAAGATACTGATTGATTAATAATAATGGTAGGTTATATTAATTTAACTCAAGTTGCATATTAAATGCAATGTGGTAAGCGAGTATGTCAGCATACATCCACCTCGCAAACCAGTTTGCGCTTCGCATGGAAAATATGTCGCCAATCGCGCGTGGCAACCGGCTTGTTTCCATTACACTATTTTTTTATATCCCTCACACGATTATGAGGACTGTTTCATTGATATCCTTAAATAGAGTATTGAAACTCCATAAGGTAATATTATAGCCGCGATTCGTACGCGTGGTTTGGACACGTGGCAAAGATGAGTGCTGTCAGTGACATTATCGTGTTAATCTTGTCAATCTTCTATACATACTGCAACAAACAAACATTAAACTTCTGAGATAGGTGTTATCAACCTATTATATTGCTTGGCTTATTGGCGTTTAAAACTACCGTCATTAAATGTTAATTATAAAGACTGCTTTTGGGTAAAAATATAAAAACGAAATAGATATAAAAACTTGGATCAAGTAAGCCATACTGAAAATGACTTAATAATTGTGTCCCTAATAAGTTCCTGTGTATAACGAAACTAACCCAAGAACTGCATTTCTTAGCACGACGTTAATTAGACTACTAATCATTGCAATTAGTTCTAATGAGCTTACAAAAACATTAAACTGTACTAAGATTTCGAAATTGGAAAACACTACTTCCGAAATTGTACGGAAGATGAAACAATGATGAGCGTAAAAGGGTTAAGTGTTTTACGAAAATAAAGGCTACAGAACGGGCACAATGACTCAGATGGAATTCAACGTTACCCGCCATACTTCGTCGGAATCAGAAATACAATCCTAATTATAATCGCACGCATCCGTCCGACACCTCAACTCAATCGGTCGCAAACGCTTCGGCTAAACCGCATTAAGAACCAGATAATCATGCGCATCTTTAACTTGCTTTACCGCCACTTGATTCTTTTTTGCCGAGCATTTAGTAGATTTACGGATTGATTTTTAATCTTTACACGTTTGTTTTACTGTTTACGTCACGTACACTATCTTATGTACACATTAAAGTTTGCAGTCATTGTTGAGAGGATATGCGGAATTAAATCTTTGTGAATGTAACAATATGTCGAGTTCAGCATAGGAATAGGAAAGTATATCCGTATTTATTTTGTTTTTATTTGATCTTCCTGATTCTTTGATCCAATCATGAAACGCTGTTTTTCTGAATGACGTAAATGGCTTTAACCTTTTTGAGTCTGAGCCTCAGATTTGTGTATCTGTTTTATGATTTTTGTTAATGTAATAGGCAAGTAGGTCAGCCTCCTGTGCCTGACACACGTCATCCACTTTTTGGGTGGGCCGTTTCCTCACCATGTTGTCCTTTACCGTTCGAGGGAATTTTAAATGAGCACATAGACAGAAAGTTCATTGGTGCACAGCCGGGGCCCGAACCTACGATCTCAGGATCACAGTCGCACACTGAAGCGAACACTGCTGATCTTCGGTTTCATAACAAAACAATAATTCCATCCGAGAGTTGAACTACTTTCATGTATCAATGTAACATATTCAGAAATTAGCTCGGTCCGTGACTGTAAAGAAGGCTTTGAGAAGTATAAAAACGTTAACTTCAATTGCTTTATTACCTAAATAAATGCCGTTCGCCGTCGACCGTACTTGAGTCGCAAATTAGTCGATCCTTCGATTTGTTTAAGCAGTGTATAATAATAGCGAACGCATCATCAAGTTGTCTCGTCGGTTATTAAACTGCTTCGAATGTTTTCAGTATGCGTTGTATTTATAAATAAAGTACATATTAGCAAATTGTAAGTATGTACAATGTACATAGGAGCAACATTGCCGCATTGCGGGGCCGGCATGTGTCGACACATCACTTTGCCCTTTACTGGCAACTTGAACTAATAATCGTATTATTTCATATAGTAATCAGAATTTCTCATTTTTTAATATGTGATTTATGGGTCAATCGAACGTAGATGAAACAAGGAACAATAATGCGAAAAAACCTCATATTGAATTTCTAATTTTTTAGATTGCACTTTGTCTTAAGTGGTGCGTAAATAATATCAAAGGTCATATAAGCTGTATAAAAATAAAAATTATAAGTCGTTTTGGTACTAATGTATTCCGTGATTGGGGCTGAGGTGCCAGTCGCGACTATGTCGAGTTTGTATTACATTAGTTGGGTGAAGATTTACACGCTACATATCGTGGGCGCGATCTATTCATAGTTCCAACTAAATATAGCGACGATTTCTTATTATTTCTTGAGGCTGAGTCAATTTGTGGTTCCATATTTAAATTAAGGAGCTCGGTGTATTCGTATTATGGTTAGACGTATCCTTGCCGTGTTTCAAAGATAAGGAGAATTTTATCTGATAAGTTAAATATTTGCATAAAAATGAAAAATGCTACGTAACGAACACTCATTCATATCCAATTCTATATGTATAAGCATTACTAACTAATATAAAACGATTATGGTAATCTTTTGTCGAAAATAGCAATGGACTTAGATTAAGGTAATAATATCAGTAATTATTTTAAGACTTAAAAATCCAAATCTAAAGTGGCACGACTAAAAAGATGATTGCGATTTAGTTTATGGAATAAGCATAGACTTATAGAAGATTGTATGCAAAGGTATAGGTGCCGGGCGCGCACATCTGCCGCGCCGCGCGTGCGATGCAGCCGGCTTATTCGAGTCATAAGTGACATGTTTTTTTTATTACATTTTTCACCTACAAGCGAGCAGCCTTGAAACCAGAATAAACTGGATGGAAGGAACAATTTTTCTTATTAGTTACAGTTTGTGGGCGTTATATCGGATCGAATACTATTTTATATAATAAGACGAAACGTAAGAAGGAAAGAAGAGAAGACATAACGTAGCGTAGCAAGGACTTTTTAAATAAGACTCTTTCATAATTTTACTGAGAGAATATTACAAATATATTTTTCCAGATTTTTCAGTAAGATATAAGTTGAGTCACCTGAATTATCTGTAGTCATAAGTATTTTTACACGCGTTACATTGTTTATCACTAAGGTGCTTTATCAGTTATTCCCCAATGAGTTTATACAAAGATATACGTGCAATAATGCGTACGTAATATGATTTTTTTATTCGCTGTGTTTTATAGTCTGTCACTTGGACCACAAAACGCGAGTCGGGACTCGGGAGCGCAGCTAATTATAATCGACTAAATATCATCGAGTGCTCGTAACTTAGGGTCGCGCCTCAATGTATTTTTAAAAGTTTTTTCCTCCTATAACCGGCGTTAATATAGCATATTTAGTTCCATCCAATAGGTTGTTAAAATGCAGTTCGGAACTGGTACATTTTTTGCTATAGGAACATGTACTATTTAGCATTGGTGACTCGGACAATCGAATAATTAGTTAAATGTGACAAATTGATCGATTGTTGACAACCCGATAAGATCAAATGTCAAGTTAGTGAACGTTGAATAAGTCATGTGTCATAATAATTAATCTATCGAGTTTTGGTCTATTTATCCTGTGTTTTGGGTGGTTGCCAGATTCTGAAGCTATCTATGTGTGTAATTTTGTAAAATGTGCTTGTTTACTTATTGTTGTCGCGCAGCGGGCGATTTTCATAAACCAACAAACTTATCAACTGCACGCGTTGATATACTATCTATTTATTGTTACAATTTTAACAGTTTGTGTTCCAAGTTTAAAATGTCAATTACGAAGATAAAGCTTTAAATTTGTTTCACCAAGTGCATGTTGGCTTCATAAGCAATAATTCTAAAAGTTCCGTTATCATAATGCGAGGTTGACACTGCGGTCGTATGTTTTCCCTGGAAACATATCACCTTGTCGCCAGGTAGCTGGTACTTACAATTAAAAAGCGAAAGAGCGCAGATTCCGCGGTGATTTTCGAGAAATATCGACGGGGTCATCGAACCGTGTCGACGCATCGTGTCCGCGTAATCTCACTGTTTTTTTTATTAAAATATTATAACGATTCATCAAAATATTTTCGTCTCATAAGTATATTAAAACTCTTCACTCCTGTGATTCTACGGTGTGACGAATGGCGACTGCAAGTGAGAGCGATTACGATGACATGAGAAATCTAAGGAGCTTCGATATAAAAATAAATTATAACGCCTATAATATTGGAATATTGTACCCACTAAACGCGAGTATATTGTGAGAAACTAAAGCAATCAAAAACCTTGCTTGCTTTGATATTTATGATAGCGTAAATAGCATGAGGCTGCAGTCTTCTCTCGTCTGGACTTGAAGCAAATTTTCTCATACTATGTCAGCGGTTGTTCAATTCAAACATGTAGAATACCGCTCTGGCTTCACTCGTAGCGTTCAGAATGCGAACAATAAAAATATCAGCGACGTTGAAATAAATAAAAAGAGCAGCCGGTCCAGGTGCGGTGGGGGCAGGTGGAATAATTGGCAATTCTTTGTCTCAGCCGTTGAGCCAGCGACGAAAACCTACCTTAAGATGCCTTATTTTACAGAAATATGTTTTGGTTTATTTTGTTAGACTTCGTCTGCGATACGAAATCACTTAACGTTTTGTATTAGCTTGATTGGTTGCCTGCTTTTATTGTTAATACACTTTAACAATATGACATGTTATTATATGATAGTTCCTCCGTGGCTTGGTATTCAGGTTTATCTATAAGATTTGAAGGTTGGAAATTCGATTTCCGGGTACAATAGGAGTTAGTAACGCAGTATGTACTGTCTTAACTAAGGAGTACTGTCTCTCGAGAACTCTAGTTAACTAACAAAAAAAGTTTATGTTTTATAAACAAATTACCAATAAAATAGAAATAGATACATCTTTTGAAGACAGACAACATTAGACAAAAATTAAATCAATACGAATATTTTTATGATTATAAGGATAATGTAGGTTCAAGTGAGTGAAATTCCGGAAGGTTGAATGTGGGTGAGGTAACCTCATTCGGTGTTCGCGCATGCGCGGTGTTCTCCATCTGTAGCCAGATGAATCGAAAATTCCGTAGGCCGGTCTATTATTCCCTTTACATAATATGCCGCTTAAATGAATTAACATATCTTTTAAAACAAAATCATTCGGCTAAAAAAAAATAAAATTATTTTAGGCAAAAGGGCCAGGGCATATACATTAGTTTCTGTTATTTTCTTATTTTTTAATTGGAAGCCGTCGTTATTTGGGTCTGAAACATGCTATTTCAACTAGTTTTTTTTTTATTTTACGTAACAAGTAATAAGTCTGCATGAAAATGGTGCATAGCTGGCGTTTGAACGCACGATGTCAGGGTTAAATACCTAAGATATAGAGGGTAAGGTACCTTGAAACATGCCTAAGGTTTTAATGTAACTTTATTAGTAAATAAAGCCACATGTAGTATACATTATTGACTTAACTGTGGTGACTTAGGTAGCCAGTACCTATGCACGCACATTATCTCGATTTGCATAGCGCGGACGAATAGCGGTGTTGGCTATAGAACAGTTGCATAGGAACATGGAAGTCCAATTACTGTGATAATATTGAATTTATAACGAAATCAGTTGTCTTATACTATGTACGTAAAACAGACACACCTATTTCTACTCACTGTACAAAAAACAATTGCTATAAAATAAAAGATTAACAGTCAAAAGATGTAGTTATATATAAATCTCAAAATTTCTTTGGAAAGATAAAATTGAAGACTAATAATAGTATGTAACCGGCCTTTTTAAACTGGCCAGTCAGAACTGTTCTAATTTCAAAATAATACGTTACAGATAATAAGACCCTTGTTGCAATTTTAAAAATTCGAAATTCAAATAAATAATACTTGACAGCCAATAGATAATTATTCATATAAAATATTCACTGTTAAACACCGTCAAAGATGTAAAATATGCTAGAATATTGTTTGCGCGCGACATTGAACAAAACACGCGATCACAATGGATATGAATGAATGTCGTTCACAGTGTATACCCGGATAATGATGTTATTTACTTTGCCTTCCGTCATCGACGATCATTGCGAATTCATACGCTGCTGTCTTTTTGTTATTACAACTAAAACACAACATAGGTTCCAGAGCGTAAAAACACAGGTACTGCCAGTAAAATTGCTTGCACCCTTATGCATGCGATATTAAGAACTGCGTAAATTTATAAATATCAGAAAGCTCAAAAGGTTTGTTACCAATTATAAAAAAAGGTTCCTGATACATACTAACTGGTTAAAATATTAACTCAACTCATAGATTAATCTGATAGAAGTGGATGAGGAAAAATTTAAGGCTAAAAATAAATAAATATCCTAAATATAAAAAAAATGTTAAAGTTCAGTTGCGCGAAGCCGTTCAATCAGCCAGATATTACTATCCTAGAGATTATTAATAGCGTTCCATTATTATAGCTAATCCGCATATGCCGCTACTTAATATAAAAAAACGTTTTATATTTTTATTCATATACAAATCTTAGCAGATTATCAACAACCACTTTCGAATTCACGATCGAGCACATTCTATATTTATTAGATACAACATCAATTAATTAACGGCCTTTGTAGTCATTGTGTGCAGGATGTGACTGCACATACCTATATCAACAGATCATCGTTGACATAATAAGATTAGCTATTTGCATGGTTATAGAGATGGCAATCTGAAGAGAAGTTAGCGTTTAACCTAGTTATGTAAACTAGGTGTAAGTTAATAAGATAGTAATCGTAAGTTAATGAATGGAATGAAGAAAGCATGTATTAAGATTTATATAAGCTTTCAAACTAACCCATATATGAGTAAAATAAGAGAAGAACTGAATACTAAGGTGTCGAAAACGCAGTCATTAGTAATAATTGTTATATAACGCGATAAATAATAAACGTTATTCGTCATTATATACTTCGTCTTATTCGTCCTCGAATGTTATTATGTGACAACTACGCCACAGTTTACACAAGGCACCGTCCGTCGTTGAATACTTCCGCTAACAAATTAACTGATGGCTAGTGTATTCATAAGTAATTGTTGATAAGATGTATTATGTAACAGCATGGTTTATTATACACATGTGTTGCAATATTCTTTTCAATCGAGCATATAAAATAGGTAGGGTAGATCTCGGCAACTCTTAACCTCTCCTAAATCTATGATACCGACTTAATTAAACTAATTAATTATCTAGAGATTAATATCAGATTTCTCAGAAATAACGTGTCCCAATCTAGTTGAACGAAGTTACTGAGGCGGATCCAGCGGTAATGGGGGTCATGACCCCCTCCTGATTTGGTTCCAGGACTTAGGTGGACCACTTATTGAACATAATGATTTTATTTCTGTAACTAAATTCCCTTAATATTTCATTAATTAAATTTATTATAATAACTTTGTATGATGGCAACCTTCTTCACGTTCTTAAAAAAACGTTGACGTAAATGACGTAATAACGCGTTTCGGGAGAAGACGTAAAAGAAACATTGATTTTGTTATTTAATCAAGAAAAGATGGCAATATGTAGGTGTACAATTTATTTTGTGTTAAGATTTTAAAGTGTACAATAAAGAATAAATACTTTTATTCTTTGTTTTTTGTACATACGTACATTACGTTTTACTTGTATCTATTGTAATAAAATAAAATTATAATTTTATGACTTGACCACGACTATGACCCTCTCATGGCGCCAAAGCTAAATCCGCCCTTGCTTACTGGGCATCATTATTCATTATATTATATAATGAAATAGAGTCAAATTTGCTTGATATATAATAATAATGATAATTTGAATTTGTAGCAAAAGTGTTCATACGAATTTTGAAGATCCGGGTTAAGCATAAATACAAAAATATTTATGTAAGTATGTACATCGTAGATATACATATATATTATATGAGAACCGGATTATGAAGACGAATATTTATACATGAAGTAAAGATAAGTACGTATTAAATATGTGCATTATAAAAAGTAAGTAGGGGAAAAATTTATATTTATTTATAAACTCTTTGATGGTCATATATTTGAAACAATACAAAGCTATGGCTTTTACACTATAATTACCATACCTTGAACATTTTAATATTTCGTTTCATACATTGCATCCGTTATTAGGTTATTATCATCTGATAGAGATGTAGATGATATAGACAGTACATTTTTGATTCGAGTCTGATTTCCTCACAATGTTTTCCTTTACCGTGCGAGCTATTTTAGTTGCAAGCGCAACTAAACAGAAAGTGCTGGGTGGTGGACCTTAGAGAGGAGAGTCACTCGGGTAAGCTGTCACTGGGCAAAACTTCTTCGTGTACACTCCTTGAAAACTTTAACGTAGTCTTGTCTAACCATTATCGGCAGTCCATCAAGTCACAACCAAAAAATGTGGTGAAACGCAGGGCACAGCTTAGTTTCATAACATTTAAATGATTATTGTTCTTCAACATAATCTTATACTTAAAACAATGAGCCATGAACTGAATCCTTAGTGGGAAATTTGGGTAGAGTGACTCATTATTTCTACCTGTTACCCAAAATGGTTTTTTCCTTTTGTCATTTGAACTTGTGTCATTGTAGCCCAAGTTTGAACTTGTGTAGGTACGTTAACTAATTACTAAGAATTAGTGATAAATCCGAGGGCTGTATAGTTAACGTTAATTAGAATTATTTTAGTTTAAAGTATAATTAATTTTATTTTTATTAATAACACAAATACATAATACAGTAGCTATTAGTAAAAATACATGTATGAAGAAGTAATAAGAAGATTTAAAGGCAGTTTTTGATCTTTACAATGTGGGTTGTGGGTCGTTAATACGTAGAAATTTATGTAGAAAATAGCGTACCAATTCCGAAATGCCGGCAACGCACTTGCGAGCCCTCTGGTAATATGATTGTTTATGGGGGTATCATTTAACATCAGGTAAGTTTGCCCCCTGTGACATCAAAAAAAGTAATATTTTTACGAATATCGTGTTTAACTTTAAGGCTAGAACTTTCTATGACTATCAAAATATTATAAATAATATATTTCCCGGAAAATAGAACTCAGGTAATCGTCACAAATATTTATCACTATCGAAGATATATCATTATTAAATCCTCCTCATACAAAACCATTATTAAACAATTATCAATGATACTAAATTGTTGTACAGTTCATCCTTCGAACAGTCATGTCATCATATTTCGTTGTAATATGACTAAATACATCCAGACGGGTTGACTAATTCGTCACCAGGTATAACCAGCAGGTAATAAAATCGAAAAAAAACATTTCATTCTAATGAGTTCGCAGAGATAGATTTCTTACATTATTTCATTATTTACCCTTGAAGCTGATGAGAATTTAATACATAGAAAGTGTACGGAATTTGTGGGCAGTATTTAGTAATAAGGATGAAATTGTTTTTTTATTTCGTAATTCTACTGCTAATATAATTCGTATATAACAAAAAACAATTACACTACAGAAATACAAATTTGAAATGTATAGTTTGTGCAAAAAGGTTCAAACATTTACGAAAGGAAAATAACAAAAAAGTTTTCAGCACATTTAACTAAGTAATACTTATTTCTTCTGTGTTCTGTGATGATGTGAAAGTGAAGGTATGTGCGTGAGTGTTGCAATTGCTGTATATTACAAAAATATATCCATTCTATGCGTTTTCCTTTATAGGACTACCCAAGTACGTACCAGAATTGTTTATCATAAGCCTGTGCGACCGCCTTTTGTTTTATACTCTTCCATCCCTAGTCATTCCTGACATCTTTTTGACGTCATACAAATAATTTAAGTACAAAACTTTACAACAGTAATTACTTTTTTTATAAAATATTTTTTTTGCGCATTTAATGGAAAACATTGATTTGCTTTAAGCCACAAGATCTAATATTACTGATTACCTAATGGGAAAGGAATTATCTTACTCGCCTATTACGTATGTAAGGGCCTGCGCATAGGTACATTCATTTACAACTAACAAGGCATACCGACGTTTGCGCAAATAAACTAAAAAATCTTAATATCTAGTTCGAATTTTTTTTTTACAATTTCAACAGTTTGTTATACTTATCTTATTTAAGTTAAAACTAGTCAATGAAAAATAATAAATCGTTTCTTTCATGCAGTAGTTAAATTCTATCAAGTTTAAGTTGTGTATGTATTACGACATTTTTAAGATTAGGTTAGTGTTGCGAGAGAAACTAAACTTATTCAGCATTGAATAGGCTGTAAGAGTGAAGAGTTAAAAATTAATAGAAATTGCGGCCCAGCAGCTTATATTAAAGAAGTAATAATAAATAAAGCATACTGATGATCATGAGATAATTACCAAATGCTAACAAAAACAATTGAATCAACCGAATACCTATATGCGTGTGTGTAGTTTTGTTAACTCGCTTAAATTCGAATACAGTGACACAAAAATTCGCTGCATATAAAATAACTTTTGTAAACATGTCACCGGCTATTTTTGTTCGTCTTCAACTTCCCTAACCTTAACATTTTAACCTTTATTCAAGTATATAACTGCATGGTTTATCGAAACACAAGGCCGCTGTTTTATTAGTATTTGAGTAACGCGTGTCGTTTACAAGTTACTCTTAACGTGTGTTATCGGCGAACGATAATTTTATGTGTGTATGCCAGTTGAGTGATTTTTCCACGCACACCAAACTATCGAGTTCAATTTCCTTTTTAAGGATTGAAAACACTCTTTGATTGTTTAGCGCATTTTCCTACTCGAAATCTTAACTAGCTATATAAGGAATGCAAATCTTGGCTTTCGGAGTTCTAAATCCAGCGAAATAGTAATTGTTTTATATTTTCAGGATAGGTACATATGGTACGAAATTGCAAAAAATTCTAGAAAAACCATAGCCAGAGTAATAACCAGCTCTTAGTTAAATTCCTTGATAGTAAATCCAAACGAGTCACAGATTAGCAAAATTAAAAAAAAACATCACAAAGCAAGCCATCTCATTGTTCCAATATGATTAACCAACAGGAAATAAGAAATTCACAACGCTTTGGTGATGAAAACGCTAGCAATGGTAAATTCATTTAATCGCAAATATTATTGTGTAACATGGCTTAGCTCACGTAATCACATCAAGTACCAACCATACGTTCCACACACATTACTTTTCTCGAAGATTTTATGTAATTTTTGAAGAATATTTTATGTAATTTTTGAAGAATATTTTATGTAATTTTTGAAGCATATTTTATGTAATTTTTGAAGGGCCCCCAATCGTATTATTTCGATAATATATCTATGGTGAACGGGTCAAACAGTAGAACGCAGCTAAATCATACCTCTTTTGTTTAAATTCAGGTGATACCATTGTTGTATGAGCTGAAATTTTTGAGGTTTCCGTCGTCCTCACACCAGATACCTCATGACGAGAGCTCTAATAGTACTAGCCATAGTGATAATTTCGTTACACAACAGTTATACAAGCGTTATCAACCAGTTCCATGTATCCACGGTGCATTTGGCAAGACGCGTAGTGAAAGTGAGTGCGCTTGTCGCGTGCGCACACCAGCCGACCTTGCCATAAACGTCGAACCATCCACTGCACCACTTACCTTGAAGTTTTTGCCTGTTTCAACATAGTCAGGTGTCTTCCTTGGGATCGCTTAGCCCGTATCGGTCTAATCACTGACCAATAAATTACATAGTACTATTTTATGACGTAAAATGTGTTATACGTAAAGTACTGTTAGAGTATAAATTTAAAAATGGAATACCACTGAATTAAAAAATGGCATACAGTGGAATTCCAATTTTAAATCTAGTAATTGCTCATTCTAATACATATATTATATAATCCTTCTTAGAGTACTTTATGTTTATTGAATACTGCAGATTAAACATTTTACTGAAAGGAAATCGTAATTTATTTTTAAAACAAACGAAAACTAATATGATTTTTCGAAATAGCCTCCCGGCATTCTTTCTAACGACAGGATTCATAATTTCGGTATAACCATCTGAATAAAACCTACGAATCGACTAACACCTATACTCAGGGAGGAAATTAAATTATGTGTTGTGATTGATTTTACAGTATTTCTAACGGTACAACATTCGAATTATATCGATTAGTTAACGACTGATATAGGATATAACTGATTAAAGGAATCAGTAAAATACCTTTTTAAGCTCCCGCTGAGATCTTTTAAATATTTAAGAAGTCCTATGTAACTGACAATTTATAATTATTTCTTACTCAATATTTTTACTTAGGTTTGATTCAAAACTTGCCACTAAGCATGACATACTCGTAAGTAAAATTATGTACTATCATAATCAGCGCTAAGTTACTGTGAACCTTACCCTGCTAAGTAATTGCACAAAAAGAATTAAAATAATAATAATAATAATAACTGCTTATGAGTAACAGTTCGCAAAATGCTGTAAACAGTTTTGTACCTATTAGAGGAAGTATTTATTACAGAATACAAAAACCAGTTATTATCAGTTACCTTATCTAAAAGACCTTTAAATAGATGTATAAACACGTTTTTAATTTGCGGAATGTTGTTAGGAAAGCGTCATATCTACTGATAATGATATTATGAATATTATTGCTAATTTATATTTTATTGTTTGTGAACATCTGGATTTTATGTTTTTAATGTAAAACACCGGAATATAAGCGATATCTATATTAAAATTAAAACATAATTATTTTTTTAATATTTTGTTTTATTTAATAAACCCATAAAATGTTTTATTTCCTGTAAATTTAAACAATTAATTACAGATTAAATATATTTCAATTAAGTTAATACAACTCTTTGGACTTTTTTGTTGAATAATCGTACATACTTTATTTAAAAAAAGGCAAATGAAGACTTTCATAGCTTAGCGGCAACTTGGCCTTGAATTTTTTGGGTTTGATGCGCGGTTCCGGGTTCATAATGATAGTAGTATTCAGACCTTCATCGAAATGACCAATGGCAAAGGCGCTGAAATATTTCGCCTAAACGATTAGTACGTCATTCTTTATAATCAAACATTTTAAACGCTCAAGAACTGTCAAATGTTTGTGTCATAAGGAATTTTTTTTTTAATTTCTACTACTCGTGTACATTACGTTGGAATAGTCTGTTATTGTTGTTAATCGCAATCACGTGTACGCAAGGACGCGAGATCTCTCGCTGCCTTGCAGTTTCGCAATCACTCAGTAAGTATATGATTGAATCGTTCTAGAATCATCGTTATTTACCTTTTAATTGCTTCAATTGAATTGAAAAGTTTTTATATAAGTTTATAAATAATTTATGTAATTTGTACAATTGCATTTGTTTGTGTAATCTTTTATGTGTAATTAATTCTCCGTATATGGATTTTCAATCGAAACTAAAACGTAGCACGCGTTCTTTAAATATACGAGAGATTTTAGACTTTTTAATTCAACCAATCTGTATAATATTTCAATTTGATAATAAAATTACTAACAAATAATTTTGTCATCATCAATTTTGTGTTCAATTGATCATCATTAACAATTATTTAACTGCTTTTTGAAATAGCAGATGGTGTGCAGCAAAAAGCAGAATTGAAAATGCTCTAAATATTAAAATACATAAAATATGTATTGGTAAATAGTAACTACTGGTTCGGGGCCGCGAGAGCGAGCGACCTCTAGCCTCCGCCCGCTTCATAACGGCTAGCATTGAGGCATTTACCTTTCCTAGGTCGGATTTGTCCTCAATAAAGGTACAGTTCATGAATAACAGTCAGTTAACTTTGTTTTAATAATTTATATGAAACTTTCTGGCTTACATAGTTTCGCATTCATTACATTGATTTTAAGTAGATTAAACATCTGACTATTAACATCAATTTGTTTCAAGAATATGGTACAAAATAGTATGGTGGCACAATCTAATCTTCGCATATTCGGAAACATATAGTGGTGTGCAATTTTGTCTTAAAAGGTAGGTTTTACATAGAAGTTATATATTACATTAAATTTTAATCATATCATTATAGTGATTTTCTTATATTATTTAATCACTACATCATCACATAATTAAAATACATGTATGACTACATTTTAAAATTAATGTTCATTTTAATGATTCACTCATAATATTATTTTTTAATTATTCCATTTTTAAAAACTCTAGTAGGATGATCTTTTACCCTGGGTGTTAGGCGTGTGAATTACTGTGTCAGACTACAAGTGAGATGCGTAGAGTAATAGAGGTACAGAAAATTCTAGAAAATTAGATAGATAGATTTGTCGTTTTTTTTCTGCACGGACAAAGTTGAAAGCATCAGCATCACTATCTATATAACTGGACGATTATATGACGAAAGCCCAATTGCCATGTTATATCTGATTTTCTAAAGGACCTATCCTCTGACGTTGAGAAGCTATTTACAATTGTCTGTGAACCAGGCTCGAAGCGTTGATTTATTGCGATGTATGGAATGTTGTCTCGGTTAAGACACAAATTTTGTGCAATATGCCTAATTCGACAAACACGCTCACTTGCTACTTGGGCGGTCATTTAAACACGATCGAGCGTTTTATTCTAGGTTTTCGTTATTAGCACTAACTAGTTCGAATAGGTCTAGCATGCGTGATTAGTTCGGTACTCAGGCTTTAATTCTAGTAGAACGGTATGTGTTTCGAAACAGTAATTTCAAATATTTAGATAATATTAGGTAGAGAACGTTTCTTAACGTTTTAGTCAAGAAAATGTAGTTTGACTCAAGCCAATTCTAAGGTTCTATTGCTGAATACATTCGCCATGACTTCGTAAGGGTTGATTGTGTTATTGTGATTGACTAGAGGCCTGGATTCTAGACATATATTTGGAGAATGTTTCTGAATATCTGATATGAAATCTTCTTATTTTCTTAGTAATTTGATATAATATAGCGGAAAAGTCTACATGCAGTTTGATCGTTAAATAATATATCCTAATTCAAAAACGCAGAGTGTGCTGGAAAGATTTGACAGTTGCAATGGAAATTTTGACAGTTGACATATCTACTTTGATTTTAAAAAAATCTCTTTCTAACCGAGGAAGGAACAGACAAATTCGCGTTTATAAAGAACTAAAAATAAATAAATCAGTGGCGCTACAACCTCGTAGGTCTTGGCCTCAGATTTCTGAATCTGTTTCATGATCATTTTTAAATCTAATAGGCAAGTAGGTGATCAGGCTCCAGTGCCTGACACACGTCGTCAACTTTTTGGGTTTAAGACATGTCGGTTTCCTCACGATGTTCGAGCAAATGTTAAATGCGCGCATAGAAAGAAAGTATATGGTGCACAGCTACGAACCTACGACCTCAGGTATGAGAGTCGCATGCTGAAGCCCCTAGGCCAACACTACTCACAATAAAGTTATAGAACTAAACTTTTTCGAATTCAAAAGCATGAACGCGTCCGCCACCAATAGCCAGGAATGAGAAATATATCAGGTCGAGGACAAAAACCACTAATTTTTATTACATATTTGTTACAAGTACTCGCTTTTGTTAAACTGACGTAAAGTTGTAAATAAAAATTATGTAAATGTTAATTTACCTTATTGTCGACACTTGACAGGTGGTGAGTGGTTACGGACAGATTGGCTCTTGTAATTGAATATGTTAAATTCTTTACTGTTAAAATTAATATATTTAGTCTGACACTACAAATTAAATTTGAATCATAAAAATATTAATGCGTTGGAAATTACAGCGGCAGAGCGTGCAAATAATTGAAGATTTAAAAACTGTAGTAAACAGAATACTAAGCATTTGAAAAATAAGTGACTTCAAAGGTATACAACTATATAAGACGAAAAACATAAGAAATCTGCGACCGTATTCTGTACCTTGCAATGGCATTGTTCTTGTTAGCGTAATAGGATTAAGATCACCGTCGAATCGGTATCACTATTAGAAGTTACAGGGTAAGAGCCCTGGCCCATGTGCAATGTCTGCTAGTACCTTTGAAACGTTCATAAAGATTGACGACTAAGCTTCTATACTTATAGGAACATGTTTGATTTCTTGATCACGAAAATAAATCCACTAAACAAGTTTCTTTTAAATGTATAAATATATGTTTTACTAAACTGACCTTAATTGACTTGGTATGTCATTAATTTTTATATTTAGAATAATTATTACACTATGAATGTGGAATGTTATATCTCTCTATAAATGGTGCTAAATAAATAGTAATATGTAATTGATTATGGTATATAAAGCGGATGTATCTACGAAAGGACAATCGTTTCGCCAATACGTTGAAAGTATGGATTTGGTAAGTATTAATGATATATAGAACAGATTACCATGAAATATTTAAAATGTCGGGTTTTCATATTACAGACATTAGTAAATGTATGTTTGTTTATAATATAGATTACAATAGAAGTATTTCGAATTATGTACTAAAAATATAGTAAATTAAATGACTCATTATCAACTCTATCTACATTCTACATACAAATAAAAATTATTCGCAAAATATGTTGCTAAACGCTAAACTCGAAGACAGCGGTACGGGGTTTTTCTTTTATTTATTCCTTGAACTATGAGGATTATGGAGAAAAAAAATATTGGAGGCAGCTAATAATAATAAAAAAAATCTTATATTTAATGTTTATTAATATGTTATTTTATTTTATTGATTTTCAAATAATTTTACTTTCTTTATGTATTGGAATTTTTTCTTTATTTTTGTTTAATTGAATGCGTTTTATTACTTTTATCAATTAAAAGTTTAGATTTAATGTTCCCCATAATTTTAATAACCCTCCGCATAAAATATTTTCTATCTTATTTTACATGACTCCAAGGCCACTTAAAAGTAAGAGATATCTCGAAAATGTCACAATATATTTACGGTATGTTTCTATTACAATGTACCTTGACATATTAGACAATTCATCTTTGATTGAATCACACATTTCTTATATATTTGCTTAACAGAGATTTTTAAAGAACTTTTTTATGTGACAAGAAAAAAAAGAAAAATGGAGCTACAAAAACTGATGTCCAAGCTGCAATAAACGTAAAAGAGGAAGGCATTTAAGAATTTCGAATGATTTACCAGATTAAGGTAACAATAAATATAAAAGCTAGATATTGTCACAGTGCAGTCAGAAATGGTGGGTTTGAATTGATGGTAGAAATATAATATAGGTAAAGTATCTGAAATAAAAGGCTAATTATTGTATATAAATTATCCTTAATGATTCAACCGCTCTTTATCTTTATTATTATCTCTTTAATATAACTGTGTAAATGTAATAGATCATTTATTAATCATTAAAAGTTTATAATAAACAATCATTCAAATTGCTGTAGAAGTTACTTGGTCAGCTTGCTGTTTCATGTGTTCTTATTGAAACAGTATAATAGCAGAATGGGTTATATTTAGTTCATATTATTCTAGATGTGTGCGCATTGCGTTATATATTTACTAGCAATGGGTGTGCATGAGTACTGGTTGAAAACTCCTACTGCATTTTGTATATTAAGCCAATTTATTTTAAAGAAAACATATTTCCTGCTCATTTTTTTACAAAATTTATCAGCTTTTATAACTCGACCTTAATGCCCCGGTTGAGTTACCACTCACTGAGATTCACAGACCTTGAGTGTGATGGTATCAAAGTCCAAAATACTACTTTAACACTGTATTCTATTAATTTTGCGTTCAAATTAAAAGAAGAATACATGTTACAAAATTTTTATATATTATACTAAAACTTTTCTAAATTCAAAAACCAAGTTTCAAAATGAGAATTTAAAATTTTCTGGGTGCCGCTTTAAACTGAACTGAAACAACGAAATTGGATCATATTTTCTAATCATATTCGATTTTCAAATATGTTTTTCATAATTTGTGTTTACAGGTGGCCAGACACCCAATTAATTCGAAATACTAAAACAGTAAAACATAGACAGTAGACACCTTCGTGAAGGTTGTAAATCAATACGACAATAATGTAAATCGTCGCGATTGTTATCTACGATTCAGCTTGGACATGATGTCACTGACAACTGACAGCCGACAACGAGGCCTTGGTCGCCTTGGTGGCAAAACTGCTATTTAGTTGTATATGTTTTACATAATAAATGCAAAAGGAAACCTTGAGAGTTTTTCTCTTTTGATAAATGATTACTGTTGAGAAATATATTTTATAGAGACCATTACGTTCCATTTTAAATGAAATATTTAGCAAAATTGCAAATAATACATTCATAATATATAAATCTTTAAATAAAAGTATAACCAAAAAGGAACCTTGTTGACGCCTGCATCAGATACTATCACCGTCGAATGTGGACTTTCGCAGTTCGCGGAAGAGAAGTATATAAATTAGGTAAATTATTGTGAATTTGGTAATAACTGTTATATTTATAAGGCCTTTCGTATACTTAAGGTTATACACATTGTTGTCAAAAAAGGTAGTTAAAGTTAAAATAACATTTACAGTTAAAATAAAACACTTCTAAAATAGACAAACCTTGTTAATTTAAAATTAAATTAATTTTCTGTAATGTTTATACTTTTGTTAACAGAACAGTTTAGGAATAAATTCATATTACAATATTAACAATGATTAATTTTGTCAAAGTTCCATGTTTTTGTTAGTCAAAACGAGTTTGTATTTTTTGCTTTATTACGTTTATTAACGTGTACAGGTAAATCATTCCTATTTCTCATTACTCGTAAGTCATTGTTGAGTGGATCGTAATTTGCGCAGTATGTTACAAGGTCAAAGTTAGGACGTAAATGATGACATATAGTTGACGATCGTAGAATAAATTACATTGGTTTCATAACGTGCTGTAGTTGTGATATGTTACTTGTTATATTTAGATATACATGCTAAATTATAATTATGTGAAGAATATTGGCGGAAGTATGCTCAAGTTACTGCAAGATCGAGATAGTTGAATAAGACCTTTACTTTTAAAAGAGATTCTTGAATAATAATAGTTTTGTATAAATGTATATGTGGCATATATGTGGCAGGTATATCACATAAAACTTTTATAAAATTAAATATTTTCATTAGCCGTAATTTGTACAGTCCAATACGATAAGTGTATTAGACATTTTATGACTTTCAGACATATTGGCTTGATTTGACTGCATTTTGCATACTGATTTAAACGAAGATAAAACACACAGGAATCGGTTGCCTATAATACATTAAAAAAATACACCTCTCATACACAAGTCTTAAGTATGTAATAAAACAATTATATTATTACAATGATGTAAATTTGTTTTGATCTCTGAATACTGACGCACGATATAACAAAGGATATGTATGGACAGGTGCATTTTTCAGCGCCACGAGCAATCAACTTCTTTAATATCAGCCAATAATTACAAATCGTTATACTGCCAATTGAAACTTAGTCTTTGTAAAAAGGAGTTATATATAATATGCACTACGCATATTGTGTGACTATAGATTTAAAATACTGTTTGGCGAGTTGTATTATATCATTTCGCAGTCGTAGCAATGAGCAATGCCGGATTTAGGAGTCTGGAGGGCTCGGAGCTACAGAAGAGTCCCACTATCGCTAAATTATTTTTCAGATAAAAGAGATAAATTTTTGAAGTTATAGTAGTTTGAAGTTAGTTCTTTTGGCGCGTTATGGAAAAATGATGATAGTAAATTTATACAATGTGCGCACACACCGTCTCAGAAAACCGACACCCTGAAGTTAGCTACACTTAACATTTTAGTTTTTTCTCTTGTTAGTGTTCTTTCTACAAACGTTGGCGAAAGATAAAATTTTTGAAAATATTTTTTTAAGACACGTTTTTTCAGTCCATTCTTACAATAAATAATTTATTGTAAAACCAAGTATAGATTGTTTTATTATTTAAGTTTCTTTTGTAGAGGCCCCGGTGCTGTAGCCCCGGTTGCCCTTCCTTAAACCAGAGCTGCCGTGTAGAAATGTTTCGTTATGTATCATTTATCATTTACCCCTTAGATATATCAAATGGCGTTACATATTATTATGAATGCTTTCTTCACTAAAAACAATATTTAGCAACTCTCTTCCAGTTTTCATTTTTCAGTGATCATTTTTCTTTAGACTTTACAAAGTTCCTTAACAGTTGGCACCAGATTTGTGGCGTTGTCAACTACTGCCGCAGCATTCACCCGAAAAAAGTGTATGTTGGAATCATCAGTAGGTCCAACGGATTAGGCGAAGTTATATTGGTGGCTGTTACAACTTACTACGGTACTTCTTCCAATAAATTTCTATGACATTATGTTCAGAGTACTAAAGCGCCAACCGACGCTGAGTAAATGTATCGCCTGATCGATTCTTTTTTTGATTTTGATAACCGGAAACTAAAGAGAACCTACTTTTACACTCGACCTTGACTTCGACCCCGGCTGCGTACCAATAGTTTTATCGATGTGCGCAATTAACACATACATGTAAAGGAAAATGTGAGGAAATTGGCACATCCAGAGAGAAACAAACATTCATCAGACACGTGTCAGTCACAGGCGGATTACCTGATGACCATACGTGAAACATAATGATATTACAATGAAGTAGGACTACATTAAAGCTGTGGATAACTGTCTGGTTATAAAAAGTTTGTAACCGTATTATAAATAACTGTTTATCACAACGGTCAGTGATATGTCTAGACCGATGCATTGTTACCGACCCCGACAAGATAAGCTCATGCTTATTAATCTTTAAATTCAAATTAAAACAGATTCAATACCTAAACATATACCTAGCGATGTTTACGTCAAATTTCTATCTGATTTCATTATATTTGATTGTTTCTCTAAGGTAAATAAGGCAAGAAAGTTATACATTTTTGCGACTTATGCTTTGCCAGACGGCCCTAGTACATCCGGGTAATAATTAATCCACAAACTTATCAGTAAAAATAATATCAGACATCTCCGAAAATTAAGTAGGTACTTATTGAATCCTTATTCATTCCTTTTTAGTTAAATAATTTATAGTTAAAGGCTAATAGAGTGGTAAAACTTATAGATATGTAATAACTCTTAATGTAATTTACTTGATGACTTTGATGGAAGGTGGTCACCGCTTACTCCGCCCATTACCATCTGCAACTATAAGGCAATTGCAGGTGCGTTGCGACCTTTTGCTTATTTCTTTTTGCTTTTATTGCATTACAAATGCATTTAACGTGTGAATGGAAGATCCAGCTTTTAAGAATGCAGTTGTTAAAATAATACGTATTATATAAAATGTCTCAAATAATGTGATGCTAAACGAAGTGAAGACTTGTATGAATTTCTCTACTTTCCCACACATTCACGAAATCCGTAACGTTGTGTGTGTAGCGTTTCAGTGTGGGAGTGAACGTAGTCGATTACCACGACTAAATGTAAGTAAATTGTTTGTACGCTTTATTGCATTGTATTAGAGCTTACAATCGCATACAACTTATATTCAGTAGTTGGTGCCGTATTGTTTCATGTTTAGGTATCACTGTGTTGAGGTTAAGTAGAGCGGTGTTATCTCCGAACAAAGATTCCGTGGAGTTCTGATTAACAAAACAAACAATATTAAATTTTTCTGTTTAAGAATGCTGTTACTTTTATTCAAGATGGCCGGCAGCTTATTATAGTATTTTACTGCGTTGTCAATAAATCAGTAAGCGGCAATTAAGTGACGTGTTGACGTAACAAAACAATGTATAAAGGCGAAATGTTTCATAATTGGTCGGTGTTTAGCGTATTGGCCATCTAGCCTAAATGTCATCGAACGGAGTTTTGCAAGAACGTCAATCACTGGCGGTCACCTACTTTCGCGATCGGCCGACGGCGATTAGCCGACTATTTACATTCACTGAGACCTCACTTCGCTTCCACGCAACAATTGTTTCTATAGGAATCTTTTATTTATGGCAACAGAGTGTCTGTGTGCGTGAGCAGTAACCGACGCTTGTGTCTTACCTGTTTGATAGCGCAGCGGCGGCGTGTCAAAATTGACTTTATTTCCGAGGAGGTGGGTCGATATTCAATTGCAGGCTGGTGACAGAAATGCTTTACCGATAATAAGTCAACGCTCGAACTCGCCTGTTTGACAGGATTCCAACCGCGTCTGTCCCTGTTTGTTTATTGTAACGAGCTTAAGGTGCGGTTTCGAGTGATCTCCTGGATCGCCTTCTGTGATTGTTCTCTCCGCTACTCGGTGTGTTTGTGCTGGTATGATACGTCATTGTACCGCGCTCGCCTCGCCGTATCCATAATTGCTCGTCGACCGACTTTAACAGCTCTTCGTTGATTAGTTTCGCGATGATTTATATTATTAATTCAAAGTTTCATCTAAATTAATCTAGTAATAGATTATCAAATTTTATTTATTATCATACGAGTTAATATCATTCATTATTTAATATGTTATAAATTTAACATAAATAATTCAGGCTTTGATACATCAAGTATTGATTTATAGATAGACATTATCACTTTGGATTGTTTGATAATAGATACTGCTTATTGATTTGTTTCCTATCTGTATAGGGGACAATATTTAGAGCTACATATTGGTGATAGCTTGGAAAATTATTAGATAAGGGAAGGTCAACAAGGAGTCGTCAGCGCGGGTGGCACCGCACATGACGCGGCGCGACTGTCGATGCGACGAGCCGTCAACGGGAACGCGCATTCCCGCATAAGCTCGAATCTAAAACCTGTTTACAATACATGACTCACTGTGCGCAGATGATTTTTGTATGCGTCAAATCCAACAATCAATGTATGGCAAACAATACATTGAATTCGTAATTTTTTACGCAGATGGTTGTGCAAATGCCTTCTCTCTCGCACGCGCCCGACCTCCTTACAAGTGCCGCCCGCAAGGTCGGCTGCCTTAATTAATAAACTCACCGTAAAGTATTTGAGATCGGTGACTACAATTCTAGCCAGCCTTTGTCTACTTATCACCCTTATTTGGAGTTTTATTTATTTATAGATTTAAATCTATAAACGATAGAATGAAAACTGCTGAACAAAACAGTCGACACGAAAAGTAATTTACTATGTGGCAAAAAATAAATTTTTACGTGTTAGTGGCAGAGTGCCGGACATCTGTCATCATCACCTATTAACACCTGCATGGTAACAAATTATGACGACTTGTAAAATTTATTTGTCTGTGTACGTCTAGCTAATTTAATGAGTTTATATTTATAATTAGAATTGTACTATTTAATTACAAAAACAATATTTTTTGCGTTGTTTGAGTAAACAAAAATATTTTGTGTATAGTAATTGTGGTTGCCTGGAAGAAATCGCTTGAAAGCGATAAGGCCGCCAGTTGCCCTCCTTTTCATTTATGTTCAATTTTATATTGTAATTTAACGAAGTGTTAATAAATAAATATTTATTAAATTAAAAACCTACGGGTGAAGTACCCACTTCATGTTGTGATATGCGTTTTAATACAAATTTTAAAAAGCTACCTATAAAGGATTTGTAATCAAATATTAGGCACACATGTTTAATTCCCAAAACAATTTAAACTAGTCTAAAAATATCTCAGTAACATGCTCAATGTTAAAATGCATTAGTTGAACAGGATTCAATCAATTGTATGTTAATCGTATACAAAATTCTAATTTAAAGTTTGTAGCAATTTTGAGATTAATTTTACTCTTGTATCCTAATCTGTTTTTGGTTAAACCGATGTGTTAAAGAAGAAATGGTAATCCATTAATTTTTATTATTATAATTTAATTTAAACATCTTTTAATTTATACAGTCAAAACAGAATACGTTCGTAATCACATTATTTATTGTTACCCAAGCACTTGCTAATCTTCAGGTTACATAAATACTGCCATCTAACTAGGCAGCGACCAATACATGACTTGATAATCGTAACATTAAACCAGTTAGTATTATTTAATCAATACGTTAGAAACGAATTTCCTATCATTCCACAATTAATAGCAAAAGTTATTAACATTATACCAATGAATAATAGTTTCTAGTTTTAACAGGTTTTTTTAAATTTAGAAGGGCTTCTCGATAAATATTTAATTACACCTAAAACTGTTCACGATTTCGAAATCCGAGAACCTTGCTTAAATTTAAATGATAAAGAGCACATCAAATGTAGTCATAACAGGTTGTATAAATTGAAGTAAGTGTGTCTAATGCCGACTTGCTTATGGGATTGCTATAAATAGCGGTTTTGCAAGTAACTGGATTGACGCCGAGATCCGTGGCCGATTCGAGCGAGCGTCTGTTTCGAGACCACTTCGCAGATGTATTATGAGAAATAATTTGCATTTAATTGCCTTAAGCTCCATTAACATTTAAATTTCGACTTTAAAATTGTCAAATAGAAATATGAAAGGGGCTTACCGCTAGATCTAGAGATAATCTAGTTTTGGATTGTTTGTATTATGTAATACGTTAAAAATCAAAGAACAAAGCTTGTCACGTCTACATAATTTAATATTAATCTATACGCTGCGAGGCTCACATTGTTACCTGCTTATGTAAGTCGGAGCGTCTTCTACTTTCGAATCAAGTTTATTGACACGGCAAGCTCGACAAATGCCTGCTTAACAGTTACATCGCTTCGGCTTCACTTTGATTATGAGTATACGCGATCTTACTTCTCTGTAACGTTCTCATTTCGACACAAAACCGGATCTGAGATGTACGCTCCAAGGGTGACGTTAAGAATCGCATCACGCCAAATATGGTCAACGCGTATTTATTATTTTAATATTAAATAGCTGTTGTTGTCTGACCAAAATTGGACGTGTCATCGCATGTCATTCTCCAGAAGCGTAGTGAATACGGAAAGGGGGACTTGAAAGGTTTAACACTTGATTTACATTTCAATAAAGATGTCATACGCTGAGCAAATACTATTAGCAATAAATTAATCGGTTCAAGATTTATAAATCTATTAAGAGATTTTATGTTAATTTTATATTGACCGCCTCCGTGTATCGGTTTCCTAGTAAGCCAGTCGAGTGGCGACCATTAAGTTTAATGCCAATAAATCTAGCGGTGTAAACGGTTTGTCGCGGAGCAGTCGCGCGCGCAGCTAATCGCTGCTTAGATCGCTAAGCTCCTTTCGTCAGGTTTTGTGAGGATATGCCCAGTTCTATTACATCGATTTTATTTTCTGAAATTTTTTGAATGTACGAAAACATATCGCATCTTTAAATGATTGTTTGGCTTATTTTTTAATTCTCATACCTCATTTGATTATACAACAGGTGGATAATACTTAAATGCTATTAAAATAAAAAGTTTATCATTTACATTACAATTATTGTAAACAGCAATGTAACGTAGTCCCTAATCATATCTCTTTAAAATGTACGTATTAGGTTACTTACATATATTGGATTGGATATATAATCAAGGATTCGTTGTATAAAGGCGGCACGCGAACACATAAATAAGGCAGTTCTTTGAGTGTTTGACAACAGAGTATAAATGTCGCTTTAATAAATTTTATTAAAATAAATATTCACTATTTATGACCATATCCGCCGCTTATTTGCAAATTATACTAGGAGCGTTTCTTTCAAAACATACAATAGAAAAATATTAATGTATATTTTCAATACATAATATTTCACAATCTATAAACGCATTTAACTACTAATAATTACAAACAATGTACTTTATATTCAAAATTGAATTAAAAAACTGATGCTTAAAAAACTTCAAAATGTCTGGGGGTTTTGACAATTGACGAATAAATCTGTCAGTACGTTTTATTTTACCGTAGTTCAATGACATTTAAAGCTTTTAATTGTATTATATTTAAAAACGAGGCACGTAAGATAAAAATAAAGTGGTTAGAGATGATAAATCTCATGTTTTATTTTGCGACGGCGCATCTTTGCATTCGTTACTCTGCTACTCGTATATTACCCGCGTGTATTTGTTAAGAGTGTAATCGTTAGTCACTGACATCAAAACGAATAGTCAATGAAAATCGTACAGATACGACACCTTTACTATCAACTACTTTCAAAGCTATACACGAATAAATTAAAACATATATGGTTTCCTTAAACTTCATATCTATTATGTCTAAATAATATTAGGAATTTTGTTTCTACTAGAGTGACGTGTTAAATAAACATTTGTTAGTCGAAATTAAATTGTTTCATGCAACTGTGAAGCGTGGCTCTCAACATAATTACAGATTACTAATGACAGATACACATAGCGGTCCCAAAATCATCCCGGGAGCCTATGATAGACGCATAACGCGCAATATGATCCGTCTTTCTGTTTGACCAATCATAATTAAGCGAAACGCGCCATAATTTCGTTACGTTCATTTTCACGATGCGGGTTCCAACTCTAATTACAATTAAAATAATACTTATCTATCTATGCTTGGATGACCTTACTGCACCCTAAAAAGGCAAACTTTAAATTATTTTTTGTGTACGCTTCCAAGAGTATAATATATTCTTCCATAGTCTTGTGTTAATTTGAAAATAACTTTAATAAAACAATCTGAAACCAGAAAAAAACGTAAGTAAATATAATTGTTAACTGTAAGTAATAAATATTAAATTTTATAGTGTCAAGATACAACCAAAAGGTCAATGTATAAGACCAAGACTGGTAGTTTTCCAAATGCGTTTTATATTCAACTGTTGCTCAAAAGCCATATTTATCAGAGAGTAACAAGGCTAATTGTCATTTCTATCCTCTCTGAGGCTTACATCATCTTTGATAATATCTCGAAAGCGCATCGAGCGTGTAGGCATTTACATAGATCGCGCCCACAATGTACTGTCCACCAAGATTTTTACATTCGAACGAGTATTATACGGTCAAGTTGAAATGTTTATAATCCGTGAGACAATACTGACAGGACTACCTCCCCTTTACATATCAGCATTTGATTTCACTCAGACAGGTTCTGTAGGAATGTATGCCGTGGCATACGACCGAGTTTAATAAAGCGCGCACTTGCTACTTTATTACTTTTTGTAGTCATAAATAAAAACGCTTTCGAGAAAAAACGTTTTATGCTTTATTGAGCCCGTCGATTTTGTTCTGTGTGCTTGTTTTGAATGTTTTTGATGTCAAAAGTTAAATGCTTTTAACGTATTTATTGCTGGGTCAGTTAAGGGTTTCTCGTTTATGCGCCGCTGTATTTCGATATATTAAACGTACCTAAGAATTTGCTGGTGCCAATAGTATTGAAGAAACATATGTTATAAAGTATACTGTCAGTTAAACATTGCTCTAGTATATTAAAGTATTAAATTGATTATGTACTTGGTTGTACTAAGAAAAAGCTTATAAGTCGCGTAGCATGCGTAGGCGGTGTTCGATGACGTCACAAACCCTACGGCTTCGTAGCTTGCTACGAAACATTACGAGTATTTTGTACAATTTAGTATTAAAAAATTATATAAATATAAATGTTACACAGATTTTTAATTATATTGTCTGGTCCAATAGTAAAGTTTTAAATAGATAAAGAAATGAAAGCGTGTCGCGAAAGTTTGTCACGTATCTCTTACGGAATATTCATTTGTAGTTGTATTTGTTACACATACATGTGCCCATGCCAATTCTATACATAGCTAAAATTAACAGATTATTTTAAATATACATTATTACATACACACATAGTTTATTTGTGCCAAAAACGTTCCGTTTAGTAAATCCGAGATAAATTCACTTACCTGTCGCGACCGCAGCGCGTTTCTATAATAACCGTGATATTGCGATGATACCGACTGGAAAAACTTGTTCACCGGATGTCGATATCCTTAAAGGCTCGTGGTACTGTGTGTATCAACAACTACATTGCCCCGCTGCCATACACTGCGGCGTATTGATTCCAAAGCTCTGGAACATGTTAGCAGAAACGTCAATGTATTTGGAGTAGTTTTCATGTGTGCCTTATTAATGGTGTATTCGGGACGTTTTGGTTTTTGGTAAGGGCTCATGGCTTTCATTCATGCCGCCTCAAGCTACGGACCGATCTCATCTTCCAATTACCGCAGCAACTGTTAAGTACTTATACTTTGATTGTTTTCTGATACTGACAATTGTGATAACGCTTTTAAAGTTCAATGTTTTTTTAATTTCTTCAACTTGTGTTAGAGGATGTTTTTGGCTTACATTTAGGAGGTTACCGCCGGTGGTCGAAACATTGTTCTCTGTGTGTTTTCAATATTTTAAGAATTGCTAAGCTCTTCTTGATTAAATCACATTTGCACTTAATGTTGTTATAATAAGCTTAAAGCTCCACCTACACAAAGCTTGAACGGACAGAAACAATACATTTAATATGCCACAGTACTTGTCCATAAGTCCAATAAGATCTTTCACAAGTAGGTGTATTGAAGACCTCAGCGCATTGTGCTTGGATTACACAAACCATGAGCGCAATCGTCGTTTCACAATCCCGGGTTCACCGACCGACACCAATACCTAAATTAATTTTCTTTTCGGTCCCGCGTGGCGTCACTCATTGTTCAATTTGTGTCCGATTTCGGAGCGAAGACATCCATCGCTGTCGCGGATTTTTTGCGGTGCGACGAGTCTGTTGAGTTGATAACGGGGGAACCGGTAATCAGATAATGCGAGAACAAACACACATTACCTAGAGTATAGCGTTTATTACTACTTACATCGAGTTTTAAATATATTATTTTTAGAACAAAAAGAGATATTTTTGTTTTCTGCCCTCCCACATAAAGAGGCGTGCAATTTTGCGTCTTTTTATACGTAATTTTTTTTGGATATCGAATCCAGCTTGACTTGTAAAACAAAGACCCCTGTATGCCTCATATAAGGCAGATAACTAAACCAATTATAAGGCAATTAAGCCACACTTAAAAAAATATATTTTCAAAATTTCAGATTCCGCAGTGTTAAAAAAATAATATGAATGCGCATAATAGATACTGTAAATACTATTTACATTAACAAGAGAAATTAAATAAGTACAGCGTAGTAAGAAAGTATAGAAAGTTCGTTAGTAGAACGACCGTCGCATGCCGCAGCGTGACCTGCCCTAAGATTGGCTAATACGACCTCTCTTGGCTACACCTTAAATTAGATCAACAATGAATTCTAATTTCTACAAAATTAGAAAGGCTTTTCTAGACATTTTGCTAAGTTTATATTGTTTAATTGTATAGTAATTTTGAATACAAACTTTTATTGTTATGTACTACTAGAAGGTATCATGGGTAACATAACGGTTAACTAATAAAAAATTATGTTCTGAGTTTTCTTCTACTTTTATTTTTTATTTTTTCTGCAACTGCTTTGCACTAATGTGCTTTACGATTTGCTTAATTGTCACAGATAAAGATCTTAATATTGCATCTCATAATGTTTTGTAGCTGAAGTATTTTTTAATAAGTGGTATTATTAATATAAATAATGTATTAAACCATATTTAACCTTTCTTCTGTGTCTAAGCGGTTAGTAAAGCACTTTGTTATGTATAGCCTTTACCATAATATTGAAGAAGAAGAAAAAGAAAGCATTCGTTTTGTATTAGAAGATTCATAGACGGAAAAATAATGTTTAATACTTAAAACATAAGCAAGTTAGTAACATTGAGTACCTAGTTAAAATAATGTAATTTATTTATAGGAACAGGATTACGTTTTTAAACAATAAAACCTTCAAATAAATTACCGTTTACATCAGTCAATTATTTATAATATAGTGAAGGCGTACAAATTGTTTTCCGGCATAACTATGACAAAACCGGATCAGTTTGGACACACGGGCATGACATTTTACTAACATAACTGTAACGAGGCCACTTACCGTTGTTATTGGAGAATTATCGTTGCCTATACTCTATGACCATTTGAGTTGTTTTAAAATTAGAATGTAAGACGATTGGTCGTTTTTGTCAATTTGACAAGACATTTCATTGTGTGTGCAAATTTCATTAAGCAACTCCTACTAGTGCCTCAGAAGCCTCGGGAATGACCTAATGACCTCACTTCATAGACAATGTGTGCTCTCTAAATGGCTTCTTCCTTGCATTCCAGGATGACATGAGAAACCTTTTCTTTAACTTTTAGACAACTTTGTTCACGCTAATCACCTTCTTGCCCAAAAATCATATCAATAGCTACTAAAGTAACCAAAATCTTAAACCTTTCATATTATTGAAGTGAGAATATTCAGTTAAGATACCGTTATGATATATATTATTTGTAAACGGGGATTTCCCATTTATCTTTCTGTTATATCAAAGTAGTTGCCTGACAGCGTTTGGTGACTGATTTCTTGGTATTTAAGACATCAGTTAAAGATAATAGAATCGTTTCTAAATCAAAAGGAGACAGAAACTTGTGAGATATAAGGGCAAGTTTTACATATTTTAAACTTATTACAGTTTTACTATGAGGTAAAATAGGATAACCGAATATTGTGGCACCGCAACTCTCTGTCCCTCAGATCTCTGCATCTCTTTTCTTCATAATGGTTCTTTATAAGGAGATGATCAGCCTGTACTAACAAAATACCCCTTTGATTAGCGTCTAAAGATGCTGATCACGCTGGTTTCATTAGATTGTCTACCCTATGAGCAAACAATACGGAGCATAATTATGGCTTCGGTCTTACGACCTCAGGTTTAAAGACGCTTGCCAATAGCCTAACCCCTATCTTATATATTTTACTCTTTATGTATTATCGAATACTTAAATGATCCTAATCTTTCGGATTGATTTGCTCCAGTTCAAACAATTTGTATTAAAAACTTGGTGATTGAAAATAGTGGCGGAATGTTTCTTGCCAGTTCTTATTACCCGCTCTACGCCATTGACTTGCGAACTGGTAGTAAATGTAAATTTACAATTAATTTTTTTTTTGACGTTCGTAAGTGTACTTGTTTATCTATATGAATAAAGATATTGTTGTTTGTTTGTTTTTTTGAAAATTCGGAAACATTTATTTACGGTATTTGTTAACAATACTTTCGATTACATAATTTCTCTTTATTAAACAAAATGTTTCTATAACCGGAACATTGACGTGCGCGTGATCAGTGTATTGTTACTACATGGCCCGCTTCATACGAACAAATGGTGAAAGTATGTATTCAAACGCACTTAATCTACGCTCAACCGTTTCCTATTTCCATATTGCACTTTGATGAAAGTTTTTAAAGGAAATTATTAATACATATACTCTTCTCTTATCTATGAAAGTACTTTTTACATACATACATATATAATTTTTTCGCCAATGCCCTGCGAGTGACACGCGTGTTACCCGCAGAAGCAATCAAAGATTAAAGAGTTGCCAGAACTTAATAATATGTTCATTTCTGCCTTTACTAGCATGCTATGCTAAGGAATATGTATATTCTATATTTAATATTCCGTCTATGATGGCATATATTCGGGTGTCCGATCTTATGTGTTTAATTGCACCGTATCCAAAATATCCCTCGCAAATGTACTTTAAATTTTGAGGTAAATTTTTATTTTATTGTTCGATTAGTTAAAACAATTCCGTGATACTTAGTGATCCGAGAGATTAATGTTGCGAAAGCCTTAGTTCTTTCTACCGCAGGTCAATGAACTTCTGCAATAAGTAGCTAACAACAATTGGAGCGCAATTTGCGTCTGCGCAAAGTTTCAACTCTGACAATACTAGAGTTCAATAATTACGTAAGTCAAGTTAACTTGGAAATAAATGAGTTTGCAGTAAAATAATGTTCACCAAAAAGTTCTTAATATTTTGTCGATGTCATAGAAACAATTACCTCTATAAAAATTAACAAAATATTCCTTGTTACAAAAGTTTATTTCCTTCTTAAATGGATGCAAACAATTTAATAATTAAAAAAAAAGGTATAGTTTTGATATATTGTAATGGTATTACTTTTAAATTAATTATATCACACCTAAATTAAACAAATAATAAATCATTCTTATAACTTAAAGGGTCATAATTTAATAAAAAAAAAACGTATGCCAAAATCTGTACGAAAAACCAACATGAATCATCAAAACATCATCAACCGATAGAAATTAAATACGTACTAATTAATTATTGATATCGAAGTAGTTTGTCTAGATTCGGTAGTATTTGTTGTGCAACGACAATCGTTTGCCTTCCGAGAGGTTTCATAAACACTTTCGTTTCAATGCGGTGCATAACTCAACGAGAAAGTAACATCATTTTACTTATATAATTTAAAAAGACGGATTAGTAATGGGAAATTTTGTTTACCGATATTTGGTGTTTATAATATTTTAGCTCTATATTTTCTCTCAGTCTTCACGGACGATAATGTAAGTTAACACTTTAAGAATTCTTATTCTAAGTCAATAATATCGTAGTTTTAAATCTGTATTGCCCAGAGCGCTGTCAATTATGTCAAAAATCATAGAGAAATAATAGATTGACAGATCTAGGCGTAGCAGACAGATTGAGGTTTGTTTTTCGTGTTGTATCCGGAGTGCACGACTAGAGAAGAGCAAAGCAGTTAATTCAGAATAAACAGAAATAAACCGTGTACCTTAGCTGTTAAAATAAAAGTGAACTTTTATAACTTAAAGTAAATGGATACCCACACAATAAATTTACGCCCATAACTTGAGCCATTTGTCGTATTAATAAAATATTTGACGACAATCTATTGATTTTTCATTGCAGTCATAGAGTTAACTGAGGCGATTACAATATAAATTGCTCAAGTTTGCGTCACTGGCCGGTCACCGGTGACGTATGCAGGCGTCCACGTCCATTTTACTGTCGATCTCTTGCGTAATTTAACTAAGTTGCATTAATTTTGCGAGCCATTGTTTATCAGTAATGCCGCATTTATGTTACAAACGTAAATTATGTAAAATATAATGTTATCGATTTCAGGATTTCTTTAACAGAAATTACATACTTTTATATGCCCTAAATAGGTTACGAAATATGTTTCTTCGGCTACTTCATTGGTATCTTTATTTTTTTATAGAACAGGGGGCAAACGGGCAGGAGGCTCACCTGATGTTAAGTGATACCGCCGCCCATGGACACTCTCAATGCTAGAGGGCTCGCGAGTGCGTTGCCGGCCTTTTAAGAATTTGTACGCTCTTTTCTTGAAGGACCCTAAGTCGAATTGGTTCGGAAATACTTCAGTGGGCAGCTGGTTCCACAAGGTGGTGGTGCGCTTTTAGAAAAACTTATAACAATATTAAACTCATTAAAACAACGTTTCGCAACATCGAAACTTACGTATTCCACTTTCAAAAATCAAAGTGATATTCGTAATCAATAACGTGGATTGCTTTAGTGTAGCGGCATCTGAAATTATTGTTGTTTATACATTCATTTGTCATTAGTCATGGTCGCCAATACTGAAGTGTTTGAACGCCTTTCTCAAGGCCAGGTTTGAAATAGAATAATCTATGCCACTTGAAATTATCTAAATTACATTTCATTATAAGTAATTGAGTTATGTGGAAATTTTTAATTTTTATTAAACACTTCAGCTTCGTCACTATGACCACGGGATGTAAAACAAAGATTATGGATGTAATGTATGTTTTAGGGACCATTTTTTATTTCTTCTTTAAATAGTGCTTTCGAAGCTCGCCGCGCTGCTTAACTTAGTTAGACCTAACGATGACCGAAAATTCTTTAATCAAGACTTGCGTCTGCAGCCAGGTGTACTACTTCACTTTGCCTTGAATTATAACTTTGATGTTACGTATTTCGATTTTTTTAGAAACTCAAAATCGCAAATGAAATATACCAGAGATAGGTATTTTTATTTTAATATTTCCGCATCCAGAATTCTATTTAATGTACTTCCTAATGTTCTCTGCTCGTGAGTACAAAGCTATGTATTTGTAAATTGCAATCTGTCAGTAGGTCGTAAAATGCAGTGTCGTACGTAGTTCGTTCAAACTTAAAGCTTAGTCACTGAAACATTCCAAGCGTTCCGATCCTCTTAGGACGTACATTTTACTCACGATATTTATTTATTAATCGCATATTTAGATTATTACGGTACATATGAATCATACATATAGTTTCAGAGAATCACATATAACCTTGTTTAATTGACTTCTATAAACAAACTAGGTTTATCACATTTAATCGTCTTTCATTAATACAGCTGAAGTTAATCTTTGTTTGAAAATTTAAATTCATCGTTTGACAGAGCCGCCATAATTCTAATTATAAGCTGTAGTTTAAAAGTATGTTTTTTTAAGCAACTAACTGAATTTTGTTTGCGAATACAATGATAAAACTATCTACCGTAATTCAAAATCATTTGACCCTACAACCGTCTAATAGGTTTACAGACGGCGGTACACAAAAATTAAAGGTCGAATAGTATTTAGAGTATATTGAAGTTCGTTAAGAATTATAATAATAATCACATTTCTCCTAGGTTACCAATGTAATCCAGATTTTTATGTTACAGGATTTTGTAAGCACACGCACAGCCTTGGCAATATGATGGATGTAAAGTTGAATTATGATGAGTATTTGTCGAAAGGCAGTGGTCGTGTCATTTTGCGATTGCTCAATGTCTCGCGACGCCGGCGCAGGATCCAAGTGGCGGTGATTTATTAACCAGAGCCCAGACTTGATTGTGGCGACAGTGTGAATAATATTGCCAGTAATTTGTTTGCTCAACACGTAAACAAGTTTAATTCACCGCTATGTTTGCTACAGTTGTATGTAGAACTAGACTAGAGATAATAAGATATTAATAAATTTAATTAAACGTAAATAAAACTTATATTGATATAACTGATGTTGACTTGATATAATCTTAATAAAAACGTTATTCTAAGCCAGTTATAATTTTCATTTAATAATATATCAACACTCATGAACCTAACACAAATTTGTGTTTTGTGTAACAACTACAAGTAAAATATATCCGTTGTTTCGAACAACTCTGCTTTAAGGCCTTCATATAGCGAACTTTTAGTTTAATAAAGAATATTATATAGTTTACATCAAAATATATAATATTATTTAACTGTCTATTACCTGTAAATATGTTTTATTTCAAAGTAATTAGCTATAAACAGGACAGTCGTTTTATTGATTAGTTTTCATAGGCCTTTCCAAGCCGCAAGTAAATATTTTTCGTCGACCATTGACTCGGGACTCGCTTAGTTTTTTTTTGGAAGTAGACAATAATATCAGTTTGTAAAATGTTTGTCAATTGAAAAATGTATAAAAAATGTTTTATTGTTTGAATGAGTTAATTATAATAATAATATAATAATTACTCTGGCAATGAGAGTGTCCATGGGCGGCGGTATCACTCAACATCAGGTGAGCCTCCTGCCCGTTTGCCTCCTGTTCTATAAAAAAAAAGAATATCGTAATTGATTCAAATGTATGTAAAAATAAAATATACAGCCGAATTGAGGACTTTAAATGAATGTTGTTTTCTATCGTCGGTATTGACGTGTACGCGTGTTCCCCTTCGACCTAAAATTAGACAAACGTTGATTCCATTCTGTTTTTATAAATAGACGCGTAACTTTAACGTAATAGGACGTATCGATTCTATGATTCGAGTCTAAATATAATAAGGTGCAGAGTAAAATACGTATAATTTTGATTTGAAGCTATTGAATTTATATGTGATTGCTACATGAGCCCGATCGGCTAGTATCTTCGGGGTACAAAGTGTGCCATACATTAGATTGTAGACTCTTCCCCTGACTACACCAATGGAGTCCGGCCATGTGCGCATTTAATACTTGGTCGTACCGTGGAGAAAAATCATCATGTTTCAGATCTAAATGGTCCACAGTGTGCGTCAGGCATAGGCAGATCACTTACCAAAAAGATTACGAAATAGCTAGTAAAACTTGAGGCTTTTACTAGCTATTTCGTAATCGAGAACTTTAGTGAGTCACGCTTTCGCTTAAGTTTACTTTAGGTATTAAAGGAAAACAGAATAGACCCTGATCTTATCGGCGGATGGAATCCTCATAATCTTCGGAGTTGTGACAAAGATGACGGTCTCTTCCTAATTATATAGTTGTATCCAAAAATCGGTAAAGATCTTGTTGTATCAAACCCAAACCATGTCAAAAAATGAATGCGTCAGATAGCATTAAATTTATATGAAGCACAGACAATGTCTTAATACCCAAATGATCGTGTAGAATATTATAGAATCCTTTAGAAATTTAAAAATTTAAATTTTTTTTCATTTTAATTGTGCGAAACTAAATCCCTAAATTTTTTTTGTAGTTGTACAACACCTGTTTAATTAGTATGTACAAAAACAAAAATAAAAGGCACTTTTTATAGAATTAGGGAGCAATGGCTCACGCAACTATAAATCCAAACCAGCATTTGATGGAGGAGTCTTTTAATACTTGGTGGTCGTATTTCTAAGTTACTGGTAGCCGATTCCACAGCTTGATATATATACAGCTTTAAATACTAAAAAAATAAAGTTATGACATTAACGACCCCTCTTGACGCTATTCACTATCCTTTATATTATGAGATGATATCACAATCCTTAAAATTTGCTTACTCGCATGCAATCTTACGCAGTTAGTAGCTCGGCACAATCGTCATCTGCATAGAACCGCTCCGTTCTCATTACCCCCCCGTTACCGACCCCGCGCCTCACAACGGGATCTGCCGACCTCGGCCTACCAGTCACCACTCTTTATCGTTCGCCACTCTAATTGCAAGTGCAGTGCTCATCTTTATTTGACTTATACATACGACATCCGCTAATACATTTAATATTATAAAAAGTCTTTATTCATTTTAAGTACATTTTCTTTTCAAAGTGTAAGATTTGGAAACCCTTTTAAGTAAAAAAATACCTGTGTTAGGGTTCCCAGCTCTTCCATAAACAAATTTAATTACTTAAAAAAATATTGAACCTATTTTTTTTAACCGTTTCCTTTTTATTTTTCTTTTTTGAACTGTTATCATCACACCTGAGTGCATGAGTAAGTGTCTGGGTGTAAATGTGTGAGTGAGTGAATGAGTGAGTGAGTGAATCAGTAAAGTGTATTTACATCGTGGGTCTCAAAAACAGCTCTAACACTGCATAAGGCGTGTTCATAAGCCAGTCCTTTATTAGGGTTTTTAGGTTGTAGGCGGTGAGAGGGTAGATGTTAAGCAGCCTATTTAATTTATTTAATTTATAATATGGGTCGTATAAATTACTTCTAATACTTTATTGTATTATAATCGCCGTAATGAGACATTAGGGCCGTCGCTTTCCTTGAGCAGTTATTTAACACGGAACTCTTCACGACTGTATTATTTCCTTGTTTGATATTTTTATTGAATATTTATAACCTTGATATATTTCGGCTGTAGGAATTTTACTGCATAACTCGTGTTATTTATTATACCTTTCTTGAACTTTGGTATACGTTGAATCTATGGAATGCTATGGCTAATCTCGAAATCTTGAGACCAATTTGTGAATACCGTTGATAGCGTGCAAAAGAAATTCTGTTTATGGTTAGCCCTGTGGGTGGGGTCAAAGGCTTTCTCCTTGGGCAAGTAGTTCTTCTTAAAGGGAATACGCGATAGGTGGTTGTCGCACGCGTTATTAGAAAGTACCTAGGCTGTTGTTTTCTTTTCACTCGCTTATCAAATTAGTTGCATTTTTATGCAAATCAGCCAATTTATACCTGATATCTGGAACTGGTTCTAAGGCACTCTTATCTAGTACATCCTGTAATAACCTTCGATAAGTTTAAATACTTTCTGGGTTATGACTGTTTTTTGGGACTTAACAATTAAAATTACAAGTTAATGAAAGTGATTACGAAATTAGCAGTAATTAGAATAAAAAAAAACCGGTTGTACAAAAAAGTTACTTAAATGGAGTTAATTTGTTAATTTTCTGATATGGATGTGCGGTTCTGTCTATCGTTAGGATGTATTAACACATAATTCGTTGCCAAACTGATTGGGTCATTCTTTTGTCCGCGTGGGAATGATGCAAATGAGCCGCTTCGCTATTTCTTTGTTTGATTTCGTGAAAGTTTACACGATCGAAGAGGAAACGGCGACGGGCCGATGTGAACGCCATTTTTATGTAATTGTTACGTCGTGAGGGCTGCTTAGCCTAAGCTGTGAGCGTTTAGTTCCAAAGAAAGTGGCTAAAGGCGTTATTCTTTGCTTAGTTCTTGTTTACAATAGCTAACTATCGAGGGTAGTATCCAATATACACGACTAGTAAGCAATAAATTCGCATATTTTTGGTGACAGATAATTCTTAGCGTTCGATTAAATTAGAGTGTTTTTCAGTTTGGAGAAGAACAAGAAATATTTAAAAAATCATGACCATTTTAATTTCATTACTACTACATTGAATTATCTTAGTTATATTGTTTGCGCTCATATATGATATATGTGATCGCGAATTTGGCCACACCGAGTATTGAACAGGATTGATTATATAAAGAAATTTACAAGGCTTGAGCCTGATATAGAATTTTCAACTTCAACAAACATGAATACTTACAAATTATTAAACAGTTTTAAACGATTATGTATAACTGTTTTACATTTCTACATCAGCTCATGCCTTACATCCCGTTACGCTTTGCAAAGGGGAACGCCCTATGAAATCAACCTTACCACACCCGGGTCAAGCCGACAGAGATTTTTATACTTTAAGGGAATTTATTTCATACGAAACGGCAATAAGGACTTCCATGCTACAACATGGTGGTATATACCTAGCCTTAGTATTCGAATCATTGATGTATTCATAATTCGTAATAGATACCATTAAATTTGAATATTTTTTAATTCTTTCAACTCAACTTACTGAAGGCGTAACGGCACTTTTGGTATACCAATATGTAAAGTGATAAGAACTTATGACTAAAATAATGTCCTTAGAGAAGAGCATACCACAATTACTAAAATACCGGATTTTGTGCAATGAGTTTCGGGCGACGCACGTATGTAAGCTTGCTTGATGTTAGGCAGCCGCCTACGCGATGATGCTTTTAAAAACATTAGAATATGGTCTTCGTTAAATCAAAATTTAACATGCCTTGTTATCGATTTTTGGGTCGAATCGAATGTAAATGTTATATAAAATACTTACATTAGTACCCAAACAAGATTCTAACGCAGGATTAAGCTCTTTTAAAATTAAATCAAGCTTTCTTTTTAATTTTACACATTAATGTTCCTTATTAAAACAGTAGAATATGGTGTTTGAACGTCTTATTCGTAAAAACAAAACTTAAATAAGCCTTGTTATCGATTTTTAAGTTGAATCGAATGTAAATGTTATATAAAATACAAGATTAGTACCCAAACGAGAGTCTAACGGATTAAGGTGAAAATTTAATGAAAATTTTGAATTTTGCTTTTTGATAGACGTATTAAATCTAAGTTATTAATTGTAATTTTATCCCATGTATTAGTATTAATAATTGTGTTCTATTAAATAATTTATGTGGATTATGTAAAAGTAGAAAGATTGACAAAATGCATGCACGATTGTCGCGTAGCCTCGGAGACGTGGCCTTGATTCAAACCCGCTCGTAGTGATTACCTGCCCTACACTACCTCCCTGACCTATATCTGCATTTCTGACCTTACAAAATATTCTACGCTGCATACGTTTTGTTTTTAGAGCATCAGGTACATCAGAAAATTGATTTTAGTTCATAAAAAAACCTAGAATACTTTTTGAAAATGAAAATGTACTTTTTGAAAAATTGTTTGATTGTGTGTGAAGGCTAGAAAGAAAGTTTAAAGGGTTCATCCTCTATTTAGGTATAAAATGTTTACGTTGGATTAGTAATAACAATGAAATTAGGCTAATTTACTTTTTACCAATATTAGGTTTTGTTTATATATTCCAAACATGATTAATTTTGATCAACTATACAATATTTATAATTAAATAAATTCAAAAGGTTTGGATCTTGTGGTAGTATACCTTTAATAAAGACCATTTCCTCGCTGTATTGCGATATTTACATATTTCTTTAACGTGGGAAGCACCAGGTCTGGAGTCACTGGTACTATGTACCTACACCACAAGTCTCTACTCCTAAGTGAATAATAGTTGTATCATATTTTTATTTTGACTCACGTAAATTTGAAATTCGAATCCACGTTACCAATAAACAATTAAAGCAACAGTAATAATTATCTATGGTAGGTTATAGTCGTAAAATTGAAGTATCAAGTATTGTGGCGGCGACAAAACATCGATTATTTGATAAGTTAAACGTTATCGTGCACGTGTAACTCGCGCTGTCACTCGTCACGCTCGCACTTTGACCATGAAAAGCAATGGAAATGTAATAAAAATGGGTTTGCGCGAACAATGATTTTTGAAAATAATTCGAAATTTGAAAAATTGGCTACGGTATATTTGTACACGTTATTTTTAGGATATACATTATAGGTTTTAAATAATTAATTTAATTGATATTTAGCCGCGCAATATATAACGTATGCACACTTGAAACGTAATTAAATTGATAATATGTTATATCTGATAACTTCAAAACAATATCGATTTTATGAGATATCGAACAGTGCATTTTATAAATAATAAATGTAGTAGATAAGTAACGTTCTGATGATAGTAAAGCGATAATAAGGAAATTGTATAATGGCTTATAAATAATTATAATTGCATTTTGTTTTTGACCTGAAATTTTGCTAAATTCTCCTACGAAAACGCCATATAATGTCATTAAACCTTGAAGTTTGATTCAGTGATTATAATTAACACTAAAATAATTGTTACCACTTAAAGAACAATATATAATTGTTAACACTTAAATATGAAAAAAATGTAAACGTGAACTTTAAAAATATATTTCAACTTTACATAGTTTTTTGTGTGTTTTGGTAAGGGAAATGCCATTTATTAGAAATAAATTTGACAATTAAAATACCTTAAAATTTTAAATTGTAAATAGAAATAATTGCAGGTTAAAGTAGATACTTAGTAACCTTTTGTTAAGATTCTTATCATTATCGTTGGCATTCATGCGATGAAAGTATTATTGAAAGTGATTGAAAACAATAGCAATGTATGAAGTCAATTACAGGAAGTTATGGCGAGGTGAATAGGTAGTGTTTTTCTTTATTAGACATAGTTTGATATTTGGCACTAATTGTGTTATTCAGTGATACGCAAAATCATAGATTATAGAGAGTATTAGCGTAGTGGTTATACGTGCGAATTTCTCTGAGGGACATAGGTTTTGGTTATGTCCGATGGATATTATTTATTTATTCATGTACGTCATTATTAAAACAACAATTTATAGCTCCAAATGTAAAGGTAAAATCAGTATGTTTCCCACCGAAAAATCCACCACATATGTTAAGGCACAGAAACAAAATCACACAAAGAAAGCTGAAGCCAAAGGTTTTTATCGGATCTGGTTATTTTACACGAGATAGATCTCGTGTAAAAAAACCAGATCCGAGATTCCTTGTAATATAACTAGAGTTATATTACAAGGAAATCCATTTTTCTACTATAAGAAAGAAACAGTTGAAAATTGTTTTAATCGGGTTATAAATAAACAGGGAAGTAAGGCGATGTCACGCAAATAAAACTCAGTAATTTGTGTAGACGATAAATAAAACAGTCATAACGTGGGAAAACTGAGTTTAAATGCGTGAAGATCGTTGGAAATTATTAGCATCCAAGGTGGCGCGTGCGTAGAACAACCTTGCGAATTAGTCTGCGCAGTGGCACAACTAATCATGATCCTTGCAGAATGAGTTACATCACTTAGCAACGATGAATTATTGTTTTGATTGTTGTATGAGTAACTTAAAAGAAACTCGAACACAAACTACTTTTAAACAGTTGCTTTTAATGATTTGTTAATTGTTTATAGTGATTAGTTCTCTTTCTTGTTCAATTTTTTTCCTTTTAATTCTAATGTAGTTGCAGTAATGTATTCATAATAGTAAAACTTTTTAGCTCTTTCTATAAATAAATAAATTCCAATAATATGCCAATGTATACTTAACTAAACTACGATATTCATATGATTTTTCTATTTAGTAAATCTAAATCATATATGTGTAAAGCCCTCTCATTGTTGGTACTACGCATAGTGTAGACAAAATATAAGACAAATTAAATCAAATCCTGCCTTTTTATATTCCTTGTTATCCGTCCTTAGTATTTTAAGTTATTTTGTGTTGTATATCCTTTTCATTGAGTCTTAGGACCTAAATCTTACTATTTCATTCAACGCGAGAACTTCCTTTGGTCCCTTATTTACATTAAAATATATCGTAAATTGTGTAAAGAAACGTAAAGAGATGTTTTGTTGACTATCAGACCGAAACGGTAACGTTATACTTACGAAAAAGGATTTGTCCCAATAATACCGAGGGGCTCTTTAGGGGTCACCTCATTTTACACACCGTGACTTGGAAATGTATGGTTCAGCTACGGTTATTTTTGCACTATATGTCGGAGTATGTATTTAATTTTGTTCGATACTTAATTACATTATTTTTTCGACGTCCTGGTAGACCGAAAATGTATAGTAATGTTTTATGACTATTATAAAGTTATTTTTACACTATGTAAATAATAATAAATAAATACAATTGGTACTATTTCGATTTTAAGTTATCTGTTATACGGTATCTTTGGTCGCAAAAGGCGGTCAAAATGATTACATTAAGCACTAAGAAATGTGTTAAATTTGATTGGCTTTCTCGTGGATTTATTTTCGAACTAGTTTGCCAAATAAACAACAGAATAATAAAATTCATGTAATAGATAAGGGAATAATTATCGAAGTAAATGTCAAAACAATTGGAATAAAAGCCGTTATTATCAATCAGTATTAAACAGTGTGGGAGCGGTCGACTCGCCGCGTGGGAACTTTCTTATATCTAGTGCATACCATTGATGAGTTCATTCTTTCATTGTCTAATACATTTTTACACAAATCATTACTCGGTCATTTACATAAATTAGCATCGTGTAATTTTAAATAACATTTTTAATGTTAACACAAGTTTTAATTAATATGTGTCATAATATAGTGCTAATAGAACAAGAAGAATGGAAAAATGAAACTATTAACAGCCTACAACAGCCTTTAACTATTATAAACAAAATACATATATGGTAATATTGTTCATGTACACAGTGGTCATTCCTAGCTGAGCCGACCGTGACCGCTGTGTGAGCCACCTACGCGAGCTGCGACCAGTTTAGTTGACCCCTGATCTATTCTGTTTTCCAACTAGTATCCTACTGACAGCAGCATCTTGCAGTTCAATATATCTTGGACACTTCTACATCACATCTATTTTTCACGCCTACATCAATGTGGCGCCTTTTTGCTCACTAATTAAACCTATCGGTCTTTGACACTAAATTTCTTGTTTGAATAATAAAACTATTCTAATCGCTTAATTTTTTTTTCTAACCGAGTAACTCAAAAGAAGGAATTTATCATAGTGGCTTAGGAGCTCTACTTTATAATCATTATTATATCGTCAATCCAATATACTTAGAGACAATATTTGTGTTTTAGCAAGCGTAAAACGTGTTTGTTATACTTATAAAAACTGTGACTTTCGCTTTAAATGGGTTATATCATTTTTTTTACATGCATCTTGCTCACACGTCTTAGGATGTCATGTAATTAGGAAAACGTAACCTAAATTTGTTGCTAGAGACTGATATCTCAAGCAGAAATGGAAGACCTATTAAGGGGCTGAAGCGCCATTGAATTGTTATACTTAATAAATACAACTTTGTCGTAATTCATAATGATATCATGATTTCTAAGTAACGTTCCCATACATCATTGGATTCTTCGAGATGAATCATTACGCAAGTTACGATATTTAGTACTTGATTTGATTTGTTTAAGAGGATGTTTGCTGAACCACAGTCGCGCAGTGTGTAACCAATGATATAATGCAGATAAACAAGTAATTATTACGATATTTACTCCTCATCTGAGGTTTTTTCTGCTTTAAAGCAGGCGTCACCATTCAGTAGTTAGTCTGTTCTTGGTTTTTTAAAATAATTAGGGTTATGAAATTCTTTCCAAAGGGGCGAACAGAGACGTAAGTTTGTGATGAAGTCTCGAAACAATAAATGTTTACGTAAAACAAACAGAAATAAGTACGTCATAGATTGGGAATATCTACCGGTCGATGACCTTAAATGCCATATTTAAGAGGCGCGAATAACTTGCGGCTCTTCAGCGACCATGACCGGCCGATGTAGGTGACCTCACTGCAACCTTCGAATTTCGGAATTATTGACAGACAAGAAAATAAAAAGCCTTTTCAGAATCATATGCATTTACGACAAGGCCTTCCATACATTGCATTACCTTCTAATTGTAACTAGACTATTTTGACACGTAGATCTCATCTGTCAGATAATCAAATTTTTATAGATTAAATTTATACTTTATAAGTTATAATTTATAATGATTTATTGATTCGCCCGTAAAAGTTTTTTTTTTATAAATGTGTATTGAATGGATCACTGTATAATTAAGAAAACGTGTATTTTGCAATATACTTAAACTTTATTTTGCAATATGGCTGCGACATTTGTTATCTGTTTCTTCAAGTGGATTGAGCAACATATAGTATTGCTAACTTGGCTAAAGTTTCTAAAAAAAATCTTCTCATTGTTATCTCTTTGAGTATTAATTGTAAAACTAATAACTATTGGACAAATTCACAAGTAAAATTATTGTGATAATCTTGTCTTTTATAAACCACGAACTATAGCATTCTTAAAAATATACGATGAAGATTCTAAATATGATATTTGAATAATAAAAGAATCATAAACATTGTTGACTTGGATGGCTACAGTCCTATGCCTTTATCCATCAGGGATAAAAAAAGGATATCGTAATCCATTCGGCCGTGTCAAGGTACTCCAAACAAAGGAAAATGTGAAATCGGCATTTTTTTACGAATATATGTAACATCCGTCACATGAGGTCATAGGATACAGGTAAAAGGCCGAAACACTAAATTCGGAGGTAAATGTGACTCTCTGTGAATCCTTTTGAGGATAATTTAGTAGATAAAAATCTACTTAGAAGTCAAGTTCTACACCGCGACTAAGTAATATTATCATTAATTCTACTTTTGTTGGTTCGATGGAAACGTATCCTATTCCAGGTCTCCATTGAAACCTTTTATTGTTACCATATAAAATGTCTCATTAATTCATGCAATGTGAACAGGATTAAAAATATATTAAGTTCCAGAATTGACTAATTATAAATCTATATAAGCTTTTTAATTTTAAATTCAGAACGTGTAAAAACCACATCGCTATAACTGTAGTTAGGTTGTTATAATTGAACAATAAAACGATTTTACTCAATATAGCATATGCTAACTACACGTGACGAATATGGCACGTGTTGTGATTTTTGTAGACGTCAACACATGCAAAGATTAATTCTTCGCACAACGAATGCTTTACGGTTTTTGTTACGTTTATTGATTGAGACGAAGGAGTGTTAAGGAATCATATTCGAGAAAACTGATTAGCCGACGACTAAATAATAAATTGGCGGGGAATAATGGTTGATTGGCAAGCACGAGGTAATTTGATGTTCTCTTGTTTCAGAGGCCTGCAACCACGTTGAGTGTTGCGCCAGCAGAGTTTATAGAGTAGTTCAGAGTCCGCTAAGTAGCAGAAGGAGTGGGCTCAGATTCACAGCCTTTGACAATTAGCGATGGTCATACGTATTCCTCAGCTACGAGTATCCCATGCATTTTGTGGCTGTCCCATAGGCTAGATTGCCCCTATGATGAAAAAAATCCAGGATTATCCGACTGACCAAAGACGAAATGAACTTAAGTTATAAGAGAGTCGTTTTTGAATGTCACCCTTAAAACTGTTTTGAATTGGATCAACTCCTTACTTACCGCTACGTCTTCTGAAATCCTAAAGTTCTTGACAGACATAACTTTTGTGTTTGTTACCATTAATAAAAATAAATCTAGCCTTGTTATGTAAAGATTAACACTGTAATGTGTTTCATCTTTCAAAATGTAGATCAAGGCAATATTTAATTGCCTGGGTAGTGGATACCTATTTTCATACTCGGTGGGATAATTACAAAAATAATTTGCATTAACCATGATCTCATTTAGACTTGTTGCACATGTGCAGCTTTTGCATTATGATCTTCGCTTTGATTGATTGTAACAATTGTTGTTAATTTGAGCTAATAATAAAAATATTTTTCTTGTATTTTCAAATGTATCTTGACTGAATACTGACACTCATTGATACATAAGTACCTATGAATAAAAAACATTTAAATCTTCCCCGATTCTCTGTACTTCCCAATAGCGATAGCGATTTCGTCGATCAAAGAGTAATATACTTAAAATTATGAGTTTTTGTACCGTACGATGCCAAAGTTGCTACATCAGTGCTACGGATATTAAGAGAAGGTCAGCCATTAGCTTCATACTAGAGCAAAAAACCAGCTTTACCGGGAAGGCCTTTCAGGCGAATGACGATGGGCCAAATCAAAGTGCGGTTTTCTCGGGAGATGCGCTTCTACTAGTCCGGGGAAAGGCTCATTTTCGCCAAAGCTACACTAAAGTAGCTTAAATTATGCTGTCAAAACCCTATAAAAAGCCCAGGATATCCCATTAAAATCGTTTTTTGAAATTACAGAGTATAGACTCTGGCGGCAAGACCAGTAAAGGGTAGCACCACTGAATACAATTTTATATACCAATGTATCTTTATGCTTATTAACAATATGTTAAGTTGTGAAAAATAGTACTAACTTTATTTATAACCGTAATCTCATATAAATATTTTGTCCTTATCGATCATGCGTCGCATTGCAATCAAATAAACATGACACCACCTTTATAGAGTAAGAAAAGTAAATCTTTTAAATGAATTTAAATCTAGCAACACTGTTTTATTTAAAAATTAAGTAATAAACATAATTATACGCACATCCACACATATTTTATAATTCTTTTAATTTTTATATATCGGTCGTATTTTTAAAATTGTTTGAAAAAATTCTATGGTAACAAAGCATTGAGTCATTGCTAAGTGTACGTCATTTTTGACGAAACTGACGTCAAGTTATAGTTTCCTCCTATTGCTTTTAACGTCACCATTTTATAAGAATCGGATAAGGATATTTGAAATAATTTAATATCATCTGCATCGTTAGAAACTTGCGAAGGCTTTAAATGTTAATTTCTCTTACCTCGCACTACTAGGTGGCACGGGAACTTTTTTTTAATCTATCATCTTTAAAGGCAAGATGATCAGACTTCTCTCTACCAACATATTTTCTTATTTTCCTGACATAATCAATATGACTACATAATGTGGTTCCCATAAATTATATAAACGTACGTTCTGTTTCTAGTGGAATAAACCGTTTATTTTGCTTATAATACTTTACTCTTACGCCTAATTAATATAAAAATGTCTTAAAAATGTTTCAGATCACACGAAATCAACTGTAATGTATTCACGGAACGGTAAATATTTAGATAACAATTATCGTTCCGCCGCGAACCTTCAATAACATTCACTGAAAATCAATTTGTATCAACACATTTTCATTACGCAATATACAGCGCTGGTTCTATTTGAAATACAGATTTAACATTCATGTATAAGCGAGCAATGGATTGTACGTATTTGATATTGTTGATAGTTGGGACTCGTGAAATGTTGTATTAGTAGCAAGTTTGATTACTACATAATCGGCTGGTAGTGCTATGATATCATTTGCTGAACGGTTTGTTCACACCCGCCATATTTAAAATGAATCGAGTACTCGCTGGTTGCGGCGTAATTATCCTAATTTTGTTTTGAGAATTTTATCTCTATAGCGTAAACGATAATGCGTTTGATTTCGAAATTCCACTTCACTCATTGTGGCCATAAAACTTCTTATAAAAGTAACGAAAAAAAACCGTTTAATTAAGGGACGTATTACCAAACCGATACCACTTTTAGGGCTTAAAGAAAAGAGCGTACCATTGGAAAAATATGCTTCAGAATTACTGCTGCTTTTTTATTGAATTTTTGACCGTCAAATTCCAGATCGAACAAAGAAGCGCCCAATGGTGACAGGCTTAAAACCCACAATCGCGTAACTTGGCAAAACTTACAGACAGCACACACTCTCACACATGTGCAGACACTCACACTCACACATGCACTCGTGCTAAATGTCTTATAAGACCTATTATGTAGTTATAACACTAAAATAACTAAGAAAAAAGCACATTTTTTTAAAACTTTTTAAACATGTACCACGTATGACTTTATAATTGTTATCTGGTTACCCACAACACAGGGAGACCCTAGTGTGGGACTAGAGATATTATAATGTTGTCTTATATGTAATATATATATAATCTTTGAATTAAGTGTCACACCCCTAGCCGGGCAATAATCGCTCTCACAAGTCCTTCTTTCTTGCCTATTAAATCATATCGTTTTATAATAATCACACAGTATTTTCCGTCAGCGTCAATACATTAGTTTTTACACATTATATCTATCAATTATGGGGGAAAACCTTACAGTATTTTACGCGGCAATATCATGTCCGTTTACTTAACTCATAGGGCTATGCAAATATCTTATCAACGTCCTGCCTCGTGAGCCGCATTCGAAATGAAGAATCGTGCTAAATATAGTCGCCACATTCTTGTTCATACCTCGAACCAGATCTCATTTGTTTTGTCTTTATCTGTTGTATTTTGTCCCACTTTAAGTCCTATTAACACAAATAGCGTATGGAACCTTTTTGAACCTTCGATAGGTTTGTATTTCTATGTGTATTTTTGCGTTCGTAGTTCGTCCGTCCTTAGACTGATCTAGGCGATCCAACCACCAAAATTTGAACCTTTAAGATCTTCGTTCTCTTGTCAACAAAGCTTGATTGAAACTCTTAAAAAGGAAATAAATGCCAAATGTATATGTACGCCTTTTGCATTTGAAATACGTGATACGGATAATATAACACTTATTTACAAATCAGCAAACTGGTCATTATTAGCGGTTTGGGCTGCATACAATTTGTAACACAGTATTTAAATATCAATATTAAGCATAAAATATAGTAGTAATTATATAATAAAAGTAAAAAAATTATACATAATGCCCGAAATATAATCAAAATACTTTCATCTTTTGTGATTTGATTTTGATTACACTTTCTTACCAGACAACAATCTTCAAATCAATCTTTTAATTATATACATTTATGTTTATTCTTATAGTGCCATCTCCTTCCGAAGGTTGGCGCTCACCATCGCTGTTTTATATTTGGATGACACGCTTCTGAACTTGTTGCTTTAAAACCCATTGCCGCAGATTCTTCAACCAAAACTTATATCTCCTTTTACCTGCCACTTTCCATAGAATTGTTACTTGAAGGAGCTCGTATTTTTAAGTATTACGTAAGACGTGTCCAAAATACTCAAGTTTTCCATTTCATAACCATCGTAAGCACTTCTTTTGTTTCTTTCCAGCACTGTTGTATGCAAGATATGAGTATATTAAATCATTAAACTAAATAATAATAATTTTATTGTTTCTTAAAAATCTTAGAAATCGGACCACACAAAGGGCGCAGGTAGAATCATTCAAATGCGGACTTAATTTTATAGATATTTTGATTAATAACAGCTCTGGCCTTTTTGTGTTAGGTATCGGTAAAAAATGTGTTGCAGTATAGCCTGATTTGTCTTGTTTTAAGGTGCATCAAAAGGTTGAACGATTTCTGCGTATTAGCGATCGTGTTTAAATACTCAAAGTATATACACAAATCTAGTATATGTGTTTATTTTGGCTGACTAGGCATGGATTTAGAAATATGTTATTACATTGTCTTTTGTAAATGCAATGTTAAGACAAAATAAATTTGTCACTTATTTGTTTACAAAAAAAGGTCGAACCCATGATAGTAAAGATTCAAAATCAAGGGGAACATAATTTTTACAAATTTCAAGAAAAACACCTTTTTCACGGATTAAATAAAAAAATTTAATCCCTTAAAAAGTGTTTTTCTTTAGATATAAAATGACTTAATTTCTGAAACATCTTGGGACATGGGACATGTATTCTATGTTACTTTGATTGAAATCGTGGTAAATTTACACGTTAAATATACAAATGAAATTCTTGCACAAACGGCTTATCCATGCCACCTTTGCACATACGCGGTGGCTTTGATGAATCACAGTAAGATCTATAAACTCTTGATTTTATAAAGCGCAGGTAGTAATAAAAAATTGTCTTAGCGGTGCCGCATGCGTCGGCGCATCAAACGAAACGCTCTGCTCCCACGACAACTTTAAAAAATATCTCAATATGTTTTAAAGGGTCTTACAACTCTTTTGTGTGGGATCTTTTTAAGAGTTACTGGTATTGGGTAGGCAATGCGTTGGGGCCATGTGTTTATTTAGTCATTGTGTTGATTATGCTTCATACAAAATAAATTCATTCCGTTTTCTATAAAATACGACATACGATAACTTTGTTACGTGTATTTTTTTTATAGAACAGGGGGCAAACGGGCAGGAGGCTCACCTGATGTTAAGTGACACCGCCGCCCATTGACACTCTCGATGCTAGAGGACTCGCGAGTGCGTTGCCGGCCTTTTAAGAATTTGTACGCTGTTTTCTTGAAGGTCCCTAAGTCGAATTGGTTCGACTAAAAAATTGGTTTCTTTAAATATACGTAATAAGTGAATAAAATCTGCAAAAGTAACTAACTACTATCTTATCTCATGAGAGTACCCGAATGTCTCGAATGAAATAATTCTCGCAACCTAAAACAAATAAAGATAAAAGTGCGCGCTTCAAATTTTAAATACATTCAACAGTCTATTATAACAGCCATTATACTTTTTCCACAATTATTTTTATCTCGTCTTCATTCAATTGAACAGATCATATCGTACGTTCACGGCTCTCATTCCATTGACACGGTACAGTAATATTCCGATTTCTCTTAACGGACTAGTACATCGGACACCTAAATTCCTCAGTGAGGCGCATCATGCAGCCACAGTTAAATAAACCTTACTAATCGTGGGTTAAAACCGGCTAGAAATGGTAGTAAAATAATGGTATGTACATATAGCATGTCGAAACGTTTGATATAAATAGTCTTGCGTCTGACCGGCGACCGTCGACAGCGGTCTCGATCTTCGGTCGAATGAATTTCTCTATTTTCAAATTGGTTCGGTGCAAGTCTGTACTCTGTAGGCGTGAGACACTTGCCATGCGTAGACGAGTTTTACCTTAATGTTAAGGGCTGTTAATTCGCTTTTAATACCTTTTCATTACCACTATGAAAGCTATTTAATTTGTGACAATTTTAACTAAAGCAATATTGTTAGTTTATAGCTGTGTATTTTTGCATATTCTTGTTAATTGCTTTGTTCTTTTAAAATCAATTAGACCCATAATACTACTGGAATAGATTTGGATATGTTTTTATTTCATTTATAAATTATATCTAAAATTAGGTTATTATAGGTAAGTAGCCTAAAGGTTGGTTGGTTAAAGGTTATCGAAACTCGGATCTCAGAAAAAATCCCAAACAAAACTAGCTTCCCTTTAATATACATTAACATTGCCTACGGCGTTATAAGACCATGCCGCAAATGTAAGAAGCCTCCAATAGCTCTGCCAAAGAAAAACATAATTTACGCACGAGACCTCTGCGTGTGTGAAGTGTGAACGTGTTGCCTCACAGGCATGCAGACCAGCATACTACGCTACGAGAGGGTTATTACGACACAGCTTCACTTACGCAGTCGCACGATTCAAGAACGTACGACATTATATTACAAGCAATCAATCCCTAAAAGTGGAAAAGCCTAGCACAAACGTGGCCTAGGAAATTTGTTAATCACTGGAAAGTCGGCTGTAGTTGTTTAAAATGATCAGACCGTGGCAGGGATACGATAATGGTACGATTTTGCCCATACGACTGATGAAATAAGTATGCGGGTTGAGCGTTCGTGTGAACTGTGAATAGTTCGCGATAATTGGATAGCAGACGTCGGCTCGCGACTAGCGCCTGTCTTCGCGCCACGCGCCTAGGGTTATCAGATAATCCTTGAGTGTCCTTTATGATGCATCGTCTTGAATCATTATAAATACAATAAATAATCAATATCAATTACTTTATGATTCTATTTAGATTTGATTGAAAAATGCATGCATCCATTTTGATATTAATAGAAAATATTTGTTCCGATTGACCTGTACATTAAAAGGTACTTATTTATTTTCTAAAAATTTACCTATAAAAAACAGGTAACAGGCCGCCCCTAATAATTTATTAGGCAAAGACTGGCCTTATCGTTAATAAGCTCGTCTCTTCCAGGAAACTCTTGTAAGGTGTAAATAGTACATTACTAAATTAACACAAATGATATTACCTAAAATAACAAAACAAATAACAATGAAACAATTACACATTTAATCTAAAAAAATCAATTAATGGCAAATGTTTTTAATTAACCCGTAATCTAGTTAGTTGTTTTATCGTAACTTACATGCAATGTTGTATTTTTATACAATTAACACATATATATGGTAAATACATTTCAACTTTAATACCAGGTTTTAAAAGAAAGAAACTAGACGAAACATTTAATATATCTGGCATTTTTCATTCCTGCTTACACAGGATTGTTCACCGAAACTCCATCTATAATCATTCAATGGCATTAGTTGTTTCAATGCTGAATTTCTAATCTAATGTAGGGCGAACTCATTTTCATAACAAGCAAGTAATTGGCACTGCTTTCTCTCGGCACGTATTATTTATCACCGGGTTGGACTGAACTTAGGATATGTCGCTAGAGGCTTAGCACAAGTGCCAATAATTTCTCCATGGAAAGGCTTTTCTAAAGATTTATACATCAGTTGAGACAATTGGTTTGCCCAGACTCAACAAATAATTCTTGTATTATATTCTCCAGGCCGATTCAGCCGCGTTGTTTTATCTTTATTAAGATTGGCTATTTGTGCCTAAGGTATTATAGTGCAAGTGTTATTCTCTATTCGGTTACTTAGTTACTCTGATGCAACTTTAAAAAAACATAAAAAAGTCATACGATTCAGATAATACAGCCATTATCAATATTAGTTAAGGGCAAATTTGTATATTTAATAATTGTTTACAGTTTTAAAAATAGTAATTTCTTAAACGTAGTGCGTTGTTATCAATTAGTGTTTATCAACGTTTGTAAGTCGAGCAAGGACGTTGATAGCAACCACATTCGTCCTGTTGGGTTAACCACATACATTTATAAATTATTTAAGTAGAAAAGAAAGCCTGAAGACAGATGCCGTATTCTTCGATCTTAATTGTACTGGATAAATTTTGTATTCTGTATATCCAGAATGCATAATAATTAGAAAAATATGCTTCGATATTTGTAGAAAACCTTAGTTAAAAGTCTGTTGAAAAGGTTCAGTAAATTAGGATATATATTATCTTAAGTTATATTAAGTTTACTGAATTGTACGTACAAAAATGAAACATTTTTATTCATGATCGAGAAACACATAATACATAATGACGTCACATACATAATTATAACAATTTCGGAAACTGTGACAAATCGATGTATATTTTGTATTTTTTAAATAACGTTAAAACGACATATCACTTTGTTTTTCGTATTCAAATTTAAAAGTTATTGATGGGTTCATTGACTGCGCACAGACATGTTTTGGGACGATATTGTCTGAATTTTGTGTGACACTGTATAGCAATTACGATTACATTGTTCAAAATTAATTAAACTTTAATCTATGTTAGTGGCGCTTTGTTTAGTTAATTGTCGGTCATGCAAGTTTAAATATTCTACTCTCTATATAATTTATATTGTCTTTTTAATATAATTCGACTGTTTGAGACGAATTTATGAAAGGATTTGAATATTTTTATCATTTGATTTTAACTATTTTTACAGATTGATTTGTTTACATTTTGTGTTTACCAACATCATACAAACTTACTATTTACGTTAGAATTAAGGTAAAAAAGCTCGTTACTTATAAGATTCAGCATACGGCTCCACCCTTCAAGTTCTAATATATTTCAATCGACTATATGGAAAATAACCAAGACTCGCCCCGCATCATTGAGATGACGCAGCGTCTGGCACTGAGCCGAATTATTGCTGGTTAATATACCCTTTATTAGGACATATATACTTATTTTGTGGACTCCTTATATCTATACAGCACTTGTATAGGCTACAGTACAATTAACGTGAAATTCAAGGTTAAGTGTGTGATAATAAATTTAGGGTATTACGAGTATATAATATTAATCATAAAGCAGGAAAATTTAATAAATACTAGAAACAATTGGAGTATTTAAAGTGATTAATTATATTTGCCCAAATCCCAAAAATTTACACACGTATAATTATTTTTTTGATAGAACAGGGCTCTAGCTCGTTTGCCCTTGGCTTTGCCCTTGCCCAGAGCCTCTTGGCTCTGTGATGGGCACATGGACTCTCTCAATGCCAGAAGGCTCGCGATTGCGAAGCCAGCCGAAGAAATACCAGAAAACTGATTGACATTGATGAATATCCAAGTTTTGAATTGAATTCACGATTTCCAGCTGAAGATATATTAAGACAATTGAATTCAGACAATTGTCTAGTATTATATTGTGTCTATTGAACGAAATATAAATATATACCAAAAAATCGTAGTTGAGTTGGCATAGATCGTGTTAAAAAAAGTCAGACCCGACAATACATTAAAACAATTGAAAAACGTTGAAAGTATATAAAAAACATTGTTATCGCTTGGTTTGCGCAATAGGAATTTAATACAATATGGAAAGTAATGATTTCTAATCTCAATGCCGCTGTAATCTTAATTTGTTAGATATTTGAAGTTGCCTTATACAAACACATAAGATCATATTCGAGCGAAGTAGGCTAAGGTTTACCGCTATTGCAACCAAGTAAATACGTATACATGAGGGCTATGGAAAACTATGTGTTACTTATCAACTACTGTTTACGTATTTTTATCTGTTTATCATATCTAAGAATATTTATTCTATCGTACGTGATGCGATTCTGTGGCATTCGAATAAATATAGCCGGATGTTCGAAATTTAAAATGAAGCTTAGTGATTTTATTGATCAGATACTATCTTCATTCACATCCCAATAACATATACTCTTAAGTTAGGTTAGGACGTTTATGTATAAGGCAAACATGCCTTATTAAACATTACTTAGGGTGTGATTCAGAGTCGCATAAAACTAAAATATAGATCGATAAGTAAGAAAGAAAGAAAGAAAGAAATAACTTTATTAGACACAAAATACATTAATGTTTCTATAAAGTAGAGTGCACTGGCCCCCACACTAGGATTCCCTGTGTTGTGGGCAGCCAGTCTCTTCCTTTTACATTTAAACGTTACTTAAATTATTAATTTTACTTAACAAATGTATACCTATACTATTTTTGTACGATAAGAATGTTTTCTGTATCAGTATAGGACAGCTTAACAAGAATTTTTTTGAGTTTTTTAGTGAAAGTATGTAATGTGATTTTTGAAATGTTAGTGATAATTTTATTTTTAATGAAGTGGTTAAAGATGGGCCTCGGAAGGAGAAAAAGCGTTGAGCGAAAAAAGTCCGATTTTTAGGTTGTAGTTAGTCCCGACTGAATCTTAGTATTCTCTATCGTTCGACATAAACTCTATGGTTTCTCTGTGGTATCTACTAATGTTGTCTCTGTAACCTGTATCCTAAATAACTATCATCTCCTACAGGTTCAAATTTTATGACGCGGAATAAGTTATACCTGTCTATCTTATGTGCCATAATAAACGTATTTTATTTTATTCTCCTTGTTTGCCGACAGATCTTATTATTTTTCGTCATTTGCTCCTAAATCGACCTTATTATTGTCTGATTCATTTTTGACTGATTTTAAGTCTTTTACGCTTACGAGGACCGTAGTATTCATGTCATACGAAAGTGTGAATTAAAACAAAGCTAATCCATATAAATATGAGAGAGCGTCGCGTGTTTTCACTGATACAACACGATCTACTTCGAAAGCGATATTGTGCCTTTCACCTTACGACCGGTGCGCGCCGTGCGTTATGCGCACAACCGCAAACTAGATTGTTAACTAAATCATCGTTTTACATTATTGATATTTTTGATTGAAAACTTATCTTATAATCAGTATGAAGTAAAGTAAGGATATATTATTTATTTCCAACACACAAATTACAATATTCTTAACCTACATAGTAATAAATAATATAAAACTTGATAATTATAGTTTGGTCCCTTTTGTGTACCTTCAATTCCTTGCATTTCCTCGCTGTATTGCGATACTTGGAGCGAGAAAAACGTCAGTTATGGGGTGACCAGTACTATCTACCTGGCGTCAGCTTAAATCTTAACTAATTGGTTATTTAACTAAGTCTTGTTTATATACCTTTCATTAGTTTTCTTTATTAGCAGAAGCTGATCAACTAGATAGAACTGACATATGACACTATGAAGTTAAAGTCAACAATATCCTCCCAATTCCTCCAACATAAAGTGCAATGGAGCTACGTGTGTTTTTTTTTATTGAAATGAAACTTCTTTAGGTGCATGAGGATAACATTTTTATGGATGAAACGTCACGAAGATGTGCAGCGTTTTTCTCGAAGAACAGGGAGAGAGTGATTCAGACCGATTGAGAGAGAGGGAGATCGAGTAAAAATATACGCCATTGATAGATGTATTAGTTTAGTAGTTATATATTTGAATTTTAGATCGCAATTCGGTCGCATAACGTCTTGAGGAGTAAACGCAGATTTTTAGTTTATTTATATTATCATTAGCAGGTATACAGCGAGTAACAAATATAGATATACAAATACATGGAGTATTGTAATCTATATGTATGTATGTAATTTATTTATTTTCCATTAAATTTTCCTATCAGTAAGGTAACCTATAATGTAAGTATACAGGTACATATGATCATCTATTGGGGCTTTTACCTTAGTAATAATTAATTTACAACGAAGTTTCAGTACTGACATGTGTACTTTGTTCGCACGTACATTTCTGTATTGTTATTGAGTTATTAGTATTAAACGTCCATTCCCTGTTAGTAATTATTCAGAAAAGTCAATTTACGATAGATTATTTCAAGATCGTCAACAAGTACGTCCGTCCACAAATAGAACAAAGTTATATGAATACTGGCCTATTACTCCGCACTCAGTAACATCCTTATTGCGCGTTATTGAAATAGAATTCCTGATTTTATTTTACGTCTAAGCACAAATTCGGAAATATTCGCTAGGTTAATAATTCAACCACATTTTTTTTACATCGTATGATATTTTAATTGCATAGACTATAAAAACGAACGATATTTGAATCGATGAAAAATATTTCAAACGTCCATTCTGATATATACTTAATAATAGTTCTATGAATCATTGAACGAATTCCTTTTTTATTATTTCTGAAACAGTTTTAAACAGCAATCATTATCTGCATGTCTTAATTTTCTATCCGTTGTCCAACGTAGTAGGTTAAACATACATGAGATAACAAAGATTTCTTTACTTTATGGCGCAATAAAGTAGTCCCTTGAATCAAATGAGGTTTGATAGAATAAGGAGTAAAGCATCAACTTACCAGTGAAAGTACACTTTCTTGTTGTCTTGTTTCTACTGAGAACTGTGGAATTACGGAACTGGAAGTGCTCGGCTTGAATATAACTATTTATATTATTACTTATTTTATATGTATAAACAGAATGCATAGGTCAAAATTTCTCTAAAAATATTATACATTTAAGTTTGACGTTTATACAACTAACAATTTACGAAACCAAAATACTGTTTGCTATCTTTTTTAAATAGTAATAACTTGGAAAACATTTTAGACATATGTATAAATAGATTGCATATTATGTAATAATGAGTAATAATAATTTATTTATTATACAGAAAATCATACGTCTTTATGGTTATTATTGTGTTAATTACATTATATATTAGTAGGTAAGCTACTAATGATTAATATAAGTATTGTTTAATGATAAAAACAGTTCTTAAATTACACACATCGAGTGTTTTATTGAACGCATTATTAATTAAAAACGCAACAAAACCACACACAGAGTTTTTTACCGCGATCATGCAGTCAATTGAAATGACCCATGCAAGGGCAAACCAGCCCGCTATTCTAGCATGCATTTAGAAAGATAGCATATTATTTAGTAATTCATGCTATTAATCTGACTGACCAGTAACTTGAATAAATACGGTATTTTTTTGTCCAGTATTTAGAAGCTTTTCATCCAGTCTCTATACATCCACGTGGTCATAATAATTGAGCAAAACTTGTGTGACGATTTTCCCTACAACAGTGTAGGTTAATGTATTGTCGCTTTCTTACTCGACGCATCACTAATTATTCGATTGTTAACCCACTAATTTAAATAGTCTTAGAAACCAATTTAACATCGAACTCGTGACTTTCATAAACAGTGTTTTTCGATCTATTTATATGGAGGGCGACGATTGTTTGATTTCGGCTTAAATTTAGCATACGATTGAGTGAAATCATGTTATAAATTAGATAAATGGAGGTCTTTCGAGCGATTGAAGTCCAAGAATTATTGGCAAGTTTTCAAGTGCCCGTTTACACTAAATATTTACCTGTCTGTCGCGATTTGATGGGTTTTTTATTCAGATAGGAATAAAAAATTGAATACTTAATTAATATAATCATAATATACTATCGACTATTAATAAATTCTGTAAACTACACGTTTAGTGTGTCTCACTCTGTGAGTCGTAAGCATGGTCACCAAATTAAACTTGACCCTCTTCGGTCTCCTATCAAGTTATGTTTTAAACATCGCTATTGGTATCGAATGTATCCAATTGAAAATTTAATCACAATTTAATATATAGAAAATCATGCAGCCGAGATTACTCGACCATAGTTTATAAATCTACTCCTTATAGCGCGAATTCATATTAAATTGCTAGCGTTTTTCAATTGTTTTTCGTCCGTTCACCTTAATACGGGCATTTAAGCTAAACAAGTGGAACGGCCAAGATTATGGGAATCGATGGACAACGAGGTTGCGCGCCGTGGGCCCGAATAGCAAACAAGAGACGTAGTAATAAGGTCGCGAACGCGGCGGAGAGGCGCCGGTCGACGCCCTACTCCAGCCTAGCTACTAGCCATGCAGGGTTGCCACGAGTCCTTTCGGAATAACTGGGTGTGGTAAAATATATTTTCTTGTTACTCTGTGGAAGCAGGCTTGTAGGCTTAGACAGAAGATGCTGGGAGATAAATTAAATCATTACTAACTACAAATACATTTAATAAAATACATTTTGTAAAATCTCAGCGATAAGCACTAAGATTATTGATTTAATAGTTTTGTGTCTATTTTTCTTCGCCTCTTACAAAGTATTGTGAGAATGCTATGGTGTATATGTGTGTGTGACAGTTTAGTATGTATTGACATTAATTTTAGTATTGACAACCCTAACAGCGTACTGACTTGATTATATTGCGTCGCCTTTATAATATTGCATGCTCATATGGATTTTGTGTACGATAAACCGTTGCATTGAACATGCAACGCATGCTAGAGAAATCAGTAGTAAAAATTTAAAAAGGAAATGTTGTATTTAGTTATTAATACTGCTTGATTTTCAAATATTAAACAGACACTGAACTGCATTGCGATTTAATAAATGCCCATAGGACAATATGACAAACATAAGTTTCTTTAAAAAAAAACTATTTCAACACTCGACGTCCGCTAGACAGATTGCAGGGTCACGGACGAATCGCCAGAATTAGTCACCAGCTAGCATCTGAATACAATAGAAATGAATCCCTATTTACCTTGGTCGAGTCACAGACAGTAATTTGTAATTTATTTTTTTATTTTATTACTCGATAATTAAAGACTTTGTTAGTTGTTTTATATTTAAAGTAAATTCTGAAAATTCACTATGGTTCGTTAAGTGAACACCATTCCCCCTTACTTAGCTTACATTGTTGATTTTTTTATCTTTTAAGCTTTAGAAAATTTGCACATTTGACAGTTCTGCATTTGACACTTCGCGCATTTCACGCATCATCACGTGATCAAGGACATAACGCATTAAGGATACATTGCAATTAAGATTCGTTCAAATTGAATATTCCTAGCTATGTTCGTACAACTGTCAATCACAAACTTTTATAGACAAAATACTTTCTTGCATTTACTGTTTAGAAAACATTGTGACGTGCTCATCAACTCTAAAGTTAAAATCAAATAGCTACATTTGCGTATAAATGTGACAAGTAATGAAGATGGCACTCCCACGCATATACACTGCGTGCTGGCAATGTCTTCATAACGTTATGATAAGAAAACCGGAATCTTTGTGAACTCTGATTGCCTTTGTATTTGAGGAATTGCAAATACCAGCCAATCGAATTATAAAAGATTGGAATTATTTTAGTTATATGACAAAAGATGAGAGGTAAAAACAAGTGATGGCGCGTTTCGTTTGCTTGTGATTGGTCGACTGTAGGTGATTTGACTAAAGATTCACCAAGCTTTACCTCTCTAATCATATATCTGACCTTCCTTCAGTAATAATTGTATAGTCAATTTATTCCCTTTGTAGTAGAGTCTCTTGGGTTCAAGTGCACAGGCGCTAATCATAGATTTATGTTGGCGCCTGGTAGTTAGTGAAGGTGACCCCAGTGTTCCTTTCCTCGGTCAACAAATAAGTATCGCAATACAGTAAGGAAATGCTGCCAGCATTAAAGGTCACGTTTGTTTTTCATTTTTTGTATACATATATCACTATACTTAAGTAATTTTATAAATACTGTGTATTTGTGTGTAAATACTTTAAAAAATATTATAGTTGCATATCAAGATAATAATAAGGAATTAAAACAATAAAGGTGAAGTGCCTCCTGTACAAATATTTCCTTGTTCATTTCTTAACAATTCATAGATACCGGATGAACGTAGGGTGTGACGTCACATCCGGCAACGGCGTGTGCGAGGATCACTTCCGTTATGGGCCCAGTCTCAGCTGATAGATAAGAAACTGGGACGATTGTTCACTTGCATAACGTTGAAAATCTTTAAAACTAGTTTTAGTATATTATATACAGTATGTATTAATAATATTCTTAATTTAAACAATTTAAAAAATTTGCTCTCTGTGACAGTGTGTACCTTTAATGCTGGCAGCATTTCCTTGCTGTATTGCGATACTTACTCGTTGAGCGAGGAATGCACCAGCTCTGTGGTCACTGGTACTATCTACTAGGCGCCAACTTAAATCTTTAATTCGCGCCTGTGCACTTGAACCCCGTCCCCACGGCCCGAAAATATCTATCCCTAATCTAAAATAACATATTTGTCTTCGTACTGCGACAGGAAGATAAAATTTCATTCACATCACCGGCTGAAGAGTACAAAATGTTTAAATTTTAGTTTTTATTCAGTCAAAACCATTGTAGGCAATGGAAAATTACATCAGTGCTCTCAACTTCCGGTGTTGACCAACGACTTGACGCAACCTTACACATACAATACAATATATTGTTACACTCATAATATTTAAATTAACACTGCTTAATAAATATATTCCAGTGTCGTCAATACTATACAATTTCTTAATAAGTTTTAATATTTTACCTTTGTTAACAATATCGATTATAAACCCAAAATTCATTATGTAGTAGATGCATAACGTAATAGGTAGGTACATAACGCACCTAGCGAATGAATATTTCTATTTAAGAATGAAAACGTCATTATATAAGATAATAACCCTGTATGGCTAATATTAATAGTAATAAGAACAAGATGGACACACGAACATAGTATCACCAACATTATCGAACACTAAGACTTAACGAGCATTACCTTTTTTTATAGAATAGGGGGCAAACGGGCAGGAGGCTCACCTAATGTTAAGTGATACCGCCGCCCATGGACATTCTCAATGCCAGAGGGCTCGCGAGTGCTTTGCCGACCTTTAAAGAATTGGTACGCTCTTTTCTTACTAATACCTTAGTTTAGGCTATATGTATATTATATATGTATTGTATAAGATACAATGACTATTATATACATATTTCTTATTATTCATAATTATTGTATGGTAGACTGTAATTCATATGAAGTCACAGTATCTCTTGTAAACTTTATTGTAAGAAAAAAAATATAGTTCTTGAAGCCTTCGACTTCGAGGTATTTTATTATCCGTAGCGCTTATTCCGTAAGGACTCTGATATTTTTTTCAAATGGTATTAAACCCTTCCCATTGTCTTTGAAGTATCTCTAGTATTCCTGTAACCTTGCTCTCATTATAAATATTCAGTTGTGTAATGTACTTGACCAATTAGATATACAATTACTAAGTACATAGTGCAGTCGATAAACACTCGATGTGTACCAAGGATGGCACTCTCGTCACGTGTGGATTGAGTCATTGCTTGTGTAGTCTTATTCATGTAAACGATAAATTTAAAAAAGTATCGCCTTTATTCCTAAACAGAAATAATTTTTATTGTACTCTTAACTGACCACTGAACATCTCATCAAAGCGTAAACACAATGAAAGGATAGGAAGAGGTTTGATGTAATCGATTTAAAAAAAAGGTGTCAAACTGTTCTGTTTTTCTGGCCAGTGGGATTAATTAGGTTTATGAATAATAACTTTTGTGTGTAATTAAATAGCCTTTATCTCGTATAAGTGATATTAAGCAATACAAAAATGCTGAACATGTCTAAAGCTGTATGACTGGTATATTTTAACCCCGAATAAATTATTGTTAAAATATTGGATTTACTTTTGGGTAATAAAAGTTATCTAGTACAACAAAACTGTCTTTTATTGTATCACAGAGCAGAGAGAGATGTTACAACAGTCATAGAAAGGTGCGAAATTTAACATAGAATATACAGCATAAATTATAGAAAACTTATATTTTTAACAATTATCATGAAGGATTACTTATAAAACATTTATGAAATAATTTATGAATCAATATGTAACCGATCGATTTCTTCGTATTTCAACTGAACAATTACATACTATAATAAATAGTACGACATAAAATAATTATATTAATCTTTCTCTACGGTTCTTATCGATTCCTTAGTAAGTATAAATCGTTGACGATTTAGTGGTCGTTTACTCGAATAGGACCACGAAGCTAACCGTATAACCGTGTCAGTGTGACCGTCGCGGAATAGAATCAAGGCCTCGTACCGAAAACACCTGAGCAATGTAGTTTCATTCATTTATTTAATTTTCCTAATCTATTGTAATTACATAAATATACAAATTATTATTCCATTTACGGAAATGCAAAGAAAAACACGCTAAGAGATTCTTTAATAGAAATATATAGGTCAGGTCATTATTGGAGAAACGGTCATATATGTATGTAGTTGGGACTCAGTTTTCGCAATTAGATGCCCAATTGGTTCAATGTGCGTGATGTCCTGGCTAATTAAGCCATACTGGCTCTTTTCAGAAGCTTAGAAGATTTCTGGACACTTCTCCAGCTTCTCAAAAGACCGCACAGTTTCGAGGGTTTATTATTCTATTCGTTGGGAAGCCACAGCCGCGTATGACTACTAGTATAAATCTAAGAGCGGAAATTGAGTTCACCGGCCATACCATTACCTCTGCACAAGAGACTGTTTATTCCGTCAAGGACAAAAAAATGATTAAGGAGAAACGATATATATAATGCTAATTTAGGAAATTTTATCTTAGCTATATTATTAATCCTAATAATCCACATGTTACCATAATAAATGGTATGGAGACATAATATGCGGAAGAACGTAAGCTAAATAAAATTTACTGATAGACCAATTACTCTTAGATAACTTAATTTAAGAACAACAGTATCAATGCGGAAGCAATTTTTATTACATCCATAGATAATCCTAATCAAGAAAATTTTATATTTTGATTTCTTAGTGAGATTGAAATTAAGAACGTTTGTGGTAACGTCAAAGTCAGTATAAATATTGTTTGTTTAAAATTAGAAAATATATTATGTACTTACAAAATTTTCCTAGCGATTTGGTTAAAGCTTTAAATCATTTGTTTATTAGCAATTACTTTAGTGATTTCGTATCTAAATTATTTAAACGGGCCCTTTAACTCCCGAACCCAATAATTAATGGACAATCTCAGATTTTCTTCAATCTAAGATTAGACCGTGACAGTCGATCGATCTCCTATCTGCATCTCAATAACCAAATCCTACGAAGACAATAAGATTCAATCTCTTCGCTCTTTACACTCATATTTGATAATCAATATAAACCAAATGAGGTAAATAAAACCGTACAAATAATATTAAAATATACATGTCTATGTTTAAAGCATATCAAGTAGCTTTTTAATTATTTTAAAAACTTAAGTTAAAATCATGGATCAAATATGGATTGAGATAGGTTATTGGGTTTGGGAGTAAGAGTATTAAACATTAAAAATAGATTAATTTTCATACATATACAAGGACCTGAAAACCCTCACAGGGAAGGCTGGAATTTGGATTTGTAGTTCAAAACATCAAAGATTAGAAACGTTTTTCTTTCCATTATTTGCATCACGTACCGAAAATTCAAAATTAAAATCAATTAGTCCTGAAATAACTGGTGATGATTCAAACGCTCGTTTCGACCCGTTATTATTTGAAATATGTAGGTAGAGAAAGGTATTTATAGATATTTTCGGTGAGACCGGGTGGCGGTCGAGGGTCCTAAGATTTATGGCTGAGCGGGAGAGTCCCATCTAACTGGGCTGCTTCGGGTATGGTGCAAGGTGAAAGAAAATGCGAGGAGAATAAATTATTTTTTTATATTACCAGTAAAACTACCAAAATATTCATTAGATATGAATATATTATTATGTAACCCATGTATGGTCTACCATAAATTTGAAAGGTTGCATCATATTAGAGTCTCTGTTATTCATAACGAGATATGCAATGACTGCTATATAAAATATTGACTTAGAAGATAAATTTCCGGACTATTTTTTCTATATATTTGCTAAAAGAAAAGCACATTTTCAACCTTTTTGATATCACAGATTTTATATATATTTCGTCGGGTTACCTAGAAGTGATCACTACTTAGGTATCCTGGCATTTGTATTTATTGTTAAGAAACGATTCAATTAATCGCTTCTGTTTATATTCTTTTTTATTTACAAACGCTTTGTTCTTATATTTGTACCACATAAATTTCGGAGCGCCTCCTACCCTAGCAGGCTCTAAGGGCAACTCATTTCACCGCCTTGGACTATCTACGATTCAAGATATTTTTCTTCGTAATACCATTGTTAGGAGCCCTCTTTCTGTACGTAAATTATGCTGAAAAACAAATATAAACAATAAGGGACAGGTACTTTATCAGATAAATTTCTAATCAAGTTTATCAGTAGCTTTATCGAATCATCATGTGCTTTACTTAACACTGTGATTTCAAAATATTTAGATTTTATTCATTCTATAATAAACGATCGATCTTCATTGCAAAACACAAAACAATTTTTAGCTGTTAAAAAAGATGTTAATATGTTTACATCCGGTAATTTTGTTTGTTTTCTTCCCTGTACATAAATTACTCTTGTCTTATGTCTGGCCCTGAGGTTTCTGTGTCTGATTCATGTTCATTGGTTTTTCAAAGAGTTACTACAAAAAACTGATCAGCCTGTTGTGCCTGACACACACCGCCACCTACTGGTCGATTTCCTCGCGATGTTTTCCTTCATCATAGGAGCCAGTGTTAATTGTAATCAAAGAAAGTCAGTTGTTGCACAGGCGGAGATCAAACCTACGCCGTCAGGGATAATAATCGCATGATCATTTTGCCAACACAGCTCGTATTGATAAAATGTGTAGGTATCTAAACTATCTATATAAATATTATCAAGAGGAAAGATTTGTATATATGTATGTTTGTAACGAATTGGCTCAAAAAGTACTGGACCGATTTTCAAAATTCTGCTACATTATCACTGATTAATATAGACTACTTGCAAGAAAAACATATGGATTCTTACTAAGACTACAATAATGTTACCCAAGGTATAAAACAATGCCTGTAAAATATCTTTAATAGATAGAACAAAAAAATGTTCCACAATATTGAAGAACATATCAATATCTTAAAATAATGTTTAAAAAATAAATTTCCGCCCGTAGGAAAGTTTGAATTATATAAAAAACATTCTAAATCCAAGCTTGAACCAAGGCTCCAAGAGTTTCAAACCTTTTCAGTTGGATACACTATTGAATACTGTGAATCAATAGTTTAATTGGACAGTATTTAAGGACACCAGTGAGCAAAAGGTTACAGGCAATGCTGGATTAGCAGCTTGAACGTGCGATTCATCCCCTGAGGAATGAAGTCTGTACACCAAGTTTTCTGTTCAATTTAACACAACATTTTGAGAAAACTGGCAAGCTTTCCATAGAAATAAAGCCATTTGTCAGTCAGACAACTAATCACCTAATTGCTCATTAAGCAATCAATTAAATACCAAACAGATACAAAAATCCTAGTGGCGGTATCAAACAAACAAACAAACAAAAATCATTTATTCATATAGGTAACACAATGTACACTTGTGAACGTCAATTAAAAAAGAAATATACATTAAATTCAATGATTCTAATTTTACATTTACTGCCAGTTCTCAATCGTTGGCTTCTCCTCTGATTTCCTGAAGACAAGTTCGTTAAGTACATGGAAGAAGTTATAAAACTGTGTACTACCTCTATTAGGCATTAGTAACTCAATAACTTACATAAACAGTTAAAATGAAACAGAATTTACGCATAAAATTATAACAAAGTGATAAAACTTAAAAATGGGTAGCTTAATTCACGCAAATTAATACTATTTAAAGTTTATGGTCAACGAAGCATGCTCATTGTTGAGACGTAATAAATCAATGTGCCGACCATTTGTTACACACGTCAACACTTAAAAGTAATTATATAATCTTCAAAAATCACTGTAATAAAATTTACACTCAAGTTTTGATTGACGTTGTAAATTGAAATGAATAGCCGTGAATTGGGTTGGCGAATGCTGTTTGGAAGTATTTCATAAACAATGTGATGGAAGTGTCTGGGGTTTGCATATCATTGTTTCAGATAGGAAGATAGTCAAGGAATTAGTTCCATTTAGAAATCTCTAATATTATTAAATATGAGTAGTAAAATTAATTATAATCACGTTTATCGAATTATGAACATATTATAACCGACATAGTTAAAAATATAAATTATATTGAGGGTGAGGATCGTAAAGTACATCAAGGACTTATCCAATCAATATTAGCATAATTTTAATAATTAAATATTATTATTAATGATAGTATGTATAGTGTGCTAACTTCTTTATTTATAAAACGAATCTATTTTAATTCTAAATGAGTATGGTTATAAAATAACAAAATGTATTATAATATACATAGAATAACTCCTCGGAAAAAATACAATAATACTTATGATATATATAAGAAATACGACAAAAACATCTTAATAAGATCACTCAGATAAAAAATAATTACATAATTTAACATGGCAATCATCAAGGGAAACATAAATTACGTTCACGAGTCAATTTTAGAATATTAATTGCTTAATATTATTAATCAATAATCATAATATTATGACAGAAAATTATTTTGTTACTACAGGACCTTGAATAGAAGATAAGTGTTCTGGTAATTATAATATTATACGTATATTGTATTTCTATTTTTAACATTTTTTAATTAATTTTGTATACTTAACATACAGTAAGAAGACCATTGCAATGTAGGTATTTTCGTTTCTTTGCAAGAATGTGATATAATATAGCTTTTAATAGTAACTTATCCAGAGTCGGATTAACACACGTAGCCCCTCTAGTCCCCAGTCCATGTGCCGCCACTTTCTCAACACCTATAGATGAGATACTATGATATAGATATCTTTAGGAACGATGTTCTAAATCTACATTAAACTGCGTATGGGTTGTTTAGTGTCTATAGGAAACAGTTTGAAAGAAGTACCAAGGACAAAACATTTTATCGAGACAAAATTGTAGACATAAATTTTACACTACTGGGCCTCCTGGGCCATAGAGCAAATCCGCCTATGAAGTTATCTAATTTAAAGCTAAATCTCTTATCATTGACGTTTAAATGAATCACATATATAATGTACATCATACTTAATGCGCAACACTAAATATTAAATTGATTATTAATTATATTCTTTCCCCATATTCATTTTAAATTCTGCATACACAGCGCATCGTTTTCTAATCCTTAGCAAACTTCTTGTCTTTAAAGGACAATTTATAAATAAGTGCTTTTAAACTTAATATTTTTCGGCTCTTAAAGTTAAGGTTTATCTTGGGGCCATCTTCACTGTTAATGTTCATCTTTCAATGATGAACTGTTCTATAGTGATTGCGTTGTTGGCACACTTTTTCTAAATTGTTTAACGAACACCAAAGATCGCAAGCTGCAGTCCCGTCGCACGTGGCATAGGCCTTTCCGTAAGAAGCAGGTAGAGGTTTTTTACGAGCAAATTAGATATTATGGAACATTCTAGATTCGTATCGGTCACAGATAATTTCGAAATAAGTCCTTTCCCACGTTCGTTTGCATATAACCATACAGTCGACATTAAATTATATATTAATAATTATTTATTTAAATTATAGTTGAATTAAAACTGCTGATTTAAGGATGTACTATATGTTATTATTCGTTTGATTCTGTTTGATGTTATTAAAATAAAATACCGTTAACGTCTGGTAACATTTTTAATTAATCGTACATAAACAAATTTAGCTTGTATATCTCACTGTATACAACAATAAATCAAACCTTTACAGTACTCTTAATTTAAATATAATAAATGTTTGAAACTATACATAAAGTAATACTTATGTATCTATTTTTTTTGTAATAGGAGGCAAACGGGCAGAATCGCCTGATGTTAAGTAATACCGCCGTCAAGGACACTCACATTGCTAGAAGGCTCGCAAATACTTTACCGACTTTTCAAGAATTGGTACGCTCTTTTCATGAAGGAGTCGAATTGGTCGAAATACTTCAGTGGTCAGCTGGTTCCACAGTGGTGGTGCGCGGCAAAAACTGCCTTAAAAACGCTCAGTTGTGGAACGACGGACATCGAGGATAGTATTTTGTATTTTGCCTTGACGTCCGACAATAAAAACTCAGTTGAAGGTATTAGACCGAACAACTCCTCTAAATACTCTCCATGGTAAATTCGGTAGAAGATGCAGTGAGATTCCACATCTCTACGCAACGCCAAGGGATCGAGCCGCTCGGAAAGTAACTGGTCATCGATGATATGAATCGCTCTTCGTTGAATACGGTCAAGCGGGAGGAGCTACTGGAGAGGTACTGGGGAGCTCCCACCCAGACGTAAGAACAGTACCCCATGTGGGGCTAAAGTTGTGCTTTATAGAGTTGTAAGCGGTGGCCCGGGTGAAGTTCCGTCTCGCCTTTCTGAGCACACCAAGCTTCTTAGAGGCTTACTTAGGCTATCCTTCCAAATGATATCTAAATCTATATAAACATACATTAAAACTAAAAACGAATATTATTTACCCAACTTATACATTTATTTAAATCAAATAAAAATGTATTATTTACTGTAATAGCAAAAGATTTGTGGGTTTCCGAAAACTTTCAGAAGCCAACTAAAGACAGGTTGAATATTTCCCATTATTAGGCATATTTGGGTAACATTCCAAGGTCGGCCTTAATTTGTGATCCTTTCTGCTTCGATTTTTTTGTTAAGTGTCGGTTCATTTTGAAAAGTTTTTTGCCGTTAAGGGCCGCTCTAACGGGACATATTACCTAGCACACGCCTTTGTCGTATCATCGAGGATACGAATGTGAATGACGAACACATGAAACATCACGTCAAATCATTTAAAAATACAAGTCGAAGGGATCTGAAGAACTTGATGGTGAGTTAAGAATAACATAGCATAGCATAACGCACTTACTTACTACTCTCAGGTAGTGCGTTCGAACCCTAGATGTGCATAAGATCATATTTACAATATACATACAATACATTTAGCACGGATAAGACTTTACCTCATTCAGACTTGCTGGGACTATATTGGATGTCAAATTAGGTATCGCAGGGTCTTCTATAGTTTTACACCTTTTTTATTTAAGAAATGGGCATTTGTTATATAAATAAGCGGTTAGACATATGTGTGCAAGGAATGCTTTATACTTGCTTTTTTTTATAGAGCGTAGTAATATCATCATTACGTGTAATGCCTAAGAATCAATAGTGAGCAGGCACGAAAGGCTTACCACCTACTTGTGTATAAAAGACCAATTAATTAGAAAAATGTGAGAACTTGTGTATTATATGTGCCATTTAGTTAGGTTTTAGTAGCTTGAATTAATTCCAATTACTTCTGAAATATGATGATAACCATATATACAGTGCGTGCGAATTTGTTATGACAGTCTTATCAGGCGTGACGTATACAATAAAAAAAAATGTTACATAATAAATGTCTAATCGCCTAAATCATGTTTGTGGAATTTAAAATTCTCAAGTGAAAATTGTAAAGTTTTATGTTCACCAGTGGGGTGATATTTTAGCAAGGAGAAATTGAGTCCCTCGGGAGCATATGGGATCAGAAGTAGCCACAATCGCTATGAAATTGAAACCCCCTCGGCCGATGTCATATTTCTGAATAAATCAAGGATTGATTTTTAGGGGCGGAGTAAAAATGTATCTTAGTTCGAAATTTATGGATTTAGGCATTGGGTTCGGTCCGATGTGCAAACTCTTAAGTGGGGCATAGGACAAACACGTCTTTGTAACCATCTTGTTATTTTCAGTAGCAAGTACATAATATATAGTCCTATGTTTTAATAAAAAATAATCTCAACAGAAATGTATCTTTGTATTTGTTAAGAATTTAAATAAAGAACTGCGCGTGAAAAATACGAATGTAAATCAAGCTAGCAATTGCATCGTAGTAATAACGAACCGTAATTCGGATATAAAACCCGATCTATAATGAATTGGACTTCATATGCGTAACAGGAGATAACTCAGTCAGGAACGTCTCGCCACAACCTTAATTAAACAAGGATTTCAAAGTGTTAACATATTTTAATACCTATTATGTTTAGTAATGGATATTGATAATACTTGTGTAGTTTGAAACAAAATAGGTTTTTTTAAACTACACACTGTCAAACATTAAAGGGGGAATTAATTAACATTAATTACATTATCTTGCGTATTGGCGAGAGAGAGAGAGAGAGCATTTGGAGAGTCCGCCTATTATGGAGCTCGATAATAATATTTCCATTATAACAATAAAAAGCGCTAAGGTAGATGAAAATAAAACAGTATTAGGAAACGGTTCACAAGAAGCGGTAGTGAACAAAAATAGGTTCATTAGTTTACGATACGTCGGCGTGTGATCGCCCTCGTATGGTTTATTTCGAGAATTTCTATTCTGTCTACTTTAAAAAGAACCTTTGAGTATTTGTCCGATCGTACTATAAATAGGACAATGTACAATATATAATGAAAATATATATTATCTAATCGAATAATATACACCGGTTCTGAAACATATCGAATTCATGTATCATGTTCTGAAAAGCTTTCCAATCTTATAACGTGGTCAATTGGGACTATAGCAGATTTTTTAATGTTTTGCATTAATGATAGCAACTAAGACTGAATTGTTACTAGCTCTAACTAAAACTACATTTGGTTAGAGTCTGAAATAAATACGTAATTATTATTACAATTCAAATTTATTCAATCATATTTTACCACTATCTTTGCAAAAAAAGTATCTATTTTACACTGCGTTTATATTACATACATATTAGATTAAATCTACTAGTTATAGTATAAGAAACTTTTCAGCAAAAATAAATAAATATCCCATAACTCAGTGCAAAACGCGAATGGCGCCAAAAACAGATCACTGCGCATGTCTTAGAGCAGGTGTCACAGATAACCAAAAGCGGAAAAGGCAGAGCTTAGGGAAATGCCTATGTATTCCAGAGACAAAAAATAAATGGTAAAATTTGCACTGTAAAAATAATAAATTTTAACAAAGCATGTCGACATTTTTACAGTACTTATATGCAACGTTTATATTTTTGTCACATACAGACTCTGCTGTAATTATTCATTTTTACATTAATTAGATTTATCCCAATTTTTTATACATGTATCAAATTTAGGATTGTTTATTTAAACTAACAGCGACGCTATCAATTTATCCTTTGTACATTGCCATTTGTTTACAAGCCATTGAGAACGGCAGATAATTCCTTTGTCGCTAGTGACAAAAAGTAGAACCCGGTGTTGTTGAAACAAGTTAATTACTCGTTTCATAGTGTCACAATACCATAGGCACCCGCTGGTAAGGGTTCACTTGTTAGATTTATCTGCTTGCAAAACATGACGAAATCGCTTTCAATAACCATTTGCGCACACATTTTTCTGTATTCATACTTAAATAGTGCTGACTGATGTAAGATTTGCCTGTATAGTTTATATTATTTTCCAACATAACTTATTTTGTATGATAGTGAAAACATTGAATTCGATTGCATAATTAGATAATGTAAGCGAGATTTACGGCAAGATCTGTATATAAAGCGAATAAATTAATTTGAAAGTTTCACAAGAAGTCCCGCGCCTGGTTCTGGTTGAAGACAGTTAATATTAAACAGGGCGGCTTCTTTAGCAATATCTTCAAAGAGTTAATGTTTGCGGAGTAATGCGATAAATAAATTTTAATTACGAACTACGGCTGTGGCTACCGGAAAAACGAAAGCTAAATAGGCCAGAGAAATGGGAAGCTACCTAATTGTAAATTAAAAAGTTCGCGGAGTTACGACACCACAGTCCACAATGACACCCCACCGGTTGAAAGGGGGTGACATCGCCTCGTCACCCCCAGGCCCTCACCCGACCCCTCGCTCAGACGAGAAAGTGGGGGTGTAGACACCCGTGGAAAGCGTGTGACATTTTGTTTTAAAATATTGTCCGCCCGAATACATTCACGTGGGTCATTTTTAATCTGTTCGCTTTCTCTTTTTTTTTTGCAAAGCGTACCTGCGTTTTGTGAAAACAATAAACATTCGTATCGTAGCACTTTCACGGCGATTGATTAAAAACTCGCTAGCCAACTTATCGTATGATCATCTTTATCATACGATCGCGACATAATAATTACCGGCGGTGGCAGCTAGCGCCAGCGCACGGGGCGTGAAAGCTCAGTAAACATGAACATTACCCTATCATTAGACCACAGAGTAGCGGAGCTTGTAGCTTTGTAGTTGGGAAGCTGGTTGCTCAAACTTCGTAGACGGGGAAGTCACTTGAGGCGGGATTGTTTAGCTAAGCGCACCAAATATTGTGGTGTCAAGGCCGCCAGCTTTCCTCCTACATTCCGTTCCCAACGCCCACAGAGGGATCTCTGACGCACGTGTTATGTACCATTTCGACTAAGATTCAGTTACGATTGACTTTATTCACCTGTTTTACGATTGGAATTCGAAGGTTATTTCAAATGAAAAATAGCCGAATATGATATTAGCGCTCAAATGATCGAAATGTCAACTTAAGTAATCCGATCTGGTTTTATCGGCGTTTCTGTTTGGTTTATACGATTTAGGCAATGTGATCCAGTAATGAGGAAGTCTGCTTAACGTCAAGGTTAAGAATACAACGAAATATTGCTTGCATGTAAGAAAATGAATGACTTATATTAAAAAATGTGGAAAATTTCGTTATTTTTGATGGAAAAGCCAATCCATACATGAGTTTCATTTCAAACAATTCCATTTAAAATCTGAATCGTCCTGTCGGGACATCAAGCGTATAAATAAAAGAGACGCATTCACCTCTAACGGGATTTCAGTCGATTGGCACTTTTCACGTTGCGCTGTACGATTCATGGAAAACCGTTTTTTCTTTGTTGACGAAGCGGGATTTAATTAAGGGATATCTGGCGGTATAGTTTATAAATACACATTATTGAAACCTAAAGGTTTTTCATAAAATTTAAAGCTCTGCTAGTTATTTTACTATAGTGTAGTAGATTCGTTATTAAATTATTCCGTTTGGATATTTAGTGTTATTTTGTATGCAATTCTCGATTATTCCAATAACTAAATGCACTGAGATCTTGAGTCTCATTAACTGATTTGTAGTGTAATTACATTAAAAAAAAAACAATCAGTTTTGAGCCTCAGATTTTTGTATCTGTGTCATTTAATTTTTTAATTAATACACGAGTAGGTGATCTGCCGTCTGTGCCTGACACAGCAAATCCATTGGTACATAATGGGGAACCAAACTCCGACCTCAGAGATGCGAATCTCGCGAACCACAACGCCAACACTGCTCTACAAATTACATAATTAATTTAAATAACATAGGATCAATACCAGTGCACGGCCGATTTATAATTCGAGATTCATAACAGCGGCTTATTTCTCATAAAAAGTTGTTCCCTTCAAATGTAGTAATTTCGCAGGCAGAGGGCGGCCCCTTCCCCTCGACCCCCACCTCCCGCGATGGCCTTTTAGCGCCCGAGATATTGTCTCTTTAGTTAGATCTGTGTTTAGAAAGAAAGAAAACGAAACTTTAATTGTTTGTTTGCCTTCTGCTCGGCCTCTCATCATAATACAGTTATGAATCGTTTAAATATAGTATAAAGTGCATTGTAGTGTGAATATTGTATTTGTAAACCCTTGGGTCAAATGGGACATGTAGACATATAGAAAAAAAAATCTTTATAAGTACACCTAAAACACGATAATTTAAGATTTTTCTGCACGTGCGATGCTAAAGCCGTCTAAGCATATATTGTCCGTTGAAAAATTTAATTGCGCGTTTCAAACGCACGATCTTAAGGTTGCGAATCCCTCTCTACACCAATAGTCTAATACTGCGGAATCATATGAAATATTTTTTTTATTGAGTATGTTGGAATTTTCTATTCTATTAGACGTTTGTAATAAATTGTCTTATAGCAACAAAATGTACTATAAATAATATAGTATTGTATTGTGTTCACAAAAAGTCAGCGTTCGAGTTTTAACAGTACTTTTTAAATCAGCCTAAAAATCATACATTAAGTCCCCGAGTTTGTCACGCCCTGCAGCATTTTTATAATCAACTACCTGCTTCCTTCTACACTTTATCACCTTCGTATTAATCCGACATTAGATTGTCTTTTGTTAATGAGACAAATAAATCAACAAAAACTAGCGCTTTATTAACTTTTTAAATCTGGCCCAAGGCCTGTAATACGTTATTGATATTTGTGAACAAGCTGGATAATAATATTTGTATACCGATTTCTATTTTACGTTGACCTCCCTCGTCCCCTTCTGTTAGGAGTGTTAACGTGAAAAAATTGTGTTTGTTGGACGTTTAAGAGCTCAAATAGATTGGTCGTGTGTAGTATCCACAATGGTTGAGGTAGGGTCCTGTCACAATGAGCCCCGGCGCGTAATTGTTAAACTGAACGGGGGTTGAACGCCTTGTCAACTGTTCCGTCATCGGCTGAGCAGAAAAAACGCCGTCTGCTAATTACGTGATTAAACAATGGAGAATTTACCGAAATTTTTGTTTTATTTATAATATTATTCACCTCACTTTTTTATAACATTTGTTGATCAGTCGTTTACTTTCCTAGGTTTGAATCCACGGGTCAATTAAATAAAACACAAACACAAACGCAGATATGTATTTGGTAGACAAAGTAAGTTTTCTATGTGCCTTATTATCAGCGAAGCCACAAAAACTTTCTACATACGATAAAATAAGGATTATTGAATGATAAATAATGAAAAAATATTGATAGTAGAATCGTAGTATTGACGTCATCGAGATGCCCACGTCGGCGCTAGAGTTGCTCGTTCATTCATGGTGTCGATTACGTCTAACAAAAACTTAAGTATGTACTTATTATTATAGATCTTCTATTTATAAATACTCATAGTATTTTCATTTGCAGACTCCTAATTATGAAGATGAATTTGTATGTTATTGTAAACGTTAAACTTCCGCAGTAAAACAAAATATTAACCTCTATTTCAATAAAACATTTCAATGAATGAAAAGTGGACTGATACCAATCACTAACTGCCGCGCAACAATACACTTCATCCCTTATTAATTATTTTATTGTAAGCATAAAGGATGCCGTAATCGTCGGAATAATAATATCATCGCACCGCATAAAGAACCCCAAGTAGCGACAACACAAGCGTAAAAATGACACGCCGTACCAATATGTTTGTGTGTATTACATTAGATTTATTCGACTGGGTCACGCACACACGCGCATTTCAACCCCGAAGGGTGTATGTGGGGGCGACACAACTACACGCGCACGCTGCCACCCGCCAGATGGCACGCACACAAGCGAGCTGCGAAAGGGAAAGCTACATTGTGTAAACAAATCGCGGGGAGTGCTATCCCTCTCGGTTACAAAGCCAGTGTGTGTTTTGTCATTGTGTGCTGTACACGATGTAGATTGTTCTGTGAAATTGCCAGGTAATAGGCCGAGGGACTGTATTATACGTACTTATTGGTATCGCTTAGATGCTCAGTCTAATCGAATTGAATATTTGCGACACGTTGTAAATAACTTTCAGATTGAAGGGTTGACTTTAATTAAACCAATAATTTAATTACTATCGGATCTATTATATGAATAGCTTTAATTTTTTATTTAATTAAATTAAACTAAATGGTCTAGTTACGTACTATTAACCAAACATTTGATAAGTTATCAAATTTGTATTGCTAGACTTCAGATAATTTTTAATGCTAAAAAAATTCAGATATTTTTTAAATACTAAATCTAGATAATATTCAATGCGTAAATTCTACCTTTAAATAGACTGCATAGTGACGTGATATGGGAATTTTTATCGATACCTTATCAGCAGCCTAGTTTCGTCAGAACTGATAACATGAAATTGTTATTGTGGTGTAGTATATTAAATTTATTTAACTGATTTCTTTCCTTACTTAATATTATTGATAATGGAATACATTTTTAGCTTTTTGTTTATAAAAAATATGTAAGAATGTTAATGTTAAAAAAATTAACATTCTAATATAGAATAATTTCCGATATTATTATATACATATATAATAAACATTTAATGCTCAATCGTACTTAAAATGAATGATTTTAATTAACAAAATACGTATTTGTGAGTACGCGTAGCGCCACCTAGGGACCCGAATTAAAACCGATACGATTATTTTTAGGGCCTTTACTCTTTAGTTAATATTTAGTTTCCTTTTCTAATTACTAATAACGCCATATTTTTATACTATGTATCGTATTTTTTGATAACAATTTTACCTCAACCGTTGGAAGCGCTTCTAAGAAAAATTAAACATTTTATTATTGACCCAATTAGGTGAAAAAGTTCCTGAAATCCTATGGGGTTTCATTGATGAGTTTAACTGGTTACACAAAAATACACATAGATAGTTATTTCATAAAACGTCATTATCCTAACTAAATCTATCTATTCATAGAGTAGGGTAAGGTTTCCGTAAAATATTAACAGTTAATCACAATGATCTTATCATAATCGAATCTTTGAAATAGCAATCAATCACTGGCAGCGCCGACTAAACTTGCGAATTAACTAGAATATTGTTACTGCGTGATCTTTGTCTACAAGGGTTACTTGATTTTTAGGTGTAAGATATATTTCATATGAATAAATAAAACTTTATTTGTTTCACTTGCGAGCCTTCTGGCAATTACTGTCCATGGGTGGTAGTAGTTTATATTGGGTGAACCTGTGGCCCGTTTCCCCTTGTTCTTAAATAAAAATAAATACATAGTATGGCCCCACTGAAAATCAGAGTTTCTGATGACAGCAACTGAAAGCTGAGTTGGGCTCTTTGATTAAGTTAGATTAGTTTTTTAATGCAATATATATTTTTATTTCTTTCTTTCTTTAAAGGACTGTAAAAAGTCATCAGCACTAAGACAGTACTGAGAGTTGACCTTTGGCCCATATCCGCCAATTGTATGCCATTTTACGTGCTTCTAGGTTTTTATTCTTATTAGACCTGCGACGATATTCTGTTTCTTCCAATACTGTAGTTCCATTCGCTGATTTATATTTATTTGATATCGCGATAGCAATGCGAGTTACAGAGCACTGGTACCGCTGAACGCCGCCCAGCCTGTTTTTTTTTAATTCTAGACGGTTCGAATGTACCCATTGAGGACTACGACTGACTGATACTTAGCTGTGCCCCTCAAACGCTTACGAAAAACCGTATGCCTCCGGCGATTTTTCTTTTTCGTCATTATGGCACCATCCTTCTACATACTTTCTGGTATTCAAAAGTATTCAGTTCTTCGTTGGGGTCTCCATTTATTGAAGTCATTTTTAATATTATATATTATTATGACCATCCAGCCATCAAAATATTATCCTTCGTGATAAATTTTTCGCTATATAAATAACTAACTAAAATTATGAAAAAAAAACCCATGAGTTAATTCGTTTCGAAGCTGCACATATTAAAACATATGTGTGCCTTATCTCTGCATGCGCTCGGCATTTATATCGTCCCATTTGCAGTAGACGAAAACGAAATATACTTCTACACAGTTCATTTACCTTTACAAATCTAAGATTTGTACTAAAAACAAAAACAATGTCTTATCAATGACAAAGATCACTGAATGGAATATTTTAAACGCATACACCCACGCTCAGATATTAATAACAATCTATATCTGTTTTTCTTTGTCTTTTTGTTAATAGAGCATTCTTAACGTTGTCACACTATTAACAGTTAACATATAAAACCATACACGTGCGAGTCTCATTATTTTTATTTTGACATTATTAATAATAGTTAATAATGTCAACTTTGAGCGGCTTTTAGTTCAGATACTACAGAATATCGATCTACTAGCTGCATATGACTTAATGTTCAGTAACTATCAAGCCAGTATGAAAGCCTATTTGACCTTCTTAAATATCGCTAGGTTAAACTTAAAAGGAAAAAGACTTAAAGAGGAAGACGTAAAAAACAACAAAGCATATGAAATATGACAATTTACCTTATAAATTACTAGATTTTGTACGCAAATTCTGAATTAAATATTTTGTATTAATTAAGTATGTCAACATGATTATGATAGGAATAAGCGTCAAAATTGTATATAAGGGGGTTAAGTGTTTCCGGATTTAAAATGCGAGGACGTAAGTCGTTTTTTACCTTTCACCTCGTTAAAGTATACCGAGACGCAATCTATATCAAAGGCGGTGAGATTCTGTGATTTGAATCCAGATAATATTCTAAGTCTTACCCGCTTTAATGTAGACCAACTTTCAATAATCTTTTCACTTTGCAACAACATTTCTAAAGTTTTCCTTGAAGGTGGCAACACAATGATAACAATTCTATATTTAAACTTGAGTTGACAATTGTCATTGTCAAGGTTTGCATGATAGTTATGAATCATTGGTTTCATTTGCCCTCTACTGCGTTCGGAACATTAATATGTTTATGATAAATTGCACTGTAGTATGTTTAGGTATACTGTATAAAACACAATTTAAAAATTATTTTCTCATAAGTGGACATTGTTTAGAAACACAGGTTTTAAGATATATATTTATTACGCGAAATTTTTCAAATATATGTATATATGCATATATTTTTATTTGCATATATAAAGACGGAGTGTAATATTCGCTAAACTTGTAAATAAAAAAACTCATTAAGTTATTAAATTTACTATAATTATCAAGACATTTGTTCGATTAGATCTAAATAAGAATGTATCCAATCACTATGATACGAGACACTGGTGTATACTCCTGGGTAACTAGAATTGGCACAACCTTCTCCCCACGACACTATCCCAATGACGGTATTTGTGACAACTAATGGTCCTCCTGAATCACCCTGACAGGCATCCCTTGGTGGATTACCAGCTGCTGCGCAAATCATTCCAGGGGTGATAGTGCCCAGATTTAGGTAGGATTTCTTGCAGTCTTTTTGAGATACAATACTTACAAGTGCAGCTCGTAGATCGGAGGATTTTCCTTCAAACTGAAAAGCAATGAACACACTAAATAATATTCAATTCAGATGCTTTATAGTCTGTCTCATGCTAATTAATAATCTGATGGCTATCATGTATCTTATACCATAGCACAATAAACTCAAACTTTGACAAATGAGAAATACAATGAAATCGGTCTTTCAAAAGTCTACATAATACAAATACATACACATATGTGGGATAATTGAATATATAAATAGCATTTAGCAATAGCAACAGCCTATACGTTGGTAACACAGAAAATGTTTAGAACTGGCCAGTTAGGGACATTGCTAATGAAAACTTTTTTGAATTTTATGTTTAGAACTCATTGATAACCTAGTATATTGCACTAATTTGTCATTTGTTTTTGTGAATTAGCGGCAAATGTAAAATTCTTGTTAGATAATGAACCTAATGCGAGAAAATTTTCGGTCAATGATTTATTATGACTTTCTTACTCAACAACAAAGCTTTGAGAGGCTGCGATTAGCATTTCAGTGGTTGCCTGGAAAATATCGCTCGAAAGCGATAAGGCCGCTAGTTGCGAGAAGAGAGACTTATCAGCAGATACGGGCAAGTTAGGCATTGGTGGATGAGTTTAGAGTTTTCATTTAAGTTCAAAAAGTTGTACATGAAGATTTAGGTGACTGTTATCGCCAAATGTTATAAGTTCAACGTCGGTGACTCAAATGTCGTATTTGTCACAGTTGATGAAAGCTGGATATATTGTTACGAATCCGAAAACAGAAAACAATCAGCTCAGTGCGTGTTTTCTTTCGAGGACGGCCAACTAAGGTAAAGAAAGGAAAAATTCAAGGAAAAAAGAAGATTGCCTCATTCTTTGGTCGGAAAGGTCATTTCGCGAAAGTTGTGCTAGAAAATGGAAGGACAGTTACTGCAGACTGGTATTTCAATCGATGTTTGCCTGTTGACTTGGAAAAATAAGACAGAAGCGCCCTCGAAGCGGGATCCTGCTTCACCACAACAATGCTTCAGCGCACTACGCAAAACGGACTGTTAAATATATAATTATAAGTTACTGTTGAATATCTTTACGGTAGGTATCGAGATAATGGTCATCCGCCATATAGTTCTGACTTGGCACCCTGCGACTTTCATTTATTACCATGAACTAAAGACAAAATCTGAGGTATTCGCTTTACGAGCCCTGAAGATATATAATAGTTATGTCCACTATTATAAATTTTATAGCGAGTGTGTATTGCATGTTTAAGAACTATTTTGAGGCAAGGTATCAATCAGCATCAGTCTAACTTCTCTTATTCTCAAACTAATAGAATTTTTAAATACCGTTGACAATATTGTGTGCCTTTCTTCCTGGTGAGGAGACATTATAAAGAGGTATGTACTCAGGACTTCTTATTTTAGTATGAATTGTGTATCGAAGACCACCGAACCGTTCTTTGTGGGACAGTTATTTAGGTAGTATTCTTAAAGAGTTTTTTTTTCTAAGAACATAAAAATACTAAACCTGTTAAACATTTGTGAAGAAACAAAAATACTTATTTATTATTTTATAGCCTTAACAATATTTCCTACCTCCGTTCTACCAAATCCAGATACGATAGCTTGGGTTCCAACAGGTATTTGAAGAAGAGAAGGGGCAATATTTGCTGGCATCACCTTTTCACCAAATTTAATAGTGCCAGTGACAGCAACCAAGCCAATATCATTATCCACGGTTACTGAAGAATATCCTTCGTGAGGGTAAACAGAAGCTACGGCGTATGTAATACCCTCTGAACGCAATGATGTACCCACAGCGACTATTAATTTTGAGGCATCAGTTTGATAACTGGAAAAACAGATACTTTTATAACATAGTTAAAAATGATGTAGCTTTGGAAAAGGTGATCATCATAACTAACGACCAAGGTTCTCACAGCTATTAAACTTGACTTAACTGAAAAAAATCTGTTTTATAAAATTTTTTAATATATAAAACAGATTTTAAACCTCGCACAAAGAGTTAGTCTAGCTATGCAAAGGTGGAACGCTGCCAGTAACTTCGGAACCTTGCCTGAAGGGAGTCCTTTTAATAATATATTTTAATAATTACATTTTAAGGTTAGTTATTATGTACACTTATGAACGTCAAAAAAAAAAGGAAATATACATTATTAATACATTGACATTATTATGTACATAACTATGACTGGCAGTATACTGCCAGTATTTCAATTTGTAGAGTTTGATTATATATAATTTATTTTTGTTTAGATTTCATCCGTTTTGTATAAACACTTTGAAGCAATTGCAGCTAGCAGAGATTGACCATTTTAAGGGAAATAATGAAGTTTTCAACTTAAAGTAGTGACTGTACTTGCTTCTAGTGAAAGATTAATAATTATTGCAATTGTCATAACGGTTCTAATTTTAATACTTACCCAATCACACAATGTGCGGCAGTCAACACACTCTTAGTAGATATCACAACCGCACCACACGAATGATTCCATCCCGATGTAGTTTTGCGCCTCAGCGCCGCTTGATAAGGAATCTCTGTTATATCCACTAATTCGCCATTTACTATGCGTTCTAAAGACTTACTAAGTGATCGTGGTATGGAACAAATTAATCCTGGAAATAGATTGATTATTATAGCTACCATGACTGTATGTTGAATCATAACGCTTTATTTATGCGTTAACATAGTAGTTTAATTCGCGGAACACAAAAGATTTTGATTTAAAACAAAGATCATACAAAATACGTACGAAATTAAACTTTATAAAACAATGAAACTGTAATAAACGTTATCGTAAAATGAAACTGCGTCATATATTTATTATATCTCACAAGAATTTTAAAACAAAATTTAAAAATAAGATTTTTAAACAAAGAAATTAAAGATTTAATATTCTCTCAAACTCATATCTTGACACTTTCAAGGCATAATACTGCAGGATAGAAACGATGAAAATTAGTGTACTAAACTGAACTAAATAATTAACTACAATTACAAAGATTATCGTTGGAATCAGATGACATAAGACCAAAGTTATAAGATGTTATAGAACCAGATTACCACTCGTAATTTCTACGAATGGTACGAGAATTTCTATAGCATTACACAATTACAGGGTTTTGGATATCGGGACCGAGTATATTTTTTTAATTCTTTAAATTAAAAACTGTTGAAATCACCTTATGTTGAAAGTATAAGAACAGTTTCTTTAATTACACTAAAACCTTACCTAATAATAGTATTTTTAATAATTTCATCTTAAGAGATTTCACTGACACATGATTCTTACTTCTACACAGATCACAAATTGATAATATATCGATATTTTCTTATCATGACGAGATGTGAAAAAATACATTTTGGATTTTCTTCGAATTGAAAGTAAAGATAACAGTTACCTAATACAAACTTTATCTTAGTCCTCGAGACTTAGTGATTATTGTATGTATATGTAGCGTTTAAACCGAGCGCCCGCAATACTATAATAATAAAGTCTTTATTGCTGTATTTACATATTAGGAACATAAAAGTGTGAAATACTAAAAAAGTCAAAAAATTAATACTAATAATTAATCGGCAAGCCGGTTGATTTTATTATACAGCTTGTCTTTAGACATAGGCCTCCTCTAAGGACTTCCACTCTTCTCTGCAATTCTATTACAAATCATGATTGTTTTGCTTGTCCCAAAACCATTGCGCGATCAATACAATATTTACGTTATATTTTTGTCCATAATCAATTCAATACCCATATATTAGTCACGTTTATATATTAAAAAACTATTTTATATAATATAAATGCTAAGAAGAAATTTCAAAGCTACATAAATATTAAAAAATCAAAGCATTGGCTACTATTAAGGTTACTAATAACAATTATATTATTAATACCGATTCCGTCACTATTGAGGTTATGTGATACGTAGTACCGAAATTAAGTTTGCTTATTATTTTTTTAGGTCTATTGGTACACAGTGTACGCAATATGCTGCTGGCAGCTGCCATTCATAGCATCTACTTATCAAATCTTAGATTAGTAAAGTCGCGAATATAGGTGGCTCTCGTAAAATGCAACGCCTTGCAAAGTTGATTAAGGCATAATAAATGTAACAAGTTGGCGTTGAAAGCGAACATAAACATATAATATCACGCGATTAAATTGAATTATTGCGTTCATAAAAAGGTGCAAATTTTATTAATATCGGCCAGTCATTGCGGATCTTTTATCGGTAATGAAATCGGATGTTCAAAGTTTTTTATTTTTACTACTAAACTTTTTGGAGTTAAGTTGGCCACTGCATCTTTGGGATTTTGTAAATGTGATTAATTTGGGGGTGTTGGGTTTGATTTGATGGTGTATTTATCAGGAATAAGTTGATCAGGAAATCTTAACGTGTAATTAAATAAGATTCTTATATACAATGCTTAAACCATTTAAAATTCTTAATTCTTGATAACTTAAGTATAATACCCACTCTCTTCTTGTAGGGGTTTACATCAGCTATACTTGGTTATACATAAATCGACAGTGAAGTCTGGATTCAATAACTGGCGCCATCTTTTGTCAGTATGCAAATACATCGCCTGCGTGAGTTAACTATTGTGGTTAACGATATAAAACAAGTATTGTTTGGTACTGATGCTCGTGTTTATTTCGGATTTTTTCGGTATTACTATCAGATAACCTATTGCATTATGTTAAGGAAATTGTTTATTTTTCTAGGTTAATGTGGACTTTCCTAGATATCGTTTCTCCTCTTATCGTGATTATATCTGGTGATTCACAAACGCTTTTTTGAATGTTTTAGAGGAAAATGATAAGCAATTGGTGATAACTAATACTGTTTGTTGAATCAATATATTAAATTATCATTAAACATATTCTAATTATTATATTCGATAATTACACAGTGACTGGTAAAATTTTCTAAAATAAATTCTCAGTGGTATGGCGTTACATACCAAATTGGTATATTTCCGCTATGTGTGTATGACGAATGTAATATTCTATCTATGTGTGCTTATCATTTAGAAAATCAGCCTATGTTGCTTATGCTTATGTTTGTATGTACGTAGTGTAGAATCAATTTCCGCATTTAGTCCATTATGCGTAAAGTCCTGGCCAATTAAGCCAGCCTAGCTCCTTCCAGAAGCTAAGCAGTTTCCTTGGTACTTCGCAGGCTTCGCGGAGCAACCTCACTGTTCCAAGGATTTCTTTTCGTTGGGATGCCACAGCCACGCACTAGAATGCGTGAACTACGTGAGTGACTGATACCTCTGCGCTGAAACAGCCTCTACACAAGGAACTGTCGTCCTAAGCCTATGAAGGAAAAAAACAATGAGAGAAAATCCTTCTTATTGTGTCGTTAGGAAGTTTTTTATAATGTACACAACAATTAAACTGATAAATAAGAAAAACTAAAAAGAGATTTTAATAAATTAGTTATTTTAATTATTAAGAGTAAATACAAGAGGGTAAATCTAGGGAAGAACATAATTAATTGTTGTAATTTCAAAGTTTGTGGTAAATAATGTATTTTGTAGGGTAAGAATGTTTAGACAAAAGACGCTTATTGGTAGATAAGATAGTACTAGTTAAATCAATGGAAAGCCCGAGTTCATGGGAGCTGCGCCCACGCACACATTCCATAGGGAGCCAAAGACCTCTTGTTTCCTGGATCACACAACGAAATCATACTTATTAACAAATAACGGTGATCTATTTGATTAAGTTTTATAGGTCAAGTAGGTTTCTCTTTATGTTGGTACTGCAGATATAGTTCTTGAAAGACAAGCTGATTCGCTGAATTATAACAAACTTTTTATAAGCTATTTATAGACGACAATATTTTAGCCCCAAGTTCCCTGAGGCACTTAATCTTTATTAGACACTTTCTCTACCCTTTACTCCTCGTACTTCGTCTTTCCCGGTAAAAGTATTCTTTAAACGGCAGGGTTGCCATATCTTTAACAAAATAAATTTTTGTTTCAACGATTTAACGTTTGGAAATGAAAAGTTTAATATGTATAAATATTATACTTACTGTTTTTGGTTTACACAAGTACAACCAATTTAAATAAAACTTTTGTGACGAGAATAAACGCGGATATGTTATACTGTTTCCATAACTTTTTAGATACGCTAAGTTGAAAGATGACAGTTTAATATAATGACAATATGTATTGCTGGTATGTAAACGCCATCTATTGCTGTGATATTGATACTTAGCAGAGCAATATTGCATACGTTTTATTTATATGGTAACACTAAGTTAATGATATTGTATGAAGAATTATGTTAGTTAAGATCCAAATCAGAAATTACCGAAACATTTGTTTTTTTTAATTTCTTGTCTTCGTGATGAGTTCGCATAACTGACTATTACCATCCTATAAGAAACGGAACTGTCTTGGGTTTGTTGTTCTCAGGTTGTATTACTCAGAAATATATTGTCATGCAATTAAATTTAAGTTACAGGCATAGAAATGTATCTCTTTTTCCAATAACACGATATTCATTTCACTATATTGCTTAAGAGTTATTGACTGTTAAATTTGAATGGACTTAGTCGAAACATTCTAAAACATACAAGGTTACAATAATACAATTAATATAGTTAATACATATTTAGTCATATGTTTGCGAGTTTCACACTGCATTCGTTCAACTGTGAAGGACGGTGCAATCGCTTTGTTTGACGGTCGAGTTTAAAATATACATATTTAAATAACGTTGATTTTGTTATTTTAAAAATGGTCACATATCAATGTCAATGACTACAGAATAATTTTCAGATACATTTTAGAAGACATATTTTAAACTGTGTGTAGAAATGAATGAACAATATAATAGTTATTTTTATTTATATTATATTTATATATATTATGCTTATGGTGGAAAGAGTTGTGTTGGTCTTGGCTTTAGCGTGCGACTTTGATCCCTGAGCTAGTAAGTTCGGACCTCGGCTGTGCCCTAAAAGACTTTCAGCCTATGTGCGAATTTAAGACTCGCTTCTACTTCGAAGGAAAGCGATACTAAAATGTCGACGGCATGTGTCAGGCGAAAAAGGCCGATCACCTTGCATTTTAGGAAAAACAAATGAGAACTGACGGAGCTGACACTACAAGGTTGTGTTTTTCTATGGTGCGAATATTTCTCATAGTAGGATGTAAATGGCCCTGGAGCGGAAGGATGTTACTCTGATATATGCCCACTCACGGCGTTTTTTTTCCATGCATTCGGAAAATTAGTACTATTCAAATGGTTAGACACCACGAGGAAGTCAGCATGACTTGGACCCAAAACCGACGACCGTCAAGATAACTTCAGGAAGGAATTATCAATTCAAATTTAATAAATTTCCAGTTGCAACTGGATTGACAAATTTTAGTTGTCGTATCTGCGCAAATAAATCTGGTGTCATAGTTCTGACCTTAGCGACGCTTATTACCTGTCTTAACAAACACGATAAACAGTTTGATAACAAAAAGTTAATATGAAAAACATTTACGATTAATTGTTACCTTGAATACGTTTACCACTGTAATCTGACTATATTTTTGTGGTACTGTACGTATTTACTATTTATTCAATTAAACTTTTTTTTTATTGGATTAACAACGATACTCGTGTATCTTGGTCAGTAGTTACTTAAGCTATTACGTAAATTATGAATAAGTTCAATATAAATCCAATTATGATAAAAAATTAGTTTAGTGCCTGATGACTGTAAAAGAGAGAAATTAAATCCCATACACCATTCTGTAAATAGATGATGATTTTCCTGAACAATATATTTTAACATCACATTCATAGATATGTTTTATTACACCGCTTTAGTCCCTGTCCCTTTTTATCACATTCTAATTGCAATTTGACAGTAAGAGACGAAGTTAAAAATGTAGAGCGTCTGCATCCATCATGAATATATGTACGAAAACATATTTTTTTCGAAATTTACTTAAAAGCATATTGCCTGGTTCCCTTCAGATAGTACATCCATATGATATGTAAAAATCAAATTACATAATTACTGTAACATTTCTAACGAACAATATATTTAACAGTCCCTCTTGGTTACTGACTACACAGCTAATAGGATTTTGACAGGTATATTGTTCGGGCCAAATGAAAATTTAAGTTTGCTGTTACCCGGCAAGTTCAATTTGCATACAGAATTACGATTTTCATGTGAAACTGAGGTTCTTACTGAATTATTCGAGCCACTGGAGCGGCGATTTCCTATTTATGGCTCTCTGCTATTGTGTCTTTATTTGTATCAAGGTAGTGAGCGTAAAGAAATACGTGTTAGATAACTTTAACACTGCGTACACGAAATATGTGAATCACTGTCGAGAGAATTCAAGAATTTTTATTTATAAGAATAACGCCTTATTAAAGTTCCGTTGCGATACTTCTAGCATTAGGTCAAGCCTATGTATCCCCAGACCTATTTTTAAAAAGTATACATCTAGATCAGCGGCTACAGGTGACTACTGAACAACTACAAAGTTTACGTAGTAGTCGTCAACCTTTTAAAACATATTTGTTGTTGTTAAATGGTTTTCATCTAGTTAGGGTTCTATATAATGTATTAAGAAACTATATCAATTATAAAGTTGTGATATTTTTGGCCCCACGACATTTTAAACACTCACGTTCCTTTCGTTTGTTCAAAATTATAAATGCAGTATACATATTCGTTAGTACTAAAGTACCGAAATATAAGTACTAAAGTAGAGAGAGATAGAGAGATCACATTGACAATGAGAGTAAAGAGTCGTCAGTTCACAGTGTTAGTAGTAATGTATCGCTTGCACCGTTCACTGTTTAGCAAAATTGGCTTCGCTCTCACAAGTCTATGTGGTTGTAAGACGACCATTTCGCGATATCTTCATGAAAAATATGTATAGAACTTTTGAATCTAATAGAAAAATTTGCAAGATTCGTTTGCAGTCCTGTTTGCAATGCAAGAAGCATGTTTCTGTGTCGGTTTTATTAGCTAAGGAGATGAGGCGAATCGACTTCAGCGCCTACCAAATAAATTTTTAGTGGAATTTAGAAAAGTTTTAAATAGTAATTAAGATGTTCAATACGATACGTGCATATGACAACAGCATTTTGCTTTAAATTATATTGAACAAAAAAAATTATGTCTAATATAACGTAAAAATCTTCTAATACATTATTCCTTGACTAGATCAAGCAAAACCACATAGCTAATAAGAGAGAACCAGTTTAACGAGCTCTATTCTTTCCCTAATAAGAGGGCACACCAGTATCTAATGAAGTATTATAGTAACTAAATTGAGGGATCTGTCTAAAATGGTTTGTGTAAGCGGAAGGAGCTCAGAGACAATGGTCAATGATATACTTATGTTCTCTAATTAGTCCAAAGTTCTATGAATACAATACAATATATAATATATAGGAAATATTTATAAATAAATAAATTTATATGCTACTTTGAACAGTTTAAGTATACAAATTTTACATATGAGTTTTGCGACGGCTACGAAAGCCGCTGAAGAAGTTTGGATAAAATTTGGACATTTTTTAGGCCAGCTATTATTTCAAAGATTTTTTTTCTTCAATTTGTAGCATCAAGCATTACCTTGACTAAGCCCCAATATTAAAAAAGAGTAATGAATTTGATGGAAAAATGTCTGCTACTAAGGTAGCCGATTTGACACACACAATCCATAAGCGAAAACAAAGTCGCCAATATCATCCAAGTTCTGTCGCGTACACATCCTTCATTATGCAACTCGGCCGCTCATCAATTCACGTCGCCTTACAATGCAGTGACTATTATTATAGGTAAATCTAATGGCACTTAGCATCGTAGTATTGCTTGTACTATTGACATTTGTGGCTTGGCCAATTGGCTACAATGAAATAATGTAATAACGTAAGTGAACCTAATTTAAAATTAAACCGCCGACGCGATGGCTTATTTCAACAGGAATATATGCAAAACAAAAAGTAGGACACAAATAAAATCTGTTATGAAAGGAAAATATATGTAAATTTAAATAGTCAAAGTTTTGCATAGTAACATAATATATTTAATCGATAGATCATTACAATTTCTATAAAAAAAGTAACGTTTAACGATACGAAGCATTTCAATGTTACATTCATAAAGGTAGATAAATACATAAGGTGGGAAAATTTTTCCTTACCACGGTTAACTGCACTGTATGTATTTTTTATATCCCAAGATGTCTTTTATGACTATCAGGGAGTAAACTTTCTGTGACCATGACTGTTAATTCATTAATAAAATATACCGGAAATTGAGGACAACAAGGTACAATTCTGCACTTGCAACAGTATGCTGACGGTAAAAGCAGGAAGGCTGGACTGCAAATTACAAGTTTTGTAGCGGTGATGTGTAATTTTATACTTAATTTTTAATTATACGTCTTTAAGTGCAATATCGTTGGTAGGTAGACTCATTTTCCGTAATTAGACACAAATTTGGTCCGTTTTGCGTAAAGTCCTGGGTAATTTAGCCAGCCTAGCTCCTTCCAGAAGCACAGAAGTCTCTTGGGCACTTCACAGGCTTCACGGAGCACTCTTCCGAGGATTTCCGTACGTTGTTTATCCACAGGCTCGCATTCCAGGGCTACGTGGGTGACTGTTTCCTCTGCGCTGAAACAGCCTCTGCACATGGGGCTGTCCATCGTGCCAAGGAGACAATGGCCCGTAATTGTCCCTATCATTGTTTTGAGATTGGTTCTGTTTAAGCTTAGAAGTCGCTTTGTCACAGGTACACTGCTGGCAGAGCCATTTTAACTGTTGGCCGCACTTCGCGACCATCGTGCAATATTGTAACAAACACAATAATAACATATAATCAATTGTATAACCTAAATGGATAGAAAGTAATAAAGATCATCTCATTTGGAGAGCATCAATTCCCAATGGCTCATCGTTAAAGTGTAGTATTAATTTCAACCAAAAGTGTACTTTAGACAGCTTATTCACAAAATGACATCGGACATTTCATCCGTAACGCGATGTGACATCCGATCATCTTAAAAGGTGGAAAAACATCAGGCAACGACAAGAAATTCTTGGTAAAATTAATTCAATACAGTCCGCGCGTCATAATTCATTGCCAGCGAAGGCTGTATTTATTTGATGCGGTGGGCTAATGTAAAATTCAGACCTGTTTATATTGTGTATTTATGAATTCATTATTTACTTATTGCTGTGACAATTATTTACGATCCAATGTAATATTAAGTAATTTTATATTCATTCTAAACATAACTGCTTGGAAATGTTTACATAAGTTCTGAGAAATTCCTTAAAATTTAAGAAATTGTTCTTTTTTTGTTGAGGGCAGTTGATTTCATTTTTTTTATAAATAGTCTATATCAAAGTAAGAATACTGGATTCTTATGTATATTCGTTAAATTATCGACAGATTTCATATCTGTTTCATGATCGTTTGTTTTTTTTAACAGGCGTGTAGTTGATCAGCTTTCTGTGCCTAAGACACGCCATCGACTTTTAAGGTCTAAGGTCTAACTGAATGTTATATGTGTTATATAAAGGCAGTAAATGCATTTATGTACATCCAGGTTCAAAACCATGGCCTCAAAGATTAGTGTCACTTATTGAATCCTCTAGAGTCTAGACAAACACTGCTTGGCCTCGAATATAACTAAACCTATATCGTAAATACGGAACTTCATTGGATTAATGTGTGATTATTTATGTATTTCGTAATCAGCTTACATAAATTATATAAAACAAAAAACAATTATACTAAAGAAATAGCCAAATACAAAAAGAAAAAAATCAATAATTATTAATAAATACATTTAACAAAGGAATACCTACTTCGGCTGTGTTATGTGACGTGAGAGTATGTATGTGAGTGTGTATGTGGGGTATGCTCATGAAGATTTTTAGCGTTATGGATATTCATAATACTCGTTTTAACAATATCCCATAATATTATATTAAACTATTCGACGCTTATATTTCAGCTTCCTATTAGAATGATATCCAAATTTTAAGTGTATTACACTTATAGAATCTTAAGAAAATTCTAGTCGTCAATCTCCACAGATTATAACTGGCAATAAAGCAAACGTTGCGGCATTTTTAAACTTGGAAACAAACACATGAATAACGGGCACCCGTTAATGGAACTAACGAAGGTGTAATGAACTTTTGTATCAAAATTAGTAACGCGTGTATCGACATTGTTAATAGCCGTGAAATATTTACTATGAGTCTTTGTAAATTATTTTTTTTATTAAGCAAAAACTATTGCTTGTATTTGTCGTGGATTCGACAGAGACACGTTTCTGCATCTTTTTGCCTTAAAGCCATGCCTCTCTCTCCCTTCAATTGGTAGCTTATATCTGACCGTCGAGGTCAAGAGAATCACCTGTAGCAGAATATCTGTTTCTGCCGGTTTTTGTCCAGCGCCTCTCTTACTGTATAGTTAGAGGATCATGAATCTTTCACTTGATCGGTCCATCAGGTTCGTGAATGAACACGTGTTCTTTTGCCAGTTCGAATCAGTTTCTCCAAGTTCTCATCGTAGTAGGCATATGGCAGACAGGCTAATCCGTTTTTCCAAAGTCATTTCTTTCAGCGTTTGATCAAGTGTGAATGGAAATAGAAAGAATAATCCATTGGTATATATACTTCGCGCATGGTCTTATAATCTATATAAAACAAAGATTTAGCTTTATTTTAAATATTCTTTGTCTCAAACCAGTTCTGTTAAACGGATTACATCATTGTTCGTCAGTGTTGTGGATTGACATTATGTCCAGCCTTGAGCCTATATTAATAGAATAAAAACTTAAGTAACAAAAGTTCAACTGTGGGCGATTTTAACGAAACTTAATGAAGTACATTGTTTTATTTCTATATGTGGTAAAACCAGTCTTTACCTTCTCCGGCCGAGCAAATAGTCGTGTGGGATGGTTTTCGCAGTTTTTTTGTAATAACGTTTAATGCTTTGGCGGCTACTATACCGGTACTACCTTAAAAATATGTTACACACAAAGTGATTTTTTTTAACGACAAAAAAAACTAATTGGGTTGGTACTTAAGACTATTCCGAACTTTTCCAACTATATCGACTTAAAATAGACTATCGTATGTAAGAAACGTCGTTGTGTTTGACAACGGGGAGTAATGGCAAACGGAGAGGAAAAACCACTTAACACAAAATGCTCCAACCCATGTTGTATAAAAAAGTAACCCATAAATCGGTTGATTCATTTATACTGACTCTAGGCAAGGCAACTCTGCTGATTTCCTGATGAACTGATTTCCAATGATTGAATCAAACTGCGCCAATAATTATTACATCCAACGACGACACCCAATTTTTACATCATGCTTCATTTAACGGGGTATGAAAACTGATGACTAAAATCGCTATTTATTTTACGGGGTTACTTCGTCACCTAAAAAACCCTCTTACTTCTTAGTAAAACATAAATGTTTACTTGTTAATATTAGTATAATTTTTACTTTATTTTACCCTTGAAACAACCTTCAAAACGAAGTCGTAGAAAACCTGAAACACCTTGAATTTTTTAAATTTTGTTGTAATTAACCAAAACATTTTACTTAATTATTTCTGCAATTAACTTAATGCAATGGTAACAAAAATACCCACATCGTATGCGAACCTATAAGATAATAGTAATTAGTTTTATAGCTAACTACATCCGAGCGATATCGGCGCCACAATCAATGCAATTTAAATAATATGATTTATGTATGTCTTCGGTCACTGTTTTAATGACACAATACACGTAATATATTACGTCCGTTTGTTTGAGATTTTTCCATTAAAACGTTGAAAGTAATTATTTAGGAAGTTGGTGGAACAGGTAGTCGGTGTCAGCCCAAATTTTCGTATATGTTAGACATCCTTCCCATCAGGATATTATAACCAGTAAAATTAATCTAGCTAAATTTTATTAAGCAATCCAATTTTTATTTTTATTTCATAGACAGGTGTCAGGTAGGTAATCATGATTCCGGTTTCGACAGGAGGCAAACGCGTAGAGTGATAACTCTGCCCTCCATGGGCGCACGACGACACTTTTATAATTGGTACGCTCTTTTCTTAAAGGAAGGGTCCTTTAAGAAAAGAGAGAGAAGAAGAGAGAAAAGAGAAGTCGAATTGGTTGTGAAGTACAACAATGGGTAGCTGGTTCCACATCGTGGTGGTGCGCGGCAAAAACTGGCTTAGGAAACGCTTAGTCACAGAACAGTTTTCTTCACTATACCGATCTAAGATTTGTATATAGAATAGTGGTAAACGGCTGAACCTGTTAGAAGGGCTCTAAAATAAAAACTACCAGTATAAAGTATTATTGCTTATGTATTTTGTCTGCCCTGCTACAATATCCCTATTTTGCTAAACTGTAATATAAATATTTAGAACTTATAGAACAAAGAAAACATTAGTAGAATTTATATAGACAGAGTTTCGGAACCTTTGGTTACCTTCAAAACAAACGCCAAACTTGTCAAAACGCAAAAATGTCATTGGGGTGAATGATATATGACAGATGCAGAATATGATCATACATAATCATAATAGAAATATGATTCTGTTATCAAATATTTTAATAAATCGATAATGAAATATTTCGTAATACTATGTTATTAAAATTAAATTTATTCATAATAATTGTTACAAAGTCATTGTATGCTAAGATCTAGTTACGTGTCATTGAGGTCATTGAGGATATAGAAATTGTTTTAATATAAAATTCATGAGTTTATGTAATACTTGGCGAAAACTTCTCTTCCCGTCTAGGTACAACTTTATCATGTTATATATATTTTTAATATATTATAAACTAACAGACTGGGCCAAGCGTCGCTGTGGCTAAGGTTTCTGTTATATTACATAGTAGTAAACTATTTAAGGGAAACGGTAGGAGAACTTATGTGAAAGGTAGATAGTTTATGTGAATCATTGGTAGGTACTTTTAACGCAGCGCCATCTGATAGAATTGTATCAAATAATAAACAAATATTTGCAATGAAATAATACTGCGGGTATAAATTAAGTGTAGGCTATCCTATCTTTTAAGTTAGATCAAACTGCTCACGGTGTGCAAATTTGATTGATATCGGTTCAGTAGTTTAGGAGTCCATCGCGGATAAACAACGTTACACATTATTTATATATTTTATAAAATATAATAAGATTATGATCAAAATAAATTTTTTACTATATTAATCATAAAGGCTAGTTTGTCTTCAAAAATTTCTGAGGTTGGTAGACGAAGTTCTCTGTCGTTCGCTCTCTTCTTAAGGAATTTTACAGTACTGTAAACACAAAGAGGCATAAAACAAAATATGTGAGACACATTTTTCCTAACAAGGGCAGACCTTGATGCCCACTCGGCGATATTGGCGGTTTTAATATGGGTAATTGCAGCCTGATTGAGAATTGTCCGTCAGGCGATCCACCCACGTTTAACCGATTAATAACAGTGATATATAGTTGTCTTTAGTAAGTTATCATGAGTTATAGATAATTCGGTTTTCATAATCATTCTTCCAAACATATCTTATGAAAAGCAAAAACAAAAGAAATTAAATTATTTTAAATATAAATTAATTTCTACCGGCATTATACTATAGTTAACATGTATTATTATTTTAATTTTCAGCCAGCAGTTGAGAGTTTCTATAATCGTATGGATCGTAAATTTCAGTTATTTGAAATTTAACATCGCAATGTTAATAAATTAAAAAATAATATAATAATTCTTTAAAAAACATAAACCTTCTGTTTGCGCCAATACAATTGAAATTAATACTATCATAAGACAAGGTAAGTAGATGATGAAAATAATTGGAATTTTCAAATACTGTTTCGTTTTTTCGTTTCGCCCTTTAACGTCTCCTACTAATATTAAAAACACGAAGGTTTGCAAGTATGAATTGTTGTTTGCTACTCTTTCACGTAAAACCTACCTAATGGATTAAAATGAAACTTTACTATACAGGCCAATATCTCTAAAGATATTGTATGAATTGTCCAAAATATCAAGTAAGTATTTATACATGTAATGTACAGTGGAAATGTTTATCTTAAATAGTCAATTAGTATTTTTCTACGCCACGTTAAAATAAGTTACTCGAAATACTAATCCTGTACAGAAGAAGTCGCGGGCTCCAGCTAGTATATGATATTGCTCATATATACCAAGACTCTTTGTAAGTCAATAATCTTCGAGTGACATTACAACCCTTTGATTTGTAATGTTAACAAAATAATTCGTAAAACCTTTAATATGCAGTCTTATGTCTATGATATTATAAAAGGGGATAATTTGTATTTTTCAATTAACAATACCGATTTCACAGTAATAAATCACTGTTCGTAAGTAAAAAATACCACGTATGTATTTGTAAAATAAACATTCAACCGTAGAAGACTTTATTCATAAAGGTATTCGAATTTCAAATCTGTGACTATTTGATCTGCACCTAGGACTTTTAAACAACTCCCAAAAAATGAAGGATGAAGTTATTGTAATATAACCTTTTGAATGACTTTCAAAGTCATTTTCAGGATCTTTGTTATCAGGTTAACAGTTACGTAATATATGAACTACATTTAGTATTAAGCATAATTTACATAAAAGAACAACTGAGTATGTGGCTCTTAACTATTGAGATGTGATGTCATCGACGTATTGTCAACTCAATATAAAGGTCAGTGCCGTATTAAATCAATCAACGAACGCGCCTTTATTAATAAAAGGTGTGTGATGTATGAAGAAACAATCTTATATAAGTAAGATTAAGTTATATGCAACAAAGAGCAGTGTTCTCCTTGGATTCAGCGTGCGACTATCACCCGGAGGTCGTACGTTCAAATCCCAGTTTAGGAACCTGGCTTGTGAGGACATCTTAAAATTAGATGGCGTGTCTCGCACAGAATTAATTAACGGGTACATAAATCTGAGGCCGAGACTTAAAAGGTTTTAGCACCATATTATATTTAAGTCTCTTTTCACATATGCGACTCTTTTCTGTTGTTAACAGCATTTTATTCCTCACAGATCTTTACATCTAGTGGGAGTGCCATGCTGTTGCTTTCGGGCTTCAGCCAAATGGGCAGGCACGACCGGGGCAGTACCACTGTCTCACAGAAAACCGGCGTGAAGTGATGCAATAGGTTTATCTTATTGTACTCGCGTTTCGTTCGGTGAGTGAGACTCCCGGAGCCCATCCCCCCCCCTTCCCCAGAGTATGACGGTGCAGTTTAAAGAAAGATTACCCCAGGGGGGTACCACACGTGGAGAATCCCCCTCTGGGCGTCCATCATCGGAACAATCAGTATCCGGTGGTGGATGCACAGGCTGCCCTTCGTATTCTGGGGTGGGCAAAAACTGCGCTCTAAACAAAACATCCAGTTCTAGTTTTAGGTTCCGATCTCGGGGCAAACGGAAGAATTCGCCGAAGGCAACCCCTTCCACGCTCACAGTGGACTTCACCAATGTTAGGGGGCTCAACTCAAACCTAAGCGCGGTTCACTTTCACCTTGAATCTGCGAAGCCGGCCTTATTCTTCCTCACTGAGACTCAGATATCCTCCCCGGCTGATACTTCTTACCTCTCCTACCCGGGGTACAAATTGGAACATTCATTTGTGCCGCGGGCGGGAGTTTGCGTGTACGTCAGAGAGGATATCTGTTCTCGTCGCCTTGGGACGCTTGAAGGAAGGGACCTATCTAATAACCTCTGGCTCCGCATAGACTGCGATGACCATCCGCGATTCTATGCGTGCCTGTATAGGTCCCATAGCGGAAATGACGAAACTGACCGACTCATCGAGCACATCCAAATGGCTACAGATTCCCTGCTTGAAAGGGTTCCTACCGCCGAAATCGTGATACTTGGCGATTTTAACGCTCACCATGCCGATTGGCTGGGTTCTGAAACCACCGATCACGCGGGAAGATCCTTTCACGACTTTGCTTTAGCCTACGACCTGACACAAATGGTCCCTGCGATTACGCGAATACCAGATGTGGACGGTCATAAACCCTCTTTGTTGGACCTTCTGCTGACTTCGCATCCGGAGAACTATCAAGTCTCCGTTGACCCGCCATTGGGTTCATCGGATCATTGTGTGGTCCGGAGTACTGTGCCATCTACGCGCCCTTCGCGGTCGCGCTTTTTGGGTTTTCGCCGTATTTGGCACTACAAGTCAGCAGATTGGGACGGGATGCGGTCTTTCTTTGCGTCCTACCCTTGGGGGCCTATTTGCTTTTCGTCTGAAGCTCCAGATTCCGTCGCTGCCTCTGTCGCCGAAGTGGTTCTGCAGGGAATGGAACTCTTTATTCCTTTTTCTGCGGTGCCGATCGGTGGCAAGTCTCAGCCCTGGTTTAAGCATTCTTGCAAGACAGCCTCGCGTCGAAAGCGAGAATGCTTTAAGGCATGGGCAGAAGCGGCGAAATCTCGTGATGCTAATACCAGCGAACTCAAAAAAGCATATAACTCAGCCTCCAGGTCCTTCAAACGGGAAATCACTAAAGCAAAGTCAGAGCACATTGCCAGATTTGGCGAGAGATTGGCCCAACTCCCTTCGGGGACTCGAGCCTTCTGGTCTCTAGCCAAAGCTGTCCAAGGGAATTTTTGTCAGCCCTCCATTCCACCATTGCACAGGGAGGATGACTCGCTGGCCCACACTGCGAAGGAGAAGGCCGACCTTTTAGGCTGTCTCTTCGCGTCCAACTCGACTTTGGATGACCGAGGGAGATCACCACCGAGCATTTCACGGTGTGATTCTTCGATGCCGGAAGTTACATTCCGGCAACGTGCTGTCCGTAAAGCATTATCTTCCTTGGACATACATAAGTCGAGCGGGCCGGATGGTATTCCTCCAATTGTGCTGCGTACTTGTGCTCCCGAGTTGGCTCCGGTCTTAACGCGCCTTTTCCGGTACCTGTACTCGCTTGGCACTGTCCCGGAGTGCTGGAAGATCGCATCGATACATCCGATCCCTAAAAAAGGCGATCGCTCCGATCCGTCCAACTATCGCCCAATAGCGATAACCTCCTTGTTCTCCAAATTAATGGAATCCATTATTAATTGCCAGCTCCTGGAGTATCTGGAGGGCCACCAGCTGATAAGTGACTCTCAGTACGGCTTTCGTCGTGGTCGTTCGGCTGGTGACCTTCTTGTATACCTTACGCATAGATGGGCGGAGGCAATTGAGTCCAAGGGGGAGGCTCTAGCGGTTAGTTTGGACATAGCGAAAGCCTTCGATCGGGTGTGGCACAGAGCACTACTCTCGAAGCTTCCAGCCTATGGGCTTCCCGAGAAATTATGCGATTGGATCTCCAGCTTTCTGGCCGATCGGAGCATCAAGGTCGTCATCGACGGAGCATGTTCCGACCTTAAACCCGTGAACGCTGGGGTCCCACAAGGCTGTGTTTTATCCCCGACCCTGTTTCTTCTGCATATCAATGATATGTTGCAACTTAGCAACATTCACTGCTATGCGGATGACAGCACTGGGGACACTCTTTACACTGGCCGGGCAAGTATTTCTCGGGCAGATGTCGATGAGTACCGGAACAAACTTGTGTCTGAAGTAGAAACCCTACTACGTGGAGTCTCTGACTGGGGCAGACTAAACCTAGTCCAATTTAACCCCAAAAAGACACAAGTTTGCGCGTTTTCCGCTAAAAAAACACCCTTTGTCGCTACTCCTCTTTTCGAAAACACTCTCCTTAAAGCCACAGCCAGCATTGGAATACTTGGCGTTGACATATCGAACGACGTTCAGTTTCGCGGTCACTTGGAGGGAAAGGCAAAATTAGCCTCCAAAAAGCTCGGTGTGCTCAGCAGGGCGAGACGGTACTTCACTCCGGGCCACCGCTTGCAACTATATAAAGCGCAAATTCGGCCCCACATGGAGTACTGTTCCCACCTTTGGGCGGGTGCTCCCCAGTACCAGCTTCTTCCACTTGACCGTATTCAACGAAGAGCGGTTCGAATCGTTGACGACCAAAATCTCTCCAAGCGGCTTGATCCTTTGGCGTTGCGTAGAGATGTGGGGTCTCTCTGCATCTTCTACCGCATTTACCATGGAGAGTGTTCAGAGGAGTTGTTCGGATTAATACCTGCAGCTGAGTTTCATCATCGGACGTCGAGGCAGAATACGAAATTCCACCCGTATCACCTCGACGTCCGCCGTTCCACAACTGCACGTTTTTCCAGGCAGTTTTTGCCGCGCACCACCACTCTGTGGAACCAGCTGCCAACTGAAGTATTTCCGAACCAATTCGACTTAGGGTCCTTCAAGAAAAGAGCGTACCAATTCTTAAAAGGCCGGCAACGCACTCGCGAGCCCTCTGGCATTGAGGGTGTCCATGGGCGGCGGTATCACTTAACATCAGGTGAGCCTCCTGCCCGTTTGCCCCCTGTTCTATAAAAAAAAAAAAAAAAAAAAAAAAACATATATTCCGTATGTGGGTGCTGGAATAATACTAACTATAACTTTGACACTAATGATGAGGATATTTTTCTCCTCCCCAAAGAGGATGTGAGGAAATATTTGAAGAGGTGGGAGGACTTTGACAGTAACAATCTAGTTTTTTCTTTGAAATATAATGCTTTAATTCTCGTTTGTTTAATGTTAAATTTCAGTTTTCTTAAAAAAATGTACTTACTTATGTTTCTCTTTCATATATTGCTAATTTATATAATCTGTTTTGGCTTTTTATATTGTCTAAGTAATTGTTTTATAATGTGTATGTAAAATTACTAAATAATAAATAAATTACTCCTCTGGGTCTTACATCACAGAATTGCTCTCTGCACGAATAGGTTTCGGAGTTACTTTTTCTTTATAGTGTAACCAGCGGGGTACATCACTTAACATCAGATGAGCCTTCTGCCCGTTTGCCCCCTATTCTATAAAAAAAAATACGTTTTATTTAAGTCTGCGCGGCCCCATGAAAAAGTTACTCGTATAAGAATTAAATTTCATGTCTGATACACCGCAGTATAAACATTGTATTAAAAAGCCTTATTACCCGTATTTGAAGTAATCTACTGGTGTCCTCAATAGCTCATTTCCTACTCATGTAATATTTAATTTCTAATATCTAATCAAGTAACGGTGGGGTACATTTCTTTGATTTGCGGTAAACGCAGGGCAGTTTACGTAATATACTTTCACCATATATAGATCCTCAGATGGCTAGTTTGGCGTTAGGTAAGAGCCGGATATTTTAGGGCTTTATTTTAATGTTATCGTATCGACTGTGATCTGCAGAGCAATCTTAATGGGAGAGAAAGATTTGTATTAAAATTGATTTCAGTATATTATTTGTGTAGTTGTGAGGCTTGAATGCCAACCATGATTTACCAGAAGCTTATGATGGCGGAAAGCTAGATAATGCGCAACATCCTGGGTCCCACAAGAAGAGTTCAAAATAATACCAAAATATAAGAATTGCTATACAGTTGTATATGCGAATATTAGGCCCGAGGAATACGATGGCACACCTTGACTGCATGGGCCAAAATTGATGTAGTGAAGGAAGCAGACAGGTCTCCGACCACAAAGCCAGCTTATGTTCTCCCTTGGAGTTTGTGTATGTGAACTTTTTCAGCGCCTTTTCTATATCCGGGTCGGCCAATTGGAGTTCCCAGATATCTATTTGAATCTTCTCTCAGACTTATTAAAATATCTTAATCATTATTTTGAATTCTGTATTTTTTCACACACAGCCCAAACTCATTTAGTCCAAAAAAGAAGACTCGATTTCATATTTTAATAATTTAATTCGAAATATGAAATATAAGTTATATTACCTAGCTAATAAATTCTTATTTATTCTTGTATTCATTTACAAAGCATTATTATATATCGTTATCTGTTTTGCAAACCTTGTTTGCATAACATGTGACGAGTGACGCAAATAGAAATTATATTGTCATATTTACTGTCTTGGTCAAGTTTTTAATATAAATATTACTAACAATTTACATTAAATCTGAAACTGTGGTCCATTATTGATCAGGCAACAAATTATTTAAAACCTTATATTGTTTTATGAATATTCTATCTCCACACGAGAGCAGTTTAGTTCATCCTTGCATACGTAGGTTCGAACCCCGGCTCTACGCCAATGTACTTTCTTCCTATGTGCACATTTAACACTCGCTCTCACGCTGAAGAAAAACATAATGAGGATACCGGCATGCCTTAGACTCAAAAAGTCGACGGCGCGTGTCAGGTATACAAGAATAATCTTGCCAATAAAATAAATTATCAGTAAACAATTGCAGAAATCTAGTTTCATAAGTTTTCTCCTAAAGGCGGTATATTGGATATAAATAAATTTATTATTATTTATTAAGTACCCTAACGAAAAATACAAAATAACTTTAACTTATCATTTATGCTACAAAAACTACAAAAAGCAAATAACAAACACTTAATAAACATACCATACTACTAAAAGCGCCCCTGAAGAGCATTATCAGACAAAAACAAATCCTTTTTTACTTACTTAGGCAGTGAATAGGATATGTCTGAATTTAAAACTGACAGAAAAAGAATATTGTCTTTGAACGAGGGCAGCTAGCGATGAGCAAGGTTTTCCGTTCAGGAAGGAGGAAAAATTACTCTCGCAATTGTCAAGCCTTGGACCTTGGCTGTGATGTACAGATGGATTTATTTGTTAACGGGTAATTATTAATTTTATTACTTAACTTAAAGTGATGAAAGGTCAAAGTTGCAATGATTTTGCGAATTTACATTACGAAAATATTATAATCGTAATAGTTCCTCCTAGGCTTCGTTAAGTAAATAAAATAAACATTAGTTACAATAAATTAGTTTAAGTAATTATCTATTTTATTTTTGTAGCCTAAAAATTATTTCCGTTTCAACGTAATAATAATAAAATTTTATTCTTGACAGAAATATGGTTGGTCTAACATTGTGTTGTGGGTAGCTAGATACAGCTATTCCTTGGTACATGACGCACGTTTAAAACAGTTTTTCAAAAAAAACTAGTCTTAGTGATACATATAATAAAAAAAAAATTTTATAAGACCTTAATGTGTGTGAATGTGTGCGTATAATACGCTCTACTTGGGAGTTGTATTGAGCGTGCGCTGCGTCTTAGTTTTTGGAACCTCCAAAATATAGTAAGGCATAGAACATATATTCATAGAGAAATATTTAGGTTGCTATATTTATTTGTTACAGTATACATTGGTACCTTTAAGGAAAGATAATATGCATGATCTACAATGGCTCTAATGAGAAATTTTTACACATTCAAGGATCATTCGGCGTTGCCTTTTTTATCGTTAACAGCGTTTTAAACAGGAAAATATACTTGTATGTGTAAATAATACACACAAGTATATAGAAATCATAGAATCTACTTTCAGAAGGTTGGAGACGGACAAAGGAAGGTTTCGGAAGGTTGGACAAAGTATATCAATGAAATCGAGTACATAAAAGATTACAAAGTTGGATTATTGCGATGACAAGTAGACAATAACGCAGAGTTTGTGGTCGGATGATTTATGTAGCAACTCATTCGCACGGCGGCGTTTACAGTTTACAAACGGTGATTGTAATCTTTGATATAAGTTTCAATCTCCCAAGCGGAACAACTACCGACATTTTTTCACTAGAAATAGCGGACTCTGATGATATTATCTATGCACGATTTTCATTAATGCAAGTTATTTAAAATGATATTTTCGAATTTAGAACGGAATAGAGGCTTTATCGAATCGGTAAAAACAAGATAAAGCAAATACTATCTCAGTACACAAGTTAACACATCTCTTTCGCAGTTTGAAAATAGATTTAATTTAAATTTAGAAGACTTATAATATATATTTTCTTTAAATTAAGAAAATTAAAATTTTGTTCGAAATTTAAAATGCATCACCTCTGTATAAATCCCTTTTCGAATATACTTTAAGATACAAAATAATTGCATCTAATAAAACTGGTAAAACAAATGCTATGAAAATCTATGTATGGTAAATACATTAGCCAGTGTCCAGCGCAGGCGCAACTCAGTACAGCGCATATCGGAAAGGATCGGATTCTCACGGCCAACCACGATATTCGCGGTCATTTGTCGCCGAGCAAGTGAATCTGATGGATATGGCATATGTTTTATTTTTCTTTAGTAAAAATTCGTAATAAACTACCAGAGAAGTATGAATTATTTTTATTCTTCAGAGCCAATAACCAATTATGATTAAATAGTTTTCTAATTACAAAATGTTAAAATCTTAACTGTGATTTTCAGTAAATTAGCTAATAATTAACAAATATTAGTTCCTAATAATAATTAAATTATTTGTTTGCTTAATATTTATAATTAGTGGACTCAACAGACACTGTCCTGTGTCTGAATACAAAATCAAACAATCTCGAGTCTACTAGAACGCATACAAAAAATTTCCTCAAAGTCGGTCCAGCCGTTTGGGAGGAGTTTAATTAAATACATGCATAGTAAGATCTGCGAATGGCAATAAAATTTTAAGGTTTATGCTCTATATATATCTATATATGCTCTCTTATAAGTGACTTGGCATTTAAATCTTTAATCTTATCTAAAAAGAAACTTAGAGTTTCTACAACCGCTTGTATCTATTGGCATACCTGTAAGTCTCAATTAGTTATAGAATTTGTTCACATTAATGTGACAATTCACTAAATATTAAATAGCAAAATAAATTAATGTAAATTATTTCTTTAAAATACAAACAACTCTACTTCAGTTAGTTGCCTCATCCAAAGTTCGCCATCACCTAGAATCATTACAGTGCGCGTACGCCTCTTCGCTCTTCTTGCTCAGCTTATTTATTTAAATATGCGTGAACTTCGCTCGAACTCCTTTGTCTAGTGCTTTGTTACTTAAACAGGCTTCTTCCTATTGCTATTTTAGTTATTGGCAATTACGTTTACTTTATTTCAAATTAGGTAAGAAATAACCATTTATCTACTAGAAGAGGCCACGCAATGAATTTTTCGTGTTACAATAGTGTTGCTGATATATTATCTTTTAACATCTAAACGGGATAGGCACTTTTGTGACCTTTAAATTAACAAGGTGACCAGACTAGTAGCTGTCCGTTTATTTTTGAGTTAAACAAATTGTAAACTACCTTACACAAGTGATAATTCTAAGTTATTATTTATTTAATTATTATATCATTATTATGTAGGTTAAGATATAAATAATGTATAATTGTGTCGTTCTATTTCAAGTAACGAACTCTGTGTATGAGTTTACAATTTGAGTACGGATTGTACAATCGTAAACTCAACTTCAACTCAAACAGTTGAATCATAAAATATTTTGCGAACCTTAAATAAAATAATACCATTACCGCGGCAAAATTCCTGACCCATGCTACAACGTTACTTAATTTAAACTTTTAAATTATCCCTTGAGTCGTTGTCAATAGGGTCCATGTTTACGAGCGATTGTTTTCTGCTAACACAAATGTTTGTAAGGTACGTCTTTCAGTACTCAAAAGGCGTTTTAAAGGTTTTCTTGGGACCAGTAAATTAATGAAGAGGTGAATATGAAACGAATAATTTGTGGGACGACTCATCCCTCAGGCACGTCAATGATTGTCCCACATAAAGGGTAACTTAATTGCAAATTATTGTACCCACTTTTCGAAGCGGCATTTTTTTTCCTTAAATATTCTGTTAAATCAATTACAATATTTTTATTAATAGTTATGTAGTTCTGTCAATATATTACTGTTATATATGTTACTGTGAAACCTTAGAATTACGCGGTTATGGTATTCAACAAGTTTTTTATGTTACAGGGGGCAAACGGGCAGGTGGTTCATCTCATACCGCCTATGGAGCCTCTCAACGCCAGTGGGCTCGTTGTGAGCGTTGGTGAGCGGTGAGCTGCCGGCCTTTTAAAAATTAATACTTACGCTCTTTTCTTGAAGGAACTTAAGTCGAATTGGTTTTTAAATACTTCAGAGAATAGCTGGTTTCACAAAGTGGTGGTGCGCGGCAAAAACTGCCTTAGAAAACGTTCAGTTGTGGAACGACGGACGTCAAGGTGATACAGGTGGTATTTCGTATTCTGCTCAGACGCTCGAACCACTCCTCTGAACACTCTCCATGGTTATGAGGATCTAGCAACTGAATGTTACGATGTAACCTTACAGCCATCTTCTTTCTTAGCCCGTTAATACAAAGGTAAATAATTGGTAAGTGTAATTACAAAGTTATCTTTAATTAACATTACATTAAAATAATGAAGTCAATACGATTTAACCGAATTCGCGGTTAAACAAAAGCTTTCACGGAATAAATACTAAGAATGTTTAGACTTAACCAATATAATAAATAAATGTTCCAAACACATTGAGAAGTAAAGGCATTATTTCAATGGTGAGAATTTACAGCCAAGGGTTCGTCGTCTTGGCATCACAACTATAAGCATAAAATTGGCTGCGATTACTGACCAAGGTAAATGTGTGGGTGAATATTATTGGCAGGTCTCCGACGGAAAAAGCTCGCTATACCCTCACCGATTACCGGACCACACTAATATGTCCTCATATAGGGATATAATCTGGGTATAATGGTATAGTCGCAATGTGTGAGCCAAGCCTTAGATTCTGGATCCAGGAAGGTTCCACAAATAAAATATGTGACTGAGGCGACGGCGAGGTGCCGGCGAGATGAGGCTGCACAGCCTGGAGCGAAAGAGAGAAAACATGGAATTTACTTAGTGGAAAGGAGAAAGTTATATCACTTGGCTATCTAGAGAAACGCGAGCACCTCATTTAATCGGTACGCGCTTCGTTCTTATAGTATACGGAATAATTTCAGATGGCATTTGAGATTTAAGCACTATAAAGTACATATCATATTTTCCTGGCAAAATAACTATGTTGATGACCTATATACCAAAGACATATATGTTTATAATAAATCAATAAATTGATATTTAAAAGGCAGCCATTTATACATTCTATATAAAAGCTTAGATACTTTTAATTGATATTTATTTATATACAAACTTTACAATCAACAAATTTAATTTTTGTTAAAAAAAACCGGTTGAAACCGGTTCGAGAATGACATTTGAAAGTTTAATTTCTGGAAAGGACTGACTTTTTTCGACGAACAAAGTTAGGAAGATATATTTTATAAATATTTCTCAATAAACGTATCTGGTATGTTACAAATTTGAACTAAATTTTACTACAAAAATTAAACAAAATAATTCATAAATATTCCATATACTATAGTTTTAAGCGCTTACAAACAAAAGTAACTTATTGCGAGATGCCGGCGGCTCAGCACAGGTTACATATTGTCATAAACCCACACAGTGTCGGGGACTATTATCCGGCCGAGTTGTATTACGAGGAAACACTACTAAACGTCGTTCAATACGCAGCAATTCATCTTGGCTGGGTAGTACTTAACATTGCGGGGAAACGGCCGCTGTACCTTGATCTCTATTGGATAGTGAGCTCTTACATTTCGAAATCGATTTTCTATATTAACCTGTATTAGGCTTAATTATTATAATAACCTCAGATTTCTTTGTATCTCATTCTCACACAATGACCATCCATTACTATAGTTATTATTGTGTGTAATAAAATATTCAACAGTAATCTTTAAAAAATATCTAACTGTTTTATATGTTTGAACTGAAGTTATAGCATCAAGGCTTATTTTAATAATAGACTATTCCAGAAGGCCAATTAATTGTCGAATGGCAATAATATTATTAGTGTAACAATCCTGAGTGATCAAATAAAGGATTTTGAACAAAGAGGTCGGATCAATGAAACGGATGCATACTAATGTGGGATAAATACCAACACATCACGGCCTCCGCACACATACATACATTCTGCACTGTTAACACAACACACGGGCATTTCAGGGCTACCGCTTTTTGGTCGATTTTGGTTATTTTTTAACGTCGGTGGACTGGATACAATAATTTCTTGTTTTGAACAGCCTTTCACGTTGATGCTTTTGTTTTGGGATCTAAGTGCTATCATCAACCTCAGGTTTCAGTCGTTATAATTTTATATTTTAGAACTGATGGCCGTGTTCGTCTGCATGAAATCCAGTTAGCTATTCTTAATACTGAAACTTATATCATGTTAATCAAAGGCTAAGACAACGTTTAGTTATTAAAGTTAGTTAGTTATATGTTTGTAACTAAACAATACGTTTAGTTACAAACATATTGGGAATATTTGATTAATTAAACATTATTGAACTGCTTTAATATGTGATGAGAAGCCTGGTGTAATACTTTCTGGTTTCAGGTGCTTAAAAACATTCAAAAATAAACCTTGGCGATTTAAAAGACTGACGAGTTTATAGCCATTTTTTCTCATCCGTTCTACGTCCTTAATTTTAGAAACTGCCTGTATATAAATATAGTTTACATTACAATCATATTCTTTAGATTTAAAGTAATCTAGGCCCAACCCATTGGATTTTCCTAATAGATTGGCATTACAATGTGAAGTATCAATTCTGTCAAAACAAATAATATAAACATAATATTTTAAAAGTTCTCAATAACAAGTTCTGCAACCCTAAGCTAAGTTTGCGTCATTGTAAAAATTATGTGCTTTTGGTAAATGCTACCGGCTCCCGCAGTAACAAACTCATACATTACAGTCACTCGGATCTGATGCTCACTGGTTTTTGTTTCTCTTTGTTATATTACGGAACTAAATTCTCATGGACACTACGACGTGTACGTTCTTTATAATACGAATTACTTTGATAGCTTAAAGCTCTATACAAGTGCTTTATAATGAAGTTTTATTAAGGGAACTACAATTATTTTAACTATACAAAGTGATATGAATTAGCCAAATTGAGTAAAGCAGTCTGGATGAGATTTCCATACCTAAAGCAAAACTCTATAGAAAGGGGTATCAAAAGTATTTTTTATTAATATGAAAATAATGATTATGCAACTATTTTAATATCACTATTAATTGAGGCTTTTGTTGTATATATCATTACCATACATATTCACGAGTTGCACATTAAAAAAATGGTGTTACCAAGACATTTAAAATCGTAAATATTTAGTATGCATTCACACATGTTATAATGTAATATTGAGTAAATATTTGTATGTATAACTCTTCACTTACAAATGATTCATTGCATTGTTTTATGCATTCAAAAAACGCTTAATGCATCTAAATCTCCACTTAAAGCGTGTCGATCGGACACAATAAATAGTGCAATCGGCGCCAGTTCTAATTCGTTATGCCGACTTGTGTTTTGCCAGATCCTTTCAATATTCTTCGGGAGTACGAAGGGTCACCGCGTTCCCTTGAGCCCGGAGGCAAACCAGTTCCAACATTTCAATATCACACCGATATAAGCGATACAGCCAACCCGTTTATTTACGCCTCGTACATCACATCTCCGTGCCCTTCGACTAATAGTGAGCATTGACTTGACTATGGAATGTTCCGGGACTGGTATTAATTTATTGACTTACCTTTAAAGCTGCCCGCGAGTACTTGGCCTATGTTTTGTTTCTAATACTTTTCACATCAATACTGCTACAGAAATTTAGGCATAATGTTATAAACACTGAACAATTTTTGAACTTTTTTTCTTTTCATAATTAATCAATAAATTCTATTGTCAATGTATTTACGATTTATACTATGATAGGTAAAATTGTTTTTCCTGTGGTATTTTGGTAATAAATTGTATCAATATTTCAAAGTTCTTTGCTGTAAAGAAATAAACGTAAACCATATTGTTTATCAACCATAAAACATAATATTGTAACAGGACGATGTAAAACTACAATAAATTATAAGTTTCATAGTACCAGCAAAGCTGGTAAGGCTACATTTCTCTCAAGAATCCCGTAAATCAAAGACAATGTTATCTATTAAGGAAGTTCAGTACATCCAATAAATTTGAAACAGGCTGAGTATTCAAACAGCTAATTCCAGAAACCTGCCGCGCTCTCTATTAAAATAAAACTATTGAGAAACATTTTGAATTTAAATATTACGTCGATCACTGAACCCTAAAGACGTGATCATTAACCACTTTTCATAGGCTGAGTAGAAAGTCAATATAACTATTTAATGAACATAATTTACGGATTTAGTAGTAAACAGTTATGTATACATAAATGCAAAAAATTATATTATTTTTGACACCTAAAAACCGATTTTGTATCAAACATTTGCCTATACTATTATATAGAAGGGCTACACTAGGTGTACTATATTAAGACATATAGCCAAAAGCTCCTAAATCGTAGTCGATACAAAATGAAATCTTTAAATTTTGTAAAAGCTCTTGTGGTATTTTAAATATCGAATTCCAATTTCAAATTTCAATTGTTGTGGACGCACTTATTGGCGTATATTCGATAATAGTGAGCAAATACGAGGATGAGTTATCGTTGATCTAAGGTCGTCGGCCGCAGTACCGTTCTACTTGCCCCTCAACGCGACGAAACTAAACACAATGATACAGTTCTGTAACTATTTTGGATACGGCATTATTTGTTTATAATTTTGATATTATGTGGCTCGTATTACAACTAACGATTATGAGCAGAGTTAACCTAGTAGTTACATCGTCTTTCAGGACGTACGTTCGATACCCAGCTGTGCATCAATGGACTTTCTGTCTAAGTGTGCATTTAATATTCGCTCGAACGGTAAAGAAAATCATCGCGAGGAAGCCGTAAGCGCCTTATACACGAATAACAACGATGTGTGTCAGGCACAGAAGGACTACCAAATTGCCTAGAAATTATCATGGAATCTGTGATATGTCTAGACAGGTTCAAACTAAACCATCAATTAATGGCTATCCAGCTCCTTCTGAGCCTTAGCTTCCACAAGTACACTTCGTAATCGCAATCTATCCAGTCCTTCCCGCGTCCAACATCGAACCCTAATTTCAAGGTCCTTGACAAGTCCATCCCCCCAACGCAGCCATTGGGTTAGACATTTGGGTTCTGACGTCCGCAATTCGTTGTGTATGTCCAAAAACCTGTTGCACTTTATGAATTGGACGATGTTGATGTCGTCATGAAAGTTATCAAAATCTAAATTGTAGGGAATACGCCAAACACCATTGTTGCAAACAAGGCCATCATCACATTGATCAAAGAAAATTCCGCTCCAAAATAAGGAGATCAGTTTCAGGATTTTTAAATTATCTGGCCTAAAATCAATAAATCGTTATTAATATTTAAACTCATTCAAAACAGGTCAAGTGTATGAATACGTATTCTGACAAGATAAAATTTCAATAACATTTATGAATCTTTCATGACGCATCCAAATATTGGCTGCTCCGAAATCTATTAGAAGAATTTCAACGTGACCATTCTGCTAATCAAATTTTGTAACTGCGGTTACAATATCATTATTTTTTCAGAGGATCAATTATTTTATACCGTTAAGTACAAGAATATACTCGACCGTTGTTTATTACAATCAATTATGTGCTGAGAAATCCATAAAGCTTTGATCAATTCCATAGACACTAAGATAAGGCCAAATAAGTAAGTTAATAAGTTATCCTGTTTATTCAGGACGGGTAGAAATTTTGAAAAATATTAGGAAAATGCGTTTTGGAACCACTGTAAAAAAAAAATATAAAATATAACATGTTATAAAAATAATTTAATAACTAAATAAGTTGTGTGACTCATGGAAATATTAATTTTTTTTCAAAATTAATAAGTTATAATAAATTAATTAAATAAGCTTTATATTTTTTGCATCAAAACCTACATCTCAGTATCTCCATTTAAATTTATTCCTTTATTATACGCCAAATAAATAGACTCGTACACCTTCGAATTTTATATTGCATGTAATTTATAGTTATTTAAACCTAAATTCATTTTAGTTAGAGAGAGTAATAATAATCAATTACAAAAATAACATTAACGACGTGATAATAGCATTACAAAAGAAGTGTTAAGTTGTGAAAGCGTGAAGTGGCGCCATCTCTATTCATAACTAGGAAACTGGTCTTTGTGAACTTTCGCGATCTGTGACACGGATTATACACATTGTACTTATTTCCCCATGATAAGCGTTGTATTATCTATGCGAGGAAATAATCATAACTTTCCCTACTTTCAATTCCTTAACAAATTGTTGTGTACTTTTAATTACGCATTCATTTAATACTTTTATAATAAAATTATGATTAGGTATGAATTATATTACTGATGTAGTGAGTTCAATTTGTGCATAAAAGAAATACGCACTTGATAATTTAGATTTAATTACTTTACGTTACTAGTGCTTTGTAAGCACTAGAAACGTCAGGACATAATAATACACAATTAAAAATCGCGATTTGAAATACGAATAATTAAATATTACTATTACAGTTTAGTATCAGAATTTAAATCTACAATTATATCAAAGTTTGCTTACGTGGTCACGGTTAACTGTCACCGTTGCTCGGTAAAAACAACAATATTACTGTTAAAGGTTCGCTTAAAGCTTACCGTTAGCTCATTCAAATAAGTTTAAACCTATTGCCTTAACCGTGGAAAAGACCTGCGGACATCACGACGTACGTTATTAATTTTGTATATTTTATTGATATTGTTGGAAATACATAATTTTTCGATAAATAAATAAATAAATATAGCCTTTATTTACAATGTTGTAAGTTACATTTTAATCTTATTTCTACTTTATATACAACTTATACTTATTAACGAAATTTAGTTAAGGTAAATTTAAATATTATCATAATATTTCTTTTTAGACACCGGTTTCTTGATTGTCTTTCTTTTCAGCATAGGCCTCCTCATTTGCAAAAATCTCCAAATTGCAGTAAATCCTAAAATTTAACAGCCCCTTAGTCGAATTTTTAAATCTATCGATATCCTTGCCTACTCCGATAATATTAAAGTTATTTCATCTAAAAAAAAAACATTCACTCCTTAGATCGTGTAAGTTAATTCGACAATTGAAATCCACCTTTATTAATATCAGTTTTGAGACAACACACTAAGCTCATATTTGGTTCACATAATATTAATATCCAATTACTCAGAAGTTATCAACAATGGCCGCAATAAAAGCCATAAACGTCACGATCTTTGGTGTCCCGTGGTGTGCGGGAGATCTCTTAACGAGGCTAAACCACGTTCTACACAGAAAATTTGCTAATAGATACGCCATAGTATGGACGAATGATTTACCCTCCATTTACACATGACTAATATACGCTAATTTTATTCATAAACCTATCCTTAAAGACAAAGCTTATTGTAGTCTCTTTTTGTTAATAGTACTTACGCTGTAATGGATAGAGACAGCATTGTTTTACTTTTTGCAAAGGAATGTAAATTTAAACCAATTCTACGATTGACATAGAGAATGTCACAAAAAATAAATATTCAATTGTTATTGTAGTCGAAAACCGAATATGTATATTTTATATACAATATAAAACTAATTTGCCGCGCCTTTTTAAAAAAAATTAATAAAAATTAAAACTTTAGTCTATATTTTTGATTGTCAGCACATTACTTATAATTTATTAATGTAAATTGTACCTTTAAAAAGCACTGTAGTAGAAGTTGATCTGTTGGATAGTCTATGGGTGGCCTAGTATGGCGACGACAGGCGCGCGCGCAGGTCAGTGGGGTCGTTGACCGGCCCGTTACGCGACTTACGTAACGTAGCTTACGGGCTCGTAGCTCGCATTAGTTCAATCCCGTAGCGCTTATATTTTGCAACACCATTCTTGCGCTGTAGAACGGTTAATAATAAGTGGCGCTACAACTCTGAATGGTTCTTGGCCTCAGATTCTGTGTCATTAATCTATGATTATTTTCTGTATTAGTAGACGATCTTCAGTGCGTCACAGGTTAATAATTTTTGAATCTGCCTAGTTCCGTACAATCTATACTAACAGGCAATGTTCATGGCCATAAAAGACAAATTAGTGCAAAACCGTCTAAACCTTCGACTTCAAGTAATCTAACACTTAACCTCTAAGCTGTCTTGACGTAATGTTTACTTCAATATTACCATACTATTTAAATACTTTAGTTAAAATTCAACAATCCCTTAAAAGCACTGATTGCTTTTGGCTATAATTTAATTTTGAAAAGCTTTATGCGTGAGATTGGTTTTCACAAATAATGTTTAGGTGATATATTCGAAAACACTTTATTATAAATTATGCCAATTTTAGTGGTTATTCACTGAGTGCAGTGTATATACTTCTTAACATCGTTATAATTACTACTTTACTTTAATATTAACATCGTAAATATTAATTACAATAAACATTAAGTAAATATATTCGTCATACAAATTGTTAATTTAAGCTTGTGGCACAATTAACTTCAAATTATTGTTACACTCGTGATACAATCTAATCTCAAAATGAGTGTTTATGTTTCTTAATACTTTGCTAAATGATGTTAATCTGTTTGTACTTATTGTTATCGTTTCACGAACGTTGTAAAAAGTGTCCGTTATTATGTGAATGTTATTTTTATTGTACTTTTCACTGCTTGCTTTTGTGTAGCGATCGTGTGACTTTACTTTATACGCGAAGAAATAACGTAAACTATTAGGGATCGTAAAGTGTTATCGATATGTAACAAAACTAAACTTAGTCGTAATAGGATACATTATTTAAACTCATTATGAATAGAAACATCGAATTAGTTCAAAGTCTAATAGCTCGTCATTTCGTTTATTGATTTATTCCATTGTTAAATTACTTAATTAAATAATTATAATGATTTCTCATAAGTGAACAGAAGCTTAAACGTATTTGTATTAGGAGAAACCTTAAGTGTAACTGAATTAAAAGTTCTACTTTTCAAATCGGTTTATGTTTATGTTTAGGTCTGGTCTGGTCTGGTTTTAGGTCTGGGCCTCAGATTTCTGTATTTGTTTCATGTTAAATTGTGCTTGACATACGCCATAGACTTTTTGGGTCTAAGGCAACCCAGTTTCCTCACGATGTTTTCCTTCATCGCTCGAGCGAACTCTAAATGCGCACATAGAAAGTAAACATTGGTGCACAGCCAGGATCGAACCTACGACCTCAGGGATGAGAGGTGCCCGCTAAAACCCACTAGGCCTACAGTGCTCACTGCTCACCTATTAACAATAACTGTGTTACAAATTATAACAGCTTTAACATTGCATAATATTATATAAATCGTGATATACAAGATTTAACAGCGCATCTATACATCGAAATAACATCAATTTGCTATAAATTAGACGTAATAAATCAAAATGAACACATTAATAATTTTATCCCCTTTATGAAGAGAGGACCAGGCGACTCAAACTATTATGAGGATCAATAACGAATACAATGGCTCTCTAAAAGGGGGCTCATATTTTTATACTCACAAAAACCTAACTCTTCCGTGGACCCTCTTTGGATGTTGTGAAGGTTCTTTGTTAAGAAATAAGATTGAATATTGTTTAACAGGATACTTGATGTTCGCAGTCTCGAGATAGCGCTGTGATCATGTGAGCTTTATGCAGCTTTTATACGGTGCAATATCGGTTGAGCTTTGAAGGAGGAAGCTTTTAAATCATCTAGTATTGATTGTAGTGACTACCGTTAGGTTTTTACATAATATCTGTCTTTTTCGAGGGTGAATACGCAGACACGCTTACTAGGGGTCCAAAGTACTTTATTTGTCATAATACTTTTTCCATATTTTAATATTTTGCCATAGTTAGATTTATACTTTGATTTCGTAGAAAATGGAAAACGTTCATCAATACTAGATAGGTCTGCTAAGTATTTATCGATCGTGGCTTTGTTGCTTGTTCTAAGACCTGTATGAATACTTTAACAAAATTAGTATTGTTATAGAAATAGTTATTATAGAAAATTGATACACATTTCGTTTTTTTTTCCTTTTTAACGATTAATATCTAAAGTTTTTGAATGCCGTCGTTGACTGTAAAACCTATGTTTCCAGTGAATATTTTTTCTGGTTAACAAGTAAAAACATTATTCAAATCATTTTATAGAACCGTAATATACTAGTAGGCTTCCAGAACTACCACAAACTAATAAATATTCTGTCATAAAAAACAGATTTTTATTTTCACAAACAGTTAAAATCTTTCCCTATTATGGTTATAATATAGCAATGGCGCTACCAGATTTTAAGGACTGGGCTTCAGATTTCTGTATCTATTTCAGGATCATTTCTCAATGTAACAGCAACTTAGTGATCACTAAGCTTTCTGCGCCTGACAAATTCCGGTTTCCTCACAGTGTTTTCCTACACAATTCGAGCGAACGTTAAATGCCCACTTAGAAAGAAAGTGCACAGCCGGGCGGGATCGAACCTACGACCTCAGGGATGTAAGTCGCACGCTGAAGCCACTAGGCCAACACTGCTGCACTATTTGTCTTATAAACACTATATATATCACTGCTACATCTGCTGCACTGATATATATAGTGTTTATAAGACATATCTCATAAATTTTCGATTAAAAAGCAGCATATTGTGAAAAGATTTACATGGCATGTAATATGAAATAATACGCCATAAAACCATTGTATAGGAATAATTATAGTTGCGTGATGTGGCATGTGAGTTGAAGTGGAAGCCTCAAGGCCACTGGACGTTGGCAATCTGTCACCTCATCTGTTGCGCGTACGTTCGTGTACTTGATTTCTCAATACTATTAATTACTCTATGAGGAAACTGTAATCTTATTGTTCTCGTATGATTCGATTGTATATATATTGTTCTAGAATAATCGTTTTTGGAATTTAAAACTTTGAATTAGTATGAGAAAACGATCGTTGTATTTTTAGAAAATTATTAATTACATTTAAAAAAATGTTTGTTTAATTTTAACCGACGAATAAAAAGGCCAAGAAACCTTTGTCGTGTCCAACGTTCCAAATTTAAAAACACAATAATTCACTTTCCATGAAATTCCACTAAATATGACCCCAAGTGAACGGGAAAAGTATGAAAACTGTCGTATTGAGGTCGCTTACGACAAACCGTCTCCCTTTATTGCCCCTTTATTTATTACTATGAAGATTGAAAGGGGAGTTGTGGACGGCGAGATGATTGTGACGAGCCCTTTACAGCTTGCCATATGGGTTAGGTACAAAACATGTGCACTATGTACCTACGCCCTTGATGAATCAATAAAATGCAATCATAACATCCAGCCATGCGTGCTAACTGTTCGTACTATGCACATTTATATGAACTGGTTGAATGCTCAGATAAGGTACGATTTCGAATGTGATTGATATGAATATTATATAAATACAAAAACAACCTTGAAAATATAAATATAAACATACATATATTTTCTTAAATGCCCCAAATTGTACCGTTCATCGATTTTGTTTAAAAGTCCTAAATGTATATGAAATCTATTATGTATAAAAAATTATCGATTTGATAATGATCCTCAGTTATTTTTTTATATAATGGTGAGGCTTTCAATGTACTGGAAATTCTTATCAAGCGTAACAGAATTTACAAACGATGGTTGTAGATCTGTATTTTTTAATTAAAGGGTAATAATTTATTAACCTTAAGATAACAAAGAATAAAGCATTTACAATTTTCTTAACCTACATAGTAATAACATAAAGAAAAAAAAAGTTATTACAACATAAAGAAAAAAAAAGTTTGGTCCCTGCAGTGTACCTATACTGTATAACTTACTATTTGCCTGACCAATCGTCTGATTTAGAACGCACCTGTATATCAAACCACCCAAACTCAATACGTTGATACATTTTAACTTTTCATAAAACCAATGCACTTCACCAAATTTATGTATGGGGTGGCTCCCCATAAAGTTCAAATGTGCAATAACGACTCGGCCAGTTTAAACCGATATTACCCGCTCATATGAAATATTGATGATCTATAACCGTTAACATAGTGAAGCGTACAGAACGCTGCATTATAATCGGTAATAATGCATTTTGTTTTAATTGAAAATCAGTTCTCAAAATTATATACAGAAAGGAATCTTTAGGGGATATAGTTAATGAAGCCCTGGGCTTGATTCTCTGGGAAATGTATGGTTAACTATGCTCAAGGCTGACTTCAAATTACTATAAGATGGACTAATACGTAATTCAGATTTGTTATTAATCATGGTTATTCCATCCATCCAGTTTGATTTTATTTGAGTGACTTTTAACATTGCAACTGATATTAAAAAACGAAGACAATACCCAAACACATCATGTGTCCTAACATGATTCACGGTAAAGGTTGGGGCGATTTCCCAATACAATATTCAAACAAGATATAAAAGACGTACTCTCAAAGATTAAAGTTGCGCAGATATGGTACATTTTGCTGTTTTTATAAAATCCATTTTTATAATATAGGGCATGGTGTGTTTGCAGCGTCGAGTGTTCCAAATTCAAATTTAGATTTAACTGGACTTTTCACAAGTTCTTGGTTTATCATTTTAAAGACTGTAAGATATGGTTGAAGTGAAAGCAGGCCTGGCTAAAACTCGGCGCTGGCTACTCCCAAGATTTGCCAGGTGCATGCTTTCTGGCAATACGACTTCCGTATAAAATGTATAGCAATATTAAGTATAAGATTTTTTTTTGTTTATCTAAAATGTATAAGTGACTAACACATTTAACTTTAAAGAAACCATTTGATACGTGAGTAAATAATTAATAACAGATTATACTTTAGATATCGTTCTGTGCAAATAATCTGTTTGGAAGGTAACTGGATTACAGTCCGCCATAGTGCGTATCAGCGCAATATATCGTTTCGATTGAGCTTTTGGCGTATCATTCGCGGAATTATGCCATCCCCTCGTCACCCTCATAAGGGGTGATCGACGTCACTTCGATCTTTAGTTACATTTTCTTTTTGTATCGTCATTCTTGTTTTTAAATCGATTTTTACAGTGTTAAATCAACGTGGATTTTAAATAACGCTTCATTACTTTGGACGCATATTTAGCATTTTAAAGTTTCGATTAGTCTTGCTTAGCGAAAGACAAAATGCCAAAAGACATGTAATAATAATAATAGTAATAAATTTTTTTCCAATTTTTTGATTGTATAGGAAAATGGTTAAGATTTGTTGTACAAACTTCTTGCTTGTTACTCTTTCTCCATACGCTTCTTGCTGACGCATATATATCTTTCCCTTGGTCCATTCCATGGACAGGATACCTGTCCACCTTTTAGCTGTGCATCTGCCACTTCTGTTTTGGATATATTGCAGAATATCTATTCTAGACTATATTTATTCGTATTTTTCGTATCCGTAGCCGAGGCATTCTTTTTTTTTAATTCAAAACAATTCTGTTATTTTATCAAATAAAAAAAATACCCTTGATAATCCATCCATTATTAGCTATTTATGTTTTAAGTTGTGTGAATTTTTGCTTAGTTTATTCTAATGATGAGTCAATAAAAAATTTATTGTTTATTATTATAAGTTTTTTACGAATTATATGACGATATAATCAAATACTTTGTACTGTTTAATTTTTATTAGTCGGTAGAAACACCTAAAGCAATATCAACAAACTCCTTTGACGATACGGAAAATGAGGAAATCCCAAGCATAACATTTCCAAACGATTTTTCTTTTCTTTTAAATCTCGGCGATTAGATTAGCATTATGACGTTTCCAAGCAACCAAATACATATATAAATAAGGTGTGCGTTAAAAGTGCAAAGCCACATTAGATATATAGTTACAATTACCTAGAATGGAACAAAACAAAAACATATGTAGACACTGAAAAGGACTTAATAAAGTAGTTATCGAACTCTCGAAGCTCTCATTAATTGAAAATATTTCTTGCCTATGAAGAAGAGGATTGAACATCACGCCGCTGACTAATGGGTGAACCTGTCCGCTTACGCTTACGGTTACGATGTAATCGTACTCAAACGGGAATTGGTATGTATTGGACGTTTAGGACGTACAACACTTTCATTTACAAAAATATTCGCTAAAGTGGTTAAAATAAAGAATGTTTGTGCAATGACTCGTACGGCGAGACAAAGAGATCGAAGCGAAGTCCGTCAATAAGTCTCGCCTCGGTCAGGGTTGGTAATTGACGGGGGTGAGGAGAATTATTTAGGGTTGACAAACACGATAACTTAATAAACTGAGTGCTATTATATCGTGTTATTGGTTTTGTGTGTGATTTACTTTTGTTTTATAAGAGGATGACAGGAAATGCGTTTTAGTATTGTTTTCTATAAATAAACATACATTGTTGAGATTAAAAAACCAATGCATTGACATTATAGACAAATTAGTACGGTCCAATATAATTATTTTAACCGGCTTAAAACACGGAAAGTGGTTATCAATTGAATGTTTAACTTTTCCGTTTTATAATTATAATGAAAAATGCCACCTGTTCATCCTTCTATATTTAATTCATAAATTAATAATGCAATTTTTTTTCGCTGAGTTTCATACCAGGAGACAGCCCTACAACACGGGCAGTTACACAGCTCCTTCCCCTAAAACATTGTCATCTGAATTTGTGCCCGAAGTAAATAAGAGTCCTGGGGAGTCCTTCGGTTTAATGGCGGCAGATTTATAGATTTTCCTGATGCCCCGCCGGGCCGGGATTAAATTACGCCAGCGTATTGGCCGGGGATATTAGCGCTACCATTTGTTTCGCACTTCGCTTTCAACTCATTAAACGATCACTTGGATTTGTATCTTAATTGTTGAATCTTAAGGGAATATACTTTATTGAGATCGGCTTGCCCAATACTAATGGGTCAAGCCTGAATCAGTTCCATAGAAACGAAATTAAAAATAACCCAAGCCAAAATATCGACTCGGGAATAATAAAATGTTAAATTTATATTTCATATTTCTTTTGTTAAGTGACTAAGAAATATTCTTTAACTGATAGATTACTTTAATGATCCTTGGAGCTCCGAAAAATTCTACAGTGTATAGAAATAACACTGGCTAAATTTGGAAAAAATAATTAAGTATTTATTAAATACCATATATACAATTTAACAACAAATCTTAAATTCTCATTTTAAAAATAATCTACCTAATGCTGTCTAGGTACACCACATATACAAATGCTTTTTTATATCTATCAACCAATTACTATATAAATAAATTATATTAAAAATATAGTTATCATTATAATATTAGAGAACAAAATAGTTTAGAGCTTCATTGCGTTGATACAAAAGGCTATTATTTATTCTTCTGCGAACCGTCGAAGTCATTTTCAAGATTAAAACCTACCTGATGCAAAAAGAAATAAGACTGACATCTAAGTACCGTTAAACGGCGCTTAAAAACAAAAATATCTAGTCTGTAATCTCGAGCGTTTTAATAACAGTTTTCTTCTGTTTTGTCCCCTCGTTCGCAACCCTTCTGGGGGCAACACCCCCACCTGATTTTTAAAATCGCAGACGGGTTAAGTCGTGGGACCCGAGCCATTAACAGTACGCTGAATTTAACTATGTTTTTTTACGTTTTATTAATTATAAGTATTGGGGTTGGTGTCTGTTTAATTTTTTAGTTTATTACGTTATATTTCAGAGGTATGAAAAATTTAACATAAGTTATAATTTTGTCGGAGAAAAACAAAACAATCCATTTAGTGACCTAATATTTTCTGTAAACGAATGTTGTTTAATTCGATAAAACTTATGTCGTAAAAACGTCACCATAAACCCATAAAAGCTACGCATCGGATGTCTAGACAATGCTCGTATATTAGCGTCATATATTTTATTTATATAAAAGTACTTGTACTAACACCCCTGTTAGGCTTTTTGCATCGGCCGCCCCTTAGCTTCAAGAGACAAATACTTGTGTCCCTTCAGACGAGACAGTCGTCTAATTTACATTTCTACCACTATATTTATCAAGAGGTATATTTGAGGGAGCCTTCTGATCATACCCTCCCTTTGATATGTAACTCACATTATGCCTTAGTGTTTACATTTGAACAAAGAATCTCGATTTCAACTCCGTGAAATGCTTAAAATTTATTTATATATGAATATTGATGTCACATTGAAAAGCAATTAGTTTCTTCTCAATATCAGAAATATTCGATTGTTCCTCTTAAATTATGTTCCCAATGAATCATAAATCAAAAGAGTTGCGGATCAACCTCTTGTTCCTATTACAAGATGTACAAACGCATTAATCATTTACAATTACGTTAAACGAGCGAAGGCTCTGACGGGATAGACTGTGGCCGCATTGTGAATAGTACTCAACTGACAGTGGACAAATAACAAAACTAGGTTAATCTTTTGCCTCCCGGAACGTCGGGGTTTGAGTATCACCCCTCGTGGCTCTCTTTCCGCAACCGTTGAATCTGAAAGGGACGGGAAATCACGCCTACTTCGAAAAGGCTTTTACAAACGGGAAGTTACACCATATTTTGCCTTTATCACCCGGTAATACAGTTTACATTCAATTGCTGCGACCTCATTCACCTCAGGAATCCGAAAAAATTTCAGTGAGCTGTAAAAATCTGAACTCTGCTTCGTTACCGATTGAAGTCTTTTTTGGATGTTTTGATCGGGATTTGTGTATTATTCATATATTTGCTCTATCACGTCTGTGTCGGGAGATGAAAATGCCATGAAAACTTTGGCCTTGTTTCGTTTATGATATTGAATTTAAAACTCATGTTTCGAAACACACATTTAGTAGTAAGGTTTCATAACAATGTAAATGCAATAAAGGGATTATATAAAGGAAGATTTAATAAAAAGAAGAGCATTAACAGTTTAATTCTTTGATTGCTTTAAAAAGAAAACTCCAGAGCGATTTTGGCCCGTCTAGACCGTTTAAATTATACCAAGATACGAATTCGAATAATAAAAAGGTAACATTCCACGATCGAGGTGTATTGAAATATTATAATACAGTTTAACCTATAATTTGATTAAAGCGAAAAAGAAGGATGATGGATCATCAGATTGGGGTCGGTAATGATCCAGACGCATTTTGTTTGGTTTTATGTTAGGTCAAAACAAGATTCGAGATTGCATCATCTTGATGAAATTTAAAACTTAGCTCAGTGTTGAATTGTTTAGCTTGTGTCAGTGCAAAGCTTATTTCTACATTATGACATTTTACTTCCCTTATGAATACTGTTTTGTAAACATAATAATAGGACTTATAAGGTTGGTTTAAGTTTTAAATAGGTTCGCGTCGGTACGCTATGAATGTGTTAATAGTATAATTACAGAAATGTAATACACGAAATAAGAGTAATATTACAATAGTTTTTGGTTTTAAAATTACACTATATGGGGGAGGGCCTTAAATATGTATATAAAATAAGAATATGTTTATTCATTTAACAAGAATTCGTGATAATGTGTAAGATTTGGGAACCCTTTTAAGTAAAAAATTCCTATGTGATTTTACATGATTTCCAAATCTTCCATAACAAACTTCACTAAAAAATTCCTAATAAAATCTATAGTTTAATTATTTTTGCTTTTTCAACAGTTTTTAACACGCAGTTTTTAACTGAGAGTGTGAGTGTGTGAAAGCTTATAAGAAAGTGTGTCGGTGCAAGAATACAAAATACCATCCGTAACACCTTGAAGTGCCCATGGGCGGCGGGGCGGTAGCACGTAACATCAGAAGAGTCTCCTGCCCGTCTGCCTCCTGTAACATAAAAAGAAAGTGATTGACTGAGTGAGTGAATGAATGAAATAATCTTCATATTAGGTTTCAAGATCAGATGCTCCTCCTTAAGGAGATTCTGAATGTTGGGTGTATACTTAATTAAACACAAACTTAATTAATATTTTCAATCATTTAGTTGGTTTTGTGCCAGCTAAGGCACTTTCATTTATTTATTTCATATATACCATGTGCAGTATCACCTGTAAAGCCATCACGTAACATTCATCAATAGCCTTGACTTCTGTGTTGTCTATTTCAAAGTTGATGCCATACAAGTTTTTCGTTAATGTGTCAGCAAAATCTATTTATTGTCTTATTATAGAATTAATCATGAAAACTGTTTTTTGTAAGTTTAATATATTTATGATAGCCAAATTAGATACATTAAAATGGATTTATCTGCAGTGTGCATTTTTAGCTAAAACGAGAAAAACCCCGGCTTGGCACCGGATTATACTCTGCAGTGAATGAGAGTAGGAACGGAAAAATTTTAAGACGATAACTTGGCATGTTATAACGACAAATAATTCCAAGTGCTCACGTTTTTACTGTGATTATTTGTAGCATTTTCGTGGTTTTAATAGAGAATGTACTAGCTTGTTTCGACTTCGCACTGGACATTGTAAAATATTTTAGAAATAAAAACATGCTACTTATGAAGGAGGATTCACATTTTTTAAACAGCTTTTCAATTGCAAAAATATAATGCTTTGTAATTAGTATAATATTTCGTCTTTTAAAAGCATTGTTTTATTATTATTTCCTTCAGCTTGTTAATATTAAGTACACACATAGGTCTTGAAATTTCACATTTTTTATTTCTTCATCAATTTGTGCCTGATGATACATTTCAATTGTGGTTTCGTTTGCTTAGCTCCTGCGTCCGTGGACGGATCTGGATGAACGAGGTATTGTTGATTTGCAGCAAGCTATGAAGATCCTATTAGAGTATTTCTGTTCCAGATTTTTTAAATGTCTTCTATATAAATAAAATTTATTAAGTCAATTTATTTTTTTTTTCCAAAAATGCGAAATATTGTTATTTGATAGATTTTAGTGCATTACAAAATAACAACACTTACAAAACCACTTTAGCAGAACATATTCAAACTCCTATAGATGTGTACACATAATACATATAAACATATAATTCATGTTATCTATATTGTAGTCTTACTATTTCAATATACAGTTTACATTACAAACAAAGGATCTAAAACGAGCCAAAGTGCGCGGGCGCCGCATATCTATCATAATGTTAACTCGAAATAATTTAATTTTCCGCGTAATTGATGCTCGTAAGTTATTTCGACATATGCATAGGGTATCCATGATATCATTGGAGTACAGTAAAAGCAATTTCGAGCGGAGACGGTTGGCAGACAGCCAGGAGAAATAAGCTTGCTACACTCTGAAAACACCAATACATACCTTGCACGTATAAATCATAAAAATATGTACATAATGTTTTAAATCGTGACCTCTGTTTTCAGAACTATAGTGCTCAATAAGTTCGCCATCTTTTTTCTGCTGAAAGAACACGCGCGAAGCTTTCACAATGCAAAATCTGGCTACGCCGAATTATTAACGATGCGCATAGCAGATCCGTTTTTATAGAAATAATCTATGACGTCCTTAGGCTTCGAAGATACAGATTACATGTATATGATTATTTACTTTCAAATTTAGAATTAAATTTACCTACGGAAATATAAGAATTGAAGAGCTGGCTTTTAATTAAAATACAGACTTTTTACTTCTACTACAGTCTACCTTTATATTCTAGTCAACAAAGCAAAAGGCGCCGTATTCTGATCTCTTTCACTGTTAAAACGTCAGAGATCCTTAAAACTAACAATCGACCTTCGAAATATTTGATCGATTCTCACAAAATTTTCATGAACATTAACGTCAGACCTTTATTTAGAACCAACGTATCGTATTAATAAGTAAGTAAAGTAAGTAAAAAAATGGCGACATCGTCTTCATAGAATTGTGTTGTTTAATAATTAGAACGCAAAAAAACAACTACTGAATGCCATACGTGACCAATACTTTTCTTTTAATATTTGATACATATTATTTTGATATAGCTATAATTCTTTCATTCGCATGTCATCCTCGATTCAACTATTGAATTGTTCCATTTAGATAGACATAAAACCTCCTTGCTTCAAAGTGACAAATTCACGCAGATTTTGTACTTTTGAGGGTTATGATACTTCAAAAAGTGTATTTGTCAATGTTTCTAGTTGAGAAACGCATACAATTTAAGATCATTGGCGTACAGCCAGACACATCTTCCTTAAGTTATGTGCCTCCTAGATAAAAGTTAACATAACTTTTAAGCACTACAGTTGTCGCTTAGCAAATCAGCTATTATCATGCATCTGTTGGCACTAGGGCTCAAGTACTTGTAAGATGATAACTGGTTTTCTTGGCTATAACAAGAATACCGTAATTTTATATCATTTTTAGTATAAAACCCGCTGTTAATGGCACGAGGAACATGGAAGCTTTAATTTTGTAATTTGATAAATAACAATGAATTGCTCTTAAAAAAAAAATATTTTTTTTCACACAATTGTGAAAGCTAACGACACAAATTTATTTTATTATATTCTTTATTTTATGATTCCCATAAGAAATATCTGAGATTTATACTGCTTAAAAAGTATATACAATTAATTATAAATCAATACGTCCTATCAATTTTTAGTTCTTTAATGTTTAGTTATTTCCCAAATGATACCTTTTAAAAAATCCAAAGTGTTAAAATAATCAAATTCACAATACATGAATAAATTCAATCCAATTTCTATTAAAGTAAGACGAACGAAAAACGAGTAGTGTTGGTCTGTCTAATAGCTTCAGCATGTGACTCCCATCCCTGAGGTCTACGTCGTGCCGTTGGTGCTGTCTCTTTTAAGTGTGCTTTACCACTCGCTCAAATGGTGGGCACTCTGCAACCGACCGTCGTCCCGTGCGGACGTCTGCTCCAGTGCTCTCACGCTCGCTCCGTGTGAGTCATCGCCGCTTGCCACTGTGTACAGTGCGCACGCGCTCTCCGACTGCTGCCTTTGCCGCCTGCTGCGCTCTCATTGGTCGCTTCGCGCCTTCGGTGGACAACGGGCTTTGAAGGCTGCAATTTATGATCGCGGGTTTACCTGCGGCCGCTCAGATAGCCACCTAACGGTGCCAAACGGTTATCTGTCGGTTAACGCCTTGTGCGGGAGTGTTTTGTCCGGGGTGCAATCACCGTGCCTTTTTCAAGGCGCGTAACAGCCCCTCCGCTTCCTCCAAGTCCTGTTGGCGGCCGGGCCTCTTAGTAGGCACGCGATAGGGAGTAGGTACTCCAACTACTTTCCTTGCAACCGGCTAAAAACAGGTCCACTGTTGGACGGGTCCTGTCACATCCGTAGGGGCTCTATTTACCCAAACTCCTACGGGCTGGTTAGGTCGGTGACAAACCACACCTCCGCTATCACCAGCGGAGACGCATACACGTTAGGGCAAATCACTAGCTTAGGTACTCACTACCAGTAGGCTTAGGTACACACTCGTCGTCAAACTGTTGGCTTCCCGCCTTCAGAATGGCGTCCGAGGACCCACCTGACATGAGCAGTTTAATGCTCTTTTTAAACAAACGTTATCCAGACGTTATTCGGGCCTTTAATGAGTCCGTTGTCGCTGACTCGCCGCGTTCGCCGTCACCGCCGCCGCGTAAGGTGAATAATAAAAATGCCTCCGCGAAGGCATCGCGATTAATTATCGACCAATCCGGTTCTCGCACGCGCATCGATGAATGCGGCACTACCTCACGCACCGACCAATCAGGGTCTCGCTCGCGCTCGCGCTCACCGCTCCGTGCGGAAAGCGTAAGCGATGAGTTAATAAGCCAATCACGGCCTTCGTCGCGCATGTCGACTCAATCCGCCCGGGCGGAATCATTAAACGAAACGTCGTCGAACGAGTCAGACGGCTTCGAAACGGTAGGGCGCAAGAAAAAGCGCTCGGCTAAAGGCGGTCCTCCGGCCAAGAGGCCAACTCAGCCCTCAAGCCCTCCTAAGAGGGATCTTAGCTCCCTTTTATCGGGAAAACCCGCGCCGTCCGCTCCCGCGGACCGTATTAAAACACCGCCGCCCGTTTACATTAGGGACAAGGGTGTATGGCCCGCCCTCTCTAAGCTCCTCGACACTAAGTCGATAAATTACAAAGCCCGTACGCTGCGGGATAATTTATGCGTACAGGTGTTTTCATCGGATCACCACCGCTTTCTAACCTCCCACCTTCGCTCTGAAGGTATCGGAGGACATACTTTCCCCCTACCCGAGGAGCGCGTCCTCAGGGTAGTTATCAAGGGCATTCCGAAGGAAATAGACTCCGGGATAGTCCAAACCGACTTAGTTGAGCAAGGGTACCCCGTTAGGGAGGTATTCAGAATGCTCCAACGCACTACCAAAGAAGAGTACGATATGGTACTCGTAGTGCTAGATCTCACTCCGAGCGGGAAAAAGATATTCGGTCTCAGAGAGTGTTGCAAGCTCTCCGGACTGAGGGTCGAAACTCCCCTCAAACATTCATTTACACGACAGTGTCATCGCTGTCAACTCTACGGGCACGCAGCCCGTAACTGTTTCGCCAGGGCGCGTTGCGTTAAGTGCTTAGGCGACCATGGCACCGCGGACTGCAAGCGTACACTTCCGTGCGCCGAGCCGCCGGCGTGCGTGCTTTGCGGGCAACGGGGGCACCCAGCGAATTATCGCGGTTGTCCTCGAGCCCCCAAGGCGCATAAGCCGACGTCTAGGCGCGCGGCGGGGCGTGACGCGGCCCGCCGTGGCACGGGAGCAAAGCCCACTTACGTGCCGGCCCCGCAGCCCGAAAATAGTCCCTGGGTCAAGCCCCCGGCAACGGAGGGCCCTCCCCAGCTCACGTCAGAGGCCTTCCCGCCTCTACCAACCAAAGCGGCACCTGCGGCGCCTTCCCAGGCGCCAGCGCTAACACCCGCCATAACGGAGAGGACCACCCCTAAGGCGAGCCCTCCTCCTCAAGCCCCCCGCCCTCCCGCGGAGGCATCTGCGGAGTCCGCAAAAGTTCACAGCGCATTTAATCTTGCGCTTAGCGTTGTAGGCGCGTTAGACTTGGATGCCCTAGTTGCATTCCACGAAGCCTATACGTCAGCTAAAGATGTGACCGCTAAGGTTGACGTCGTTTCTCAGCATGCCCTGCTACTTCAATCCGTGCGGCAATTTGTACAATCTAACACACCGAAATAGCTACGACCACGTCTAGGGTCAAGGCTCGATCGCTGTCCGTAGTGACATTTAACGCAAACGGTTTCAAGCCGCAGGCAGATTTGGTCCGAGATTTCCTCGTTCGCCACCAAATAGATATTTTCCTCGTACAGGAAACGTTTCTTAAACCCAGCGTCCGCGCACCTAGATTCGCGAATTACGTCGCGGTTAGAAACGACCGACCTACGGCGAAAGGCGGAACGCTCATCTACTATAGACGTGCGCTTCACTGCTCGCCGCTAGACCCGCCGTCGCTAACAAACATAGAGTGCTCTGTGTTACGCGTGGCTATGACCGGTCATCAGCCGATTATTATCGTGTCGGTGTATCTCCCTCCATCTAAGGACATCCTAGAGAGCGATCTTAGGACTCTGTTTGCGCTGGGCCCCTCGGTCTTATTGGTCGGGGATCTCAATAGCAAGCACGGGGACTGGAATAGCTCAAAAGAAAACCCTAACGGGCGAGCCCTCAGTAGGCTTATTGACGTGCTCAATTTCAATGTCATAGCCCCCATTCAACCGACTCGTCGCGGCATAACTTGTAACGGCCTTCTCTCAACGGACGTCTTAGACGTAGCGGTTCTACGAAACGTAGCACTACAGCCGCGTAGCGTAGAAGTGCTACACGAATTAGACTCAGATCATTTCCCGGTTCAATTTGAATTCGGCCCACCTAATACCCAAGAGAAGAGGTACAAGTCCATTGTCGACTGGCAGAAGCTAGACGAGGCCCTCAAGCCCGTCGAAACTTCTGACCTCTCTAACATCCCCGACGATTTAGTCTCGTCCGCTCACGCGTTAGACGCGATCTCCTCGGTCACAAATTACATTCAGACCAAGGTCGCCGAATCGTCCCGGAAGGTCCCAGATGAGTTCGCTCAACGCTGGGAGCTTCCCCCGGACGCGAGGCGTCTGTTGACCGAGAAGAACGCGGCGACTCGCGCCTTCGCCAGAGCGCCGACCGACGATAACCGCAGAGCACTCCGCGCCTCGCAGCGCCGAGTCAAAGAGCGCATGCGTGAAATAAGAAACGAACGCTGGGACCGTCTTACCAGCGAATTGTCACCTTCGCATACGGCCTATTGGTCTCTCGCGCGTTCCCTTAAAACCGACACGGTGGCTTCTATGCCCCCTCTCAAGCGTCCAAATCTGACTGACGCATTCGATGACGACGAAAAAGCCGAGTGCTTAGCCGTCAACCTAGTGGAGCAGTGCACGCCGTATCTCGACCATAGCGACCCGGCGCACGTCGAACACGTGAACCGCGAAGTCGAACGCATAGTCGCACTGCCCCTCTCTCCCGAGCCGCTCCCGCCTACGTCGATCGCCGAGGTCAAAACTCTAATCAAGAGTTCACTGCCTCGTAAATCTCCAGGTCTCGACGCCATCTCGAATAAGGTCCTCCGGTGCCTCCCGCCCCATCTGATATGCTTGCTAGTGGCCATATTCAATTGCCTACTCGAAAACTGCACCTTCCCGGCGCAGTGGAAAGAGGCCATTGTCATAGGTATTCACAAGCCGGGCAAGCCTCGTAACAATCCCACCAGTTACCGCCCTATCAGCCTTCTCAACACGCTGAGCAAGCTGTACGAGAAGGTAGTGAAAAAGCGCCTCCTAGACTATGCCCTAGAGAAGGGGCTCTTTCCCGATGAGCAGTTTGGCTTTAGGCCGGCCCACTCGTGCGTCCATCAAGTCCATCGGATCACGGAGCACATCCTTTCAGGGATGAACAGCTCACTGAAACCGAGAGCCACGGGTGCGCTCTTCTTCGACATAGCGAAGGCGTTCGACAAGGTGTGGCACAACGGCTTGATTTACAAGCTCTACCACCTTCAAGTGCCACTGAGACTCGTGCGTATCGTACACGACTTCTTGTCCGACCGTTCAATTCGCTATCGCGTGGAAGGAACGTTATCGTCTCCTCGTCCAATCAGGGCCGGAGTACCGCAAGGCTCGGTCCTTTCGCCCCTTCTCTTCACGCTGTATACCGGCGACATCCCTAGGGCTCCGAATGTGGAGCTAGCCCTCTATGCCGACGACACCGCTCTCTATACCACTCATAAAGACAGAGGTGTCATCGTGGATAGACTCCAGACCGCAACCACGTCGCTAGGCGAATGGTTCCGGAAATGGGGCTTCCAATTAAATCCCGAGAAAAGCGTTGCAGTTCTCTTTGCCAGGGGCAACCCCGGTGCTAACGCTAATACTCGGGAAAAATTTCTCCTCAAAAAAGAGCCATTCCAAGCCATTCCATGGCAAAAGTCCGTCAAATATCTAGGAGTCACGCTCGACAGCGGCATGTATTTTCGTAAGCATGTAGCCGCCGTTCGCAAGAAGGCCGCTTTTGTCCTCTCTCGCCTCCATTACCTCCTAAATAAAAGGAGTCACATGTCCCTTAGACACAAGGTAACCTTGTACAAGGCCTGCGTCCGACCGTGCATGACTTACGCTAGCGTAGTCTTCGCGCACTGTGCCCCCTCGTACATCCACCGGTTACAGGTGCTACAGTCGCGTTTCATGAGAATCGCGACCGGCGCACCCTTCTACGTGAGAAACGTCGATCTCCACTATGACCTGGAGCTCCCTACCATAGCCCAATGGATGAAGTTGGCGTCCAAACGCCACTTCGACAAGACTAAACACCATCCCAACCCACTGGTGCGTAAAAGCATCAATTACTACCCCTTCCCGACTAAAAAGGCTCGTAGGAGGCCCCGACACGTACTAACGGATCCGGATGATCCAATCACAGTAGCTAACGATAAATTAAAAGCCGCCCGCGCGGCCAATAATAATAGCAGTAGCAATAGACAGATTAGGGTAAAAAACCGCCTTCACCGGGGAAGGCGAGGACCTTTACTTCGCACTTCGCTCACTCCAGTGAGCTTCCGTCCTGCCCTTCAGGCGATTGACCCCCCCGCGACGGCCCAAGCCGAGGTTCGAGTCTCACAGGAGACGCCCTTGCGCGAGTCGCGGGAAACCCCCCCTTTCCGGCTGAGCTAAGCTCGCCAAACAGCCCGTGCTGAGCTGTAAAGGCCCTTAAGGCCAACAGCGAGATTCCATTCAAAAAAAAAAAAAAAAAAAGCTCAAATGGTGGAAGGACCCTAAGTAGTAGTCAACTTTTTGGGTCTAAGGCATACCAAGGATATTGGTATGCCTTAGACCCAAAAAGTTGACTGGGTGTTTTAAGCACTGATAACTGATCGCCTTGTCTTATGCCTTGAATAAAACAATGGTCAGGAAACGGATACAAAAAACTAAGGTCTAGACCTAAAAAGCTTAAACCGCTATTCTTTTTTAATATGAACATCCATTTGCTCCATTTATCAGATTTTGAAGATTAGGTGATTGCTCTTCTGTACCATCAACAATATCTGTTTTATCTAGTATATCTGCTAGCTACAGCGGCGAGACTTGCCAATTAAAACGATGACAATTTTAATTGAAATCTGTATTATATAGGAAAATTAATTTACGTGCCTAATATACGCAGCGGGAGTAAAGAGTTTTGGGTACAACACCGGCAAAATCAATTTGAAAGCGGAATATTGGCAAATGGCCAGCGTCCACAAACGGACAGCCGCAAACCTGAATATTATAATACAATACTCGATCATCAATCACGTTATATTTACTCCTCGCTGTATCGATTGGCCAATGCAAGGTTTGGAAAATCTTAGTACATCGATGTATCCTTCTGCCGCATAATACGACTCTTAGTGGTACTTTACGTTCTGTTATTTTTAGCGCGTTGCAACAACGAAATTTAATTTGATAAGCTAACGATTGGTTTAAGGAAGAATAATAATTTTTAGGTTTTGAATGGATTTTTTATTATTTAATAATAATATTTTTTCAAGCCAAACCTAACTATTTATTATTTTATTTTATTTTTATAGAGCAGGGGCAGGAGACTCACTTGATGTTAAGTGATACCGCCGCCCATGGACACTCTCGATGCCAGAGGGTTCGCGAGTGCGTTGCCGGCCTTTTAAGAATTTGTACGCTCCTTTCTTGCAGGACCCTAAGTCGAACTAATGATTTATGCATTCGTAACCATAATAAACGTAATTTAAGACTAAAAAACCTGGATCAACGAAATAATGTATATATTATACAGGAAAAAAGTCGAAAATTTATATCGAATGAATCAATTATATCGAAATAACGACCATTAAAATTACTGCGAAATTCTTTGGTGAAAGATTTAAAAAATGCGAGTGATTGGTATGAATTTGCCTGAAGGCATGTCTGTCATTTGGTAAATATCTTTGGTGAGATATGCGTGCATGTAAGGCTTCTGAGGAAGCCGACGGCTACGAATCAAAAATCGAAATATTTATAGTTAACTAACGCGATTTTTACAATTTCATGCTAATTTTACGTGAGATATTCTCAACTTTTGTAAGACTTTTTATCGAAACGAAGATCTACAGAAATATCACGCTTGTTTAAAAGAAAATATTTTCTTACAAATTGTAAAATGTAATTAAAATAAATAAGAAAACCATCATATTATTTAACTAGTTCAAGAGAAACGCCAGAGAAAAAATTGCAGGGTTGTGTGTTATTCTTAAAATGTGCATTTTTTAAACTTTTTTCATCGTAAATTGGCATGCCATAGACGCAAATTTTAACTGCTTCTATCTGGTGCTGGATGAAGAAAAAAACAGGTCCGAAACATGGAAGACAGGACTAAGGATCGTAGCACCACAGTTTTCTTAATAAGTTTTGATTGTAATTGTAACTATTGATTTTGATCAAGTAGGATTTTTAAAAGCCGGCAACGCATTTGCGATCCCTCTGGCACTTACATCAAGTTTTTCTTCCCGTTTGCCCCCTGCTACATAAAAAAGTACAAGAGAGATCCCCAATGACGGGAATTATTTTAAATATTTTTTTTTATGTAGAAGCATTAGCCGTATACCGTATTTTATTATGTTTTGTATTAGTTTGCTCTGCCCTGCGATACTGCATAGAATAAATATGTAATCGAAATTTAAATTCAAATTCTAAATATTATTCTGATGTATGAATAGCATATTGAAGTGTCATGAAGATTCAAAGAAATATATATTTTACCTCCAACCTAATCGTTACAAGTAGCTGGGGTTGCTATCCTCCACACTCTACAGACAGGCAATGTTCTAATAAACGCTATTTTATAAAACTGCTCCCCATCTAGACTGTAGTCTATGGTACTTATTTCTTTTGCTTGTATATTATTCGATAAGTATTAAAGGTAATCTGTATTTACATTATTGGAATTTAGGTTGCTTTATTAAGTTTCTAATTTTTGATTGAATTTAGTCCTTAGCTAGTTTATTATGAATCTTTTTATTTTCTTTATTGTATAATTTTGTGTATATATTGATTTTGTTTCTATTATAATTCAGCAGCAAATGTTGGCCTAGTGATGCGACATGCAACTCTCATCCCTCATATGAGTGGTCATAAGTACGATCCCGGTTGTGCACCAATGGTCAATATATATATATTTAACTCTTGCTCGTTTAAGAGCATAATGAGGAAACCGGAATGCTTTAGAGATAATCATGGAATAAATATAGTTATACGGTTCCCGCCCTAAAAAGTCTTAGCGCCATTGGTATGTTATTAGTATTTTCAAAATGTTTATCAAAACTTATTCTGGAAGGATTAGGGTTCAGCAATATGGCCAATTATGAGTAATTTGGTGAATGTTAAATATTTAATTAATAATTATATTTTGTGAATTTCTCCAAACATAACAAAAATTATTAGGCCCAGTAAATTTCGAATGTTCGACATGTAAATTCCACCAGCACCCAATAAATGATATTAATTCTGTGAAAAAGAATTTTCAACCGCTATTCTTCGATACTTTACAAACATTATAAAGTCGATATTCAGAGCGAGAACATCGATTATAATCGTTCCGGTACTTTACGACTTTATTTCTGGCCGGCATGTTTTCTTTGACTGCGTCAGTTAGGTTGGGACTGAACGTTCGCTGTATCGGATAAATATTAATAAAGCTGCCGGCCTCGTTTCTGAGAAGTTGGGAGGATCTTATTTTAACCGCAATAGCACCTATAATTAGCAACATCCAAATTACTCGTGGCGTAGGTACGACTTGCGCCAGTTTGGTATTACGTGTCGAATATTTGAATCACTTCTAATATTATAACTAATTGATCTTTAAACGACCTACCCGCGACTCTTTATCCTTTTTGACATTGAAGAATTATAGCCAAATACCCGGAGCGGCAATGACAGGCGCATTCGTGGAAGTCTTTATCGAGTACTCGTGAAGCAACAGGCAAATAACGCGCAGGTGTGTCGACTACAAAAGATTTACTTTATCCTCCCCTTATCAAAAGAACGATCAAACTAAAACAAATGAATGAGTCAAGAGAGCCAACGACCGCAGTTCCAGGGTGATCTCTCGAAATTCCCGAATAATTGTCGACGCGTAAGGTGACGCCGAAAATAACCCACGGCATGAGTCGTTCCCTCTTTCAATTAATTTTATTTTTATATTGACGAAATGGCTTATTTGTTTCATATAGGGTGAAATTGCGGTCTCGAGTGTTTGGATCTAGGCCAAAGATCCTTTATATATTGTCGAGATAATTAAGCTCTAGTTTTCATTGTTTGGTATTTCTCGCTGGAAATCGTCCTGTTTTATTATGAAATAATAAATATAAATGCAAGCGGCGTAAATAAGGTAATAAAGTGTTCCACTTTGGATTCCAGTATCGTAGTGGTACAAGTGAGACCACCGCACGAGGCGGCCGTTGGGAAGCGATGCACACCGCCGACTGACCGTGGGAACGCTACCGTATACGGTATGTTGATAGTAGACATATATTGTACTAGCGGAACTGACCTTTTTGGTCATTAGTCACAAATTAAAACAAGAACTGGATACACCAGTCATTCAAATTCATAGTAAATATAAAAGACGGTATCTAAATCAGAACAAATGAACGAAATGCTCGTTTAATATAAACTAGGTCGTGTTATATAAAAATATATTTCAATCACCTTTCGAAATGGATTAGATTTGCTTGCTATTTATGTAAATTATTTGTTTGCCTTTACAAAATTTTATATTAAAAAGAACGTTTTTAATTAAGCCAAGTAGACAACGCAAGTGGATACTCATTAGGATAATTATATTGGCGATTTACTGCGTGTTTATGCCCACAATGCCACATATCTTAGTGTGTCCGAATCGAGGTTACACACAAACAACAGATCGTACAAGTACACTCGGTTCGCGTGGTAACAACGTTCACGTAGTTACAGTATAACCTGACTAGAGACTTTTGGCCTGCAGAAAAGCATCTCTCTCACCCGTTCGACACCGGTTTCCTAAGCGGGGGAGGCAGAGGAGCGGATCAAGCTATACTGGCCATTGAAGCGTGCGGCAGACGTCATCCGCACACGAGCCCAGCTCACTCACACATGTAGACTTGACCGTGGCATTCCATCAGCATCCACACTTACATGCACACAGCGCACCTTATTAAAACGAGACGCGAATCGACGACTTATCGGGCAATTAGTCGTGGTCGGCGTCAAACGGTGCGGCGATCCGGATTCTTGTTCACCTTACACTGTCCCTTATCTTATCTGTTTGAATTGTTAACGTATTTGGACGCGACTATATGTAGAGGTCGCTTCTTAATGAATCCGTAATTAACTTGAAGTCTAATTGAGGTGGTTAATTAGGCGTTATCTGCATATGCTTTTTGGAAATAATTAAAGTTAAAAAAATAGTGGCATAAGGGTTGTTTATTGTATTTTTATTTTAATGATCGTATGTGTTAATAGCTTAATAAAAATGTAAAGTGGTAATGTAAATCGTGCTTATATACACAGTCGTCATTGCAAGTGATTCAAGTACGTTGGTGAGGGCGCATGTAGTCGGCACGCGCGCCGTTTCCACTGCGCAAGTACAGTTGATAACAGCCTCTCAAATTGTCAACTTATGAATTATTATTCTGGTAATCCGATTAAAATAAAACATTACGTGCCACTGTTAATTACATCTGCTGTCTGTTTTCACTTAATTGTTCATTACAATATGCGTATTCATTTCGCTATTGTAATGTTTACCACATTGTACTGCCAAATGACAAATTGCTTGGATTAAAACCTGTTTTAAAGTATACTTCATCTAAAACAAACATGCAATGAATAGTTAATTGGCTCATATCCGGACCTCAACAGGTTTGAACATACGAATTAACGTGATTAAATCACATCGGATAACTATCGCTTGGATCGCGTTAAAGTGTTAACTTCTAACAGCTTGTCATACCGTGTTACGATTGTTGATATTATACGAAGATAAAAAGATAAACTATGTGCCTTAACGCTTACATCATAAAAATAAACAGGCGTGGCTAAATTTATACGAAGGGAGCATTTTGTAATTACAGAGATAAATCTATTAAGACATTCGAAGAGGGTTTGATATATTTTCAGTTGTAATCGATTATTTATAAAAATTACTATTTTAAGTACAAAGGAGTACGATTTGTTTTCGCAAAGAAATTGTTCAAATACATCAACTGACCGCAGATGACAACTTTGATTTGTAAATGCAATTGCGTACCAATTCTTAAAAGGCCGGCAACGCACTCGCGAGCCCTCTGGCATTGAGGGTGTCCATGGGCGGCGGTATCACTTAACATCAGGTGAGCCTCCTGCCCGTTTGCCCCCTGTTCTATAAAAAAAAAAAAAAAAAAAGATACAGAAGAATGTCCGTTTTTATAACTGTAACAATTTCAAATAAAATTACTACGTTTGCTTGTTATTTGTACGCTGTCGTGCTTGCATGTTTGTTTTACTTATCTTTGATTCCCAGTACGATATCCCGCGAAAATTTTGAGGATGGCACATTGATACCGCTGATCTCCAACTTTTTTTTTGTAAATTGAACAGATACAGAAGTGTGTCTGTTTTATACGTTGAAAAAATATAAAAACTTAAACACTATGTCGATATATATTTAAATGAAATAAACAGTAATGTCGAAACCAAAGCAGCCAATTATGCTAAATTTATAGTATTTTCTTGATAACGCCTAACTTTATTTACAATTTTATTAGACCACCCGCGGTTTAACGGACCTGTCTTAATCTATGATACTATTTAATTTGTACAATATGCCAAGAAACCGTCGTAATAAATTATATTCGAATAACGAATGTCTTTATAAGATCTATAAATTAATTTGTCATTCTGGCGCGCATACATTGTAGCTGTAAGTAGTTATTTCGTGTCAATACTTTAAAATATTATTTAAATTTGTTGAATTTATTGTTAATATAATATTTAGTTTTCAGTTTTTTAAGAGAGAAGTGACTTGTAATTGTGATGTAATGATTGTGATTGTTTTGTTTATTAATTTTATAAAAACATGTCAATCTGTTCAAGAGGTCTATAAAAACTATGCAATGTTTTTTGAGCTAAAAATCATTAAGTTGCCTTTTTTGAATTTATTAACGTTAAAGAATTTTGTCTTGTATGAAGTAACTGTATTTAATTATTATTTAATTTATTAATCACTTCGTTTTGATGAATACAATCTGAAATTTGTGTTACAAAAGATTTAATAAATAAAAACTTTAAAGTCAATTAATTACAACTAAAAGGCTTAACTAGCAGTATCCAGTACACATGCCAGGAAACTTAAAACCAAGAAGCTTTATGATCAACACAGATAAGTAAAGACAGTACAGTATTCAGAATCTTGAATCTTAGAGCGCGGAGTACGGAGTGTAAGATAGGACATCGCTCGTAAACTCAGTGTAGAGACACAAACACAAATGATACCAAAGACCTAAGAAGAGAATAGATAGGTCACTACATCGATGACGGCAGTGGTTCAAACGTCATTGGGATATTATTGTTTATTGTTTGTTAGCTCCCCTTATCCGCTATTAGATAACATTACGCATACAACCTTATTTTAAACGCGTGCCACAGATGGTACCGTTTCCATGGTTGCAACATCTTTTTCACGGTAACTATGGTAACAATCGCAGTACCCAGTCCTCGCTTTATAATAAGGCCGTTAACGATCAAAGACAGGGCTGTCTTTTTTATTATGTTGCCAGTGTCTACAATTTATTTTATTTGTGTATATCATATGAGGCACAGATGAATAGATTTGGTTTTATATTAAATATAAGCGCTTTAGACATCTCTTTCTGATACACTGTAGATATAATTTGATAGAAAGAGATAGACAGTATAATTATAGGTTTTTAATGATTATGACTTGGTAAAGGGGTTATTTACCACCTATGAAAGTATAAGATAAAGTTTTGGTTACTTTAAACTTAAATGGGTACTAGTGAAACGGAATAATTTCGTACTAATTCTCTAATTAGATTTTTTAGGTCTATGGTGTTCTAGCTCTGTCTCGCTGAAGGTAGGCAGTTAGGCTCTGTCCGGTTTGCAGTAGGCAAGATCCTAACTTATATAGAGGGGTACTTTTACTTGTCTGCATAGCAATGTCCTCATAAGCGCAGTAGTATTTAGCTATTTTTTTTTAAATTTGTATTTAGCTTATAAAAGTTATTAAAAAAATACAATTAAATCCACACATTTTGCTTGCCAATGCACAGTGATATAATGGAACATATATATATTTTTTAATATGACAAGCACGAAGACAAAATAAAAAAATTATGACAAATTTGTATTTGAATTTAGAAAAGGTTCGTATTGATTGAATTATCATTACGATGTCAAGGCAATTCGCGATTATTGGTCAATCTTTATATTAAGTATTATTTAATTTGAGAATGGAACCTTCATACTAGATTAGTCTCATGAGTCAGAGGCTGTCATTGGTGGCCCCATTGATATTCCATGAGCGCCGAACGGCCTTATATTAACGTTGGTCACACCCACGCATCCAGATAAATTTCCTCGTTGTTTCTACATCTCATATAAACATCGAAACACTTTATATACAGTAGGCTCACGGTTAGTTCTGGTTTGACGCAAGTTGTAAGCGATTAGATAAAACACTACCTACGCGAACGGTTTCATATTCTGATAGAGATTAGACTTATTGTGTTCTAAAACTATTCATTAGAAGTAACAATAGCTGGGCTATTACATAGGTGGCAAAATACTTAAAATTTTAGTGTAATTACTCATTTAATGTAGTAAATGATTGACTCCAATTCGGCCTTTAAGCTAAATAGAGAAATTACAAGACATTATAGCACTTACTGTCTCAAGAATAAACGCCATACCGGTATGTTATATTCATGATATTTGCTTAGAATGAGTTATAAATAATCCTTATTTTTAACTTAACTATAAGCCTCAAATAACTAAATCTGGTTTACTCTTCTGAAATTAACTATGAATCGTGATACTGTTCTTTAAATATTGACGTGACGTTATTCGTTCAGTAACAATCATTTTTATTATCGTTTTTAAGTATTTTATTCCACACAACACAGTTTACATTTTTTTTCATAAAACAGCAAATAGGCAGATTGCTCACCTAATTTTGAGTTATACCAATGGTCATAGAAACATTTCCAAAAGGTAAGTGCCGGCTTTTAAGGCCCTTACATACACTAATATTGTCGAAGCTATAAGCAACATAAGATTAGTCTTGTCGTACATGTAGTTGGTCATCCTATCCCTAATACCCGCTCAGGCCTGTACCTTGTTCGTACCTCTAGCTAGACATGCGTATAGCACTATGCAGGCCGCAGTCAATGAACCGGCAGAGGTCAGGTGAAATTATCTCGTATGGACTGCCTTACGCGACATCTGACTCACAATGCCCGGATACTGTTTTATCTTCTGTTGTACTTGAATATTTGAGGTTGCGTTGATTTCCTCTAAGATACCTTAAAAGTTTAAAACGTTCTGAAAAAGTTTAATCAAAATAATCTTAAAACGCGTGAGAAGAATTAATTGGTTGACTGACTTGTTTGTGAGCTTTCATTGGCAGAGTGTCAATTATTGTTTTTTAGTATTGTGATGTCACTATATGTATGTTTATAGCGAGGTTATAAATGATCAATATAATGTGAGGGTCCAGGGGTCGGTTATACTGCGACTGTGCGCACGACATCTTGCCCCTTATCGCAAATCTTTAGCCGCTTTCGATGCAACATAGATACTCGTAAGAATACTGCGAAGGTTTCGCTTACTGTATCTATATAATCTAAGCACATAGCTACGTAGGCTTTATTTTGCTTATTATTTATGTAAAATTCGTAAATGTTTAATCTGAAGGAAGGATGGAGATCAGCTCGTGAAAGAATTGATTCGACTCATTGGACAAGATGAGGCCCGTGTCTCAAAACAAAATAGCTGCTGATTTGAGCTATAAAAGAAAAAAATCTTAAAATGTTATCGCTTAGATTAAAATTATGTTTATTTGGCCCAGTGGTTGTGATTCTCATGCCTGAAGCATGATGACCTCACACGCCGTTGTGTGACAAACAGTTGACGGCGTGGATCAGGCACAGAAGGCCGATCATCAACTTGTCTATTAAGAAAACTTAACAATCACGGCACTAGTTGACTAGTACGTAATTGACGAATTATAAATGCTTGCATAGAAATACGATATTTGAATTTTAACACAATATTATTAATAATTCATTGAATATGCTACTTATAAACGAATTCTAAAACTTTTAATTTTTCATACATCCGAACTGCGACTGAGGGCTCTTCAAGAAACAAGCGTACTGATACCTTATAGGTCGGCAACGGACTTCGGATAATTTAAATGTCCGACTTAACATCGTATGAATCTTCAGTCCTTTTGCCTTTTTTATAAAAAAACACGTTTATTTGTAAGTAAATTTATATTTCACACATACTTAACGAAATTTAAGAAATATAGGATAACGCGACATACATTACACAACAGTATTTCTCTCGTTATTCTAAAGAGCTTTCACTTTACATAACAATTATATGCCGCTTGTTGCGTTGACGAAATCAGTGCATCATTTTATGTAACTACTTAGGTAAGCATCGATGATGAAACCGCACTTGTATTGTTTGACACTTCCGTATATATTATCTAAAACGTGTGCCAATGTGGGATTATTTTATTTAATATAGAATCAATAAGTTTCATTTTAATTATATTTATAAAAATATAGTGAAAATAAATTTATAACACGCAATTATAATAGTATTTACAATATTCTTAACCTACTTCATTAGTTTTAATTTTCTATTGATCAATTATAATTACTATGTAGGTTTCGTTCATATTTTATAACATAACGCTGAGTTTTGACTCTAACTACCATAAAACAGCGTAAAATCAATTTCATGGTGTCATATTTATTTACCAGCCTAGCGGCTTCAGGGAGGGACTTTTACCCCATCGGTCGGTCGCAGGTTCAATAGCCGGCGATGCACCAATGGACTTTCTGTCTATGTGCACATCTACCAGTCGTAATACGTGAAGGAAAACATCGGGAGGAAATCAGCAAATCTGATGTCAAAAATCGACGACATATGTCAGACAGAATCCTTTTAGGTTCGGAGCGCCACGAGATTATTATTTATACTCGTTTAGTTTTTATAAATGAAGAGGTGTACACAAACATTACCTCGTACGTATTTTTTTACAGTAAACTGCACCACACAGAAGCTATAAGACCCTACAAAAAGCATAACATTAACGCCGAATAAAACTTTTCGTTTGAAATAATCAAGGTACAGTGCGATGATGCGGCATTGAAGTGTTCGCGAAAAAAAAGATCCAGTGCCAACCGAAATGTATAAAAATAAACGGCAAAGGTTTTACGGAGTGAAATCTACGAACAAAAATATCAACATGCTTCGTGCCCTGATGACGAGTGGATAGGGAGGTGACGCGAATTATAATTATCGACAAGGCTTTACGACGATACTTTTTTACTTTATCGTTTTATCGAAATGATTTATAAGGAACATCCATCATATTGACGACTCGTTTCTATGAAAAAAATTTAACGATAATATTTAATTAAATTCTGGGAGTTCAGGCTCTCATTAGAATTCTTCACGGTACTCATCAAGAGGTTGATATGTTCGGTAGTGAGCTGATCAAATTAAAAATTGTATTTAAGCATCCATCATGTAATCTTAAACTATGTAAAAAAGTTTTTTTTTATTTTTGGAAATGCAACATTTAGTTTCGTTCCATATTAAAACGCCCGTCAAACTCCAGAAAATATATCATGTCTTGTACTTTACAAAAAAAATCATCAATGTAACATACTGTCCAAATTCAATAAAACCTATTTAGAAACCCTATCGTTAAATACCAGCTACTAAAACAATTATCAAACAATACCGTATCGTATCTGTATTGTTCATTTTTTGTCACCACACTTGACACTCATAATTTAATCACTCACATACCTTTGTCACTCTTAATAACACAAACAATAAAAGCGAACCAGCAATTATATCAGTGAGTCGATTAATTGCTATTGTATTCATGATTTATCGATAGCTACATTTATTATGGTAGTCATGACTTAATAAGTGCACGTTATAATTACGCATTGATAGGACTTGTAAGTGATGACTGCATGCTTTAAGCTCGTGATAATTTTCGTTGTATTTAAATGTTAAAAATACTATTTATTGGGTTTGCTTCAAGCGTTGGCCTATTCACTTTTTCTGCTCAAAATAGCCTGCAACGCATCTTTGGATATGTTGGGTTAGTATGGGCTATAGTCGAAAAAATTAAAAACAAATTTGTCTTAATTCTTTTTTTAAACTTAGAGATACGTTGAAATGTGGGGTCACTCAGGATCTTCTACCGCATTTACCATGGAGAGTGTTCAGAGGAGTTGTTCGGATTAATACCTGCAGCTGAGTTTCATCATCGAACGTCGAGGCAGAATACGAAATTCCACCCGTATCACCTCGACGTCCGCCGTTCCACAAATGCGCGTTTTTCTAGGCAGTTTTTGCCGCGCACCACCACTTTGTGGAACCAGCTGCCCTCTGAAGTATTTCCGAACCAATTTGACTTAGGGTCCTTCAAGAAAAGAGCGTACCAATTCTTAAAAGGCCGGCAACACACTCGCAAGCCCTCTGGCATTGAGAGTGTTCATGGGCGGTATCACTTAACATCAGTTGAGCCTCCTGCCCGTTTGCTTCCTGATCTATAAACAAAATACAAACATAACTAATACTAATATTAAGGAACGTAAACTAACCAATTGTATGTATTAATAAAGCCTTAATAATAATAATCATGGGTTATAGTCAAACAAGTCCTTGTTAGCTATTTTTAAGGTATGTTTATGTATATTAATTGAGTTTCGGAGTGAAAATAAAAACTGCACTTATAAGAGATTCGCATTTAGTTTATTAGTACGTAAGTGAAGTATAAATTTATCATTTATCATAGATACAGTGGTAATATATTTCTTGCTACTTTATTGTACGTGATCTGATTTTTTAATTAGCTTAACAGCGAGTGGCGACTCAATCAATTGGACTCAGTGTGAACTTCACGCATTTCATAAATTTATTATTGTTTTTCGCCACATCCGATTAATAACTAGTTTTGTGAGTATTTATGGAATTCGACAACTTGCCGCGCATTATGATGCTCCTAGAGTTGATTGCAGAACATCATGCATACACGCTTATGTACTGACATTGTTTACTTAAATCTACTAAAATCGTGTTCGTTTAGACACTTCTAAAATATCGGAAATCGACTGGAGGACTTGGGTTGCCCCAAATAGATATAAAAGATAAAAATAGATAAAAATAGATACCTTTAACAAAGATATTGATTACCAGAGTAATATATTCACGAAAGCACTGAAAAATAAACCGTTGTTTCCCTTCACTAAAGGCGGTTGAATTCGACGCTGTTGCTTTTTCCCATTTACGAGTTTCACGGCGACCGTTGCCTGAAACTTAAACGTATCCGGAATATAAATGTTTGATCGCTCTATCCCGGTTGCACGTGAATGTTTTTGCTATTTGCATCCCTCTCTGTCACCAGATAAAAATGTAATGTCCGTTATAGTTAAAATTGAAAAATACAAGACAACAAAAGCATACATTCTAAATTGTGAGGTATGCAAGTGTAATAGATACGAATTCAGAAGCACGCTTCCATTTTCTAGTTCCATTTTGAAGTGGAAAGAGGAAGATGTTGTCTTTTTCGAACCAGTGGTATTTAAAATTCTCTATCCCTGTTAGATGATTCTAGATTCTGGACTTTCGAGTCTTGTAACAAACACAAAGAGACCAAACAATGACTAAAAGAATAATTCTAAAAGGAGTGGACGAATGAAGTTTAAACTCAGAATTCTATTTTTAAAATATCTTTAGAGCACATATTAAGCTAACACAAAAACAAAAATGTACTGAAATGTTGTCGCATACGACATGAATATTGAGTACTGACAATTTTCTTTCTTTTTAAATAAACACATTTCAATACAGATTATAAATGATAAACAGAGATATTCACACATAGTATAGATCATTGATCAGGAAGCGCAGACGCAGACGTTCATTAAGAAAGTTATTACGATATTATCTCCGATGAAGAGGCACGCGAAGAACTATATAATTGCGAAGCCCTGAGAAATCTCGGATCAAAGCTAGTTATTCCTCGGTAGCCATTCCGAAAGTTAGTAGGAAGATCATTGCACCGCGTTCGCAAAAGCGGGAATGTAGGGACATCGTCCTAGACCGGTTTCATACTTCGTCCACTTTGCAGTCTCATTTACTTGCTGAATACACTCAAATTTTGGTTCTATATATGAATTCAGATCTTTCATTTTAGACTAAATATTAGGAATCATATAGAATAGACAGTATCAAAGTTTCTGTGATGAACTCATTGGCGGGACATATTTTTTTTTTTTCGTTTAGTTTGAGATTAACGTCCGAAATATTTGTTTCTTGGAAGTCATACTATTCATGTTGAATATTTTATAAAAATACTATTTTATTTTACACTCCAAGTTCTGCGTAAAAGTAACGTTAGTATATTAACTATTAATAATAACGCGATGCATTCTAAAGTATACATATATGCTTAAAGTAATTATAATAGTTCCCGACACTCAATCAGTTATTCATTGCTTCATATGCCTTCATACATAATACAGTACATAAACCCTAAAGATGTTATTAAGCTAACATAAGGGTTAATTAAGGGAATAACGTGTTATCAAATTGTTCACTCAAAACCTCTTATTAAGGCCATGAAAAATACAACTTCGCCAATCTAAATAAAATAGCTCATACATTATGTACTATTCCGACATACACTCGAATTACATTAAAAATCATTATTTACTACTTCCAATGAAATTGGGGATTGACTTGTGAATTTGTGTTTAATTAACGTCATAGCAACAAAAGATTATAAATCAATTATACCAGGTCTTGATTATACTAAATGCATTAGAGGTTCCACGTGTCTCGCAACTCTGATGCCGTTAATTTGCGTACGTGATACCAATAATATCTCCGAGTGTATTCTAACTTATAACACCTTGTAAAACTTGGGTTTGTAGCTTATGGATTATTATAGATATGTAAATAAATTATATTACTTTATTTCCTTTAGCATAGACTGTAACATGAAGTTAAGGTTCTATATAATAAGGGATTAGCATTACTTTCAAGTATACAATTTGAAACCTTAGCCTATTTAATAAGTCTGTCTTTTCAGCAACGCGTTTTTGTCAATTTCCAATTTCTTTTAATTGCTTTGCTTTATGTTGGTCTAGTGACTTCAGCGTGCGACTCTTAACACTGGGATCGTATATTCGATTTCTGGGCGATGGAATGGACTATCTGTGTGCGTATTAACACTCGTACGGTGATGGAAAACATCGCGAGAAAACCGGCTTAAAACCAAAAAGTCAACGTTGTCTCTCAGACCCAGAAGATTGATCGCAGATCAAATACAGAAATCTGAGGCCCAGTCCAAATAGGTTGCAGCGCCATTGGTATATACACACATATATATATAGCTAGACTCTTGGTAATATGGCCCGTTTGTAAATGACAGATTTTTTTATAGAACAACGGAACGGAACAAGTGATACCGCTGCCCATGGACACTCTCGATGCCAGAGGGCTCGCGATATTTCTTACATAGTCATATTAAAAAATATAGAAAAAAAAGAAAAACTAAAATAACCTAATACAGTATATTAAGTTTATCTAATCATTTCTTTATAGTGCTATATATCTTATACAGCATTATAAAGAGTTAATAAAGCTAAAGAATAGTGCTCCTTGAATTACTATCACTTAAATGTATCTTCAAACAGCTATTCAATTATTTACTTGTACAAAAGCTGTTTACGTAGGTCAATGAAATGTGTGAGAAAAACTAGAGACTGAAACAATACTAATAATTTAACGCTTTCCCTTGTGATTGTCTCTTGGGAAGTATTTTTGATTATTTTAGAACCGTCAATAGACATGTTGTTTAACGAATCAAATCAAGTTTCATCTAGTAAGTACACTAACTTTGTTAACAAGCGAAAATCTTTAACAAATTATATATAACTTTATCTTAAAGTCTCAATAAATTTGTTTATATGCTTGGAAGCAATCCATATTGTATACCTACTAAAACTAACCTACAGGCTACCAACTACCGTATTAAATAATGAAGAGCGGTACCTACATTCTATATTCTGTACTAAAATAACAAATACAAACATGACACTTCTATAATAATTCTATGAATAGCAGAAATAATATATATAAACATCTAAGTTAATATAAGCAACGGAAATCTGATTATCCAAATTCAAACTTTAAATGTATTTGCTTATTTGATTTATAGAATCTTTTTAACTTAATGATCGCATTTTAAAGATAATAATGCGTAAAGATAAAGAGCTTCTTAGGACCATCAACTCATAAGTAAACTTAAAAGCTTGCGCCCATAGGCTATTAATTATGTGAAAGCTCATATAAAAAGTCAATACTGAGGACATGAAGCTCTAATGGCGCACTTTGTAATTAAAATGCTTCGTTTGAGTGGCTTATTAGCGAAATGGATACAAAAGCGGTGATAATGAGGTCACATTAGCTTTTTTATTTACCGATATTGGTATTTCCGAGGCAGTTTTCTTGCAAATTCAAAAAAGCAATTTAACATACGCAAAATACTTGTTTTATATACGTAGGCAGTATATAAGCCAGTTTTCACGTAATGATTTGTATAAAAGGTTTTTTTAATGTAATGAAATGTTTAAGTATTTTAAAAGATTTTTCTTTAGTTTTTTTGTAATTTTTTTTTTACATATTTGTTTTGTTTAATAATCGGTTGGTTTCATATTTGTCTGATCTCTTGAAATGTATTTATATATAATCTCTGAAATGCATCAGTGTACCGAGCATTGGCAAGCTTTTATCAATCAAAAACAATTTTATCTCCTAATGATTCCTAGATGGGAAAATTCGTATAAAAAGCGTATTTGGTCAATAAATTAAATATTACATTGTAACAATAAAGATAGTTAAAAATCGTCACTATTTGTGTAACAACAGCATCTAAATGATTGATTCTCAAGCCTTTTTATGCCATGCCTTTCTAAAATTCTTATGCCTCCCGAATCTAACATAATTTTAAATATTATAAACTAAGGTAATGACTATAACTATAATATACTTTACTTAAGAAACTCAAATAGGTGAAAGGAAGAAATTACTAAAAATGTTAACGAAACACAGTAGGTAAGTACATTTTATAAACATAATGAAAAACTGCTAATCTAATTCCAAATAATGTTAATTAATTTTGGTATATCCTCTTAACAATGGGACGTGGGCCTCACGTAAACATATTTATTATTAAAGGAAATCACCCGTAACCTATTTATTTATACCTGATATAAATTTAATTATCCATACACGATGAGAAACTATAGGTTCCTAAAAGTATGATTATGTACGAGATCCACTGAAGTGAGACCAAAGCCCAATAAGTGGACTAGACAGAAACCGTTGGAGAAACTTAGACACGACGTTCAGACGCAATAAACAGAAAGCAATTGATCAATACTAAAAATACTAAAGCATAATGTAACAGTGTGTCGTAACTGTAATTAAGCCAAGGTGGTGTAAGATGGAGGGATGCCTCCTTCAATGTTCTCAAATCTCATTTCCATGCAAATGAGGGGTGATGTGTTATACGATGATATAGTCAACTACTTGTTACTTAAGGCTATGGTGGTCAAATCTTGAATGATTTAGATAAATTAGAAGAAATTCAAATACGATATTGGTAAATGACAAGATTGTCGTTCTTGCTCTCGAAAGCACGGTTTAACAGTTCCATAATTATAAACAAATGGTTATAAATGGTGAAAAAAATCGTATTTAGTGAAATTTGTACGATACTTGAGTTATTTAACATTAGTTAAGTTACATATATATTTTGAGCAGTGTTGGCCTAGTGGCTTCAGCGTGCGACTGTCATACCTGAGGTCGTAGGTTCGATCCCCGGCTGTGCACCAATGGATTTTATTTCTATGTGCGCATTTAACGTTTGCTCGAACGCTGAAGAAAAACATCGTGAGGAAACCGACATGTCTTAGACCCATACAAGTCGACGACGTGTGTCAGGCACTGGAGGCTGATCACCGCCTATTAGATATAAAAATGATCATGAAACAGATTAAGAAATCTGAGGCCAAGACCTAGAGGTTGTAGTGCCACTGATTTATTTTTTATTTTTACTAATATTTTGGTAAATAATTGGAAGGGCAAACCAAAATTATGTAACAAATCAACGAACAATTTAAAAGTGCTACGTAAGAAGTACATTTCTATAAAATATTTTTTATTTCTTTTCAATAAAACATTAAATACATATGTAATAATACACTTACAATACAAAATTTGAATTCTTTTTGGAAAGGACAAAAATTTTGGTGAAAGACATTCTTGATGGTAATAAAAAATCTCGAACCCACTTCTTTTTTATTTTCTATCGGTTTCAGCAATTCAAACATAATATACCTATAACTTAATTTCTTAACGCTAAAATTCTATTGAGGTATAACAATAAACAGCGTAATTTCGCATCGGATCCAAGCAATGTCACTGTACCTTTAAAACAATGATCCATAATGCCGAGGAAATAAGGTTCATATTCTCGTTTTAATTTTCTGTTCCAGTGATTATGCGACGTAAGTCACGTATCCCACAGACCCCATGTCAACACAACCAAATTCGTGCGTTAATTGTAATGCGAATAGATTTGATGTTGTTCTTGATAATATATTGGATCTATGGAAAAATCTATAAGATCTACATTTAAAGGTTTTAGGTATTTATTTCACATTAAGAATACTAAAATAAAAAACTGTTTATTTTATACTATATTTATACTAGTACTATAGTAACTAAAATTATATACAATGTGGGTTTTTATGTAAATATAAATTACTTGTGCTAATCAAACATTCAGTTACATGAGAAAATATGCTTAGTAATAATACAATAATACAAAAGGCTAGCTTATAAGCTAGTAGTATATGAAAAAGTATAACAGTAATAGAAAAAAAACTTATTAAACAGACAACGTTTAAAAAATTAAGATTATACAATCATCGATCGATGTGACCGTATTTTAAAACAATATGCCTAGATTTTTTATATGAATTGATTGTTTATATTTGGGCAATGCTATATTATATTATATATATACCAGCTGTAAAGATAATGTGTGTATTTCTGTAATATATAATATATTTTTTTAATGAATTATTAGTTAGTTAATCAACCCAATTTTACCTCTTGACTATAGTAGGTTTCTAATAGTGAAATACTGGCCGTAAATTTTACAGTAAGTCATTTGTCCTCTACGCATATGGCGTAAGCATGGTTTTGCATTGATTCTTTGCTACATTTTATTGCGAGCATATAGCGGTCGCTTTATAAATCAAAACAGACACAGCAATGTACTTTGTTTATTTAGTGGTTACTTCAAAGGTCCACAAACGTTTATAGTTGAGTAAAACAGTATTATACTAATACAAAATCATTTACGTTATATTTTCTATCTATTTATGCGCCTTTCAAAATACCACCATAAAGGACTTGTATAACCATTTATTTTAAATAAAATTTAATTCAGATATCATTGTCCTCATCATTCAGACTTTTTATTAGACCCTTTAAATTTAAAAACTAAAATTGTTGTTTTTTGGGTGAAAATAAATAACGAATATTTTATTTACGAATAATATTAACGCTTCAGATTCCGTTGATAGATTGAATCTCGTATTTTATCATTTAATACTGACTATTTGACAATAGAAAATCGTTCCTAGTGTTGTGATTCGATAAGTTGGTTTAAAGAGACGAGGAAGTTTGTAGGAACCAATGATTTTTCTTACAATGTGATTGATTATAAAAGTAACAGATACAAATTGAGTCCAAGAATTCATATTTATTAAATACCAGGTACAACATCATGTAAACAACGTCTAATTCAAATTGTAATTAAACTGGTTAACATTACACATGAATAGAATTGTCCAGAATGGCCTCTGTAGCATAATGGATTAATAGCATAGACAAGTATTCCTATATCCAATTACCTTAGTTTACTTCAGATATTACATAAATGGGCCATAACCGACCCTTAAAAGGACGTTATTTTAAGACGTATAGTATTAAAGGCACATATGGACATAATTTTTCCATTTTACATAGAAATATGTTAACGCCATGTTAAAAATATTAAAAAAATAATATATATTTCTTAATTTACAAGTAAGATCTGTGAGTTATTTTAGTCTCTAAAACTACTTAAACAACATCGACGCTTTGTTAAATCTTAAAGACACTACCAGTGGAATGAAGCTCGCATTGAGTTTTGATAGTTAAAATTTACTTGTAATAAAAGTTGGTCAAAAATCGATATAAGCCGTCAAATCGATCGTGGCCACTCGACACTCGGCAGTCGTTAGCGCACCATCTGCAAAAGCACGTGCCCCGAACACCTTTTGTCTACGAGTTTTTTACCAAACTATTTTTACACTAAATGAACTGGCGCGCATTGCATTTATATTTTATTAAAAACTCCATCAAGTCGTATTGACTAGATAACCAAATATATATATATATACTAGTCCAATCGCCTAAATTTATAAAAAAAACCAGTGTCGTTACAAACCTCATAGACTTTACTCCATTATTAGTGCGAATACATACCATAAATTTAATGTCTTAATGGCACTCATACAATTCGTACTACAGCTCCGATTAAAACAATCTCACAATCGAGCGGGTTTAACCACTAAGCTTACACTGCTAATTGAATAATGAAAATTGATATCTGAAGCCGTACTGCTTTCATTCAACCTATGACTGATTCAAAACTTGTAAAACATTTCCAGTTAAAGCAATAAAATTATATGGCTCACTACGTGTGGCAAACTAAGGTAAGCCAGCATAATAACAGGAACTTAATAAGAACAAAATGAAGATATCACAAGCTTCTTGTTTTGAATCGGCAGGTGATTATAATAACAGACAGGTTCTAATAAAATTATCAAGCTAAAACTGCAGTATAAAAGATGCAAATGACAGAGTAAGTGATTAATTCTTATATGAAGGGCAAATACGAAGGTGCTGTTAAATGTCAAAAATAAAACTGTATTTAAAGAAAACACTTTTTTAACGGATTGAAGCTATGTATTATTGTAAACTTATAATTATTTAAACATAATTTTAAATTTATCCGACGTTTCGCGTGCTTTACAGCGTGCGTGGTCGCGGTGACTGAAGACAAAGTGTGCTGAAGAATATAACTAGTATTTAACAAAATACTACGGATAATATTTATTTTGTCATCTGTGATATGTAAATGATATCATCAGCGCTTTATTAGTATCTTGTTATTTGTTAGGTTCTGTTACAGTACTTCGCTAAACTAACAATTTATTGAATGGGTACAATTAGGTCAATTACTTTATAATTCTATTTCAATCAATAGTCAACCTATTTAAACACTCAATTTGAACAAAGCAGACATATGTTCGACACCTTTCATAACCGGTCGAACGAAGGACATCCGCTTTTTGGAGGGTAAAAAAATCGGGCTCAACATTCTCACAGGAACCGCCGCGTATCCGGTGCGCAGGCGCGGGCGAAATAAAAACGATCATTTGTTAATGTCGGACCATACTCCAGGTACATTACCGCGTCTCGAGGGTGCCTCGATACTTACCTGCTCTTGAATACCTTGTTATTTAATTTATGCCAATAACGATTGTTGTTTAATTTATACCAATTCGCTTTATTGATTTTACCAAATTTATAGGCAATTACATATAACGCGCGATGCCTCAAGAATTTACCAACAAAATGTCATGGAAAGTAGGTTCCCATGACCCATCCTACATTACATTCGATATGTATTACGAATGCAAGTACGCCTTTGACGCAATGGTGTCAAACGTCACACTTATTAATATTACGTAAATAATATCAATTTTACGCATTTAATAAACTTTCAACTTAAGCGATCCCCCCACTGATTAACACGGCACTGCCGAAATAATTAAGGTTAAACTTTCCAAATTGAAAAATTACAAAACAGTGATACTTAATATACCTTAACTAATACAAGTTGTATATGGCGAAAGCGGCAATTTTGTTTTAACACTCAAAAAGACCTCGACAGTACGGTATGATGACCCCTAATCTACATTCGTACAAATGACTTCCACGCATGGACAACAACAATAATTCGAATGTCTTCTGAGACCAAATGAGGAGAACACAATAACAACCTTTGTCACCTTAATATAAGATCGAAAATGGTACAAAAATGTCGCATGTTACTAAATTAGTTCTGTCAGTAGATTTGGTAATAGGTAAGTGAAAGGTTGTACGTGAGAAAAACATTGGTCTAACAATGAACACTTCGTCTTCTGGAACGGTGATCGATTAATATGAATATTTCATTGGCCGCTTGTGAAATGGAATCAAGTATGTATTGTACCTGTTCATATGAAATACTCGTTTGTATACAGTTGTTAACAGAAACAACAATAATATTGTTATATTTGTGAAGTATAAATAATATAATATAGTAATACCAAAATTAAGTCTTTATTCGAGTGTCATAACACATTTGAAGATCATCGATACAAGCTTGTGCCAATTAGTTTTTATGATCAAAAAAAACATAGGAAACCTTACTCTATGATGTTACAGCGTGAATCTTGGGCACGATATCAAATTCTGGAATTCCCGTTTAGCTGTAAATTGCAACTCTTTAGTCTTGACTCCACATTCTACATCAGTTTTATTGGTATATCATATAGCTAATCAACCGTCTGTTTCTTTTAGGCTTTCCTCAATTCACCATGATTTGAATGGGGCAAAATTTCATGGTTAAGGTTTACATAAAGAATTAAGTCTAATAAATACACGATAAAAATACGATAGTAATTCTTAAGACTAAACAAATGAACCACTGTTTTTGATGTTCTTTGTCTATCTGACTTTGTCCTTCTAACAGTCATGCAATGCCACACTTAACATTTCATGATTGACCTGCCCCGTCCTTGGTAAAATTGTCGAAGTCAATATTAACTGAAACCTATTTTCCAAGAAACCTGTCTACATTTAGGTTTTGTAAGTTTCGCAAGTTTATTTGCAAACGAATTATTAATTTTTGAATTTACTATAATGATAACAATTATTATTTAAAGATTTGTAATAAAATATTACTTATTGATGCCTTTTTACTTTCTAAGTACATAATAAGGTACATAACAGGTTTAATAATTGTATAAAGTTTAGTTCTTGAATTCTATTTGATATAACTAAAATATTTGTCCCTACACCTAAATATTTTAACTTTATTTCTACTGAATCTATGTATAGAATAGATTTGGTTTGACTCTATTCTACAGTCGTCAGACACTATCTCTTAACGATGGTCAGAAGGGTCGGACAAGATTTTGTAGATGCACCAAATGTCTCAAGACAACGTCTGTCCTAACCGCTAGTATTAGGGTTTTTTTGTTACTGTTTCACAATGTATGAATAAAGTACCAAATAGCTATGCAACACATAAATTATTCAGAAGATAAAAGTTCCCAATAAGAAACTTCGCGTTTCATGACGAATCTGTTAACAATAGTGTTTATCCAACCAATAAGTAATAAATAGCTTATTTGGAACTTATCAGGACATTGTGAAACAGATCCTTAATATATATATTATATATATTAATATTATATTATATATTTATTATGGTATATTGCGTAGTTGATACCCACTTTTTTGTATGCATGTTCTATGTAGTTCTCACAATATAATGTAACGCTGATTTTGTAACTTTGGAATCATGTGGAACAAAAACACATTTTTGGAATCGCCCCATTAGTTCAGTTACTTACAATAAATACCAGTTTACATACGAGATGTGGTTTGCATCACTTAAAAGCAATTAGTATTATTAAAAGCATTTATGTATAAACAAAAATATATCGTAATAAAAGCACCTCCATTACATACGTCGGGAGGATAAAAGAAGAAGATCGAAAATAAAACTCCCCGTGGGCGGTGGGGTTTAATCCCCAAACATATTAAGGGAATATACGCATGTCGACTGTGGACTGTACGATTTTTCGCAATAATCGGCAAGATATGACTGCTGATTTTATGAAGGACATTTTAGTAACAATATTAAGAAAATACAATCTGTAAGGCATTATGAGCATAATAAATTAATATGTTGTAAAGTACTATTTCCGTTCATTCCACGCTATTATTTAAGACGGTTCAAAATATATATTAAGTCTTTAGTGATTCAAGAAATCATCTGTTTAATTATTTATACATCGAATTCTACTTGTTTTCACTTTGTATTTCATAGAAAACTGTTATTTTAACCTAGTAAAGTCATTTACCCTTAAAAAAATATTAAAGTAAACCAAATAAGATTTATAAATTTTATCGATTTCAAATCTTTGTTTAACTATGAAGTTGACAAGACAAAACTTGCTCAATTGAAGATTATTTTACTTGAATAAAAGAAGATCGTAAAAAGTGTATTAACAGATTCAGTCGAAAGCGCTCCTGAAATGGCTTTTCTATTCAATTTTCGATAGAGATTTTTTACCAACCCACAGTTTTGCGTACGGCGGAACCAATAAATCTCCTCTTGAGGTAAGGGGCGACTTAATCACTCGACAAATCCGTCAACTAGTCACAAGATTTGCGACACATTCATAAGAAATTGCACTCAATGTCTCGCATATAAAGTCTATATTCCTGTATGAAATGTTTTGTTAGGAAGGTGAAAATAAGAAGTGGAAATAAATAGTATCTTCTGCAACCATACACTCAGAGGAGATTAAAGTGGATCGCTATAACATAAATTAGGGACGCCGCAACACATTACATCTAACAAAACAAATAAAATAACTAAACCACAAAAATGTACAAATTAAACGGGTGCACAATTAAAAAATCAAAAATCCAATTTCATTTAGCGTCGCCCTGAAATTTAAAAGCTGTGTTATTTCCGCCTATTAGGGGTAGGGCGGGCGGTGGGTTGGTATCGGGCACAAATTAATAAACATACCGGCCAAGGCCATCAGCCACACGACCTTTGCCTCATCCTTGCTCCCTTTAAGCGTTTAATCATATAACCGTTGAATTAACTAAACAGATCTTCAACTTACATAGTTAAACGTTAAACGTTTTTTTTTTTATAGAACCGGGGGCAAACGGGCAGGAGGCTCACCTGATGTTAAGTGATACCGCCGCCCATGGACACTCTCAATGCCAGAGGGCTCGCGAGTGCGTTGCCGACCTTTTAAGAATTGGTACGCTCTTTTCTTGAAGGACCCTAAGTCGAATTGGTATAATATAAAATACATTTTACATTGTAACGATTTTACATTATGTAAAATGGAGTAAATCCTCAATTCTCTATAACGGCGCAAAGAAAGTGGGCTCTTGCACGGCCAAAGAAAACGTTGTCATTCAAAATCAGACCACGTGTACAATATTTCATCATCAGGAAGGGTCTCCCCTTCCCAGAGCCTCCCCCGGCCCGACCCAAAAACTGTATCTGCACTTGACATGGGAGAGAACGAGACAGATTAACCGTAGAGTGAACAAAGCTGAAATATGTTTCAAGCTCTTACAGCATACGGATCTCATTAGCACTTCAATAGATATCTTTAAGTCTACAAGCTTTTTTATCAAAATAAATCTATCCATGTATACGTAACAATAATTACGTTGACTTTGCAGAATCAACGTGATGCAAATATTAATGTTAACATCGTAAATCCAAATACAATTTTGCCAAACCAATTGTGTCAAAATTAATCCACAAATCACTTAAAATTAATATTATAACTTATAAAAATAAAATACTTCCCTACATTACGCACACATCAACACCACTGTCATGAAAAGTTTGAGCAGTAATTTATATGACGGTTTAAATAATTACTTCGCGTTTTTGGCTCAATTTGTAGATGAGGTGGTGTATCCGTGCTGTTGACATTTATGCGAAACGCCGAGGTAAAATGATAGAGGGTGTTACATTTATTCATCATTTAATTGATTTTTATTTCAGCTGATATTATTATACTGTAACATCGTGTTGATGTGAATTATTTTACTGTTTTGCTACTAAGAGATAGATTCTTTCTTTACAAAACTTTATGAAAGTAATCAAGAATTAATTGTAGACGTTCAGATCAATCACCTCATAAAATTATTAATTGAATAAACACAATCGTGATTTTGTTTTGTAACTTGTAAAAGTTATTATTATTTATTCATTTTTATAAATTGTCTATTTTTTAATAATAATTATTATATTTTCCCCCCATTTGCCACAAAAAATACGATCATAGTTAAGAAGGTATTGGGAGACAGGTTTCCAAACTAGGTAAGAATCTGTGATATGGATAACCAGGCTTCCATTCCACAACAAAGTCATACTGAGTGATAACATAAAGGAGATACATACATATAGGTATGGGTAATCAAACCAATTTAAATGTAAAAAAAAACAAAACAGTCAACTAGATAAGTGTGTAGAAATAATGTATAGGTGTATGCTAGGGTGTGTGTGTGTGTGAGAGTGTGAGTGACTGTGTGTGAATGAGTGTGTGGGAGGCAATTTGCTGTACAAAGACATTGTTTAACATTACGATCTAACCTAACATAACCAAGTTAGTAATAATTTAAAACTAACCATATTTACTAAAAAGGATATTTAATATAAGAAAGTGTCACTAATTACAGTCTCTATTAAGAAGAAGACTCTGTTCTTGTGTACATTTTTTTTCCAGTTACCACTGTTAACTTAAGACTAACGAGCACCTACATGCTATGTATATTCTTATATTATCCTCTTTAAATAAGAATTGTTTACTCCTTAATTTTCCGTCTTATTAAATCCTATTTCACTGCCATCTGCTGCGAAATAGATTGGTTGTCAATAAAAATGTAAATTCGTTTCAGCTCAGGGCTAATTCATTTCCCAATCGCACGTCACCGGAGATCGATGGATTTCGCTTAAATTTTTACATTTTCGCACTGACCAGACTTTAATTCACCTTTATGTTTTAAATCTCTAAAGTACATTTTGATTTGTGGTACTATAGAGGTCGCGCACCACCACTTTGTCGAACCAGCTGCCGACTAAAGTATTTCCAAACCAATTCGACTTAGGGTCCTTCAAGAAAAGAGCGTACCAATTCTTAAAAGGCCGGCAACGCACTCGCGAGCCCTCTGGCATTGAGAGTGTCCATGGGCGGCGGAATCACTTAACATCAGGTCTCCTGCCCGTTTACCACCTGTTCTATAAAAAAAAAGAGGTGATATGACTCTCAGACTATTTAATCCTTTAGCAGGAATGAAAATTAGTATAAACCTAGGACCTAGCGTTTAAGTTATTTAAAACTGACTATATACCGTATTTTTTAGTACATTAACCACACTTTATATGTATTAGTAACAAACAATCGAAAACGCAAATTTGATCCAAAACCAGGCTTACCGTAGTCGCGGCGATACGGCTGACACCCTAATCAAATAAGTACCTTTTACGGGGATCGGATACAAAAAGGTTGAAAGTGAACTCTAAGCGGTGGGAGCACAGTTTATAATGGGCATAACTGGCGGAGTCAGACTAGCTTCCGCATAAAACGTATTTGTAGGAAGGACGACCCAGAAAATGGGTATAATATACTCACACTACGCTTCCTCCTTTCCTCCCGTCCCCTAGGAGCCGGCTGAAATTTATATAACAAGCTATATCGCCCCGATTCGGTTATTGTCGACAAAATGCCTTAGATTATTTAACATTAAAAAACCGTCCGAGTAATCGCAATGATTTTCAACGCAAGTTTTAATAGCACTCTATATATAGTATGTCAGCTTAATTTTAATGACCTAACATACATATATTTATTTTCTTTTTACAGACAAGCAAGAAACATATTACAATAAATGAAATCATATTTGAAAACTTTGATTTTAAATAGAACCACTGGTCTCTATAAAATGTTATCGGTTTCAATACATTAATTTCTCATATCTCGCGCCTCATGTAATGAAATTAAAAAATCTGCTCCTTTAAACAATTTCCCACTCAATCACGTTAAATGAGAGGGGGAACCACCCGGGGCAGGCAGCTCGAATGTTCATACTGAGTGTAATCTGCCAACGCCTACTACTGGAACAATCGAGTTCACATCGAGTTTTCACGGGGATGATAAGTCATTCTTAATTTAAAAATCAGTCAATAATATATAAAGCTACCTTGCACAAAGAATTAGTCTAGCTATTCAAAGGGGGAACGCTGCTAGTATCTTCGGAACCTTGCCTAAAGGGACTCCTTTTAATAATATTTTTTAATAATTAAATTTTAAGGTTAGTTATTAGATATATTTTTAGTTTGTAATTGTATATTAATATAATTATAAGTACAAATATAAACAAATAATATTCTATATGATAGATTTTATTAATTACTGTTCCTTTCCATAATGTAGTATTTTGTATTAGAGATTGTTTTTTTCTATTTTAACCTGCTGATCCTTTATCCGATGCAATTTTCGTTCGATGTAAAATTATTTTTCTTTACTGTTCTGTTTCCTTATCTTTGTCTGTGGCAATAGGCTCTGCGTGAAGCTATAAAAACCAAAAAATACACTTTTAACTAAAATATAGAATTATGACCTCATTTAAAACACTAGCTCATTCACGTCGTATCTGAATATTATTTACATATTATTTTTATTAAATACTTACTAGCTGACACTTCGCACTTCCTTTCGCCTTAATATCTTATTTTTCCTTTTAGTAGCCATAGAAAAATGTTACATATGGAACGTTTTGCTAACAAAACCGAAATAATTTTTTTCATTTTTTTTACTCTCTATAAAACCTTCCTCAAAGTTCACAGGGTAAATAAAAAAATACTCGAAATTGTCCAGCCATACGCTTGGCAACATATTTTCCGATTCAATTTTATTTACATATAGATAGACAGCACTCTATTATATCGTTTTACATCTCGAAGGATAAATAAATTACCTCCGATAAAAATATGGTTCATATGCTCAGATCTCTTGCGACCCTTAGACGACCTGCAGACGATCATATGAGCCTAATAAAGATTATTGACAGAATGTAACCTTGACTTTTGTAATAATTGTATAAAAAACTTAATAGATATTTATATTTTATCAAAGATATCTCATAACAAAGAAAGCAATTAAATACAATTTGATGTTTGAAAACGCAAGTGTTTAAAATTACTAAGTGTGTTCTATTTGCGCAATACATAAAGAAGCTTAGAGGTTCACAATGGCTGGAATCGCATCTTATGTAGTACGTGATCTGCAAGACAACTTCCGCATCCGGTCTGTCCGACCCTCGTACTTACCACTATTACAATTTATACCAATGTACTCATAAATTGTTAATAACATAGTTTGAACGATTTTATTGGAATGGTTCGTGGTTCTCTCGATATCATATGTCTATAATAAGTTAGACAAATACTTACGTCCATTTATAAACTCAATTTTATTGCTGTTACTATAGTACTCTTTTGCTTCTTTGTAAGAGAAAGAGAGTAGAGAAGTCTTGCTTGATTTTGCTAGGCACCAACACTATGTGGAAGGTAGCTAGCAGCTAACTACAGAAGTATATCCGAACCAATTAAACTTAGTATCCATCAACAAAACAGACAACAGTAGCTACTCGGTAGCTATGTGAGCGTCCATGGGCAGCGGTAGGTTATAAAAAAAGAGATTTTACATTGTGATAAAAAGAGACAGAAGTACTCGATGAAGAAGAAGAGCGTGGCGTGATATATATAACATACAAGGTATTCTCTACCAATCACAACTATGTTGTAATAGGATTAGTATCATTATTATTAAATTTACTCAATCGTAATGTCTGTTGCATTATTATTAAGGGTACAAAAAGGGTATTGTATGCTATAATTTTTACTTAGTTGACCAGCTTTACATTGAATTAGTCAAAGTTTCATCGTTCCATGCTTCAGTCTTCTGCGCACCAATATGTTATGTTTTCGTCACTCTAATCTCTTCAAGTTCTTTTTATTAAATTACTATCTGCCCCCGCCAACTTAGTTTCGCCATAATATGATTATTTTACATAGCCTACCATTATATATGTAATACATACATATGAAACACTTTTCTAAGCCTTACCATACATTAGCCTTACCAGCCATACAGTTTGCTTTTTCGAAATTAAAAGTTTTTTTGGGTATTTCTATGCAATTTATCCAATTTGTCTCTCCATAACACCGGTTTTTTCAAAGGAATAAATTTAAAAGTGTTGCACGAGATATTTGTGCTTTTTGACAAAAGTTTTGAGGAAAAATCGATATTTTAATTGACTCAACAGTCGAATAGGTTAAACGTTAACAAGCAGGCGACTACAACTATGACCTAAATAAACTGCGAGCATCGCACCAATTCAATTCAATCCAATTACTGCACATATATCGTTAGTGCTGCGATCACACTAGAGGCAAATAATTCCTTTAATACACAGAAAGGAATATTAACAATGTAACTTTAATTCCGTCGTAGTTAGTTTTATACCATAGTTAATCTTAAGACATTATTTAAAATCTTAAGATATATTCCAGTATTTAACGATCTGTCATATGTCCAAAATGTATATTGTCAAATTAGAAAACGGTCAAAAGCATGCGTGAAATGACAGCTCTGTTTTCGCCAATAGTTGTAGTCCCTTCCACCAAATGTTGGTTAGTCCTAGATGCCAAGTTTAAATCAACTATGTATAAATCTACTCTATCTTACACAAGCACCGCTATAGCCATTTCTGGACTCAAAATCAAATTTAATAATAAAATAGACAAAATTATTACTCCAGTTGTGACCTAAGCATAACGAGTGCCTCGGTCAGTTAACGGAATACGTATATAATATGCTATCACAATATTTTACATGCACATAGTATTGATTATAAAAAGCTTTTAATATTGCCACAGCAATTCGCTTTGTATCTGCGATCACTATTTGTTTATTTCAACGAGTTTTTGTAATCGCTAAATGTAGCGAAAAGCAATTACTTACATACTATGGGTGAATTTTGAATTTAGAAAAATTTTTGCTATTACCTATTATTGGTTTTATTTTAACTTATTTAATTTTATAATTACTTAATTAACTTATATAATTGTTTTATTTTTTACTATTTGCTATTATTCGTTGTTAAATACGTATCAAAAACGACCACTACTTATCAATGATCTCCTTTTTATTTATAAGTTACCGCATTGTCCGGAGGTCCAGTGTTCAATTGACGACTAAAACTAGAGACTTATCTTTGTCTATTATTTTAATGGCACAGATTGACATGACAATATATGTATGATGAAATGGTAGGGAAGAGAAGAAGTCACAGGAAGGTGGAACGAGAACAACACCTTGATAATGGTAGGTTATGGAGGAGGAGAGGATGTATCTAACGTGTCGAAAAAGGAATTCGATAATGAATTGGGTTTTTAAAAACATTATTACCCTATGAAGACCCATAGGCTTAAATGCTCATATTGAAAGCAAAATTCATTGGTGCACAGCCCAGATTCGAGCACACGACCTCAGGGTTAAGAGGCTCACATTCGAGCACTAGGCCAACACTGCTCTAATTTTAACATACACAAAAGTAATAAGTATCTTGATTAAGACGTAATAGTAGTTTACTGTTAGTCCCCAAAATTGGATGAACGAGGGTTACACGAGTATAATATGTGCACAGAGGTCAGGTCTAACGGTGACCTAAATACGATCCCGACAACTCAATTACAAAGTACGATTCGTTATGCTACTTAAACTGACACTGATGTAGTAAAATGGCTTCTAGATGTCTATTTAATACAGAACTTTTTAAAGGTAAAAACGGCCAGTAACTTTTCCAATCAACCATGTATAATGGATATGTAACTCGTAGAAGATGAGAAAATTAAAAAAAAAAAACTTAAGGGCACCAACCCCTCGAGGCCGATCTCCTTCTGGAACATACGTACGTCATGCCATCACGCAGAGCTTTGCCCAGTACAGAGGGAAGTGGATATAGTTGTGCGCCATTAACACTACCGTCAGAAATGAAGAGTATGCTACGCTGTATCATTGGCGTCAACATGGAGTCATATTGTGAATATATGAAAGCTTTTACTGGCAGAAACTAACTTGATGTTTCTGACAGTTTACATGAACGTTATATATTCGTTCGGATTTATTACTGTACTCAGTTCCACAGACTATATGGTCTATAGGGGACCAAGACTTTATTGCTACTTGATACTAAACTATATTCGTGAATAATAGGCGTAATTGAAATTTTCCACGATTAAATAACTTACAGACATGGCGCATTTAAAAAGGCGGTGATGCTACCACTATTGCCCTTCAAGTCTGGATATAAGATTTCTGTATGTTTCGTGATCATTTGTTTTTTTTACTTGGTAGGTGGGTGATCAGCGTCCTGTGCCTGACTCACGCCGTCGGATTTAAGAATCTAACATTTTTTTTTAGACAAAAAGTCTATTTGTTGTGACATACGACCTCGGGGGCCAACTGATCTTTATTCCTTATCGGAATGAAGGTAGCGTTCGATTATAATTCATAATTATGTAATCTATGCTAAGAGTATCAGAGACAGTATTGTATTGACACATACCAATACTTGACAAAACTATAAGTGTTTAACCTTTGTAAAATTTTGCATGGTCGTACTTGGGACTGCTTGTATAAATCTTATACTTATACCTATAATTGTGAGGCATCTATCTATATCTAATCAGTTAATAGAACATTGTTTCGTTTGCAGGTGTATGGCAAGGACGGCCCAGCTTGAAATATTCATACCCAGATCGATATGAGCTTGCCCGAGGACCGAGAGCACTAATCAAAAGGTAATTCCAAGCTAATATTGTATTCGGAGCAATATTTGCTACTACACAAATGCTAGACATACTTCAATGAATTTTAATGTGTTCGCTTTACGGTCGATACAAAACCTTCTGTAAGGGAAAGGTCGAGTTGAATTGCGCGAATAATTGCATAGTGCACTTAAAATGTCTAAATTCACGCGCATCTCTAGTTAAACTAAAACAGTGTAAATAAGTTTAGCGTGGTTTAAACCCTGCGTAGTCAATTGCTTTGAATTAAGTTGCAAATTTAGTATGTGTATTATATTGTATGAATATACTGATCCTTATAATTAAAGATTTATGAGTTCTTGACAATCAAATAAGCAGTATTTACAATTTTCTAAAAAAAAATCTATTTTTTTAGTTTTTATTCAAGTTGATATTCAACTATGGTATCCATGTCATCACAGAGTTTTGTATGTATTCAACTAGAAAAGACGAACTGATATTGGCTTAATAGGCAGGATTTATTTAATGAGCAAAAACTCGTGTTATATATAAAGAAGTTAATTAAGTGAATTTATTCTTCCGGTCTATTTTCTTTTCTTCTTTATTTTCTTTTCCTCTTAACTTTATAATTGCGCCTTATATCCAAGTCACATATCGCTTTTTTAAAACACAAAACGTACTTGTATCATCTAAGAAAATACGAAAAGGTTTCTCGTGGGCACAAAAATAGATCCAGTAGGCGTCGGATATCAAACGTAAAGGTCGGGAGTGACGATCTTATATTTCATCTCTTAACCATTTAATAAGTAAAGGTCAGAATAATAGTTATATATATATATAATGTTTCAGCGCCTTTCAGTGTATTAATTACAGCCTTTTGACTTAGTGGATGACATTTTTTCGTCGATTACGAGCGACGTTAAAATATATTTTTTGTTAATTTTTGAACACGTCTGGCTTATATTTACCGCCACTGGCTTTTTATTACTGTTATAATTAAAATATTCTCTTCATTTCAGCCAAGGAAGATGGTGCGTCATCGTGACCTCTATTAGATGTCCACCGCAATCGTGCCTCAAATAAAACATAAATAGATAGTTACCCACCTCGTTAAATTTACTATACAATTTAATTCTATATATCCACAGTTAATATTTCTATCCAATTTTCCTGAAATACTTAGAGGAAAACTGCGGTATTGTAATAATGATATCAGGAGAACATTAAACGAATCTAAGGTAAGCCTCCACTCTGTTGCAGTTGAGACGGTAGGCTGTGGCGCCTCTCGCTTCCAGAATTAATAACTTTCTCGACCCCTTACCACCCACACCCTAAAACACCCACGTATCCACCTCGCCACGTTGCTCTTACTATGATCATGTAGGTCGACGGGTATTATCAAACTTAATTTTCACCATAATTTAAAATTTGTAATACAATTATACAAGGCTAGTATAGTGAGGGTAGGATGTAAAGATAGTACGCTTCTGGAACAAATAATAAAGTGGTAAAAAATTTTTCTCAAAATTCACAATGTTATTATGCCTAGCGTTTACATTCTTATTGCTGTTATTATTTTTAAGATTTTGGTGTAGTTTATTGTTAGATATTATTTCTAGTGTTTAATTTGAGTTTTTTATGTTAATTTTACAGCACTTCTTGTATTTCACCCTCAGTTGGTGTTTTTTATAAGTTTTCCAAAGAAATTGCCTGGAAAAAATTGCTTGTTAGCGATAAGGGCACTCTTAAAGCCTTATAGACTTATGCAAAACAAACCAGTATAGTCTTTATCACCGCCAGCTTGCTTTTAGGATTTGTTTCTGAGACCTTGCTATTAGGAAAAATATTTTTAGCCATATCTGTATACAAAATATAAACTATTTGCTCATACTGCAATGAAATTCAATGAAACTCACTACTAAACGTAAAGACGGCTTATATAATAAAATTTTAAGTTTTCGTAACATAAGTTCCTAATATTTTAAATTTATAACTCGAGCTTTCGTAGTAGAAGACATCGTTCATCTCTCTCTAGGGGTCGGAAAGCCTTCGGAAGTTTCAGGAGTATTTCGGTTTGCCTCTTTGACTCTATTTGGCTGTGTAATGATTTGGCACGCATGTAATTCGCTGAAAAATTTATTTCTTTGTAGTGTCTGATAATGCAGGGTTTGACACTAGCATTTTGTAGATATTTCTAATTCCTTATTTAACACAATAATAATTTAACAATAAAAAACATTCCATTAAAATTTACCTTATTAACGATCATCAGGATTATTTATTAGGTATAAGGAAATATTTTTATTAAAATATAATAACAAAAAAATTTAAGCTAAACAATAATTTTTTTACAGCAAAAATATTTTATCTAATTTTTTATTACCGTTTTAAAGTTAAGTTGTTTCAATGAACCATTGATTTTATACCAAACAATACTTTATATCAAGAACTCTAAGGTACAACATTGCATAATATTTTCAATGTCAAACAATTCCTTTTGCACATTTCTTTCTTTAAAGTGGCGGAGAGCCAGTTCTTCTCTTCCGTTCTTCACTTTTCACTTAATTTGAGAACTGGCAGTAAATGTAAAATGAGAAGCATTCAATGTATATTCATTTTTTGACGTTCATAAGTGTACATGCTACCTACATGAATAAATGATTTTTAAATTTGAATTTAACCTGAACGATTATTTTGTAGGTATAAAAGCTATACAGACTATTTTGTAATTTTGCTATCGTGATACATCGTACTTAATATATGTATTGTCATAAGCTAGTAATCCCATAAATAGAAAAATATAAATTAGGTATAATATACAAGTTAACTTACGGCAAATAAAATTATTATTTATTTTAAAACGTGTTTTACCTTCAGTATCGCGCGTTGAAGTCTTTCACTCAGTGCCAATTAATTTTGAAATTTCTTAAAATGATTAAACTTAAATTTGACCGTCCTCATAATGTATAAAAATATATGTTTACTAATCACAAGAAGCCATTAGTGTACTAATGATATTAGAATTTAAAAAAAAACAGGTTTAGGACTGATAGGACTCAGAAATATGTCCATATTTAGTCGAAGTAGGTTCCGTTATGATTCCGTTGATCCAGTTTTCACCACCTTGTCTTTTTATTTCATCCATCCATTCAAATAAATATTTTTTTTTGCAATGATGTCAAATATTGAATTTTATAATTACCATAACCTAAAGACTTTTTAATTACACAATATTAACATATGACTATCGCAGGTTTAATTGCTAGCTAAAACAAAAGGCTAGGAAGCGTCAGGTAGCGGTGGGGGGCAAGTAGGGAGAGGGGGGTATACGATATGCATCACTGCAGTCGTTGAGCTGCATTCCACGCGCGGGCGAACGATAATATTATTATGGATAATCTTATCTTAAAATGTTAATCCATATATGTAGATATATAAGTCACAATTTGATTTTGGAACTAAATTAATCTTTACGTTCTAAATTCAAATTCTGTGTAACGAGCTTTACTGTTTGAGATTTCTGTCTTTTTGGTGGGTGCTTTTATATGTGAGGTAAATATATAGCATTAGGTAAGGGCTAAAATAATTTGTGTTAATACACTATAAAACTTAATATACTTTAATGCGATTTTAGACAAATAAGTGTTTTTTTCGTTTTATAAGAAAAAAAAATATTTTTAAGAAAGGCGAATAAAAAAGGTTATTTATTATTTCACAACTGCAAAACCAATTCATAATTTTCTTTCAAATTAATTAATTATAATTCAATAGGTGAAGGAGTATAGAAACATGGGTACTCCCCCCATCATATTATTTTAACAGTTAAAAGTGTCTCTTTTCATCATAGTATAAACACAATTTGACAGAAAGGGATAAATAATTTGTATCATGTATTTTGGCTGGTGGCGATAGAAACCTAGCAAATGTCTCTGACACTTAAGATTGTTAAAGTAAAATAGGATCAAATAGAACATACGTAATATTATCATATTATTGACTTGTGGACAGGCGTTATCCTGAACACTTCTCTCACTCAAATTTCGACATTTCATTAATAACAAACATATAAATATTAAATAGGATTATCCACATATCACACAATTAACTTTCAGAATCGTCAGTCGCACTTAGTCCGGTCTTTCTAATTTACTCGACGGCCGATCGTGAACACATTGATGCGACCTTTAATATTAATATTGCAAAGGATTGCGTTTAAAGTGCTGGACTGAGAAAATAGTAAGCATTTAACAACAACGTGTTGTTCTGTGGGCTTGTCGGACACAGGCTGATCTTCATTTGTCTTTAAACGATGATAAAGAGATAAATGTAATCCAAACTAAACAACTATACCAAAAATCTGATCTGATAGAATATTATTTATAAGGCTCGTTTTTTAAAAGAACGTGTTTGCCGTTAGCAAATAAAATGTACACATGCACTTGTCAAGTATTCATAGATTGTCGATTAATTCTTTAAACACCCCCGGGATCAATACTCGGAGAAATAATAATTTATGTAGGATTGTCAGCCGATTATTCCTTTAATAAACTATGATTGTTTAAGGCAGTTTTTGCCGTGCACAATCACTATGTGGAACCAACTGCCCACATATGTAGTTTAAATTAAACCAATTCGACTTATGGTCTTTTAAGTAAAGAGCGAACTAAAATGCCCTTTACTTCAACACACACCCACGCTAGCGTGACCCCTGAAACGAGGTTAAAAAGGTGTCAAATATATGTATATCAAGTCGAATTGTAAAGCCAAAAGCAAGACTTCTGCGCTCCTATTCACTTCTGATTCACGCAGTGAAGGCTATACGTATAATAACTTAATTATTATATTCTCTCTTATAATCATTATGGCATCGTTAAATTTTACGTTTTATGCGTGAACTTACTCATTTTATTTGCCGTAGATACATTTGAATTAAGACAAACATTTATACGACACTTTGATAACATGTAAGCAAATTAAATTGTTATAAATAATTGTATTCGAAGTCCATTTGTATCTACTATAAACTCAATTAAAGCTAAAACTCGCTCAACAATGTTAGTTATTGGTTTAAATACTTTTTTAAGAAAATAGTATTAACAAAATAAACAGCTCTATATCCAGCCTCAAAAGAGATTCGTTTGATAACATTAAAAAATATATTGTCAAAAACCAACTAAAAACATTTCAATAACGTTGTTGCTATGTCGAAAGTCATATCGCGGGCCACTCCAAAATCCAAATTGTGATTAAAGTAACCTAATACACACAATAACAACTCACACGTTTACCGCCAACCGTGCTCAATTTGAATCAAAAGATTATAAGCCAATTTAATACTATAACTGCGATTATATAATCTATTACCGGGAAATAAAGCTCAACGTTGTATGACAGTCAGTGATGAAATATCATGATATGGCTGTGTGCCTCCGTGAAAGCTACACATTTCATTTATAATAGGTACAATGAGCGCGTCATATTGTACACAACACGTCCACTACCGAATTCATTGACTCGTCTGTGTGTGCTGTCAAGCTAATCTACACCTTCATCTGCTAATGATAAGATCTTTATTAGCGTATTTTGTTGTGTATGGAGAATATGTTGCTTTGTTTGTGTGAACCGCAACGGTTCGAAGTATCGAAGAATGCAGAGCGTGAATTACCATGTTTAGGGACTTGTCAGTTTGACAATTTTGCTCTTATTTGGTTTTGTTTGGATTAACGAGAGCAATTAATTGTACAAATCTTGTATATTTATTGGCGTTGTTTTGGTTATACTGTGATCACTGGTTGTTTACTATCAGTTTTTATTTATGTGTGACCTAATTTAAAATTCTTATTAGGTTATGTAAGTAATTTATATTAAATTTGTATAAAATTATATGTAATTCAAAAATATACTTCAAACTTTAGAAAAAGCTTTAACTGAAAAATAATTTTATTCGGTTACTATCGAATAAACAATTAAATTATTTATTTATTAAAAATTATAGTGACAATCGAAGAAGCGACAATGTTAACCGACCAACGTATCAATTACTAAATTGAATTAGCGCTGTAAACCGCGCGGGCGCTCTTCGCCTGCCGCTACAATAGCGATCACAACGCATCGTTCGCATTAGCTACTGACAGTTTACGTACATGTGTGTATCACACTAGTTACGTTTACGTGACGCTCACACATATTTACCAATTTATACATGCAACAGATTCAAACAAATATGTACTTTAACTCTCAGAAATAGCGGCACTAAAGTGTTGTCAAAGTTGCAGTTTTATAAAGTCTCGCCTGCCACCGCAACGGGTGGCGCGGTACGGCAACGTCGCTCGAAAATTTATTGTGACATTTATTTCACACAATACTTAAAACAACTACCGCTAGCGACATCTATCCACGCTGTGAGGATTTTAAGTTCGGCCTTTAGACAGAGACGGCAGCATTTTGACTATATCACTTTCACGGTCTCGTACTTATAGCTAAGCGGTTTGCAGTGTACAGTTTGTTTGTGTCTGTAAACAGCGCGCCCGCCGAGGTGTACCGCGCATGAATGAAATGGATGACCCGGAGAATGAGAGGGCGTTCTACGATTTATTTATGAGGAAAAGGGATAGATTGCGAGCGCGAAGCGTGCAGCGTACATCGTTTATCAGATTACATGCGAAGTATCGCGAGCGTGGCGATGTTTTGACACGCGATAATCATGAGATAATGCGGGCGATCTCAGCGTCGTTTAGGTTTATATTTGCTTTTTATAGGAGCAAGTGGAGTGTTGGCACTAGCGTGTAGGTAGAATAATACCAAAACAAAAATAGCATGCGTTGTATAAATGACGTACGCCGCCAGGTGACTTTTCAACTTCGCACGCGATCTTCGCAAATTAGCCCGACTTACGCACTTGACAAATGTTTCCTTCGCTGCGCTGTTTAGCTCACCAATCATAACAGCTAATTTTCATTATAATTTATTGCTCAGATTTATATGTTTATTTCCCTTAATTTTATTGCCATCAATATATTTAATAATATAATTAGTTGTTATTTATGTGATATAAAATTGTCAAAGCCAACATCCCCATTAAAATAATATTATGCCAATTATTGGTATATTGAAATCTATAGAAATAAGAAAATTCTTCATTATGTATGTTTTTTAATATTTATAAGTTTTATAAATAGTTACCTAATGTAAAAGGTTTAAATAAATAAAAATAGAGTAATAAAATTAAGTGCAGAGTTTTGTTTCTTTTAAATTACAATAAAATAACCGTACTTTTTGCAATTTGATTATCAATTTTTCTCACCAACGCCATCTATTATCAAGTAGCACTGAATAATACTAGGACTTTTACTAAATTCAATAAAATTTGTCCTAACTATTTAAATCGTCGGTTATAATATTCCATTCAATATTTCACATATTTTATCCACAAATTATATTTGACGTAAGCAGTAATAGCATTCAATAATCAATTATTTTTTAAGTATGTCGCAGTAAAATAATTTAGTTTCAATGCAGATCTTAAAACGTTTCAGTCGTTATCAAAGTACAGCGTATATGTATAATGTTAATGGAATATTTCCGTACGTAAAACAAATATAAATAGAGTATGTAACATTTAGTTTATGCATTACAAATTCCTTGACCGTTATTTCTGGACTGATGTTTATCTTACCGCGTGCTTCGTAACATGTTGTTCTAGTATTGAATTTGCTATTGATTTCAGTACTTTTATTTATTAATTGTACTTATTAAATAGATATTTTCATTTGTCTGTATTCATTTTCTGCTATTAACAAATCTTAAACTTATCTTTTGGCACTTATTAATAAAAAATATTATGACAGTAATTACTTAGAAAATAATTATTAGAATGACTACAAGTACCTGGACTAGATTTGTAATCAAAATATCATAGTATGTTATTGAATACCGCGTTTTAACAGCGTTCTTCCGAGAGTGATAGTTTTATTATCGTCAGGTCTGCTTTTGGCTCGGCTTACATATTCTGATGGCACGTAAATCTTCAATTGATTTACGCATTACCACGTACTTTAATTTATAACTAGTCAGATTTAGCTGAAACAGACGCGTTGCGACCGTATTAGACCGTTTCCTATAAGTCGTAAACTACAGAACAAGTCTATCGCACGTGTACGCTCAAGAATCTTCCACATATTAATTTCTCATCAATATCTATATATACTAATTGGGCTACAAACTTTGAGGCTGGGCCTCGGATTTTTGTATCAGCTTGATGATCATTTGCTAATCTAATAGGCGTAATAAGTACCTGACCACTGATCAACTTTCTATGTCTGAGATATTGTCAACTTTTTGGGTCTATGGCATGGCGGTTTCCTCACGTTATTTTCCACCTGTACGAGGGTTTCAACTGTCTGTCTATGTGTGCACTTATTTATGCAAGAGCTTCCTCTTGTTCACAACACGTTCTTGTGTACTATTATTTTCCACTTATTACTGTTTAGAACTTAAGACTGAGGTGCACTAACCCTAATTCACTAGTTCAAATGGTTTTCCACTATTGAAACTTCTCACTAGGCCCGTGGTGACAAGATGTTGAATCACTCCGACATTTAGTATAATTTACTTTTGTTATTCTTAATACGCTTCTTAGGCTTTCTTGTAGATTTTTCGTGCCTAGATTTTCGGGTGACTAAGTAATTTGGTCTTAATTAAAAATGCCTAACCTGTAAGACACCAACGCAAAAATGTATAATCTTTATCTATGGTACTTTCGCGCCACTTAAACGCTGCAATGATTTATACATTTCCAGAAGAAATTTGTACGATTGCAATACAAAATTGGCACTTGGTATTCTGGTCTCATGTGATTTACATTGAACAGACATCGTGACTTAGTTTTTGATCAATTTGACTGATTTATGAGTAATATAAAGAGTGATGTGTGCTTTACGACCTCGAATAGAGAAACTTTTGTGTGGTCCATTATAGCAAGGTTTCCCTTAAAACTTATTGTTAATAAGAATTCACTCATAGAGTAATTTAGGATTTTGAATTTCAATATTATACACTCTGAATACATGCGTATGGTAAATATTTTTTTCCTTTTTAACTTTGAACCAAAATTCTCGAAAGTATGAAAAAGTATGCCATATGTCAGAACTGAAAACAGGACATCAATATACATTACAAAATCAATATAGGTCAAATAGGTTTTGTACCATAGTGAAAATAATTCCTTCAGATTTTCACAGTTCAGTTATTGTAGTGTGAATAAATTATAAATGCGCGGAACTTTTCCCAACCAATTTCATTTGACCCACTTTCTGTCGATCGGCTCGTGAATTTTCAGGTGTTTCAGGGGAAATTATGAAGGTATGAGAGCTCAGGGTAAACTGGCTGTACAGCGACCCACTTATGTTAGCAGTCTCTCTTTTGTTGTACCCGATTCCAGGTAGAGCCAAGTAACTTTTGCGATTATTAACTCAGTACTAATACACACAATTTCCAAGTCGCAATTAAGGATTTAATATTTATATATAAATTATAGGTTTATTAATAATATTTTAGACAGAGTTACTATATATAACTAACAAGACTAGTTATTTTCTATTCTATAGAGTCAGTGGTAAATTTTACGCGGGAAAATAGTGGCTTAATGACAAGTCATTCATTTCTCGAAAAGCATATCTTCTATTCTATATTAATGTTGATCTGATATTATACCTGGTTAGAGTGAAAAGTGAGTACATTAAAATTTAATCAGCCTGTGATTACAAAACAGGCGCGAGCAAGGCGTTTAATGAAACAGTAAAACAATATTAATTAGACCGACTTTCTTATATAATATTTTATAGCTTCGGTGAAGTAAGTGTTTATATTAATTAGATGAGAGAAAAAAACATTTTAAAATTTATTTAAGGGTTATCTTTAAATTAAATTAACCCTAACATATTTTTTACAGGTGTGTTAAATATGATGTATGTGTTGATGCCACCCACTACTAGGTGGCGCTACCTCACCGCGTTTAACGACAAACTTTTAAAGGTTTTAATCAAATTATATAAAATGGTTCTGGTTGCCTACAGCAAAAATCCTGAACTAATTTGTAGAGTCTTAGAGTAGTGACTTTAATTTTCGGTTAAGTTAATTATTGAGGCATTTAGCAGCCACATTTTTTATCATTGATCGTTTTTGTCTAAGAAAAGAAAAAGATCTGTGCCTATGTAAAACCAGTATGGATTCGCCGAAAATTAAATCCAGAACTTCGGCTTATAAACCATGAAACTGCATGCATTGATGGTACGATGGTTAGTGTACAAAGGAACTTTATTTTGTATGAACATTTCAGCCCCGGAGGCATTTCAGGTTTCAGTTGTTTATGAGATTCAAAATGTGAAATAATAATTGTGGCATGTTTGCAGGACGATTTCTGAATAAAACGACTTCAAATATATCGAGAATCTAAAAATAAACCTGACAGAATGTTGCCACACGTTCACAATTTCCTCTCGATTCTCGTCAAATATGTAAGATATTGACGCCAAAAATAACATCTACCCAAGGTAAGAAATCTAACCTAAATTTAAACAAATTTGTTATATTACACTTAATCACTACATAGTATAAAAAAAGTCGCTTTCTCTGTCCCTATGTCCCTTTGTTTGCTTAAATCTTTGAAACTACGCAACGGATTTTGATGCGGTTTTTCTTAATAGATAGAGTGATTCAAGAGGAAGGTTTATATGTATAGTAACATCCATTAAATAGTGGAGAAGTACTGTTATTTTTAAGGTTTCTAATGTGATGTCGTAAATAATTACATTTTTTTCGATTACATTGCAAACGCAGGCTGAACCCTACGAGTTTTATCAAAATAATGTACTAAGTATTGTACACATTGAAAACTACTACACTACACTAAAAATGCACTAAAAATGTACTAAAATGCACTAAAATGTACTAAAAATGTAGGCTGATTAAATCACATCAAGGAGAAACGAAGTTCGAGGGGGCAGCTAGTATTATTATAAACTTAGATAATACTATAACATAATAAAGTACATCTAAACTATTATTTTCCAAAAAAAATCATAGACTAGCAGTGTGTAGTTATTTTATTTACACTTAATTGCCCATAGGATAAAATGTTATAAAGATCTTTGCAACAGATTTCTGTAATCTGTTTCGTAATTATTTGCAAGTTCATAGGCAAGTAGGTGACCAGCCATCCTTACCTGACCTGACCTAATCTAGTTTGACCGAGTCATAGATGCAGAAAAAAATACAAAGATCTATCTAAAGAAAATTCTATTGGTGCACAACCGAAGTCCAAACCTCTGGGATGAGAGTCACACACGGAACCAAACGTAACCCATTACTGCTGTAGTGAAATCAACCGCCCATATATCAGTGATATTTCCCAGACCAGCTAATGAATGATAAGGAATAAAATATTGGCAATTACCAATCTTTTGGAATGGTTTTCAGGTGCTGGAACTTCGGATACAAGGTCACACACACACATTTTTGCAAAGTAACATAATATACCTTAAAATACACCTTCATAAAAAAACCTTATTTATTTTGGGTAAATAAAAATAAGTGAAGTGAAGTTTGATTCAAGCGTAATATCTGAAACTATTTAAAAAAACTAGGGTGTTCCGAAATCACAAACGTTAGCACCGTCTCACCTCCCTCGGCCAAACATGAAATCTGTCGCTGCCGGAAAAATACAAGACTTTCTTCCAACTTTGACTTTGATCCCTTTGGTGTAGAAACTCTTAGGCCGGTGGGTTCTAGTGCTCAGGCGGTAATTTAAGTTGGTAGCCTGGTACCGGCTTCTTGTGCTTCCTCGCTCAACCAATAAGTAAGTAAGTATCGGAATACAGCGAGGAAATGCCGCTACAGGGACCAATGTTACTAAAAATATTTTGTATTATATTAATCGACTTTAATATTTGTATTAGATTGGGCGAGACACAAAAAGTGATTATTAATAAATGGTTTATATTTCTAATTATTTCGGATAAGTAATAAAATTACATTTGAAAGTCTGTGTTGTTAATTATTGGTTTATTTTTCTACTAATGTCCATAGCAAATACATACAGATCATCATACAGATATTATTGTATGTATTAGCTCAATGTCAATGCAACAGACACATATTGTAGTACCAGAGAGATATCTAATTTAAACACTTACTAACCAAATGAACGCGCTTAGTAAAATTCAATTTCATTCAAATCAGTGAAATCCACTGTTTTATTTACAAATTTGTTTCGTCTCTTCTCGATGTATGCAAATCACTTGCTTGCGCCACATTCGCACTACGGGGGACACCCTCCTAGTACAATTAAAATATGCAAATCGAAGTTATTACCCACTACTTCTTTCGAATTTGCTGGGGAAGTGTTATTATACTTTCGCATCGAAGTGTAATGTAATTGAGATCAGGTTATTTTTCGTTAAGTTCTGTTTTTAGAGTCAAACTTAGAAATATTCTTGAACTTTTAAAAAGTTGATGTAAATATAATATAAATAGTTTTTAACTCAGTATTTAAACATAATTGTTAATACGCCGGCAATGCACTAGCGAGCCCTCTGGCATTGAGAGTGTCCATGGGCGGCGGTATCACTTAACATCAGGTAAGCCCGTTTGCCCCCTGTACTATAAAAAAGTAGTTATAAATGTTATTTTGCTAATAATAATACCTATACCCAAATAAATAAATGAATACCTCTGACGACAATATTTAGCCAAAGAATATGATAAAAAAGTGGTTTTGTAGAAAGAAAGACGATTTTTATTTAATTCTGAAGTCAATAAGGGCAATAATGTGAGCAAAATTTCTTTAAAAATAAAATATATATACTTGAATATCCCGTCTTAAAAGCTTTAGACAAATTTACTTAACTTTAAAATATTAAAAGGCAACAATTGTAATTGATTTACATTTAATGGTAACCTAAATTATAATCGTAACATCGTAACTATAGGTTACACACATTATAGAGGTCAGATAGGGTAAGCTTCAGTGTAAATTAATAATATGTAAATTTCTCGTTCAGGCGCTGTAAACGGTGCTTCAGCAACAATTCTGTATCTTCATTATCATTATTAATTACTTACGTACTTTGATGTAGCATTTAATGATACATTAAATAGCTGACTAATTGCATAACTCAGATATTTAGATCCAAGGCAAAAGAAACCGAGGAAGACCAATGATCCGATGGGTCTATTTTAAAAAAGGAGCAAGTGCACTATAGAGAAGGACAACCAACGACAGACTACAGTAGAGAAATCTAAAAGATGCCTATATTTGAAGACAAGCAAAGACTGGCTCGACTAGATTAATTATAATATTAAGTAAATAAATCAGTGGCGCTAAAACCTCTTTAGGTCTTGGCCTTAGATTTTTGAATCTGTTTCATGATTATTTTTAAATCTAATAAGCAAGTAGCTGATCAGCCCCCAGTGCCTGAGACGCGTCGTCAACTTTTGGGTCTATGACTTGTCGATTTCCTCACGATGTTTTTCTTCACCGTTCGAGCAAATGTTAAATGTGCACATACACACACACACAAAGTCCATTGGTGCACAGCCCGGGATCGAACCTACAACCTCAGGTATGAGAGTCGAACGCTGAAGCCACTAGGCCAACACTGCTCATCAATTATAATATTTAATATACCAATATATGTATAAGATAGGTGTAATAACTTGGTTGTTAGGAATAAAGTCTTCATTCATTCAAATAGAAAACTTTGTTTAAAACTGCGCGTCGTTACGTTTTAGTTCCTTTTTGTTTGTTTGTAGGTCCTTGTTGCCAAATAGATTATTGCAAAGTGTAAAAGCAATACGCCGTTATAAATAGCCGGAAATCGAACTCTCAACTTATATGTTACACTATAACGGATAACCACTATGTCTCTTTAAGCTTTTATTTCATATAAGCCAACCAAATCACGATTATACATTTATACTCAATTCTCCACATTAGTCACTAATTAAGTTACGTCCTCCAATAGTTGCCAGTGGGATGATTCATAAAGTGATCACAATTCACATTGAGTCACAGGTCAATACTCGTAGGGGATGCATAGAGGGTGCAGTCCACGTGTCGAAGGGCCATAATCCCGGAATAAAATACGCTCGTGTCTGGCTTAATTGAAAACCTAAAAAACACATATGTATCGTGGAAAAAGAATCACAGTTTCTTGAATGCTTTAAATTTTATTCGATAATATAGAAAATATAATAATAAGTATTTCCACGACTTATTTATTTATTGTTGTTTATTTAAGAAAAAAATACAGTACAATAGGTACATCTCTATACAATTAGAAAAATAAAACATTCGTTATATCCACAAAAATTTTCACTGATAAAAATTAAGATTAAAGCTAAGCAAAAAAAACATGACAGCACAAAATGTATAAACCAGAAGAACGATAAACATGCTAGTAATAAAGAAGAAAGATACATATAAGTCTTAGGACATTAATGGTAGTTTTAACTTATTTTTCAACGAAGCAGTGCGAAAAAGAGTCGATTTTAGTTGCAGAATCAAAAGCAGAGCACAATCTGTGAAGTGGTTCGCCGAACCCAATGTTGGTTCTGGGAGTTAGGTTAAAGGACTTTCGAGAAGTTTTGTCCTACGACTATCAACCCTGAGGGCGTGCTTTCAAATCATGGTTGTGCACAAATACTGGCACATTCGGTGAAGGCGAAGATTGATCGACGATGACGATGAAATATATCAGAGTGCAGGTATCACCTGTGTCTAGAAAAAAAAAATTATAAAAAATCGGATGCATCTGAAACCAAGATACAGAGATAATTAAAATATTTATTTGGATTAATATTTCTCCAGTTGTAAAACACAAACTAACCCCAAACAAAAACCTAACCTTTCCTAACAAAAGCAAATCAACTAAGGACGAAATCCTTTCGATGTTGTTCACTCTCTTGGAATTAGGAAAACTCACTATTATCGCTTTTCAAACTTATGTATTGATTGTAGTGTGCGCGAGAATTTTTCTTTAACAGTTTGAAAAAGGCTTAATAGCTAGGTAAAAGCAAACGATACTGGACAAACATCATGGTAATTTACATTAAGTCCCGCCATTGGAGCAGACATTCTGAATACATCGATTTGATTATGTCATTATTATTGTATTTTAATTTGTCAATTATTTGGTGACATACTTCCTAATTAACGACCATAGTGTTATAACGATTGCCACAAAAAAAAACGACTAAGTTTTTCTCGCGCACGTACCGACCTATGCCGCCAATATTCGTGCTAAACAATAGACAAACACTAAACACCATTGGAGGTACAACCCTTGCTTCCCACACGCCTGAGACAGCAGGCTTCTTGCAAGTCGCCTGACATACGCCATCGACGTTTAACACATGTGGGTTTTCTCGCAATATCCCTTTTCCGAAAGTCAAACATACAAAAATACCATGTAAAACTTTTAATCGATATCCCTATTACCGTCAATAAGGTTCCATTTACAATCATTAATTATATTATACCTGTCGTATTCAATGGCCGAGAGTAATTAGCTTCTATAATAGATAAACATATGTACAATCCACAAACAGTATTAGCGAATATATGTGTATGGTATCGATTGCATATCAATGAACACTTTGCATTAATGAAATTATTGCGTATTATGTAATTGTACCGAAATGTTTAGCTGGTATATAGGCTATGTAAATTAGTTAAGATATCGAGTAAATAGATAGGCTAGTGTCCTGATCGTGAGGAGGTCTGTTCGAATTATCGCTATGCAATTGGATTTTCTTTCTGCGATCGCAACTAGCTCGTAGGGTAAAAGAAAATATATTGAGGAAACCAGGCTTAGACCCATGTCGAGGTCATCAGGCTACTAGTCTATTACGAAAAAATGATCACGAACCAGCTACAGAACTCTGAGATGACACTTGAGTGTTAAACATCGTTAGAAGAGAAAATCACTAAATGAAAATCGACTATCTAATCCTTCTGCCCTTATGATTAAAAGTATGGATAGATTTTCTAATATATTTACATAGTACATAATCTGCAGCTTAGTAATTGAACGTGAATTAGTACTTCTAGATAAGGCATATTAAAAATTTAAATAAACTGTGTTCATCCGTAACACCTTACATTCTAGCTAAATAAACTATTCTATAAACGTATACTTATTTATTTATTTATTCAGAAGATTCACAGCACAATACAGAAATAGATTTATATATACATATATAACATTGTGGGCCAGTTACAAACCTTCACAAATAGTTCATTTTTTTATATATATATAACAAGAAGGTAAACATTTCAAACATTTTTAGTGTCAAACAACAATAAAAAAAAAGAAAAAGAAAAGCAAATGAATACTACTACTATACCAATGTACAAAAAGAATTCATATATAACATTTATTTATTAGTACATAAAAAATAAAATACAAGATTTAATGTGACATACACCTACAGGGAAACTTAAAAAAACACGTCGAGATAAAAATAAATAAAAAAAAAAGGAAAAAATGATTTCAAAGTGTGCTCTATCTAGGTGCCAGAACATCTAGACGAGACAATAATGTAAAGGTACTAGTCATATTCTAGTAGTCTCCCAAATCCTAACCAGTTATAGCATATTCTTTCCAAATCTCAATAATTGTAAGGACAAAATTTACGTTGACAAGTCCATAGTAGCCAATATAGTAAAGCTTCTACAAATAAACAATAAAGGTTTCATTTCTATAGTAGAAAAAAACTTTGCGATTTTAAGACAGTGGATAATTGCCAGTTATTCTCGTCCATTCATCACCACTTGATAACTGGCAGTACTTATGAATTTAGAATCATACTTTTTTTCATAAGTGTACATTACCTACATGAATAAATACACATCTAGTTTAACTCCAACACACAATATTGTATTTATATAAATAAATTATATTTTGTCATTTCCAAATTCATACCTAATACCTTTGAAAGACAATAATCGGATGAAGCCTTGTCTTATCTAGATATTCATAGAAATATTGTGTGAATCGTCGACAGACGGGGGGCAATCGAATTATGTTCCCATTATTATTTGGGAACGCTTTGCTGTGTTATAACAGGGGTGATTTGTGTCCAACGTAATATCAATAGCTTCAAACCAATTACTTAACTTTGATTCGTTTACATTAATAATATTTTCGCTATTCCTTTTGAATACTAATTAAAGTATTAAACTCACTTAGTGGAACATAACGCGCCCACTGAATAACAAAAATATTTACAAGGACAAGGACATGTCTAGTTGTGTTGGCGCAGTGCTGCTATCGTTAAGGTCCCGTAAACTAAAATCAAAGTATCATTTATTCATATAGGCCATGTACGTTGTGAATGTATGAAAAATAATTGTTATTACAGTTACTACCAGTTCTTCAATCTTTTCTAGATTGTCAAGTTTTTTATAAAAATGTAAGCACTTAAAGCTATTCCATCATGCTCCTCATCATATAAATCTGTCGAGTCCCTATAAAGATAATGAAATAATATAAATATAGCAACAATATATCTTTAAGTTCTTGTTCTTAAATAAAATTTTGCAAGATTCAAATTCGATAAATTGTTCTTTTTTTTTGAAGTTCTATTCAATTAGGACACGACGCGCGCTCAAAAACATTGATCAAGTACAATAAAGTGCAAGTGACCATCAAAGATAATTAAATTAACCGACCAACAAATATTTAACTAAAACCCGCATCGCGTGGCCACAACCTTGATATTGTTTATAGAATTAAATTCTTCCCTATCCGTGAACCAAATAAGTTATATAATTACATATCACTTCATTGTCGTGATAAATACTTTCTCACACTTATCATTTACCAAATCTACGCCACTGTCCATTTTAGATAATGGTGCGAAAGGGATGGCACCAAGGGAGATCCCCTGAGCGAGAACGGAACAGCAATATAATAACATATATTATTATAGTGCCCACAAGCCAAGCGGATATTGATTATCTGCCACAGTTGAGAGCCAACACCCCCTCCCACTGCCTCCACCCTGGGTATCAATATGTCGTATAAAATCCCGTTCAAGCCCGAGTTTCCACCGTATACCGGCTACAAATGGTGCATTTTCCTGCTTTTCTCTGAAACGATATAACCCTTTTCTGAACGTGTTGGATCTTCAATATTTGATCTCTGTCTAGCAGGCTGAGCGGCATGTGACTGCAATATTTCTATCTCACTCGAACACATTCCGTAATCATTTTCAATGCATTCCCTTGCCATGATTTTCCCGCGGCACTTGCGAACACAAGTATTCTACCATTTTGCGTTCATAACACTCCGAAACAAAGAACTCGGAATTACAAATTTTGACTTTTTATTTCTAATTAAAAATTACAAATTTATATAAAAAAATTAAACTGCATTAAATCGCTATTGAAACTTTTATTCGTCTCCATGATAACAATTGATTTGAAATATAAATAGTGTTTACATAACAAAAACGAATTAGCTTACAGTTATAGTTAAATTCAAAACCTTTCCGATAACTTCGAGCGGGGATTAAAACTTAGTAATTATTCGTTTCAAGTTCACCCAATAAGTCTCGCAAGATTCACCTCTAACTTAAAAGCATGGCATGTCTAGACACAACTAGCGAACAAATTTTGTACTACAAAAGTTTTCGTGGGGACGCCCACATTGATATCGTTACATCTGTGTGTGTAAATGTAACCTGTGAAAAATTGCTTTGCCTCCGTAAGTGGCACACAGATGTCGCTACAAGGGGGTGTTGTTTTCGTCGTGTGCGTGTGGGGACAGGGCGGGAAAGGGGTCCGAGTCGTGAACTAAATAGCTTAGTGTTAACACATATTGACATCAAATTCACCGCGATGTTATCATTTATTCAGGTAGCTGTAAATTCATTGTACTTTTCGTTAAGGTTTAAATAATTTTGCGTGCCGCTTAATTCCCGCGGTGCGACATTTTTACTGCACGAGCGTGTCAGCGATTAATTATTTTCGCCGCTTTGTTTAACTTACGTTGACTTTGCTTCAGAGTTATTACGAATTTTAATTGCCCGCTAAAAGTTCTTTAGTGAATCTTGTATGTATAATTTGTAATTATACACGCTAGAAGCAGGCGTAATGTTCTTTTTCGTGCTTTTGAGAATAAAATTAGAGTTAATATTTACAAATTAGTTGAGTTGAATTTTAAGTTTTGTTATAGTTTGCTAGTTGCCCGCTCCGTTCATGGCTCAACTAATACTTTTATTACGAATGATATAAGATGCTTTAGCTGCTGCTTTATTTTAATTAAACTCAGGGTTAATATGATGACGTCATGATGATGTGAATATTATATAAAGTAACGAAAAATGGTATGGTAAAATTGTATTTTAGAATTTGTAGAATAATTCACCCATTAATGCGATAATTAAATATGTAAGATGGCGCCTGGATAGATAGTACGGGTGACCTCACAGCTGGTACTTTCTTGACTCAACGAATAAGTATCGCAATACTCAGAAGAAATGCTGCCATCTTTAAATGTACACCTGCAATAGGGACCTTTTAAAATTTGTTTTAATTTTTTTCTGTGACCTACATAGTATAACTTACATAGTAATTAAAATAATTAATTTTTAATTATTTTAATTACTATGTAGGTTAAGAAAATTTTAAATACTTTTTCATTGCTGTGATATCACTTTGACCAATTAATTATAAATAAGGTTTAATAATAATAATCAGTTACACTACAACCTCTTTAGGTCTTGGCCTCAGATTTCTGAATCTGTTTCATAATCATTTTTTAAATCTAATAGGCAAGTATGTGATCAGCCTCCAGTGCCTGATACACGTCGTCGACTTTTTGGATCTAAGACATGTCGGTTTCCTCACGATGTTTTCTTTCACCGTTCGAGCAAATGTTAAATGCGCACATAGAAAGAAAGTCCATTGGTGCACAGCCGGGGATCGAACCTACGACCTCAGGAATGAGAGTCGCACGCTGAAGCCACTAGGTAATAAATAAGGTTTAAATTATAAATAAACTTTATGGAAAATCTATATTACTGTAAAGTTAGCGTTTCGTGGCCTATTATGAACAAAGAACTGTTCACTTGAACGCCGTTAAATATAATATTCGTACACATTTAATATCTGTTTGACTTGATACCTCAAAAGCCTTCAGTCTCGTATTAAGGGACAGATAATAGCAAAAATCATATTACAAATCGTTTTATCACAAGCTGTGGAGTTCTTTTTCGCGGTATAGGGATTTATCTCGTAATATGACGTTGACAGATAATACAAAAATATCTAGAATATACGGTCAAAACGGGTGCGGGTATCTTAATGAACTTGTAATAAAATTATTGGCCACACAGAGGGCAGTTAAGGCAACGCCCTAACTACGGAGAGTTAACCTGATAGTGAGGTAGGAGATTTTATCGATATCGATAGAAAGTGACCTGGAATTTAAAAGTAGCTATGATATTATGATTATAATATATTTACAAATATATAGAAATTTAATTATATTAATATACAAATATATTATATTGAAAATAAAATCTTCGTATTGTCTGACTTATGGTATTACTTTAGAGTTATCCCTCTATGAGCTTCTCTGTTATAATATAATTAAAATATAAAAACCTACACGTCAGCTAATGTATCAAGAGCCCCCGTCCAAATTCCCTTTAGAAGTATGGAGAGTAATTAGACCATAACTTTTAACAACAAAAAAAATAACTTAACTATTTTTATTATTATTACATTATCATTTATATTTTTATACGGCTGATTATGTGGGTTTTTATAATTAATAAACTTGGATCTACCACTTTCTTAAAAATTAATACATCATTTATTTGCAAAGTTGCATTTTATTAAATACTACTTTTTCAAGAAACTGACTTACATACATCGACAAAACAGCACAACACTACCCCAGTAGTATCCAGAGAGGCTACAATAAAATGTACCGAGTGAGCTACAAGCCTGAGCAGTTACTCCGTTCCCCACACTCACACCACCACCACCCTGTAGACATACGCGCAACCACCCCACGCACACATCCATACATATGCATATCAATCTATGCACAAATCGTAACTTCAGTTATTAACAGTCTGTTATCTGCATGAATCTGCCTCTATTAGTTGACTAACCTGTGTTTAATTAGATTTAATACGTAATCTGTGTTGATACTGTTAATATTAAATTGTTCTCATATATTATTACTCAAAGTTGTTTATTAATAGCTAAGGGTTACATCAGCTAAAATATTTCTAGGTATAGGGCTACGCCGTCAAAATTCAGCAAGCAGCTAATTTAAAAAAATAATGAGCCTCAGATTTTTTATCTGTTCCGCGGACATTTGTTGTTCTATTAAACTCATGTGTAGGCGAAGAGACTTTTGTGCCTGACAGCGTCGACTTTTTGAGTCTAAAGCCGGTTTTCTCAGGACGTTTTCCTTGTGCGAACGAGTGCTTATACGCACATAGACAGTTCATTGGTGCACAGCCACTTGGCAAAAATTGCTCTTAGCGAGAACTATGATAATCATAACGTTTTTGACCTACGAGAGTCATCTAGAAGTCATATTTCTTGCTAAGTCATAATCATAACCATATATGGGACGATCAATGTGACGTAGAAATTCTTAATTGGACAAACTCCTCCATTTTCTTTTTTCCAATTATTCGGTACCATTATAGTTACTCCACTTCTTTCTTTACTCTTCTCTCTTTTTTCCTCGCAAGGTGTGTTCGGTCCGACTCTTGTCCTCTCAAATGTTTTCTAACCTTTTCACTTTCATAATATAAGTATTTCTAACCCTATCTTTTTTTGTTTATGTCTAACTTCTCTTTGACTCCTATATATATAAGGAATATAAAAGGAATATATAATCCTAAATTACATGGTGCCCTAATAGATGTGAAACAAAAAAGTATTTTTCCTAATATACCATTGAAAGAAATACTAATAAATATATTTAATAACTTAATTTGTACAAATTGTTTGCTACATAATATGTATTAATCAAAAATCTATCACGTAACACTTAAGAAATTACTTTTATTAGCCTCATTAAGGCGTATAATTGTTTATAAACATTTTGCTTATAAAATGTTAACATGAAAGGTTTCCTACTTGGGAAGTTTTGAGGAAAAATGATTTCATCAGGTTTCTCTTCTTTGTTTAGGAATTCCAAATTCAATGTTTACATGGGTAACACTGGAAATGTTTAAAACTGTTAGAAACATTGCTAATGAAAATTTTTTTGAAATTAAATTTTAGAACTTTATCGAAACCTAATGAGGTACGCAAAATTGGAAGAAAAAAAATTTAGTATACTGCATTGCTAAACTCTTGTTACTTATTAAAATTTTCGGTCAATGATTTATAATGGCTTTCGTTGTGGGTGGGTTGTGGGTTCTCAACAACATAGCTATGATATATAGATATATGATAGGCTGCGAACAGCATTTCTTAATGAAGCACCATCTCGTGCCACTATTCACAATTGGTTTAACGAATTTAAGCGTGGACGCAATCTCAACGATGATCCGCCTGAGGGATGTCGTTTAACAGCGACTACTGAAGATAATATCAGTGCTGTGCGACGCATGATAGAGGAAAATATGACCTATGAGCAGATACGGGCAAGCCTAGCCATTGGTATCAAAAAGAGTCAAGTTCAAAAATTAATGAGGTGACAGCGTACGAAAATGCCATAAAGAAAAATAGGCCCACTGCTTTTCTCAGCGGTTTCATCGAATGCGACGATGTATATAGAGTAACGAAGATTACTTCGAAGAACAAAAGTATTGGCAACTTTCTGCACTAAGACGTTTTTCATTTTATTTAAAAGCTACTACATGACCAATGCTGGTAAATCGTTCTAGGCCACTACTGCTTCAAGACAACGTTAAACCTCACACTGCTGCGTATTGAATCCCACATAGCACCACTAGATTAAGATTATTCAAATATATGAATCGATAAATTAAAGAAGTAATCAGTTACACGGTTAATTATAAGTAATTAAAACATCTTCAACCCTGGCCCTTCTACAAATCATAACCTTAAAAGTCTACCCTACTTCAATGACAAAAAATATACAAGCAATAATCTACTCTATGTCTAAACAATACAGTCAATACTTTTAATCGACATCGGGCGAGGTCGCAAACATCTACATTGTATAGTTATGCTGGTAACAGGTCGCGCACCGACTTACACCCTCCGCCCGCCAGACGGAGTACATCGAGCTACAAAAATACATTTAAATATCAAAATATTACAGATAAATGACATAAATCTACGTGGTTTATGGAACAATCATATGGACTGCCTTGAATTTCTTAAAATATTAAACTTAAATGAATCTGATCACAGGATGTTATACTGAGGTATTTCATATTCCCTATCTTGCTACAAACTGCTCAAATATTGTGAATCTATATAAGAAGTTAGCGAACCTCAACTTTTCCCTTTTTATCTCCAAACGCGTCTTCGAAGGCGTAAAGTAAATAGAATTTTTAGATTACATAAAAAGCATACACATACTAACACATCGCACTCATCATACATTTCAACACACGCAACCAAAAAATGATTACTAAATTGTATATTGGATTATTAATAAACTGTTAAATAACAATTTTTTTAGACCTTTGTTCTTTTTAACAACTCTTCTTGAGTAAAAATACTTATTATTATTCTCGCAAATTGTGTTCGGGCTCTAACCTTTTGGTAATATAGATATTTGTACTTTCTTAAACATGGTAGGTTACTGGCCTTACGTCATCTGTTAATGATATGCGGAAATCTACTGAAAGTAACAGTAAAATATTGTATAACATTAAAGTAGGGATCCCTACGAAAGTTATAAAGACCGGCCCTATGATTCGTAATGTTAAAATTTGTAGAGTTCCAAGGTCGCATTAGCATTAAGAATTTTGAGAGAACTTAATCAAAAGTGCATACAATAACGTCGGGATCGGTTATCTCTGTTGAAAGTTTGGAGAATTTTGGAGAAAGGACTTTGTGAGACTAACATCACATAGAGCCAGCCAACTATACTCTGTAGGTGTCTCCAAGTTGGCGAGTCATATACTCATCGCCATTACTTTACCTAATAAACTCTATAAAATTACATAGTCCTTCAAACATTGAATGTTTTTAACAATACAAACAGGTTTTTCATTAAAATATAATTTAATACGTTATCAAGTATGTTTTTGTATCGTAAATTTTTTGTGTTTATAATTACATATTTTCTTACCCTTTAAGGTGTCAAAATACTTATTAAATGAGTATAAACCACACAATTTAATATTTTCAAATTATTTAATTTATATTTCGTTAACCGTGCATAATGACCATCTAAAATACATTGATCCCTACGTGCGTCATCATGTTTTTATATAAAAATGTTTGACTTGTTTTTTACTACATATACAATCATTTTTTAATATAATGTACCAGTAACTTAAAAAATCCAATAAAAAATGAGAGCATGGTAAACCTCATCCAATGAAGTTTTAAGTGATGGGGCATGGCACATTTCTTCTGATTCATTGCTAATTTTATTTTATAGATCAACTAGAAGAAAAGATACTTCAGCTCTTGAATCCTACATGTTGTAGACCAACCGCCCGCTTACATCTTGATTATAAATTTAGGTTTTTGGCCTTGATTGGCATTAAAGGATAAGAAGTTAACAATCCGAAGGTAAAATTATAATCGCCTGAACTGTCTGACGGCGTGTGTCTTTAGAAAATTGATCTAATCGCCTATGAAAATTGACGTTATAGTTTCTTGCTTACCTTGCAAAGGCACCAATATCCAATATAGGCCTATACATACATTACGTGTGTATGTGTAATATTCTTGTTACTGTTAACTTTATACCCATAATCTTTTAAATATTACTGTATAATAATAAAAGGTAAAATAATTAAAAGGTCCTTTAAAAATCGTTGAAAAATATTTCTCATTTTTTATTTTTACCATAAAATTACATAGTGCAAAATGTTTTTGCCGCATCCATAATATTCGTAAGTTATTGTGATTCAGTCTGAAAGTGGTCATCTGAAGGAGAAATTACAATAACAGAAGATGTGAACACCCTTCAATATACATTCCATTAAATTCTGAGTGCATTGATTCTCGTAAGAAGATTAATAAGAATAGATTTATTTGATCAAAAACGATACGATTAGTAAGTACAGGGTCACCCCAGGCAATTATTTACATATACATTATAAACTATACATGTACATTACATATAATATTATGTACAAATCGAATTTAACAGAAAAAGATTTAAATATTTAAAAAAAATATCTATATAAATCCTCAGTCTATCACTGTCAGTTTACTCAAAAGACAATTGAAAAGGCCCGTTTATGTATGAAGTTCGTTGAGTATTTTAATGTATAGTCATGTATGCCCTATTCAAACCGTTTGTTTTCGCTGAGGGTACAAATAGTAAGTTATAAAACTATTCGGACATAACATACCAAGGCCTGTGTTTCGCGCTTACTGTTAAAGTGATGTGAAAATATTTAATATAATTATAAATATATTATTTAAAAATTGGTGTAACGGGAGACACAGTATTATTATTATGAAGTATTTACAAAAAATATAATAATATTAATTAAAAATTCATAAATAGGTAAAATAAATTTTAAAAGTTTAGTCACTTTGACCTTTAATGATGGTGGAATTTCTGAAACTGGTACAATACCTGGCGTTAACTTAAATATTCAATTTAGTGAGACTCTAAATCTCTAAAACCACAAAGAGAACAAAATTAATTTATAAATGTTTAACAAATTATTATGAGACTTGCAACTACAGTTTTTGACTTACAAACTTATTAATTTTATATGGGGTATTTTTTAACTGGTATCGATCTGGGAAATGGAGCTTTTTGCTTTTTGTATTTATGATTTGAAATCACCTTAAGCTTTAATTTTATTATAATGACAGCTAGTACAGTTAAACTTCTATATATAATGCACATAGAACCATAAAGGCGACCATCAACTAAACTTACACGGTCTGCCACGCCGTTAAATATTTGGGTCTAGAGTATGCCGGTTTCACACCCTGTCGTCTAGTACGATCGAGATAGCAATTAGTTTATTAATAAGAGTTGCACGCTCTGGCCACTAGGCCAACACAGCTCAAATATCTGCAGTTATTAAAAATTACAAGAGACGACACGAAAGTGAGACCCCTTTTATCAAATAATTCAGAATCTTTTCGCGTTTGACAAACCAAAGATGAAAGAAGTTTAAGTGTTCTTGTAAACGTGGCTGAGATGGGGAGAATCGTTACATCCCGTAGGGTTACCAGGTTTCCAAATTTAATTCGCAGGACATAACCCCGTATGTAACTCTTGACATTACGTCTTGTCTATGCTACGTCTGGGACTAAACCATCATTAGTTATCATATGAAAATTAGTTCAATCGTGTTTCTTAAATTAAACACGGAGGTGATAAAGAGAAAACATGTTGCGTGTTTGTTATTTAAAATTATATAATTCCATTCAAATTAATAGAATCATTCCCATCCCAGAGTTTGGATAGTATCCATAATTGTAAATTTTTGGTTCATGACGACAAAATTCAATTAAAATTTAATATAAAGGTATACAAAATATAGTTCTTCTAACAATAAAAGCAGATTAGTTTTTAATTAACCCGGGCAGTCAATCGTCTCAAATAATCAACGTTTTATTCGACGTGAAAACAGTTTTCCTTTATTTTTCCATTCTGGCAACCTTATTCCCGGAAAAATTCCCTGAAAGTGAGCGGGTGGGCGAGGCGGGACCCAGTTAATGATCAAAACGCCTTCAATATTGCGAAAGCATGCCCTTATCATTATAATTTATTCACGAAATAGAAACTTTGTTCGTTGTCTTTTCAGGCTTTTGATTTGAAAAGATCATTCTATTTACATACTTAATTAGTATAAGTTTTGAACGGGCTTCTAGTAAGAAAATTCTTCTTCCTTACAACTCTTGTCAGGCATGTCCTATAAAAACTCCTTTTCTTTTAATCAATGTTGAACACTGTTTTTACTGATAAAATTATTCAGCATGTTCATAGATTTCATATAAACAACAATAAGTATATCACTTTAACAAATGTAGAGTTTGGGTATGAATTACATTACTCTTATAAAGGTCTAAACCAAGTGTTCAGAGTCTAAGCGGCTGAAACTTTCCTTTCCGCAGTAAAACTTAATGTAAAACTAACAGATGCGCAAACGATACTTGTTTTTGCTGTTATTACACTGCTGCTCTAGTTGGAAGCGCAAATAGAACTCAAACATATAAGAAGCAGTGGAAGTGAAGAAGGCTTTGTTATCGTGGATCCGCAAATGCTCGACGAAGACATTAGATGAAGCCGATTTTGGAATTACATAGAGTGGCAAAATCTCTACGGCAGTTGTGGCACATGTACCGTAGCAGTCGTCCGTTATTGGAAACAATTATGTTTGTCTTTTTTGTATGGAGAATAATAAATTAATTATCGCATTATTAAATATTAAAGTAATATTTTTTTTTAATTTCTCTCAATCTAAAAGCAACTTCATAATATTACTAAATGACAGTGGCAACATAATTATGACGAGTTGATACAACATTCTATTTACAGTAAAGTACGTGGAATCTTATTTGGATAATGAATTGTATCAAGACACCATGCTACCTAAAAGAAATAGATTATCGAACTCACTCTATATAAATACATACTCAATTTCACTCACAGAAGTTAAGGAAAGGTTAAAGCCGCCCGCCCAAGCTCTCCCACCGCCCAACATTCCCGAATTTTCCCAAAGTATCGCTTAATGCAAGTTTATTATCTCTCATCGTTGAACATTAATTAATTCTTTACCAAAGCGTCACTTTTTAATTTTTTGTGAAGGATTTTATTCAATGCTCTGTTTTTATTCAAATGATGTCTAGACAATGCACCGATGTGGAATTTTTACTGAGATAGACTAAAATATCGATTTTTATAGTTATAAACATTTTTCATACGAATGTATTTTTGTAAAGGTTATTGAACTTTTTACCCTACCGATATAACTTTAAGATAGTATAACTTTTAATCCAGTTTAATGACTGTAATTATTAATTAACTTTACGGTCAAATATATATTATGAAAATTGTAACAAAAAAGACAATCGAGCTATCTAGATAAAATTGCCTTTGTGTTAAAACAGTTTTATTTAAATATCAGTATTAAGTTTACAAAGACAGTAAATTATAATATTAATATACAGAACGGACCAAATCAAAACAAAAAATATTCGGCATATTTTTGAAAAATTAATTGTATTATCTAAATTTCCATGTGTCATAATTATTAAGTACAAGACAAATAATCAAATTGATCGTAAGCCAGGCCGATATAAGCATTATTAATTCAAAACCCGGGTCGGCCTCCCGCTCCCCGACCCACCCCAAACTCGGTCTCCAGTGATTGCGGGGATGGCCCAAAAAGTTACTATACCATCTTGTAATGGAAAGTATGGGTCTAAGATTTAGCAAAATCTTATCAATTTCTCTTTAAAAATGAAAACGTGATTTTATTTGATAACTACATTTTTGAAACATCATCGTCACTGTAGTCATAAAATTTCATTAAAGTTAAATATAAGAGTCAATTTACTTTTATGAAATTGCGTCTAAATTTCTTAAAATGTGTACTCGGTTTAATATGTGAAAATACATGTAATAAATCAAATCTCATCTTGATAATGATTACTGTTGGCATGCTCCAAAGAAAGCTACTAACTTTAATACAAACGAATATGACATTGAAAGTAAATCCCAAAATCAAATGAGGACAAAACTTTGATCAAGTATTTAAAGAAATCGACTCGCACAATATGTCATTAGAATATGAATCGCGGCGCAATTTACCTTTTCCCACGTCATAAGGTGGAAGTTCGCATGAAAACTTATTTTCCATTCGCAGACTTCGATACTATCTGTCACGGAATGCAAACTAATTTACCGATGAATTGTGTATTAATAGCCCCTATTCCTGAAGCGTTAGAGTCAAGTATTGCATGAATGTGTTTGTAGGGGTTTTTTTGTTTGCGAGCTCGGGGAGTCATCCGCCCTCCACCCTGCCGGCACTCTACATGTTATTTACGTGTGAACACAACACCACCAAGGGTTCAATTTATCTGACCTACTGGGCCTCTAACTAATATTACGTCCGAAATGGTTCTACATTTTTTCCGGGACAATTTTCGGATCTAAATGATAACCGTTTTTAACTGTATTTATAATAAATCATCGCTTACAAAAGTTTATAAGTATGCTAGTTAAACAAGGTTTGCGAAGATCTATCAATTATTTAAAACAACCGCTTGTAAGCGAACTTTATAGCCGAGTGGCTAAAGCTGTTTATTAAAAATGTATTAAATTGGTTATAGCAAATAAGCCCGAATGTGCTGTTTTGAGACACTGGGTTCATATACATGCCCATGTACCGGGTGTCTCAAATCAACGTAGACTAATGAATTAAATATTTAAATATTTTTAATAATTTTACTAACATAGTTATTAGTTTTACTATACTAACAACATATGGACTTATTAATTGGTCTAAAATATATGATTTTCTTTTATTTATTATATTTTAAAAACCAGACAATTTCATATTCTCGCTCTTAACTGATACAAAGATTTCGTAAAAGAAAGTTCACATGGAGTGCGAGTTACCACAGTGTGAGTGGGCTCACACCTCCATCCCAACAAGCGAGCAAGTGGCGAGCAGATTCACGATTACAGTAATTTAAGGGAACCCGTAATGTATGATGGACTGGAAATATTCCATAATATCACAAGTGTCGTTACAAAACCTAAGCGAAATATTTTTCTCGGGTAGAAAGCCGATATTCCCCCAAGAGTTACGACATTTCAATTTGCCAAGGCGGGCGGAAAATGGAATTACGATTGAAGCGAGTATGGCCGACTGTCGCCGAGGGCTCCATGCTCGCAACCGACTATACCCGAGCTTACACGAAGTTCCACGAAAGCGCACACTCCCGCCGCACCAAAGCTCTGTATTGATTAGATGCGGAACGCCCGATGCTATATAAATTAGGCCGCAAAATCTGAATTAAAAAATAAAAATAAGTAATCAAAAAAACAATTTTTCGTAATTGTACTGTTTTAAGTTTTGGGCTAAATTATGTCAAAATGTTTTTTTTATAGAATAATATAAGTTTCTACTAATTACGTAGTAAGTGTTTAAAGAAAACCTGGTATTTATTTTATTAAAGTTATAAAAAGACAATGTATGTTGTTATTTTTTTATGTAATTAAAAATATTATTTGAATTAAACTGTACTTTGCTCCAACAAAAAAGTAATAAATGCTTCTTAAGATTTAATAATTAATAAACTGTTTTCTGAAAATAATTAATGTAAAAGCCTACTAAAAGTAACCAGCGTCGGTATTCGGTAGAATAATGTAGACGAATAAATATACATTACATTATTAACGAATGTTGGCCTCGTTTCCCGCTCTCTTTGTTCGTTTCACAATTTTCCCGTGCGATTAATTGAGAATAGGTTTTCTCGTGCGAGACTCGAAGGTTCAAAATAATTTGTCGTTTGTAGCATTTTGTTCCCGTTGATCGGCGCCCTTCTTCAATTGAACTTTGAACTTTAATAAATAGGATATAGAGTTTAAATTCTATTGATAGCTTGTACAGCGAGTTTCATGATTTGTGAGTTTATAGCAACGGTGAAGTGTCGGTGGTTAATGGTGGCAGAGTGTGGCTCTCGCGACGACGCGACGTATTGAAAAAGTTTAACGCAAAAAAGGCGTTTATGAATACCAGATTTTAATATCGCTATTGTTTCACATATACGATTTATTGCTTGGGTTTTAACATAACGTTAATTAACGAAATTAAATATTACTCTCGACTCTGGAGGAGGTATATTCTATCTATGACTTATTTTCTCAGCTTTAGTCAGTGGTTCCCTGTTCCGATAACATACCGTCAAACAAGATCACAAACGTTAGCAGTAATAAAAGCAAAATATTTTTTTAATATTTTTCGTTTTAAAATCTATGACGCATTCATGATCTGATCTTGATAATAAATAAATATAAAATAAACATAAAACATTGTTGTTAAATTTATTTCGCAGCGTCCCTAAAACCTATCACCTTTTCAGTAATTCAGCTCAGTATCTCTGGGTGGGGTAGAGTAGGGGCCCTCCCTGGGGTCATGAAAGAAACCCTTGTTTTTCAGAAACCCTCACAAATTGTACTATTGTATCTTTATTTATCTGTAAATCAATGTCTTGTGGATTGCAATTTTGTACTAAATTATTATCAAATAAAATAACACGCGTTCGTCGTAGTGATTTTAATAATGTAGTAAATTGTTTTTTTTTTGTCAATATAGATTAGTTAAAATTCAGTTAATTATAACAATCCTAACATATACTATTAAACCATGTTTTAAATTTAAAAAGCGAAGTACACATTTCGACCAATCACAATTCACAACGACGATAAGTCGTTATGTTTTTGTTTTTATATTTTTAAATATCAGATTAATATCAAAATAAATATGTGCTATATAAAAAGCGAGACTTTTATCATGTTTTTGAAACAGTCAAAGTTGCATATTAAAAAACATTTGTAAACAATAAAACTCGTTCGCAAATCTATAGTAGGGGCTTCTAAATGGGTCGATTGCGTAAGTAATATTATGATGCCTTCCCTTATTACTGGGCTGGAAGAATAACTAATATATTAACAAGAATCAGCTTTTTATTATATAGTAATGCCTGTTTACAGAGTTACATAATTCATACATTAGATAAATTAAGTTACAAATTAAGAAGTAATAAAATCAAATATGTTTGCGGCAGTAAAATTTTCTATATTTATTTGTTTAGTTTGCAGAAAACGTTTTCTCAACTTTTAAGCATTAACCATTGTAATATATATATGCTAACGATAAATAATAACATTGGAGTTTACAAATAAATAAAAAACAACTCAATAAACATAATATGTAGATGCTAGTTACACTATTTTACTCAGACTAGAGTTTGACGCCCGGGAAAGAATTCATTTGAAAAATAAAATGTTGCATTGTTCGAGCGACGAGCTAATTGCAAGAAATTGCGATTATCGAACAGAATCAGAAATTGTATTACCCTATGTCGTGTTTGGTTATATAATGCCACTTTACTATTATACAATATATACCTATATATGTATGTATAATAAAAAGTCCTTGTATCCATGTTTTGCTCACATAGCCTATCAGATTAGTGAGGGCGAATGTAACGTTATAAAAACGTAAAAATCAACAAAAAGATTACGTTCACGCTAAACAGAACTTCCATTTCAGCAAAGGATCCGCATATAACCTTAGGGCCTCTGATATATTAAATACAATACTGAGCTATGCTATACATAATAATGTGTGTTATGCGTTCCTAATAAACTTACTTTGATCTCCACGTAAAATATATTTTAGTTGAATTAGATGTTTTTTTCGTTTGTATGCCTGTTGCCTCTTCAAGAAAATAAATATTTAAAAATATTACAATTAAAACATAATGCTGTATTTAAAACACTTAGTATTGAAACCAGTATTTTAAAAGTGGCGCGAATGTATTCGCTTTAAAAATAAATATCTTTTTAATTATATACACCAAAATTACATAGTAAATACTAAAGGAAGCTGGATCCAGTTAAGATTTAACTACGTATCCTATGAGTTAAATCTTAACTGGCACCAGCGACAATTAACAATTATTGTAAGACTTTAAAAAATCTTTCCATATATGTATACATTTTTTTATTCTTTTACGAGGGCTACCGGAACACATTTATTTTAATCAATAAAGATTGCCACTATTTTCACTTTTACTTATATATATATCCATAATGTTTATTTCAAGGCTCCAAAGTTATAAAGACCGTCTCTGTTAGCGGGGGATGTGGGGTACACCCCTTCTGATTTATGGTAACATGTCGCGAGGAGCTACCGCGTACAGCAAGCTTGCTTTTTGTCATTAACCGATTTTTATTCTATTTCGTTCCTCTCATAACTGACGATGTTATCATTGATTTAGCTTTCTCATATTACTAAAAGATTATGTACATATAACGTTCCTTTTAAATAGCGTTTAAACTTCATAAAACTATTGTATATATATGATAATAGATGGCACTGTTGTCAATCGTATTTAAGTGTATAATAATGTATGAATTTAAACCAATTGTAAATTGATATCATCTTCAATAAAAGTTATTTTAACTTACCTAATATTTACAATTTGGAGTATTCATTTTACTTTTGTATTCATTATTTATTAAAGAAACTAGACGAACAACACGCCATCTATGGTCCAGTAGCTTAAATAAACCAACATAGAATTTATAAAAAGGACATCTAACGGCAGATGTGTACACTTGTACAAAATTATTTAATCTCACAACTGCGACTGGTGCTTGTGAAAGTAGTGTAAGAAAATCACAACATTTTTAAGCCTTCTATTTTTACGGGTAGTTGCCATAATTGTGACCATATAATGTATATTTTATAATTTTACATATATAGTACAGTTATAACATTTTAATCATATTAATTTGACCTATTTCCATCACAACGCAGTATATCAAACGATAAACACAAAACAGGAAGCCTTTCTATCTAATTGGAACTTGTTAAACTTTTTGCACTTAACCTATCCACTACACAATTGCATTTATATGTATATACACCTTTGCTATAAGTTACTGTTGAAACATTTGGTACCTATAGGATATAAAACAGATTGCGAAGACATGCAATGGCCAAACTTCCTGCGCCTAATGTAACACAGGTTGTAATCCACACTAAATATTTGCAAACAAGGACTATTACAAAATGGCTGTTTTCACTTATCAATCAGATTATTGGTAATATAAGTGAAATATATACATATTTCATTTGTTTATTTTCACGTGATGGCCTAGTGTTTGACCATGGCAGTATTGGCTAAAGCGTGTCTCTCTCACAGAGCTATTGCGTTCGAATTATAGCCGTCGCGTAAATAATCGTATCGTATTTTCAACTTCAGGGTCCTTATTAACCTGACTGAAAACTGACTGTTTGTTTTCAAAAAGCCGGCAACGCACTCGCGAACCCTCTGGAGATTGAGAGTGTCCTTGGGCTTGACAAGTCTCTTACCCATTTGTCCCTGTTCTATAAAAAAAGGAACCAGGTCTACCTTAGGCTTTTAATAAGCGTATTCAACTCTCATAGCCATGAGCTTAATTATAAAGTTAAGGCCCTTAATACCCAAAATGATTAAAATAAAGCTTTATTATCCTCGATTGATTATGATAAAAAAACAAAAGTGGCAATGGGCAGGTCATATAGCAAGATGCACAGATAAAAGGTGGACCTTTAAGATGATATGGAAAGAGGAAAAAGCAGCAGAGAGCAACCTAAAAAGATGTTAAGAAGATTTGAAAAAAAGATATGAAGGGAAATTTGGAAAAAAGCTTTTTTACTCGTGACCACAATCAGTTGTAGGAAGGAAGTTAGGATATCAAGTATAAAAAAAATGATTAAGAGGGCTTTATTATTTTATTATTAAATTAAAGTAATTATTAAATTAGTTTTTTAATTTTTTTTAACCTTTTAAACCTGGTAAATTTCATACAAACATTAGAACAACAATTGAAATATTTCAGTGAATATCGCTTTCAATAAATTGCCGATTGAATTTATATAATATATGAATAACACTTTCACGATACATAACTGCAAAAGTTATTCTTGATCATTCAGCGATTAGTTCCGTTAATATGTAATAACACGTAATATATAAATGTAACATTCGAGTAAGATTTTTATTGTATGGATAAATGTAAAGAAAAAGTAAAATTTACTTCAACTCGAGTTCGAGTGTAGAAAAATAATATGTACCTATTAATATTCTATATTTATTGCACATACACAAAAGATATGTTGCATATGCTTGGTTCAAAAAAATTATGAGGTATTCGAAAGAAAAATCAAAATAAAATAAGGGAATTTTAATTGGGACTTTAAATGTTGTTAAATACCTATTAACTACACCTATAGACGACCGGAGACGTCTCTATATTGTATATATACTTACATATCAAAATAATGATCTTCAAAAAAACTCTTAGGACATTTATTACAGCCAAATAAACCTTTTCTTTATAACTTTCTCAATATTACATACATATAGGTTAAACTTTGTTTTTTGAAAGTGTTTATAATGCAAATATTTTGAAGATTTCTCCATGTTTTTAATACTCTACGAAACCAGTTATGTCTAAGGGCTTACGGCAGCAATAAACCAGTACAATAAACCATTAGTTACAACTTTAGCAAGAATACATATGTCGTTTAATGTTGAGTTTCTGTTGACTTATCTTAGTGCATCCATGGCTTTAAGCATTATCATAAACTGCAGAAAATTTCATTGTGATTTTTTATAGCAAACGGGCAAGAAGCTCACTATGTTTTAAGTGATACCGCCTATGGACCCTCTCAATGCCAGAGGGACCGAAAGTGCGTTGCCGGTCTTTTAATAATTGGTACGCTCTTTCGAAATACTTCAGTGGGCAAATGTTGCCACATACTGTTATTGCGTTCAGTTGTACAAGGGACAGGCTGTAGGCACTTTTCTGCATGTGTTTCATTAAACAACTTTAAAGGGTATATGCCTACTATGAAAGCATAGACAATTTTGAACACACGACATTAAGAGTCACGCTGCACTAGGCGCTGCGTGTACTTTCCTCACTATGTACAAACTCTGATGCTGTCGGAGCGTCGTTAGTTTGTCGGAATCTAAGTCACTCCGCGCACTGATGTCGGACGCGCGCGCGTCTTTTTTTCGTATATACTTTCTATCAGTTATAACGCGATAAAACTGTGAGTAAAATCATTTCTTATTTTCGGCAATATATTATATATTTATCGATATAAGTTGACAAAAATGTGACAAAGGTATATGACTACATATACCATTTAATGGAAGTTTTTTTTTAGAAGATGAATTTCAGATTTAAAATTAGTTAGTTTTAGTCTAATTCATTAGATTTCTTTTTTATAAATTCCAATGAATATGTAATGATTAAACATTTGCCCTTAATATGTCGCGGTGCTATTGTTTCAAGAAAAAAATACACTTTAATAATGGGGTTATTATTTGCCTTATTTCAAAATCTGACAACAATTTACATTTCGGTTTAGATATAACGTAACAGATTAAAAAATATGCATTCTCTACTGGTTTGGGAGAAACTGCTTTTAGTAGTAACACCGTCCATACGACCTCTATTTTTTTCCTGTTTTTTGTTATTGTGATCTTAATTAAGTATCGAATTATGCCTTATGATGAATGAAGTACGTAAATAATAAACATAATAAGCCCAGATCTGGTGCTTTTATTGCATCTTATACATGCGTGGACGCTAGATGTAAAATACAGCGTGTAAATAATTAATAATAATGCTGCTAGAAATCAGGGTCAACTAAAGAAACTTAACCAAGAGTGTTAGTAATAAAGTATTTAGATTATATATTTACCTATTATATGTATATAATAAACCATACTACTAAGATTATGCCACGTTAGTTAGAAGGGAATTGCCTATAAATAAAAGCATATGTTCAAGAATCAGATAAAGACATCTGGGGCCTCGGCTTAGAGATTGTAGCGCCACTGGTTAGGTTTTATAGTTCGAAGAGTTTCGAGTTTATAGAAATTTTCTCATTTCAATTTCACAATAAATTATCGAAGAAAGCGTCGCAGTTTGTAAACCTGACTAGCACAATAATTGTAAAATAGAAAGTACAACAGTTACCGTGTCAAGTATAATGCGGTCTCTGGATATACCTCAATCGACAATTAAATTCTAATAAACTGTTAACTTCTATAAAACCTTCCTTACTTTGACTACAATTAATAATAACAACTTATCTAATTTGATTTACTACTTATATAATCGTAGTACAAAGTCAAAATATATTAGGTAACTTTTGTAAATACGCAAAAAAGTTAATGACACTAAATTTACATTAACTGCCAGCTCCCAAAAGAAGACCGTATAACACACACATGCTGGCAAGAAATTCGCCACAGTTTACATATTATAACTGCAAGCATTTGAGTTCTCGTGACACGTAATTATGATAACCTGAAAACAATGTTTAGTCTTTATCAGCTGTGGAAAATATCAAATGTTCCAGCCCAAATGTCCTTGAGTCCTTGAATGCACCAAATAAAATAACATTTGTTTATAAGTCTTAGGGCCTGTTGCACAATGTCCGGGTAATTTCCAAATAAGTTATTTATTACTTATTGGTAGGATACACAGTATTTTTGCGTTTCACGACTGTCAGATAGTGCTATTCGTCATGAAATGCCAAGTATCTTATTTTAAACGTTTATCTTTCGAATAATTCATGTGTTGCATAGCTATTTGGTACTTTATCCATACATCGTGAAACAGGCCCTGAACAAAGTAACATACATATGTAGATAAAACCTTAATACCTGAGTTGTTTACTCATTTAAAACATTAAGCCGTTTCGATAATAAATAAAGTATTTATTTGAAAGTCATAATAGATTTTGACCTTAACAAAAAAACAGGTAATCTTTAATTGTTTTCATTAAAATAAAATACAACTTTATATACAGAGTTGACCTAGTAAGCTAGTAGTCATCGTGTGTCTCTAATCCTTAAGTAGCAGGTTCGAATTCTGGCTATGCTCTAATGGATATACCTTCTATGTGCGTATTTGACACTTGCTCGTATGGTGAATGAAAACAACGCGGGGAAACTTGCCTATTTGACAAAAAAAACTATCATAAAGCAGATTTTTTCTCATAGAACAGGGGCCAAACGGGCAGGAGGCTCATCTGATGTTAATACCGCGGCCCATGGACACGGCCATGGCACATGGCTTTTTAAGAATTGGTAAAGAAAGTAATGGATATAGAAATCTGAAGCCAAAAGCGAACCCAGTTTTTTTATACGTCGAAGCGCAAAATTACATAGTTCACGCACGTAGCAGTAAGAAATCCGAAATTACCTCCATTTAGATATATCTTGTTTAAACTTTGAAGGGGTTCGATAAAAAGAAACTTATACCTTATACGAAATAACACGCTTCGCCGATTTTGTTGATAAATCTCTCTTATAACCACCGTATCTGGGTTATAAAAATATCATCATTGATTCGAACTATAGAAATCGTGGTGAAAGACGATAATTTAATATAGGTACGTGAAACATGTACGAATAAGTGCAAACTGTACTTTGAGGTATTTTTTTTATTGATAAAAAAGCTTGCCAACGCTTGGCACACTGTTACATCGCTTAAAAAAAGAAAATCACTAAATACAATTTTAAATGTAACAAACACATATAGGCAAACATGACATACACGAAGAGATCCAACATTAAACAAAACAAAAAAAAACACTAGTAAAAAAAATAAACTTAAAGAAACTAAACAAGTTAAATGAGTATTATATTTGGTCCTTGATATATATTTATCTTATTACATATTACATTATATATTGATAAGAGTACTATAATTATTAAGATTGAACCGAAAATATTAGGAATTACTCGTATTTCGTACTGAGCTTGAAACTTATAAACTAAACTATAAATTTATTATTTGAAGAAATAACTGCATTGGTCGTTAAGCACATAAGTAGAATAACTAAAATATTATTACGGGTTTGACAGTATTCTGTAATAAACCTATTTTTGCGTAAGTCATGTCGTGGTTTTAACAATGTTGCTCAACACGAAACATTACCATTGTCGTATCATAAAGACTTGTTTTATTTCCGGTAGTTTTTACTTGAACACCAATAAACACTCATTTGAAGTTTTGTTCAAAACTAGATTTCTTTTAAAGCCTTTTTGTGCAATAAGAGGCAACCGGGCAAAAGGCGCCTGTTAAGTAATACAGTCCACCGAATCAGGACATTTACTTTTTCGTATTTTAAAGTAGTGGTCGTACTATGAGAAAATACTATAAATTATATGGATAATTTTATTTAGATATTCTTTAAAGGTTACTAAATCAGACAAAACTGACTGAATACTGTTATGTAGAGTTAATGCTAAAAATGTGCCATTATGCAAATTTAATTTTAGACTTTGTTTAGTCTAAAATTAAATTTTAGACTAGACGACTAAAAAGTAGCGAACAAAAAATTTGTAAGTGTTTGGAATTATTTTGAAATATTAATATTTCGACAATTCTTATACGTATTAATATTATCTATTTATCTGTTGGTTTATAAGACCGTATTGACCTAATAATATAATTCAAAGACAACTTCCCTACTATTTTAACTTTGCGAACTCTAAGCTAACATTTAACTTATTTTGAAATATGAATGAAAGGTTTACTGTGACACTCCAATGTCAACGAAAACCAGATCTAGCTTTCTAGTTAGTCGAACATTTACTTCCAGACATTGCTCTGAAGACATACTACTATAACATTAAAGCGTCGTTTTGTGATAGGAATGCAGAAAGACTAGATTTTACGTACGTATTTATGTCGTAAACTAAACATTACCACTAATTAAACTTGCATACCTTGATCCGTTAAACAATATTAGTTTTATGTGAATTGCATATTAATTATATAAAATTATATTGAAAACATAAGAAAATTTGCATTGCTCAGAGATATTGAAAGTTCACGAAAATGATATAATTTTATGTATCACAGTATCGCTTATTACCTACCAAAATCAATACTTTGTTGCTACAATTGTTCGGACAGTTAAGTTACGAATTCGTGCATTTACACGGCACTATTAGCATGTAGAAATAACAGCCATAGCAAATGTTTAATACCACGGAAGTTGTATGTAACAAATCTTGTAAATAGACTAAAACAAATATTCTATGAAATGCGTAAGAACCACCGTAAAATGTTTGCACAGCGCGTGGTGCAATACTGGACGAATGACGCTAAAGGCTGTTGTAATTTGTGCAATTTCCACACCGTGGGCTGTAGTTAGACCTATGTGTACATATGTTCTTTAATAACGAAGCGTAAATGCTTCGATCAGTACTGTATTTGAGCGTTTGTCTCTTAACCCTGGGTTTGTCAATTTAAATTACGGTTCTTAATAATTTACACTTGCTCGATGCTCGATTACACGATGAAGGGACACATCGAAAAAGCGACCAGATGACACGTCACGTTTTAAGAATAATAAAATTATGTACCGGCACACTTTTGTGCCGAGACCGTCCAAGCACCTCGCGACGTCCCAAGCAACGGCCAAACGAGTCTCGCAGGAGACGCCCTTGCGCTAGCTGGGAAAAAAACGGAATTTCAGGCCGAGCTATGCTCCCCAAAACAGCCCGAGCTAAGCTGTAAAGGCCCTTAAGGCCAAAAGCAAGATTCCATTTTTTTTAAATCACCCCACTTTTATTTTAACTTCATACTAGATCAATGTCTTGATAACAGAACAGAACTTTAAAGTGTCGTAGGTCTTTTAAAGGATGTTTAATCGAATTTTGAAAAATCTATAGATCCGACTATTTTATTCCATACAATCCAAATTGATAAATTTGGTCAATGTTTTGAGTTTATATGTCATTTTATCTCCTATTCTATGATTGTGATAGGCAAGTTGACATTTATGTGATTTTAATTTTCATTGTACTCTCTTTGAACGATGTACCTACGGTTGCTGTAAAGGGATAAGAAAATGATAAAAACGTGACAGATACGCATTTAATATTATATAACAATTTTATTAATTATGTAATTATATTAATTATCAGCACGTTGTTTGAATGATATAAATAATTTCGCAACTTCATTATTGAGATAAAGTGTCTGCTGTATATAGCTTACATTTGATAGCGTCGTGTAGCATATGTATTTGTTTATTTCAAGTTATTGGGAATATTTAATTGTACTATATTTTTACGGCAGGTAAGATAATTTTATATATATATATAGCTATGTACTCGTGTTGTTTTCCTATATACAAATACATAAATATAAACTTGCTATAACTTATTTTGCGTTTAAATTTAAAATCTTATACAAAAAATTCAGTTGACAATCTTTAAGTTTTAATATTCTTAAGTTAATAAAACTTTGAACAATAATATTGTAATAGATATTTAATATGTTATATATTAGAACTAAGATAACATTATCTTCAACAGCTGTGCAACTATCAGACGTACTGAAGTCGCTCGTGTTACTTTCATATTATAAATAAAAAGTGATAATATATTATGACCTCATAATGATAAAAAATTCAATCTTTGGTGTGTGGTTGCAGGCTATTTTAGTCATTATTTGTCGTGTTATTTTAATAGTATTGAGTTCAAGCGTGTATCATGCATTTATTGTGGTGGAAATATTATTGAATTCTATTATCTATCAACAAAGGCTGACGAAGATATTAAATCAAATTAATTACGTTTTGATAAGTGGAGTGACTATTGTTTTTCAAATATTTTCTAAGAAGGTAATGTTATAAATATATATGGGAAATGATCCTAGCTTATAAAAAAATCTTATTTTAAATACGAAAAAATGTTTAATAGCTGTGTTAGCCTGTGGGGTATGGTCGATCTGAGAAACTCGAACCCCGGCCACTAATGGAACATTGTGCCTATGTGCGGAATTTATATTTAAAACTTGCTCTCATCTTGCGGAAATCAACACGTCTTAAAACAAAAAAATTAAACCACCATTTCTCTTATATTTTTTAAGAACTGTATTTGAGAATTACCTTAATTTATTTGTTCTAAACAGTGATCGTAAATAATTTATGCGTCAATGATTATTATAATTACCAATTAATAGTACTAGTATGACCTATGAAATGACCCTAAGATCAGCATTTAATATCTATAGCATATAGAACTTCATTCTTTGAGGATTCTTCTAAATCACACTACGGAAACATATAAAACCTACTTACTACAAACACTTAATAGTTATATAATTACTTTTTTGGGTAGGGAGGTTTTAACAAATTTGATTATATTAATAGAGCTTGATATCTTAGTAGATAATTTACTGATGATGAGAAGATATTTGGGATTTTTGGGAGACATACTCAGCTAATTTGATATCTGAATCATGATTTACATAAACCATTTTGCCTCTCTGACTTCTTGCTGCTATGTTAAGATTTGTTAAAAAGTATACGTATATATTATGCATGTTGTGGTACACATTACCGTGTATTGTTTTTTTCGAATAATAATAAATATTCTGGTGTACCTTCAAGGATATTAATAAATGTAAACAACAACAACCAACCAACTTTGCACAAAAAATCAGTTTTATATCGCGCAACGGAGACGTAAACAGACCAATATTTCAGCATTGACATGTTAAAACTATCGCGTAATATACTAATTATAATATAATTATAGGTATTTACTCCATGTATTAAAAATATCCATAGCGCTAAATCATCTGCATCATGAGCAAATCCGACATACACATTTACGTACATTCCCTCACTTTTGCACCATCACACAATACAGACGAATTAGGTATATGTATTGAATAATTTTTACTAATTTTTACATTTTGTAAATGTTGTATTGCATAATGTAAAACATACAGAAGACAAACAAAATCTCAATAATGAGCAAATTAGGAACAAAATATCGATCAATTGACTCGATCAGTACATTTACTGATAATCGGAGCATTCCCTGACAGATATCTCTATATAAATTATATAGATTTGATATAATCATCATATCTATGTAATTTATGTTAGCTGTAGTTTTACGAAATAAATAAATATTATTAAGACAAACAATTTAAATGGTATCAAGGTGATTGCATTCTTATAATCAAGAATCCAATTATTATTTACCCAAATAAATTTATGTTAGCACAGCTGTTGGATTGCATTGCTATTAAATTATTTTCTTTATTTCAGACAATCATGATGAACACATTGATGCAGTGGCTTTTGCGGTTTCTCGTTTCTCTATTGGCGATCATAGTCTACCCTTTGACGTACTTGTTGAATTTAAGAAGAAACAGAAAATGCCCACCGCCAAGAAACCCAATACTCTTAAAATCTGCTACAACTCTGGCGATGATGATAAGAAACAAACAGGTAATTATTTTTGTGGTAATTAATCGTTAAGCAATAAAATTGATTTTTTTAGTATTTAGTCCAACGGCACTTCTAAAACCCAGAAATCAATGACGTGTCTCAGACACAGAAGGTTAATCACCTATTAATATTAAATAAAACGCATATATCGAAGGCCAAGACTCATTTAGGGTTGCCATTGTATTATTATTATTATTAAGCGTAAGATTCCGCTAAAACTATGACTCCCTTGTGTCAAAATCCAATAAGATACTTTAAGAGAGCAACTCTCAACCCAAGTCTCCCGATTATGCACTTTGTTGTACGGTTGAATTCCCTGAGAAAGCAGGCATGTATATAAAAATAATCATAAAAACAGATGAAGTGTGAAATTATGCGTAATTTAAATTTCTTATTACAACCAACCATAAAGAGTTTTAAAGTATTTAACAGATTAAATAATCTTACTATTTACCAATATTTATAATAATATTCGTAAACAATTAGATTAGATTTAGTGATTGATAATTTCGTAAGAGAGTATATAACACGTAACAAGCAAGCTCCTGAGACAAAATACCAAAACTAATTTATAAAACACCAAATGCAATTGAATAAACGAAATACAATGCAAGAGAAATCGTAAATTATAAAGTTATACGGGCGGAAGTAACTCTATTACGAAGTACCAACACGTGCGCACGCTATACGTAAAATTGTAATCACATAATATTTACCTATAACGATAAGTTTCATCCACATTTCTATATATATCTATAAGCTTTAATTAAAATAACGTTTACATTATAGATAACTTCAGAAGACGTAGTACGAGCCTACATAGAAAGGTGTAAAGAAGTTAATCCGTACCTAAATGCTATTGTGGAACCTCGATATGATATAGCCATAAGAGAAGCAAAGTCCATAGATAAGATGATCAGTTCTAACGATCGTTCTACAGAAGTTCTTGAAAAGGAGTTCCCATTACTAGGCGTTCCTATGACAGTGAAAGAAAGTATTGCTGTGGAAGGTAAGGATTTGAAAACTTTTGTTCCACGCTTGTATGTAGTAATTGGTATAAATGGTCTATTTGACTATAACGTTTTGTTAAAATTCGTTCAGCGGTCGAAAACAAAACATAATATAATATCGTTACTTATTATTTTTTTGTACTCTTCTCTTCATCTAAAAGAAAAGTTAAATCTTGTAATTTTATTAAATTTCGTATAAATATTCAGTCAATGGTATTATTTATTTTAAAGGTAGCAGAGAAAGTTGTTCCACTATTGAATACCGGTCTTAGTATGTAGATTTCTAGGCTTATGTAAATTAAATTTTGCCCTATTTTTTGTTTAATTGATGTTTATTAGTCCAACTAGCATGTTCGTATACGGAAGCATTTTCAACTTCTGCAGTCTCAATCTCAATGGGAATATTACCCAAAACATACGTCCAATTATATTTTGAATCACACATAAGCATGTCTTGCCTTATCACAAGCCTATAACGACTTTTCTTCCATATTTTACTATATAATTCCACAATGTTGTTAACATCTCTCATATTTCTGTCTTATTAAGTACATGTGTACGGATTTTTAGGTATGAGCAATGACGCCGGTACAGTCCACTCTTACCGTAAGCCGGCCACAAAGGACGCTGAGATTGTACGCCTAGCGAGAGCAGCCGGGGCCATACCTATAGCTGTGACTAATGCTCCTCAATTGTGCATGAATTGGGAGACTTATAACAACGTCACAGGACTTACAATGAACCCTTATGACCAGAAGCGAACCGCGGGCGGCTCTTCAGGCGGCGAGGTATATTTTTATTGTTTTACAACCGAGAAAGTACCTATCGTATGGAGAACTTGTAGGAATCATAATCCTCTTTTGATCCATTTTATTTGATTAAAATTTGATGTATTAGGCAGGAGGGATGTAGAAGTTAATACCTACTGCCCAATCTCTAATACCTATCTCTACAGCTTTCTACTGCTTGGATAGAAAAAACTTGACATTTTTTTACATTTTTATTTCATTTAAGTCAACATCCAAGAAGCTTATTTAGTATGTACGAATATATATAATCTAATTTAAAAGATGCTCAATATAGCAAAAAAATGAATGAATGGTTTGTTTATGTTTTTGTAAGCATCAAAGCCGCATCTAGCCTCCTTGTAACAAATATAAAAATACTTTACGAATTTACGACGCTTTGAAGCACTTATTATACTTTTATTTAAGACTGAAGTATTGCAAAAGTTTGGGTTTTCTTTTCAGTCGGTGCTTATAGCAGCTGCTGCGTCGGTGATCGGTGTGGGTTCGGATATTGCTGGTTCTTTACGTCTTCCTCCTATGTTCAATGGAATTTTTGGACATAAACCTACCCCCAGGCTTTTATCTACTGAAGGTAAGCGTTTAAACAACGTTTACATTGAGCATGTTCTATAATTTTCAGAAAATTAGAGTTATTTTATATTACACTTCTCAAAAACAATAAAATAAGAATTTCTAGTTCAATAAGTGCATACTAATAAGGGACACAATTATATATTTTTTTACTTAAATTACTCAGGAATTCATAGTTTCATTGCTTTGTAGGTCATGTACCAGATTGCCTGGATCCTGATTTTGAAGAATACTTTACACTCGGCCCTATAACCAGATATGCTGAGGATTTGACGTTATTACTCAAAGTATTGAGGCAACCGACCGGCCCTGAAGTACCTTTAGAAAAACCGGTAAGTTTATTTAAGTATATTTTGCCATATACACGTTTTAAGACATAGATAATCTTATTTTTGCCCATGTACCATTAAAAAAAAGTTAACTTGTTTTAACCATTGTCAGATAGTACTTACAGCCTGACAAGGATTACTTATTATTATATTTCGAAAATATATTGGTGTAACCTAGTCTTACACATATGTAAGACTAACAGACAGTAGTCTGATAGCTTCAAAATAATAGGTAAATAAAAATACAATTTCACGTAATTATACCTTTATTTTATATGTAAAAATTAATAAAATTTTGTTTTAACAGGTAGACCTGACACGATTGAAATACTATTATATGGAAGGCGATGGTGGCAATGTACTAAATAAAATAGGACCAGATGTACGAAAGGCTATGGATAAAGCAAAAGCCTATATTAACAGTACTTACAATTTAGACGTTCAAAAGGTAAAATTACTGCGGCTTTAATGATTCAATTTTAATTGCTTGTTAAGGACTATGTTATTGATTGCGTTTGTCATTAAATATACACTGTCAAGGTTTCAAACAAATGTTTATTAAAAATATAAAGAGTGGAGGATATAAATAATTGCAAAATATTCTACTACTCTATGACTTGACCAATTCGAGTATTTTTCTTATTTATTCCTTGAACTCTGAGGAAGTTTCTTATGAACACTTTGTTTTTAGTGGAAAAATATAAATTATAAATATAGTTTACACTTAGGTTTTTAACCCGTAAAAGTGAACAATCTCTATGAGATAGCAAAATATTTCATATGTTGGTAAAAAATGGAACCCTAAACTTAAAAAAAATATACTAGGGTTATAGAACACCCCCCGTGTTCTATAACCCTAGTATATTACATACAGTTAATATAAAAATAATAAATAATATAAAAAACAAAGCTGTGAATTGAATGAATCTTATTACACTGTTGTAGCTAAATCAAAGTCAGTAGCGTTACAACTCTAAAATTTCGTAATTTGTTTTACAAATAGACAAGATATCTAGATTACAGCTCTGTGCCTAAGTTGTTAAAATTATATATTTTTAAGACATCAACGCGCTCAGCCTTTTGCGTTTGTAACAATGTATTGTTTGACTTTTATTAATATATTTTTCAGCTCCAAATCGAAAATATACATCACATGTGGGAGATAAGTGTCAGAGTTTTGTTTAAAATCAAACACGTTAGAAATATTTACACTGACCCAAAAGAGAGGGAGCAGTTGATATCAATGTGGCCTGAAGTATTGAAAAAGTTCTTAGGAATGTCTGACCATAACTTAACATGTGTCGCATATGGGCCGGTTCAGAAATTCTTTGACAGTCTACCAGATAGGTACTATACAAAGTTACTGTCAATATTCGAACAAATTAAAAGGGATATAGCAGTAAGTGTATTTTTGTCTCGTTACATACATTACATACGGTTTTCCTTTGCCTACGGTAATTTAAAAAGTATTATTTATTAATAAATCCTTCACACGTTTAATTATTAATAACTTTTCGCGGGAAAAAGCACGTAAGCGTCTATAAGATTTCAAAACTCAATACATCGTTATCGATTCAACGACAGGTACAAAAAACGTCGCCTACCGAGTTTTCTATGACAAATAGATTAATAATAAAATCCATCAAAAGTACTGCTCCACGATAAAAGTGAAATACCTAGTTAATATTCAGATGGGTGTTTCATTATACGTTTTATTTATATTTTTTTTTGATAATATTAATGTTATTAAAGGTCTATTATAACATAATTATAATAGACATTCAATAAGTATTTCAGGTGTAAATTTTGGACAAAATGCTTTATTTATTAGGGACATAAGCAGAAACATTCATATATTACGATATTTAAAAAAGTCTATGTAAGAAAATAATTCATATTTACTTTAATAAGTCATTAATAAATTATGTACATATTTTCCACAGAAAGCGCTGTCAGACGACGCTGTGCTCTTTTTCCCGACGTTCCCGAATCCAGCGCATCTACACTACAGAATATTCTATAAATTCTTGGACTGTGGATATTTGACGATATTTAACGCGCTGGGGTTGCCATCTACCAATTGCCCACTAGGTTTAACCGATAATGGGTTACCAGTGGGAATGCAGATAGTTTCAAATAGGTGTAATGACCACCTCACTATTGCAGTGGCTAAAGAATTTGAGAAGGCCTTTGGTGGCTGGGTCCCGCCGAATAAAGAAGTTTTCGAAAGTGTTAAGACTGCATGAATTAAGTCTAAAATTGAGTAGAAAATTATACGAAGGTCCTATATAGTTTTCTAGGCGTTAGGCGTCTCTTTCACGATCTACGTTTATTATAATAGGTATATAATTTATGTCATGCCAGTACAATTTGACAGTTACCAGGCCATAAACACTTATAAAAAGAAAAGAATTTGACAGTACTTAACATTGATTTTTCTTTTATTGTGCAAAAGAGCATTGTGATATTTAAAGTCTTGCGTTAATAAATTCAAAATTAACAATAATGTTAGAAAAAATATTATTGTGATGTTAGTGGATCTGACTCAATCAACCTTACTTGTAGGAAACTTGAAAAGATTGACTTCTTAATTATCACTGTGATTAGTTAGACATAATGTAGGTGTATTATAATGTAAAACCCTAAGAAATACCAAAAAATATATCACAAATTAAAATTATGAATCAGTATAATTTATAGATTTAAGTTTTTTTAATGTCTTAGTAAAAAATCTGAGATTTTTTATCTAACTTTAGATATACCTAAAACCTTGGGCAGGAAACTTCAGGCACAAGGATCTCACTAAATTAAAATAAGTAATGAATATAGCAAAATCTATATTAAAATTATTTGGAATTCAAGTTTTAGTTTTTCATTATATGTTTAGAAATTTAAGTACTGTGTTTTGTTTACAATTTCCTAAAATCTATCATTTAAATTTCTTAAGTGAAAAATTCCATCTTTTACTTTTAAACATTATGTATGTTACATTGGGGACATAATACAAGAAAGGCCAAGGTGGGGCATGTTACAATAAAGATGGGAAAACACTGGTTTAGAGAGTAACAGCTACGTACATAGATTATGTTGAAGTCCTGTAACACCCTATGGAGAGCTATAAGGCTAACACATAATGCGTTGCACATAATGTTTCTTGAGTGATCTATTACAATGGGTGATCAAATCCAATACCTTCTGATTATTTGTCATGAGCGTTATGAGAACCACTAAACCACAGAGGTAATCGACAGACGTTATAATAATCAACTAATTATTACCTATCACAAAAGTTACTAACCTATAACATGTTAGCCGCATGAATATTTTTTTTCTAAAATATGATTAAGATCTAGAAATTTTCTAGAAGTATTCTAGTGAGAATTTGAAATCTAACAAGATATAAAACATTTTAACAATACATATTATATTCATTTCCCGTCACACGAATTATTGCGCTTCTGCACAGTTAGCTTTTACTAGACTTCAATCTACTTATACATAAATTTAACATTATAGTTATGTTATTGAATCGTGAGTCGCGAATCGCGATTGAAATTCAAATGTCCATTGTAAATTCATAAATCTACGTAATCATTCATCCATCACCTTAGTGAAATGATAATTGACATCGGTGCAAGCGTCCGCAACTAAAGTGTCAACCGTCAATATTGTCAATAGTCAAATAAAACCATGAATATGAAAATTAAAAACTTGACGCCAGATTTTTACACATAATTTACGCACCATAAAATCATACATTACACTCAATTTTATATTGTTTTATTGATTTATAATATCTAAAAGCATTATTTTAATTTATTTGTTAAAACTGGCACGACGCACGCGCACTAGTTCCATTACCCAAAATCTCCCAGCGCCATATTGAGAGAGGCGGACGTTTTACGATTTCAGTGATAAAAATTGTGGTTAGTGCAATAACTTGAAGTGAAAGACTTGATCGTGCCCTATGGATATATATTTGGGTACGTAAGGTGAAAGAAAATGGATCCTTTAAGTAGCTAAGAGCGTAAATTGATATTAACAAATGATATCGTAACCTAGACAGGAGACATAGGCCGTTCTAGTTATCAGTAGATTACCATCAATCCGCTGTTTGCTCACAGTTTTAATTATATTATTACACACGTGCGGGGAATAGCTATAGGTTTCTTGAATCTAGTTACATTAATAAGATTAAACGAATGCTTCACAAGGTTCCACGGTCGTATATAAACGGATTTCGAAGTGTTTATGTCGGCAGTTGACAGAAGCGTATATGTATATGACCGATCATAAGTCACCACACCCAGTGACCGGATTGTCGGTTTTAGTATTTATTGGTTTCTAGTTCGGATGATTGTTCACGCGCTATCGAGTCGGTGTGTGATTTTGTGAACGTTCGTGAACTTATATCGAAACGTTTGGTGATGTATGCAGTGAATTGATATGTCGTTTCTAGGAGTGGTGTGCCTCGGTTGATAGGCCTGCCGAAAGGACACGGCTCCACGCACGAGGACGGTGTGCGGCCCTCCGCCCAAAGGAAACATGGAGTGCTGCATGTCAGAAGAGGCCAAAGAACAGAAAAGAATCAATCAGGAAATAGAGCGGCAACTCCGAAAGGACAAACGCGATGCGAGGAGAGAACTCAAATTGCTTCTCCTGGGTGAGTCATCTCCAGAATTTGTTATTTATAAAAAAAACGTATAAATCAATTATATTGGTAGCCTCATTCAACACACAAAAGGTAAATATTAAATTATGGCAATTACTTCTTACAATAACTGATTATTAATTGATAATTCTAGGAAATCTGTAGGAAACTAAGATCTTTTCTTTTAACCTTAATAATTAATGCATATAGATTGATAGGTATACAACTATATAATTAATTTAGGTTTCCTCCTGTAAATGATTCATTGTTTGCAGTTAATAAGGATATAGATATGGGGATCATAAAAGAAACCCTTTCAGTTATTGCTAATTTATTACAAGCAAAATATTTTAAATATCAATATAGATTTAATTAGTATATGAGATACGCTATATTTCAGTTTTGGGTGGTAATTATAAATTGCTAGTTAAGAATTCTCTGTTGCTTTCATGGTCTCTCCTTGACTATCTGCTCTAGTACCATGTCTTATAAGAAACTAATCAATTTTCTTGCAAAAATAAAATTTAAAAGTCCTTTAGACTATGTTTAATCTTAGTGACAAAGTCACATTATGAATTTTGAATGCTTTTCAAATATGTATTTATTTTATCTGTTAATTATCCATTGTCACTAGGTATGTATTTTACATATCTATATGTTTTCTCTTTAGCTATGATAGTAGTATATAGATAACCTGTAAAAAATAATGCAATATGATTTCAAATAAGAAATACATTATCTTGTCTATTACTTAGTTAGTTTTAATATTTGGTGTTAATTTTGAACTTATAAAAATATTACTTAATTTAAAATTTAAATTATAATAATTTAGGGAACATACTAGACTAAAATATTATATTTTTTTTAATTAAGTAATTGAGCTAACAATGCTGTAATCTGTATTTCATGACATTTATTATAGGGAAGTATTTAGATTAACTAGGAAAATTATAGTTTAAAAACTTTTAAAACAGCCAGTTGTGAAGGTTATTTTTTGTTGAATTTCATTGTAATTTTGAATATTAAACATTAATGTATATTATGTTCTCGAAGCTTTGTATATAATCTAGCATCTTTTATAATCACACAAATGACTACGCTTGTTGTATTTATCCAAAGAACTTAATTATATTATCTATGAATTACTGAAAATTTTAGTTAGTTATTTCAAATACATGTCTACTGAGTGACAACAAACATATATGAAACATGTTTTTAAGGAATCTAGATAATTTTTGTTCCCACTATATCTTTCTGTCTGGTTGCTCATGATCAAGAATATAAATTTATGAAATATAATTTAATGATTTGTCATGACTCTTCAGTTCGTATATGTAAATAGCCAAATAACTTATGTCAATCATTATAATTAAAGGTATAAGTTTCTAGTGCAAATAATTTTAATAATGCGTAAAGATATTCATAATAAGAGGTTAATTAAATTAATAAATATACAAATGAAATCTTTAGAAAACATTCCAAAACTAAACCACCTCTGTGACTCAAACTTTTGTTGACTTATTCTAAGTATATGCTGAGTTCATGTTAAGGCAAAACAAAATTGTTCTGAGTCAGAAGTAGGAGATAGCTGAACAAAACATAACAGATATATATATATAGTTTATTTTCACCGTATGAGGTAGAAGTCCTGTGAATTTTAGAGAAAAATTAAAAATCTATGCACAGTCAGGTTTAAACATAGGACAGTAATAGAGTAGTACTGCTTTATACGTTCAAAATATATCCTTTGCAAAATACAACAACAGGTATTTACCCTCTTATTCAAAGAAACAAAATCCCTTGTGCGGTTTTAACTAACATACTAGTTAGTCTTGTTTGTTAAAATTTATTTACTGTGATTAGTGCTTAACTGTTCCAAAATCTTTAACTGCCTACAAGCAGAGATACCATAAATGTTAGACACTTTATTTTATAATTATTTAAATGCCTCAATTACAATTGGTTACACACCCAGTGTTAAAACATCGATTCTTAAATATTATGTAAGTGTACATATAACAAAAAAAATACTATCCCATAGATACTATCTGTTTACTACATACATACATACAACAGATAGATATACTATCTATCTGTTTTTATCATACATTGTGACCTGGTCCAGGTACTGGCGAGTCGGGCAAATCCACATTCATCAAGCAGATGAGAATCATCCATGGCTCGGGTTACAGCGACGAAGACAAGCGTGGCTTCATCAAACTTGTCTACCAGAACATCTTCATGGCCATGCAGAGTATGATACGCGCCATGGATCTTCTCAAAATATCATATGGAAATCCGTCCAATGGAGTAAGTACAATTTTCAATTCAGTTGACGTATTTAGACAAAGAAAGATTAACTTCTTATTTTCTAAGTAATGCTTGGTCCTTATAGACTTGATATAACAATTAATCGACCCTGCAATTGTATCACAGTGAAACAAACATACAGATTTTCTGTTTATATTTTACTCTATGTATATATTATTAAACAAGCAGCAAACTCACCACTTAGTATAATTTTCTAAGAAAAAAATCGATTCAGCCGTTAAATAAAGCAGGCTAAAATCCTTGCACCCAGGAACTATTAATAGAAATATAATCTTTTATTAAATATAGACAGGATAACTGCCTATCTATTCTCATTACCATTTTGCTACAGAATATTGTGCAATAATGATAATACCTAAATAATGGTTTAAAAAGTGATTTTTCTAAATGTATATTAAGATAATCAAATAAAAATAGGTAAACAAAAAGTTTGAAACGAGCAAAAATAAAATGACAATATAATGTAGAAGATTATAATAATTAGTAGGAAATATAAATTCGATTTTTAATAAATACGTTCTTCAGTATATTCTCTTTACAAGACTCTCTTCTCACGTACTTATTTGTAGTAGTTAGGCCTTATTGATTTTTTTGAAGATTAGAATATCCTACAAGAAAATTTTAAAACTTTGTATGTAATCTAAAAAATTCTGAACATGGATGTTTTAATCTTTGTTACTTGCTTTAGTTTACATTAACGAAGAGTCACGGGGGTTCCAAAACCTTACAGATATATTTAAGTGATTTGATTTGACAACGACAATTTAAATCAATCTATGTTATAAACCCGTTGTTATGACCGTTGAAAAAATAAGATAGGCAAGACCATATGACAACGCATTTACAAAAACTTTAGCCATGAATCATGATTTATATAACAAATTTCTAATAAAAATATATATTGTCACTAAACTTGATAGAATATTGACATCGCTTTTAATAATACCTTGGTTTTAAATTTGTAATAGGATATTCATGGAACATGACCAGATACCGCGCTATCTTTCACCTCTTACGAAATGTTTTACTAAACGCGAGGTAAAAATTGAGATAATTCTAAGAATTATATAGATATGAAGATAGGAATGATATACGAGGACGAATGATATGAAACTCGTAAGAATTTTTAATAGATAACTCTACATAATAATGTCATGAAAAAATGCGACTCGCTACAGTACATCTGTGTAGAGAGTCCTATTTTGAATAGGTACAGATCTAAAGATTATCTATGGTAAAGAGGTTATTTTTTTTGGTATACTGTAAAAAAAGATGCCTATATTGTCTATGCTATGTGCCTGAGGTAAATGCATTTATTCTATATTTAAAAAAAAGCCCGGAATGGCGCCTTTATATAATTCTGCGTGTTCAAACAAGAGCTAGTTGCGTACCTGACATACGATTTTTCTGGACTATGTGTCAGTTTGTCCACAAATATATAGTTATATATAGTTTTGTTTAAAGAATAAAAGTATTAAATTTGACAAACACAAGTGTCCATACTTTCATTACTGCCCTTAAAACAGGCGGAGGTAGTTCACAAATTTACTTCACAAAAATGGTACCGAGATTCTCGCAGCAATGACTCCTATCGTCTCATAATAAATCTTATTAAATTACGACATACAAATCTGTGATGTATTGGATTTAATTAGAAAAATACATAATTAAATCTATTTAAATAACTAACGCGTTTCAATTACTTTTCAACAATAATGGTTAGCAAGTTGTGTTGTACGCGCGTTGTAATTAAATCTGGTTCATAAAACCAAAATATGAGACTGCGAGGTATTTAAACAGTAATAGTAGACAATGAGGCAAATTGCAATAATAATTGATAAGGTTTTTGTGGTCCGATTTTGGTTAAGTACGGAAATTATAAAGCTATCCAAGTCAACAAATTGCTATTAGACAACCTTGAGGAAATCCCACTGATTTGTGTGTGTGATTTGTTAAAAATACTTAACACAACACAAATTATGAGTATCGCTTATAGTCTATAATGAGTAGCTCAAACATCACATTTTTTATAATATAAATCTCAATAAGACGTTCATTTAATTGCAAATTAATACGAGAGTAAAAAGGACAAAACAGTTTTAAACCTATTTATTGTTAAAATATATATTGTTTCTGAAACTCCTTTATCTTGGAAAAAGCTTAGTATCGATGTAATTTACGAAGGTGGTAAATATATATTTTGCGAATATATTGTATGTACATTATACATACAAAAATTTGTGTATCGACCTATGTATTATTAATGTAAGTCCTTTTAGCCTTGATTAAATACTTTGAAAGTTTAATTCTTTGACTATTTTTATTATAATTACTTACAAGACAGTAAATCACTAATGTAATCGTAGACGTTAATTTTTTAAAACTACGGTTAAACATTAAAATATAAAATGATTACTAACGCATGTTTTTTACGTTATGTTATAATTAATAGCAATCAACGAGCTTATAATTATCATCTAATTTGTTAGCAATAAGACTGAATATATTTGCATTTTCAAATAAAACCATATTTTGTACCATCTTCGTTCGTAGCTAGTAGTAAACATATAATGCGTATGTTTGGTTCTATCCCTGGCTATCAAGTAATTTAGCTTAGACTAGATTTATTTGCTTATAATGAAAAATGACCAATGTTAGAGTCATGTAAATAATGTTCCAAATGTTTTCAAATTATTCATTATTTTAAAAACAATTGTTAATACACAATTTTTTATGGAAGAGCTTGATTTGCATTGTTAGTTGCTCAGTAGAGAAATAATTTCCGACTTTAAAATTAGTAAAGTTTTACCGGACTTTAGCTAAGATTTCAGGGTCAAAGATGGATAAATATATTCTTGTACAGCTATATAGAAGTCTCTACCTCGCAGACAAGTATCAAAGTGAAAGACCTGATTTTAACAGTACCATCAAAAATTTCCAGGAACAGGCGGAGTTGATATCGGCGATCGACTTTGAGAGCGTGACAACATTCGAGAGTCCCTATGTCGAGGCCATCAAGGGACTATGGGCCGACTCCGGTATTCAGGAGTGCTACGATCGCAGGCGGGAGTACCAACTCACCGATTCAGCCAAATAGTAAGTGTCATAAAAAAACGTATTTATATCTTCACTTAGCAATTAATTTCAAATGAACTAGATTTTGAGTTAAGTCTGCAAACTTTTGAATATTAAAGTTTACAAATTATTTGTGATTTAGTACATATAACTAATAGAATTTTTAATTACAGTACTGTTTCTAGACCTACAAATATGTATGACAATACAATTTTTATACCTTAACACGTTTGTTTAAAATAACAAACATCAATTGTCTAGCGAACATAAACTATGATTAATGTCTGTTAATGTATGAATTATCATACTGACATCAATATTTTGTTTCATAATCAACACAATCGCATTAGGTGTAATATACCCACGTCATATTTTATATTCACCCAATTAATCACACAAAAATCTTAGCGGTACGAGTTCGATTCACAAGGATATAAATGTTAAGGCTTACATAAGTCTTCAAATAAGAATAGTAGAACCTCTGGAGGATTTTTAAGGTGATAAAATGACAATGGGTTCGATTCCCAGAGTGAGAAATGTTTATAATTCCGTATGTAAGGGACCGTTTTTCTATAGCTACTTGCAGGAGATTGATCGTGTCGCGGCACCAAACTACTTACCGACCGAACAAGACATTCTGCGCGTCAGAGTGCCTACAACGGGCATCATCGAATACCCATTTGACTTGGAAGAGATACGATTTAGGTAAAATGGTGGCAAAATAATGCATGATCGGATCTCTTCTACGGGTATGGGGCATCGCGTGCATGTGCTTTAGATGTTGCATGAATTTACAGCTATTTAAGTGATCTGGAGAGAATCGAAAAAGCCGATTTTCTACCCACGGAGCAGGACATTCTCCGAGCTCGACAGCCGACTACAGGCATTCTTGAATATCCTTTCGATCTAGACGGCATTATATTTAGGTACGTTTGGACCGTAGCTTGCACGTTTTGATTAGTTGGCTAAAGATTTCATAATAGGTTTTGGAAACCTTACAATAATGTAATCAGCTTATTGTAGGCAAGGTCGGATATGGACCTCGTGTGACGCGATAATCTTAAATACAATTATATTCTTATGTACGTAAAACATGCCATTTATATATACGTACTGCTCGTTAGTAGTTAAATTTGCTAAATGGTCGTTTGTCTTACGAAAATAGTTATTTGATGCAACATAAAAAAATGTTGTTTCAAAATCACAGACGAATCTGATTCTCCATTAGTTATTACGTTGAAGTAAAATTTAAAACCAAATATCCTTGCCACGAGGCCAAGGGATGAATCGATTTAAATCTTGTAATATGTTATTAGTAAGTTTTTCTCTGTACATCAAACTTGCATATATCAAAAAAGCTAAATTTATAATTGACAAAAATTGCTTTGTTTAAGATTTCAAAATCATACACAAATAAAACCACGGAAATTTTATAGTTCTATTTTCTTAAATTCTAGACTAAAAATAATATAAAATATTTAATTTAATTACAGTTTTTTTACTGTTATATAACGAAAATATTAAATAACTTTGAATATTTAATTTAATAAACTTGTTTGGTCTATAAAATGGTCATTGCACTTGAAAAACTAATAAAAATACTAAGAATTAAATATATTTAATTCTTGGATTCACAAAAATCGCGTTTTACGATACGTGCCGGGCTATTAGCAATTTTGATACGAAGTATGTATAAAAAATATCTAGTGAAATCATTTATAAGATCAAAGCTTATCGCTAAATAGCACAAGTAATGCTTAAGCCTTCAAAATTTGCTTTGTGATAATATCGCGCTTTCTATTGTAAGTTTTGCAAATCAGGCATATTTGGTGAAGAGACATTTTGATACTGTTAGTTCGAATGTTTGTTTTCGTTTGAGTGCATATTTATAAAACTCATACTGAAATAAGAGGGTTTGAAAATTATGCCATATACTAGCATAGCATTTTCCATATTATTATGAGCTTTGTAAAAAACTTGCCAATTAGAACGTACACAGCAATGATCACTAATTGTCAACGGTTTATTTATATAGTCTTGTTAACCCCTATCGATTTACCATTTGCTCGAACGGTGAAGGAAAACATCGTGAGGAAACCGACATGTCTTAGACCCAAAAAGTGGATGACGTGGGTCAGGCACTGGAGGCTGATCACCTATTTGCCTATTCAATTTAAAAATGGTCATGAAACAGATTCCAAAATCTGTGGCCAGGACCTAAAGAGGTTGAAGCGCCACTGATTTATGTTTTATTATCCCCTATCAAAGCATGGGAAATAAATCCTGTAGCTAGGTTAGCTTCATGTCTGATACAGGTCGTCAATTTTTACAAGTGTAAATCTACAAAAATAATTTCGACCTTGGTCAAACAAAAAAACAATTCCTTCACCAAATCTGCCTGTTGTCGTGTTACATCTTGAGAATATTTTAATTATTATATGATCTTTAATGATTTCATTAGTCCCTGGTTTACTGAATTTATCGACGACGATTCGCTACTCGCCTGCGTCAAAAGATTGACTGTAAAAAGGGAAACGTTCTGTTATAGGTATTATAATCATATGTATGATTAACATTGTGAATAACTGTAAAATAACAAAAACTGATTTTAAAAACCGGGGTGGTGTATCATGGTCGCAAGTTGGCAGGTTTTAATGCAATTTTCCGACAGTTAAAATTAAAAAAGTAAAATTATTAAATACAGTGTGTTTCACATTAAAATTATAACGCACAAGAGCTCAACGTTATTAAACAATTCAAATTATGAATTAAATCAAGGTTTACAAAAAAACATGATATTGGACATAGTAAAAATACAATGCATGGTTCCTATTGATAATAATAATTCCTTTTTACAAGAGACCTTGCCATTGTGTGTTACTCCTCTGTGCGAAAAGTAAGGAAACGTTTAAAACTCATTGTATACGTACATCGTAGGCCGATAGCAGAATTCATTGTTTTAAATATGTGAAACTCCAGACCACGTTCGGCCGGTTTGTTTTACATTAATAAAAATTTCTATAAATCTTGATCTTTTAAACCTTCCTATGAACCATTCAGGACTAAATAATCTGTCATGAGTTTCATACCTAATCTATGTCGCACTGATGCGTCGGTAAAAGCGAAAGTATTAACATATTTAGGCCGAATAATTATGTCCGGAAATCTCATAACAAAAATTAAACAGCACGCGTTAAAATATCTTATTACTGAGTTATGGATGGGGTAATGTTTAAACGCTTCAACTAGGACACGCACCGATATGGCATATATCTTGCACGTATACTAATTGTTCGCTAACGAGATATTGTTTTTAATATATACACAAACGAAGCGTAAAAGGTAATGTAATCTCAGTAGTTGTTTTTAACGCTTTACAGACGTTGCTTTACTAATATTGATGCCAGTCTCTATAACTTCTTTTTATGTTTAGAGTTATAAACTAAAAAACCAGTGTTGCTGCTATCGCGTCATGGCCTCAGGTTTCTGTATCTCTTGAATATGGTAATAAGCCGTAGATTTTTATGATCAAAGAAGCCGGTTTTTCTAACTATAATATCCTTCACCGTAAAAAATAGTGTCTGAAGTTATTATACAGGTGAAAAAAAAAGTGTAGTATGTACACATGAACTGTTAAAATGTTAAGAAGCACCACGAGCTATAGAGATTGGTATGGTAGGAATTTTTTGATTTTCTCTGCTTTGTGTATTGCTAATGCTTGGTGTAAGTTAATATAGTTAATAACATATGTTTGTTTCTTTATACGTGTTTAATGTAAGTAAATGGGTAATTTTTGTATACGTTTGGCGATATAAATTGAATTAACTTTACAATACTGACAGTTTTTTTGTGAATACAATTTTTTTTAATGTAAGGAAAAAGTTTTGCGCGTAACAAACGCTTGCAGATTACGTATACATATTTGTCGTATTAGTATTTTAATATTTTGTCAAATTTAGTAAAACTACTGTTAACCAATTTTTACTTAAAGGGCTTCAAAATTAAATTTTGGCTAGTGATATGATACTGAACTCTTGTCATTATCTTAAATAAATTCTTAAGAACCCAAATAGCGGGATTTCTAGTTTGTGATGTTGATTTTTGTAGATTTTTGAGGTAATAATAATTTTATGTATAGAATGGTGGACGTCGGCGGACAAAGATCGGAGAGAAGGAAGTGGATTCACTGTTTCGAAAATGTCACATCCATCATTTTCTTAGTAGCACTTAGCGAATACGATCAAATTTTATTCGAGTCTGAAAATGAGGTGAGTGAAAAAGTTATTCCTTTAACAATTATTGTAGATGTTTTTTGCAGTTTACTTTTTTAAAGCTTGATTCGCACATATTATAAGAGTATAGCTCTTAGCGTAAACTCAGTCATAGCAATAATAAGTCATAAATATAAACGGAATGAATGTTTGCATCTCTGTTTCATTAAACTGTATTACATCTATTTCATAAATAGTTTACGGTAATCGAAGCCTATAGTTCGGAGTGCATCAATACTTATCACAATTGAATGCAATTTCAGAATCGAATGGAAGAATCAAAGGCATTGTTCAAGACGATCATCACGTATCCCTGGTTCCAGCACTCGTCGGTTATTTTGTTCCTCAACAAAAAGGATTTGCTCGAAGAAAAAATCATGTATTCGCATCTCGTCGACTATTTCCCCGAATACGACGGTAGGCTTTCGTTAATATTGTATTTTTCAAATCAGTCACTTTATTATTTCACAGAATCAATAATAATTGTCCCCCAAAACCTAATATAACCTCGCCATATAAATAGGTTTTTGCAATTAGCGCCATCTGTTGGCTTGATATGATAAAATAGTCTTAGCCAGTTATAACATCAAACTTGGTTCAGCAGTCAGTTTTTTATTATTTATTTGAACCACAAGTTAAACACACATACATACGTACATACGTTTGTGTGTTATAGTGGATATAATCGATATGAACTATACTACTATATTCGGCGTACTACTCTCATCTCTGAGGTCGTAGAGTCGAACCCCGGCTGCGTACCTACCGATTTTCTATGGACTCTCTTCACACCAGCGAGTACGGTGAAGGATTACATCCACCTTATTCCAACTCGCCTTAGAGCCAAAAAGTCGAGGGCGTGTGTCAGGCACACAATTATCACCTACTTGCCTATTAGAAATAGCAAATTATCACGAAACATTCAGAGGCATAAACGTTGTAGCACCACTTGTTTTTCTTCATAAGTGATTTATATAAAACATGTTTTAACTTCATTTGCTTAACACACGTAAATGTTATTTAAAATGCCACGTATTTATAACAAAATTCGTTTAGATAAATAATTGTATGAGTGACTTTATTAGGGCCGAAATGCGATCCGGTCCCTGCGCGGGAGTATATACTTAAGAAATACCTCAGAGAGAACCCAGACCCCGACAGGACGTGTTATTCGCATTTTACAACAGCAACAGGTTTATATCGTGTAGTATGCTAGACGTGTGCGCTAGTACGCTGTGTACGCTAGTACGTACAACACGTACGTAAACGTAACTTGGCTAGATTAAGAAACTAACTTTGTTCGCTAATTATTGATTTAAATATAATTATTTAAGTACTGTTTCGTCGATTAGCTTCAATTTAAAAAAAATAGGCCAAATACTTGGCTTATATATGCAGTACTTAAATTTTTTTTAAGTCAGTAATGATAAGAAAAGGATCGTAGCTAACGCTAGTTGCACTGTTAGGTCCGCAACGCGATGCCAGCACTGCGCGTGAGTTTATTCTGCGAATGTTCGTCGATCTGAATCCCGACGCTGAGAAGATAATTTACTCGCATTTCACCTGTGCGACGGGTAAGTTGTTTCAATTATTTCATGAAAGTTTCAAAGATATAAAAAACCTAAGGCAATTATGGAACTATCATTGAAACCTGCACTTGATATATGTGTATTGTGTATTTAAGATTACTTAATGGTTGTGTAAAATCATGTTCTATTTGACTTTATATAATGGTAATGAGAGTGAGAGATACAACTTCATACAGGTTTACATGCGAGTCAACACAGTTTATCATTGACAATTTTGCTGTAAGTTTAAGTAATGAAATAATTTTAAAAGGTGTATTTAGTTAAGTTCTAGTGCGTTTTGAATATTCAAGGATTGAGTAAGAGCAGTGCAGTTGGTAAGTCCTTTGTTATTTAGATTTTGCGCTAAAATTTGAGTAGTTTGCTTTGTGTGTGTATATAGAGTATGCATATATATTTATTAATTGCGATTATACATGTATAATAATATATTTTATATGTCCAACAGTATAGTTTCAAACAGCTCCGATGTCCTTTTTATTTATTTCTTTTAAATATTTAAGCTGTGTTTCATGTAAATCGGTTTACCAAGATGGTGTAAGCCAGACTGTGGGGCATAAATGATAAATATTTATGTTTCGTCTCTTTTTTTCTTTTTCAAAATCTAGCAAGAGTGATAAGGACAAAATCGTTTTTTAAGTTTATTACTATATGGTTTATATGTTTCTATGTACATATTTTCTGTCATACGTAGGATTTTATTTACTTCTATTTATTTTTTATATTTTGCATGCTGCTTTGGATATTTATAAAGACACTGAAAATATTAAATTAGTGTTCTGTGCCGTGAAGGACACAATTATGCAATCAGCGCTAAAAGAATTCAATTTGGCATGAAGCGGTTGTTTAGTTAAGGTGTTTAATAATAAATATTTATTGCGTATTTTTTAATATTCTTTTATTTGCCCTAACAACTCATGCACAAAACAAAGGTAAGGATTTTTTCTATTTTCTGTATACATTATTTTTTATACTTTTATTTCTGTTAATGTTTCGCATGCAAGTGATTTCAGCGCAAAATCTAAACAAAAAAAGTATTTCCCTCTTAACTTAAGCACTCTATTGTCTCTTTCTGTCAAATTGTTTCTACGCTGTGTTGAGAAAGACATGATAACTAAATTATAAGATTGTAGTTAGAGTCTAGAGTGTAGAGAATCTATAACTGCCACATTAAACATGGGTCCTTGAATATTAAGCATCTATGGGACCATCCCAAACCATTTCGGAAGAAAACGTTTATTTTAGACATTATAATGGCAAATATATTAATTAAGCAAGCGATAAAAATGGAGGAGGAGATGTAATGTTTGAATTGTGTTTGCAGACACCGAAAACATCCGATTTGTGTTCGCGGCGGTGAAGGACACGATCCTGCAGTCCAACCTGAAGGAGTACAACCTGGTGTAAGGCCGCGTCTGGCGCCCGCACAAATCTGTGATTGTGTATAACACGTAATTTAAACATCATCATTTCACGACAAAATGTAAAAAATTCGCGAACTGATCGGGTGGACGAAAGTTATTCATCTTAAACAGATTTATGACAAGTAAGGTTAGATTGTAAGTCATTTAACCTAATTAATGGGCACCGGCGGGCGGTGCCGTTTCAGGAACTTTTTGACATGTTTTTTTTTTATGATGAGGTAATTCACAATTTATGTACGTGTCTGTATCGGTGAATATTAAATTGTGCATTTTTTTTAAAGCGAGCGGCGAGCCGTGGCCTCGCCGTCGCTGCTTTTAGTCATTGTTTTAGGATTTTTGTAAAGTTTGTTGCCATAATCTTTCTACTAGTATACGTGAACGTCCAGAGGAATGGATTCGAACAAACTAGTCGGTCGAAGGGCGTGCCGCGGCCCCTTCGTATTGTATATCGTATTTATTTAAGCGACGAAGCCTGTCCTTCCTCCCTCGCGTCCCGCGCACTACTGATTCTCTTCGTTTTGTACATTGGAATTCTATTGACATGTGTATCGTTTGAGCTGTTTTGTTTCTACAAGAAATGAATTGACTTAAAGTTTGCGTTACTAAGGCTTCGCGTTCGCGACGGTGTCTCTTCTCACGTCTGTTGGAGAGTCGGAGCCGACGGGCGTACGTTAGTTGTGTAAGGACATTTTTAAATGCATTTGATATAAACTTTTTTTACTAGGAACCCAATACAATGCGATAACTGTTAAACTGAAACTGATGTTTTTTTGCACGAAAGCTTAACACGGAATGTAATATATTGTACATTTGGGTCTAAATGTGCCGAGTGAATTGAGCTGACAGGTCAACGCCGAGTTTTGCTATTGGCACACGACTGACGAACGATGTCGTTGCGTGCTCGCACTGAAGCGCGAACATTTTATACGTTGTTTTTGATCTTCCATATTTTAGAGAATATTTTTATTATTATATGCTTAATTTAGTGTGTTGCTTCGTGTTTACGGTTAGTTATTTTATGTATAGTAAGGAAACCGAGTTTCTATTTCGAACATGTAACTTATTTGTATTAACTTATTTGTTGTTGTGACTCTGTAATATTCTTGGTTATTTTAAGCGAGGACCGATACCCGATACTGTCAATAGCAAAACTGTTTGCTTCTCGATATACATACATCTGTCCGAAATGCTCAAAATCATGTGAATTTGGAACTTAGCGCACAATATTGGAGTCTTTCTATTCATGTTACCCATTGCAATCTCTGTGTATGCCATGTACATAGTTGTTTGTACAGCGATGTTTTTTTTCTGTTCGGCGCACGGTCAATTCCTAAAACGCTTGCGTGCCGAGCGATTCCACCATCTGTGACAGTCGCTTATATATTTTTGTTATACTTATTGTTGAATGCGTATATATTTTTATTTACGAGGTGGGCACCGTGTGCCTCGCGAAGCGTCGAAGTGTTAACGATGACGTCAATTTCATGAGATTGTTTTAATGTAAACCAAAGATATAGCAACTTTATTAAATTCTGTTTCGACTTTTATTTACAGTCTCTTAAATCGACGTCACTGGACTATTCAGATAACAGTACATTAGTGTACGTATAGTCTACGCTGGGTCCTAGGGAAACTATCGTATACTATAACGAATCTGGCCCTTACGAGTTGTAATCGTTTAATTTTCTATGACTATTTGATCTTTAACTGTCCGTTTAATTAATGTTCCCTTGTTTACGCGATTGTTTACTTAGGGTCCATCCATTCTCACAGGCTTTACTTGTAAGTGTGAAGCATACATTATACGACAGTAACGCTAGTTTAACGGACTGATTATTTAATTATAAACGTACTTATAAACACCAACACAGAGGACCAATAAGAATATCTTAAAATTATCTCTTATTTTGGTCGTATAGTATATGTCGGAATATTAATTGCTCGAGCACAAATTATTTTAAGCTTCACTAAGTTACCCTTCAAGCACAAATGACAGAATGAGATTTTATTTATACGTGTTAATTTATGAATGTTGAGATGCGACTCGAGATGGTCTCGGCACGCAACGCCTGCGCCGAACGATGCCGATCTTCCTTTCAATGACTGAATTTACCGGTGTGATTTTTTTACGATTGGGCGATAACTACACAATATTGCTAAACTATACTATAGTCTAACGTTGCTTTACCTTTTGCGTGAGATTGTGAGAATTTTAGCTTAAGTTTCGACTGAAGATGGATGCCTGTATGTAATATTGTAAATTATAATTTCTCATAAAATATAATTTTTTTCAGCTACGTTGTTTGTTTTCTTTACTGCGTCATTTAATTTAAGTTTAAATCTAATTTATAATCCATGACCATTTCATGGAAACAATAAAGTAATAGCGATTCGTTTTACAGTTAATTATTTTACAGCAGTCATTTGCTTTATGGAACTGATTTTACCATATGATAGTACTGCTCGTTTAGTGCAAGCGTGAAACGATGCAAATTATCATTGAACATTTTATTGCACGAACATGACGTTCATAGACAGACCTTCACCAGACAATTGTTCAGTTTTTGACACGCTCGCAATAAGTGCGGCAGAAGTGGCTTTAAACAATTTTAGATGGCAGTACGCCTCGTTAATCCTATTTAACCCGTCATTTTTCTGTGGTGTCAACGTTTTCTTAAAATTTTATCAAAAAAGCATAATTATAGGACAGAGCACATTCAACCCATGGGTTTTGGAACACACTAAACAATTCGTCTTATTCATAAGTGATTTAACGGATCTGTTGGATTTCTTGGACTGGTTAAGAACTCAAAGATTTAATAACACAGGAAAATATCTGGTGATATGTAACACTATAGCTGGATGGACCTGTGATGAATCTGTTGCCGTTAATTTACTTTGGAAATATAGGATAGCAAATGTTATTTTTATCAAATACGACGACTTTCAAAAGCCAATTGGCTATACCTATTTCCAAGATTCCACATGTCGCAACGGCCCACCCATAGAAGTAGAAAATTGGACCACATGTATTCGATCCAAAAACTCAACAAAATGCCAGGATATGTTTCCTATAAAGTTTAAGAATTTGCACCAGTGTCCTTTAATAGTTTCGACTTTTGAACAAACCCCATACATGATGCTAGAGAATGGTACTCCGACTGGAGCCGATGGTGATCTTCTAAGAGTTATCATCAAGGCCTTGAACGCCAGCCTTATAATGGTAACACCAAAACTTGGCTCTGGTTGGGGAAAACTCGAAGAGAACGGTACTTGGTCGGGTTCTCTTAGTGACGTTTACTACGACTGGGCCAACTTTTCAATGACATCAGCCAGTATCACCCTTCACCGATATAGATATTTTCAAATGTCCAAAGATTATAACACTGTCACGATTGTCTGGATCACGCACCCCTCAAACCCAGAACCGTCATTATTTAAACTTTTGAGGCCATACAGGAAGGACGCTAAAATAATTTTGTTTTTAAACTTTATTGTTATCATGATCGTAGTCGCCATCTTAAAAAGTAAGTATTGGGCAAGTATTCGAAATAGGTTTAAAATTAATGATATTCCTGATGGAATAGTCTTTTATTCTTGGGAAATCTGTGTAGGCTTGCCAGCGTCTAAGTTGCCGAAAAAGTGGAGTTTGTTGTATTTTACATTTCTATGGATATTGCATTGTTATTTATTGAGAACGTTATATCAAGTTTACCTCATAAGCTCATTACAGTCTGATGTGCGCATAGATGGCTTTGTGCGTATTGAGGATGCCATTACTGCTGGTTATCCATATGGAGGCGGCCTGGCTCTTAAAGATTATTTCATAGACAATCCTTTGGTCTATAACAACTATAAAAATATCGAAAGTAATCAAGTATATCCCACAATGAAAGAGATATCTAAAGGCTTAAAATTCGTCGCAGCCGTTAATAGCGAGGCTACCAAATTGTTTCTTAGAAAACCGAAAAGAAAATTGCACATCTTGCCTGAAAGAGTTATAAAAAGCCCTACAGTAATATTTTTTAAAAAGTACTCCTCGCTAGCCCAATCTATTAATTTAATTTTGACAAATCTAATAGAAGCAGGGGTTGTGCAGAAAATTTATAAAGATAATAGTTATCTTCGCAATGATGTGGATAAAGACGCCCCCAAACCAATAGCATTACACGACTATTCCGGTTGTTTTATGATATTAGTAGGTGGTTGGCTAGCTTCCTTAATTATGTTTTTAATTGAAAAATATATGTATCACAAAAAACATACACTGATGAATAAAAGGAATGCCATTAAATCAATTTAAGTTAAAGCCTATACCTAATGGTATAACGTAGTTATTAAAGTTTGTAAATGTAGAAAACCGCTATTAAGAATTTTCCGACACGCAAACATGTAATCACTGCACACTAAGGGACTCCTTAAATAAAAGTAATAAAATGTAATTCGTACAATATTCCTTTTTCAATTTACCCTAAAAATGATAAATAGTAAGATAATTGTATTTCATTGGAAAATACATTAATAACAGTTTATCTGTAACATCACTTTATTAATTTATAGATTAATGGACCTTCTGTCACTTCACTTATAATAAAATATTGTAGTGACCCCTAATGTAATGCATATATTTCGTAGTTAGTGGTCAAAATCATTCAGACTGAATGTGAATTATATTGTGTTTAGGCTGGTTAGCGAACCTTTGAATAATAATATGTTTGAAAGATATCCAGTTGAAGAAATAATAGAATTAATGGCACAAAACGCTGCTCAAGTTGCTTACCATAGTTTCAAGTGGCAATACACAACTTTGATATTATTTAACGCTTCATGTTTATACGGACTTGACGTATTTGTGAAATTATACGACAAAAATATTAAACTATACAATGTGATTGAATCCGTACCGGACTTAAAAAGTGTAGATGTTAATCAGTTCATCTTATTCGTAGCTGATGTGGCAGAGACACAGGCGGTCATAAATGCAATAGAAAGACAAAATCTTAATGCAAATGCTAAATTTATAATAATTTGTAAACATCGTACCGAATGTAACGAGGCTCAAGCCGTAAAAATACTGTGGACTTATAGAATTTTTAACGTAATATTTATTAAAAACGAAGATTCTTTGATTAGTGGGTATACATACTTTCGAAATGAACGTTGTGATCACCCAATACCCCGGAGGCTTGAACATTGGGACAAATGCATTAATTTTTCTAAAAAAGTTATAAAGCTTTGCAAGAAGCAGATGTTTCCACCAAAATTTAGGAATTTTCACCGCTGTCCTTTGATTGTTTCGACATTTGAACAACGTCCCTTCATGTACATTAATGATGGTGTACCGTATGGTGCTGATGGAGATTTGCTACGTTGCATAGTGCATACTCTGAATGCAACGCTTGTCCTGATTTCACCGCGTGATGATGGCGGCTGGGGAAGTTTTGAGAATAATACTTGGACTGGTTCTCTTGGTGATGTTTACAACGACCTGGCCAATGTTTCAATGACATCAGCCTCAATTACTTTCAATCGATTAAAATACTTCGATATATCTATAAATTATAATAGTTTGGATTTAGTTTGGGTCACCCATCTGTCAGAATTTGAATCTTCATCGCATAAGTTGTTAAAACCGTTCACTGGAAAAGCAAGAGGGCTCTTTGTAGTTACATTTATGATTCCCCTTATTATACACATCCTTTTAAAATTGAGAATTATGGAAAAGATCAAGACAAGATTCAATATAGGTTTATCATCAGATTCTTTTCTTATCTATGCATTACAAATAAGTTTGGGTTTTTCTGTAACCAAGTATCCGAAGAATTTTTATAAACACGTGTTTCTATTTTGGGTATGGTACTGGTTCTTTGTAAGAACTTTGTATCAAGTATACCTTATACATTCCCTGCATGCAGATGTACCTCTAAATACTATAAATACTTTAAGAGATGCTATCGAAGAAGGATACCAGTATGGAAGCAGTCCGGCTATAAGAGATTATTTTGTTGATGATCAATTTATATATAATAATTGGGTATTTATAGATACCGATGAAATGTTTTCTACTATGATAGATTTGTCTAAAGGTAAGAAATTTGTCTTTGCTATTAACTCGGTGTTCGTTAAATTGTTTACGCGTAATACGCGTCTATCATTACGTATTCTGCCACGTAAAATATTGAATAGTCCGACAGTATTGTTTTTTAAAAAACATTCGTGTTTGACACACGATGTTAATCATGTACTGACGCGTTTTTTTGAAGCTGGTATACCAGATGCATTATATGACAACTACGTTTATAGGCCTAAACAGAAAAATAATACACAAGAAGTACTTTTTTTTAAACATTTTCATACTTGTTTTGCAATATTGGTATTCGGTTATATATTATCCATCGCTGTTTTTATATTAGAGAAACTGTTTGGCACAGATTGTAAAATATTCAGAAATGTCTATCGGTAAATTAACATTTTAAAATAATTCTACCTTGTTGCGTGTCTTTAGCATATATTTCTTGTACTAAAATGTATGTTATTCAATCACTACAAATCACCATGAATAAAATATAATCACTAACTGTCGTATGTAATTGATAGCTTTTCGTAAATTATGAAGCATAATAACTATTCTGCTTTATTCATTATTTTGTAAGTATTAGGCGTTTTAAAATTTTTGAGTTGATACTAAAGAGTTGATTAACGAACACCTTTGAAACTGCTCTACAAGTAGACTTACGTTTAACTTAATTATCTATTAGTTAAAAAAAATAAAAATACGTAACCTGATTAAGTAAAAAAATCTTTAATGAAAAGCATTCAACCGTACAAATTATCCGGCTAGTTTAAAAATGTCTGGTGTATTAGAAAAAGATATTATAGAAAGTTTAAACACTGACTTATTGGCTGAAAGTGCTGGATATATTGCGTACCATACATTGAAATGGCAATTTGCAACCTTAGTTTTATTTAATGCTACCTATTTATATGGAGTTGGTGTTTTTGTGAAAGTATACGGTAAAAAAGTTAAGTTGAACACTATTTCAAGATCCATGAATGATAATCATTTCGTAGATGACACAATACAATACGTGCTATTTTTAAACGATATTCCAGATATTGTTTTGACGTTAGAAGCACTGAAATTCCAAAAATTTGACCCAAATTCGAAATTTATTATTGTATGTTATGATGAAAATGAATGTGATGAGAACGAAACTATACCAATGTTGTGGAGTTATAAAATCTTAAACGTCATCTTTATCAAATACGAAGATAAATCTGTAAGTGGCTATGTCTATTTTCCAAACGAAAATTGTTACCATCCTACGCCTGAAAGACTTCAAAATTGGGAAGACTGCATTCATTCATACAAAGATAGTAAGCAAGTTTGCACAACACGAAGAATTTTTCCTCTAAAGCTAATGAATTTCCATCGTTGCCCGCTAATAGTTTCAACCTTTGAATTGAATCCATATATGTTTATTAAAGATGGCATCCCATCCGGAACTGATGGTGATGTGTTGCGGATTACTGGAGAAGCTGTCAATGCAAGTCTAGTTGTCATCTCACCCCGTGATGGCATGGGCTGGGGATATCTTGTCAATAATTCATGGATTGGTTCTCTTGGTGATCTTGACAAAAATATAGCAAACCTTTCCTTCACTGCTTCTGCTACCATGAATTTAGAACGCTACCACGATTTTGATATATCTACGATCTTTAACACAATAACAATGGTCTGGCTTATTCATCCATTGAGATTAGAATCATCTTCAGTAAAATTATTAAAACCTTTTACTACCAGTGCATGGTGTTTTATATCGATAACATTCGGGATCTTCGTTTTATCACATTATTTTATCGATCACAGTGTATGGAGAATCTTGAATAAAGTGAAACGAATTGATAAATTTTCTCATTATTTTATTGTCTATACAATCCAAATAACTTTGGGCGTGTCCGTTACCAACTATCCTGTAAACTTTTGCAAAAATCTGATTTTATATTGGATCTGGTATTGGTTTCTAGTAAGAACATTTTATCAGGTTAACCTAATATATTTCTTGCAAACTGATGTTAAAGTCGATAATATTCACAGTATTCAAGATGCCATAGCTGAAGGATATAAATTTGGAGGCGGTAAACCTCTTAAAGAATTTTATTCAAATGATCCATTTATTTACAATAATTGGATATCTGGAAATAGTAACATAACTAATATATATGCTAGTTTGGCATATGTAACAACAACTGAAGGTGAAAAGTTTGTATACGGGGCTAATATTGTATTCGCAAAAGTATTCCGGCGTAATACTCATGTGGAGATTCATGCGCTTCCCAAAAAAATTGTAGAAAGTTACTCAGTGGCTTATTATACAAAGAACTCTTCAGTGACGCGTCCAATTAATTTGGTGTTTACTCGATTATTTGAAGCTGGAATCGTGAAAAAAATATTTCAAGATTATACAACTATTTTGCCTGAACCTCAGGAGAACGCTAACATTCCCCTTACGTTAAACCATTTTACAGGATGCTTCGGAATATTAATATTAGGATGGGTTTTGTCTTTTATCGCATTTATTTTTGAGATACTTAACAGTAGACGATTGCGTAAAAAGCAGAAAATGTTTGCTAGTTAAAATATTGGTAATGTTTTAAAATGTAAGACTCCCTTACTAATATTGTATGCGTAATAAATCATGTAATTATAAAAAAATACGGGGTATTTTTATTTCCACTTGAAACTGTTTTCGAAATTCCACCGGCATAAAATGTATGTTGTATATTATTGTGCACACCATTGAATAAAAAAAATTACAACTTTGCAATAATTTACAATAAACTATGTATTGAATAAAACATATTTTTACAAATTTTTTATCTTCTATGCCGTTGTAATTTTTAATGATTTCACAATCAAAGGAATATAAACGACCAGGGAAATATATTTATTTATCTATTTAAGTTAATCCAGCTTACCGAAGTTTAAATACATATGTACAGGGGATATTTTAATCACACGTTTAGCAGTAGTTAAGTATATCAGCGGTGGTGCAGGGTTTAAGACAGCATTCATCAGCCAAACCGCCCCTTTTGTATCGGTTCCAATCAGCACTTATAGCGGCACGACGCCCTCCCCACATGAGTTCTTCAATCCATTTATCGCCACTTGCTAATGCGGCTGTAAAATCAGTTGATTAATTACAAGATATTTGATAGATGCAAGTATATCGAAGGTAGACTAAAATGCAAAATGACGAGATATGTTAATTTAGCCAGAGTTCAAACATGATTCCATTTCTTTTATGAATAGCCTCTTAAAGAAATAAAAAATAAACCTGAAGGTTTATAATAAAATGTACTAACCGACAATAGATTGTGGTGACGCTCGTTTAGAGACGAACTCAGCGCCATAGCAAACTAACACTCTGGCATTGGCAAGTTCCCTTCCACATAGCACCACAGGTGTTTCCTGATCGGCTCGCGAAAACGTCATCACACAAAAAACTATCACGGCAAGCTTCATGTTCCAATTCTAAAAGATTAAAAAAACAAATAATACTGAGAGCAATCTACGCCCTTGTCCTTTAAGCAATCTATCAAGCCTATTAAGTCGGTTGTTATGCAAGGAACGTCTACGAAAAATAGAGAATAAACTTGTCTAAATTAAAAAGACTTTATTGCTAGTAACTAGCATTTCTTCGCATCATTTTAAGACGTTAGTCTAAATCTCGTTTGCCTTTTTAGTATTTCAATTCTTACCATTAGATAAAAGCTTATATTAAGATGTAGCTTCTCTAGGTATTGAAATATATGTTTTGATATGATAAGATTGGGAAGCCCAGGTTTATATAGAGCGCTTTAAATTTTAATATTCCTATTCCATGGTCATGTTGTATAGGCTAGCGGAAAGCGGGTTTATATCTTTCAAGAGTTCTTCTTTGTATATGAAGCTTCAGTTGTTATCGTATTAGATTATTATTAGTATTAAATATTTTTAATTTATAATTTTAGAGTTCATAAGTATGAAGCCTGTTTGCTTACGTCGTTCTGTTAGTAAATGTTGTAAACGGGAAAAGGGACTGTGCATACATGTATATAGGCATAGCTTAAGTAAATGTTGTCATTATTTTAGCAAGTTAGATTAGTTTTTACTCGAGTTTTCCCTTCCGCCGTTAAACACTTAAAGCTATCAGTTGAGGGCCTGATTTTGTGAAACACCAGTCGAGTGAAACTAATCAATCTAGCTAATCGCTAAGAAAGCGCCCGAGTGCGGCGTTTAATAATGCGCTTAAAGCTAGCAAAATTCATTATTTTACCCGCGCGTTCCTGCACTCGCCTTAGAGACGACAGCAATCATCGCGGAGCAACGGTCGCACATCCACAGGGCTGGGTCACTCGAGGGCATTCTGTACGATTTGTAGTATATGCTATACTTAGATAAAATAGTAATATTCGGCTTACTATTTGTGGGTAGGAGAGGGCTACGACTAGAGATTGTGAAATAACCAGTGTGGGATTAACCAGGTGGCGAGAGTAAAAACTGCTGATCTGCTGAAACTTATCCAAATCTGCATTTTGCATCTGTAATCTGTAATTGTTAGTGCCGAACAAAAGCTTAAGTAATCTATTGCACTTATAAAACACCAACAAAATTCTCACCTATAAATCGCAAAAAAGTAAGTATCACCTCAATATTATGTTTTAGTTTGGCTATTAGTTTATTATTTGTGTCATTTGTTGTTTGAAAGTATTTAATTATAATGAAAAATTCAACGTAAAATTTGGAAATGTAGGTACGTATAGAATATATAAATTAAATATAGAAATTGATTAACACCTAATAAGCGCCAAATAAAATAAAGGTATCATTTTCAATAAAATAATCATATAATATCTGTTTAGTTAATATAAACTATGTGGTTTATATATATGTATCTTTCTTTTCTATTGAACAATTACATATTATAACATATTCTATAGATTAGTTTTTTGTAATGGTATTTATTATAACGTTGTGTGTGTCGAGCGCTGGCGCAAAGAAGCGTAGTGTCCTCATCATAATGAAGCGATAGCGACTGACAATTGACAAACAAACGTATGCCCGAAGTTCGCGGAACAAAAATGAAGTAAGCGCCAAATGCTTTTTAACTCGTAAAATATATATTTAATAAAATCCTTAGTAACAACTCTAGATTAAACTCATGTCATGTATTAAACATTTTGGCTCAATAATCGGCATATTTGCAAATTATATAATAATTACACTTTGTGATTATTTTAAATCGAAGAATTACCTGTTTTTCATCAGAGTAATCTTATAATATCAAAATTATAGTGAAATATCAATAAGTTGTGTTTGTTTCAAACATCACGTTCACATAAAATTCAAATTTATGAGTGATTTAGAATTATTCCCCGTCTTAAGAAGGCATTCTTGTTAGTAGTTTAAGTACTATTTGATATGTATGCTGTAACTAAAAAAATAAGTGTGCATTTAACAACTACTGTGTAGTTTGCAAGCTTCACTATAAATTTGCCGTCCAATCCAAATTTGTCGGAAAGATGTTTTAATGTTATCGTATAATAACGTGACCAGGCGTCCCGTTTTGAGTCCCTTTTTCCAATTACAAGTCCCGGTGTCCCCGGAATGAACTATGGGACGCAAAATTGTCTCGTTTTCAGAAACCGATCGAAAATTTAAGCAGCTGAATATAAAAAAAGAACGCGCCAAGAGTTTCATTCTTATTTGAAATCGTCACCAGCTTTTTAAAACAAATTTGTGCTTATGAAAAATATAAATATAACTAGACATTTTGGGTAAGTAAAATTTTGCCATTCGTAAATTTTAAGCCAACTTATTAAATAAATAACTTTAACAAAGTGTTTTATTTTTCATTGATCACTTATTACTTGACCTAAATTAAACCAATGTCCTGTTTGGAGTCAAAGAATCAGGTCACTTATTTTTCCTTTATTTTACAAAATAATATTATACATCACAAAATGTTACATTAGAAAACCGCTGTGTAATGTAGGTAACCATGGCAGTCTTGTTTAGATGCGCGACAAATGCATGTAAAAGTAATTTTTTAATTTATAGTTTATGTTGGTTAGTGTCCAACACTGCAGATAATTGAAAGCCTACTATCTAATATCTGCTTGGGTAGACTATTTATAAGACGCGGTAGCAAATACCGCAACGTTCTCTCGCCATATACGTTGTTTGCTCTCGATGTACCGAGCCGAACTTGCGTTACCGCTCGAGTCTGTACGTCATGCTCCACACATTTTTATGTATGTACGTATGTCATCTCGAAAAAAGTGCTCGACTAGAAGACATTTACTTTTTCTGTTATGGGCAGTACTTTGCAGTGTTTAAAAATTCCTGGATATAACCCTATACGCTTTAAACTCTAAACCTACCAAGTAAGCGTTGATTATTATTTGTATTTGCTATGTTCATCACTATAACCATACCCGAATTGTCACATCGATTACTCATCTAGAATTCTGTGTCTAAATTATCATATTCATGTAATTTATTGAACCCTATGAACAGCGTCATTTCCCCTGAAATTATTAATTCTCCCAAAATAACTAACCTTGAGACATGACGCGTTTAAGCAAATCTAAATTCTTCTAAATTTAGCATCAAGTACTAGACATGTACTAAATGTTTTGGGTTTGAATGTGATTTCTAATTTCATCTGTGAATAATTTTAGAAGTCCCATATTAAGATGTTGGTGGTGTTAAAACACAACGCCAAAGATTAGTGATAATCCAGTTGTGTGGTGTTGGAGTTATGGAATAAAAACTGGATGTGTCAATCTGTGTTTAATCTAATGAAGTAAGAAATACTATGTATACTTTTTCAGTTTTAGTTTTTGCTTAGTAAACAAACCGTATGTTATGAATTCTATTCCATCGTTTCTCAAACATTGTTATGGCGCGACCCCGTCTTGAGAAACGACGCCTTAATTTAAAAGCCTCGAAAATATGTTTGACGAAAGTTATCTATGAAAACTTGTATTAGACATTTGAAATATTTTTTATTACACTATATTTTAGTGCTGCTTCGTTCGCAATTCTGTACAGCTCATTCGCTGATGGTATAGCTTCTGAATTACCAAAGGTATTACTTTAAAATGCAAATATTGGTCGGATTAGCCGAGCATGGGTAAATTTAGTTATGAGTCTAAAAAATTAAGATAGTTTAATAATAAAACACACAGATAATCATCTTGCAGCGTTCTTATAAAATTGAAGTCGACTAAAGAACTTTCGTAATCTTTTAAATATTATAAAGTAATAAACAAATATATATTTGGGGTATTAAATAAAATTAGAAAAGTTTAATCATTTTATTATCAGTTGTGCCCGAAGTGCTATTCGATTATTTAACCCAGTCCTAAATATATCAAAATATTAATTTAACCACGAACTAGATGAATACTGTTGGAAGAATCTTTCGTCGACGTACCAATGTCGCGGCTACGAATTACACCCGAAATTACACCGACCAATCAGAGTGCATTTAACTTACGTCGCGCTTGCGATTGGTCGGTGTCAACTGAATAAAATACGCAGTAAATTAATTTCGGTAATTCTTTAATAGATTTGACGACGAGTGTGTATTGTATATTATAATAGATACGTCTGCATTCCAACAACTTTAGTTTGATGGATTTTGAATAAATATTCAGAATCTCACTATCTTATTTCATACATGTGCCAAATCTATAAGATGTGATTATTTAATCTACCCTTTACTTATACATGCCTACATTACAATTCCAACCGTATTTATCTATTTCGTAAATTCTCATTATATCACTTTATTTGCTTGTTAATTTTATTGACTTAATCCCGCATTTATAAAAAGTTCAAGTCCAACATAAAAAATTCTGTTCTATCAATTCATGGAATGCCTTTGCTAAAGTGATTCTGCAGTCTTAAGGTCATGGTTTACTCCATTTAACCAAAGATATGGGGGTTTTCTTTAATCACTTTGGAGTTTTCGGGGCAGTACAAAATGATGTTGCTGATAGTACATGCTTCCACGCAGCACTCAGTCGCGACTTGCCTACGCAACCGACGCCATTTCTCTTCAGCTAGAAACCGACGTCTATTCACACTCTTCTGAATATCGCGAGGTGTGAGTTTTTCTAGAACAGACAAAATAAAGACAAATTAATGCTAACACGTAATATTATATAAAAATATAGTTAAAAATCCGGCCTGTGTATTATTTATAGTAGTGCATTTTATTTTGTTATTAATTCTTCGCATAAAAGTTCGCACATATGCGATCACTTTATTGTAAATGACGTAACATTAACGGAGAGCTTTGTACATATGGTACATCTATACTAATATTAATATGAAGTAAGAACTTGATGGAATTGACTTTGAACATTCTATAACCAATATAAAATCTTATCGTCACTAAGCCGAAAACTGAAAAGGCTTTTTCTTAATAGTTCGATTTGCAGTTTGAGAAACAGCGCTTAAATGAAAACGTTTCTTGCGTAAGAAACTACAATTTACAAGAAATATGACAGCTTATATCTAACTTTTATATTGAAGTTACAAAAAGAAGCCTAACGATGTGGGCAAGTCGCTGCGAGCATTTAACAAAGTAACAAGAGATTATCGTTATATAAAATAAGGTGCTATTTTTCTATGTGCGCATAACATTTGCTTGAACGGTGAAGGAAAACATCGTGAGGAAACCGACATGTCTTAGACCCAAAAAGTCGATGACGTGTGTCTGGCACTGGAGGCTGATCACCTACTTGCATATTAGATTTAAAAATGATCATGAAACAGATTCATAAATCTAAGGCCAACCTAAAGAGATTCTAAAAGTAGCGACACTGATTTATTTTTTAAAATAAGGTACAGTATCGTAGTAAGAAAGTTACTTAGAATACTAAGTTTATGTTTTGTTTAATTTGAACATATATCCTTCTAATTCATGTAAGTATATTAGAAGTCTTGGGTTCGAGTCGTGACCAATCGACAGTGTTATTATTAGTAAAACTTTACGATTGTGGGTTATACTTCATTTCATAACCTTAATACATATATACAAATTACGTTTGTCCGCTATGGACTCCTAAACTACCGAACCGATATCAATCAAATATGCACACCGTGTGCAGTTTGATCTAACTTAAAAAATAGGATAGCTTACATCTCAATTTATTTTATTGCAAATATTTCTTTATTATTTGATACAATAACAGATGGCGCTGTGTTAAAAGTACCAACGTTTCACATATTAACCTTTCATATAAGGTCTCCTACCTATGTAATATAACAAAAATCTTAGCCACCGCAACGCTTCGCCGAGTCTGTTAGTTGGTATATATATTCTATGTTTTAAGCATATTTTATTGTTAATTAAATATTGAAAACGTACTTTGTGAACGTGATTCATTTGTTTTAATCACTACTTAGTATAAAACAAAGTCGCTTTCTCTGTCCCTATGTCCCTTTGTATGCTTAAATCTTTGAAAATACGCAACGGATTTTGATGCGATTTTTTTGAATAGATATAGTGATTCAAAAGGAAGGTTTATATGTATAATAACATCCATTAAATAGTGGTAAAGTACTGTTATTTTTGAGGTTTCTAATGTGATGCCGTAAATAATTACATTTTTTCCGCTTACATTGCAAACGCAGGCTGAACCCTACGAGTTTTATCAAAATAATGTACTAAGTATTGTACACATTGAAAAGGTCTACAGAAATCTAGTCTAATCAGTCTATCTCTTATGGATAACCCACAATATTTTTTTTACGACAAATAATGGCTAATTTTCGAAGCGATTTTGACCAATACATCATTAATCCTTAACCAATTAAATACCTTGAATACATTGTTCATTTAATATAGATCTATACAGCCCATTACAGCTTTTATTTCATTAGCAGCGATCGAACGCATATATTATCGGAGCTTTCCAGCGACGGAAATAACAATACATAATAAAAACCTGCTTTTCATCAGCATTGCACCCGTGCGAAGCTGGGGCGGGTCACACTAGTATTTTATATAACGCTATAGCTATATGCTTACTTCACTCACGTGTGTAATAAAATTTAATTTTTGTTAATCTTTGTTTATTTTCATTTTGTTTTCGTTTATTTTCGTGTATATTCGTGTATTTTCGTTAATCTTCGTGTGTCTTCGTGTATTTTCGTAAATCTTCGTGTATTCTCGTTAATCTTCGTGTATTTTCGTTTATTTTCGTTAATCTTTGTGTATTTTCGTTTATTTCCGTAAATCTTCGTGTATTTTCGTTAATATTCGTGTATTTTCGTTAATTTCGTGTATTTTCGCTAATATTCATGTATTTTCGTTAATCTTCGTGTATCTTCGTTAATCTTCGTGTATTTTCGTTAATCTTCGTGTATCTTCGTGTTTTTTCGTTAATCTTCGTGTATTTTCGTTATATCTTCGTTAATCTTCGTGTATTTTCGTTAATCTTCGTGTATCTTCGTGTTTTTTCGTTAATCTTCGTGTGTTTTCGTTAATATTCGTGTATTTTCGTTAATCTTCGTTTAATTAATCGACCACGTATATACAAATTTAAGAAATGACTGTTTTCATATGGCATTTATTAAGACTGGAATGTCTGACCATAGGCAACTTTCTTAATACTCCTTTTATAATATAGGTCATGAGCATACCCTACATACACACCTTCACGTACTTACCCTCACGAACACACCATCACCTACAGATGGATCGTATACCTACAGGTTACAACATAAATTACCAGCAAATCGATATATTGAATGTGATAAACAAAAACTGATCTTAAACTGAACTTAAACTGATAAAAATCTTTTACTAATAATGGCTTTGTTTGTTCCTTTATATTCAATATATATTATAATCTATCAATAAATCAATCTTATATAGAACTTATAAACTAGAATTTAATATGAATTTGTGATTTGTAAAATTGTGCTTTATGTTTATATTTGAATGTGTATTCCGTTTTGCGCTTTTGTGTGTAAAATAATTATTTGGATATTGTTTGATGAGTAGCTGTAGGAATACTTTAATAAAATAAATAAATAAATCACACAAAACAGCCAAATAACGTATCACTTAGTTAAATGTATTGAATATTTTTCATTGTTTTGTTGCCTTTTGTAAAAGTTAAACCTTTTTAAATATCATGTGTATGGAATACATATCTCTCTGAATATATTTTCTTTGTATTTATTACGAAAGTTAATTTATTATCAAATCAACATTATTTAAAGCACAATTATTTATAGGCTTCAGTTATCGTTCGTTTAATGAAAATTAAAGTAACCCCAAAGTTTACACGAACCAAAATAGTTGGGCGCATCCGGTTCTAACAATGGCTTTAAGTTTTATTCAGAGAATTAGTCCGGTCTCGCCAGACTCACCACTTAGTTACAATTCGCGACGGTATTCATTCGCTCATGTTATCCTGGTAAGTGTGCCCAATTTGTGAAAGTTTCTTTGATTCATCTTAACCCCTCAATTGGCACCATTTAGATAATTTTAAATTCTAAAAGATATTATGGTTATCAGAACCTATCATCTCATGAAATTTTGTGTGCATATTGGGTATGTCTGAGAATCAGAGAACATCTATTTTTCATCCCCCTAAATGTTAAGGGTAGTCCACCCCTAATTATTTTTTTAATTTTTAGATAATTTTTCATATTTTTTATCAACTGTATCAACAGCATTAAAAAATACATACAACCCTAAATTTTCAACCCTCTACGGTCAACCCCTATTTTTTATTATAAATTATATACATGGCAAAACGACGTTTGCCAGGTCAGCTAGTTAATAATATAGTAAGGTTGTGACAATATTCATATATCAATAGGGAGTTGTGTTGTGGGTAACTGGACAATAATTAGTCAGTGTTACTTAGTACAGTTTATGAGTAAAAGTAGGTTTAGTGTTACAACTAATCAAACACAAGTCTTATTAGACATGAATAGGTGTGTGTGCATGTGCGCATGTTTTTGCAATTCTAACCATACTTTTATTTAAAAGCGTGCGACTTTTGACCGTCATCCATTTAAATCCTGTCAGCGTTTTCACTAACAGAGTCATCTATTCATACAGTAGGTAAACAATTATAACAACTATATTTTTTTCGATTTTTCGGCGTGGTGCACGTAATTAAAGACAAGAAAATAAAATTCCTAATAACAAAACTAAAAAAAATCAATATGAAATCTTTTGCACGTGAAAACGTTAAAATAATTTCAATTTGATTCAGTTACTAATACGTTAAAATCATTTACAAAATAATTCCTAATAACAAAACTACATTAAGAAATTATTTTGTCGATGCTTTTAACATATTTGTAACTGAATCGAATTAAAATTATTTTTACGTCCTCACGTGAAATGAAATTGAATAAATCGTTTAATAGATATGAAACAGCATTGATTATAAAAAAATATCCACCTAGATTTTTGGTAATACATATTCAAAAGTGAATTAAAAATCATTGTAATACATAACGACGAAAATAAAAACATATATTAAGAACTTAAAACGCCTATATTCCACCTATTAAATTTATTAAGTAAATCGATCTAACTAATTGATACTTAAAAATACTCACCCATCAATAACGATGTGTCTCTCTTAACAATTCTGTAGACGTTATTGCAAAGGTTTTCAATAACTGAGGAAAGCCATTTGCTACAAGTAAAAACGTGATCCGTCATTCTGTATGTTTCCGTGTCAGCTTCGACAGGATTGAAGGCGCTGTGTAGTAGAAGAATGATGTACACCTGTAACAATTATTAATTATAAAAAAAATTGATTTCAAACACCTCTACAAAATTCAAATAGCAAGTATAATTCAAGTCACATAGAACTCGCAGATGTAATTCCATTTTCAAATCGCATAGTTTAAATTTCGAACGAACAAAACAAATTTAAATATTTTTGTTATTAAATTAAATCGAAAAAATTACGCACATAATATTTCGGATCCATTTTCACTAAGAGCACAACAGATGTTTGATCCCTCAAGACGTTATGAATGATGTGTCTGAAATTGAGAATAGAATAACGATCTAATGGCCCATAGTCAATTTAAGTTGTTTACATCGTTTACAAAATATTGTATTGGCATTAAGATAACGGGAGTCATAAACAAACCAAATTCAAACATCAAAAGTGCATTCCAATTCATTATGATAGCGATTTTAAATACAGCTTTATATTTGATATAAAAAAATATGTGTTTTATAATATATCGCTCACTCCCTTCTAAAGTATCTTCTTAATATACTTTAAATTACCTGACTTTTCTTCTTCGTTTTCAATACTTGATTGAACATTGAATTCTTCCAAACCACGTCTTTCAAGTAAAAATATCCCGATTATATTCTATATATATGTAGAAATTCTACCTTAAGTCCTATAGATATCATTTTCTTTGTTCACAAAATGTGTATTTAAAAAAGAATAGTCATATGAAAATCTATCTGCCTGCGTTTCGATTATACTTAAGATGGAAAAAAAATATCACAGAATATAGGTAACACCCTTTGATATAAATTTGGTTACTAAGCAAAGAATGAATATCAAAGTACATTTTTCGTGCACATAGCAACAGTATTATCTTTAGCGCCACAGTAATCAGTCAACATAAATTAAAAATAAAAGGTCCTTAGGTCACTGTTTACTCAGACAGATTGTGACATAACGTAAACAACATTAGTATCGTACAAAACAAGTCTGTCCTTGTCTATATTATATCCTATAGCTAATTACTGAACATTTGAACAACTCTAGTATTTATTTTTAGACAAAAAGTAAAAAGTCAGCAAAAAGCCAATTTTTTCGACCCAACACACATACAATACCGCGTTTTTAATAACGTTTTATTTGTTTCAGATAAGTTCAATTTTTAACCTCTCGATTAACATAAGCAAGTGCAATAGAATAATAGAAAACATGAAGACTTTTTACAATATAGGTTAGGTCTAGAAATTGTAGGAATTTCTCAGAGTACAGTGTATAGTAGTCGGTACACATACTTAGTAGAAAAAAGTAGTCAGAAATTTTTACTAAGTTAGACCGAGCTCCTTGTTTAAATTTCTATTCCTCAATGTTCTGTCACTAAATGAAATTTATCATTACATATGTAATAATAGTATATATCTATTGACACCCCTATGTAGACAGCGAAGGCGACAGACGGATAAATTGTGATAAGTGATAACATCAATTAACATCCTAGAAATAATGGTTTTTTGTAATCATAAATATATCTTTATTTGATTTTTATATAATAAATGTTTTTAACTTTACATAATTAACAAATATAGGCCATAGTATCGTTGCCTCGTAAAATGTAACACTAAACATAACATTTGGTTTATATATGAAAACTCAGAAACTATTCGGCGTTCCGTTTGACCCATTTTTTAAATGATAACTGCCAAAGTTAAGCAATTAAATAATTTTATTGTTGAATACATTTGATAGAGTGGCGGGAACAATACAACAATACACAATTGATAACGATTAGACGGCATGAGCTATTAAAATTAACTTGTTCGGAGATTACTAATATTTAATATTAGCTTAGACATAAGCTAAGGAGGTAATTTTTGCTGGTTTTGCTTGGGCTATGGAAATGTTATTTTAGTTTAATCGTCATAACCAATTATAATTCGCCATTGCGCATTTTGTGGCTGATATATAGTGTGATTCTAAACCCCTAGGAAAATCATTAGAACGTATGCTTAACTTGTATGCGGTGTAAACTTAATTCAACCGCCATATCTTACTGACACCCAAAATCGGTGTTTCACGCCAAGAAGAACTTACCTATGAAGAACATTCAACAAAACAGACACAGATATATGAGGCTAAAATAAGGTTTATAATATTTCCTGCGGTGCGTGAAGGAAGGAAGGTGCTCCTAAAGGAAGGATCGTCGACAAATCTAACCATTGTCTGGCCAGAAGAAGCTGAGAAATTGTATAACCCTAGCGGCTGGAATGGCTTGTTAGAGAGTGCTGGTTTAATTATAGGTGCATCTAAAACAATATATTTCATATTGTATATTAAACCAGCTGCCCCCGCGAAGTTCGTTTCTCCTTAATGCCTATTCTACCGTTTATTGCGTACGTAGTACCAACATGGAACATTTTGCTATGCTACCCCAGACGGTTTTTTGTGATTTTTCTTTAAATAATCCTCAGAGTTCAAAGTATAAGTTTTTAAAGAAAAAATAAGGTGCTGATTGTAGAGGGTTAATGAAAATTAAAGGTTGTGTGTATTTTTGTACGCTGTATCATTATTACATATTATTATATAAAAAAAACAATAAAAAATAAGGATTAAAATTTTGGTGTGGACGTCTTATCACTTAGGGGTTTGAAAGATAGTAGCCGATTCTCAGACTTACTGAATATGGATAAAAAAATACATAAGAATCGGTCGAGCCTTTTTGTATGGGAACGAACATTGTGACACGAGATTTTTTTTATATTATATATTATAATATTAAAATTCTAAATTCTAGTGAAATTTTATTAAATCAATTGTAATTTTACGTGGGGCCGCGTTGAAAATGATTGATATCTAGTTGTAGATTAAATCGTTGAAGTACATTGACACGATATTTCAAGTGTATCCTGTTCGGATAAAATTCATTTGACCAAAATAGATGTTTGATAAGGATATAAGAAAATCTATTAGTCCTGATTTTCGTAACCGATAAAATGGTCCCAATGTAATCGTTAATGTCGATAGATATTAGGCATAAAAACACCTGATCTCTACGTAACTAGTATTTATTTAAAACTTGACATTAACGTGTTAAATTCTTTAATACAAATATTTGTTTATTAAATATAATAAATAGTAAGACTACATTATAGTTAAATAACAAGATTTTTGTTTCAATTTACTGTTTAAAGACTATACACTGTTGAAAGGAGGTGAAACCAGAGAGATGCTGTGCTGAATCCGGTGGAAACAGACAGTGCGCTTCAGATGTTCCCTGGCTGATCATGACGGTACGAAATGAACTTCCGATCGAAGAGAATATCTTTCTAAGAAAAAGAGGCCCAGATATTCTACCATTATATTTATTGAACATCCCTCAGCATCCTATTTTCCTTAAGTGGGACACAGAAGATCCAAAATAGTAAATGAATCAAACTTGGGCTGCTCTATGAATTTATTTGTATTTATCGTTTTCAGTTTCAAAGCAAAAATTTTTTTTTCCTTCCGATTCAACAAATAAACCGATATTATTTTCAGCATGTATATTCCAAGATACAATTGGCAATTGGCGGTACACGAAGACCTAGAAAAAATTTTACAGTCGACACGTATGTCAAATTATGTTATGAACAATACTTACCCCTTCTTTATTAGCTAAGTAATACTTACAATTCCTTACTAATTTTATATTTACATCATACATATCTATAGGGTTTCTTGACCCTCATGTCGATGGAATATTATATATAATGTATATTATAATACATCAAATATATAATATTTTTATGTAGATGGTATAAATTTGAAAATAGATGATTTGTGATATTTATATCACTACACACACATACACATATTAGATTTATCTAAAAACTTATTTTTGTGAACTATCATACTATCTTCCAAAAAAATAATGTTGTAATATGTATAACATTTTTTAACAATTACTTATTATAAAACGTGGCGTGACTCGATATTAATAAATAAATGATGTACTGCCTGTTTGTCAAATATTTGCTTTTTGTATAAGTATGGTTATTGTCATATTATAGTGAATTGATGTGACTTCACCTCATCTGTTTATCATCCATAGGACAAGTGCCTAGTGATTAAGATTATCACATATCATACAATCTAAACATGATTGATTAGTCTTAATTTAAATAAATAAAACGAAAATACTTTTAAAATTAGTATAAAATTCTTCTTGATTTAAGCAATACAGATAGAAAATATCCGATGTAAACCTCCGTTCCGTTCTCTGAAAAATATATAAATGAAAATTTAATTTTTGGATCGTAGTGATCCAAAAATTAAATTTTTGAGGTCAAATCACACGTATTCGAAACTCCTTGTGACGTCGGAAAAAATCTACTTTAATTTTTATACGAATGTTTGCTGAACATTTGTCAACAATTCTTTCTACCGTCAAGGTTATAATACAACCTTTCCGTACAACTTAAATGATATTTGCTTACATTATGTGACGCGAAAACGATAAACTATCGCGACTCAGCCCATCTTTGATAACACTATCAGTATATTTTAGCGCATTAAAACTGTGTACATGTAACGTTCTGTGTTCTTTATAAAATTTCATTATTTCTACCCAGAGTATGTAACATAATGTTAGTTTTGTTATTTTATACATGCATCACTATCACAATAACCAGTGCACTACCAGGTGAAACTATTAAAAGTCAAGGTATTGTTCATATATTCGCTTTTATATTTTATCTGTCTATATATATCAGTTATGTATATGTTAATTCTGTGATACGTAAACGTGGAACATTCGTTGTTTATTAATAATTTATTAATAGTTAATAAATAGCGATAAATAAATGCCCTGATCTATAAACAGAACCAAACCGAGGTTCAATGCATAAACATGCTTTTACTAATGATAGATAAATATTTAATTAGCGGATATAATACTCAAATAAATCTCAATATTATTAGCTTGCGTATGTAGCTTTTATAAAAGACGAAACTTTTAAAACTCACGCGCATGAATTTCAATAGTGAAAATAGTTTCTTTGTTTCATAAGTGAGACGTCTTGTATGAAAATGTGGAGTAAGATTATTTTTCATTTCTTTATATCGCTTTATAAAAGTACATGTTATATTATGAAATGTTCTTTAGAAATCTAGAAGTCGTTAGTCTTCCGTACAAGACCGATTATTTAAATTTCCTGTTCTTGGAGATTTGCACATGATTCCTCCGCTATTAGCCCTTTCTAAATTATGACTGCTTTATTTATATTGATTTTTTATTATGTAAAATATAAGTAATTAGTCTTTACTACTTTTTTTATACATTATTTTATAAATAATATAGGAAAGGTTCCAAACAGTCCCTTATTCATTTGTGATGTGATTTCAAAACTAAAAACTGTTTCACAACAAAAATTGTAATAATTTTAAATAATCGTTTTGTTACGGGCAGTGAAAGCCAAATGGTTAATCATGCGATTTTAACCGTAAAGATATAATATATAAATATATATGTCAAGCTCAAATATGTATACATAGCTGGAGCCTGGAAAACAACTAAACGGTTTGGAGGAAAGTAATAGAGTGCAGTTAAACTTTGTTCATGGGTTGCTTACGCTTAAACTTAATCAAGTTCTTTTGCAGTGTCGAATCTCAGTTTGTATTTATCTTTTTCTCATAGAACTGAGTCGCTGCATGTTTTACTAAAATGAATGCAGTCAAAAGCCTTACTATTAACATAACTCCGACGACGACATTACTAGTTTAGCAAATGGCAGTTTAGAATGCTTAGAGGATTGTCGTAGTGTTATTATTATATACTACCTTATTTGGTATTTGTATGTCCTTATAAGGCTCTGAGTATTTTAATGAAACGACGCTCTACAGGAAACGTCTATTGAATATGAGTATTAGTACAATACTGATCGATATAAATGCATTAATACATTTACATTTAAATTATGCCATGTAGGCACAGTACATCCCACTTACTAAAATTAAAATACATAGCAAATAGTACATTAACAAGGTAGAAAAATTTCATGACCCACTCAAGAACTTAATGTAACATTGATATAACAATACAAAAAGTATATTTGATTCCGTAAACTGGATTAAACATCCTTAATAAGTTTAAATAAAAGTCAAAATCAGTAAGATATAATATGTTATTATCATCATTATTACTCAACATCTGACTAGTTGTACCCTACATTTATATTTTTTTTTTAATTTTAGGTGAATGCCCAACATTTTGCGAAGGGTTGGCTTATAAATGTATAAAGGGACAATGTTATTGTGCAAATGGATTCGCCCCGAACTATTACCAGACACAATGTGTAAAATGTCCAGGTAAATATATAATATTAAATTATTTCTCTATCTTTACATAAGTTCGCTGTAAAAGAAAACTTTTTTAGCGGAATATGAATTCAGTTATTTCGAATTACATTATTCAAATTACTGGAGCAGTGCAAACACGAAGCATCGTGATATCTGTGGAAAAAGCGTTTATATCCAATAGATAAGTTTTATTAAAGTACGTTTTGATAACATACATAAACGATCCAAAAATGAGAATAAAATAGAATATTGTTTACAAGTAAATATTGTATAAAACCTTATTTGGCTTGTTTTTAAAAAAATACGCCTATTCTAACTAAAGATTCAAAACAGGCTATCCCTGCTCTACGCTCCCTTAACTATTCGCTAATCACTCATTAAATTCTATTCCTTAGTTTGCGCCGTTCTGAGATATATTAAAATTATTAATGTATCATTAGAGGTAATGTGAACTTTAATAGAATTTTAAATAGTAGTTTTGAGTATATGTAATGAAATGACTACCATGTAATCATGACCGTGCTAGTACTATGTTAGACTAAATATATTCTTTGTATGAAATAGAAAGAGAATACAGCCAACGTCGGGATACTGGACATATAGAACAAACAGTTTCGCGGTCGCTCGGCTAAAAGCTAAATTTGCTTCTAAAAAGCTTCGTGTGCTTTGCAAGGCAACCGTATAAAGCGCAAATTCGCCCCAACGGAGTACTGCTTTTACATCTGGGTGGGAGCTCCCCAGTACCAGCTCCTTCCGTTGGCCGTAATGTACAAATAGTGGCTTGATCCATTGACGTTGCGTAGATATGTGGGACCTCTGCATTTACGATGAAGTTTTCAGTCCATTCCCTTTTCGGATTAATACCTGCAGCTGGGTTTCATCATCGGACATCGAGGTAGAATACGACATTTCTACCCGTTTGACCTGTATGTCCATCGTCAACTCAACGTCCCTGCGGCTATGATGTGTTTTAAGTATATTGTCTTTCAGGATTAGGAGAGGCCTGTTATGGACCGTGCTGCGGTGATAATATTACTCTGCATTGTTGGAACGGAGTCTGCCAATCATGTTACGGACCAAACGGAAACTGGGTGTGCCGGTAACTTGTTCTTACTAACTTTCGTTCGTGCTCTCGTCTAAACCTCAAATCAAAAAGAAAAGTAGGTAGGCCAATTTGTGGTTTAAATGTTATACGTATATAGCAATGTCAAAAGATAGGTTGTTTGATATTTTTAGTATTTACTTCCTAAATTGTCATCTGTTCTCTGTAAGTGTTTGTATGTGTGCCTTTTAAAATAAATACGTAAATTATGTTCGTGTACTTCCGTTATTTTGATTGCGCATAAGTCGAGTCAAATTAAGCTAGCTACTATACCTTATCTTTTTATTCATTATATTCAAGGCTCGCATTATCTTCCTAGGCCATTTATATCTAGTATTCGATTATACCAAATATTATAAAGCTTTATTATCTATGGTTAACGCAATTACTGAATTTTTAAAATTGAAATGAGCATGTTATCACTTGAACCAAGATCATTAATCAAACTTTTTTCTTCCATTACTTCACATTCAAAACTCCTTTGTGACACTACAACCCTTTGGGGCCTCAGATAGCGTCCGTGTCTATGATCATTTTTATTTGAAGAGAAGTAGGCGGTCTACCGTATGTCTGACACATATCAACGATTTTGTAAACATACATGTTGCCTTACGCTCAAAAATCAAAATACGCCATGTAGCGAGTGTTATATACGCACATATACAGAGAATAGATTGGTAATCGGCAAGGGACGAACCTATGATATAAATGTTTACGTTTAAAAAATAATAAAACCATTATGAGATACACCTTAATATATAATTTTACTAGTAGAAGATGACAAGATATGTTTACCTGAGTGATATTTTTTTCAGAGATTCAGTGGATCACATAGTACTTGTATCTGGTACTCAGATTGTGATGGCAAGTGCGCTGGTGTTAGGAATAATTGCCACCTTCGTACTCCTTTATAAACTTTGTGCTGCTACTACGATCAGGTTAGTTCCATATTTCATGCATTTTTTGGTAATTATGAACAAAATTTAGCCTGTTACGACGGGATTCACTCGCTAGGAGCACCTGGCTCAACATGAGAATCAGTCACCTAATACATAATAGCAATACTGTAAAATTGAGCCTAATCAATGCTTAAAAAACAAACAATAAAATAATTCCTCATAGTACTAGTGTAGATGAAGAGCATTCTACCCTTTGAGGATTAAAAGAATATTAAAAGAAAAAAAAAATCAATGACCTATTTCAGACCTGTGGGAAGAAGTGTAAATGGGTCAACGGATGGAGGAAGGCTATCCGTCGGAAGCTTACAAATTTACGTCGATGAACGATTACGTGATGCACCCCCAAGGTAAGCTTCTTAAGATTCTAGTAATTAAACTAGAAACATATCACATCTTTCTTCCTTGTTGCATTGCTCTAATTATTTATACATGCGCCTAGCCCACCTCATTTTAAATATAGTGTTACAAAAATAGACAAACATCAAAAGAATAGTAGAAAAATGTTAATGTCAGTTCTGATTACTACCAAGAGATGGCGTTCTAATCTATTTAAATCCAATCATGGGCAACGATATAATTTATTACCTAACCAGTACCGGCCGTAAGGCAAAATAATGAGCTCCTGATTATTTTTATCAAGCAATGTTTTTTTTCCTACAATCAGTGACAGGCTCTTGTACGTTGTTTTAATTATAATAATTATTTGTAATTATATTAATTTTATACTTTCCTGTTTCAGATACACCAGAACAGCGCCTTCAGAGTCATTAATTTGCCCGGCACCTCACTATCTTAATTCTGGTTTTGTGAGTATTTTAATAACTATTTGTATAAATCGATAATATTAAATAAGCTAAAGTATAATGAAACAAAACAATCTACAAGTATGATTTTAAAAACCGGAATAAACATAAGTTTTATAGCTCAAATGTGAAACCATGCTATAGTCGCTAGAACGTGATTGGGGTTTTTCAGGCATATTAAAGAAGACGCAGAAGTAGCATCAGCAGACAAATATTATTTAGGAGGAGTTATAATTAATTATTATTTTGACAATTAGCAAATTTTATTGGTTTTGAATTAGAAAAACATATTTATTGCAAAATTAAGCCAAACAATTCTCAGGAGAAGAAATAAAGAATCTTCCTCTTCAACCAACTTATTTAGCTGGTTATGATTTTCGTTTACATGGTAACGGATGAAAAAAATAACTAAAAACCCCATTACCTTTTCAATATTAAAATTTATATAACGAACAATATTTTTCAGATTCACGACAATAGTCTACCACCGCCTGCTTACACTCCACCTGAAAGAAAAGAAGAGAGTCCAAATGGAATAGTTCATATGTGATAAAGTATTGTGATATTGTTGTTATTGCAAAAATCGATCTTATAAGATACTAATATTAAGTGTAAATATTTTATAAATACATTTATTAAAATATAAAATTTCCTCTCCCCGTAAAATTGCAGCAAAATCGAATACTACTGAATGTGTTAGTATTTACGTCAATGATACAATGAGGGTAATTATTATTTTATTAAAAATAAGATTCAATGACGCAAAATTTACATGATTTATGAGGAAGGGAAGTACATTATATCTCCTATTGTGTAGTATGCACAGGGCAGGTAATATAAATAAATAGTATGTGAAAGTATAGAAGATAGTATATTTTAAGACTTTGCAAATTGGTAATGATGTAAAATTCCAGGGGTATTCCATAAAAAGTTCATTATATTCATTATATGGTCATTATGTACTTTTGAAGCAATTATATTTTATTAAATTTTATTTTATTTTACGAAATGTACCCGTCAGGTTTATATGCATGGATATAGTTTTCCTAAAACTGCCCCTATTGAAAAATCTTCTTCCTGGTCCTTTAAAAAATCGTGAACCGAGGCGACTACTGCGGCATCAACTTCAAATTGATGGCCCCTAAGACACCCGCAGTAGTAGATATAAATCAGTCTAAGCCAAGTCCGGTGAATATGGAAGATATTTCATGAATTCGAAGCCATCTTAAACGGCAGCCATTGCAACTGTGGACTTGTACGTAACCCACACGTAGGACGTTATCTTGGTGAAACAAAGAACTTGTGCAAGTTTTCAACACCGTATTTTGAATAACGCGTTGCAACACGACGCAAACAATTGACTGCTATAAAAAGAAATAAAAGATAATTGAATGTTGTTTATTATTACTATTATATTTAATGCCAGTACTCATTTTTTCAAGGAAAATGTACCGCATTATCACTATTTATATATAATATAACTGAGCTATCAGGAAGGTAGCAACCATAGAGGAATAATTTGTACTGGGAACTGATGGCAACATTATTTATTATCATTTTATCAAATCTCGTCAGAACTCTGAATTCTATAATTTTTAAATATAGCATCTGTATGCCATTATGGTGATAGTAGTCTGTACCTGTAGGTGATAGTGTGTACACTGTGGCTGCATCAACTTGAAGTTTGAACTCAATCTGTGATTCTGCACGCTGTAGTGTACTGTGCAATTGGCAAGTTTCTCAAATTGTATTTTTATTAAATTATCATTAAATGAAAATTTAAATTATAACTTTCTATTTAACACTTACAGATAAACATATTACCTTGTATTATACGTAAAGACGGTAACTATTTATACAAATGGCAGATGAAGAAATTAATGGAGATACCGATGATATCCAGCATGACAAAGATAAAAACCAAAAAAAAACTGCAAAACACGATAGCGGAGTAGCAGATCTAGAAAAAGTTACAGATTATGCAGAAGAAAAGGAAATATCATCTCAAGATATATCGGGCGTAAGTATTCAAATTAAATTGGATATGTTAACTATTTAAGCAAGGTTATATCAAGTTCAGTATGGCAACTCAAATAATATTAACATCAAATTTTGGTATAAAGATAAATAATTCAAAATGTTTTTGGATTACCTTAAAATCTCTTATTCACTATTTATTTGAAAGACATAATATATGTATCATATTGATGTATTCCTCATATTCTGTAAGTCCCTGATTAGTGTTTTTGTTTGCTTTACATATCTCTTTTGTACCTTAACATATTTTTTGTTTTACTTTCCAGGCCCTTTCATTGATTGGTGATAGAAGAAATAAAGAAGCGGCAGAAAGGTTGGAAAAAGAAAAGGAACTGCAAAAAGTTTCAGTTAAAAAAGAAGATATTGCACTAATTGTATGTATACACATATTTCTATTATCAAAAGTTTATTTCCTGTATTATGGATAATCACCTAGCTAGGAGAAAGAAAATTTAATGGATTATAAATATTTCACCAATAATATCAACATCTAACTGGATGAATAAATTGATTAGGAATTCCATTAGGAGAATTGTGAAGTATGAACTCATATTTAAAGGCCTGATCATAGCATTTAACTAAATTAATCAGTAATGATTGGCCATATGATTAAGTAGTTCTGTTTTTAGCTGTTTATTTTGTTTAAGATTGTTTTTTTATTAATGACTAGCTGACCTGGCAAACGTCGTCTTGCCAAACTACTACCTTTAACTCAGCGCCATCTGTTAGAATTGTATCAAATAATAAACAAATGTTAATGTTATCGTAATTTTAGTAAGGATGCCTATTTTTTTGAAAATGAAATATAGCCTATGTCACTCAGGAATGATGTAGCTTTCCAACAGTGAAAGAATTTTTCAAATCTGCCAAGTAGTTTCGGAGCCTATTCAATTCATACAAACAAACAAACAAAAAATCAAACCTTTCCTCTTTATAATATTAGTATAGATAAATTATGTCTAATATACCATGGCATCAATAAAACATTTATTTTTAGATATTTAAATTTGTAGCAACTTCAGTGTTAAGACATAATTAATTGAACATGTTTTATCAAATTCCCTATGAGGGAATGGAATTAATTTGTACTTGTTCTAACATGAGACTGTATTAAGCTACATATGAGGCCCACACTATTGCATTGCACTCCAGATGACATCTAAAGACATTCACAAGACAATGTATAAAGCTTTGATAACATTGCTATTAAATGAAGCCACAAGCTATTTGTAATATGAACCCAGTATGTCTAAAATCAAGATCCGCATTAAAATATACATACATATAAATGAAAGACAAAAATTTGCATTTACAGGTAAATGAAATGGAAATCTCAAAGTTTTTAGCAGAGAGAACACTAAGGGAACACAGAGGTGATGTTGTTGCTGCATTGACAACACTTACAAATTAAAGTTAAAATAGACTTATCTACAATTTTATTTTTGTTTTATTCAATTTTGGTTTAAAAAAATATTTTTTGTATAAAACATATACACATTTATTGTTTTAAATTTATTGTAAAACAAAATAAATACCATATAATGTAATTGACTGCGGTAAATTTGAGTTAGGTACTAATACTTATGAATTATTAATGTGCACATAGTACATGATTTTAATTATATTTGTGGTGTTATTCTAAAATGTAAGCTCTCGTAAGATATGGTCAACTTAATTTAGAATGTTTATAAAAACATTTCCAAAATTCTTACCAGTAAGTCCTGAGATGAGCCTGTTCAAAAAAACAATCTTCAGCTTATTACAGATATATTTTCAAAAGCAAGTAAGCAAATGCTTTTGTTGCCAATTGTGAGGAAATTAGCAAAATATGTGGGCAATAAAACATTTTCAATTTGTTGTACTGGGGAGTACTTTTCTATATTTCCATTAAAAACCACTGGACTACAGCTAGTTGGAGTTATTTGGTGGATAACAATTACAACTTAGTATATAAGTATGAAAAAATTATTACACTAAATGGAGGCCAGGAGAGGTACATTCAGATTAGTTTAAAGTAAGATTTTGTATTGAAACTTCTTGAGGGTAAAATGTTTACGGATGAAACATCACAAAGATGTGCAGCGATTTTATTGAAAAAAAGAAAGAGAATGATTGAGACCTATTGAGAGACTGAGAAAGGGAGATTGAGAAGAAATACTCACTATTGGTTTATGTTACGTTTAGTAGTTACATACTTGGCATTTCCATCACATAACCTTGTGTCCATCATCTATAGAGGATTAAGTTAGTAATAATTAATTAATAAAGAAGTATCACTTCTGACATGTGCACTTTATAAGCACGCACTTTTGTTGGATTACAAAAAGTGCTTAGTATCTTACGAAGCAGAATTAATATACACAATAAACAGAAGAGATAAAACAGTTTTTCAAGTTTGTGTAACATCAGAACAAGACTAATATAGATTCGTTAGTTTGTCGTATGTCCGTCTCAACTCAGAGGTCGTGTATTTGCACCCTGTAAATACACCCATCGATTGTTTCATCATTGGGCAGATAAATTAAGATAGATTGTCCAAACATAGGTACCTTATGGTACAATCGGTGAAATAAACATGTATCAGGAGCACACGTAATGATCCCTTATTCCAGATAGTGATAACAGACCCAGACATGTAAATACCCTGCCTAAGCCTTTCCTTCCCCTCCACCCCATAACGCTCTTATGAGGGTACTTGAACATAGTGATCACCTTTCCTGTATAAAAAAAATAAACGATACCATGATGTTTAAATAACGTTGTGGCGCCAGCTGTCGCTCACTTATCTAACTATATCATTCACTACGTGACTACGCTATCACAAATATATTTGTACCAAAGTAACATTAGTTAAATACGCCACGGAAAGGCGAGATATTTTTTGGAATATAACCCTTGTTCATTAAGAATATTTTGAGTGTTTGTAATAAATTCAACAACCTAATTGAAGATACATATTTAAGTTGTTTGTTGATAGACAAGCAGCTCACCTCATCATGAGTTAAAAAAAATATATTTAATTATTAGCCTCACTAGTCTTATTGTAATAAATCCGCAAAAGAATTTCACGAACTATTTATCTGTAATTAAAAAACAAGCATTGAAATCTGATTGCATTGATTGAATCTGTGACTGGTTAAAGTCTAGTCTGTGACTGACGTTTCGTATTGTGTGTGTTTTCTACGTTTATTTTATTTTTTCTAACTAAACCTACTTAACTTCCATTCTCTTATTTATTTATAAATTTTATTAATTTGGCTTATTTAGTGAAAATTGCTCCAATAATATCCTGCAACTTCACGGCGGTAAGTAAATTTCATAAATGTCAATCTAGCCATGAACACCCTACTGCTGATCGTATGCATGCCTATATTAAATAGTAGTATGGCCTTGACGTTTTTTTAACTAAAATTTTTAAATTTAATAACATTTTTTAACCCAGAAAGCAACATTTATAGGTTAGTTTTACTTTGTTATGGTTTAAGCAGTGAAAAAATCTAAAACCAAATAGCCTAGAATTTATTTAATAAATTAGATCATTTATGTTGGTAGCTATGCTAGCCTCGGTGTTCATTTGTTTAGAGATACCTGAATTCTCATAAGTTTATAGTGTACCATTAAATATATATTTAATTATTTATTTGTATAATAAGTTATATTGATTAAGATAATGGTTCAATCTAAAATAACAAATATTATATTGCTGTTAGTTTCCCAATAAATGTGCAAATTAAGAAGTACCTGTTTTCTTACTTTGAGTTGTGAATGATTCCAAACTATTACTCCCATATATTGATATGGTTTTGACACACAGGTCATTTGTGCTCAAAATTGCCATTCTGAATCTTAGCCTTAAACTATTGTCTTTTACTAGCTGAATTATTTATATAATTAGTTAAAATCATCTATTTCTGTAGGCTTCATTCAAAATAAATTTTGTGCTTAAAATTCACAAAGTTTAATTTCATGGATAAAACATGCTCTGAAGATAACTTATAAGCTATGTTTCTTAGGTTTAGGGTGGGATTTTGATATCAAATTTCTCTTTATATTAAAATAATCTTTAGTTTTCAGTATTTATTATTATTTTGATTAATTTAATTTATATTATATAATATTACAAATTGCATATTGTGCATCCTCTCCTAAAAATTGAAAGTTGAAACTCTCAAATGTTTATAATAATCTATAATCTGAAATTATGTGCTAGTCACAATTGTCCAAAAATAGTTTTTAAAAATGCCTAAGCATTGAATACATTTTTGTTGCAATTTCATTATTTAAAACATGCAATTTTGGGGATACATTTTTTCTACAAAATTAACTGCTGAACAGTTGTATCAGATCATCAACAGTTTTATACATTATATACTTAAATACTTTTAAACCTGAAACCATAGAAGAGAAATGAGCTTTTTTCATTATTTATTTATAGAAATGCTTATGGAATGTGGACTCTGTTTCTGCACTTAGACGCTCAACTAAAACAGGCCCATGTACATATAGAAATCCTTATATTTACCTCTTATTCATATAAGTTAAAATCAGTCTTATTACAGTGTTTTAACTAAATTAATGTTTTTTTTTATCTTTCTGTCGAATTGTGTTTATCTTGTGATGAAAAGAGACTAATTTGTACTTTAATTAAAATGGTACTTACAATTTAATTAATGGACACATTACTGATTTATTTGTTATTAATAAGGTATTTAGAAATTAGAATGCATATGAATCTAATCAGTTCTCATTTGAAAAAAATCTCTGTCACTGTAGTATAGATATTTTATTGCACAATATACTTAGTATACATAATGCAGTTTAGTTCATAGCTTAATAAGCTCTAAATTGTGTATTAATGTGTAAAACAAAATTATACAATATTTATTTTAAAAGCTACATGTTTGATGCCATCTGTATATATTTAAATAGTAATAGTAGTATAATATAAATTATATATATCAATTGTAGAAATGTATTAATAAGAATAATTTTCTATATTATTACCATTCGTTCATTCGTTTTTCAGCTTGTAATTGCTTAGGTTGAAGGATATTTCCGGGAACGAGGCCTTGAATAACTTCGTCCCAAGGACTGAGGGTGCGCGTTAACGAAAATCTTTTACTCATTTCTAGGTCGTCCCCTCGTTACGTCCCTGTCCTTAATATACAGTTTCATCCAAAGTAATTTACCTACTTACGGCGTGTCGTTTGGAATTAGTATAATTTTGACCTATATTTAAGTGGTAGTAAATTATATTGCGGTGACGTACCATCTCCCCTCTAAAAATATGAGGCGTTTAGATGTAGATAGATTAGGTGGACATTACCTTCGTATACTTAAAAGCCAAATAAATCACCGTTAATTTGAAATAATATGGATTTTTACTGTTTTGACGAATTATGATAAAAATATTAATACCTTCCCATTCGATTTGTGACACGACTTTATTTATATTTTATGAGTGTTATCATTACGTTATCGTTATTGTAATCATTGACACACTCGATCTAATTCGGCACGCAGATGGTACTATAAATAATTATCCAATAGTCTAATACTGCCCTAGTATATTGTGTGATTAATATTTATTGATAATTCTTACTTATCCTGTTAAAATAGGTACAAAACAAACGAGGGAAACAATTTTATCAAATACTTATATTAAAAATAAGTAGGTTTTTTAAATAAATTTTATATAACTACTTATACTTAACTGTGTCTCGCTCTCACTTTGAAATACAAAATTAAACTTATCTGAGAATAGAGGCGATGTTACACGGAGCAGAGAAATATTCCGGTTAGCTATTGATGTCCATACAGGTATACAGGCGCAATATGTATATGATATAGATTGCACCGATTGCCAATCATAAGTGCAGTAAGTGGACTGCAGTGTTTAGGGACGGGTCACTATCCCGTAGTTAATTCAACTTCGGCCATCGACCTCGCCTGGACGCATGCATTGTCGCATTAGTCGCGTGCTTTGTATGAAAGCTCCATATTTGATTATGCACTGTCATTAATAACGTCATTTCTGCCGTTCGCGGCTTTGCTTAATAAAAGTAAGGATTAAATATGATCTCTATGAATGATCGAGACGATACGTAGTATTATATGGTTTAATGGTTATGATATTTAATGTTTTACAAAAAAATGCGTTTCCATACAAATATCATTCTTAACTTTACCATTTGAGTCGGAGATTATAAATGGTATCGCTAAGTTTTCTGGTGTATGTAGTCGAGGCACGTATTTCATTTTACTATCAAATGAATGATGCCTTAAGAAATTACTCTACCAGTGTTCCATATCTTTTATTTTAGTTGATATATTCAAGTAGACTTGCAAATATTTGCAGTTTAAAGTAATTTAATTATATATTAATAATTGTTTAAAGTTATAAGTTTAGTGTAATAACTCAAACAGCACTAAATATACTATTGTAAATCGAGATAATATAAAAAAAATAATTAAATAATCTGGCTATGTTTTTGTTCGCCTCTACAAGTTGACTAAATTACGTTGAAATTTTACTTTAAAATTAAATAAGAGCGGGTGTCCGATATGAACAATGATGTTTAAACAAATAAGTAGTTTATTCCATGAAATTTATACTAAATCTACAGGATATCGATTTGTGGTAGAGCTGCGAGGTGCGACACAGGCGGGGCGACGACCCTCACCATCAGGGCAAATGGTTAGTTGGGGTAATTTTCAAAACAAGCACATTATTACTTGCAAAGGTAGGACGTAGGTACGCCAGTAAGTTTAATGTGATCGGATTTGAGACCGAATCAGTAATTGTTGTATTAACAATGGTACATGAGTACCCGAGAAATATTTATAGTAGAATGGGCAGAAATTTAGCTGCCTCACTTTCGTGCTTTGATACAATTCAGTTATTGTTCAAGATATAAATATGATCAAGTAAATAGACGCAAGAACTTCAATAATGAATAATACCATACAAAAGTTTTTGAAGAAAAACGCATAATTATATACATATTTTGTATTAAAATAATTTTTATTAATTTAAATGAATATTTAAAGTCAACGTTGCAAACTGTAATTTTATTTTACGCTCGTATACGTGTTGCAATATCAACAGGTGTCAATATAACAATATTTGTTATGAACTTACAGGCGTTTTTATAAAGATCACCGCAGTTTTGCATCGTCTTCGATGAAAGTGCCGTAATTGATGGAACGAATAGTTTCTCTTGCGAAAACTGAAACGGCCAATAAGTAGCGCATATGGAATAGAGAGTGGATTGCACGAGAGCTCTTATCTAACAAAGTTAGTTACTATTATAGAAGGCGGGGACCGGGTCACGAATTTTACGTTTACGGGTACTCTCGACCCTACCGTTGTATGTGTGCCACAGATGTAGGTTAACATGAACCGCGCTCGATACGCTACCGCTCGCGCTGCCACCGATGTCGACCACCTAACCTAGATCAGGGTGCGGAGAGATCGCTTATGAAATCTGGCGCACACTGCATAAATGACATAGAATTTAATACCTTTATTCGGCTCATTTTATCATGTAACGTTTACATCGACTTTCGCCTACATAACCTTCGCACTTTCTCCCTATAATTTTGCTGTGAATGTAAAATTTAATATTTTTGTGTTTGCCGATTCAAAGGGACGATAAGCGATTGAGCGCAATGGGTTATTGCAAAACTCAAACGTTCTTATCGTCAAAAATTGGTCAAGTGCTATTTATAGTGAAGCGTAACACATAAACGTAATTTAAACCTTGAATACTTCCATGAAAGTAGGCGTGTTTCATTGTACGAACACTTTTTATATATCTAACACATCATTGGCTTAACGGCAACAGTTATTCTTGAGTATAGTCGATTTTAGCTTTGTTTATTAGAATTCCGGTTTATGGATTTGATTTTTGTATACCTACTAAAATTCCAGAAATAGAAGAATTAAACAATACTTAAACTATTCATTTTAATATTTACCACCTAGTTGTGTTTGTTACCCTAACATTAAGCTATGTAATAAATTAATTTCCTATAACTATTATGGACACTGAAAAACAACATTGAACATATAAATTATATTAAGCCGAAAATTATAATAATTATGTATATTACACATACGCACATTCGTCACATAAACTTACGTACATGTTATCCTAAATTCTTAGTTGTCATTGCCACGAGTTTCTTTCAGTGGAAAGCGCAGTTGACAGGCGTTCAGGAAAAATTTTAAAGAACCCGCCGTAAGATAATACTTTCATTGTATTCTTATCTCAACTGAGATTTAGAAAAGAAACATAAGAGAGATTGGAATGCGTTGCTGACACTGTTCATCAACTGCTGGTAGCTCGATACGGCCAATTGTGCGAGCCGATTTCAAAACGAAAGTACCGCGCATCTAGGACGGTGAACGTATTTCTCGCTGTGATCTCTTGCAATTTACCAACATTTGAATGTGAAATATACCTACTCAATTATTAAGAATTGGTCGTCTAATGTGCTTTCTAAGTCTACCTTTAATGGAGTCTACTGTGTGAGACTAAAACTGCCATAAGCATCTGTAGTTTCTTTAGAAGGTTTAATAGTGAGCATCGTTTTTATATAATTATTTACAGCTTATGTATGGCAAAATTTTAAATACAAATATTAGAAAACTTTATACAATTAAGTATTTTCTAAAAAAGTATCAGATTTTTTTATTTTTAAATCGCAGTATATTACAATACGCTTCACAAATAGGTCGCTCCGGCGAAGAGTCAAGAAAACTATTGAGCAACTATATTCTATAGTTTGGATTTGGGGTCCTGCAGGTTTATAAGTGAACGATATTTTTTGTCTTGTGACAATAATAAAGATGATAAAAACTTATCACTCGTGCAAATGAAATAAATAATTATTTATCTATATAGAATGCTATGAGCTATCTATCTTAAGTATGCATATTTTCCGTATTACAAGACAAGTACTTACACATTAAATGTGATTTAAATTGAGGAGGAAGTGATAAAATATAATTTCTTTAGACGATACACGCGGGTGTAATCTCAATTGAAAGTTGGCGAAGAACATTTACTGTTTTCAGAAGATGACAAAGATAGCGTTAGCGCCGTTCTACCGAATGGTTATTATATCACCAGAGATATCGTAACTTTTGCCCAGTACCACTAGAAAGCGCAACGGGCCATTCGCTTTTCTGATACTATTTATTGCCTAGGAAACTTCGATCGTTGCTTTTCAATTTAGTTCTGTTCAGCATAAAGTAACTTTCGCCACTCTAATTGCAATTTTGCTTTGGAAAGTTCGGTTTTATCATTTGCTGTTGCAGAGGCAGTTTAATATGACGTTCTATTGTCTTTTTAATGCAATAATGAAAATTATCGTATAATTCAAAAGGCGTAGTCTATTTACAAGATTTAAAGATAACTTTTATATTTATCAAAAAAACAATTATTTGTTATGAATGCTATAGTAAAATGACACTACATATTTATAACAATTAGGTCCTCAACTAAAATGTAACATGGCATTGAAATGGGCGGCGGTTAACATCAGGCGAGCCTCCTGCCCGTTTGCCCCCTGTTCTATAAAAAAAAAACTGTATGCAACATATTTTATGTTAAGTAGCCCATAAGCTTAACGTGGGACCTCTTTGGAAAAAGTCAGAAAATCTAAGTAAACTGAAGAGTTAAACATTACTCAAGTAACAAATATGGTATCGGATAGGAACGTATATTGCTATAGAATAATGAATCTTATCGTCGCGGATAAAAGAACAGATTAATATGTACAGGATGTTGCCGAACATTGTACATGTTCCATTCAACCATGAACTCCTTTGAGCGTCCCGCGTAGCTAAGACCTCAATTTTTTAACTCTTACTTATTGGTCAATCAATGTAACATTTGCATTGTGTTGTACCTACCTACTGACATTGTTTCATGTTCCGCACATTTTTGCTTCTAATATATTAACATTTATATATATGTTTACAATATACACGTGTAAGTGGTATGACGTAGATTTTTTATGGAAATTAATTATATGCAGAGAATATTAAATACATATAGTCTATTGTTGAAAAGGTGTGACTTCGCCTATAAGCAGCAAAAGTTTCCTTCAGCACTGGTACACTCACATATTTTTATGCATGTAAGCAATGAGTTATGGTATGTATATACCTTAAGTTCATCGCTGATCTCACAATATATTAGGCAACTGACCCTAAGAGTTATTATTATTCAGACAGATTGAGACACAGTGCGAAGTATGTATGGTGTAGTATGTCAAATCTAATACCTTTATGACAAACAGGAGTCAAA